>NW_026137921.1:0-1272537 GCF_019393585.1 Leptopilina boulardi
TTAACGTTACTTTAACCTATTTTAACATTAAAATAACTTATTACATATCAGATTTTTTAATCCAACTATTGTGTGAATTATCAAATCCAAGCCATTTCACGTAGACATTATTGCCGCGAGTCTTGAGAACTTTTTCTACGAGATATACATCTGGATATTTAACTTTTAATAGTTCTTCTTCGTAGAAACCACCTTCGATTGGGTGATTTTCATAATCTGTAAGTTTGTATGTAACTGGTTTTGTTCGTTTAACTTGATCTACAGTGAATATTTCCGTTGTCCAGTTGGGGGTGTAACCTTTTTCAAAGATGTTTTTATGTTTGCTGACTCGAACACTGTCTCCAACTTTAAATTTTGGTCTTCTTAGCGGAATTCTTCTTAGTTTACGGATACGTCTCAGCAATTCTCTTGTATCTTCTACGGTGACATCTTTAGGTTTCATACCAATCGTACGATGTTTTTTATTATTGTACTTTGATATGAGAATTGGTAAAAGATTAATCCATTTGTAATTGCCTTGTAAATTGAATTCAGGCCACATCATATTTTTTAGAGTGCGGTTAAACCTTTCAACAATTGATGCTTTTAAATTACTATAAGTCGAATAGAGATTAATATTAAATTCTTGCATTAAACTCTGAAATTCAGAGTTATAAAATTCCTTGCCTCTATCAGTGTGTAAATTTTTTGGAATACGACCTTCTTTTAATATCAATTTCATGGCTAAAGAAATATCTTTTCCATTTTTACTTTTTACAGGTACAGCCCAGGCATATTTGGAAAATATGTCTATTACTGTGAGCATGTATTTGAAACCTTTATTGGAATAGGAGTAAGGTATCATTTCTACCAAATCTGCTTGCCAGGTTTCATCTATGCCACGCATTTGAACTTTACGACGAGGATAATTCCTTCTCGCTTGTTTATGCAGTTCAGTTACAACTGTTAACTTTTTATCATTCATCATTTGGAATAAATGTAGTTTCCTTGATAATAATATTCTGTTGGAATTCAATTTGTTTTAGTTTTTCGTTAACTCTATCTTCAACAACTTGTATTAAAATATTCAAATCATCAATGGCTGATCTTAAAGAAGATGTAATTTGAAAAATAGTTTTTATCTCGTTTCGGATAATTTGTTGTACAAGTCGTAAATTTACTGCATCATGCAGCTCTTCAGCGTCTTGAACGTTACAAAGTCTTTTGCCTTCAATATTGTAATCTCCACTTGGAGTAACTTTAAATCCAATACCAGAAGGTCCAGGTAGTCCACGACTTGCAACAGGTCGTGTTAAAGAATGTCCGAACACATCAATGCTCATTGTAATACTAAGCAATTATTCTATGTGCTCTCTCTTAATATATAATTCGAGCTTCACGCAGTTCTTCGATAATTGACATAATCTCATTATTATGACTTGGATTACCAGCTTGCTGTGATCCTATGAGTAGTCGTAAACGGTCAACGAGTTCATTTGGATCATCCCAATAGATGTAGTCTGGATTAAATTGTCTTTTTGCAATCATGAATTGTGGTAATATATTTTTATGCTTCTTTAAAGAACCACCACCACTTTTCTTTGGTGTACTTTTGATAAGTTTTGCAATAACATCAGTGTACTTGGAAGTTCTACTTATGTTGACAGATTCACTTGGACTATAATTTTTTCGATGTGCATTCGTAGCAATGAGAATTTCTTTATAATTTGAAAAATCATCTGAACTTATTAAAGCTTCTTTTGGTTTTTGTTTAAATAATAGTTCGAGTAACCCAGCAGTTTTTAAATAATTTTTCTTTCCAACAAGCTTAATATGTGAACCTTCAAATTCAATAGGTGTATCACCAATCATAAAAGAACCGTTGGCAAGTTTACGTACTCCATAAACCGTATCTAAAAACAGTTTTCTATTTTTATCTAACATAAAAATAAATTTATTTGTAATTTTTTTATAATCTTCTTCTTCTTCTTCTTCTTCTTTTTCAAAGTTATTGCTCTTATCAAGTAAAGTTGAATTTAGTAAAGTTTTATCAAATTCTTCATCATCGTCAACAGCAGTTGAAAAAGAGAAATCATTATCATCTTTCTTGAATTTTTCAATTTTAACATTTTTGAAAGGAGTTTCAGTTACATTTGCCAACTTTTGAAGAGGTGTAACTATTGGTTGCAGAGTTTCTTTTAACAATGTCTCTGCAGCCTCTTTACCCATCTTAAGTAAGCGATGTTTTCGTCTAATAGCGTCGCTTGCTTTTGCTATTTGACGAAGTGTTTCTTGCTCTTTTCGATACATGTTTTCGTCTTGATAACATAAACTATACTAATTTAAAATGAAATAAAGTCCTTATATTTATAGTGTAATAAAGCAATCAAATCCCTTTCTATATCTTCCCTCATTAAAATTCCTATCTTTATCAATAACGACAAATCCATATTTATCAGATTTCCAACATTCTGAACATAAATCACGAAATTGAGTATAAGACATGTCTGTATTTACATGATCTTCATAGACATGTTTTAAATTTTTTTCATCTTGTCTGAAAAGCACCAGTAAATTTACATTATCTCGCACCAAATGTTTTGGAATACGAGCATACGTTTGACACAAGTAAAAACTGTCAACATTTACATGTCTACCCATACAAAAGAAAGCTCTAACATTGTCTTGCTTTTCACAAGCAATATCATCAAAGATGAATATTGAGTTTGGTTTAGCATCTTTTGGAGATACTACTTCTTCATGCTCACTAAATGGAAAGTATTCAATTCCATCCACGCCATGAATTACATTTTTCAAAAATTGATATTTTGGCTGCTGCAGAGATTTAGAGTATAGGTAAATATTTTCAAAACTTAAACCATTTGGATGTATGATTAAAGAGAGAAGAGCGTTTGTTTTACCACAATTTGAGGGACCACAAAAGACAGCTCGGATGCTATCTGAAAACAAACTACCATGACGTTGAACTTTTTTCTCACTAGTTTCAACGTCAATACTTGTGATTGGGAGTGCTACAGGTTGTTTCGTGAACTGCATCTTGACAGTAACTGCTCTGTAAACTATAAATACTCGGCTTTTATAGTCTTACAGTCAGTTGCACATCAAACTTCATAGAGTGTAGAATGATTTTACATCGAAGTGATAAAAAACATCTTTGTCGTGGTAGAGGATTAGTTAACCGTATTATCAATAGTTTACCTTTTGAATTACATTTACCTGGATAC
Organism: Leptopilina boulardi; assembly: GCF_019393585.1. Taxonomy (NCBI): domain Eukaryota; kingdom Metazoa; phylum Arthropoda; class Insecta; order Hymenoptera; family Figitidae; genus Leptopilina; species Leptopilina boulardi. The sequence continues at coordinate 3,225 of NW_026137921.1, forward strand.
CAATTCTGTGGACCCGGTACAAAGTTGACAAAAAGATTAGCACGTGGTGATAAAGGTGTTAACCCATTAGACGCTGCATGTAAAGCACATGATATTGCATATTCGCAAAATCGAGAAAACATTAAAGCAAGAAACGTTGCAGACCAAGAGCTAGCTGAAAAGGCGTGGCAACGTGTTACATCTAAGGATTCTAGTATTAGTGAAAAGGCAGCAGCTTTAGCGATATCTGGAACGATGAAAGCTAAATCAACATTAGGTATGGGAATGAAAAGGAAGAAAAAGTCTACAATGAAGAAGAAAAGAAAAACCATGTGTAAGAAAAAGCGACTAGCATTAAGAAGAGTTGTTGATGCTGCTAGAAAAAGTATGCTACCCAATCATAATTCTGGAGAATCAATTCAAGCTGCTCTGATTGGTGCAAAAGAAGCAATAAAGAATGCTGGTGGTAAATCAAAAATTTTGTCACCGCGAATTCTACCTGTACCTTCTAAAGTTGGTGGTATTTTACCACTAGTTCCCATTTTTGCTGGACTTAGTGCTTTGGGAGCTCTTGCTGGTGGAGCTTCAGGTATAGTGAAAGCTGTAAATAAGGCTAAAACTGCCAAGGAACAACTTGTTGAAGCTCAACGACATAATAAAGCAATGGAAGCAATATCTCTTGGAAAAGGATTACATCTCAAACCCTACCGACAAGGACTTGGTCTTCATATTAAACCATACATTCAGGGGAAAGGATTAAAAAAGAAGAAGAAACCAACATTAAGGAAGAAACCAACATTAAGGAAGAAAAAAAACTTGCATTGAAGCTACCTCACCGTCCTCTAACTGATTTTGATCTGTTGAAATATGCTAAAACTATGAAAATACCATATTTTCGAGGAGTTTTTATGCGAAATGAACTACCTTTTAAAGGACCTTATCGATATGAGTCGGGAATTATTAACTTGGATAATAAAGAAGGCCCAGGAACACATTGGGTGGCATATAAAAAATGTAATAACGAAATAATGTATTTTGATAGTTTTGGCAACCTTCCTCCACCAACAGATCTAATCACATACTTGGGTGATGGTAGCTTAATAAAATATAATCATGAGAGATATCAAAGTTATGATACTTATGTGTGTGGACATTTATGTTTAAAATTTTTATGTAAACAACTTAATGTTAAGAGCAGCTTTAGTCTATATAAGAACATGTAACTTTTGTAATCTTTTAGTATATAAACTGACAGCATCATGAGTGATTCGTTTACTTTAACACTAAGTGGAAACAGTTCAGTTCTTGAAGCTGAATATTTCCCACCAATAGAACTTAATCCAAATAAAAATTATGTCCTCGGTCTTGTTGAATTACTGACTTTTAATTCTATTCCCAATATTGATGAAGGTAACAATAAATTTTACATTGGTAATCATATAATTGATATACCAACTGGAAGTTATGAAATTACAGATATTGAAACATGTATAAAAAATTCAGTAAAACTTGGAACTGTTATTAGTATAAAACCTAATAACAATACATTACGCAGTTTAGTTGAATCAAATTTACCAATTGATTTTAAACATAAAGATTCAATTGGTAAATTATTGGGATTTATGCCGCGTAAATTATCACCTAATGAAACACACATCTCTGATTTACCTGTAGCAATTCTCAAGATAAATTCAGTCAGAGTTGAGTGTAGCATTACATCTGGAGCATATATAAATAATCAAAAAGCCCACACCATCCATGAATTCTTCCCTAGCGTTCCACCAGGATATAAGATTGTGGAAGTGCCAGCACACGTCATTTACCTTCCGATTGTTGTCAAGACAATACATAATATTCAACTCCGCATTGTCGATCAGGACGGTGATTTGATTAATTTTCGAGGAGAAACTATAACAATCCGATTGCACATAAAGTCAATGTAATGGGAATTGTATATAATCAAAAAGTTGGTGGAAACTATAAAAGTCAATCACCATGCAAGAAGCAAATCAGTCGAGATTTGTCTCACAAGGTGTTAACACCTCAGAATCGCCTATTCCTAAAAAAATTAGGTCTAAAAGTTATAACTCAAGGAAAGAGAAAACGACAAGACAATTAATCTACATATTTTTGGGGTGTTGCTGTAATAAAAATGGACGAAATTCTCAACATTCCAGCAGCAGTGAATTTTGATGAGTCTATAGCTCATTATGAAATTCATGCTCATCAACCGTATGCTTCTTCATCTTTTAACAATAGCGATGAAATTCGAATTGCAGTACAACATCAAGACTTGTGTATTTTACCAAGTAAAAGTTCATTGCATGTATTTGGAAGATTGACAAGGACCGATGGAATTACACTTACGGAAACTGTGCACTTGAGTAGCAACGCTGTATGTTTTTTATTTGATGAAATTCGCTATGAATTAAATGGTATTGAGATTGACCGATGCAAATACGTTGGACATACAACCATTATGAAAAATTATGTTTCTGTAACGCCTCCGCAGCTGAATTTCATTGAAAATGCTGGATTTTCTAAAATTACAGCGGACGCAAGAATTACATTAGAAAATGGATATTTTGATGTTACTATACCACTTGGCATGATTTTCGGATTCGCTGAAGACTATAAAAAAATTATTATAAATGCTAAACATGAACTCATTTTAACAAGAGCACGTAATGATATGAATGCAATATTTCAAACAGGACAAGGAGAAAATGAACAATTTAAAATTTCAATCAATAAAATTGAATGGATGGTTCCATACGTTTTACCCGCTGATAATAATAAAGTGAAATTATTAAAATTTATTGAAAAAGATCCTTTAATTTCAATGAGTTTTCGGTCATGGGAAATGTATGAGTATCCTTTAATTCCATTAAGTTCAAAAGTCATGTGGCAAATTAAAACTTCAACTCAGTTGGAAAAACCACGTTATGTAATTGTTGGATTTCAAACAGCTAGAAAAGATAAACAGAAAAAATATGCCTGTCATTTTGATCATTGCAACATTACAAACGTTAAACTCTTTTTGAATTCACAGTATTACCCATATGGAAATTTAAATTTAAACTTTGATCAAAATCAGTATGCCCTACTTTACGAAATGTATGCAAATTTCCAAACTTCATATTATGGAAAAGATTCTAAGCCTCTCTTAACAAAGGATATTTTTAAAAGCTTATTCCCTCTAATTGTCATTGATTGTTCAAAGCAAAATGAGTTTTTGAAGCAGGCATCAGTTGACGTGCGTTTAGAATTTGAAGCAGGAATCAACATGCCAGCTGAGACCACTGCCTATTGCCTCATTATTCACGACCGTGTTGTGCAATACAAACCAATCAGCGGCGTTGTGAAGAAGTTGCTGTAAAGGAGTAGGGGTTATGTAAAAGTGGTGGGGTAATCGCAGGTATAAAAGCAGTTACTTTGGGGCAGAAATTCATTTCTGTTTCAGGATGGAGTTCATCGTAGACGTCCAAGGTTTTAAAAGACCCTACAACGATTTTGTTTTTAAAGAGTTGGCAATATTACCACTTCAAGCAGACGCACAGCCTCTCGTCTACCTATTCGAACCTCCTTGTACGTGGGAATCGTTGCCAGGACGCTACAAAAGTGAAAATCTTTGGCTAACACATAATTACCATGGAATCCACTGGACTGCTGGAGACGTCTCTTACGATGAACTTCGTTTAATTCTACAAGATGTACTACGAGGTGCTAGTGTCATCTACGTTAAGGGCTTAGAGAAAAAAACGTGGTTCGAGAAATATCTATTGAATGTACAAAATTTAGAAGACTTTGATTGTCCATCGTTGAAAAAAATTAAGTCTCAAATGATAACTACATGTACTCATCATACGCTTCATAATGAAAACTGTGCTGTGAGAAATGTAAAAATTCTTCGTGATTGGTTTTTGGAACCTCCAAACCAATATATAAGTGTTGTTGCTAAAGGTATTGAAGAAGTTGATTCTACGCTGAAAGCATTCTATGAAAATTGTGAATCTTTTTTGTAAAATTTTAAAGTTGTTTAAACAATAAACAGTAATTTAAATTTACTTAATATCTCTTTTTTTAATTACAAAACCTACCCTTAAATATAATTATTATTATTTTATAGCGCCTGAAAAATAAAATTTATTGCTGAAAATAATAAAGCTGAAAACTAATTCCTGAAAATAAAATTTAAAACTAATTCCTTAAAATAAAACTTAAAACTAATTCAGGGAATTAAATAAATTTGAAACCAATTTTTAAATAAAATTATTTCTTTTATTGATGTCAAAATGCTTTTTTTTTTTTTACAAATATAATTGTAAAAATCATTTAAGTTTATTTAAATTTAAATTCCAAGGCGTTGTATGTTCCTCCCAAGTACTTCATGTACAACTTGTTTGAACTTGCAGCTTCTTGCATCATCTCAAGGGTGTTTGGCTCATCCTCGAAAAATTTCACAAATCTAGCTGGCAGGAAAGTGATAAATTCATTATCAACTTCAGTCATGATTCTTGATCCAAACCGTGTCTGCACTTTTGTAAGTTTATTGATCATGTAGCGACCCTTTGCAACCAATTCGGAAAGAGGCTTCGTTGGCAGAGTACATTCCATACGTCCAACAGCATTTACTTTTTCTAAATCCATTTTTTTTTTTCTTTTTTTTGATAAAACCTAAAACAGAAAGATAAAGAAAAAAAAAATATATTAAATGCTCTGAAAACCTGTAAATAAATGCTGAAAATAAATGCTGAAAATAAATGCTGAAAAGAAAACCTGAAAGCAAATGCTGAAAATAAAAGCTGAAAATAAAACCTGAAAAAAAACCAGAAAATAGAACCTGAAAATAAAACCTGAAAATAAAGGATCTGTAACAAAGAAATTTATACTTACTGTTACTTGGGGATCTGAAGAAGAGAATGTCACTTGCGGCTCAAGAGTCGCCTTATATCACCACTAGCCCCCACTTTTCTCCTTAACCCCACCACTATAATGTGCGCTAATTTGTGAAGTTCCTAATATGCGCGCGCAATTCCTATATGATATTACTAAGTCCCTCTTTATTAACATAGAAACAAACGCACTCTTATACAATTACATAAAGCAATTAGTGTTGAAAAAGATTATTTATTAATTAAATCTATATATGAATTTTATTTTTTAGAATCTGTTGTAACTGATGACTCGGAGGGGAGTTGTAACAAATCCACCTGAAAAATTATTATTATTATTATTATTATTATTATTATTATTATTATTATTCTTATTATTATTATTATAAAAATGTCAATGTTGTAAAATTCATTACCCCTGTAATAACAATAATCCGACTGACAATGAGGGATACATCATCATCATCATCATCCTCACTATCAATCTCACTATCAACCTCACTATCATCAGAGCTTTCAGATATAGTGGACCCTTCACTATCATAATCATCTTCATCACTCTCAAAAATTAAGATGAACGTCCTTTCCGCTCCATCATTACTGTCATCATCATCATCATAATAGGAATGAGAAAGTGATTTTTCCATTTTTCTTTTATCTGAAAAAAATCATAACATGTAATTTAAATTTCTCAATAAAAAGCCAATGTGAAAGGAGTTTAAGGGCAGGTCCAAGTCGTTCCGATTTTTCCATTGAAGCTCCATGCAAAAAAATCTGAACGACTTGGACCTGTCCTTAAGAGAAGGATTAAATCAGAAATCTTAGTAAAAAAAAAAAATAAAAAAAGAAAAAATTAACTAAAACTGAAATAAGAGACGAGTAGAAAAAAAAATTTTTTTGAAATCTTAGTAAAAAAAAAATCTGAAACTGAAATAAAAGAGTAGAAAAAAAAATTAAAAATCCTGGATGCCAATCTAATAACAAAATTATGAAATAAAAAGCTAAAATTCTATAAGAATAACTCAAAGAAAATAATCGAGGATAGCCAACTGAAAAAAAAAAAAAAAACCTAATAAGAAATCTGAGAAAAAAGCTAAAAAAAAATTCTTTGAGAAAATAATCGAGGATAGCCAACTGAAAAAAAAAACCTAATAAGAAATTTGAGAAAAAAAAAGCTAAAAAAATTCTTTGAGAAAAGCTAAAATTCTAAAAAATTTTATAGAATCTTGAAATTCTAGAACAGAAGCTGCAAGAAAGGCTGAAAACGAAAAAAAACCTGAAACAGAAACTGAAATTCTAGAAGGAAAGTTGCAAGAAAGCCTGAAAACAAAAAAAAACTGAAAAAAAAATGAAATTCTAGAACAGAAGCTGCATGAAAGGCTGAAAACGAAAAAAAAATCTGAAACAGAAACTGAAATTCTAGAAGGAAAGTTGCAAGAAAGCCTGAAAACAAAAAAAACCTGAAAAAAAAAAATGAAATTCTAGAACAGAAGCTGCATGAAAGGCTGAAAACATAAAAAACCTGAAAACAAAAAAAAAAAAAAATGAAATTCTAGAACAGAAGCTGCAAGAAAGGCTGAAAACGAAAAAAAAACCTGAAACAGAAACTGAAATTCTAGAAGGAAAGTTGCAAGAAAGCCTGAAAACAAAAAAAAAACTGAAAAAAAAAAAATGAAATTCTAGAACAGAAGCTGCATGAAAGGCTGAAAACGAAAAAAAAACCTGAAACAGAAACTGAAATTCTAGAAGGAAAGTTGCAAGAAAGCCTGAAAACAAAAAAAACCTGAAAAAAAAAAATGAAATTCTAGAACAGAAGCTGCATGAAAGGCTGAAAACATAAAAAACCTGAAAACAAAAAAAAAAATGAAATTCTAGAACAGAAGCTGCATGAAAGGCTGAAAACATAAACTGAAATTCTAGAAGGAAAGTTGCAAGAAAGCCTGAAAACAAAAAAACCTGAAAAAAAAAAAATGAAATTCTAGAACAGAAGCTGCATGAAAGGTTGAAAACAAAAAAAAACCTGAAAGAAAAACTGAAATTCTAGAACAAGCTGCAAGAAAAGATGAAACAAAAAAAAAAACTAAAAGAAATGCTAAAAATATGAAATCCTAGAATAATCACCTGAAAAAACAAATGCTGAAAGGAAAAAAAAACTTTAATTCTTTAAGAGATGTTAAAAATTACATCTTTTTTCTACTGTTATTATTACATTAGTAACAGTTTTTAAAAGTATTTAGTAAATAAACTAAGGGGATTGTGACCTGTGTCGGTATCTTTTACCATTGAAATCAGTGAAAATATCTGATGATTCAGATAGAATTGGAGATGGTGTTTGGGGAGGCTCCGGTGACATGTCAATCTCGTTGTCTAGAGGATTTTCTAATATTTCAGAAACCTGAAAAAAAGTAGGCATATGAGTAAATAAGTATATGTGTATACATAAATTAATATAATAAATAAATAAATACGTACTTCCTCATCGCTAATATCGATTATCAATACATCGTCATCAACTTCAACATCTTGATTCTCCATATAACCGTGGTGATATTCATTATTAAAGGTTTCATCGATTATCAATACATCGTCATCAACTTCAACATCTTGATTCTCCATATAACCGTGGTGATATTCATTATTAAAGGTTTCATCGATTATCAATACATCGTCATCAACTTCAACATCTTGATTCTCCATATAACCGTGGTGATATTCATTATTAAAGGTTTCCTCCGTAGCTGGTAAATCTGGGGATTGTAGTAATGCATCCATTTCTGAAATCTGAAAAAAAAATCAATTATAAATAATTTAATAAAATTTTATATACAAAATATTTAAGTTAATATTTAATTTAATATTTAAGCTACCTCTTCATCGCTAATATTATTTTCTAATATATCGTCATCATCATATACTGGAATATTGTTACCCTGATCTTCATTGGTGAATATAACAGTAGTGGCTTCACTGTCACTACTAGAAACAATACTGTTTCCTTCACTGTCGTATTGTTCGTCGTATATTTTTATACGAATTTCAATTGACGGTCGGTTATGTTCGTTTTCCATTTTTTTTTTTTTTTTTTATTTCTGAAATATAATTTAAATAGAGAAATGCTTCAAGTGTTAACCTCGAAATCTGTAAAAGTAGTGCGTCCTCGTAACTCACGCTCCTCAAATTTATACACCGCAGCGGGCCCCTCCCACTTCTGTCTAAGCGCACACTCTTATTCGAACTAATAAAATACACATTAAATTTTAAATTTACAAAGTCTGACACAACTAATTCAGAAATTTTAATAATAGGATGATCAAGAAAAATTAAAATAAATAAAAAACACAACTAAGTTCAGAAATTTTAATAATAGGATGATCAAGAAAAATTAAAATAAATAAAAACACAACTAAGTTCAGAAATTTTAATAATAGGATGATCAAGAAAAATTAAAATAAATAAAAACACAACTAAGTTCAGAAATTTTAATAATAGGATGATCAAGAAAAATTAAAATAAATAAATAAAAACACAACTAAGTTCAGAAATTTTAATAATAGGATGATCAAGAAAAATTAAAATAAATAAATAAAAACACAATTCTACAAAATAAAAAAAATATTTTAAACATTGAAAAAAAGACTAACTACTTTGAGAATATTCAGATTTGTGCATACATTACTCACAAGCCTTTTAGGAGTAAAAAATAAACTTAATCTTTCTTTTTAGTACGGAAGAATTAACAAAAAATAGTTATCTTAATGTCTCAAAATAGACCTATTTTTAAAAATAAGAGGAAAACTCATGCACAACATTCAAGCCTTTCTTGCAGAAAAAAAGTAACATTTGTTTTTTTTTTCTAGGTTAAGAACAATAACTTCTCAAGAAAAATAATAGGAAAACTCATGCACAACATTCAAGCCTTTCTTGCAGAAAAAAAAGTAACATTTGTTTTTTTTTCTAGGTTAAGAACAATAACTTCTCAAGAAAAATAAAGTTTTTAATTTTGTGCACACACAACACTTAAGCCTTCTTGCAGAAGCAAATAAAAAAATAACGTTTTGTTTCTTTTATGTTAAAACAATAGTTTCCTAAGCATTTTACAAAATAAAATTGTTTTCAATTTTGCGCACACACACACACACACAACACTAAAGTCTTCTTGCAGAAGCGATTAAAAGTAACTTTTGTTTTTGGTAACAATGAATTCATATATTAAATGGTTATATGACATACCTTTTTTATATTAAAAACTTACGAGAATTTTTTAAGTTAAATATTAATTGGGCTTTAGGAATTTGACAAAGCAGTTGTAATTTCAATGCCCAGATCTGTTATCTTCCTCGTTTACCAAACTCTGAAGAGGAATTTCATCAATATCCGCTAAATATTGTACTTTATTTGCTGTACATTCTACTTTTCTTAGACTCTCCAGAATTTCGCTAATATTCGCTAAATATTGTTCTTGGTCTGCTGTATTTTCCTCAGTTACAAAACTCTGACGAAGTATTTCATCAATATCTACTAAATATTGTTCTTGATTAGCCGTATTTTCCTCGCTTACAAAACTCTGTTGAAGAATTTCGTCAATATCCACTAAATATTGTTCTTGATCTGCTATAGTTTCTAGAATTTCGCTAATATTCAGTAAATTATGTTTTTGAAGTTCCACATTTTCATTTTTATCTGGACTCTGAAGATGATTGATTTCTTGTTCCATTGAGCACCTCTCTTTACTATCTGAATTAACATCTTCCTCAGGATAAAAATGTAATAAGGATTCTTCTACAAATCCTGGTATGTAAGGACTTGGTGGTGGAACGTCTGGTGATATGGCTATTGATTTTCTTGGAACATTTAAATCCCATCTTGTGAATTTTCTTCTAACATTAGTTTCCGGAACGTATGGGATATAACGAGGAAAATCCCACCTTGTGAACCTCATCATCTTGCCGTTGGGTAAAGTCTGAATTAAAATTAATGAAGATATAGTAAAAAAATAAATGTGCAATTTCTTTTGATAAATAAGACGCACTCCAAAGAAAAATGACATTGATTAAAGGATAATTTTGCACGGTTGTCAATTTGTATTTGAGATAGACAGCGTTTTATTTCCTCAAAATTAAATTTTAAAATAAACAAACTTTGTTAAAAATATAAATGGTTTTCGGTTTATTGTAAATAAAAATATTTCCATAAATTCCTAGGTTCAACATTTTTTTTCTTTAAATGTGTAAAAATTTCACTTATTTATAGAGAAAGAGGTTATGTTTTTTTTTTTAGATTTTAAGATATAATAAATTTACCCATTTATAATTTTTCTTTTACTTTGAGCTTGTACAATAGAACACTTATTAGGATTTATTTACATCTTTGGATATAGTAACACATTTTTAAGCGTAGTAAAATTGCACTTTATTTTGTACTAAGAGTGTATAATCAACATGATAGATAGTAAAGTTTAACCTACCTTAATTTTAAATCCTTTAAAATTTCTTTTTGGTCGTTTGAAATTCATTTTCAACGGTGTCTTCACGGAAACAAACTTGTTTATTACATGTCCTTTACTCATCAAATACACTGGTAACAATAATGTGTACAATTGTCAGTGTGACCTTTAGGGTCTAAACACAATCTTCTTCAGGAAATAAACAGCATGAAAAGTATATACTTTGCTCTTTCTTTCTTTCTTTCTTTCTTTCTTTCTTTCTCGTATTGTTCTAATTGTGGAAAAACATTTGGTGGGAGCAATACTATTATTACAAACAGTTTTTGGATAGTTGAAATTATATATCACAACACTCATTTGCACACACTGTTTCTGCTCACATCTCTCTCTCTTCTTCTGATACATATGGAAACTTGTATATTAAACAAAATTGTTAAAAGTGTTCACAACTCTAACAAAAAGTGTACACTTTCACATATATATGCTATTTCTAATCTGAACTTGCCGGGTTTACATGCAATGTGACCAGCGATGGGTAGGTAAACAGTTATTGACACTAGAGTGGAATTTTAAGAAGTAAGGGTGAAATCACATGGCGGCGTCAAACGTCAACCGGAAATTCATGAGAGAAAAAGATAACCTATGTTCCTGCTACTCTTGCACTCATGAATTTCTGGATGACGTTTGACGCCGCCATGTGATTTCACCCTAACCCTTCACCAGGCAAGTATAACTTTAACGCTAAAAAAGAGACAACTGCTGGTAATAACATAGTCAGTAAATTGGATCTAAAAATTTCAACCCTACTCCCCAGCAATTTAAACTTGTCCAAGCATTTGTACCCATTCACAAAAGGCAGGAAATTAGCCAATAAAATTTATTCGCGCCATCTTGCGGAGGCAGCCCGAACTAACTGGGTCGATAAATTGGGCGCGAAATTCAAAAATCCCCATTCCCAAGCGACTTTAACTTGGTTGATAAAAATTTAGTGGCGCCATCTTGCGGAGGCAGCCCGAACTAACTCGGTCGATAAATTGGGCGCGAAATTCAAAAATCCCCATTCCCAAGCGACTTTAACTTGGTTGATAAAAATTTAGTGGCGCCATCTTGCGGAGGCAGCCTGAACTAACTCGGTCGGTAAGGTAGGAATCAGCAACACGGTTGATAAAGCAGAAATTACAGGAATCTACTTTACCGACTGTAGGTAAGTGGTCTAGAACTCTCCTAGCTATACTACTACTTTTTAATTATCGAATTGCACATTGTCTTTGATTTTCTGTTATTTTCATTTTCAAATTAAATAGTGAAATGGTCTCCGCAATTGTACTATTACCAAAATATCTGAAAAAATTCGTTTAATTTTGAGTCGATTCAATTCGGCCATGATTGATATAAATTGATTAAATTTTTTGCATCAAAAAATGAGACCGTTTCGTGTATCATTTCTAAAAATGATACACAAAACGATCTCTTTTTGATATAACTCATGTGCATCAAAACGTTGCAATAGAAAAAGATACAACCAAGTTTACTGTGAATTATAATTAATAATGCCAAAATACTCCGATATTACTAAAATGGCTTGTAAAAGCAGGACCAAGTCAGGACCAAATTAGGAAATATTAACATTTTCTGCCAAGTTAGGACCAGCTTAGGGCCAATTATCATTTAAGGCATACCTTGGGGATTTCTACTCGGGCGTTTACAAAATTTTATTATATTTAAAACTTTTATTATAAAAAAAGTAAATAATTTGAAAAATGAAAAATCTGACGGCACCATTATAATGAGCTATCACGGAGAGAAATAGATGGTAAGAATTTATGATCTTAAGATGGTAAAAAGTAGATGTTATCCGGTACTATCGTTATGCTACTCGGTACTATCAAAGATGTTACAAAAAGTATGGTTATGTTACCCATTACAATCATGATGTTACCCCGTACAATCTGGATAGTAACTGATAGAATCTAGATTGCTGTCCGTATATGTAAGATCAAATTTGGTACCTAGTACTATCTAGATAGTACCCCGTACCATCTATTTCTCTCCGTGTATATTAGATATTTGTGAATTCTAATGTATACCTAATTTTTACCCAGCCCAATTGTTACTGATACTGGTGTACCGCGCCACTAGTCAATTTTTGATTATGGTAGTGCATAAATTGCATAAAATTTTTTTCGCCTGTGAATTTATTTTTAAAATCAGAATTTGGAGGCATTATTTAAAATGAAAACGTTCGAATGTGAAGTGGTATTTATACATATAGAGTGAAGAGATGAATAAGAAATGAACTAGTTTTTCTGAATAACAGTAATTTTAATAATTTAAGTATGGAAAGTTAAGTAAAGACTATATACACGTTCTTGGAAGCGCATAGTCTGTGTCGTGTATATATATACATGAGTGACGGCTCCACCAAAGAAGTGGAAAGACCCCATTGGATATATAGAGTTTGGTTCTGATGCGTTTTGTTACGGGGCCAAGGGGGCCAATTCGAGGATCGTAAAGGCGCGAGCCCAAGGCACTATATACATTGTATGTGTATAAATATATATATATACACATATATGTATATACATATGGGTCCAAACCTCATAAACTTCCTCCAAGACCCTGCCCACTGGACGATTTAGTGTAAAATAAAAGTTTTGTTTACGAGCCACGGAACTATATACACGAGGATTTTCCCATTCAAAGAACCATGTCCTCGAAAAGACGCGCGTTGATTCTTTTCTGGTATATAAGGTCTCACTTTATCCGCATGAAATTGGAGCCGTGTGTCATAAATTTCTATAGGACGACGTTCGTTTAAATCTTGAAAGTATATATATATGCACTTTCATAGCATTTGAACTCACTGTTCTCTTTCAAGTATACACATATATATTCGAAAATTCGACATTTCTAATTTCGCTAGCCTCAAATAAGAGGTATAGTTTTTTTTTCTTCTTTCAAGATTTCAGGGTTTTGTGACGTATGTGGCTCAAAGGGTCATGATTCACGCCACAGAAATTCAATATCTTTAAAAATGTTAACGGGGAAAAAAAAATTAAAAGAATTTCCTTGAGTTTAAGGGGGGAACACCAGTTGTAACTTTCGAAAAATCGATTTTTTTTTTGGTGCATTTTCTTAAAGTATACATATTTAGAAATGTGTCTGTAAATTTCAAAGTTGATCCGGTGAAAAATAAATGAGATATACAGAACACTGCAGCGGCGCGTCCCGTGGCTTCATACAAGGTGGCCAGCCATACCTGACCCTAACGACAGATGGCCTTTTCCTATGATTTAGAAACGGCAACCACTGCGGAAGAGTTATTATATGGTCCAGGAATCGATGACTCTTTGTAACTTAGAAACAAAATTTCTTCTGAACAAAAAAAAGTAAGTTGAAACTTTTAATGCGTTTTTCTCAAAATGACATTTTCCAAGTCGGTGACCATGATTAGTCGAATACCATTAAACCGATTTATTTAAAATTTAGTGTGCTTCATTTACACATATAAGTCTAGTTCGTGATCGAAGGATTTTTTTTTTTAATCAAAACTTTTTTTTATATAGCTGAAAATCGACCGTATTTTTTTAACGAAAATCATACTTTTGACTTTGACAGGTCGCCATTTTGTCAAATTTTTTTTTTTTTTTAAATCCTTCGATCACGAACTAGATAATCTTATAATAAATGTAAATCAATTTCATTTTTGTATTTCAGACGAAGTATACTTGCAGAATGCTGGTCACCGCAATTCGCCTTTTTTCTTAAGACGCCACTTCAATGGCTCATATCTCCAAAAGTTTTTGTTAAAAAAATTTTTTTTTTTCTTTTAAATTACAGCTTTTTACATGTACTTTTAACTAATAAATAGTATTCTTTAAAAAGATTCATTGTTCTTTTGGAAAATATTCTTGAAAAAAGCATTATTTTTTGAGTTACAACTGGTGTTCCCCCCTTAATTAAATTTTTCCAGACGCATGAATAAGAAGTAAAATTAATTTTTTAGAATTTTCATTTGACAGAATTTCATTTTTAGAATTTACTTTTAGCAGAATTTTTATTTTTTCGAATTATTATTCAACACAAAATTCTATGTAACCGAATTTTTCTGTATTATACAGAATTGTTACTTGAAAAACATTTCATTTTACAGACTTTTTTTTCGTCATTGAATTTGAATTTAATACAATTATTATTATAAGGGACATTCCACGCCTTCACGGACAGAACTCTACACAAAAATGGTTTTGATGGATTTAAACGTTCTAGAACTTAAAAGATTTCTACATTCGTGTACTTTAAGATGCCGATGGGCGTTTTTTAAAAAATTTCATTTTTGATGCCAATAGAGCTGTCAAAAGTCAAAAAGTCTAGAAATTTTAAAATACTTTTACGAATTAAAAGCTAAAAACGAAGTTTATAATTCTGAAACTCATTCTTTAACAGTTTTATAGGGTCACTGTTTATAAATCTAAAGTTTTTTTTCCAAAATTCAAAATGGCGGATCCAAAATGGCAGACAAAAATTTTAAAGAATTTTTTTTGACAGAAAAAATATTAAAATTTTTTTTTAGCCGAATTTTTCATCTTTGAAGTTTTACGTTTAACAGAATTTCTTAAAACGACGAATTTTTATTTCACAGAACTTTCATTTTGCCGAATAAATATAATTTGGCAGAAAAATTTTGGCGCAATTTTTAAAATTGACCAACCAAAAGTTATGAACAAAATTATGATTGGTTCATTTCAAAATTGTGCCCAAATTTTACGACCAGATATTTATTCGGCAAAATGAAAGTCCTGTGAAATAAAAATTCGTCGTTTTAAGAAATCTGTTAAATGAAAATTCGGTTAGAAAATGAATTCTGTTTAATATTCGGTTAAATGAAATTCCTGTTAAATTTATGCGTAGCATAAATTAAATTATATGACAAATGCTAATTTTTTATAATACCAATCTGTTTTTATAATGAAATAATTAAATTCGTTATTTTTTCATTTTATTTGTGGTAATATGAGTTATATAGCAATGTTTTTTTTGTTTTTGTTTTTATAACGAAAAGGGCAGAAATATATAATGAACCATATAACAATTTCATGGTTTCATGATGTACAACAATAGTATGTATGTATGACATGTAAATTAAGATTTTGACATGAATTATTGGCCTGCAACCCGCCAGACCAGCTGTCATCGCATTTTGCTTCAACTGTGATACTATAAATATATTTGTGTACGGGGTAATTATATACGAATATTTACAAAAAAAAAAAATACAATTCGTCTTACTTATACTATTTTAATACACATCTTTATTTATATACAGTACTGGCATAGAACTACATCTCAATAGATATAAATAATACCGAATCGAATAATGTTAAAAAAACACAATTAAAGAGATAAAAATTCATTTTTATAGTTGTATATATAAAATAATAATAATAATAATAATAAATAATAATTATTATCTATTTTGATATTTGTTGTGAATGAAAAGCTTTTAATTAAATCGTAGTAAATGGTAATTATTTAAATGAGATAGTATATATATATAAAGTAGTCTGACTGCAAACCGTATTTTACTACTTGCCAAGTAGAAATATACTTTTTAAGTCAGCCCAAGTCATTGATAAAATAAAGACACATAATTCTTCAATGACTCAATTACTGTGTATATATAAATAGTTTTATTAGGGAAACAATTTTATACTATTAAAATCGCTTTTATTTGAGAAGCAAATAATTCTTTATAATTTTTAAAATCTAACAATTGCGAAAATTGCTTTTTTACTTATAAAAAAATAATTCAATTTTATTTTCTAAAAAAATTTTCTATAGATATATTCAAAATTTGAAAAGTACTTAAAGTACTTTTTTAAAAATAATGTACACCACAGTGGTCCTTAACACACTTTAACCCAAAAGTTCTTTCACTGTAAAATTTCTTTCATATCAATCTGGACACTTTTCTCAGTATTTTGCAAAAAAATTTAAAATCTTTCATCGAGCCGTTTTTGAAAAAATCGATTTTTTAGGTTAAAAAATTAAATTTTTCTTTTTCTTTGAAAAACATTATGTATAATATCCAAGTAAAAATTTACATATTCTTTATAAAGTTAGATTGTATGGAAACTTTTACTGGGATATTACAAAACGTTTCTCAAAGAAGACGAAAAATTCAATTTTTTAACTTAAAAAATTGATTTTCTCAAAAACGGCTTCAGAAATTTTGCCTCATATTATAAAAAAATTTTGGTTAATATATTTAAGAGTATAAATCATATATTATTCTTCGAATTTCAATATAATAATATTCTAAAAATATATTTTTAAATTAAAAAATTGTTTCAATTTTTAAATTCAAAATAACATAATTATCTAATTTTTCCCATCCTTATACTATATTTGTATTATTCATATACATATATTGATGTGAGTCTAAATATATTAACTACAAAAGTTAGAATTAGAGACCAACGATATAGATAATATCCAAAATGGTCTCTTAAAAATGAACGCCTGTGCGTGACTTTCTGTTATTATACCGTAAAAATTTCAGTAACACACACGATTAGTCATGTAACACGCAAAAAATATTAATAAAATATTTAATAAGAAAAATAAAGACTATTTTCCCTTCTAATAATAATTATTATATAACCTTTTAAATTTATAATCGTGTTTTGAAAATATATATTTATAATATTTTTAAAAAATACTGAAGATAAAAGTTAATTTAAATAAATTTTTTTTCTACATAATTATATTATATGTAGAATTATTAATTGTTGGCGTATGCCATTTAATACCAGCCTATGCGAAGTAATTAATTAATGAAAAACAATAAAGGGAGTACGAATGATACAGTGACACAATATTAATATTTAATAATACGTATATTTATTATAAACATCAATATAAGATTGATTACAAAACTCCGTAGAAAAGAATATTATTTTTAGATATGTTTCTGGTTGAGTGGTTAGCAGGTAACTGACTAATTATGCCCAAAGTACACCCTCACTACCCTGAGCTAGACGGTACTTCATATACCTGGACTGCCCCTTCTACCATCATAGAATTGACAATGTTTAGGAACAGTACATCGTTGTATATACTTTCAACATTAATTATATTCTATATATCCCGTATAGAAATAACCAAAGTATGCCTAAAATGATTGTTGGCCCAACATTGGTCCTACCTTGGAAGCCCCTGTTTATATATTCAAGACTGGTCCTAACTTGGACTTAGCTAGAACATCTATGGGTTAGAAAATTTTTTATGAAAAAAAGTGATTGAATTTAAGATTTGTAAAATATTCTCAAATAATACTTATTTAATTAATTGATAATTATTTATATGGTTTTAATTATTTATTAATTTGCAATAAATATTAAAAGACATTTTTCCATAGTTATATGTGTTAATTTATTTAATTGTTATATATATTGCGAAATAATATATTTCAAAAATATTTTGTTGAATTTTTATTTGTTTAAACAATTTATTGTTCATAATTTATAACTTTTTTAAATACACATACACAGTAGCACAATTTTATAAATTTGTTATCTTCTCTTAGTAGTTATTAATTTTAAGGTTATAAATAAAATAAAATGTAGAATTAAAATTGCAACAACTATTATGTTAAATTGTTTAAACAAATAATTGTTTATATTTATTAATATTTTTCATAATTATCCTAGAAAAATGCAGTATTTTTTCCTATTGTAAAATTAGAAAAAAGCTGCATCTTTCTAGGTGCACTACAACAAAGTTAATAAATAACAACAATAAATTGTTTAAACAATTGTTGAATTAATAATTTTACATCAAATCTATCTGGCTTTATATTCGATTTGATAAATTGTAAAATTAGGAAAAAACTGCATCTTTCTAGGTGCAGTACAAAAAAAGTTAATGTAAATAACAATAAATTGTTTAAACAATTAAACAATGCAATATAATGTTTTAAATCCATTATTTGACAACATGAAACACTTACAGTGAAAATTCTAGATGATTTCAAGTATTTTTGTAAAATAGAATTAAAAAAGTATAGTGAAAATTTATATAGACAAATCAAATAAAAATATCTAATTAGGTTTGGTAGCCGCGGTCGTTAAAGCGTTCGTTAGGTCTCTTAGGTCATGCGTCTGGGGTTCAATTCCCGTAGGGTTCAAATTTTAATTCAACTCTCAGAGTTTAATTTAAAATTTACAGGCTATTCCTTCTAGAAAGTTAGTATTAATTGTGGTTAAAATTAATTAATTTATTTATTATTTATTATTAAAACTGGTCCTAACTAGGCACCCAAGTTAGGACCAGGGTAAAATCGCATCACAAACCATTGTAGGACCAAGCTAGAATGCCAAACTTGAACCTAGTTAATAATAGGTCAAAATAGATAGGACCAAGCTAGGACCAGTTTTCATTTTCTACACGGGTAAGTATAATTTTATGAAATTTATTATTATTGAAAAAATTGATTAATTTTGTTTTTAAATAAATTATTTAAAAAGAATTATTTAAAGGCACAGACAGTTTTAATATTCAAGCAGTGAAGACACCGAATTTTCATTTGCAGTTTTTAAAATTGATGATTAACGATTTTCTTGACAATTTCTAATTGGTGAATTTTAAAAATTGCCCCGAAATCTTTCTGTCGAATTTTTTTTTCGGACATTTTTAATTTCGGATAAATGAAAATTTGGCGCCTTAAAAATGATATCAATTAAAACTTCGGACAAATTAAAATTTGGTGTATTGGAATTTTTGTCATTTAAAAATTCGAATTACAGAAATTTCGATTGAATGAAAATTCTACTAAATTAAAATTCTCTTAAGGGTATGTGGGAACCTCCCACGTGACCTAGTATGGGAAAATGTGTTTTGATAGTATACATCTTACTCTAAAACGAGAAAAGATTTTTGTCTAAAATTTTGAGTGATGATAGATTTGGGTACAAGGAATCTCGCTGTTCTCCGAAAAATACATAATTTTGTGTTAAATTATAAAAAAAAAGAAATTTAAAAATTGGCATTTTTAAACGAAAATGAAAACAAACATGGCTGCGCATACACAGACGTTGCTTGAGTGTATCAGTGCTCCAGTAAACAGCGCCAATTCGAGCAAGTGGCCGCTAAATGAACTATGATAAAACACATTATTTTACACAGTTTTCCTAAAAGTATCAAATAGAGACCAAAAATTGCATCAAATCTTTGCAACGTTTTGATGCACATAAGTTATATAAAAAGAGATCGTTTTGTGTATCATTTTTAGAAATGATACACGAAACGGTCTCATTTTTTGATGCAAAAAATTTAATCAATTTATATCAATCATGGCCGAATTGAATCGACTCAAAATTAAACGAATTTTTTTCAGATATTTTGCCAATAGTACAATTGCGGAGACCATTTCACTATTTAATTTGAAAATGAAAATAACAGAAAATCAAAGACAATGTGCAATTCGATAATTAAAAAGTGACAGCTTATAAACATAACCTAAAATGCATGAGAAAAAATTTGTCGATAAAATCAATATAGCCGAGCTTTTTAGAAGGTAGATGGCAGCACTCATCTATTTTCTTTCTTTAAATTTTTTCTGAATCGTTTTTATAAAAAGCAAAACTGCCATCTACCTTCTAAAAAGCGTATATAAATTTTCACTATATTTTTTTAATTCTATTTTACAAAAATACTTGAAATCATTCAGAACATTCACTGTAAGTGTTTAATGTTGTCAAATAATGGATTTAAAACATTATATTGCATTGTTTAATTGTTTAAACAATTTATTGTTATTTATATTAACTTTTTTTGCAGTGCACCTAGAAAGATGCTGTTTTTTTCTAATTTTACAATTTATCAAATCGAATATAAAGCCAGATAGATTTGATGTAAAATTATTAATTCAACAATTGTTTAAACAATTTATTGTTGTTATTTATTAACTTTTTTGTAGTGCATCTAGAAAGATGCAGCTTTTTCCTAATTTTACAATAGGAAAAAATACTGCATTTTTCTAGAAAAATTATGAAAAATGTTAATAAATAGAAACAATTATTTGTTAAAACAATTTAACATAATAGTTGTTGCAAATTTAATTCTATATTTTATTTTATTTATAACCTTTAAATTAATAACTACTAAGAGAAGGTAAAAAATTTATAAAATTGTGCTACTCTCTATGTGTATTTAAAAAAGTTATAAATTATGAACAATAAATTGTTTAAACAAATAAAAATTCAACAAAATATTTTTGAAATATATTATTTGGCAATATTTATAACAATTAAATAAATTAACAAATATAACTATGGAAAAATGTCTTTTAATATTTATTGCAAATTAATAAATAATTAAAACCATATAAATAATTATCAATTAATGAAATAAGTATTATCTGAAAATATTTTTCAAATCCTAAATTCAATCACTTTTTTTCAAAAAAAAATTTTCTAACACTTAACTAGATGTTCTAGCTAAGTCCAAGTTAAGACCAGTTTAGAATATATAAACAGGGGCTGCCTAGGTAGGACCAATGTTGGGCCAACAATCATTTTAGGCATACGTTGGTTATTTCTACACGGGTCCTCGAAATTGTTTTCAAAAAGATGACACGTCGAAATGGATCTGAAAAACATGAAATATCGTTATTTGATTTAAAGAAAATGACACAAAATGGCACAACGGGTCTGTCGGACCCGACGTATTCAAAAACGTGTATTTTACAGCCGGTATTGAATATTTTTGCACAAAAATTTAATCTGAGGTAGCTTATTATGTTTTTTTTAAATTTCATTAGTTTTACAGGGATTAATTTATTTTAAGTTAGTTAAAAAAATTGTGAAAAATAAAAATTTCGTGTTTTTACTTAAAAATTCATGATTTATAATATTATGACTTTAAAATTTAAGGTTATACTCTTAATGTATTATTCTTTAAGGAATAAATTACCCAGACAGCACCGTTTTTCGCAGGGAGTTCGCGGGGAGTTCCCCGTGTTAAGTTCGGAAACTAAGTTGGGGAGCTTCAGGGAAAGTTCAGGCGAGCTCTATATGTCCTCGGTTTTATAACTCGCGGTGCGAAGTTCAGGTTAGTTATCCGATTAAGTTTGCCGAAAAATTGTGGATAAAAGTTTAGGAAATATTAAATTTTGAGTTTTACAGAAATTTGCTTTGTGAATTTCTTTAAAACTATCTCCGGAAAGTACTCTAAAGATATATAGACAAATTTCCTGTAAAATTAAAATGCAAGTTTTCAGTGAATTTTATAAGGTAAGTTTATTATAAATGTTTTATAATATTTATTAAATAAAAGTAAAATTAAAAAAATTTATTTTTCCCTTATTGCGCTTTCTTTTATTTTTCCCCGACATTAACGGCGCAATTTTCGGAAATAAATTTGGAGGAGCTGGGGATTGAACCCGGACGCGCAACACAACAGCCAAGAACCCTAACCACTAACCTAACCAACGACCTGAAGGTGGGTAACTTTCGGGTCTTTATAAGCTGCAAGCCTTGTCGTCATCAGTTGACACGAATGGCGGGAAAATTTAAAAATGTTTTCAACGAAATATTTTTAAATTCTATTATTAAATTAGTGTCATAATTAAAAGGGCATTGAAATAATATTGCAATGTTAATATTAATATTATTTGTGAAACTAGCAGCTATATAAAACGATTTAAGGTAATTCTTTAACCTTTACTTGACACACTTTTTCTGAGTATCATACTTGACACATTGGGGTTTTTTGTACCCCATCGACAAAAATCATCATGAAAAATAAAATATTAAATATATCTACTTCAATTTTTTTTTACATATTCTTGAGAGGTATCTTCTGAAAACTATATAAGTTATATAGTAGAATATTTAAAGTAAGTATTTTTAAAAAATTGGAAAACGTGAGGTATTTCGAGAAAAATTGGTAAGAATGGAAAAACGTGGGGTATTTTGTACCCCAGTGTGTCAAACAAAGGTTAAAAATGAAATTTATTAAATACTGAATCTCGTTTTAAAAAATTCTGGACTTGTCAAATTTTTATTTTTTATTATTTATTTTGCAGAATAAAATGTAACTTTTTAGGTTAAAATTAAAAATTTATAATTATTAATCTTTGAAGTTAATTTATTCTTTTGTATCGAGTTAGTTGTATCAAAAAACATAGAAAATTACTAAGATTATATGTCAAACTAATACACTAAAACGTCAATCGAGAACAGACGAATGTGCAGTGCTGTTCTCGATTGACGCGATTTTTATCGCTCGAAAATAAAAACACTCAGGGCCGTATGAAGGGCCTTACGCAACAATGTGAATTCTATCTAGGGGATTTTCACTAGTGGGGCACTGAATCCACCTTAAATTTAAAAATCACAAGTACGACTTTGGCGTCAGTCATAACCTAAATTCTACCCGCTTCCCCACTTCCCTTCAAGTGTTCCCATGCTCTGTTCTCGACTGACGTGTTCTCGATTGACGTTCTAGTGTATATTAAAATATAAAAAATATTCAAAAGCTACACATTCTAATTTGAGCTCGAAAAAATGCTCGGGTCTACTGGACCCTTGATGCTAGTTAAGCGTTAATTTAATCACGTTATAATATCCATTTTTTTTAATAGTATTTAAAACTGTAATAAAAAATATATTATTAATTATGCAGGTGTAGGTATTTCATATAGTGAAAGTATCGGTAAATTTTTATTTCATTATTCAGTTATAACAAAATTCATATATATATATTTAAAAAGAAAAATGGTAAAGGAGAATTATCGGACCACCCTTATGGCCACAATTAAGTGCATGGGTTTTTTTTTTTTTTTTTTGCATAGGATGGGGTGAGGGGGGCGGGGAGGAACAGAAGCGTGCGGACACGGAAAGTCCCCTCCTGAATTCGGGGCAGTGTGTAAGTCAATGCGAGGGGTTTCTTGGCATGGCATGGGTTTAAGCAGCTTACCGCTGTCGCGACTTATCCAGCGACCACAGTCGGACTCCTTCGTTACTGGACGGCGGATCACTTATATAGATATATACATATATAAATAAATATAAATATTTCGTTAAATTTTCGCGCAGTTTTGCAAAAAAAAAAAAAATAATAATTTTTTTTTCGAAAAATTAATAAAGAAAAACAAAAAAAATTTTTAATAAAAATAAATATTAAAAAAAAAAAATACAAATTTGTCATAATGCAAAATTTTAATTTTTCATCAGTTAAGGTGTTTATTATACTAGTCTTGTGTTTAGTTTTAAATGCAAAAATTTGCCGGGCATTTGGCGCTGGTTATCTTTCAATGAGATTCGCCATGGGGAATCCCCGACCCTACAGATCTGAAAAGCCAACCAAAGCGGAAGAATTCAATCGTACCGGTGTTCTACTTCCGGAATATCAATTACCAGCAACACTGAATCCCCACAACGTGTCTGAGTGAGCAATTTTTTTTTATTTTCCTATATATTTTTTTGTGTAATTTTTCGATTTGAATCAAAAGATTTCTTTTGAATTTTTTTTTTAAAGAGATAATAATCGTTTTGTGAGTATATATATAAAAACGATTAATTTTAGTGATTTTTTTCGAAATAAAAATTTAATCAACTTTCGCTGTATTTGGAATTTTGTGCCAGTATATAAAGAAATTTTTGTTCATTATATCTTCAGACAACTGCGTTGAGACTAGGTGAAAAATTTTAATTTATGTAAGTTTTTATCAAATTCGGCAAAAAAAAAAATTTTTTTTTTTTAATGAGATCCATGTGCAAAATTAATTATGTTTTAAAAACTTAATTAGACTTTTTATTTAATTTTTTTAATCGTATTTTTTGAAACAATAGATTGATTATTTTTATTACTTATTTTTTAAAAACTAAATAAATAATTCGTGTCCTTTTGAAGCAATGAATTAATCCAGAAAAAAGAAATTTTATTATTTAAAATAATTTTTTTATTTGTTTATTTATTATTTTTTATTGCTTACTATATAAATTTATTTTTCCAAAACTATACAAATAAATCGTGTCCTTTTGAAACAATGAATTGATCCACAAAAAAACTTTTATTATTTAAAGCAATTTTTTTTTATTTATTTATTTATTATAATATTTATTTAATTTGCAATGTACGGGCATTCAAATTTATAATAAAAAAAATGACCTTTAGTGCTCTCTAAATTTGAATTAGTGAAAAGTGAGCTACTAATTCACATTAGTAAGAATTTTTATTAAAATATTACTATTTGTTTTAGTAGTTTTAAAATTATTGACTAAAATTTTAGTAAAAAATGACTAAAAATTAATGAAAATTCTTACTAATTTAAAATAGTAGCTCAGTTTTCACTAATTCAGATTCAGAGAGGGCAGAACTAAATAAAATTTTTTTTTATAAATTTTTATAAAAAAAAAAAAAATGTTTCATATTGTATTTAAATTTTGTTTGTTTGTTTTTTTTTTTTAATTTAAATGTCAATGAAAGTCCAAATAGACAAATATAATGGCGAATAAGATTTATTTGAGTTTTAACCGCGGTATCAATTTGTAAATAGCTAAATAACATCCTCGAGGTGGATGCTCTCTAGTAACGGAAGGCATGAAATTTTCAAAGAGCGTCGGACGCGTGCCAAATAACACGTCAAAGAAATACCACGTGCCTAAAGAGAGCCACGTTGTTCCTGAATATAAATATATACATACATAGAACAATTTCGAATAAGAGAATAATTTCACTGAAAGTGAAAAGTGAACCTCATATATCTTTTCAAGCATTATATTACAACTTAAACCTCCCCTTGTGCGGGATGTGTGGTTATAAATATGTTTTATTATGCAAAGAGATGAAATCACACTAAAAATCCCTTCTTTGATGTTTTAATTTTCATTAAAGCATTCAATTTAAATAAATAAATTCTGCGAAAATCAAACAAATTTTTATTATAAAAAAAACATTAATAATCACATTAGAAAAATATAAAATATTATTTTTATAATAATAATAATAATAATAATAATATTAATAATTTATTTAAGTATGAAGAAAAATTAATTTTTTGATTTTTTCTCTAAAAATATGTTTGTTTTTTTTATTATCTTTAAAGAGGAAGGCCTTAACATAACCTCAAAACTAAAAAGTAGTTTTTAAAATTTTTTTTTAATTTTCTTTGCACACTGTAAAAAATCTTTTTGGAGATTGTACATTCACAATTTGTATTTATGTTAAAATTTGTAAAATTACTATATTCAATAAGGTTATGTTACTACATTAAAAAAAGCACTTTTACAATTTTCTGTAAATTTACTACTTTCAAAGTGGGTAATAGGTGACGGATGCAACAACTAATTATGTTTCACCTATTACCCACTTTGAAAGTAGTAAATTTACAGAAAATTGTAAAAGTGCTTTTTTTAATGTAGTAACATAACCTTATTGAATGTAGTAATTTTACAAATTTTAACATTAAATACAAATTGTGATTGTCCAAAAAGATTTTTTACAGTGCATTGAAAATCATTTTTCAATTAGGAGGTTATGTTAGGCCATCCTTCTCACAAGAAGAAGAAACTAAAGTTAATTAACTAATTTTGGGACAGTTATAAAATTTTTATTACAAAAACTTTAAAAATTTATTTATAATTATAAGTTTCAATAATTATAATGTTGCCAGGTATCAAAAAAAAATTTAAGGTTATAAATAATAATTATATTTTTATAATAATAATAATAATTTACTTGAATTTCAAGAAAATTTTTTTTTTGAATTTTACACCGAAATTAAATTTTAAATTTTTTTTTGTTAATTTCTTATCATTAAGGAAAAAAAAAGAAACTAAAGTTTACGGCGTTAAGAGAAAATATTACAAATAGCCCTAACGCTCAAATGCAAATATGTTTCAAATTAAAAATTATTTTTATTCTTATAATTAAAATAAAAGAAAAAAAAATTCTAAATTAAATTTTAATTGTACTAATGAGCTTACTATATTTATTGCACGAAATCATTTAAATTATATTTTTATCAAAAAAAATAAATAAATAAATAAATGCATTCCGCGTGCTATGTTAATGTTATCAATTAACTGAGAAAAACACCCAAATCTGGTTGAGCAACTTTATGATCAGGTTTTATCAATCTTTTATTTTTCTTATATAATAACTAATTTTATATATAATTCCTCCGCGAATAAAATCATATATATGTCTAATGCAATATATTTTAAATCAAAACACGATTTTGCATCGACAATAATTACGCGCAAAACATTCCAATTACTTTTTTATTAAAAATTATTTGCATTAATTTAAAAAAAAAATTTTAAATCATCTTTCTCATATTTATATAATTTCTATACTAATTGATTTAATTTTTATAATAATAATATTCTAGGAATTTAATTTTAAAGATATTATTTTTTTTCAAGTTTTGTATATAATAAATTAAAAAAATATTCTAATTATAAAAAGGGTAGTTTGGTATTTTAATAAATAATTCAATTTTTAACATATATATTTAAGTTTTTAATAACGCAATTTTTTATTCTTGCAAAATAAAAAAAACAAATTATTTTTCTTATTTGTTTTAAAATAACTGTTAAACAAATTTTTTTGCCTAATATTTATTAAACTTGGATCATTTTTGGCCCGATAATTCAGTTTAATAATTCTTTTGCGGCTTAATATTTACTTAAACTAAATGTACTTTGGCCTAATATTTATTTAACCCAATTCATTTTTGTCTTAACATGTTTTTAACTTAGTTCCTTTTCGGCCTTATATTTATTAACCATTAATTATCTTTTGACCTTAACTTTATTAATCTAATTCCGTTCTGGCATAAAATATGTATTTAACCTAATTCTTTTTCGGCTTAATATTTATTTAACCTATTTCTTTTTTGGCCTAATAATTAATAACCTTATTCTTTTTTTGAGTTAGTATATTTATTTCACCTAATTCTATTTTGATTTGATATGTATTTAACCTAGTTCATTTTTGGCTAAATATTTATTTAACATGGTTCCTTTTTATCATAATATTTATTAACTTTTAATTTTCTTATGAGCTAAATTTTATTAACCCTATTTTCTTTTGGCATTTGGCATAAATTATATATTTAACCTAATTATTTTTCGAATAAATATGTATTTAACCTAATTCCTATTTGGTCTAATATTTATTAACCTCATTCTCTTTTGAGCTAATTTGTATTTCGCCTAATTCTTTTTTGGCTTAATATTTATTTAATCTACATATTTTTAGGCTAATATTTATTTAATCTACATATTTTTAGCCTAATATTTATTTAACTTATTTATTTTATGGCACAATATTTATTTAACCTAGTTTTATTTGGCTTAATATTTTTAACCTACTTTTTTAGCTTAATATTTATCTAACCAATTTATTGTTAACCTAATTTTACTTTGGTCTATTATTTGTGTAACTTCTTTTTAGCCTGCTAATTTATTTAATCTATTTCTCTTTTGACATAATATCTTTTTTAATCTAGTTACTTTTTGTCTTAATCTTTATCTATCATAAATTTTATGTGATATAAGTTTTATTTAACTCAAATTTTTTGCCAAAAATTTTTCTTGCCTAATATTTATTTATCCAAAATTTTATGTCGTAGATTTTTTATTAAAAAACGTTTTTCTTTTGCTTATTGTTGAATTTTTAGATAAATATTATTTACGCCTTATAAAAATTAGGAAAATAAGAATTTGGTTAAATAACGTTCGGTCCAATACAAAATTAGTTTAAATAAGATTTAGGCTAGAGAAGAAGTATTGTGGAAATATCGTGAACAATATTTGTACAATGATTAATTATATAATCTGAATTATTATATATTATAATTATAATATTAATTACAATTATTTATAATATTAACTAGATGGGAGATTTCAAAAATTCAAAATGGCAGATCCAATAATGGCGGACTTTTAAAAAAAATTAATCAGATTCGCTTAAAAAGGCGTTACGAAGCGTTTTCGGAATCGTTGATTACGAATCCGATGTTAGATTTTTAAAATTCAAAATGGCGGATCAAATATGGCAGACGAAATTTAAAAAGTTGGTCGAATTCTTTTCAAACACATCACTCGGGGGTTTTTGGGGTCGCTGATTACGAATTTCATATCAGTTTTCAAAAATTCCAAATGGTGGATCCAATATGGCGGGCATTTAAAAAATAAATTGATCATATTCGCTTAAAACGCGTTTATTGGGAGTTTCATGGATCGCTGATTACGAATCCGATGTCAGTTTTTAAAAATTCAAAATGATAGACACAATATGGGAGGGGGGATTTTAAAAATCAATCGAATTTGTTTTAAACTCATTACT
Organism: Leptopilina boulardi; assembly: GCF_019393585.1. Classification (NCBI taxonomy): domain Eukaryota; kingdom Metazoa; phylum Arthropoda; class Insecta; order Hymenoptera; family Figitidae; genus Leptopilina; species Leptopilina boulardi. Next base: position 31,902 of record NW_026137921.1, read on the forward strand.
CATGGGTTTTTAGGATCGATGATTATGGGTTATAACATTAAATTTTTATAAAATTTGGAATCTGTCACCTTGAAAAGCAGTGATTATGTTTGGATATTAAAAATAAAAATTAAAAATCCAGTTGATTCATGTCAATTCATTTATATGACGCGAGACGACATGTCGCGCGACGCGCTGTATATATATATATATATATATATATATATATATATATATATATATATATATATATGTTACACAGAAACAAGCGGGAAAAGCAAACGTATTATATAGGTTTATCTTCTGCGAGATTATATAGTGTCTCGTTGAAATGACGTTAGACCTTAAAGAGAGTTTAGGTTCAAATAGGACTATGAGACAAGACGACGCTGAATTTAGCATCGGGGGTCGCGAGGTACGACCCCTTTAGACGCCGCGACGTCGACATTGTGTCCCGACGCTAATTTTACAAAGGCTTCTTGAAAAGCCTTCTTGGCTTTAAACTGTAAGAGCACGTGCGACGCGTCCCGACGCTTCGCGACATCGTTAAACGCATCAGAGCACTATTCAAACTGCAACCATATATATACACACTCACACATACACTTGTCAAGGGTCAATTCAGGAAGCAAACATCTCTTTAGTCACGTGTTTTCTATATAAAAAAAAAAAAAAAATTCAAAAATAAAATTATTTCCAAAATTATTTTTAAAATATTATTTTTGTTATATAAATTGGTACACTGAGAAAATGTTTTGTACACTGAGAGAAATGGATAGTAAGAATTTGATAGTAAAAAGAAAGATTGTACAAGGTACCATCATTGTGTTACTGACAAGAATCTACTATCAACATTTTACTATCCAAGATGTTACCCAAAGACGTAAAATATGTTAGCTTTTGGATTGTAGTCACTACTATCAAATATTGTAAAAATTAAATGTGAGCGCATGCGCTGATTGTGGTGTATACTTCGCCTATTCAATTGCGGTCCTTGTGTTTTCACGCACGTGTTTAAATATATAGTGAAAAAAGTTGTGAATAAAAAAATGGACGAGTTTGTTAAAAATTTATTAATGTCGTGGAATATGGAATCTTTGATTCCATCTTTTGGAGGTAGGTTTATTATTTTGATTGAATTAGCGAAGACTGAAGTGTGAACGTGTTTATAACCTCAAAACAATTTTGCGCTGTTTAGACGGTGAAATTGATGAAGAATCGTTTTACTTACTGGACAATGATACAATATCACTCATTATACCAAAACCAGAACCTCGCTTAAAATTTTTTAAAAAATTTCAAGATTACAAAAATCAAGTAAGTTTTTTTTTCGTTTGTATAAATGTACATGTGTTTATTGAAATTTTTTTTTGGAAAAAAAACTTTTTCATATTTTTTCTTACTTTTTTTAAACTTAAAAATTAGTAAAATAATACAAATTCAATTGACTCTGTGAAAAAAATGTACCGTTTGATAAATATATTTATGTTTAAGCAAGTCCTTTTTATAGACGGAGTGAAAAAATAGACATACTCTTTTTTATGTAAAAAGTTTAAAGTTTAAATTCTAATCGAAATGTCTTATTAAAATAAAATGAAATTATTTAAGTTTACAAAAAAAGCGAGGTTAGGTTCGTGTATATTTGCCACTCGAGAACGTAAAGAGATCGTATAAAATTTTTAACATCAAAGATTGTAAATTGTACAATCAAATTTCTATAATCATCTGATAGTAAATACTACAATCTATATCGCTGTCTGTATATTTAGCACTAAATATGGTTGCCCTTAACATCATTATGTTACCCAGTAGCATAAATTTCTCTCCGTGTATATAAAGTTTACTCAAAAAGTTGGGTAAAATGGCTACACATGCGCTTTTGAACAAAATTTCACCAACTGTAGTTCAAAATAAATTTTTACCCAAGAAGCACGTAATATATCCTCAATATCAAGGTAATATTACACGTGAGATTCGTAATATAACGCTGTAATATTACAGTAATCTTACAGTGATCTTAAAATGTCTGCCTCAAGGTAATATTACCGGGAATATTACTGTAATATTAACGGTAATATTACAGTAATATTACAGACTGATTTGAGTTATTCATAAAGCATAAAAAACGCTTTGAGTTCGGGGTTCGATTCCCTGGATGGGTAGATTTTTTTCGTAAAGAAATGTTCCCATAATATTACTGTAATATTCTCTTGTAATATTACCTTAATATTACGGTATAATATTACTGCAATATTACTGTAATATTACCTTAATATTAGCGCCTAATATTACAGTAACATTACCGGTAATATTACAACGTTATATTACGAATCTTACATGTAATATTACCTTGATATTGAGGTTATATTACGTGCTTCTTGGGTAGTAGGTGAAAATAAAATTGATGAATTTTTAAAATAAACTTTATAAAATTTTAGCAACACTTTGAAAAGAATATAATACTGTGAGTTAATTATTATCAAATCACATTTGAATAAAATGTAGTCAACAGTTGGGTAAAATGTGAACTTTAAATGTGAATAAGTTAGGTAAAATATTATTGGTGGGGGGATACGGGCAAAAAATCATTCTTACTTATCGACAGTTGGTTCTAGCATTGATTCCTGTATTATCTACACTATGAAAATTGTCAAAAAAATTATTTTTTAATGTCGATGATTGATTTTCATACTTAGCACAAATACATATAATACGCTTACATATAACCTAACCTAACACACATACAACGAAATACTAATTTTGCTCGCAGTTACATTGAACGGAATGATTTGAACTGTCCTTATACATCAAGTGGCAGAAAAATTCACAGCTTGTGAGAAACGCTTGTAAAGTGAATAAATGATTTATTTTACTTTTATAATTATATTATTGACTCTTAATAGAATAAAATATATTGCGGTCAATTAATTATGGTTTAGAAATTTAAAATTCCATTCAAGTTTTTAATTTAAAATGAAAAAAAAATATGAAAAAAATATTAATCTATTTTAAACAACAGAATAAAAATAAAATTAAAAATTATTTAGCAGAAGAAATAGTAATTTATTTTATATTGTAGTAAATAACTAAATAGAATATTTATATTGAAATTTATAGAATAACAGATTTTTTCATGTGAATAAGACAAACATAAAAGCAGAGTTTTAAAATAAATTTTTTTCAATTTTCAAATAAACAATAATAAACTAATAATAATAAAATATTTAACATTAAATGAAAAGACTTATTATGAAATCCCATTTTTTAGTGTGATAGGTTCAGGTGCGTAATAAAAAAAACTTGGCGCCCTGTTAAAATATATATGGTCTTATAATCTATAATTGTTGATAATTATTAACTTTTATCTTTTTCAACTGCTTTATTAAAAGTAAATGCTACTAGTAAACTTATTTACAAATTTTTAAAAAGTTTTATAAATAATGTTTAAGTAAAAAATGTTTACGGGTGCCTAATGTTTCACATTCAGTCCTGGCAAAAGTTGCGTGGTGGGGGACATACGTTTTACTCAACTTTTGAACGAACTGTGACACATGCAGACGAATAAGTACCCAAGTAAAGCATAAAGTACTACGAAAAGTAAATCAGTTTATGATCAAATGCATTCTATATAGTTTAGTCTAAAATTTGTTTTAATCTTTACACTATACTGTTTGAACACACTTTAAGAAATATATTTTAATAAACATACAAGAGAATTTTAAATATTAGAAAAATGCCCATGTTTAGCCATTTTTCCCAACTTTTAACTATATATATTCTTTAAACATATTATCGTTTTCTCAGTGTATAATTTTTTTTGCCTGTAAGAGATTTTTCTTAAATTCACACACTCATAATATTTGAAACGAAGGTCGAATTACGTTAACGTCTCACGAAATATGAGGTTCGAGAATAGTCATTTGAATAAATGTATGGGGGCTTTCTTTCTCAAACGTCCCATGACAAAAAATTAAAAGTTATTCGATATTGGCTTGAAACTTTGGTAATTATTATTGTTCTAAATGAGGGTTATAAATTCCTAAAATATAAGATCATTTTTTTTTGAAAACAGTATATAGAAAAATAAAGAGGGATAAAGTATAGCTCTTTAAGGTCAAAATTGAAAAATATTTTAAAATGCAATAAAAATTTTCACCATAGTTAGAATTTTGAAAATGACAATATCATTTAAAATGTCAAAACTAGAGTAGTACTACTAGTACTATTTTTTTTAATATTAGCTCATATTTTAGGGATCTGTTACCCTCATTTTAGTCAACAATTTACCAAAATTTTAAACCAATACAGTAATTCTTAATTTTTGCCTGGAATATTTGAGAAAGAATGACCCATATTGGGCATTCCACCTAAAGTTTTTATTCAAAAATAATGTGTTTTCTAATTTTTTATGAAAACTACAAAAATACATAGATTTTCTTATTTTTCATATATAAAATTCGAAAAATATTAATCTCCATGAAGTTCGCGTCGACGCTCAACGTCGAAAATTATTTTCCATAGGACCAAAAATATTAAAACATTTTTTAAAAATGCCTTAAGAAGTATATTTCAAGGCATTATTTGGATTGAAAATTTTAAAAAACTAATTTGAAATTTTTGATTCTATGAAAAACAATTTTTGGAGCTGAGCGTCGAAGCCAACTTCAAGGAGGTAAATATTATTCAAATAAAAAAAATTTTCACTTTTAAAAATTCTCTTTAAAACTACACAGAGAAAAATGTTAGCTCCTATAGCTAACTATTAGTTATTTCAGGTGATGTAAGCTGATGTAACTGATGTAACTGATGTAAGCTGGATGCTGTTAGCTATCGCAGCTAATAGTTGTTTGCTGGTAGACTTAATAATTTAGCTGAAGTAACTAACATCGAGCGCAAATTATTAGCTCCAATGACTAACGTTAAATGCTTCCTCATTTTCGGAATTTTTTGTCTCGGAAGAGTTTTGATTTTCTTTATCCGAAAAAAAATTATAAAAATGTTAATTTCGAAAAAAATTATTACTATTTTAACTGTTTTTAAAACAGCATGAATTATGACAAAAATTACAAATATAAAAATTTTGTTCAAATAAATGGTTTCATTTTTAGGTTAAGTGTGCGAAACTGAATTCGTTTACGTTACGTTTCTCCAAGTCCCATTTTTGAAGAAACTGCACAAGTTGTTCATTCAACATTTTTGAATGATAATTAATATTTACTTACTAATATATTTCTGTATTTAACAAAAATTTTATACGATTAATGGCTCGGTTAATAGTCTATTCCTTTTGACGCAAAGTAAAGCTGCCGTCACACCGTAATGCCGGCCGGCTACGGGGTTCACACACACGGTCTTGCTAATCCTTAGCTGCCACAGCTGAGGATTAAGGCCAGGTCCAAGTGAGGCAGCGCCATCTACATTGATACTAAAATTTTGGAAAATTTTCAACAGCCTTTTCTTGAAAACAAGATGGTAAAATGCTTTTTCCTTTATGCATAATTGATTATTGGCAAGATATATACCAACTAAAACTTTTTTTGAGTTAAAATAATGAAAAAAATTTCATGTCGATGAAATTAAATATGAGCACTTTTTTCACAAAAACTGTAACAGTACTTTCTCAGAAATTACAATCAAAAATGCAATTTCCATTTGGAAAATTAATAAACGCTAAAAAATATACGACCTAAGATTTACCAATCACGAAAATAATAAAAAAAAAAAATTTATTAAATATTTAACATATTGATACTGCTTTACTGATTGTGACAGCCCTTTAGTAGATTATGTATTTCAGGTGGTTAGCAACAGCGCCAATCTCCTCCTTTCGGCAAAACCGCGAAACGTCTGGTGACATACATAACCTGGCAAACGGCTGTCATAATGAGTAAAATATGTTATATTAAAAAACTTTTTTTTTGTTATTTTCGTGATTGGTAAATCTTAGGTCGTGTATTTTTTAGCGTTTATTAATTTTCCAAATGGAAATTGCATTTTTGATTGTAATTTCTGAGAAAGTACTGTTACAGTTTTTGTGAAAAAGTGCTCATATTTAATTTATTGACATGAAATTTTTTTTATTATTTTAACTCAAAAAAAGTTTTAGCTGGTGTATATCTTGCTAATAATCAATTATCCATAAAGGAAAAAGCATTTTACCTTTTTGTTTTCAAGAAAAGGCTGTTGAAAATTTTCCAAAATTTTAGTTTCAATGTAGATGGCGCTGCCTCACTTGGACCTGGCCTTAAAACTAATACTTTTCATCAAATATAGCAAATATCTAGCTGCAATAGCAAATAACTTGGTGTATCAGCTAAATCGTTAGCACAAACAGCTATAATTTCAGCTACTGCATATTTGCTACTATAGCTAAATCATTTTTCTCCGTGTAACTCCTTAAAATTTTTTTCCACGAAAAAAAAAAGATTACCAATATAAATATGACGCAATTTTAATGCAATATACATTACGCTCATATAAAAAAAATGGAATGACCCATATTGGGCATTCCACGTGAAGTTTCAATTCAAAAAAAAAAAAAATTTGTTCACTGAATTAATTATTTTTCTAATTATTTGTTTTTAAAAATACAAAAAATTAAAAATTTTTTTTTCGTATTTCTATTCACTTTTAACATTAACTGAATGGCAATATCATACTGGATGCAGATGAAATCATTACAGATTCCTCTATCTCAGTCCAAGCGAAGGGCCTCCTTTGACCTTGCTTGTCACTCCTTGCAGTGGGCCTATATCCTGGACAGTGAGTTATGTTGACCCCCCTGAAGAAGATCAACAAACCGAAGGGTCGAAATGTGAGTCCCAAAAAAAGACCATGTCTTCACATATACATATATATTACCTATACACTAAATATATATAATATCCTAAGGCACTATACAATTTAATATGCTAAACACAAAACATGATAAAAGTGTATAGTTATAAATTACAATTTCACCTTCAAAATTTTCTCTCGAACCAATTGCTATTCAAAACTATTATTTGTGCATATATAATTATTATATTATTTATTTTTTGAGCAAAATTTTAGAAATGAAAAAAAAAAATTTTTTTTACGAAAAAAAACCAAATAAATTTATTGCTATAACCAAACTATTGGTTAAATTGGTTTGAAAAATTTTTGTGAAATTAAAATAAAACAAATGTTTATTTAGATTAAATAAATTTTGTTTAAATTAACTATAGAAAATTGTGTTAATGCAAAAAAAAAATAATAATATATTGAGTGGCCGTTTATTAGAACCTCACAAAAAATTTCTGCGGTGAGATTCGTTGGCCCATGACACCTCAAAAATTGACTTATAAAAAAATTCTAATATTATTACTCTCTAAATCTGAATTAGTAAAAATGTTTATACACCCAGAGAAATGATTTATTTGAACCAAATAAAATATATTTGAATTAAATAAACGTATATTTGTCTCAGAGCCTACTAACTTATTTATTTGGCGTAAATAAAAATTTTATTTGTCAGAAATAAATTTTTCTTTGGCTCAAATAAATTTTTTATTTCAATGAAATAAAATATATTTGCAACAAATAAATGAGTTAGTAGGCTCGGAGACAAATATACCATTTCTCTGAGTGTACTAATTGTAATTAGTGACTCACTTTTTGCTTCTGAATTAGTAAGTTTTACTAACAATTAGTAAAATTTAATTAATTGTAAAGCAAAAAGTGAGTAACTAATTTAAATTAGTAAACATTTTTACTAATTCAGATGTAGAGAGTACCTTGTAAGAAATTTCCATTTCAACTCGTTCTAAAATGAAAAGTTTTTAATATTTCTGCATGAAATTTACAGAAATTTAAAACTTAAACTATCCTTTTGACGATATGTTATAATTAATATTATTTTTTTTTATTTGAAAAAAGTTATTTATTAATTATTAATTATTTTGTTGTTCAGTGTTTCACTATAGTGAAATTTCTACTCTCTAAATTTGAATTAGTAGTTTTCTACTAAGGGTATTATTTCTTTCACAAATTTCGTAGGTAAAAATTAAAAATTATTGTATTAGTTTGAAATTTTGTTAAATTTTTTTTTTTCCCCTATATAAGGGTAAAAAATCCCTAAACTCAATTTAAAAAAAAAATTGTAAAAATTTAGTGGGGGGGGGGTTGACTATTATTTTTCTAATAAAATTATAACAAAAAAAATAGTTCAAAAAAAGAAATTAATTTGTAAGTAAATTACATTATCTCGTGTAAGTAATATCTATATATTCCTATAAGAGAGAAAAAGTAAGAAAAAGAGAAAACAAAGAAAAAAAAAAGAGAGAGAGAAAGGGTGGAAGCGATGAAAGTAAAATATTTAAAAGCGACCACCCTTACTTTTTAAGAGACTGTCATTCAGTCACGTGAATCCGAGGATTTACGTGCGGACTCCGCTCTCAAATAATTTCGGACCGTCTAGACCGTCTTCAGTCAAGTCAGGCGACTTATTTTCGTGGATCGTGACAAAATTAGAATTTCAAATTGTCAAGACTAAATAAAATTCGGCCTCGTCGCGGAACCTTCTAATGGACTTAAAAGAAGAAAGAGGCAATTAATCACTTGAGGAAATGGAAATTTATTTGCCAAGGTCATTCATCGTGAATATATAATTATTGCAATTGGAACACATTAACCGATTTTCACTTTTTTTTCCATTAATTATTAATTTCTATATAACTTTTCTGATAATAATAAATAAACATATATAATTTATTGTTTTCATCATATTACAATTTATTTATTATTAATTATTCATTTTTTATTAATTTATTTATTACAATTTTTTTATTACATATATATATATACTGATAACAATTATTTAAAAAATATTTATTTGGATCAAATAAATAATTTTTTTCTCAGTGTATATGATGTATTCCACGCCAAAGTGTAAGTCCATCTGCAATTGCATCTCTGATTTTTTTAAGATTTTTTTTTCTTTTAGCACTCATTGAGACTAGCTTCCATGAATTTTTTCAAATTTTTTTAGCAACCCGTTTTCGAGTTAGGGAATTTTGAAAATTGGAGAATTTTCATGACTTTTAATTTTTGAATGCTCATAACTTCCTTAAAAATGCATCAATTTTAAAAGTCTTTTTTTTAAAATGTGTGTTTTTAAACTTACTTTTAAAAAAATCGAAATTTTTTTTAAACGATATTACTATCAAATTTTTGAGTTTTAATGATAAAAACTCATTTTTCCCATTTGAAGTACTGATCGATTTTTTTCAAAAAAACTACTTCTTTTTATACGAAACTTTTAAGCCTAGCTCGATAATGGTCAAACGATATTTAGGGGAATAATGTCAGGGTTGGACACAGTTTTGGTTTTTTGTTTATAAATATTTTGTTTAGATAAATTCAGTCAATTGTGGTATATGGGTGGAAAGATCTACAAAAGAGGAACACTTTTGCTGTGGACAGTAAATTGATTGATCCAAAATTAAAAAAGTTATAAAAATTAAAAAAAAAAATCTATTCAGGGTTGGACTTTTCAGTCAGGGTTGGACACTTTTTGAAAATCGAAACGCATTATTGGTAAAAACGTAAAATAACATTTGTAATGTTTTTTATTCTTATTTTTTCATGTTTATCTTTACTTATTGTTTACAAATTGTAAAGCTTCATGGGTTTAAAAAAGGAATGAACTCAAATTACAAAAAATAACGCTTTATTGTTCCAAATAACTCAATGAAATGATGAACAAAATTTATACAATTTAAGTATTATTTTTCTAATATCTTTGGCACAATTTTGCACTGAAATATCAATAAAATAAAATTTATTTGTATATTTATTTATAAATTGTGTCAAATTCATAATTAATATGGGTGTCCAACCATAACTGTATAAAGTGTCCAACCCTAACTAGAAGCATCATTTTCGAATTGTGCTAGCCATAACCAGACATGTGTCGCGATTCGATTTTTCACTTTTTTTCTTCTTAAATTATGTACCCCACAATACATTCAATAAGCTTACCTTGCCGAATTCTTGCTTTTTTTACACATTTTTTAGGTTTATTCACAAGTCAAACAAAACTTTTTTTCTCTCTTCGATTGCACCGAAGTCACAGGAGACGCTACTTTTGATTCTCCAAAAATGTAATGCCACAAAAAGTTAGGTTACACTACTAGAAGATTCGTCACGTACGCACACAGGTGGCGCTAGTGTTCTTATTTAAAAAAAGCCAAGTGTCCAACCCTGACACTATTCCCCTACTATATTTTCGGAATTTTTCAAAAATTTTTGAATTTTTTAAAAATATTTTTGGTTTTTTTTATACTACGTACTTTTATGTATTTTGATGCGCTGATTACGAAAATCATAGTGTCAAACCCAAAAATTTGATTTTTACGGTGAAAACCATAAAAAAGTCCCAAAATTTATGGTTTTTTTCGTTTATTGGGTAAAATATACAAAATTAAAAAAAATGCATAAGATAAAAAAAATTTATTTCAATAAGATCTATAACTTTTATTTGAAAGTTTTTTTTAATTTTGTATATTTTACCCAATAAACGAAAGAAACCATAAATTTTGGGACTTTTTTATGGTTTTCATTATAAAAATCAAATTATTGGGTATTGTCACTATGATTTTCGTAATCAGCGCATTAAAATACATAAAAGTACGTAGTATAATAAAAACCAAATTTTTTTTAAAAAAATTCAAAAATTTTTGAAAAATTCCGAAAATATAGTAAATATCGTTTGTCCATTATCGAGCTAGGCTTAAAAGTTTCGTATAAAAAGAAGTAGTTTTTTTGAAAAAATTTTGAAAAAATTCGAGCACTACGTCAAATGAGAAAAATTACATTTTATCATTAAAACTGAAAAATTTGATAGTAATATCGTTTAAAAAAAATTTCGAAAAAAAGTACGTTTAAAGCACATTTTGAAAAAAAGACTTAAAATTGATGCATTTTTAAGGAAGTTATGAGCATTCAAAAATTAAAAGTCATGAAAATTCTCCAATTTTAAAAATTCCATAACTCGAAAACGACTTGTTAAAAAAATTTGAAAAAATTCATGGAAGCTAGTCTAAATTAGTACTAAAAGAAAAAAAAATTGGAGATGCAATTGCAGATACACTTTGGCGTGGAATACATGATATATTAAAAAAATAAAAAATAAAAATAGTGCGTTATAAAATGAAGACAAAACGATATAAATAATATTGTGTATCTGCATAAATAGTGGTGCAGACAAGATGGCCAGTGAAAAATTTAGTACAGAGTTCACCGCTGTTTACCTATAAAGGCCCGGAAGCGCAGAATTTTTCAATTCCAAGAGTGCGAGCAGGTCTTTACCGGTTCAAGATCAAATCCCTCGAGTCCCCATACCCAAAGAGTGAATCTCCAAACACGGTTCTTCTCTTTGCAACATCCAATGCCCTGGATCATCTTCCAGGCTCGTTTGAGAACCTTAAAGGAAAACGCAATTATTCTCTTCGATTCCAACAACGCAGAAGAAAACGTCGTCTCACGGTTTCTTGGAGCAAGAGGTACTCTATTTTTCTTTATATATCCATTATCGTTTTTTTATCCGCATTTTTTTTTTTTTTTTTTTTTTGTATTTCACTCTCGCATTTTATCGTGGAAACTAAATCACAATTGATTCTGTAAGAAAGAAAAAACACATTTAAAAAAATTATTATTTTTTAATTATTGGTCAGTATTTATATTTATTATATATGAGGCGCATGATTATTCCAACAAAAATCATTAATTAGAATTTTTATTTTAAAGTATTTTATAAGAAATATAATTATTTTTTAGACGAATTTTTCAATTTTCCAATTAAAATTTAACAGATTTTTTTCTTTTTATACGAAATTTTTACATTACAAAATTTTTAGCTATCGAATTTTTATTTTATACAGTCATTTTCTTTATATGATTTTTTATTTAAAAGAATTTTAATTTAATCGAATTCTCATTCAATGGAATTTTATGTGTGATTCGAATTTTTTAATGACAGAAATTCCAATTCATCCAATTTTAATTTGTCCGAATTTTTAAGACGCCGAATTTTCATTTGTCCGAAATTACAAACGGCCGAACAAACAATCAACAGAAATATTTCGGCGCAATTTTTAAAATTGACCAATCACAATTTTCTTGATAATTTCTAATAGGTCAATTTTAAAAATTTGCGCCGAAATATTTCTGTCGATTATTTGTTCGGCCATTTGTAATTTCGGACAAATGAAAATTCGGCGTCTTAAAAATTCGGACAAAATATATGTATTATTATTATTATAATATTAAATACTACACTGAAAAAAAAATTATTTGATTCAAATAATCGGTTTCTTGGTTATTATTATATAAATATTTACTTGAACCAAATAAATTTATTTTTCAGTATAGAGAATGTTAAAAAAATGTGTTTTTTTTCATTGGAAACTTATAAATAATTATTAAATTTTTATTAATATACATACCTTATAATTATTAAAAAAAAATAATAAAAATTTGATTTATTGTTTTTTTTTCTGTAATTTTTTTTTTTTTTACAACAGCCAAGATTCCCATTTGTCGAGTTATTGTTTAGTGGTAACATCAGGAGTACAATATCACCCTTCCACTTTATGTGCGGCGAAAAATTTTTTACAAAATCGTCCCCGTGTCACGAGAGGAAGTTCTTTTCAAGAACAGCAATATAGAGGTGTACCGGAAGGCTTGCATTGCGTACGTCAAACGAAACTGACACTTCATGGAATGAAATACAACACTAATTACAACTTTACACTATATGTGGTCAGTGACTCAACCACTTTTCTTCTTATTTCAAACGATTTCAGAAGCAAAACGTTTCGTAATAATATATACATACATGCGTTTCATTCATAACTATTATATTTATGTTTTCAATTTTTTTTTCTCTCACCGACAAAAGAAAAACAATTTTATGCGTATAATACAATAAAGCATTAAAAATTTTTTTTTTTTTTTTATAAGCTCAAAACATTTCTTGAATGGAAAATATTTTCAGTTATATAGTAAAATTTTTATAAACATTTTTTTGTTATTTCTTATATGGGGCATTGCACATTAGATTTTCATTCAATTTTATTTTTTTTCCGCAATGTTTATGAAAAATAAGAAAATACGTATTTTTTTAATGTTTTTATTTGATAAAAATTATGAAAATTATGATTTTTTCTAAATTTAACGTCGTCAGAAGCCGAATACTTTTGAAAAACGTTTTTTCTCTGTATAAAGATAACAAAAAATATATATAAAAATTTGTTCGTTTTTTATTTTAATACATATTTAAAATATTAAAGAAAAATCGAACAAATTTTTTATCTAGGGTCAACTGGGGTAAATCCGAACGCTTTTAGTAAGTTTCAACAATAACATAAGTTTTTTCTTTAAAAAAAAATACTTCCGGTATTCTGGTGCATGAAGTTGTTACTTTACTTCCATAGAACAATTTTATGGGGTAGAAAAAATTTTTGATAAATTACAATCGCAGGAAACTTAGCGTTCGTATTTACCTCGATACTTTGCAACTTTCCTAAAATATGGGGGTAAATACGAACGCCACTGTATTTCAGAAAAATCTTAGGGAAAATAAATTTAAAGTATTGCAATTGTAAAACTTATATAAAAACTCAAAAAAAATACGATAATAAACCTATTATGTAATAATGCATCATATATAAATACAAAAATCAAACAGGTTAAAAATTAAAATGCATTACACAATTAAAACCTTCAATAACTTTATCAAATCATAACGGATTTTTGCAAAACTTGGTACAGAAAGTATTTTGGAGTGATTGAATGTAAATACAAAAATAAAAGTCAAATTTTTTAAATTCAAAATGGCGTACTTTCCTAAAACTTATTTTTAAAAATGATCAAATTTGCTAACCCTGAAACCCCCCGAGTAACAATTTTCGAGCGAATCCAATGAATTTTTTAATTCTCGTCCGCCATTTTGAATTTTGAAAAACTGACTTCAAATTGGTAATTAGCGACCCCAAAAACCGTAGAATACCAAATTTTATTAAGATCCTGAAAAACTTTTTTCAACAAACCATTTGGCAAAAAAATTGAAACATTCCTTCGAGAGAACAGAGATTAAGTTTCTGCTTATTAATTACTAACGAGGATACGTATAGAAAGAAAAACTTTTTTCTATGTACTTTTATAATGTTAAAATAATAGTGTAATCAAATAAAAACAATTTTGTGTGGCTTTGATGTAAAAAAAAATTATTAAAAATACCGTTCGGATTTACCCCAGTTTTCCAATTTTTTTGGGTAAATACGAACGGTCTGATATTATTAATAAAATTTTACAGAAGGCAAAAATCAAATATAGTTTCTGTTCTAGTATTCATAACAAACAATTATAAATAATAAAATGAATTTTTAGCTTCTTTTTCTTCAAATACGAGACAAAATACTGAAAGAGTGTCATCTTTGATTTTCAATCTTTTTTGCAATACTTGTTATCTTTGTTTATGCTGTTGCTAATTAACAAACAAAAAATGGGATAATACTTAGAATCTCTTCGAGAGGATCTGAGGTAAAAATTCTCATATCGAACTTATTTTTAAAAATTTTAATTAAGCTGAAATAATTAGCGTTCGGATTTACCCCCCGTTCGGATTTACCCCGACTGACCCTATATTAGTAGGACAGAGAAAAACGCATTTAAAAATTATTCGGCTCCTGACGACGTTAAATTTAAAAAAATCATAACTTTCATAATTTTTATCAAGTTAAAAAAATTAAAAAATTACGTATTTTCTTATTTTTCATAAAGATTTCGAAAAAAAATATTCTGGACAAAAAAAAATGTTGAATAAAAATCTCACATGGAATGCCCCATATATATTATTTTTTTTTAATTTAATAAAATTTACAGCAATTTAATATTTTTTCAATTTTATATTTATTTGAAAATTATATTAGTAATAATAATTTATTATTAGGAAGCTAAAATAATAAAATGGAAATAAAAAATAAATATTAATAATAATAATAGTAGAAATTTCTAAAATAAAGTTAGTCTAAAAAAACTTTATTTGAAATAAATTTCATTTTTAGGTCAATATGAGAAATAATGTATCAAATTTGGTCGCCTCGGATATGTTGAAATTTCGCAAAACACCAACGCAAACTTTATTCAATGGACGATACACGACTGTAGATTTAAAAAAAAGTGACGGACTAATTAATTTTCAATACGTGCCACAAGGAAATACAACAACAATGTTTCATATTTTGCCATGTGGTGGTGGTATCGTTACAGCAAAACTAAGAGCCAATGGCATTGTTCCTCAGGTAAAATAAAATACATCAACAATAACTGTAATTTACAATTTTTTTTTATGTATTCAAATTGTTTTTTTTCTTTGAAATTAAATTTTCAATTTTTTTTTTTACTTATTTTACTATAAAGCCAAATTTCCATTTAGCCAAATTTTATGAAGTCAAATATGCATATTGAACCGAATTTTGGTTGTTAAATAAATATAATTTCTATATTTTATTAAAATTTATTTTACGAATAGAAATAAATAAACTTTAGAAAAAATTCATTTCAAATCAGGTACTCTCTAAATCTGAATTAGTAAAAATGTTTACTAATTGAAATTAGTGACTCACTTTTTGCTTTAGAATTAGTTAAATTTTACTAATTGTTAGTAAAAGTTACTAATAATTAGTAAAATTTTACTAATTCAGAAGCAAAAAGTGAGTCACTAATTTCAATTAGTAAACATTTTTACTAATTCAGATTTAGAGAGTTGGCTGAAACGCCGTTTATCTAAAATTTAGGGAAAAAAAACTTTAAAGTGTTATAACTTTTAAAGTAATTTAGATGTCTCATTTTTTCTTTTTGCATTTGAAAGAGCTTTCATTCTTCTTTCAAAATCCGTTGGAAAAATTAAAAAATGTTCAAAAATAACAAAATGGCGGCCATTTCAATAAAAAAAAATTTTGAGTAATTTAAATTAAAATTTTTTTATTGAAATGGCCGCCATTTTGTTATTTTTGAACATTTTTTAATTTTTCCAACGGATATTGAAAGAAAAATGAAAGCTCTTTCAAATGCAAAAAGAAAAAATGAGACATCTAAATTACTTTGAAAGTTATAACACTTTAAAGTTTTTTTTCCCTAAATTTTAGATAAACGGCGTTTCAGCCTACCGGATTTGAAATGAATTTGGTCTTTATAAAATAGAATTTAGAGATTATACATATTATATATATATATATATATATACATGCGTTCCTTTCTTACAATAAAAATAATAATAATTAGATTATTAGTTTTACTGTTTTTAATTACTATATAAAATTATTCTTACTACTTCAGGTCGCAGAAGTAATTGGCCATGCTGCAATAAAAGCACCACCATTACCACCAGGAAAACAATATACTTTGAGAGTTTCGGCAACTCCACACGAGAAAATATCTCTCATCAAAGTTCTTGCGACAGATGAAGGTTCAATTTCATATCCAGAGGTATGATATTTATATACAAAAAAAAAACGTTAAAACTGTTTTGAATTTCAAAAATTAAAATGACAAAATTTAGGGATACTTAAAAAAAATTTTAATTTAAAACAAAATCATCACATTACATTAGTTATTATTAGATGTATATTTACTCTGGACTTTTCAGTGTTTCCGATTAACCTCCATGAAGTTGGCGTCGACGCTCGAAAATTATTTTTTATGGGACCAAAAATATCAAAACATTTTTTAAAACGTTTTTGAAAATGCCTTGAGAAGTATCTTTCAAGGAATTATTTGGAATGAACAATTAAAAAAAAAAATAATTTGAAATTTATTATTCTGCGAAAAACAATTTTCAGAGCTGAGCGTAGAAGCTAACTTCAGAGAGGTGTTGATTACAAATCTGCAAATATTAAATTTGTAATTAGTGACACCAAAAACTCACTTAAAATCGGATCAATTCTATGTATTTAAAATAATACTTAGTATTACTACTTAGTCTTGGATTTTTCTCAAAATTCGATAAATTGTAGTTATGATGTTAAATAAGTTTACAAATTTTGAATTTGACATTTTTAAAATATTTTTGCACATATTTACAATAACAAATTTTAGCAATATTTTTTCGCTTTACTTATAACTAAAAAAGTGGCAAAAAAAGTAAAAAAAAAATGGCTAAAATCGCTAAAATTTGTTAGTGTAATTATCTGCAAAAATATTTAAAAATTTCAAATTCAAAATTTTTACACATTCATTTTAGCACATCAGTACCACTACAAATTTACCGAATTTTGAGAAAAATCCGAGTCTTTTCACATATGAAAGTGTCTCATGTTTAAAATTTTTTTTTAATTTCTGATGATATATAAATATATAGTTGTCATCAAAAAGTGTGCCATGGGAATTTCGATCAATGCGAAAATGTCATCAAGTGACAGTTGGCGTGGAACCAGCGGGAGCAGCGAAATATTGTGTTTTGGTACGCGAAGCACGTGGACCAATTGGAATATCGAGTGTTACATTTCCTGATCAATGTGGATTACAACGTCGACGTCGACAATCGGAATATACATATCAGGAATGTGAGGAAAAAAATAGTATCTCAAAAGAAAGGGCATTACCATTTACTGTGAGAAAACTTGAACCAGGAAAGGAATATTTAGTTCAAATCACAGCTGAACTTAAAGGGCAATATCTATCATATCCTCTTCTTGGCGTCAGAACAAAACGCTCATGTTTGCCTTGAATATGCAAACTTCATTATATATAAATGCGAAACTGAGAGTTTCAAAATTTTTTCTTTGTAATTTATATTATGAATTATATAGAGGAGAGTGACCAACAATGGGGGACACTTTAATTTTCTAAAAAAAATTAATTAAAGAAACTCGACCAAAATTTAAATATAAACCATGTTTATGACAACACACTATCTCCAAAAATTTTAGCCACATTGATTTGATATTTACAAAGAAAATTGAAAAAATCAATTTTTCACATTTTTTTAATTACGCAGAGAATATATATCAGAAGTTCTCTGAACGTTCAAATGAACAAAAAATTTGTTTACTACTTTTTTTTAATTTAAAATTAATTATAAAATAATGCTTTTCATTTCCAAAAAATAAATAATTTATTAAATATTTAATGCATTTTTTTTATTTTTCATTGATGTAGTAATTTTTAATAAAATTTATTGATCACAAAAATTATTTCGTTCATTTGATCATTCAGAATTTCAGGCACATCGTAAAGAAATTTTTTTCTAACCAAACATGTGTACGTCGGCATGAAAAGGGACAAATTTTGTCGATTACAATAAGGATTATTTTTGCGTGAACATTAATGCAAATATCGCACTTATGAAAGAAACTAAAGTGGTCCCTTTTCATGCGGACATGCACATATATATGTGGCATTTTACGTGTAATGTCCTGAGTTAAAAACTTGATTTCTCGAAAAAAAGTGAAACTTGGGGAAATTGTTGTCCTACCTGATAGTAAAATATTCCCAAAAAAGTTTTTGACTTGCAATAAAAAAAATTTTGGCAATTATGTTTTTTGATGGTTTTTTTATGCTCTTTCCAATCGTGAATTTCGTTTTTTTAAATTTTTTAATTTTGACCTTGATTTTCTATAATTAAACATAAATTTGCTATTTTCACTAAAATCGGTGTGTATTTTTTTAAAATAAATAATTGCAAACGAAAGCTGAGGTTTTTTCCGATCTGTATAAAAATTTTTCACAGTAAACTTGGTTGTATCTTTTTCTATTGCAATGTTTTGATGCACATAAGTTATATATCAAAAAGAGATCGTTTTGTGTATCATTTTTAGAAATGATACACGAAACGGTCTCATTTTTTGATGCAAAAAATTTAATCAATTTATATCAATCATGGCCGAATTGAATCGACTCAAAATTAAAGGAATTTTTTTCAGATATTTTGGTAATAGTACAATTGCGGAGACCATTTCACTATTTAATTTGAAAATGAAAATAACAGAAAATCAAAGACAATGTGCAATTCGATAATTAAAAAGTGACAGCTTATAAACATAACCTAAAATGCATGAGAAAAAATTTGTCGATAAAATCAATATAGCCGAGCTTTTTAGAAGGTAGATGGCAGCACTCATCTATTTTCTTTCTTTAAAGTTTTTCTGAATCGTTTTTATAAAAAGCAAAACTGCCATCTACCTTCTAAAAAGCTCGGCTATATTGATTTTATCGACAAATTTTTTCTCATGCATTTTAGGTTATGTTTATAAGCTGTCACTTTTTAATTATCGAATTGCACATTGTCTTTGATTTTCTGTTATTTTCATTTTCAAATTAAATAGTGAAATGGTCTCCGCAATTGTACTATTACCAAAATATCTGAAAAAAATTCGTTTAATTTTGAGTCGATTCAATTCGGCCATGATTGATATAAATTGATTAAATTTTTTGCATCAAAAAATGAGACCGTTTCGAGTATAATTTCTAAAAATGATACACAAAACGATCTCTTTTTGATATAACTTATGTGCATCAAAACGTTGCAAAGATTTGATGCAATTTTTGGTCTCAATTTGATACTTTTAGGAAAACTGTGTTAACATTTAATACCTCGAAAACAAAAAAAATCGGCATTCTGAAAATTTATATACAGATCGGATAAAAACCTCAGCTTTCGTTTGCAATTATTTATTTTAAAAAAAACGCACCGATTTTAGTGAAAATAGCAAATTTATGTTTAATTATAGAAAATCAAGGTCAAAATTCAAAAATTTTAAAAAACGAAATTTACCATTGGAAAGAGCATGAAAAAACCTTCAAAAAACATACTTGCCAAAATTTTTTTTATTGCATTTATAGATAGAAAAAATTCAAATAGTAGGCGGTGTCAGAGAAAATTGATAAAATTGACCCCCCTCTATCTTCCCCAAAAATTTCAAAAAAGTTAAAAATTTCTTTTGGGATATTTTACTATCAGGTAGGACCAAGAAGACTAGAACAAGGAGAGTGAACTAAGCTCAAATTGTACAGTGTATAGGGGGAGTAGATATTGGCACTGCTGTAGGCTGTCCAACGAAATTTGATAGATGACCGTGAGACGAATTTTAGTATCTGCGCATACATAAATATATACAGATATGTTCAATTCTAACCTAAAAACCTTTAATATTTTCGATTTACATACTAAATAAAATTAAATCACAGATAATTATAAACAATCTTATTATATTCGAAATAAAACATTTATTCCCTTTTCTGCAGTGAAAACATATTTATATTTTAATAAATTAAAAAAACTAACCTCATTTTTTGGAAAAGAAAACATCTGTTTCTTATTGTTATTTTCACTATTTTCACTTGCACATAAAGAACTGCTCCTGCAGTTCTTAACACAACAAATTCGCCCCGTTGTTCACTTTAAAAAATTTACACTATTAATTAAAAATTTCTCACTTTGATTAAAAATACTGAATATAAAAACACCGCAAAAACAAAACACAGGAAAACAAATCAACGATATAAAAATATGCATGTGTTAGTATGCGCAGATACTGAAATTCGTCTCACGGTCATGTATCAAAATTTCGTTGGACAGCCTACTGTTAGGCACACTATCTCTTCCATCCCCACCACTGTACTTTGCTCTCCTTGTTCTAGTCTTCTTGGGTAGGACAACAATTTCCCCAAGTTTCACTTTTTTTCGAGAAATCAATTTTTTAACTCAGGACATTACACGTAAAATGCCTCATATTCATAATATAAATTTGCAGAATTAATTATTTTTTAAGAAAATGGAAAATTTTTTTTTTGCTTTTTTTCAATTTCAAAAATAAGAATATAAATATTTTTATATATGTTAGTAGTTCTTTCAAAATTTCGATTTATTGATAGATTCGACATGTTCGCCTACAAAGTCATGCGATTTTCTCTATATAAAGAAATTATTAGAATTTATTTTTATAAAATCCTTTTTTTCGTCAAAAATTTATTTTTCTTTTGAAAAAGAATTTAACATTTAAAAAAACATTTAACACTTCTTCTCATTTTATTTGTTTTTTTTATATGTTCGATTTTCAAAATTTTTGCTAAGTTTGCTAAATTTTCATAAAGACTATAAATAATTTTGTAAATTTTGTTTCACTTTTTTTTAAGACAAATGATAATAAAAATGAGTATTTGAAATACAAGTAGAGGCTAGACTTTTTTCTACTTAAAAATAACATTAATAATAATAATATTCGTTCCAAATTCTATAAGACTTATAGTTTTGTACTTTAACATTAATTTTAATCAATACACGCGTATTATATTAAACGTATATAATAATAATTATAGAATTTAATTTCAAAAAGACAAATTACATATATAGAAACATTATAGTTTAAAAATTACGGGAAAAAAATTTATTTTACTAGAACAAAATAATTTGAACAAAATTATTAGTATTCATTTCAAAAGTGATTAATTGGCAAAATTAATAATTATAAATTGTTATTATAGTTATATAAGATTTTGTTGAAAAAGTAAAAATTAGAAAAAAAAATGTTATATTAATTCAAAATTATTAAAAATAAAAAAAGTGAGTTGTAGTTAATAGAAAAAAAGTTATTAATGAAATTAATGTTAACTAATTAAAAAATTTGTTAATTATTATTTTTAAAAATGTACAATCAATTAAAAAAGTAAAATAATTAAAAAAAACATTCTTTATCTAAACTTTGTTAATTAATGTACTACGAAAATATATAAAAATTATAAATTAAATGTATACATGGAAAAAGAATCTTTATCTAGAACAACGATAACTTTCGTTGGAACAGAGATATATTTTTCTCTAGAATAGAGAAAACTTTTGCTGTTTTAGTGAAATATATCACTGTTCGAGGTGAAGATTTTTTTTGCGTTTAATTATTTAAAAATTTATCAGTTAAAAATTGTTAAATGAAAAACGTTATTAGGTAGATAAAATTTTATCAATCAAAATTTGATTGGTTCAAACTAAATTTTCTCAGTATAGAATCAATCGAATTTTTATGATGAAATATATCAAGAAAAATTTTTTTTTCATTAAACTGAGCTGTTTTCTGACTGTATTAATTATAACATAAGAACGACATTTAATTAAGTTTCAACAAAACAAATATTTATTTACCTTCTTCAAAATACAAGAAAACTTTCAGTATCAATCCTCCACAATTATATTATTATTATTAATTATTTTTATTATTATTATTATTATTATTATTAATTATTATTACTATTATTAATTATTATTATTCTCATTATAATTAGAATTATATAAATATATCTTTGCTCGATTGGACTACATTGTACATATACATAAAAAAAAAATGTGTAATTGTGTGTGCATGTGTGTATGTGAAAATAAATCTGTGAATTTGAAAATCACATTTGTAATTTTGTGAAACAAGCATTAAACTATAGATTATTCTTCTCTCTTGAGTTAAAAGCAGAAACAAACAAATCTTTGTAAATACAGATTGCTTATAAATTCAGTAGTTAAAGACTGTATTGGCCAGACAGTTGAAAATAAACCGTATTTTAATGAGACAATACAATCGTCTAATTAAAAAAAAATCGCTATTTCTAAATGTACACTTCATTTTGTTATTATAAATGTCAAACTAAATTGAAATTGCAAATTTTTAATAAAAATGAATTTATTTAAATACAATTCTTTTTTTTATAAATAATTATTCAATTTTTTTTTCTTTTAAAATGTTTTATTTGTGCGTAAAGAAATATATTTAAATCTAAGATAATTTTTAAATAAAAAATAAATAAAAAATATCAGTATTAATACGATTAATTAATCAAATTATCATTTATTATTAAACAAATTATTATTTAATTAACATCAATAATAGTCCAATTAATTAAATTTTTATTATAATAATAAATATTTCAACAATTTTATTAAATATAATTATTTTTTACACGAATATTAATTTTTTGAATTAACATTTGTCAGAATTTCTTTTTTAAAGAATTTTTAATTCACAAAATTTTTAGGCACCCAATTTTCATTTGCTAGAATTTTTAAAACGCTGAATATTCATTTGTCCGAAATTGCAAATCGCCGAAAAAACAATCGACAGAAAGATTTAGGCGCGATTTTTAAAATCTGCCAATCACGATTTTTTTTTGACAATTTTTGATTGGTGGATTTTAAAATCGCGCCGAAATCTTTCTGTCGATTGTTTTTTCGGCCATTTACAATTTCGGACAAATAAAAATTCGTCGTTTTAAAAATTCTGAAGCATAAAAATTCGATACATAAGAATTCTGTTAAGTAAAAAATTTGTTTAAAAAGTAATTCTGTCAAATGTTAAATCGAAAAATAAAAATTCGTCTAAAAAATAATTATATCTAATAAAATTCTTTAAAATTTTAACTAATGATTTTTATGGATCGCCCACTTATTATTTTATAATTATTGCTGCAATTTTTAAAAATAACTTTTGCAAATGTCCATTTAATAAAAAATCTATTTTAAATCATTTCATTCTTTGACCTTCCATATATAATTATATATAATTGTGTGTATGCACATGCACCATCTGTCATTGTTTTACAAGCATTATTTGTCGACAGATTGCGTTATCTATAATGTAGAAAATAAAATTAAAAAAAATTAATATTTAGGTATAAAAGAAAATTTTAGATTCTAATCATTTCAGTAGTGTTTTTGAACTCAAATATTAAATACAAAATTATATATAATTACACATTAAACATTATTGAAAAAAAAATTAAATAACATTTATAAGTTAATAATAACAATAATAATAATGCTCTTCAATATTAATTTATCTCAATAAAATTATATTAAAAATTTTTATCATTAAAAAAAAAAATTTGTTTTAAATGTTGAAAAAAATATATGGAGTTTTTGAATCGTCATTAATTTGTTTTGAAAATGAAAGTAAAATTATTTTTCAATTAATAATTTGGCCAATAGTAATTATTGGAGTGTTGGCAAATTTAGGAGTTTTATGGAGAATTTTTATTACCTCAAATGGAAAAAAATCATTTCTAAAACCATTTTATCGTTCGGCATTATTATCATACGCTTTCTCAGATATTTTACTACTTTCATGCTCTTCGGCAAATACTCTCAGTTTTTTACAAACTGGTAAACGTCTATGGATGCTTCCTGATTGGTCCTGTTCGTTAATACCATTTATTCAAACTGTTGCTGTTCTTGTTGGCTCATTAACACTCGCCGGCATTGCAATTGATCGGTAATATTTTTATTATTTTATTATTATTATTATTATTATTATTATTGTCAATTTTTATTAATAATAACAATTATTATAATATTTCATTTTAACTATAAGATTAAAATGTTTATTTTTAAATAGGAGCCAAAAGTTTTGAACGCTCAAATGAACAAAATTTATTTTGCAACTTCTTTAAGTACGAATTTTATTACAAAACTAGCAAAATTAAACGCGCGCAAAATTGAGTATTTAATTGTTTGTTATAAAGAAATTAAAGATTAATATTATCAATAATAATTTAATTTATTAGAATATTATTACATATTAAATGATAATAATGAAAATTATATATTTTCAGGCCTTGGATTATACGACTTTTTCCGACTTTTTTTTCAAAAATACGACTTTTATCGACTTATTTTAATAAAATGCGACATTTTTTTTACATTTGAAAAAAAATGTAAATAAAATAAATTTTTTTTACTATAAAATGTAGATCTTCTTCAGATCTTCTTCAATTCAATTATTTAACAAATTTTCAACTAAATTGATTCTTCACTAAATTAATTAATAATTTTAATGAAATACATCACAAATTCAATTATATCAAAATTATTTTTCAATTAAAATTTTTATGAAATTTAACAATTATTTATAATTAAAAAAAAATATCACAATAAAATTGAATTATTTTTTAAAAATTTCAATTCAAAATAAACTAAAATTCAATTATTACAAGAAATTTTAATTCAAAATCAATTAAAATTCAATAATTATCCATAATTTTCAATTTAAAATTTAATTATTTACAAAATTTTCAATCAAAAATGAACTTAAATTAAATTATTATCCAAAATTTCAATTAAAATTCAATTATTTCCCAAAATTTTCAATTCAAAATGAACTGAAATTCAATTATTTTCCAAATTTAAAATCAAATAAAATTTAATTATTCTCAAAAATTTGAATTCAAAATTAATTGAATTTTCCATAATTTGAATTTAAAAGCATCTAAAATTTATTTATTTCTAAAATTTTCCATCGAAAAATTTTTTTTTTAAATTTAATAATTTCAATTATAACTCTAAGGAAATTCAATTATTTTTAACTATTTTAATAATATTCTTTGAAAATTCAACTATGTGAAACCATTTTTCAATTAAAAATGATTTTCAAATTATTGTATTTTGTCCGCATTTTCTAATAAATTTTTAGTGAAATCATCTAAAATTTTAATTACAGAACACTTAAAGTTTCAATTAATTTCAAAAATCTCAATTTTAAATCTTTAAAAATTCAATTAAATTTAAAAAATGTTTTACAAAAATTATTTGATAAATTATTTTTAGTTCTGTAAAATTTAATAATTATTTGAAAATTAACAATATCTTTTGAAATTTAGTTATTTCTTAAAATTTCAACTTTAACCCTTCGAAAAGGATTATTATTAAAAAAAAATTTTTTTATTTAAAAATCTGTAAAATATTTTTGTTAAAATAAAAAAAAAAACAAATCCACTTTTTTTGGAATATAAATCGACTAAAACGACTTTGTTCAACCTTAACAATCTGAATAATCTTGGTTCTTTTGCAAAGGCGGCTGAGTCTAGTTTTTTTTGTTAGTTTGTTAAAAGAATTCACTAATCACATTAAATTAAAAACTGTTGTTTATTTCATTAAAAATTACATAAAATAAATATTAAACTTTGAAGCAGATTTCATTGAAAATAATTCGTATAAATTTCGCGTCTGTTTTGTTGTTGTGCTCGTCAGGAACTGACTCTCTGCTTTCGTCTTTTCATTACCAAAAACATATTATAGAAATTTCCCTTTCCATTCGTTGTACAATTTTCATTCTTTCACACATTCGCTACGCGACAGACTTTTTGTGTCTTTAAGTTGATTCGAGGCCTGTGTTTTTATAATTAATATTTAATAGGTATTCGTTGGCCCCTGGTACCTTAAAAATTAACTTTTAAAAATAAATTTTTTTCAAATTACTATCTTGTACGAAATTTCCTGGCGCATCTTTTTTCTTTTCATAAATTTTTTGTATTTGTATACAATTTTTGAATCAATATACAACTTTAAAAAAAATTTCGTTGGTAAACGTTGTGTACTTCAGCTTCGTGAATTGAATTTTCAAATTTGAAATTTTAAAGAAACTTATTCCGAAATTTGGAAACACAATTATACAACTTTGGCAAAAATGAGAAAAAGAATTGTCAAAATTTGACACGTTATAAGATTACTATTCAAAAAAAACACGTGAAATCAGAAAAGGCCAACTTCAAGTTAGGACAGAAGGACAGACCAAGCATTTTATTATTATATAATATTGTTTTAAATATCTTAACGAGAAAAATTTTAATTTAATATTTATTTAATTTACTATTTAATTTTACATTGACATTTTATAGTTTTTAATAATTTATAGATTGAAAAAAATATTTTGTTCATTTGAACGTTCAAAACTTTTGGCTCATTCCAAAATTATATTATTAAATTTAGAATATTGTTTTTTTTGGTGTAAGTAATTATTTAATTTTTTTTAAAGATATGCAGCAATGAAACCAAAGCATTCAACAATTAAAGGAGAAAAATGGACTTCTGCAATTCTTTTTATTTTTGCTATTTGGTTAATCGCTATTGGAGCTTCCTATCCAATTTTACAAATTTATGAAATTGCAACTGTGATTGTTGTTAATGATGACAGTTATTACACGTAAATATAATAATGATTATTTCCATATTTTTTATGTTTATTGTTCCTTTTTTAAATTTAATATTTTTTAATATAATAAATAATAATAATAAGAATATTTATTACTTAATAATAATTTTCCTCTTATTTTCATGTTTTTTTTCATATGCTTATATAAAATATAAATTAAAGAAAATTAATAATATCTTAAAAAAATGAAAAGAAAATTGTAATTTTCAATTTTTTTTTTTTTACAAAATTGAATTTTCTTTTTATCATGAGGCTTAATATTATATTTTCTGTATTAAGTATTTATTAGCAATTTTCTACCTTATCTAATTGCGTGAGAATCTTTTAAATTGTCCTAAAACAATAAATCATTGTTCTTTTTTTTCCTTAAAAAAAAAAATAATAAAAAAAATGAATAAAAACAGAGGGAAATTATGCGTGACATTTAATATCAATAAGGCAGCATATGCATACACTTGGCTCTTCGTTACAATATTTCTTCCCCTGGCTACAGTTTTTGTACTTGTGCACGTACTTCTTGCTCTAAATATTTCTCAACGAAAAGGACTCATGGGAAAATCTCATATTTCTACTAATCGAGAGACTCGGTCAAATACTCTTTCTATAGGTAATAATCGTATTTTAATTTAATATTAATATAATAAAAATAATAATAAAAATAATAATAAAAATAATAATAATAATAAAATAATGATATTGGTAAGAATTTCTGAAATATAAACCAAAAGTTTTGAACGTTCAAATGAACAAAATTTTTTTTGTAACTTCTTTAAATATGAATTTTATTACAAAATATTGTTTTAAATATCTAAAAATAAATTATTAATTTAATATTAGTTTAATTTACTGTTTTATTTTACATTGACATTATAATTTTTAATAATTTACAGATTGGAAAAAAAAATTTTGTTCATTTGAACGTTCAAAACTTTTGGCTCATTCTGAAATGTGCTACTTAAACCTGAAAAAATTTATTTTTTGTTGAAATGTTATTTTTCTTATAGTATTTTATATGCATAATCGGGCCTAAAAGGATTTTGTAAAAAAAAATTTGTTGTTATTGTTGTTATTTTGTTGTTATTAACAATTTAATATTTTTGACCCATTTTTTAAAAAAATTAATTTCAAAGAAATTAATTGATCGATTTTAGTGATCTAAACGGCATTCTTCTTGTCTTGAACCATAGTTTTATTGATATTTTTTTGGTGCAAAAATATTGATTTTTATTGCAAAAAAAAAATTGTTTATTTATAAACAAATAGTAAAAAAAACATGAAAACAATCGAATTTCAAAATGAAAAAAATAGATGTCCAGGAAGTTAGCACCGCAAATTATTTTTTTTGAAAAAAAAAATTGTGCTGAATTGTGCTAGGTTTGTGCTATATTGTGCCGCAAAAATTTTTTTTTAATTATTATTTTTTCTAAAAAAAATTGTGATTAGTTGTGCTAGCGGAGCACAGTAAAAGAAAGTCTTCATAAACTTTGGCCTAAAATAATGTTTTCCATGGAAGATCATGATTTATCTAATTAAAAATGTTATTGATTAACAAAAATGTTTAAAAATGAGAATTATAAGAAATAAAATGTTGTGCTGACTTGTGCTAACCGAACACAGTAAATAAATCTTGATAAACTTTTCCCTAAAATAATGTTTTCCATGGAAAATCATGATTTTTCTAATTAAAAATTTTTTTGATTAACAAAAATGTTTAAAAAGTAGAATTATAAAAAATAAAATGTTGTGCTGACTTGTGCTAACCGAGCACAGTAAAAAAGTCTGTAAAAACTTTTCCCTAAATTTCATATTTTCCATAGAAAATTATGATTTTTTAAATTTTTGAATTTTTTTTAACAAAAGTTTTTCAAAAATGAGAATTTTGAAAACATCAAGGGATGTGCCAACTGAGCTTAACAAATGTCCTGAAAAATTATTTTTTCAAAATTAAAATTTCGAAAATGATTTAACATTTATGATTTTTTGCTCTTAGTTTTTTCAAAGAAGAGAAATTTCAAAAATGGAAACTTGTGCTGAGTTGTGCTACTCGAGCTTAACAAAATTCTATAAAAATTATTTTTTAAAAATTAAATTTTTCGAAAATGATTATACATTTATGATTGCAATTAGTTTTTTGACGCTAATTTTTTAAAAAAAGAAATTCGAAAAATGTAATTTTGTTCTGAGTTGAGCTACTGGAAATGAACAACAACTGTTGTTCACAACTGAGCACAACTTTGGGTTATTTAAAATTCTCATTTTTGAAATTTTTGAATTCCAAAAAGTGTGATTTTTCATGGAAAATGTAGATTTCAGGAAAAACATTATTAAGACTTTTTACTGTGCTCGGTTAGCACAACTAAACACAACTTTTTTTTTAAATTTCATGAAAAAAAATTTTTACTTTTAATTTTTTTTTCTAAAGTTAAAAATTTTTTTTTGAAAAGTTTGTTGCTGCACAATGTTGAGCTATGTTAGTGGAATTCAGCACAAGTGAGCACTTTTCAATTTTTAAAGATTGCAGTTTTGGGCCTTATAAAAGTTTTTTGAGTTTTTTAGAAAAAATAAAAACTAAAAAAAAATTTTTTTGCTGCACAATGTAGCACAAATCTAGAACAATTTTCTAAAAGCATTTTAAAATTTTCTAAAAGTATTTTCAAGTCGTGGAAAATATTGTAAAAAGCGAAATTTCCATATATATAAGAAATACTAATCTTTAATAAACTTTTATAAACTTTATACAGGATTTAATAAAATTTTGTATCATTTAATATAATAAATCAAATACGTTCTACTAAATATAATAAATTTCATAAAAGTTTATTAAAGATTAGTATTTCTTATATGGAAGTTTCGCTTTTTACAATATTTTTCACGACTTGAAAATACCTTTTACAAAATTTAAAAATATTTTTATATAAAATTTGGTATTTATTTTCTTTCCGTGTAATCGGCGATGACTTTAATCGAAATATTATAATATCCACATAATAAATATGTTTATTAATGTAAATATTCCCACTCGATTTTTGAAAAATAAATTCATATATGACACGGGGAAAAATTATATAATCAGGTTAAATATCCCCGCATTAAGGCCAGGTCCAAGTGAGGCAGCGCCATCTACATTGAAACTAAAATTTTGGAAAATTTTCAACAGCCTTTTCTTGAAAACAAGAAAGTAAAATGCTTTTTCCTTTATGGATAATTGATTATTAGCAAGATTTACACCAGCTAAAACTTTTTTTGAGTTAAAATAATAAAAAAAATTTCATGTCAATAAATTAAATATGAGCACTTTTTTCACAAAAACTGTAACAGTACTTTCTCAGAAATTACAATCAAAAATGCAATTTCCATTTGGAAAATTAATAAACGCTAAAAAATACACGACCTAAGAATTACCAATCACGAAAATAACAAAAAAAAAAGTTTTTTAACATAACATATTTTACTCATTATGACAGCCGTTTGGCAGGTTATGTATGTCACCAGACGTTTCGCGGTTTTGCCGAAAGGAGGAGATTGGCGCTGTTGCTAACCACCTGAAATACATAATCTACCAAAGGGCTGTCACAATCAGTAAAACAGTGTCCATATGTTAAATATGTAATAAAATTTTTTTTTTGTTATTTTCGTGATTGGTAAATCTTAGGTCGTGTATTTTTTAGCGTTTATTAATTTTCCAAATGGAAATTGCATTTTTGATTGTAATTTCTGAGAAAGTACTGTTACAGTTTTTGTGAAAAAAGTGCTCATATTTAATTTATCGACATGAAATTTTTTTCATTATTTTAACTCAAAAAAAGTTTTAGCTGGTGTATATCTTGCCAATAATCAATTACCCATAAAGGAAAAAGCATTTTACCTTCTTGTTTTCAAGAAAAGGCTGTTGAAAATTTTCTAAAATTTTAGTATCAATGTAGATGGCGCTGCCTCACTTGGACCTGGCCTTAAGAAACAATCTCCCTAAAACTGAGAGCGAGAATCGGCACAAAATAAACAACTCATTGATGATGATATAGAGAGCAACAATGTCGACATCTAAGTGGGAGGTCTTTTCTCAAATTTCATTGAAAATTCTCCATGTTAAACGATGTATATATAATCAAGTTTGCGTTTACAAAAACAAATTGGCAGTTCAAAGTCAATTACAAATTTTGTTTAAAATGTCCAGTTGAATATAACTGCGTGATTCTCAAACTTCCTATTCACATATATACGCCACTTTCCTAAATTCTTTGTTCTCAACTAAAATTTTGTTCTATTTTTAGTATCAAACAGTGGAAACTCATCCAGACATCAGATTAACAATAATAAAAAGTCTTCTCAATGGCCAACGCATATTAAACGTAAAAAGAGAACCCTCAATATTATTTTGATTCTGATTATAGTATTTGCAGTTTGTAGATTGCCACTTTGGATTTTTCTTCTTGTTAAATTACACGTGAGACTCGAGGGAAACTTTTGGTGGTATTTGCAAACTGTATTTTCAACTTTATCCCTTCTCAATGCAACTGTCGATCCTTTTCTCTATGCTTTTTTGAATGAAACTTTATCACTTGTGTCAACAATTTGCTCATGGAAAAAAGGAAATTTTG
This sequence comes from Leptopilina boulardi, assembly GCF_019393585.1. NCBI lineage: Eukaryota > Metazoa > Arthropoda > Insecta > Hymenoptera > Figitidae > Leptopilina > Leptopilina boulardi. Next base: position 63,466 of record NW_026137921.1, read on the forward strand.
AAGTCACGTCAATTAACAATAATACAAATGGAAATGAAAGGGAAAATGTAACTGAAAAAGACGCTATTAAAATTATTCCTCGAGGTCCTTATTTACAACAGGATAGAAATAATTGATTCGATTTTTACAATAAATTAAGAAATAATATATCCCAACTAAAAAAGGAAAAAAAATATTGAGAATAAAATATATGAATATTTTTTTTTAATTACTTTTTTAAAATGTAGGAATAAAATGTATGATACATTTAAAAAAAAGTAATTTAAAAAAAATATTCAGAAAATAGTTATTAATAAAAAAAATTGCAAAATTAATTTTACACCCAGTTATTCTTTCAAAATAAGAATATTTTTCTCCAAAGTAGACGGTTTTATTATAATATTATTTTAACAAAAAAAATATTAAAAGCAGAATTAAAAATTATTTCGTTTTTCAATATAGAAATAGTTTATGTGTGCAATGATTAACTTAAAAAAAAATTCATGTTAAGAATGTTAATTATAAATAATAAAAATTTTGTAATTTCAGTTAAGATGAATAAAATTTACATAAATATATACCTATTATATATATCTAATGAAAATTTAATCCCCTCGTTATCTTATTATACCAAATATGCAATAATATATGTGTAAAATTTACCCAAATAAAGAAAACAAATCTATTTTTAGAACCAAATAGTAATATATTATTATTCATATTTTATTGAAAATTTATATATAATTCTACTGTTTCCGGATGCTGAGGTACACTCAAATGAAGTACCGAAAAAATTTCAAAAAATTAAATTCGCGAGATATTTGTTAGGGAATACCGCCAAAGTAATTAGAAGAAAGTTCTGAACAAAAAATGTATGGCACACTTTTTGATTGGTCCAGCGGATGCTGAGCTACACTAGAAAACAAATTTGGAAAAAATTTAGAAAAATTAAATTTGCGAGATAATCGTTCCGGAATACCGCCAATAAAATAGGGAACAAGTTTCGAACAAAAAATGTATAGCGCACTTTTAGATTGGTCCAGCGGATGCTGAGCTACACTTAAATAAATTAATGAAAAATTTTCGAAAAATTAAATTTTCGAGATAATCGCTCCGGAATACCACCAATAAAATAAGGAAAAAGTTTTGAACAAGAAATGTATGGCGTACTTTTTGATTGGTCCAGCGGATGCTGAGCTACACTTAAAATAATTTTCGAAAAATTAAATTCGCGAGATATTTGTTAGGGAATACAGCCAAAGTAATTAGAAGAAAGTTCTGAACAAAAAATGTATGGCGCACTTTTTGATTGGTCCAGCGGATGCTGAGCTACACTAGAAAACAAATTGGGAAAAAATTTAGAAAAATTAAATTTTCGAGCTATTCGCTCTGGAATACCACCAATAAAATAAGGAAAAAGTTTTGAACAAGAAATGTATGGCGTATTTTTTGATTGGTCCAGCGGATCCTGAGCTACGCTTAAAATAATTTTGGAAGAATTTTCGAAAAATAAAATTCGCGAGATATTTGTTAGGGAATACCGCCAAAGTAATTAGAAGAAAGTTCTGAACAAAAAATGTATGGCGCACTTTTTGATTGGTCCAGCAGATGCTGAGCTACACTAGAAAACAAATTTGGAAAAAATTTAGAAAAATTAAATTTGCGAGATAATCGTTCCGGAATACCGCCAATAAAATAGGGAAAAAGTTTCGAACAAAAAATGTATAGCGCACTTTTAGATTGGTCCAGCGGATGCTGAGCTACAATTAAAATAATTTTGGAAAAATTTTCGGAAAATAAAATTTGCGAGATAATCGTTCGGGAATACCCCCAATGTAGTTAGAAGAATGTTCTGACCAAAAAATGTATGGGGCACTCTTTTATTGGACCAGCGGATGCATAGTTGGACATGATAAGACCCAGTAGTTGGAGACTAAGTAAGTAAATTAAATAAAAATTGATTTATTTTGTTATTTTGATTATTTAATATATTAAATAATTGAACTAAAATATAATTAAACTAATTATATTAATTAAATTTTTTAAATTCATTGAGTTAATTGAATTAAATGTGTATTCGGTTAATCCCAGGAAAGCATCGATTGGCATCGATGAACATTACTATACCGACAGTCACTTATATTCACTTGGCGCAAAACTTCACAAGACGGTTAGATTTATTCACGGAAAAAAATTTTCTGTGTTATCAACAGCATTTCTGGCGCCATCTAAAAATCGCAATTGAAGTATTCACAAAAGATGACTTTTGGGAAACACACAAATCTGATTGAGTGTGTGACACACTTACATTTTTTTTGCGCATGCGTTAAGCCTCTGTATTAACGCAAATTGAATTGTGCTATTCCCAATTTATGTGTCAGAAACTCAATTTTTTTTTTATAGTCTAACTCTATGGTTGAGAGTTTCAAAGTAATAGCGGTGAATTAATCTAACCAAAATAATTTTTCGATAATTGCGGGAAAGTGGAGATTATCCGCAATTTATTTGAAGAATTTGTGTTTTCCAAATAACATAACCTCAAACGTACTAATAACTATAGTTTTCATTTCATTATAGTTGAATTTATTTTATTTTTTTTAGAAAATATAAAATTATTTACGAAACTTTATTTTCACGTGAATATGAGTAAATTAATATCAAAACAAAATGATCAATATACTTTTATAAGAAATCGAGAAAGTTCATCAAAAAATTATCAAAGTGTTTTTATCAAAGAAGAAAATATTAAAGAAGAAGAGAATAATTTTGATGTTGATTTTAATTCAACACAAGATAATTTAAATATAAATCCAATTGCCACTACATATGCAGATAATTTACAATTGACATCAAGTAAGATTATTGTTTATTAATGTTTAATATTTCAAGTGGATTTTTTTTTTTTAATTTAATTTTTATAATCCAAATTTTTTTGTTTTAGATTCAGTGCTAAGGTTACTAAATTCAAATTTCAGAGGGAAATTAGTTCTAGCATATTATGAGAGCAAAACAGGAGTTTTAGAAAGCGAACTCAGTTCAATTATAATAGAAAATGAATTTGAAAATAGTTTAGATTGCAAGTAATTATATTATTTGATTTTGATAAAAACCCTTTACACTTACGCTATTACAAATAGTTTACGCAAATTTACTTATAAGGAAGAATTAGAAGGACAGTCAAAAACAGTTCAACTTCATATTTTTGTATTTTTCAGAAAACGAAGAAAATTTTTTTTAATTAAACAGATTTTCAGTAATTTTAGCAATTTTATTTTTGATAATTTGTTTCTTTGAAAGATTCATTTGGATAATGTTTAAAAATTTTGAGGCATTTCATATGAGAATACAGCGTCATGTCTAGAATTTTTTTCAAAATTTGGTAAATTGTAGTGATAGTGGTGCTAAATAAGTGTACAAATTTTGGATTTTGAAATTTTTAATATTTTTCAAGATATTTACAATAACAAATTTCAGCAATATTTTTTCAATTTACTTATAACTTTTTGCTACTAAAAATAGAGAAAAATGTAAATGTTTTTTACGCAGAAGACCTTAAACTTTTAGAAAAAAATTAATTTTTTTAAAAAATATTAATTTTTAAACAATTTGTTTAAATAATAAAATTTGTTTCTAACTTTTAAACATGTTCTCCCTCATTTAGAAGCGCGAAAAAAATCATGAATTTGTTTAAGTCATAATAAATCGATGGTTAAATTTTTGAGATGGCATTATTTTTTGTTTTCGAGATATTAATTAATTAACTAACAAAAGTTAATAAAAAATGAAATATTTTACGAACAAATAAAATTAGAGTAATTTTAAAAACACCATTAGAATGCTTATCAAAATCCGCATCCAACGAGTCCTATTTGAACTATTTTGGATAAGCGGGTGTTAAATTAATAATTAACAATAAAAATTATTTAAATAATTAATATTATTTGAAAAAATGAAGATAAATCGTCAATTCTTTTTTTATTTGGGAGATCATCTAATTCTGTGTCAAAAAAAGAATATTAAGTATTACCAAGAATCAAAAATTAATTATAAAATGTTATTTAGGAAAAGACTGAAAAATACCATGCCGAGTAGGTAGACAGCCTCTTCCAACTTGTGTCGTGGGGTGCTGAAACATCGATTTTCAATAATCATCTGTTAATAATTTAAATTTGTTAAAAATGTTATTTACACTGGTTTTATTTAACACAGAAGTAGATGATCTTCCAAATAAAAAAAGAATTGACGATTTATCTTCATTTCTTCAAATGTTATTAATTATTTAAATAATTTTTATTATTAATCATTAATTTAACACCCATTTATCAGAAATAGTTCATATTTGGGACTTGTTGGATGCGGATTTTGATAAGCATTCTAATGGTGTTTTTAAAATTACATCTAATTTTATTTGTTCGTAAAATATTTCATTTTTTATTAACTTTTGTTAGATAATTAATTAATATCTCGAAAACAAAAAATAATGCCATCTCAAAAATTTAACTATCGATTTATTATGACTTAAACAATATTCATGATTTTTTTCGCGCTTCAAAATGAGGGAGAACATGTTTAAAAGTTAGAAACAAATTTTATTTTTTAAAAAATTGTATAAAAATTAATATTTTTTTAAAAAATTAATTTTTTTCTAAACGTTTAAGGTCTTCTGCGTAAAAAACATTTACAACATTTTTTCTCTATTTTTAATAGGAAAAAAGTTATAAGTAAAGCAAAAAAATATTGCTCAAATTTGTTATTGTAAATATCTCGAAAAAAATATTAAAAATTTCAAATTCAAAATTTGTACACTTATTTAGCACCACTATCACTACAATTTACCGAATTTTGAGAAAAATCCGAGATATGACCCGGAATTCTCATGCCTCATATACATATTTTCGAATTTTTAAATAAAATAATTATTTACACTTTAAAGTAGAATTTATTTTAATTTCGAACAGTTTAGAAGCATTAAAAGTTATATTTCAATAAAAATTACATTTAATTTGACAATAGAAAACGATTTAACATAACTAAAAAAATTATTTTTATATTACATACATTAACTTTTGTTCTAATTGTTCGTCCAATTTTTCCTTATTTTTTTTATTTTCTCTTTATTGAAACAAATAAAAAGTCTTTGAAAAAAAGGGAATTAATTAATTTTTTTCATTTAATTTAATAAAAATGCTTTAATAAAGAGAACAAAATTAGAAAATTATCATTGAAAATTCACATAAATTTAATGTAACAAAATTAATTGAATTTTTTTAATAGGATAAAGAAAGAAAGATTTCTTAAGCTGAGAGATGAAATTAAAGAAATTTTTCCAACAGAATTACCAGAAGCCTGGTTTTCGCCTTTAACACGCAGTATTAATGGGGAAGTAATTAACCCACGTGGTAAATTATATAATAAATATAATGAAAAAAGAAGAATTTTAAACGAAATTAATTATATGAATAAAGGACTAAAAAGAAAGCAAAATGTAAATAAGGACACAGTTACAGAAAGTAAGTCTATTTTTTTATATACATATTACTAAAGAATTATTATTGGTAAAAAGAAAAGTCAAAAGAATGTATTTACAAATAAATAAAATTTTTTTCAAATACTTAATAAAATAATAAAAAATAAAAGAAAATATCACTTAAAAAAACAAAATCGTTAAATTTAATTTATTAATTATTTAATAGCATTATACGATGAGGATGTGTTGGATTCTTTAGATTTTTTAAAAAATAATATAGAACCAGAAAATAGAATAATAAATGCGTGGATGGCAACAACTCAAGCACGATTAAATTTAAAAAAATCTGGCATCAATGATTATTATAATACATTTAAATGCTTGCAAGGAAATTTAGGAATTACACTGGTAAATATAGTTAATATATATGAAGGGTAGAATGACAAAAAGGGTCAAGCGCCAATTCACTGTTTTTACAGGAAGTAAAAAAAACATTTTTAAAAATTTTGCAGGTCATTTAAAAAAAAACTGAGAAAACCGTTTCGATATATTAGTATGTTTTAATAAATAAACAACAATTTGTTGAAATAAACCTACATATTAACGATAAAATTAAAAAAAACTGTGGTTCCTTGAGGTTATATCAACTGCGCACATTTTCTTTAAGCATTAATTATAAAAAAAATATACAGTTTAAAGAAAAACTGGAAAATTAGTTTCTTTCTATGGAATCGACGAAATGAATAGAAAAAAAAATTCCTTTAAAAAATTGTTTGTTTTCAAGAAAATTACGAATTAATTGCTTGCTTTGGAATTGAGCAATACTTTCATCTTTAAATTCAATTGTTCACTTAGTATAACCATAAAAATATTTAAAAATTAATAACAAAATGATTTTAAAATTGTTTAAAATTGAAAATATATTATTATTATTAATTTTATTAATTAAAATAAAATTAAAATAAAATTAAAATAAAATTAAAATAAAATTAAAATAAAATTAAAATAAAATATTAAAATAAAACCTAAAAAAATAATATTTTTGATCAAAATTGAACACCACTTTCTTTTGTTTTTCAATTAGGTTGCAATAAAGTAAATTTGAGGCTATTTTATTAATTTAATTTTTATTAAAAACTGATTTAAATACGCAATAAAAAAGGAAATCCTTCTACAGAAATGTGTAAATGAATTTTCTTGATTTTTTTATGCAAAAACCTCATTTTCGATAAATTGGCGCTTGACCCCTTTTGTCATTCTACCCTTCATATTTTTATCGTAGAATAAAATATGTAATATAAAAGAAATAAATATTTAATAATTTTAGAAAAATTAATTAATTTTTTTTTCAGCTTCTAAAAGATTTTGATTTGATTTATAAAGAAAATAGTGAAAATTTTCTTCAAAATTGGTCAACAGTAGCAAAAAATATTATTAATGTTTCAAAAAAGAGGGGTAAAAGTAGACAATATGTTGAACTTAATGAAATGCTAGAAAAAAATAAAAGATTAATCAACGAAGGTATATAATAATTAAAATCATATTTTTATCTTTTGATCATTGAATAAATAATATTCCTAGCTCTTTGAGAAGAATAAATATTTCCCTCACATTGCGGATTTGTAGTAATTTTTGTGACATCGAATTTCCGAAATGAAGAGAGAAACAGATTTTCCAAATGCTTGTTAGGAATTATTTTCCCTCAAAAAAAAAGGGGGAAAATAGTTTTTCTATAGAAAAATAAAAATCATTCTTCATTATTTGGAAAATTTTCAAAAATAATAGACCTCTCATCAATATTAGTTAAAAATAATAAAATTACGAAGTTGAAATACGCAACGTTTTCTGATAAACGATTTTTAAAGAAATAATTTTTTTACAATAAAAAATTCTATAATTTTTTGTCTAATAAATATTTTTTTTACAATTCTTTGATTAATGAAAAATAAAAAAAAATATTTTTTAGGCAAAAAATTATAGAATTTTTCATTTTAAAAAATTATTTTTTTAAAAATTGTTTATCATTTAAACGTTGTGTACTTCAGCTTCGTCCTATAAAATTTTGCTAAATATAAATTCTATTAAATGAAAATTCGATGAACTAAAATATCTGTTATAAAAAAAAGTTCCTCAGAAAATAAATTCCGTTAAATCAGAATTTAGTTAACTATAAAATTCTTCAATATAAAAATCTAATTCAATATAAAAGTACACTTTTGTAAAATTTTGCTAAATAAAAATTCAATTAAATTTTTAATTCGACGCCACAAAAATGTCTACAACTCTATATAATATAGGAAATATTCATTTTCTTTTTTCATTTTAGAATATTTATTCTACCAGTCAATTAAATTTTACTGCAATATAAATTATTTACCTTTGAATATTCGTTTATTTTTATATATAGGTAACATAGAATTAGTTGCACTTATTCTTCTACCATATTTATTGGGATCGTCGTATCGTAAACGAAAGAAGGATAGCATTTGGACTCCTAGCAAACAAGATGTTCTGGATTCTTTTATACTTCACATTGAGGTATAATAAATTTAAATAAATTATAGATAAAAAATTTAGATAAATTAAATAAAAAATTTAGATAAATTAGATAAAAAAATTTAGACAAATTAGGTAAAAATTTATAAATTTTTTATTTATTTAAAAATTATACTTAAGTAAATATTTATATTCATGTTTTTATAGACATACGAGGAATTGATATTATATCAAGAAAGGAAAAGAAAAATTTACTTAGAGGAAAATATAAATTTTCAACCGTATCCAGTATTATGTGGTTCATTAGATAAAATTCATAGTTCATTTGTAATTATAAATGACGTAGAATATTTAATTGATACGCCTTTAAAAGCAATTGATATTTGTTTTAAAGCTTTTTTTGCACTTAATACAAATTATCCTCTTGAAAGCAAAGGTTGCTGGGTGTTTCTTCAAAAATTTGTTTTTAATATTCCAATAGAGAGAGAAGACTCAGCTGTTAATAAGCTAATTACTCAGTTACAGTAGAATTTTTTTTTTTTTAACTTTTAATTTTTTTTTTGTAATAATATTTTGAATATTTTATCATGCTTACTTAAAGCAAAATTAAAAATTTGAATTTTATAATTGGTATTGTAAAAAATGCTTGTAAATTTAGAAATATAAATATTTTTATTTTTAATATAATTATTATTTAATTTAAAACCCAAAGTCACTTCAGTATATTTCGACTAAGGTAGTTGTAGTCTAATTACAAAAATAGAATTAGTTTTAAAAATTTCACTTGAAAAATAACTAAATTTTGAGATTTTTTTCAATTAATTAATTAATTAATAAAATAATTAATTATTTCAATTTGAATTATAAAATATATATAATTTAAGATTTTACTCAACATAAAGTACTTTCAGATTTTCTTGCTTTTTTATTTAATTTTATAAATATACAATCTTTTTTAATTGTAAATTCACATCTGTTGATTTTTCCAATTTTCAAACACTTTTGCGGAGTTTTTTTTTCGTTTTTCTCCAAAAGAGCTATTTACCGTTTAGTTTGAAAATCGGAAAAATCAAGAAAGTACAATTTTTTAACTAAAAAAATTTTATATTATTATTTTTTATCTTCTTTAACTAATGAAATCATTTAATAATAATAAATTTAATTTTGAATTTAATTACATATAAGTTTGAATAATATGACTACCAACCGGTAATTGAGCGTGTTGATTTTACCGACGCATTATGATGTCACAATCGCGCAGACTAACTTAATTGGCACAGTGCAACATCGCAATTTGCAATTTCAGTTTTTAATATTGCAATGACAAGTAATGTTTGACAAGCGATTTAAAGTCGCAAATTTTCAACAAACTATCTCTAAATTGCAGTAGGGTGATGATTTCAAGAGAGGTAAGAGAAAATTATCATATTTTAATCAGCATTTTCTTTTCTATAAAATTGTCAGATTCAGCTGATGTTTTGATTCCTTTGTCATTTTTCATTCCTAACCTCAAAATTTCTTTGTTTTGATTATGGGAAAAATGCAAAAATACGCATATATAAAGTAATATTGTTGAAAAATTGTTGTTATTTTCGAATAACTGATATAATTGAATGTTTTATATGTTTTAATATTCATATTGTCATGGAATATATTATTACTATGACATCTAAACATTACATATATTCGCACATTTGACAAATTTTACATTTTTACTGACATTTTACGCATAAAAATAACTCATTATCAATTTTTCCTCTAAAAAGATTATTCATCATCGTTGATATCTAATTAAAAATATATCAGTATTTTTCTGCGATATGCTACTGTGAAAAATAATTAAGAATACATTTCAGTTTTTATATGTAACAATAAATAGAATATTTAATAAAATTAAATTATAATAATTCTGACATTTGACTATGCCAAAAGTCATTCAAGAAGAAAAAGTTTTAAATTAAAATTTGATATAGAAAATAGAAAAATAAATAATAAAACACAAAGAGAAATTTTTTATCTGCATTTATTTAGAACAAATATAATTTATTTGAATCAAAAATATTTATAATATTAAATAAATATAATTGATATTTCAATTTTACTATTAAAAATATTTATTATAAAAATAAAAAATGTGTATAATATTTAATATAATTTAAATAATTTAACATTAATCACGTCGGTGAAATTCATGCAAAAAATAATAACACTTTTGTCCTATAAATCTAGAAGTATTGCAATAATATTTTTGGGTTAGTCCACTGACTTTCGTCTAATAGTGGTTGCGACCAAATTTTAAAAAAATCTAGTTTTAATATATGTGAAACTCGATGATTCCCTGAGTTCATTAACCATAATATTATGGTAAAAATTTTATTCCCTTTAAAAATATTAAATATCAAAAATAGGAGGTTCACAATGTGATTTTGTAACCTTAAATTTTTCAATTTTTTTAAAAACGCTATTATTAAAAAACTATTAAAAATTAGCTGTTGGAACTCACCAAAAACATAAATCACTTTATTTTGCACAGAGGAACGAAAGAATTATTGCAAAAATTTATTATTTTTGGATGATATACGATTTTAAAAAAAATTTAACTTAAATATTCTCAAGATTTTTATTTACTTATAACTTTTTTGTTGGTGCTCCGAAAAAATTGAGGTTTTGCACAAAGATTTTTTATAATATTCTTTACCTTCCTTTAAAATCTCACGAAGGTGTTTTGCTTCGTTTTAGAGATATTAATTTTCAAAATTTTCTATTTAAAAAGGTTAATTAAACGACTTGAAGTTAACTAACCAAATTCAAACTACTCCATTTTTTATAAAAATATATTAAAATGTGGCGATTTGAAATTGGTCAGTTAACTTCAAGTCTTTTAATTAACCTTTTTAAATAAAAAATTTGGAAAATTAATATCTCCAAAACGAAGCAAAATACCTTCGTAAGATTTTAATAGAAGATAAAGAATATTTTAAAAAATCTTTGTGCAAAACCTCAATTTTTTCGGAGCACCGACAAAAAAGTTATAAGTAAATAAAAATCTTGAGAATATTTAAATAAAATTTTTTTTAAAATCGTATATCATCCAAAAATAATAAATTTTTGCAATAATTCTTTCGTTCCTCTGTGCGAAATAAAGTGATTTATGTTTTTGGTGAGTTCCAACATCTAATTTTTAATAGTTTTTTAATAATAGCGTTTTTAAAAAAATTGAAAAATTTAAGGTTACAAAATCACATTGTGAACCTCCTACTTTTGATATTTAATATTTTTAAAGGGAATAAAATTTTTACCATAATATTATGGTTAATGAACTCAGGGAATCATCGAGTTTCACATATATTAAAACTAGATTTTTTTAAAATTTGGTCGCAACCACTATTAGACGAAAGTCAGTGGGCTAACCCTTTTATTTAGAATATTTTAATAATTTGCATGTAAAAAAAATTTTTTTTTCTTTTAAATCGTTGATCATAAACATTGTGAACTTCACCGACGCCATCAATCGATATTAGATTTTGTGAAAATATAAAATAATGTTTTACAGTAATATTTGCAATATATTTCTTACAGGTTTACGTTATTTGCATTTGACAAATTAAGCTGGTCTTAAGAAATTAATAATAGTGTCAAAATGTTAACATTAATTAATAATGATAAAGACAATCCGTGCCTAAATAAAAATTTATCTCTTGGAATAGATCAAGCCTGTTTCAGTGTTATTAATGATACTCCGGGAAATTTAACATTGTATTCAGTAATTAATGATTGCTACGTGGTAAATGTAAGTTACGATTATAATTTAATTATCTATTTTTTAAAATTACTCAAATTTTATTATTTGTTATTACTTTTAACTTTTTTTTTCTTTTATTTTCAATTTTTGTTTTTATTTCTGATACATAAAAACATTTATTTACTTTTTTAAACATTTTTTTCTTTAATAATTTTATTTATGAAATATAAAAATAAGAATAATATTTTATTATTAAAAATAATATTTTATAATTTATTTATTTTTTATTTAGAAAAATTTATTTTCTTTTATTCTTTTCATTTTTTTTTGTATTTTATTTTTGAAAATTTTACTTGATAAAATTTTCAGTGCGAAGGATTAAAATGGGCAACATTATTACCTCACAGCAATACGACACTTGTTACAGAGGCAAAATTACCTTTACATATTTTTTTCAAAGATTCAAAAAAAGGTTACGAATGGTGTCAGTGAGTATATATTTTTTTTATTTAGGCAAAATTAGTTTCGTTATATTTTCATTTGTATTGAGAGGAATTTAATTGAAAAAATTTTTATTTTTATAGTGATACTTTCAACTTTAGACAATATGGACATTACGGTTGGAATATTACGGACGAAAATGGAGGATGTTCTTCAATTTATACTATGTACACTTCCTGGAATCCTTATTTACGTAAGTAATGTTTTTCCCCCAAAAAATCTATTTTTTTACAACTTTTAATTTCATTGATTAAGGTAAAAGCACCAGTACCTGGACGCTATTGAAGGGGTCTCAAATTTATTTGTGTTTTCTACTAAGATAATTCAATATAATTGATAAAATTTTGGTATTTTCGTTTTATTTACCTTTAAAATATACTAATTAGACAAAATTAATAATAATAGATGTTTTAATTAAATTAAAATCATGAAATTGCACATTTGCAGCAGAAGTTGGACATGGTATTTCGAAAGCCGTAGTAGTTGGACATTAAATAAGTAAATTAAATAATAATTTATTTATTTAGTTATTTTGATTATTTAATAAATTAAATAATTTAACTAAAATATAATTAAACTAATTAAATTAATTAAACTGATTGAGTTAATTGAATTAAATCTTTGTCCAATTATTGAAAGTTGGAAATTAATATAAAGCGGTAGGTTAACTTGGACAGTCAATTCAGACAGAATTGGACATCGATTTTAGAGAAATTGTTTTATATATTTTTTTAAATCCTACAATTAATAAATTTTATTTTGCCTAAAAGCTAATTATCTAAAGAGTATCTCAAATTTTTTTTTACTTAATTTGAGGGCTATTTTAATTTCTTTTAGCTACTGTCCATCTACTGGTTCCAATTTTTGCTTTGTCCAGGTACTGGTGCTTTTACCTTAATTCAACAATTTTGTCCTTTTTCCAGATTTTTTTAAGTTGAAATAATTTTTTTATTTTCTTTCATTTGTTTTTTTCCGTTTGTATCGAATATATCCTACAATGATTTGAAAGTTATTAATTTCGAAAAAATTTTCAATTCCATTTATAATTGACTTGAATTTTTCTTGAAAAACGTTTTTCACTTTTTATTTATTTAATACAATTTTTAATATTTATTTTTTTTATCGATCAATTTTTGTTTATTACAGCAATCTTAGCAGCCTTAATGATGTTTGTACTCGTCGCTACTATTTTCACAACATCAAAAATGATTATAAGAACAGTGAAACTTTTTCGACAACGTGAAAATGGTATTGACAATGTAAGTATTATGTAAATTTAAAGAATAAGAAACTAAAACAAAAAAAGTGTATACATATGTAAAAAAAATTATTATTTGGAAAAAAATTTTTTTTATGAGAATAAAAAAATATTTTTATTTCACTTTTCATTTTGATTTTGAGTAAAATAATTAATTTTTTCCGTCGCAGGATCACGAGAGATTACAAGAATCAGACGCATCGCCAGGATTAATTAGCATTTCAAAAACATCATCGAGAATGAAATCGGTCGATGCGTTTCGAGGGTATTTTCAATTTTTTGTAATTTTAAAAAATTTCATTTCAGATAATTATAAGAGACAATTTGTGTGTTTTAGAATTGCTATTTTATTGATGATATTTGTCAATAATGGTGGAGGAAAATATTATTTCTTTGAGCATAGCCCTTGGAATGGTCTCACTGTAGCGGATCTCGTTTTACCTTGGTAATTTTATTGAAAAATTTAATAAAACGCGATTAATTTACACATAATGAATTAATATTAATGAATTTTACTATATTAAATTATAATAATAATTTATAATTATATACAATTTGAAAATGTTCAACTGTTAAAAGTTCTTTTCGAAATTTGTTTTAGGTTTGCTTGGATTATGGGATTCATGATTGTAAAATCGATTCGAGTTAGTTTACAATTATCCATTTCACGAAAGCGAATATTATTTAAATTGATGAGACGTTCTTTAATTCTTATTCTTTTGGGTTTAATGGTGAATTCATATGCGCAAACAAAATACACTTTGTGGAATTTACGATTTCCGGGAATTTTACAACTTTTAGCAATTACATTTTTCATTTGTGCGGCTATAGAGACTATTTTTCTAAAACCCCAACGAAGTTTTCAGGTAAAAAAAAAAGAGTCAAAATTCTGTATTTCTTCTATAATTTCTATGTTTATTAATTTTTGTCTTTAAAAATTAAATTTTCAACTTTATTATTAATTAATTATCTAATTAATTCATTTATCAATAATAATAATTAAAACCAAAAGAGTAATAATAATATTTCAGGAGATTTTTTTGCAGTACGGCCGATTAGTATTTCTTTCGGATATTTTTGATAGTTGGCCACAATGGTTGATTGTTACGGCACTCACAACATTGCATACTTTGATGATATTTTTACTTCACGTTCCCGGTTGTCCTGATGGTTACTTTGGACCCGGTGGATGTCATCGTCGTGGTAAATATGTTAATTGTACTGGTGGTGCTGTTGGCTATATAGACAGAGAAATTTTTGGTAATCATTTGTACAATAAAACGGAAAATCCACTTTATCGTCATACATTGCCACATGATCCCGAAGGTGAGTTATTTTTTCCTCTAAAACAATAATAAATTTTGTAATTTTTTTTATTTTTTATTTTTTTCCTATAAATTAACAGGGTGTCCAGCGGACATTGAAATCGTTAAAAAGTCCTTGAATTTTATAAGAAAAACCTTGAATTATTAAAATTGTTTTTCCTTAAATTTTCTATTTTTCTTTCTCAATTTTTTTTTTTATTTCTCATTGTTTTCCTTAAATTGTTCGTGTTTTAAATTTTTCCTTCAAATTCTCCTTTTATTTTAGGATTTCTAAACATTTATTTATCATTTCATTTTTTCAATTCTTAAACTGTTAAATGCAAACTAATTTGTTTATCAAGTTTAAAAATATATAAAACTTTTAATAATAATCAATTTTTTTTTTTATTAATAATCATAGTTTCTACGCCAAAAGTGGACCTTGAAAAAAATTATTTTGGATCTTAAGAAACCATGATAAGTCTTTGAATTTTTTTTTTCTAAAATTTGCTTGACACCCTGAATTATTTTTTTCCTTAAAATGAAAAAAAAAAAAAATAATAGAACGCATGAATATTACCAACATTAGACTTGTAGAAATTTTTGTGGCTTCGAATTACTAATCATCGAATTAATATTTAGTAGAATTTTATAAATTGGACTTAATATTAAACCGAATTTTCATGTTGAAGACTTTTTAGTTAACTAAATTCTTATTTAACAGAATTTAGCATGAAAATTTGTATTTTACCGAAACTCCATTTGTTGGAACTTTTACTGGTTCAAATTGTCGTTTTACAAGAAAAAAATCTAAAACGTCGAATTTATTTAAATAAAAATTTTTCGATTTCAAAATTTGGTTCAATAAAAAATAATATATTCTGCTAAATAGAAATTTAAAAATTAGTGATTCTATGCCACAGAAATTCCTACAAATCTAAAGTCGGTAATATTCATGCGTTGAAAAATTATAATTTATACAAAATTTTATAAACGTTAATTAAATTTTAAAAATGAGGAAATAAATTTCTTTTTTTAAATTAATTTATAGGATTAATGAATACATTATCGGCGGTTTTAATCGTTTATTTGGGTGTTCATGCGGGCAGAATTTTTTTCACTTATTACCAATGTACAGCGAAAATGATACGATGGCTCGTGTGGTCCGTTGTCACGGTAGGTATTTTTTTTTTCTATAATCACAGTTTTATAACATTAAAATTGTATTTCAATAGACAAAAATGAATTTTAATTAAAATGATAAAACTAATGAGGTCCCCAAAATAATTTTAATAATACTACATAAATATTTCATTTCAAATTTTTTTATTTTGTAAAATCGTAACTTTGCCGAAAATTTTATTTTTTATCTCATATTATTTACAAAGTAACAAATTCATACTAGTATAAATGTAATTTTGTTTATAAATAAATTTAATAAAAAAATTTTCTTTTTTAAAATAAATTAGGGTCTCATTGCTGGACTATTGTGCAATTTCGAAAAGGAAAATGGTGTGATACCAATAAACAAGAATATGATGTCTTTATCCTATGTTCTTGCCACTTCGTCTTTTGCATTTCTTTTATTTACAATTCTGCATTTATTAATTGATTACAAAAAATATTGGACTGGCGCACCTTTTATTTACGCAGGTTTGTCATTTTTAATAAATTATTATCAGTTAGTTACGAAAATTTTAATTAAATTTATAAATTGATCACATGTTATTCCCAAATTACTTTTTTTTCACCTATTTGAAAATTTGTAACTTATTTCACTTTTTTTTCTCAATTTTTGTTTTATTTGAAATTTTCATTTTACAAAAATTATTTTGTTTTTTTTCTATTTTGAAATTCCAACTTTTTAAAAAATTATGATTGAAAAATTGTAAAAAAATTTTTTGATTAATTTGTGAAGTAATGATTTTTGAGAACTAATTGTAAGTTATTAGGGATTTTCATCACATTTTTTGTTTTTTCAAAATTTAGATTATTGAACAATTTTGTATGTTTTATTTTTAAAAGTTGCTTCAATTTCTTATCATCCATTCAAAAAGAAAAATTAATTTTTTAGTATTAATTTAAATTTATATAATTTATAATATTAATAACGATTGCCAATGATCATTTATGTGAAACTTGTATAATTAAATAACTTTTTCTAGGAGCAAATCCAATTTTACTTTACGTTGGACATTATTTGACAAAAGGTCTTTTTCCATTTGCCTGGGATATTATGGGAACACCAACACATACTTTTGCTTTACTGATGAATTTATGGACAACTGTTCTTTGGGGTTTTATTGCCTATTTACTTTATAGAAAAGATATTATTATAAGTATTTAAAAAAAAAAAAAAAAAAAAATTCTAAAAGAGAATCTTCCTAAAGAGAATTAGAATTAAATTTGATTTATTCGTTGATTGTGATTAGATTTATATATACATTTATTTTATTTATATATACAAGAAAAAAAATTTTTGTTTTTACATTTTGTGTTATACAGTAATTTTCACTAATATACAGTATTATGTGATATATTTACTATATATACGTGTACATTATTTTTATTACGTACCTTTTTAATTTTTGTGTTTTATAAACATGAATTTAAACAAACTGATTCATGATATATTTTTCGAAAACACAAAACAAAATTTTTGATAGAAAAAACAAAATATTGAAAAACATTTTTTAAATAAAAAAATTGTATTGTAAAATCTTTTTTTTTTCTTATAGAAATTAACATCCTATGTATAGATTTTAATAAATTACAGGGTGGCCAGTGGACCGGGAAACCGGGAAATGACAGGGAATTTGTTTTGACCTGGAAAAACCGGGAAATGACAGGGAATTTTTACCTTGACCGGGAATTTTGAAATTTTTTATTAAAAAGTATTTTATTTAATTCAAAAATTGTTGAAAGAAAAAAAAGCTTTGATCTTAGAAAATGCTCGCAAGTGTGCAGAAGACATTGATTTAGAACTTAAACAATTAAATAACCAAACCTGATTTTTAACTGAATACGTATCTGAACGTATCTTTAATTTAAAATATATATATATATATATATGTTTATCTTAAAACTCAAAGTATTAAGATGTTAAAATATTGAATGTGATATTAAAAATGTAGTTTTTAAAAGTTAACTTCTAGTTTAATTGAAAAGAGATACAAATATCTACGAAAAAGTTTATTTTATTAAAAAAATATATAGTATGTGTTTATTATAAACATTAAGTAAGAAACAAAATGTGATAAACGTGATAAAACGTTTTTTTTTAAATGTATATTACGTATTTATATGTTTTATGTTTAATAAAGAGTCAATATTCAATAAATTTATAGAATAATTTTTTTGGGAATTTTCCTTTATGACCGGGAAAAATAATTCATGACCGGGAAATGACCGGGAATTTTTTTTGGTGAAAAAAACGGCCACCCTGAAATAGGATTACTCTTAGAGTTTTTTTTTAAATAGTTTACAAAAATTTTTGGTTTTTAATTAAGTTAAATTATTTATTTTTTAACTTAAGTTTTTAAATATTGAATTAAATTTTATAGTAGAACTATAAATTTATGGAAATTTCATTGGCATTTATACTTAATTATCTTCACGTTCCCTAAAAAAATGAAAATTTACTCATTTCTTTCCTCTGGAGTTTTGTATGGATAATTAAGAATTTTAAAAATATCCTCCTCGCTGGTAATTTTTTCCGGCTCTCCTGGAACTCCTTTGATAATATAAAAATTAATGCTTTTTATTATAATTAATTTAAATATATTAATTTTTAAAAATTTGTTTTAACTATTATTTTATAGTATTCATTTTATTAAAACGAATCTTCTTTTATAATATAATAATTTTTGTTTACCTTCCAGAGTCAAATGTCTCAATGTATATTCATTTAGAGTGAATTTCTTCTCCAAAGCATGAGCTCGCATTTCCTTATTGAACAAATCGCTACCCGTGAAATACAAAACTGCACAATAATATTGATCATAAGGTGCAAGTCTTATATCGAGTCTTCTAAACAAAGCTTTCTCATCTGTGGTAAGTTTGCAAACTCCCTGTAAATTATTATCTTTTACATTATTCTATTTAGCATTTAGAAAAAAATGAATATTTGTAAAAATTTTAAAAATATTTTTAAAAAAATGACTAAATTTTTTTTTTAATCTAGAAACAATTGAAATTTAAAAAAAGTTTAAATATTAACGAAAGATAAAAAAAAATTCAAGAAACTTTTTTTTTAATCCATAAAATTTGTTTCAATTACCATAAATTTTGTTTCACCAAGTGAAATTGTATCAGTGATTAATTTTACTTTTTCAAGACATTGAATGATAGATTTTAAAATTTGATTATTTTTCTTTTTCGATTCTTTAATTGATGATGTAAAATTTGGATGAGTCAATAAAACATCAATATCGCCACTTTCTTCTTTTCCACGTCTGTAACTTCCGCAAATTGTTATTAAATATTTATCATCGAGTTTATTTATCGCTTCCTTGAGAATTTTCTCGATTTTCTTAATTTCCATGCGTGGTATTTTTTTCTCAAAATCTTCAAAATATCTAAAAAACGGAAGAAGGTATATAAAATTGATTTTTTCCCAATAGTTTAAAAAAATAAGTAATTTTCATCTTCTTTAAGAATGAATAGAATAAAATTGAAATTTATTATTTTATTTTAAAATTATTCTAATTATTCTTTTAGAAAACTTAGATTTTAAAGACTAAAATAATTTTTTTTTTTTATCCTACTTTAAACCAAGTTTTTGATGATGGGTTAATTTGTCCTGATGCAATTTTAAATCTTCCAAAGTTTTTATTCCAGAATCCACCAATTCTTTCGCTTTCGATGGACCAATTCCGGATACTCTTGTAAGTAGATTAATTGCTAAATTTCCTTCATCTTTTTTTATCTAGAAAAAACAAAATTTTATTTTAAATATTTATGGAGATTTTTAAAAAAAATACTTGTAATATAATAATGGAAAAAAAATAAAATAACAGACATCTTCGAGTTTTTGCAATTTTCCAGTTTCTAAAAATTCATCAATTTTTTTTGAAATTTTATCACCAATTCCAGGCAGCTTTTTCGCCTCTTTTCCATTTTTCACTCTTTCTGATAATTTACTGAGAGTCACTGCTGCCTTTCGATATGCATTGGATTTATAAATATTTTTAGTAACATTACGCTCATAATTTGCAAGCTCTAAAAAAAAATCCGTATAAATTTTGATTCTTTTTATAGAAGAAATTATAATTTGTAATCGACATTCAAATTTGAGAAAAAAAAAAATAAGATTTACAAATATGATTGAAAAAAAAATCTAAAATTTTTTTCAACTAATATAAATAAGTAGCAAAAAAAATTTAGAGGTTACAGATATATTTAAAAGTATATATATAATTTTTAAAAAAGAAATCTAAAAATATTTTATAATTTACCTGTTAAAAATTCACACAAATCATGATTTGGATTTTCAGAATTTTCAGGTGCTTTTCTTTTGCCCATTTTTAGAATAGAAAACAATTTTTGTAAATAAAATTAAATGTTTACATTTACGTATTTTGTATATATATTTTCAAATAGCAAAAAGTGCGTAGAAATGTAAACGATGTGAAGTTAGCTAACAACCCAGACAAAACGTCATTTTATTCCTATTATCTGCGTCAAAAACGTCAAAAATATATATATATATACATTTTTTTAATTCACCGCATTAATTTTTAATATTTACCAAAAGAATAATGTATGTAATTTTAAAAAATTCTCGCAACTAATTTTTTGTAATAATAAAAATTCATCTAATTAATCGAAACACTAAACCTACATTAAACAATTAATATTGTTACGTTACTGATATTTTCAATAAATAACCAATCGTCGATTTCGATTGGGTCACGTGACCCAATTTTCCATAAGACTCATAAAGGCCATTCTGCAATAATAGTGCATAAATATTCATTATTGTCCTTCTATTTACTAATATAAAATTATATACACCAAATACAGAAAATAGATTATAATATTATAATTATGTTAATTAATTTTAGAATATAAAACTTAAATACATTATTAAAAATTTAATAGCCACCAAAAAATATATATAGAATTGCATTGACGAGAAATAAATCAATGGATGCGTGTATGCTTTAAACAGCTGTTAGCTGGAATAATGTTTTTGGAAAAGTCAGTAGAATATAATAGGGAGCATTCAAATTTCAAGTGACTGTTTGTGGTGACTGTTGTGCTTCTTCTCCCAGGTATAACTTATATCTGTTCGAACAAAAAAAAAAAATCAAGGATTCATTTCAATTCTCGGATATTTATCTATTTCACTTCATATTAAATAGGAATGGCACAAAACATTAATCCTTTCTATTCGTCGCAAAATCCTCAAAATAAAGCTAAGGAGGAGAAGCCCAATTTACCAAAAGATAATCATGCAGTAAGCAAAAGGTACGCCAATGGACGCAATATATAATTATTAATTCATTATTTATTCTTATAATAGAGAAATTTATTATGTAATTTTTATTATTAAATTGCAAATGTTTCAATATTATTTGATTATTTTGGCGTAAATTATAATTAATATTTATATAATAATTTCTCAATGATTTGTGGATATTTATTTTTGGCCTTGTAAAACAAACATAACCTTAAAATATATTTGAAGCATCTGTGTATATGTATATATATATAATTTAATCAATTTAGATATGTTTTAATCTGTCAGTTATAAAAAAAAATGTGTCACATACGTGAAATATATTTTCTTTTGTGTATGTATTATGCAAAGAAGTCAATTGCATTTTATGTATTTTTTCCAATGTAACTTTTAATTAGAGTAATTATAAATATATTTTGTAAACTACAATTTTTCTTGGATAATATTATATCTATGTAGAAATTGAGTTTTTATAATTTTACTTATTCAGATTGTTTATGCTTTTTTGTGTGAAATATTCTTTTTTTTTTGAACGGTGTATTTTTGTGAATTGTGAATTATTAATATTTTTTTTTTGACATTTAGTTTGATTTACAATTTTTTTTTTAAATAGTTTAAAATTTTTAAATTTGAAATGTGAGAATTAATCTTTACAGTGAATTATACGAAAGTAAGTATGTTTTAGTGGTCAAAATTTTTGAGAATTATTTTCATTTAGTTATGTATTTACATTTTTTTTTTTTTTTTATTACAAAAAATTATATATAATTTTTGGGGGGAAAAAATGATGATAACTAATGATATTTTGTCAATGAAAATAAATAGTGGAGTAAAATTTCTATCAAGAAAATGAGAAAAATTGTTAATTATTTATATAGAATTTTATTTGTATATCTATATAGTGTATAAATATAACTTGTATAGTTAATAATAATAGTTTTGTAAAAAATATATGTTACCAGAGAATTACAGAAACTATTATCAAAAATACGAAACAGAAAAATTAGTTAACAATTTTTATAATTATTTTCTAAAGACCAAGGATATATTTATTTACATTGCAGACTTCAAAAAGAACTGATGGTCCTAATGATGAGCTCAGAGAAAGGAGTTTCTGCTTTTCCGGAAGGAGAAAACCTTTTTAAATGGGTTGGAACTATCACAGGACCTCTTGACACGGTATATTTATCATTATTTCTCCATTACCCTCTAAATTTGAATTAGTAAAAAAAATAATATATCAGTAAAAAAGAAGCAGTCACTAATTTTTCAAATAGTATTTATTTTACTAATCTCTTAAAATAAAAATTTAAATATTTAAATTCTTTTTTAAAATTATGTAGAACTTAATGAAACAGTAAATTACTATTAATTAATTATTCTTAATTCAATGAATAAATTTTTATTATTTGTTCAATATTTTTTTTATGGATAATTAGTCCTTTTTCAATAATTAATTATTTTGAGACGCATGAATATTTACCACATTAGGCTTTCAAGGAATTTTTGTGGTGATAAATTAAAAATTATCAAATTTCTATTTAGTAGAATTTTATAAAGGGGGACTTTATATCAAACCAAATTTCCATATTGAAGAAATTTCAGTTAACTAAATTCTTAACAGAATTTATATTAAGCTGAAATTTTATATAGCTGATATTTTAGTTTATAGAATTTTCATTTAACAGAATTTATATTTAGTAAAATTTTCTTTAAAAAATAATTTAATTTAACAGATTTGTTCTTTAATCGAATTTTTACTTTTATCAGAATATTCGCTTGACGCACTATTTTCATTAAACAAAATTCACATTTAACTAAATTTCTAAAAAAAAAAAATTTCAGTATTCAACTATATTTTCAATAAGGAGAATTTTTATTCCAAATCATTTTTATTTAACCGAATTTCTACTTAGCTGGATTTTTGACTGTAAGAATTTTTATTTCTCCGAAACTTAGTTAATTGAACTTTTACTTATCCGAATATTTGTTATTTTTAAACTTATAAAACGATAAATTTCAATTAGACAAAAGTTTTATTTTTCTAAATAAATACTCTGCCAAAATATTTCAATGGAAATTTTAAAATCAATCAATCAAAAAATTATCCAAAATGCGACGCATGCCTCTAAAATTAATTTTTTAGAATTTTCATTTGTCAGAATTTGATTGATTGAATTTTATTATATGTAATGATTTTTTAAACAAATTTTTATTTTTTGAATTATCATTAAACAGAATTTATTTTTAAAGTAATTTTTAATTAACAAAATTTTTAAGTACCAAAATTTTAATTGGAAAAATTTTTATTTCACAGAATTTCTATTTACACAATTTTTTATTTAAAAAAAATTCTAATTTAATCGAATATTAATTTAGTAAAATTCTCATTCAACGGAATTTTCAGTGATTCTAATTTTTAAATGTCAGAATTTCCAATTTCACCGAATTTACATTTGTCAGAATTTTCATTTGCACAAATTGTTATTTCAGGCCTCGGATTATACGACTTTTTCGACTATTTCCGACTTTTTTTTCAAAATTACAACTTTTTTCAACTTATTTTAATAAAATGCGACTTTTTCGATTTTTTTTTACATTTAAAAAAAAAATTTTTTAATAAAATACGTTTTTTTTAGTATAAATTGCAGATCTTCTTCAGATTTTCTTTATTTCAATTATTTAACAAATTTTTAACTAAAACTCTTCACTAAATTAATTATTTTTACTAATTTTAATGTAATTCATCACAAATTCAATAATTTCAAATAAAATTACCGCCAATTTTTAATTCTAAATCAAATAAAATTCAATTATTTTAAAAAATTTCAATTCAAAATCAACTAAAATTCAATTATTATTCTTAATTTCAATTCAAAATTAATTATTATCAAAATTTTCAATCAAAAATCAACTAAAATTGAATTATTGTCTAAAATTTCTATTGGAATTCAATTATTTTCAAACATTGGAATTTAAAAGCTTCTAACATTTTCCATCGAAAAATTTTTGAAATTTAATAATTTCAATTATAACTTTTCGGAAATTCAATTATTTTTAACTATTTTTATAATATTCTTTAAAAATTCAACTTTCCAAAACCATTTTGCAATTAAAAATGGTTCTCAAATTGTTGTATTTTTGTCCGAAATTTCTAATAAATGTGTTAGTGAAATCATCAAAAAAAATTTAATTAAAAATCACTTGAAGTTCAATTAATTTCAAAAATAACAATTGTAAATCTTTGAAAATTCAATAACATTTAAAAAATGTTATCTAAAATTGTTTGATAAATTATTTTTAGTTCTGTGAAATTTAATTATTGTCTGAAAATTAACAAAATCTTTTGAAATTCAATTATTTCTAAAAAATTTTTTTAGGATATTTGAAATTTTGTGGTAATGAAAATTTGGCGTTTTAAAAAATCTATTCGGTGAATTGGAAATTAGTTTTAGTTGAAAAAAATATTAACAAATTAATTGACAACCCTAAACAACAATAATTTTGATGGATTTAAATTTCACTGGTCCCTCCCCTTAAAAGTTCCATAAAATGTCAATATTTGGACAATTAAAATTTTAATCAAATGGAGTTTCCGCTAAGTAGAAATTGTGTTAAATAAAAATTATTTAGAATAAAAATTCTCCGTAATAATAAAATCGTTAAATATTGAACTTTTTTAATGAGAAATTTTGTTAATGAAAATAGTGTGTATTATTATTTTTCATTGATTGCTATATGCAGTTAAAAATCAGTTAAGATTTTATTTTGTTAGTTTTTTCTAATTGAAACTTGATCAAAGTTAATAAGTAATTTATTAATTTAATTAAGTATTTACATTTAAAAAAAATAGTTTACTTCAATTTATTAATATTTTTTCTAGGTTTATGCCGGTTTGACATACAAATTGTCTCTGGAATTTCCGCAAAGTTATCCTTATAGTGCACCAACTGTACGTTTTGCAACGCAATGTTTTCATCCTAATGTAGACAATGCTGGCAATATTTGCCTTGACATTTTAAAGGACAAGTGGAGTGCATTGTATGACGTGCGCACAATTTTACTCTCTATACAGTCATTGCTTGGTGGTAAGTATTCAAAAATAATGCGATTAATCAATTAAATATTTCATTAAAAATTATTGTGACCTATTTTTAGAAAAATTTTTCCTAAATCGAAGAAATTTTTTTTTAAATAATTTTAGAATACAAATTTTGACAATTATTTTATAAAAATTTTCTGCATTTATAACTTTGAATTTGAATTATAAAATTGAGATCGAAAGAAGAAGGGTTATTTTAATAGTTACAAAAATTTATTAGTATTCATAATATTTTAATTTACTAATATAATAATTGATTATTCTTTAAAAACAAATCCAAAATATTAAAAATTATTATTTAAACTTTCCAATGTAATGTTAAAAATTTAATACCTACATTTTAATTACATATGTTTTTTTTGTAATGAAAATTTAAAAATATTATTCAATTATTAATTTTTTTAATTCAGAAATATGAAAAAGTTTACCTTTAATCATGAAGTTTTGATAATTTTTGATTATTTTCAACACTAATGATTTCTTTGGAGAAAAACGAAAATGTCCAATTTTTATTTTAATATTTATGTTACATTTTTTGTTTATCTTATCAAAATTTGGCGTTGGAGAACGAGCTACTTTATATTTTTATTTAATTTTAAAAATTTTCTTTCATGAACAAAGTTTAAGGGGACGCATGAATATGATCTAAAAATCATTATTTAGAATTTTCATTTTATGGAATTTCATTAGTCATAATTATTTTTGAGTCGAATTTTTATTTGTTCGAATTATTATTTGATATAATTTCCATATATAACCGATTTTTCATACTACAGAATTTTTACTTAACCGAATACTCATTTAACAGAATTTCTAATTAATAGAATTTTCATTTGTTCGAAATTGCAAATAGCCGAATAAACAATCGACAGAAAGATTTCGGCGCGATTTTTAAAATCAACCAATCACAATTTTATGAATAATTTTGGAAAAAAACACTGAAATAATTTAACAAATATAAATTTCTTTATTTCTTCATAGTTCAATAAATATTTTTAATTTTATTTAAAAATTGAGGTCAAATTTCAATAAATTTAAATTAGCCGATGAATTCATTAGATAAAATTGTAATCGATATAAAGATAAATTTATTCTAATTTTAATTAACCATCAATTCAATTAATTAAAATTTGAAAAGATTCAAATTTTTATTCATCTAATTTTGAATTAAAAAAAATTTTAATTGAGCCAAATTTCAATTCCTTCAATTTTCAATCAATACCAATTTGTATTGGTGAAAATAAATTTATTTTATTAAAATTTTGAATCAAATACAAATTCAATCGATCCAAACTTATAATTAACGAAAATTCAATCTGTCTAAAATTTAATAATTGGTTTAGGTTTCAAATTATCCAAAATTTAAACTTTTAATGCTTCAATTATTAACGGAAAATTACAATTAATTTAAATTCAAATAGATACCTACAAATTAATTATTTTTCACGTTAATTGGTTTTAACTATCAATTTTTTTTTCATTTTTTAAATGACAGAAATTCCAATTCACCAAATTTTAATTTATATAATTTTTAAGACGCCGAATTTTTATTTTTCCGAAATTACAAATTACCGAACAAACAATCGATAGAAAGATATCGTTACAATTTTGAAAATTGACCAATTAGAAATTATCAAGAAAATCGTGATTAGGCAATTAAGATAAAAGCACCAGTACCTGGACAAAGGAAAAATTGGAACCAGCAGATGGACAGTAGCAAAAAGAAATTAAAATATCACTTAAATTAAGTTAAAAAAATTTTGAGATACTCTTTAGATAATTAGCTTTTAGGCAAAATAAAATTTATTAATTGTAGGAGTAAAAAAAATATATAAAACAATTTCTCTAAAATCGCTGTCCAATTCTGTCTGAATTGACTGTCCAAGTTAACCTACCGCTTTATATGTTGTACCCAATAGTTGGACAAAGATTTAATTCAATTAACTCAATCAGTTTAATTAATTTAATTAGTTTAATTATATTTTAGTCCAATTATTTAATTTATTAAATAATCAAAATAACTAAATAAATAAATTATTATTTAATTTACTTATTTAATGTCCAACTACTACGGCTTTCGAAATACCATGTCCAACTTCTGCTGCAAATGTGCAATTTCATGATTTTAATTTAATTAAAACATCTATTATTATTAATTTTGTCTAATTAGTATTTTTTAAAGGTAAATAAAACGAAAATACAAACATTTTATCAATTAATATAGCAAAATTAAACGGGCGCAAGCGCGCCAAATTGGGTATTTAATTGTTTGTTATAAAGAAATTAAAGATTAATATTATCAATAATAATTTAATTTATTAGAATATTATTAGATATTAAATGATAATAATGAAAATTATATGTTTACAGGCCTCGGATTATACGACTTTTTCCGACTTTTTTTTCAAAAATACGACTTTTATCGACTTATTTTTATAAAATGCGACATTTTTTTTATATTTGAAAAAAAATGTAAATAAAATACATTTTTTTTAGTATAAAATGTAGATCTTCTTCAGATCTACTTCAATTCAATTATTTAACAAATTTTGAACTAAATTGATTCTTCACTAAATTAATTATTTTTAATAATTTTAATGAAATACATCACAAATTTAATTATATCAAAATTATTTTTCAATTAAAATTTTTATGAAATTTAACAATTATTTATAATTTAAAAAAAAATATCACAATAAAATTTAATTATTTTTTAAAAATTTCAATTCAAAATAAACTAAAATTCAATTATTACCCGAAATTGTAATTCAAAATCAATTAAAAATCCAATAATTATCAAAAATTTTCAATTTAAAATTTAATTATTTACCTAATTTTCAATTTAAAATGAAATAAAATTCAATTATTTTCTAAAATTTCTATTCAAAATTAATTATCCAAATTTTCAATCAAAAATGAACTTAAATTAAATTATTATCCAAAATTTCAATTAAATTTCAATGATTTCCCAAAATTTTCAATTCAAAATGAACTGAAATTCAATTATTTTCCAAATTTAAAATCAAATAAAATTTAATTATTTTCAAAAATTTGAATTCAAAATTAATTGAATTTTCAATAATTTGAATTTAAAAGCGTCTAAAATTTAATTATTTCTAAAATTTTCCATCGAAAATTTTTTTTTTAAATTTAATAATTTCAATTATAACTCTAAGGAAATTTAATTATTTTTAACTATTTTAATAATATTCTTTGAAAATTCAACTATCTGAAACCATTTTTCAATTAAAAATGATTTTCAAATTATTGTATTTTGTCCGCATTTTCTAATAAATTTTTAGTGAAATCATCTAAAATTTTAATTAAAAATCACTTAAAGTTTCAATTAATTTCAAAAATCTCAATTTTAAATCTTTGAAAATTCAATTAAATTTAAAAAATGTTTTCCAATAATTGTTTGATAAATTATTTTTAGTTCTGTAAAATTTAATAATTATTTGAAAATTAACAATATCTGTTGAAATTTAATTATTTCTAAAAATTTCAACTTTAATCCTTCGAAAAGGATTATTATTAAAAAAAAATTTTTTATTTAAAAATCTGTAAAATATTTTTGTTAAAATAAAAAAAAAAAAAAAATCCACTTTTTTTTGGAATATAAATCGACTAAAACGACTTTTTGTGTCTTTAAGTTGATTCGAGGCCTGTGTTTTTATAATTAATATTTAATAGGTGTTCGTTGGCCCCTGGTACCTTAAAAATTAATTTTTTTTAAATTACTATCTTGTACGAAATTTCCTGGCGCAGCTTTTTTGTTAATCATAAATTTTTTGTATTTGTATACAATTTTTGAATCAATATACAACTTTAAAAAAAATTTCGTTGGTAAACGTTGTGTACTTCAGCTTCGTGAATTGAATTTTCGAATTTGGAATTTTAAAGAAACTTATTCCGAAATTTGGAGACACAATTATACAACTTTGGCAAAAATGAGAAAAAGAATTGTCAAAATTTGACACGTCATAAAATTACTATTCAAAAAAAAACACGTAAAATCAGAAAAGGCCAACTTCAAGTTAGGACAGAAGGACAGACCAAGCATTTTATTTTATCAATTATATTGAATTATCTTAGTAGAAAACAAATAAATTTGAGACCCCTACAATAGCGTCCAGGTACTGGTGCTTTTACCTTATTTAAAAATTTGAGCCAAAATTTTTCTGTCGATTTTTGTTCGACCATTTGTAATTTCGGACAAATAAAAAAAAAAATTATATTTATTCTGAAAAAAATTAATTTTTCATAACTTCAAAATAAACAAAAAAGAAAAAGAAATGACGTCATTTGTGCGACGCGTCGCTTTAAATTTAATGGTGTGACGTAATTAAGTTGAACATGCCTTTAAAAGGATTAAACTATATATTGAAACTAATGATTTGCTTATAAACTCCATTGTATTAACAATAATTGTACATTGTTTTTGTGCTTGACAGAACCAAATAATGAGAGTCCCCTTAATATCCAAGCTGCGGAACTTTGGAACGATCAAACAAAATACAAGAAACACCTGAAGGACGAATATGACAGGGCTCTGAGTAGAAGTCAACAAGACTCATGATAAGCAATATTTATCTTTCGATTCAAAAACTAACTGATGCAATTCTTACCTAATACCTATTATTAATTAATTAAATATCCAAAATCAAACACTATTTCCGTTTGAAAATTCCCAAAGAACACTTATGCACTGAGTCCTTCCCTCCCTCCCTTTTCCTTCTATACATCAACACATATAATTTTTGAGAAATGTTTTTTATTTTTTATTTTAATTTTTTTTTGGTTTTTTTGTAGAGCAATTTTTATTGTAAAATCGGCTATAAGTTTATATTACAGATATATACTTTAATATTATTCACCCTATTTTTTTTTTATTTTTTTTTTTTTTGTAATTGTCAAGGGATCAAATTAGGAATTTATAGAATGATTTTTGTGTCAAGTACATTAGGATATAGAAAAAAAAGAAGAAGAAAAAAAAAGAAACTTGTATTCGGGACTCGAGATTGTTTAGCTGTCTCTATATAAATAAAATGTGTTCACGTAAATTGTCTCTCCTAAGTGCTTTCAAAATATAATAAAAAATAAAAAAAAAAAATAAATAATAAAAATTGTATGTAACGCTAAATGAAAACGAATCACGAATACGAGATTGAAAGAAAGAAAGCTCATAATCATTATTATCATCACGAATTTTGTAATTTTTTTTTTCTTTCTTTTTTTTTTATTGAACGTAAATATTTATTTAAACGAGTGATCGATTTTGAAAAAAAACCATATCAATGTAAAACATTGTTTGGTAAATTGTGTACTAATGAATTATAATGATTAGTGAAAATATATGATCATTTCGTTTACTGTGTAACGTCATGTACTTTTGAAATAAATATTACAAAAAAAAAGAAGAAAAAAGAAGCAAAAAAAGTACTGATTCGGTTTTCTGGTCTACGTTTATCAAGAATTATTATTATACATAAATATATATATTTAATAATACTTTAGTTAATTAATTTTAAAAATTAGAAAATTCGTCTTTCAATGTATTATTCTTGATTCTTATACGTGACTTTAGAATTGAATAAATCTTCATTAATCATCATTTTTTATTGTTAGTGCTTTTATGATTCTTATCCCTTTTGAAAGAGTTTTAGAATGGGAAAATTGAAAAACAAAATCATCTAACAAAAGTCATTTCTATTCTTGCTTTTTCATTATTAAAAATTAATTTTACTTAATGAATTACATTTGAAATTTCTCTTTTTTATTCGGAAATAATTATTGTGCGACATATGATTTTTTTTTTATTTCTGTAATATTTTGTTGGTTTTGTGTACGTGCATGTATTAAAAATTAAGTAAGAGATTGTTTTGATTTAAATATAAGAGTAGGTGCATAAAAAAAAGTGTATATATATATACAATAAATGAATGACGTGGCAGAAAAAGAAAAACGTGGGATAACCGGTCGGAGGGAATATAAGGAAAGGAAAGTCGTGACTTCGGATCGTGGGCGAGGAGGAATCGTTGGAAACCTTTTTGAAAAAAAAAAAAAAAAAAAAAAAAATTGCTGACAAAGCTTTATAAAGGTTCACGTTTATATTCAAGTGAACAGTTATTTCGATTTTTCAATAATATTATGAGAAAAACTTTCAATTTTTTAATGAACCAATTTTTAAGTTATGTATAACAGAAATTCATAAATATTAATTTGAATCTCTGATATCTATCAATAAAATTATTTTTCTGTTTATTGAAAAAAAAAAATGAAATAAATTTAAACCTACACAAATTTGGTTCCATCGAATTGGTATTAGAAAAAAAAATGTTTCTTCAAAAAAATAAGGAAATAATAAATAAAATTATTCTCAATTTTATAGAAATTCTTTAGAGATTACTGATAAAAATTGTTGTCATAAGAAGTATAAAATGAAAAATTGCTAATTCAATATGGAAGATTCAAATTTTTGAAGATCAAAAAAAGAAAAATTCATTAATTGTATTGTACACTCAATTTTTCTTCTTTTTTATTTATTTTTTTTTTTTTATAAAAATAATTTTTTTGAGACGCATGAATAAAATACAAAATTAATTTTTTAGAATTTTCATATGTCAGAATTTCGCTACCTAAAATTTACTTTTAACCGAATTTTCATTTCTTCAAATTATTGTTTAACAGAAATTTCATTTATCTGAATTTCTATATTACAAAATTATTATACAAATTTTCATTTTACAAACTTTTTAATTCATCGAATTTGAATTTAGTAAAATTATTATTTTCTCGAATTTTTTATTAAACAGAATTGTCATTTAAAAGAATATTTATTTTACATAAAGAATATTAGAAAAAATTCGTTTCTAGTCAAATTTGAATTTTACAGAATTGAAATGAATTTCAATTTGAATTTTTATTTTACAGAACTTTCATTTGTCCGAATAAATAACTGGCAGAAAATTTTTGGGTGCGCAAATGCTGCAAGATATTTATTCGGACAAATGAAAGTTTTGTAAAATATAAATTCGGCGTGTTAAGAATTCTGTCAAATGTAAATTGGAATAAATGATAAAATTCAGCTAAAAATGAATTCTAATATTTTTTTTGTAAAATAAAAATTCGTTTAAATTGACCATTCTATTAAAAATTCGAGGAAATAATAATTTTGAAAAATTCAAATTCGATTAAATAAATAGTCTGTTAAATTAAAATTCATTTAAGTAACAATTAAATAATGTAAAATTTTTCAATTTTAAAAATGTCGGAAAAACGCGTTTTAGATTTAAAAAATTATGAAAGGAAATTTAATTTTTTTTTTTGTTGATAAATTATCAATTTTTGCGTATATTAATTTTTAAAAATGAGGGGAATTGAAAGTTAACAACAACAAAATGAATTTATGATATTTATTGTAAAAGACACTTGAAAAAAGAAAATTTATATTCTCTCCTATTTTGTAAAACTCGTGCTCTGAATAGATATCACAAATCGTAGGTGTCTTCAGAATTATTCATATGGAGTGCAAATGTGAAACGAATATATATATAGTAATAGAAGAAATAATAATAGATTTATGAGATTGTAATGAAAAAAAAAAATAAAAGGAAATATTGTACTCATATTTTCTACATATTATTATTATTATTATACCTATCGTCAACTAAAATAATGACGATAGAAATATGGAAATTCTTTTATTCATAAATTTATTTACAAATAGATGAAATTGAGCTAAAATGGATCAATTTTTTTCAAAGCCGTAGTAATATTATAATTAAAAAAATTTTGAGCACTTTTTTGTTAATATAATATATTTATTACAATTGATAATGGATCACTGCTATTATAATTACCAAAAAATTATTTCATTTTTTATATTCTGACTTACACTTTGTAAATAAATTTATTTTGCATGAAATAAAATTTAAAAAAATGTTTGCAAAGTATTCATCACTTAAGGCCAAGTGCAACTCATCATTAATGTAAACAAACATGAAAATGTACGTAATTATTGACAAATTTGCGACAGCATTTTATTTAATAGAAAATAAAAATTATTCTTTTTCTACGTGAAAATTGAAAATTCATATATAAAACTACAGCCTGACACCGTATTTGACTAATAATATGAATAATATTAATAATTATAATAAAATGAAAATTACACTGAAACAACAATTTTCTCAAAGTTATGAAAAAAAACCATTTGAGTATATCTGACGCACGGACGGAAAAAACCTACACTGTAAAAAAGGTTTTAATTTTACTATTTAAATAGTAGAATTACAAGATTCTGTAACAAATTTCGTTACAAAATTATGTGATTTTACTGCACTCAGTTTGACAATATTAATGATTTTGAGGTTAAAAATACAAGATTCCGTAAACTTAAAGTACAGTGTATAGCGATTTTAAATGGCGATTGTAAAATTGCCCTGCTGTGGCATGGTTTTTTTCCTCGCATATACTATTATGTAATTTTATGGACGAGTGTAAAGTTACATTTTTTACTTAATTTACATTTTAAAAATGTGAATATTATGAATTTTGTAAAATTACTAAATAAAAAGTAAAAAAGCAATTTTTTCATTGTAAAATCACATATTGATAGAAAAATACATCGACAATTAAATTTTCTTTAAATTTAAAAATTTGTTTACTTTCGAATTTTTTTGTCTGATTTCGTTTACTAAACAACTATTTTAATAATCTGTTATAATTAAATTAATTTCGTTTCGTATGTCGTCTTGGTTATATCGTGTACTTCGAATCACAATTATTAGTTAAATTTATTAAATTTACAACTTTTAGTAATTTTACAGGCGCTAGTGAATCCACATAACCTCAATGTACAGTTACTATATCCTGTAAAAATGTCCAACACCGTGTAGGTTTTTTTCCTCGCATACACTGTATGTAAAATTACAGAGAATTTTTTTACAGTGTAGATGGGAGAAAGAGTTGAGCGATTGGACAGTCACATGTTCGAAAGGGTAAAATTTTGAAATTATACCCCCAACAGATGACAGAGACTGGGTCTTTTACCCCTTCCCACACTATTTCTCCCATTCAGCCCAGATAGCACGTAAGCTTGCTGCAACCTTGCCGCTCAATATTGCCAACCTTGCATGGCAGGTTTGCCGCAAGCTTCAAATGTTCCACCTAACCCAAGCTTGCATGGTAAGCTTACCGAAAGATTTCAGTGTAAGGTTGTTGCAAGATTTCATAGTATGATTATCGCAGGATTGCTTAGTAAGCTTGCACGGTAAGCTTGTCGCAAGGTTGGTGCAAGGTTGCCCAATAACCTTGCCCAATCAGCAGAGAAGTTTGCATTGAAAATGAGGACTATGCGCACTAGCAATCATAAGCACTTACGGCTGCGCAGTACATTTTTTTGACCTCGCAGGAACTAGTGCTTAATGTATGTACAAAAATGAATTTCCTCCCGCCCAAAATTTTTTTTATTATATTCCGCAAGCTTACGCCAAGCTTGCCATAAGGTTGCCGAGAAAACTTGCATGGCAAGCTTACGGTGCAAGCTTACGGAGCAATCTTGCGATAATCTTACTGTGCAATCTTTCGGCAAGCTTACCATGCAAGCTTGGGTTAGGTGGGACATTTGAAGCTTGCGGCAAACTTACCATGCAAGGTTGGCAATATTGCGCGGAAAGCTTGCCGCAAGGTTGCTGCAAGCTTACGTACTATCTGGGAGGTCTACTTCGTCCATGCGTCAGATATACTCAAATGGTTATTTTTTCGTAACCTTGAGAAAATTGTTGTTTCAGTGTAATTTTCATTTTATTATAATTATTAATATTATTCATATTATTGGTCAAATACGGTGTCAGACTGTAGTTTTATATGAGTCGCCGGAAAGTAAAACCACACATAAAATTCTGACGGCCATGTTAATTCAATGGGAGTCAGAATTTTATGTGTGGTTTTACTTTCCGGCGACTCATATATGAATTTTCCATTTTCACATAGAGAAAGAATAATTTTTATTTTCTATTTAAAAAATAGTCTGTCGCAAATTTGTCAATAATTACGTACATTTTCATGTTTGTTTACATTTAACGAGTTGCACCTGGCCTTAAGACCTAGTTGGAAAAAGACATTTTTTAAAACTATCAAACTTGTTATGAAATGAAAAAAGATTTTTGAGGTTAAATTTTTTTTAGAAATGATAGAGAAGGGTACAAGGAATATCACTCATTTACTTATTTTGTATAATGTAATAGAAAAATTAAAAAAATAAAGCAGGAAATAGGATACAATTTTGCCTATTGTGGAACCAACCTAAAAAACCTAATAGTAATAATTTTCATTAATATATTTCAATGTCAAGTTACGTATCGAAAGTGACATCTAGCGCAATGGTAGAAAACCTTTATAAACTTATTTTGATGTTTATAATTTGCTGATTACAGTTGACAAAAGTGAATTTTGCTATAAATACGTATTTGTGTGTTAAAATATTATTTTTAATTAAACTTTACATATAGTAAATCATTGCCCTTCTAGAAAAAATCAATTAAACACGATTCAGAACGATGGAGTACAAAAATTTTTTAATCGTTTTGAATTGTTTTCAATTGGAGTATATATTTTTTCAATTGATTCGAATTGTTTTCAATCGTGTAAAATAAGTTAATCTTTTTCAATTGTTTTTAATCGGCTGCTATCGTTAGAACGATATACGCACATGCGCAAATAGTTAATTATAAGAATAAGAAAAGTGTTGAATCAAACAGGAAAGATGTTATTCTTATAAGTCTTTTGTAATATATAGTTTGTTCTGTTCGTGCATATGTGTCAAATATTTAAAATCTAAAGTAAAATTTCTAGTGATATGGATAATGTCAATATGTTTACTTATCCTATATATGAACAAATTAAATACGACAATCTTCGAGTTGTTAATACATAACCTCAAAAAAATAAAAATAAATAAATGGGTACGTAAAAAAATACATATAAACAGAAATTAAATAAATAATTAGGTACATATAAAAATAAATATAAGAAAAAATTCTATTTCTTACATTTTAAAATAATTTCAGTTTTTAATTTTTTTTAGAACAAAATTTTTAGTTTTTCTAAACTTTAGGTGTCCAGCAGCTTTTCAAAAAAATTTAACAAGAAAATTATTCAGAATAAATTTTGTTCGAAGTTCACCTAAACTCCTTCCAACAACAAAAAACCATAATTTTTCAATTAAATATTTTCAAAAATTGTAATCAAATTCTTTAAAAAGTTCAATTGTTTTCAAATTTTTCAATTAAATTTTACAAAATTTCAATTATTTAAAAATAATAAGTCAAAACCTTTCAATTCTAACTCTTCCAAAATTGAATTACTTCTATTAAATTCTATAATTATTTTATTTATAAAAAATTTTAACTAATACTTTTTGCAAATTTTATCATAAATTTAAAAAAAAATATTTTTTATTAAAAACTTTGATTGCAACTCTTCGAAATATCAATTTTTTCTAAAAATTTTAAATTAAAATTCTTTACAAACTTATTTCGTGCTAGAAACGGATGTTAAACCCGTTACATTTGTATAAAGTTTTTCATTTATTAAAATATTTTCAAAATTTTCAATTTAAAATCACCTGAAATTTAATTATTTCTAATGAATCTTATAATTATTTTAGATCTTCCAATATTCGATTATTTAAAAAAATTCACTATTGACTGAAATTAAAAAAAAATTTTCAGTAATTCAATTTAAAACAATACTTGATGTATCTGTCAAAAATTATTTTTTAAACATTTTTTCGATAAATTATAAACGAGAAACATTTCGTCTTGTGCAGTTTCATTCAAAGATAAATTAAAAAATAACTTTTAATTAATTTTTGATAAAATATATGATTTTCTTCTTTGGTGACAAATACATTGATAAATATTTTAATTTTTTAGTTCGGAAAATAATCTTTGAAATAATTATATGTTTCTAGACTGTTTAATTAGTTGCATTTTTAAAA
The DNA here is from genome assembly GCF_019393585.1 of Leptopilina boulardi. Classification (NCBI taxonomy): domain Eukaryota; kingdom Metazoa; phylum Arthropoda; class Insecta; order Hymenoptera; family Figitidae; genus Leptopilina; species Leptopilina boulardi. Next base: position 100,782 of record NW_026137921.1, read on the forward strand.
ATTTTCAAAAACTCCCACCATGCAATAGTGCATGGAATACAATCTATAGAACACGATTGAAAACGATTGAATTTAATAAGAAAGTCAATCGTCTTCAATTGTAAGAACACGATTAAGAAACACGATTGGGGACAATAGAAATTTCTTTCCTATTGTTTTCAATCGTTTTCAATCGATTTTTTCTAGAAGGGTGGTCAAAATTAAAGAAGTGAAGGGAGCAATAAGTGACTACGAAATGAGTACTTTATTGTATATATATATCTCAAGGATTTCAAGTGTGTTAATCAATTTCTAAATTTACAATCGAACAACATAACCACCAAAAAATATTTGCATGTGTCAGAAAATTTATTATTATTTATTCCAGGAATTTTTTAATGACATTTTGGAATAAAATCTCATCTCCAATTTAAATGAAACTTGTTATAGTAATTTTATTCATCATCATATAAATATAAAGGTAAAAAATAACGTTTTAATTCTTTATTATTAAAAGATTCAACAATAAACAATTGTTTTTACTCAAAAATTGTTTTTTGTATCTTTATATTTATTATAAATAAATTATAATTCAATTTTTTATTTTGTTTTATTCAATGCGAATAATAATTATTATAATATAAATCTATATATCTATAAATATTCCTAATATAAATATTTTGACTTTATTTTTATTAATATGAATACAATACGTGATTTATTTCTTTAGCTATATTATATATATAGAAATAACGATTGACTTGAATTTTCCGTTTTAACTATTGAGTTCATCAACTCAAGTAAATTAATTAAAATAATCAGAAACATAACTGAAGCGTGATTAATGCTAACGTGATCGCGAGATTAAAGGAAATGATAAGGAATCAAGAACTTCCTGAATTCGATCGTTATTTAAATTTAATTCGCACAGATATTTTTTTTTTCCCTTATTCATAATATGAAAATATTTGTATTTTTGAATAAATATTTTTTTATTTTTCTAAAAATAATTATTTACTCTTTTTGAATTATAATAAATACGGCGGAAATATTTTTTTTTTCGTAATATAGTGCAGATTATTTATATTAATAAATATATATAACCCTTTTTGTTTCTATTTAGTTGAGTATTTTAACATGAATTCTTGAATTATTTTTTCATGTTTAAATAAAAATTGAAATGACATTAAATTCTCTTGTGAATAAAAATTGAAATTATTTCTTAGTAATTATATGTTATTTAAGTATTATCAAAGCAGATGTTTAATCGTTTGAGAACTGATAATCAGACATCTCTTATATGGAATTATTAACCAGACTTTATTAAATCCAGTCCTTATTTGTAACACGTATAGAAAGTGGATTGTGCCACTTAAATCCTTAGACATCGTGTATATATACTTTTTATATACACAACTTGAAATAAGAAAGAGCATTTCTTTAAACATTACAAACACTTTAAATAACAATTTAAAAATAAAAAGAAATTATTCTCTTATTTTGTATGTATATATAAATAATTATATACACGTTCAAAATGAAGATATTTATAATAATAAATAAAAATACGTGAAAATCAAATTTTTCAATTTTATAATTTGATAATTTTTAAAAATAAAAATTTTTTATAAACCTTTTTTTAATTAGATATTATTTTTTAAATGAAAAAACTTATAAAAGAAATTTTTAAATTACAATCAATAAATTAACAAATTAGATTTTTATAATTATTAATTATAAATTAATAATTATTAATTTATTAATTATAATTAGATTTTTATTGAATACAAATAAATCAAAATTATATTGAATTTTTATCCATTAAAAAGGGAAATGAAAAAATTAAACCATCACACACAGCAGTGTCTTTTTTTGTCCTACAGTAACCTTTGTAGAACTCAGATGAATTACATGATAATATGCACCCATTAAATAAATTATTACCTTCCGGAAATGGAAAATTACGTGGGATTTTTCTGTTCTCTCAAACAACTTAAGAAAACATAACTAAATTATACATATTTCTAAAATTATAATTGTTCCCAACTAATTTTTTCATATTTTTACTCTGATCGTGTTGAAAAATGATGAAAAAAAACCAAGATTTTACAAAATCATTGATTATTTATGATAATTAATTTTTATATCACATTATTAATTATTTAAATTATATTTAGTAATTACCAAATATTAAAAAAAAATGGTTTCTTAAATCAGGAGAAAAAAAAATTTGCAAATATATAAGCTGTCGATGTTTGCAAATCTGCGCTCATCGAAAATTAAAATCAGAAAAAAAAGTTTAAAGCAAAAATGTGTCACACTCCAAATATGGTTGTGAGTTTCTTTTCAAGTTAGTTTCCCTTTTCTTTCTCTTCTTTTTTTATATTCGTCTTCCTTGTTGCATAATTATTTTCCAAAAGCATATTCAAGGACGCATTAATTCTTAATTTTCTATTTTTAAGCTTAAATTTTAATATCGATGTCCTTCTGAAAAGTTCCTTTAATTTGGTGAAAAAACTTAAATGTTAAAAAGGTATAAAAAAAATGTTTAATAAAAATTTTTTGACTTAAATAAACTATATACTTAATATAATTTTTAATGAGCTTTCAAAGTTATTTTAAAAGAAAAAGTTATAAAATTAGCTTGAAAAAAATATTAATGATAGTTACATTTTTAACAATTTTATCAGATATCATTATTTTTTAGATGGGAATTTTCATTTTTCGAATTAGGGAGAATTTTTAAAACGCCGAATTTTTATTTGTCCGAAATTGCAAATATAACCGAACAAACAATCGACAGAAAGATTTTGGCGCGATTTTTAAAATCCACCAATCACGATTTTCTTGACAATTTTTGATTGGTGAATTTTAAACATCGCGCCGAAATCTTTCTGTCAATTGTTTGTTCGGCCATTTGCAATTTCGGACAAATAAAAATTCGGCGTTTTAAGAATTCTACAAAATAAAAATTCGCTGCCTAAAAATTCTGTTAATTAAAAATTCATTAAAAAAGAAATTCTCTCAAATGCTAATTTGAAAAATGAAAATTTGTCTAAAAAATAATTATATCGAATAAAATGCTTTAAAATAAAAATTTTAACTAATGATTTTTATGGGATAATCATGCACCCCAAAAATTTAGTGCCTTTTGTAGTGTAATTATCAAACAATATTTACACCAGTTAGTGGTACACTTAAATATTTTAAAATAAAAATTTAATTCATAGAAACTTTCGATGGTTATAATAGCCCCTGGGATGGTTATAATTACCCCTGCTAATGGTAATTTAAAAAACGAAAATAATAATTTCAAAAATGCTAGACTATTTTGTGATTGCATTTAAAAAAAGAGTGTTTAAGACCAAAAAATTGATTTTCATTTTAGGTAAAAAAGTATAGGTACCCAATACGATGATAAAACACCCAGAGAAAAGATTTCTTTGCTTTAAAGAAAACCAGTTTCTTTGACTTATTTTCTTTCATTCAAAATAAAATTTTCTTTGAAACAAATAAAGCTTTTTAGTTTCAAAGAAAATTTCTTTAATTCAAAAAAATTTTCTTTGAATGAAAGAAATTTGTGCATTAAATTAAAGAAATTCTAACATTGATCTAGGGTCAAAGAAACATTTATTTGAATTAAATAACAAAATTCTTTGAAACGAAGATAATTTTTTTTTAATCAAAGATAATTTATTGTTTGAAACAAATAAATTTTCTTTGAATCAAAGAAAAATTTGTCAAAGAAATTGATTTCTTTGAATCAAAGAAATCTTTTTTCTCGGTGTACGAATTTGATGTCAGTTTTTTAAAAAAACCAAAATGGACGATCCAATATGGCGGAAAATTTTCTAAAAACTAAACGGATTCGCTTGAAACTCCGTTACTTGTACGTTTATTTATTATAATTTATAATTTTTTATATTTGATTATTTTTATTATTTTTTATTTATTTATTTAGCACGCAACTTAACTGTAAATGAGAAGAGATTACTTTATTGCCGAATATGTATTTGAACGTGGTCCCCTGTAGAGAACGAGATTTTTGTTTACCTTTTTTTTTTATTTATTTTTCACTTTTATTGTCCACACCAATGTAAATGAGCATTGAAGAATACATGCGCATGATGACAAATGCAAGCTGGGTAAATATTCATGCAGTTCCACATAATATAATCGAGAGAACGTGACCCATACGGTTCGACAAGATTTTTTTTGAATAAATAATTTTTATTTCATTTACTTTTTTTTTATTGTTATAAAATATATTATATACTAATGTTTATTCAAAAGTATATACGTATATATTTAAAATTTTTTAAATAGAACCCCTTAACAGAACTTGTGCAATTTTAATTATTCGATGAGAAAATCTAATAACTCTAACAGCTCAATTTTGATCTGCATTTTTGTCCGCCATGTTAGATCCGCCATTTAAAGTTTTTAATTTTGAATGTAGGTTACTTACTAAATTCCTGCTAAACCCTTTTGCAAAAAAAAATTTTTGCACTCTAAAAAATTATATATATTTGTCTCAGAGGCAAATAAATATTTGTTTCAAATAAAATTTTATTAGGTTTAAATAAAAATTTATGACTGAAATTATTTATTTGAAACAAATAAAAAGTTATTAAAGTCTAAGACAAATATATTTTTTTATTTGATTCAAATGAATGTTATTTTTCTTAAAATAAATGCAAATAAAATATTTCTCTGGGTGTGTTGATAAGTGCAACATTTGAACATTTATGGGTGCGATATTAATGAATATTATTTATGTTTTTTACGTAGTTCCGACGACATATTTAAGCCGCCATACTGAATTTCGAAAAACGTCCAACGAAATTAAAAAGCATTCCAAAATAAATTTTCCAATAGGTTTTACATTTGTTTTTCAATACAATCTATTTTTATTAAAAACTATATAATATGTATATATATTGTCCAATTCTATCATCCAAATTTAATTTCCTTGTAACAAAAATTTATTTTTGGTGTTAAAAAAAAACCTTGAGGTGTAAATCATTTCGAGGAAATGACGACATTCAGAGTGCCATATATAACACACTTGGACACTCCTTGATATAAATTGTAATTTCTTTCTGAGCAGACGTTTTGTATCTTACAAGGAGTGTATATGTTAGGCTCAAAGACCGAAAACGCTCATTGAGCGAAAAAATCGACCACAACGCGTTGTGGCCGTTTCAATTCAGCCACAACGCGAAATTCGTGTTGTGGCATGACCAAAAATGCACAGAACGCGTTGTGGCAATTCAAAAAGGGCCACAAAGCGAAATTCGTGTTGTGCCTCTTTTAATAATCGACCACAACGCGTTGTGGCAATCAAGAAATGCCACAACGCGTTGTAAATAAAAATTTGCTCTCTCATCGTCTAATAGAAATGAGAATAGAATTTTTGTCGTTTGTAAACAAGGTAATCCTTAATTACCTATCTCACACTTTCATACTTAATTAATAGAATAGTATTAATAACGTTATTATACATATATACGTAGATTTGTTTGAAAATATTTTTAGTTTAAATTTAACACTTGACAAGTTAGTTCTGTGACTATCTTTAATTGACCAAACTGTGTAAGATTTTAACGGTAAGTTTTATATTTCTTATAAATTTAACATTACGTATACCAAAAATTGCTTAAAAAAATTAGACATCTCTAGTTATGGAAGCCGAACTTAAAAAAAAAATATACCAACGTTACTCGACAAATCATAAACGTGTACTTGAGTTTATGCGAACAATGCCAGTTGAAGAAAAAGTCTTAATAATGTAACGTGCAATTCAAAATGTCATAATAATAGCTCATGTAAAAATAAATAATTGTCATCATAAATAAAGTTCATCAATAAGCAAAAAAAAATTGTATCATTTACTACTACAACGCGTAGTAGTTTAATATTAAAAGAGGCAGACCGCGTTGTGGCATGTCTTAATTAGCACAACACGTTGTGGTTTAATATGAAAAGAGCCAATACGCGTTGTGGCATTTCTTGATTGCCACAACGCGTTGTGGTCGATTATTAAAAGAGGCACAACACGAATTTCGCTTTGTGGCCCTTTTTGAATTGCCACAACGCGTTCTGTGCATTTTTGGTTATGCCACAACACGAATTTCGCGTTGTGGCTGAATTGAAACGGCCACAACGCGTTGTGGTCGATTTTTTCGCTCAATGAGCGTTTTCGGTCTTTGAGCCTAACATATATATGCTCTCTGCTCGACGTACTAACGGATGAATGCAACAGTGTACAAAATTTTACACTTCTGAATTTTTAAACTAACCAAATAACCCAAATAATTTTATTATTATATTTCACAAATTTTTATATAACTGTAATTTATTATGGATGAGCCAAAAGTTTTTAACGTTCAAATGAACTAAATTTTTTTTGAAACTTCTTTAAATACGAATTTTATTACAAAATATTGTTTTAAATATCTAAAAAGAAGTTATTAATTTAATAATTGTTTCATTTACTGTTTTATTTTATATTGCTATCATAATTTTTAATAATTTATAGATTGAAAAAATATTTTGCTCATTTGAATGTTCAGAACTTTGGGCTCATAGTTATCGAGAAAATTGATAAATTAAAAATCTACTACGAAAACTCGTTTAAAAAAATGTTTTCTGATCCCAATTATATATTTATTGTTAATTTTTAACCCTTCAGGGTGTAAAATGGTTTATTTTATATAGTATAACTATTTTTAAATAAGGATTGCAAATGTTTGCTCTAGTGTAAAATTTATTCACCTATACCTATATAACTGGTTGATTCTTGCGGTAAAAGAATTTTTCTCATCGAATATATTATTAACCAATTAGCTTTCACGTAGATTCGATATATATAGTATCGAACGTCTGTATATAGAAGTTAATTCCATTTAGAAATTATGGCGGGAAATTTGTATTACAAATTCATTGATTTAGAAAAAAAAAAATTTCCGCATCCATATATATATATATATACATATACAAATCTTAGTTGATGTGAAAAAAAAATGAAAATAATTAATTGATGTTATGTAATTTTCAAATGGAGCAAAGTTATTTTCATTGAAACGACGTATATGGGCATTTAATTTTATGGATAAGGTGAAGAATGAGTCACACTTTGAATTGGATTTCAAACCCCTTGCGACTCCGTCTTTGCTGACGCCATTCTCGACTTCTCAATCGCGAAATCGAAGTGCCTTCTACGGTTCCTATATATATATATATAGTATATTGCCACTGCTACTTTAATTCAGATATCCCTTGTTACCGAGAAAGAAATTGTGTGTCAAAATCAATTGACCTCGATCTAAACGAAGCAGATACAATCGAATTTACTCGCATTTTAATCGATTATATACATCTTAAATCAACAATTTTGTCAATTCCTCTCATGTTTATTGCGAATATGTATTTTTTTTAAATGCGGTATAAAAGTCTTATTTCTTTATTGTTTTAAAAATTAACAAGAAAATATCAAATATACATTGCCGTTTTTTATTGCATACAAAAATTATATATACCTATTATTTTTTTGGTTATATATATTTTATAAAGATTTTAGTTTTTAAGAAAATTTTAATTTTTAACACGTGCAGATAAACACCGCGATATTCTGAAATTATAATAAAAAAAAATTTTATTTTAAGTCCCGTGCAGAAAATGAAAAGTGGGGTACTGGCCAGATTTCCCTATTTCTGATGTGGCCTTTCTTATGAAAACTGACTAGTGCCCTACAAGGCTGCTACGCTGTTCCCGATCAATACCCTATACTTAGGAAAAAAATTTTCAGGGCATTGTCAATTTTTTACATCCCAGTGGGAAATTGACAAGACTGAATATTGGCTAAATATTGGACCAGTTATTTTAGCTAATATTGGACCAACTCTGGGAGTGTAGAGACCAATGCCAAAGCTCGAATTTCAATATTGGCCCAATATTCAAAAATACAAAAAATCAGACTTTAGCCAAGATTAAAAAAATTAATTATTAAAACTAAAATATAATAAAATTTTTTATTATATTTATATATTATATTTTATTATGAAGTCTGATTTTTTGTATTTTTGAATATTGGTTGAATATTGGGCCAATATTGAAATTCGAACCTTGCGGAATTGGTCGCTCTACACTCCCAGACTTGGTCCAATGTTGGCTACAATAATATTGGACCAATATTCAGCCAATCGTGCTTTTCCCACTGGGATTAAATTTCCCTATTAGTCCAGTCTAATTAGTCGAAATCTCAAGTTTTTTTTACTTCAACCCTTCTTTTGGGGGTAATAATAAAGTATCTAATCGAACTCCTACCGGAACCTAAATTTTTTTAAAGAAATAGGTGCAAAAAATCAGTTTTTTGCAAATTGCCGCCTTCCGCAAAGAATCCACTTTTTTGGTGATTTTATCCAAAATTCGGTATTTTTCAGTTTTTTTAATATAGCTTTGAAACTAATGATATTTAAAAAAAAATGACTAAATTCCTCAAACCTCAAAAGGGTCAAGTTTCAGCGAATGTATCTCGGAAACTATTAGAGCTATCACGTTGTTCTTTTTTTGCAAATTGTCAGGAATTTCGTCAGCCTTAACTTTCCTGTTGGTCAGTTTTTTTTAAAAATTATTACTTTCAAAGCTATATTGCACTGAAAAAAAACTAGTAGGTTTTACTATACTTTTTAACTACTCTGAGTAGTACAATAGGTCCTCAACTGAATTTAAACGGTTCTATTAACTATATATAAAAATAGTTAAACCAATTAAAAATGTAATTGGTAGAATGACATTTTGTGATTGTATTAACTCAATTTAAAAATGTTAAAACAACTCAAGATGTAAGTAGTAGATTTTACTACTTAAAGTATTTAATAAATATTTTGCAATTGAAACTACTACTTTAAGTATAGTAAACTTTACTACTGAAAGTGGTTCAATAGGTTTTAAGAACATTTTTTTGTAGAATTAATAAATTTTTTGCAATTGAAACTACTACTTTAAGTAGTAAATTTTACTACTTAAAATAGAAAAATAAAATTATTTTTTATTTATAATTGTTTATTATCAGTAGAATTGACTTTTTCATCCTCTCTCCTATACTGACGCTTATTTTATGCCCTAACGATTATGTACCTAACAGAGAAAATTTCTAACCAACGGGAATTGAACCCTCGACCCTAACGCTCGCTATCCGATACCTTAACCGACTAACCACGCACGTTCGCTACGACAGTCTGCAAACTACTCGAAGACTACTTTCTGCTTGTCCAATTGGTAATTTAACTATTTAAAGTAGTCATTTTTACTACTTTTATTTAGTTGCTATAACTATCCTTTTTAAGTTTTAACTTGTCAATTTTTCATCTTTTAATTATATTATAAGTTGTTTAATTGCATAGTGCAGTAAAATCTACTACTTAAAGTGATAGTTTTAATTGCAAAGGATTTTTTAATTCTACGACATAAATGTTCTTAAAGCCTATTGTACCACTTTGAGTAGTAAAATCTACTACTTATAGTAGTAGTTATATTTTAACTGGAAACAATTTGTAAATTCTACATCAAAAATCTTCTTTAAGTTTATCGAATTAATTAAAATAGTAAAAATCTACTACTTAAAATAGTAGTTTTAATTACAGACGACTTTTTAATTCTACAACAAGAATTTCATTGAATCATAGAAATTAATAAAAAAATTACTACTCAAAAAGCAGTTATATTAATTAAAGAAAATAATTCCTTTTATTACATTTCATATAACTAGTGAATAGTAGTTGGATTTACTATACTCTTGAAATTTTGAGTTGACTACAATTCCACTTGTTTTTACTACCTTAAGAAAGTTAATTTCACTACCGACCTGTAGTTATGTACTTTAACTACATATTTACGTAAAATCAACTATTACTTATTAACTTCTTAGAAATAGTTACATTAACTACATCAACATGATTAGATTAACTAACAAAGTAGTTATTTTAACTACTTTCTAGTCAACTACTTAATGGTAGTTGAATTTCTCGGCAACATTTTTTTCAGTGTGCGAAAAAACTAAAAAATAACGGATTTTGGCTAAAATCTCGAAAAAAATGGGTTGTTTGCGAAAGCTATATCTGGGTCAATTTTTGAGCTACAGGGTTCATTTTTTTATTAACTCACTCAAAATTTTATACATTTTCATTTTTATACGAACTATTTTTATGCTAAAATGTTATGTCAATTTGCAAAAAACTGATTTTTTGCACCAATATCTTCAAAAAAATTTTACATTCCGGTAGGTTTAATGCATTGCATAAAAGAATTTTTATGGGCTGAAATAAATTTGTAAAAATTAAAATTTACAAAATTAAAAATATTTATAATATGTCAGTGAAAATGAATCTATACACGTCACAAGCGGAAGTATTTTTTATATATTCATAACATATAGATATCATTCGTCATCAACGCGCCTATGCCTATGTCCAGGATCAATATAAACGAGGCGAGGTAACTCTGATGTATATACATATATATGTATTCAACCTATGTCGGATTTCTTTTTTTTTTATATAAACGAATTTCTTTTATCGAATTCACCCCGGTGTAAAGACCCTATATTTATATTTATAACTTTTATGTGACTTGCGCTCTATGATCGTATAAATATCAACCCCCAAAGGTCAATTTAAATCGTTAACGAATTATATTTTCTTATATGTATATACATATTAAAATAATAATAATTATAAGGTCTCCCAGAGTTAAGTGGGGTCAATACTATACATATAATATGAATATTCTTAATCGAAGATAGAAAAACAGAAAATCACTGAAAAAAAATTATATTCTTAATTTACGAATATATATATATAGGTATAAATTGGCTGCTATTTAAGAATAAAATTATCTGAATTTTATTCTTATAATTATAGAATATAATATATTCTTAAAATTAGAAGCAATTTTTTAAACATAGGAATATTTTTTATATTCTTTAAAAGTATATGTTTTGGTTTTTATCAATTTTTTTTTAATTTTATTATATTTTTATTATTATATATTCTTATTATATTATTGTATTATTATATTATAACTCAGATATTGTAAAATTGCCAAGCTTACACGGCAAACTTGCTACAAGCTGACTGCAAACTTCAAATGTCCCACCTGACCCAAGCTTGCATGGTAAGCTTACTGAAAGATTGCAGTAAAAGGTTACTGCAATATTGCACAATAAGATTATCGCAAAATTGCTTAGTAAGCTTACACGGTAAGCTTGTAGCAATGTTGGTGCAAGGTTGCCAAATAACCTTGCTTTAAATCTAAAAAAATGTTTCTTTAAAATGTTTCGTCTAATTTATATATAATAAAATTTATATAATAGAATTATATAAAATAGACGAAAAAAAAAAGAAAATTTTTAGGTTCAAAGTAAGGTTATTTGGAAACCTTGCACTAACCTAGCAACAAGCTTACTGAGCAATCTTGCGATAATCTTATTGTGCAATCTTGCAGTAATATTACACTGCAATCTTTAGGTAGGCTTACTGAGCAATCTTTCGGTAAGTTTGCCAAGCAAGCTTGGGTCAGGTGGGACATTTGAAGCTTGTAGTAACCTTGCGGCAAGTTTGACATGCAAGGTTGGCAATATTGCGCGGCAAGCTTGCAGCAAGGTTCCTGCAAGCTTACGTGCTCTCTGGGAAGATATATTATATGTATATTCTTATTGTAAGAATATATTATTATGTTTAGTTCTTTAAATGGTATATTATTCTTGTTTTTAGAACATAAATAATAAATGGTTCAATTTTTCTCTTAGTATAAGATTTTTCTTTTCTGTTTATATATATATTTTTTTATTTCCTATATATTTTAGAAATAAAGAAAAAATTTGGTTCTAGTTATTTTTTTATTTAGTTGTAGATGAAATAAATTTCTTTTAATTTAATTTCGTTTATCAATGACTTGTAAATATAATTAAAAAATTGTATCGTCTAAATCCAAAAACAGAATATGATGTCACTGATAGTTATACATATATATATGTACAATGTAAATATGACACATTAACTTAAATATGAACGAAGGACACAATATTCTCAATGGATCATTATATACATGTATGAAAAAATTCTCTACTATCTTTACTATATAGATATATATATCTTTGTTTAAATTTAACAATAAGTTGCAAAATACGTATATATGATAATAAATTAGAATAATATAAATGCATATTTGAAAAAAAATGTATGTCATGCTCGGAATTCTAGAAATTGTCAACAATAATTAAATGTCCAACGCATTACATGCAATATTTTCTTATGACATATTCATTTAAATGAAAATGTGTTGAAGATATTTTACTTTTTCGAAAAAAAAACAAGCAGAAATATTATTTTCCTATGCATTTGGTAAAAATGTTGCTTTAATGCAAAATTTTTTTTGTATACAAATAGGTACTTAAGAAACATTTTGTTAAGTATAATGGTTTGAAAAAAATAGTTTAAAAAATACTTCTATATACTAGTTGGACTACTAACATTATTGTCTATAATTCATTTTAAAACTTTTTCAACCTTGACCCTCGAAGACAGGAAGTCTATATATATAGAAATAAATGTTAAGTAAAGATTACAAAAATCAGGAAAAAATTATATATTATTATACATATGAAAAGGCGAGAGTGTGATATATTTTGAATTTTAAATAATAGATTTAAATCAGACTTATGATTCAAAATCATCAACCTCGAAAACACCCGACTAACGAGTTTCAAACGGATTAAACCAATCTTTAAAAAAACGCCATATTGGATCCGTCATTTTGAATTTTGGAAATCTAATATCAGATTCGTAATCAGAGACCCCGAGAGCCTCCGAGTAACAAGTTTTAAACGAATTTGATCAATTTAAAAAAAAAATTTCTGCCATATTTAATTCGACATTTTGAATTTTTAAAATCTGACTTGATTGATTGATTTTAAAACTCGCGCTGAAAATTATACTTTCAGTTCAACCATATTATGTTTAATCAATCTTATAGTATATATATCTTTGCTATACACACTGAAAAAAATTTATTTGATGATTCAAATAATAATTAATTATACTTGACTATTATCAAATAATAATATTTCCTTGAACCAAATAATTTTTATTTGAGTCTATTACATAGTATTTGTTTCAAGTACAGTAATTATTGGTTCAAATACAATTTGTTTAATTCAAGTGAAAATTATTCGATTTAAGTATATATTTATATTTGATAATAGTCAAGTAACTGTCCAATCAGCTTGCAAAAAACTTGCAGAAAGCTTGCTGCAAACTTGTACAATATTAAAACAAAGTTTTCGTACTGATTGGGCGATTACTTGAAAAAAATCAATTTTTTTCAGCAGTCAAACATAAATTTAATTCAATAATATACATTTTTGTTGAAAAAATATTTTGAATTTTATTTTAACATTCAAATTTTTATGAAATCAATACAGTACTGATTAATGTTATTTTGATAATTTTAAATTTAGGGTCGCTTTTTTATAGAATGAAGGTGTTTTCGTATACGCATCTCTTTCATATATATAGACATATATATAGCCATTGAAGCGTTACAGCATCCGATGTAGATATAAAAAATATTATATCCTATATATATATACATATTATAAATCGTACGAGATCATTATCCGAATTGCACCAAAAAAAATCCTGAATACATATATATAAAGAAATGCCACGATTCCTCTCTTCACGCTGTTTAACCATGGAAAGGAATTTGATTTAATCTTTCAATTTGTGTTTGCACCGTTATATTCTGCTTGCCTGCTGCTTCTATATATGTACGTATAAAACGTAATTCAATTACTGTTATAAAACATTATTTTTATATACACTTCCACTATAAACATACAAAAAGGGGAGAAAATATTAGTTTAGAGCATTTCCATGAAAAAGCGGACATTCTGTCCGTGCGTCACTATGCGACTAAATTTGTCTGTATAACTTTTTTTAAAATTATAAAATAAAAATTTTTTGTTACATAAAAAAGATAAAAAAATAAAAACATATCCAACATAAAATTCCATCATTCTAATCACTTGTAATTATTTAAAAACAACCCGACGAGATTATGCAGTTTGTATACATAAATTCACCCAATCTCAGCACGAAAATTTGCAGCAAACTTGCAGGAAGTTTGTCGTGCAAGATTTCAGTGCAAACATGTAGCAAGTTTAGTGCAAGCAACAAAAATGTCCTCTTCTGGCAAGGTAGTTAAGCATGCTTGTAGCAAACTTGCAAAATTATCTTGCTACAAGCTGCGTGCCGTGCAAATCGAAATAAGCGTATCTGCAATTTTTATCGAAATTGAGATAAATGCAGCATTACCTTTATTTTAACCCTTATTAACAAGAAATATATGAAAAAATTTAAATTCTGATTAAAAATTGTTAAATTTTGCAAAAATAATTTACCAAATCTCACGGACTCAGTGATTTTACAAATTGGAAAAAGCGTATCTGGATTGTCCCTACTGCACATGCGCATTCAGTGTTCATATGCGGTGTTTATCAATATATATATATATACCTACACTGAGAGAAGTTTAACGCAACATCTGCATTTTTTGAGGGACAGATATTGTACCACAATTATGTGCAGACGCAGTACTAAAATCGAACAGCAGCAGCGCCAATTGAGTACTGATTCTGACCTAACTTGTGGGACAAACGATTTAGTACAGTATCTGTCCACCAAAAAGCGCAGCTGCGATACAATTTAGAACCGATGTTGCTCGAAAGGTTAGGTACACTATCTGAACGTGTGTTTAGTACGAAATCTGTGTTTAACTTCTCTCAGTGTATATAAAATATAACAATTTTCCAGTTAATAATTCCTGTTATTTTAAACACTCGAATAATATTTTCTTCAATTTTATTTTTATTGTATTTACTGAAAAGAAAAATAATTATTAAAAAAAACTACTTAGAACAATAATTTTAATAATTATAAAGATTTTAAAATTTTACAAATTTGTAAGAATTGATATACTTTAAAGTATCAATTTTCTTATATCTATATATTATATGTTAATCATTTTTAAAACAATAAAAATAGTACCTTATTTATGTAACTGGAAATGGTTAAAAAGACAATTTATTATAAAAATAATAAAAAGATGTTTTGCAACACTAACCTTTAAAGTTAAATTTTACACACCGAAAAGTGCGTGTAAAGAAGCTCTTTTTAAAGCGGTGTGTAATAAGTGATTCACTTTACGCACTGAAATTTACTTTACGCACCGAAATTTTTCTTACATAATATAAGGATTATTTTATAGATCATAAAAAACCACTAAATTCAAGAAAAAACTTTACTTTTAAATTTATACCCTACTGCTTAATGATATTTTTCCTGATCTTCGATTGATTTTTTTAATTCTGTACAATCAAAATTATTCTAATAGAGAGTTGGAATTCTTCATAATATAGGTACTTAACTTTAGAGGTGGGTGTTGCAAAAAATGTTGTATGAAACACGTGCGTAAATCTGATTATACTCGTGCTGCAAACGTCACACTCGTATAATCACTCACTTTACGCACTTGTATCATAAATAACTATTTTATTGTTATAAAAACTAATTAATAATTAATTTTTCACTTCAAATTTGGTAAAAATGTATAAGTATATATATGTTACAGTTACATTTTTAGCGTAAAATTATCAGCAGATACGCTTATTTCGATTTGCACGTCAGCATATTTGAAATCGTAAAAAAGCGTATCTGCTAATTTCTAATGATAACAATAAAATTACATTTTTATAATTGCAAAATTGAAAAATTTAGGTCTTTTTATGCTGAATGCTGTTTCATTTTCTTTATATACCAGAAAAAATATGAGTGCGGTACGATAAAATGTATATCCGCCGCCAGCGTAAAGTTCGTAGTCAAGCAGATACGCTTATTTCGATGTGCACGGCAGAGCATTTTAAGTACTTTGCTGCACATGTGCATCAAAGTAATGTTTTCCGCCTACTTTACAGGCATGTAAAGTAATGCTTTTCTTTTAGCACAAATAATTTGATGTAAATTGTAGAAAAATTAAATTTTTGGTACGGCACATGTAAATTTCAAATGGAATTCCAGTAAAACGTCCGAAATATGCCATCACCCAAGCAGCACGGTAAATTCCCTGAATATCCCTTGAATACCACAATGGAATATTCTCATGATCTTCTAGAAAAATCAAAATGTCCACATCATGGGAATATTCCACAGTGACATTCAGGGTATATTCCAGTGACATTGAGGGAATATTCCTCGGTGACATTCATGGAATATTCCCGTGACATTAAAGAGATATTCAGGTGATATTGAGGGAATATTCCAGTGATATTGAGAGAATATTCCACGGTTATATTGAATTTTTTTTTAAATGTGCACGGAGAGAAGTAGATGGTACGGGGTACTATCTAGATAGTACTAGGAACCATATTTGATCTTACATATACGGACAGCAATCTAGATTCTATCAGTTACTATCCAGATTGTACGGGGTAACATCATGATTGTAATGGGTAACATAACCATACTTTTTGTAACATCTTTGATAGTACCGAGTAGCATAACGATAGTACCGGATAACATCTACTTTTTACCATCTTAAGATCATAAATTCTTACCATCTATTTCTCTCCGTGTGTTTTTAATCTTCCTGCTTATTTAAATAACAATTTATAACACATTTTTATTATTTCAACACTTTAAAAAAAAATTCATTATAACCGTGGAATATTCCCTCAATATTACTGGAATAATCCTTTAATATTACCTTCAATGTCACTGGAATATTCCCTGAATATCACCGTGGAATATTTCCATGAGGCGGACATTTTGATTTTTCCTGGAAGATCATGGGAATATTCCACGGTGGTATTCAAGGGATATTCAGGGGATGACCGTGCTGCTTGGTCATAAGTTCATATTTTTGACATCTGGTTCACCCTGGTTTTCTCAATTCTAGTTCCCCACCATGTATCGAAAAAAGCTACACTGAGAGAAATTAAACACAGATTTCGTACTAAACACACGTTCAGATAGTGTACCTAACCTTTCGAGCAACATCGGTTCTAAATTGTATCGCAGCTGCGCTTTTTGGTGGACAGATACTGTACTAAATCGTTTGTCCCACAATTTAGGTCAGAATCAGTACTCAATTGGCGCTGCTGCTGTTCGATTTTAGTACTGCGTCTGCACATAATTGTGGTACAATATCTGTCCCTCAAAAAATGCAGATGTTGCGTTAAACTTCTCTCAGTGTACCATTCCCTGCAAACTGTCACAATTCAGATGTCCCACGGATTATTTAATAATATATGTAATAATAATATTATTTAATAATAGAATATACTAATTTCAAATCAAACAATAAAATTTGTGTTTATAAATGAAATATATTTTATCAACAAAAACGTAAATGTTTGACTGTATAGCAAAGATATATACTAAGGTTGATTAAACATAATATGGTTGAACTAAAAATATCGTTAAATTACACTATACATATATGAAATCCGTATAATATTATTATATATTATATTACATTATATTCACATAATAGGGCATATGTGAATAATAAATAAATTTGACAATAGAAGATATAATATTTAGTATTAAAATATGCAAATTATATCTGACTGATAATCGATTATAATGAATCTGTATATATATTTATATAATAAAAAATGTGGGTCTTTACGTTGTGTATGCTCTCATTCTCAGGGTTTTTCGATTAAACTTTTTTACGTTTGCATCTCTCCGCACATAAGTCGAGACACACGCAGGTTTATGAGAGTCAGATAGGTATACACTATATATACTGTTGTGAACGATTGTTCAACCGAGAGCGAATGATCCATAAATGGTAACGAAGACTGGCTCTCGTCGTTGCAATATATGCGTAATCCACCCTATCTCTGTCTCCTTCAAGTTTGCAGTCACTTTTGTATTACGCTCCTTTATTATACACTTATATACCTGCCCTTGCGTATATCATTACGTGAATTCTTATTTTTTATTCTAACAATAATATTATTGTTTACATTTCATCAAAACACTCGATATATTATTATTATATATATTTATGGTTTTCTTTTTAATTTTTTGAAAGCTACTTTCGTTTTCTTTTTTTTTTTTTTTGTAAATTGTGAAAATTTTTCTTACTAATAAAAATTATTTTCCATTGTTTTCCAAAAATAAGAAAATAAAAGTAGAATTTTCATGATGTGGAATTTTTAATTAGAAATAATTATTTTTTAGAGGAATTTTCAGTTTTCGAATTATCATTTGGCAGAGTTTCTTTTTTATATGAATTTTTACAAATTTTTTAGCTACTGAATTTGTGTTTAGCAGAATTTTAATTTTTTGTCATTTAATTTTCATGACTTTTTATTGACGAGAATTTTAATTTTAATCGAAATTTAATTTATCAGAATTCTCATTCAATTGAATTATATATGTATGTTATATGAATTTTAAAATGACAGAAATTCAAATTCACCGAATTATAATTTGTCCGAATTTTTATTTGTACGATTTTGATAAAATTTTTAAGACGCCGAATTTTTATTTGTCCGAAATTATACGTTTGACTGAACAAACAATCAACAGAAAGATTTTTTTAAAATTGACCAATCACGATTTTCTCGATTATTTCCAATTGGTCAATTTTAAAAATTGCGCCGAAAACTTTCTGTCGATTGTTGGTTCGGTCGTTTGTAATTTCGGACAAATGAAAATTCAACGTCTTTAAAATTCTATCAATTAAAAAGTCGGACAAATTAAAATTCAGTAAATTGAAATTTTTTTTTATTTAAAAATTCAAATCACGCATAAAATTGGATTGAATGAAAATTCTGTTAAATTAAAATTCTCTTAAATAAAAAAACATGTAAATTAAATGATTATTAAATAAAAATTTTGAAAAAGAAAAATTCGGTAGCTAAAATTTTTGTTAAACAAAAAATTCGAATGAAAAGAAAATTCTTTCAAATTCTATTTCGAGAAATGAAAATTCGTTGAATAATTATATATATTTCTAATAAAAATCTTAAAGATGAAAATTCTAATTAATGATTTTTATGGGAAATTTATGTGTCCCCATTAATTATATGTGTTTAATCTTATAATTATATTATATTTTTTTTTATTGTATATTATATATTAATAATATGAATGGAATTAATTTCAATTACATTTCGAATATGAATATAATTTTAAATAGAATTTACTTTCAATATCCATGTTTGGAATTAAAAAGTTTCAGCATCATTGTGAAAGAAGGAAGAAAAAAAAATATTCAAACCTGACATTTATATTATTCTTCAGTTTTTATGGAACGTTATATATATATATATTGTTCCTATGGAAAAAAATGAAAATAATAATAATAATAAATTTTTTAAACAAGAAAAAGAAAATAAAATTTGCCAATTTTTGAAAGTTACTTAAAGTAGAAATTCAGAGATACAAACATAAAATGAGGTTTAAATATATTTTACAGGTGTTTTTGTACAGGTTTTATTCCTTCAATAAATTCTAAAAGGAACCCTTAATTTAAGCTCTCGTAAATCACCTTTTAAAGTTATGCCTTTTAAATTTTAAAACTTTTAGAAAGTTCTCAATTTATTTTTCCAGCTATATATATATATATAATAAAATTATCTTCGAAAACTGTTCTTTTTTTTCTTTTGTATATGTATTTTGACAGTTATGAAAATATGGTAATTATCGGGAGCAGAAAGATAACAAAAGGTATAAGCACAGCATGGATTTCTAATTATCACCGTACAAAAGAAGTGATGAGAGGTATTATTCTTAAAATGTATTCATTATAAGCCTTCAAAAGCCTATCTTTGAAGCATCAGAAATATTCTATAGTTAATCCTATAATATTTAAAATACTTTGCAAAAACTTTATACATTGTATCATATTTCGGGGATAGGCGATTTCATCTGAAAGTATGATCAAATATGGGAAAAAATTTCTTTTTTCTTATAATTATTTTTTTTTCTCTTAAATATCAAAATAAATTTTTTTTTATCAATATCAGTATCGAAAGCTTTTTTAATGCTCTTTCGATTGGTAATATGCAGTTTTCAAAAAAAAAAAATTTTTTGACCAAAAATAATGGAACTCAAAAATAAATTTGACTTTTTCCAGATGAAAGGTACGATATTTTTTTTTTAATCGGAAGCCGAGGTTTTTTCCTACAAAAATATATAGTTGAAAAAATTTGACAATAATTTTTAAATATTGAAAAATAGTAAAAAAAAAAATGATTAAAAATAGCCAAAATGGTAAAAATAAAAAGCAAAAAATGTTAATTATCAATATTTAAACATTTTTATCCCATTATTTTTTGTTAAAAGAGCTTATAAAAAATTTTATGTTTTTATTACCTTCATTGTTACAAATTCCCCAATACGGAGTTGTTTTTTTAAAAATAGGTGTTTTTTTTTTAGGTAAAATGCATAGAATTTTTATTGTAATTTATTGCAAAAATAATATTGATTAATTGATAATAGCAACTATGATTATAAAAAATTTTTGATAATTTTCCTAATTTATTGAATATATTCAAAAATTTGTTACAACCAACCCCCAGCTCCCCTATAATGCGCTTATAATTAGAGAGAGCATCTTTGATATATACTACTATCTGCAAAATTGCTAAATTGCGGAAGTAATTGTTTCTTTTCATATAGTTTATACATGAGGGCGTGTTCTACAAGTGAGTCATGTTTATCGACTTTTTCATTTCTAGGAGACGTCGGGGTTGAATATAAGGGTGATACGACTCTTTATATGCGACTGGCTCTACATGTGAATCATTCGTCATTATTATTTCCGGTACACAGGTACAATATCCACGTATCTTTTCTTAATATTAATAATTTTTCATTCAATGAAATTATTTTTTAAAAAAATTTTTTACAAATTTTTAATACATATATCTAAAAAACCAATATTCTAAATTTAGAATATCGTATTTCTAAAATAGCTGCCAAGGATATATTTATATATAAATTTTAGAATAATTTTTTTTCTATATGTAAATATTGTACTTATTTTTTTTTTTACAAAAAAAAATTAATTAAATTTTTGTAACAAAATCAGTAAAATATTTAGACATATTTTATGATTTAAAATTAACTGAATTATATGGGTGATTCTCCAGAAACGGGTCACTTTTGAATAAGGAATTTTTTTTTCAAAATTATTTAAAAATACATGTTTATTGCATCCTTTGTATTAATTATGATTGGAACAAGTGATTCTAATAAATATTTGAGCTTAAAAACCGTTTTTAATGTAATTTTAACGATAAATATGTATTGTAGTACTTTCAGCGCAATAGCGTAGCAAGGGCGGCCGGGGCCCCAGGCACCATTGTTTTTGCGCAGACATGTAATTAAATTTTTAATATTTAATTTTTCGAGAACAAAACAATAATTTCTTTGCAAAAATTAATTGTTTTGTAGAAATTTATCTCGGCTTTTTTTTATAAAAATAGAGAAAAAAAATTAAGTTTCTTAAACGCAAGGGAACTGAAAAGCTGAATGACGGCCCTGTAGTTGAGTGTCGTTTCTGCTCGCGCGAAACTTGCGCATGCTCAATAAAATTTCGGGGGCCGGAGTTGAGAGAGCTGGAGTTGAGAAACAAATGAAAAACATTAATTACTTTGTTAATTAAGGACTAAATAAAAAATCCTTTAGGGATTTTATACAATTTTATTACTTTTATCGATACTATAGGTTGAAATTCAAAATTATTTTGAAAAACGATTGTTTTAAACAGGTTCGGAGTTGAGACATAATAAAAATACGCAAATTGTATTGTTTAATAATATAAATTTAAAAGTTAATTAGTTAATTAGTACCGTTGATTTTTATTCAATTGGGATTTTTACACATATTTATCAAAAAATTGCTTTAGTTACAATGAAAATAACAAGCAAAACCTCGAAAAACTAGTCAAATTCTCAACTCCGGATCCAGAAAAAAATTTACGAAGAAACATTATAAATAAACATTTTTTTATTTAAATGGACGAAAAATTAAAAACCCTTTTAGGGAATAACAGTTTTTCAGCCATACTTTAAAATGACTATAATGACAAATTTTATTTTTTTAATTTTAATGTCAAAAATCTTATTCAAAAATAGCAAAATCCATGTGTGGAACGAGCAAAAGTATATTTTTAGCATATTTCAGATGACAAATTAAATTTTGGGAAGTAAAATATCATTATATTGATAATGAGTTTATTAAAGATCATTAAAATGAAGAAATTTAAAAAAAAATAAACCAATTCTAGATAATATTTATTAACTAATTAATCAAAGAATCAAAAGTGACCTGTTTCTGGAGAATCACCCATATATATATATATATATATATAATAAACAAAATTAATTGAATTTTAACTATATAAATATTTAAATATACAAATTTTGTTTAACCATTTTGACAAAGGACCAAAAAAATCTCTACATTTGGATTCTGACATCATATCTTTTGAACTTTAAATATTTGCATTTTTAATTTGCATTCAACTTTGCGCATAGTGAAATTATAGACTTCAGAAATTATAGACGTTTCACAATTATGCTATATATATATATATATATGAGAACTTGAAAAGAAGATATATAATAAATATAGTTAAACTTACAAATAAAAAAAGAAAAAAACAATAAATAATTTAATTTTAAAACAATTATAAATATGAAAAATATTTCTTTAAATATGTATATACAAAAAGATTGAATATTAAAGATTTTCGCAGATCTAAAGAAATATTTATTTATTTATTTAAATATTTATTTTCACAGAAAATTAAAAGGCATTAAAATAATAAGCATTACAGCTTATTTTAATGCCTTTTAATTTTCTGTGTTTTTCAAATAAATTTCATATTTGTTTTAAATATATAAACATTTTATTTACGGTAATAATATTTTTTATATATTTGAAACAAATAAACAGTTATTTAACTTTGAAGATAAATATATACATCCAGAAAAAAGATTTCCTTGGTTCAAAGAAATCAATTTCTTTGAAAAAATTTTTCTTTGATACAAATAAAATTTATTTGTTTCAAACAAATTATCTTCAGTTCAAAGGAAATTATCTTCGTTTCAAAGAAATTTTTTATATAATTCAAATAAATGTTTCTTCGACTCTAATATCAATGTTAGAATTTCTTTGATGTAATGCAAAAAATTTCTTTTATTCAAAGAAAATTTCTTTGAATTAAAGAAGCTTTCTTTGAAACTAAGAAGGTATTTCATCCAAATAAATTTATTATATCTAATTTTAGTTTAAATAAAAAACTTCAATAGACAAATAAATGTAGACAATAGTTATAAAAATGATACTAGTTATGAAATTAAAATTATCTATATTGTGTGAGTCATCGCAGAGTTTTTAATGAATCATTACCTTATGTATTTGATGTTTATATATTCGTCTTAAATAAAAAAAAAAAAGTAGACATTTAAATTTTAAGATTAATGTGTCTCTTTTGTCATTGATGACCAAAAAAGTCTCTTGACTGTACTCTTTCGCCCACGATTTCAATCAGACACCATTTAATGAAAGTAGAACTCATTTTTAAAACCCTCAAGTATTACTTAAAATTAAGCTAATATGTAGGTTACTTTTTAAAAATTTTCAATGCATTTCATTTTGAATTTTTAAAATAATTAAAATTTTGTAGAAGTATTTTTATTTTCTACAGTTAAACAAATGAAAAAAAAAGTTTTTGATTACTATTTAAATTATTATTAAATTTTATCTGAATTAAGAAAATTTTATTTTTATTGCTAAAAAATATTAATAAAAAATATTAATAAGTAATTAATAATTATACAAAAACCTCACTAACAAATATAGTAATAATAATAATAATAATAATAATAATACACTGAAAAAAAAATTTATTTGGTTCAAGTAAATATTTATTTGATAATAGTCAAGAAACCAATTATTTGAATCAAATAAATTTTTTTCAGTGTAATAATAATAATAATAATAATAATAATAATAATAATAATAATAATAATAATAATAAAAAATAGTAGGTAATAATAATTAATAATACATGTTTAATTATAAAAATATTAAAAACTGATTATTTTATTATTATTATTATTATTATTATTAAAAAAATAATTTTTTTTATAAAATTAAAAATAAGTATATATAGTTATAACGACAATAATATGATAACAATGTATCATTAAAATTTAATTATTGTAATGTATTTTTAAAAAAATTACAAAATGCAAAATTATTAAAAATTAAAAAATGTTTTTAAAATTACTATTTTAAAAATACATAATGAATCCTGTAAACTTTTTTTTTTTTTTACAAATAATTGCAATATATGTAACAATTATTATTATTATCATAATGACAATAACAATATTTTTTTAATAAAAAAGATTTAAAAAAAAAAAAAAAATTTTTTAAATAAACTTAAATTAAATGCTTGAATTATTTACAATGAAAATTTATTCCACTTTTGCTTTAATGGGCATAGAAATTATGAGGAACATTAATAATTCCTGTTAATTAATTAAAAACAATTAATGACATAACAGGGTAATAATCTCTGATTAAATGTTTATTCCACATCCTGCGACAATAATATTCACCTAGAAATTCAACTATGTAAAACAAATTGTGCTCCATTAATGATAATAATTATAAAAGAAAAATTAAATGTTACAACCAACAAACGAATTCAAAATAACGATCATTGACCTTCATTTATATATCTATATATATATAACGACCATTCAAACTTTTCTCGAAAAAAAAAAAATTAAAGGCGGGAAAACAATATTAACGTAAATGGAAAAATTTTACATTGAAAATTTAAAATTTTATTTCATTGATAAATAATGAAAAAAAAAGTCACATTAATTTTTTTTCCAACCATTCAAGACCTTATAAAGAATATAAAAATGTTTCGTTAATAAACGGAAATTCATGCTTGGTTGTAAAAGTGGCAACGTCGGCGACGCCGACGCCTGTCGCTCGCTTGACTCCCATTGTGGTAGAAGGGGCGCAACAACCAATCAGAATTCACGCTTCTACCTTCCCCCCTTTTACATATTCGCTGCTTGTCTCGGGCCTTGGTCCTGTCTCGTCTGGTGAAGTGTTCAGTGCGGAGTAGTTCGTCAGATTCGTATAAACATATTACTTGTTTGTTAACCCTCATAAAATCAATAGTAAGACAATTTTTATCAAACAATCAAGATGAGGGAAATCGTTCACATTCAAGCTGGCCAATGTGGAAATCAAATTGGAGCCAAGGTAAGAAGAAATTAATCGAAATATCATTTTTATTCATGGCGAAAAAAAAAGAAAAAAAAAATGTTCGGTAGTGTGCAAAGACGCGTGAAATGCCGGAGAATGTGCCGCGCGCGCGCCTCTCGTCCCTTTGTTCCATCGTTTTCCATCGTCCTGAAAAACCGTTGATCCATTTTATTTTATGATAATTCAAGAAATTGATTTTTTTTTATTAAAAATTCAGTTTATTAATTTTTTTTTGTGATTCTCGAAAAGTTTGATTCTCTCAAATTTTTATTTTTTATGGGATTGCCTCGACGAGAAAATTCTCCGGTCTCCATTTTGCAAGTGTGCTGAATATTTTTTTTCTCTCTCCTTCCTTTTGCTGCTGATTTCATCAACGGTATTCCAGTTATTCCCTCTCTCTCTCCCCACCTGGCCTTCAGCGTCCAGCCAACTCCTAGTTTTTTTTTTTTATAATATATAAAATAAAATGTTTTAGAGAAAAAAAAATGGTTTCCTTTATTTAATTTCAGGAAGTATTTTTCTGTAAATATAGTAAAATAATTTTTCTCTTCTATGTGTAAAAAATTCAGCCATGAAAAAAATACTGTATATTAGTGTGTGTGTGTGTGTAATTGTTTGAATTCTCCTTATCGACCGGTTGCCGACTCGGGATATTCCAACGGTTTTAAATATAGACGCTTACGGTGTGATTGATTTTTGAATTTTTCTGTTTTGATTCACAGTACGGAGAATAAGAATTCTATTTAATTATTTATTAAAAGTTCCTTTAATTTTGAAACTCTATTATTGTGTATTTTGATTTATATATTTCTTGCTGTTGTGTGTGTGTGTGATAAATATTTTTCAATATAAGAGTATTGATTGTTATTCGTATTAATATGCTAATTACTTGATAATAATTTTTTAATGTTTATTTTTGCAAGTTTTTTAAATACATTATTATTCTTACGGTAAAAAAATTTTTTTTTTGAACTCTTCGAATTTTTTCATATTTTTATTTATTTTCGCAAAGTTTTTATAATTTACTAACGTGAATTAAGTTAATTAGATTTTCTGTAATTAAAGTATATTATTGAAATAAAAGGTTTTAAATTAATTTCAAAAATAATTTGATCACAAATAAAAATAAATTAATTACATAGAGAGATAAATAATTTAAATATAATTTTTTTAAATTTTTGTTAATTTTAATAGTTTTTAAAAAATCAAAAAAATTTTATAATTTTTAATTTTAATTAAATTTTAAATTTCGTTATTTAAAAACTGTTTGTAATATTTTTTTTTAGCAAAAGTATTATAAAAATTATTCTAATAAAATTTAAAAAAAAATTTTTTTTTAATAAAGTAAATATAAAAAAACAAATTTGTAATTAGTTTAATTTAATTTGAGAATAACAAATAAAGTAGAAATTGTTTATATTTAAATTTATTTATTTACAATTTATTAGTTGAATTATTTTTTAAAATAGGTTTAAAATCAATTTTTTATTAAAATTTAAAATGAAGAAAATAAAATTTTCTCTTTGAAAAATTTTTCAATGAAAATGCCGAATTTAATTCCCTTGGCAACATAGCGTTAAAGGTCAAAGAAAAGATGATTAGCGAATGACTAAATATGACTGTTGATAATCTCTTCTGTGTTGGCTCAGAATAAACAGAGCTTTCAAATGTCCCGTTACAAAGATTAAGTAATTCAGTGTCATCGCACGAGAGGAAATTAATCCTTATTATGCGCTTTTCCACATTTCACCGACCTTAATTTTTTTTTTTTTTTTTTTACACAGAATTATTTTTCAAGCAAAAAAAAAAAGCACTGAAAATATATTCTAATTAAAAAAAATAAATAAGAGTTACAAAAAAAATATAAAATAGAAGTCAAGATAAATTAAATTGAGAATATTTTTTTTCAGTAAAAAGAGAGAAAAAAAATAAAGTTTCATGCTCCTTTTGAATGATGTGAATTGTGTAATATTCAATTCCAAGGACGTCAGGTCCATGTAGGTTGATATTACTTGGCAATAGACATTTCCAAATATGTAAAAGAAAATTGTAATCCTCCCGGTCGGTTCCTTGAATTCCACTAATGAGAGATTTATGACGTGATCTTTTTCTTTGAAAAGCTAACATTTTTTTTTTTTTATACACCAATCAAAATTGGAAACTTCTTACATTCCTCCCTTTTATATTGGCATACTTTTCCAGAAGGCCATTGTACTTTTCAGCCTCGTAAGGAATTTCTGACGAGGCTTCTTTTCTTTTTCCCCCATTTTTAATTCAAAACATGCTGTGATTGTATATTTATATCAATAAAAATGTTTAGAGTATTAAAAATAATATTAAAATATTTTGATAAAAATATTCAAATGGTGAAATTATTTTTTATTTTTTAACTGTATTAGAAAAAAAGTCCATTGAAATTATTTAAAAAGAAATAAAATAGAAATTCTATTTCATATATTAATATTGTTGAATTAAGAAAAAAAAAATTGTATTAATTAGAAGTTAAAAAGTCTCAATTAACTATTTCAATAATAATTAATGAGAGAAAAAGTTGAATTTGATTTACGATATATTGTGAGATGAATATATTTTAATTAAAAATTAATTATAGAAATTAAAAAGAATATATATTTTTTAATGATATTATTAAGTTTAATTAAAAATTCAGAGGAATAAAATTTAAAATGTAATTTATAACAGGATTCATTTTTTTGGGACTATTAAAAAAATTTGAAAAAAAAATAACACTGAATTTAACGGTATATTATTAATCAATTCGAGTTATAAATTTTGAAATCAAACTCATTATAAAGAGACTGTAAATATATTTGATATTTTACTCTCATATTTTAATTTAAAAGAATTTTTACGTACACAAAATAAAAATTTTGTAAAATAAAAGATAAGTTGAAAAATTGGACATTTTAAATAAGTTTTTAAGCAATTTTTTTTTTACGTTTTATACAGTCTTAAATAAAAAATGTAAAATATATATGATGCGATTTCTATTAATATCTTATTATCTTGAGGAAAAAATTCACTACAATGAGATCGTGGGGATTTGTTCAAGAATTTTCGTTTTCTAAATGCGATTATTTTAACCACTTTATACAATAATAAACATTGCATGAATGTTAATTTTTTTTTAGAAAGTTCAGTTGTAGAGAATCTTTAAATAATAAGGTATTGTTTTTTTGTTTAATGTAGAGTTACTTTTTTAAGCAATATTATTGAGACTTAAGCAGCTTTAAGAAAAAAATGTAAATTTTTATCGGATTAAAATATTGTTTTCACGTAACAAAGAATTTCATTGATAAATTCTGTTGTTTCATTATTAGTATAATTTTTATTTAATTAAATTTTCATATAACAATTTTTATTTGAATTTTTTTTTTAAATCGAATTTTTTATCATAAATTTCTAAATGTTTTGGTTAATTTTAAAATTTCCATTGAAATGTTTCTGCTTCTTAAATGAAATAAAAAAAAAAAAAAATATTAAATAAAAATTTCATTATTGTTCACAAAAAAAGTGATAGTTACAAATCATTAAGGAGATTCAATCCATTGACATAACCTGAAACTAAAAAGTTATTTTTAACAAATAAAATTGTGATTAAAATTGGTGTTATCGAATTTTGAAAGATTCAGTTGTAAAATTAAAAAAAAAAAATTATTTTGAGCCAAAATTTCTTGTTAAATGTTTATTATTATCTAACTTTTTTTTATGTTTTTTCTTTAAAATTAATAAATAACTATAATATTTATCCAAATTTTACAAACAATAGGTCATTTTAACGAAGCTCAAGTACGTAACGTTTATGATAAACGATTTTTAAAGAAATAATTTTTTAAATTGAAAAATTCTATAATTTTTTCCCTAAAATATATTTCTTGTAGTTTTCATTAATCAAAAAATTATAAAAAAATATTTTTTAATCAAAAAATTATAAAAAAATATTTTTTAAGCAAAAAATTAAAGAATTTTTCATTATAAAAAATTATTTCTTTAAAAATCGTTTATCATAAACGTTGCGTACTTCAGATTCGTTCATTTTACTAAAAAAAAATCTCTACAATTCAGTTTGTTGAGTTGAAAAGTTATTAAACAAAATACAATTTTTGTTTATTGTAAATTTTTTAATTTAATTATTATTTAACAAAAAAAAAAGAGAGAAAAGTGAGTTATTGTTCATAAAAATTGGATAAAAATTACAATTGTTCACTAATTTTTAACCTCCATGAAGTTGGCGTCGACGCTCAGCGTCGAAAATTATTTTTCATGGGTTAAAAAATATTAAAACATTTTTTAAAAAGGTTTTGAGTCCACACAATGCTTTGAGAAGTATTTTTCAAGGTATTATTTGGATTGAAAAATTAAAAAAAAAATAATTTGAATTTTTTAATTCGGTGAAAAACATTTTTCGGCGCTGAGCGTCGAAGCCAACTTCAGGGAGGTAATTTTTAAGAAAAAATAATTATTTTTTAAAAAGTAAAGTATAAACTTTTAGCAATTTTTGCCTCTTAAAAAAATGTCACCTATTTTACATATTTTTATAATTTGTTACTTTTTTTCACCTTTCTCGCATAATTCGGTTGATATTCTGATGTAATATTTAAAAAAAAAAAATAAATTTAAAATGTAAAAAATATCAATCTGTTTAAATTTTAATTGCTCCAAATTTCAATTCAATCTAAATTTTAATTAAAATTTCAAATAATCCAACTTCAATCAATTTTTATTTTTATTCGTTAAAAGAAAATTATTAATTAAAATTTTAATCAAATGCAAATTCAATCGATTGAAATTTAAAATTAATGAAATTTTAATCTATGTAAATATTAATTGATTCAAGTTTTACTTTATCCAAGTTTTTATTTATTTACAATTTCAAATTATTTGAAATTTCATTTTATTCAAATTTTAATTGACTTTAGTTTAAAAAAATGTTCAAACTTTAATTGATTGAAGATATTTACATTACTGCTTTGAAAATTGTTCAAAATTACAAATTGATGATAAAAAAAACGAAGCTGAAATACGCAACGTTTATGATAAACGATTTTTAAAGAAATAATTTTTTAAAACGAAACATTCTATTATTATTTGCCTAAAAAATATTTTTTTATAATTTGTTGATTAATAAAAACTAGAAGAAATATTATTTAGGCAAAAAATTATAGAATTTTTTATTTTAAAAAATTATTTCTTTAAAAATCGTTTATTGTAAACGTTGCGTACTTTATCTTTGTATAAAAAAAACATAAAATCTTGTTTAAAAAAAATCTCAGTTTCCCTGAAAAACTTGTTTAAATATAAAAAATCGTGATTTAATAAGTAAAATGTTCTCAAATAGTTAATGTCAGGGAAATGGAAAAATTTATTCTTGTGGCAATCCTGGGCTTTATAAAAAAAAAATGTAATCCATTGTACCCCACTCTCTCCCTATTTATAATCGATTATTTATAGAAACGCATGAATAAGCTCTAAATCAAATATTTTAGAATTATAATTTGATAGAATCTTATTTTTTTTTAGAATATTTATTTGTTCGAATTGTAGAATTCTAAATTAATTAATTTAGCAGAATTGTAATTTAAAAGAATCTTAATTTTGCAGAAAGACGATTAGAAAGAATATTTTGCAGAATATTCATTTGCTCGAATATTAATGTCATTCAAAAAAATCTAAAATGGTCGAAAATCAATTTGCCATAGAAATAATACGACGGAAACTTGAAATTTGACCAATCGGAAATTATCAAGAAAACTTTGATTGGTCAAATTTAAAATTTCCGCCGTATTATTTCTGACAAATTGATATTCGACATTTTCTAAAAAAAAATTAATATTCAAACAAATAAATATTATTGCAAAATTAATATTCTACAGAATAAGATTCTATCAAATCATAATTCTAAAAAAAAAAAAAAATATTTTAGAGCTTATATGCGTTCCATTATTTATTGTGTAAGATTGTTTATTTATAATAAATTTTTGTAAGTCAAATTTTTATTTTATGTATAACTAATGTAAATAATGTTATTTTTCAGTTTTGGGAAATAATCAGCGACGAGCACGGTATTGATCCAACTGGCGCTTACCATGGAGACTCTGACCTCCAATTGGAGAGAATCAATGTCTACTATAATGAGGCATCAGGCGGCAAATATGTACCACGAGCAATTCTCGTTGATTTGGAACCAGGCACAATGGACTCTGTTCGTTCGGGACCATTTGGACAAATTTTCAGACCTGACAATTTTGTATTTGGTCAATCAGGAGCCGGTAACAATTGGGCAAAGGGACATTACACCGAGGGCGCTGAATTAGTTGACTCTGTTCTCGATGTTGTACGTAAAGAGGCCGAAAGTTGCGATTGCCTCCAGGGATTCCAATTGACTCATTCACTTGGCGGTGGTACTGGTTCCGGTATGGGAACCCTTCTCATTTCAAAGATCCGCGAGGAATATCCCGACAGAATTATGAACACCTATTCAGTTGTTCCATCGCCAAAGGTTTCAGACACTGTTGTTGAACCCTATAACGCCACACTCTCCGTACATCAATTAGTTGAGAATACTGACGAGACATATTGCATTGACAACGAAGCACTTTATGATATTTGCTTCCGTACATTGAAATTATCGACACCAACATACGGTGATTTAAATCATCTTGTATCACTCACAATGTCGGGTGTGACGACATGTCTCAGGTTCCCTGGACAATTGAATGCCGATCTTCGTAAACTCGCCGTTAATATGGTACCATTCCCACGTCTTCATTTCTTTATGCCTGGTTTTGCACCATTGACATCGCGCGGTAGCCAACAATATCGTGCATTATCTGTACCCGAATTGACACAACAAATGTTTGACGCGAAAAATATGATGGCCGCCTGCGATCCACGACACGGTAGATATTTAACAGTCGCCGCCATATTCCGTGGCCGTATGTCAATGAAGGAGGTTGACGAGCAAATGCTCAATATTCAAAATAAAAATAGCTCCTACTTTGTTGAATGGATTCCAAATAATGTGAAGACAGCCGTTTGCGATATTCCACCACGTGGTTTGAAAATGTCAGCGACATTCATTGGTAATTCGACGGCAATTCAAGAATTGTTTAAGAGAATTTCTGAACAATTCACAGCTATGTTCAGGAGAAAGGCTTTCTTGCATTGGTACACTGGTGAGGGTATGGACGAAATGGAATTCACTGAGGCCGAATCGAATATGAATGATTTGGTGTCTGAATATCAGCAATATCAAGAGGCTACCGCCGATGAGGACGCGGAATTCGACGAGGAACAAGAGGCCGAAGTTGATGAGAATTAAATTTTTTTTATTTCTCTTTCATTATCTTCTTTTTTTTTTTTTTAATGACGTTTTTAAAAAAAAAAAAAAAAAAAAAATGTAATCATTCTCTCAAATATGAAAAAAAAGCTTTACGCTTCGTAACCTTTTTGCGATATCGATTGATTTTTTTCTTTATATAATTCTCTTTCATTTTTTTTTTTTACATGAACTTTTTTCTTGATTGCCCCCCCCCCTCAATTTTTTAAAAAAAATTTTTTGTTTTTTTTTTTTTGGTTTAATGAAGACGCGGAAATGATTCTTCTCGTTCGCGAGAAAGAGACATGTGTATTATTTTCGAAGTATATATATATATTATGTGTCTTGCTTTTTTTTGGAATTGTAAACAAGATTTTCTTGTTATTTTGTTTTTGTATTTTTTTTTTTTTTTATGTATTATCCTCTTTGGTAACGCGTCGTTTAATGACTTTTCAGTGTATATATAATCGCCTCCGCGGATACATCTTTTAATAAATTATTATTGGTAATAAATGGAGATTTTATTATTTGTGTGCAACATTTTCCTCATATTTTCATTTATTTGGAAATATTATTTTTTTATATTGCAATTTTTTATTTTAAATTTTATTTTAAATTAAATTGTCTTTTATGATTTTAATTTTCGTATTGAGCAGAGAAAAAAATTCCAAGTTTTAAAAAAACGCAAAAAATATTTGTATTTTTTTTTTTTTGAGAAAGTGGGAAAACAATTTTAATTACAAGGAATCAAAAATTTTGAGTTTAAAAAAATTGTTCGATAAAATTAAATCCTTGTTTTTTTCTAAATTAAAAAAAAATGTAAATTTTTCCAAATTCTTAATTACTAATATTTAGCAAATTTTCAGTGTTTTTTTTTAATTAGAAATTTTTTTTATTTCTTTTCACTTGGAAATTTCTTATGTAACTTGAAAAAAAAAATTTTTTACTGTAAATTAATTTTTTTTCATTGATTCATTTATAATTGTATTATTATTAGTATAATTATATTATTATTTAGTTATTAGTTTATTTTTGAACAAGTAGAATATTTCTTTTTTTTTTTACTGTAAAAAATTCTCTGGAGGTGAAAATGGAAAATCTTTAAAGGAAGGCAACACCCTTATTTTGACCCCTTTAAATTTTAATGATCACATGAAGTTATAAATTTTTTTTCCTTGAAATATTTTTGTCCTAAAAACATACAAGATGGACAAAAAAAAGAATATTTTAATTTATGATTTTAGAATTTATAGTTTTATCAAAATTAAACTACTTTCATTTATTTTTATTGTTTTCTATCGTCAATTTTTTCCCACGTTTTCTTTTTTTTTTTTTTTTTTTTTTTTAATAATTCTAATGAATCTTTTGTATAGATTTTCAAAAATTTTAATTTAAAAAAAAATGAATTCAAATTTTATAAAAACTTCTTCCACATATTTGACTATTTTTCATTGCCAACTTTTTTACATGTTAATTAATTAAATGTTAATGGAATTAAATTTAAAAAAAAAAAACAATTTCTAAAATAGTCAAAAAATTAATATTTTCATTTATTGACCAACCTGTATGTTTTTATAATTGGAGAAAAAAAATTATTACTTCCAGTAATCATTAAAATTTAAAGAGGTCAAAATAAAGGTGATGCATTCCCTAAAGAAAATTTTCATATAGAGAAATTTTTGGAAATTTAAAAGTATCCGAAAATTATAAAAATAGCATGAAATTTTTAATTGATTTTTTTGTAGAAATCTTTTTAGAAAAAATTGTTGAAATTATTTTGATTTATAATTTATGTAAATTCAAGATAACATTTATTTTACTCATAAGTATCTAATAAATATGAATAAAAAGTTATTATTATTATGTAATATGCAAGAAAAATATGACAAATTATTATAATAATAATATTATAAAGTAATTTATATTATTAGTTAAAGAAAAGTCAAATTGAAAGAGAAATTTTTCTATTAATAATTTAGTAAGAGGTTATATTAATTCTGCTAATTATTATAGTCATTATTATTATATAAAATAAATAAATTAATTAAAATTCAATTTTAGGTTATGTCAAAATATATTTATATAAATATCATCACTTTTAACTGATAAATGATTCTTATTGATAGTTATTAAGCGAATAATTAGTTATTTATCATTATAATTGATTATCAAAAAAGTTTATCAAGATTTTATATAATTATAATTTTATTTCAAGTATATAAAATAAAATAAATAATTTTATTTAAAAATTAAATTTATCTTAATAAATCAGAAATTAAAAAGAAGAGAAATATTTTTATTCAAATACTTAGTATTGAAATTATTCCTAACAATTGTTTTTAATAAATAAGTATAAATAAGTAAAATTAAAAAATTAAAATTATTTTCTTTTAGTGAATTTTTTTCTATCTACTTTAGTATCTGTCTACACAATACGTATACTATATAAATATTTATTTAATTACTTCATTAAAAAAAAATATATATTATATATAATAAACTGATAATAATTTTATATTATTTTTATAAAATTTTAACTTTACTGTATTATGTACGATAATATAATATGAAATATTATAATAATATACCTATCAAATACTTATTTAAATTATTTAAAAATTGAGTGTTTAAAAAAAAAAAAAAAAAAAAAAAATTGCATTGCAAATTATATTAACAACTTTATCCAATGAGAGAACAACAATCTTTCTTGTAGTTTGAAAATATTGTATCTTTTAAATAAGATGGAGACACTTGTCAGTATCAACATTTTTAATTAAACGATAATTTGTATTGAATTAAAAAAATTATAATTAAACATTTTTGTTTTATAAAATATGTTTAAAAAATTTAGCAAATTTAAATAATTTAATTGATTTTTTGAAAAATAAAATAAATAAAGAGTAGCTCCTGACATTATGCAACATAATATTCATGTGTGTTATTATCTGGTAAAAACAATACATATTTTATAATTGAAAGTTTTTGATAAATAAAAACAAATTTTATTAAGTAAACTAAACACATTATTTTTTTTAAAAAACTAAAATTTGGTTTTCAGTCAATCAAATTTATAAGAACAAAAAGTTTAGGTATATTGGAAGTTTTTTTTTTTCTTATTAAATTTAAATGAAAAGAACAATTATTATAATATTAGGTATTTAAATATAGCGCTCAGTTATAACACAGAGAGGAAAAAACTGAAAGCTTTATTGCCTTCTTAAGTGGATATCATGTCCTCTGTGTGTCTCAAAACTATTTTTAAAATATACCCATATGGTGCAGACTTAGTGAAAAGAATAAAATATTGTTCAAAATTCATCATCATTTTTTCTGTTCAATTTTACATATTTTTTTCCTTTCGTTATGTGTAATAAAAAAATTAGTAATAAATAAAAAAAAATACATATACAGAGAAAAAATATATATAATTATAGAGCTACACTCTAAATCTGAATGAATAACTTAATTTTTGACTTTGACGTTTACTTAATAAATTTTTTTTTTACTATTAATTAATTAAATTTTACTAATTCAAAAAAAAAAACGTCAGTTACTAATTCAAGATAGTTAAATTTTTTTACCATATCAGTTTTAGCAATTCTACCTAATAATTAAAAATTTTATTTACGCCCCTTTTAAATTTTGGATTATAAATTAAAAATTTATTGTGCTCTGCATTTTCAATTAAAACTATATATAATAAAAAATAATTCTCATAACATAATAATAATAATAATAATAATAATAACAATAGTTATAATAGCAATAATAATAACAACATAATAAAAAAAATAAATTCTTTACAATAAATTGCATCCATTTTTCAAATAAGGAATATAAAAAAATTAATTAATAAAAACCAATGCAAATGATTAATAAAATTTAATAAAACCGAGTAATCAGAATCCTTAATAATGCAATTATCAAAGGAACATTTTTGCATGACGTCATGAATTTGCAGACGAATGTCTAGAATTAAGTCTAGACGAATGGTCGACATACGTACATACATAATACATTCTCTTTAAATTTATCAACTTCTGTGACTTGTATCTTTACAGCATTATATAGAATTTTTGTAAAATTTTCTACATAAAAAAAAACTTCTTATTTTTAGAGGAAAATTTGGCTTCTTGAGAGCAGGTTATATTATCTTCTCAAAATAAGAATAAAAAAATTCTCTTTAATATATAAAAGATTACGTTTTAATTTTGAGAGAGAGAGAGAGGAGAGGGGGGAAATGCGAAAAGAAGTACTTTAGAATTTTCCTCTTATATTAAGAGTTTTCTTTAATATTATAATATTTCGTGCATTCTTTAAAATATAGAGAGGCAATCATTTTAATAAATTATAAATTAAGGAATTAATATAGTATAAATAATATTATAATATAAAAATAATTTCCTCTTCAATTGAGAGGAACTGTTTTAAAAGAACTTGACCTTTTGAAAAAATGTCCCATTTAAAATACCTTGTTCATGAAGATAGGATTAAAAAAATTTTCCCCTCTTTAAATTCTCAAATATCCAAATTTAACGACTCCGGACGCATAATTATGTTCTAAAAATTATTAGTTAGATTTTTCATTTTATGGAATTTCATTTGTCATAAGACGCATTCCATATGAGAATACGGGGGTCATGTCTCGGATTTTTCTCAAAATTCGGTAAATTGTAGTGATAGTGGTGCTAAAAAAGTGTACAAATTTTGAATTTGAAATTTTAAATATTTTTTTCGAATTTAAGCACTATTTTTTTGCTTTACTTATTACTTTTTTCCTATTAAAAATAGAGAAAAAATGTTGTAAATGTTTTTTACGCAGAAGACCTTAAACTTTTAGAAAAAAATTAATTTTTTCAAAAAATATTAATTTTTCTACAATTTTTTAAAAAATAAAATTTGTTTATTACTTTTAAACATATGTTCTCCCTCATTTAGAAGCGCGAAAAAAATCATGAATATTGTTTAAGTCATAATAAATCGATGGTTAAATTTTTGAGATGGCATTATTTTTTGTTTTCGAGATATTAATTAATTAACTAACAAAAGTTAATAAAAAATGAAATAAAATGAAATATTTTACGAACAAATAAAATTAGAGTAATTTTAAAAACACCATTAGAATGCTTATCAAAATCCGCATCCAACGAGCACTGTATGAACTATTTCTAATAAGCGGGTGTTAAATTAATAATTAATAATAAAAATTATTTAAATAATTAATAATATTTGAAGAAATTAAGATAAATCATCAATTCTTTTTTTATTTGGAAGATAATCTAATTCTGTGTTAAATAAAACCAGTGTTAATAGCATTTTTAACAAATCTAAATTATTAACAGATGTTTATTGAAAATCAATGTTTCAGCACCCCATAACACAAGTTGGAGGAGGCTGTCTACCTACTCGGCAAGGTATTTTTCAGTCTTTTTCTAAATAACATTTTATAATTAATTTTTGATTCTTGGTAATACTTAATATTCTTTTTTTGACACAGAATTAGATGATCTTCCAAATAAAAAAAGAATTGATGATTTATCTTAATTTCTTCAAATGTTATTAATTATTTAAATAATTTTTATTATTAATTATTAATTTCACATCCGTTTATCAGAAATAGTTCAAATAGGACTCGTTGGATGCGGATTTTGATAAACATTTTAATGGTGTTTTTAAAATTACTCTAATTTTATTTGTTCGTAAAATATTTCATTTTTTATTAATTTTTGTTAGTTAATTAATTAATATATCACGAAAACAAAAAATAATGTTATCTCAAAAATTTAACCATTGATTTATTATGACTTAAACAATATTCATGATTTTTTTGCGCTTCAAAATGAGGGAGAACATGTTTAAAAGTTAGAAATAAATTTTATTTTTTAAAAAATTGTATAAAAATTAATATTTTTTAAAAAAATTAATTTTTTTCTAAAAGTTTAAGGTCTTCTGCGTAAAAAACATTTACAACATTTTTTCTCTATTTTTAATAGGAAAAAAGTTATAAGTAAAGCAAAAAAATATTGCTCAAATTTGTTATTGTAAATATCTCGAAAAAAATATTAAAAATTTCAAATTCAAAATTTGTTCACTTATTTAGCACCACTATCACTACTATTTACCGAATTTTGAGAAAAATCCGAGACATGACCCCGTATTCTCATATAAAATGCCTCTTATGACAAATGGAATTCCATAAAATGAAAAATTTAATTAATGATTTTTGTAACATAATACATAATCGATTTGAGAGAATTACATTGGTAGGATTATTCAGTAGAGAAATTTTCCCCTTGATACGAGATTATAAAATTTTTGTAATGATTCGTTTGAAAAAATTTGATTACTGTTGAAAAAAAAGTTTTAATGATACTTTTGTTTTTTTGGAATTTTCTTGGAGAAAATGGTTTTTAATAATTAAAAAAATGTGGATATTTAAATGTTTTTTTAATATAATTTTTTGGATTCGATTGAAATTTATTTTCAATATGTTTTTAGATCGATGAATACGAATTTGATGTTACATTTTCAAAATTCATAATGGCGGATCCAATATGGCTGCTTTTTTAAAAAAAAAATTAATGAAATTTACTCGTGGTTTTTTTGGTTTGTTAAGCACGAATTTGAGGTTAGTTTTTAAAAATCCACAATGGAGGATTCAATATGGATGACATTTTTTTAAGCAATAAAATTTGTTTGAAATAATTTACGCGGAAGTTAATTTTTGAGGTCTCTAAATATGAATCTGATATTAGCTTTAAAAAATTTCAAATGTCTAATCCAAAATATTGATATTTTTTTTTCAAAAAGTAATTACATTTGTGTGTTTCTGAAATATTCAAAATGGTAAATCACTAATTTATATATATTCTCATTGAATGTAATTTTGAAGAAAAAAAACAGGAGTTTTTTTTTAATTATATTATATCTGTTATGTATTATAAACTATACAAATACAGGAGTAATTTGAAAATAAATTTTGAAGAAATTAAAATTTATCAATTCGTAACGATTCTCGCGCATCTATTTCCTGTTTATAACTAAAAAGTAAATAAAATTAATTGACTCTTAAAAAAAAAAACAAATTGAAAAAACGTTAAAAAATCATTATTTATTTTTTCACTAAATGTATATTTGTATATAATTATAAATAAATTTTATATTTATTCGTGGTGAAAATAAATATGGGATGCTGCACACTGCACTTGCGCATGAAGTCTTATTTCAGTGATCTCCCCTAAGAGTTCGTCGACTGGCCCACCACCACCATCAGGGCCACAAGGAAGAACGTGACAAAAGCCCTGTTCCATTCACCCAGCGACGAGGCAACTGTCAAACTCGAGAAGAAATTGTTGAGCTTTTTTTCTATATATTTTAATCATTTTTTTTTTCTTCTCACTTTTTGTCAAAACTCTTCTTTTTTTTTCTCTCTTAATAAATAAATTAAATTAATCATAACATCATGAGGGAAATTGTTCATCTTCAAGCTGGACAGTGTGGAAATCAAATTGGAGCAAAGGTGAGTTTTTTTTATTTATTTTGAAAATTCAACTATATAAACAATTAACTAATATATATATAAAGGATTTTGAGAAAAAAATATTTTATTTACATTTATTTAAGCAATTAAAATTTTTATTTTATAAAAATACATCAATTAATTATAGCAGATTGAAAAATTCGCATTTTTATATTTTTATGCAATAAAATTTTTTAAAAATGTGTGAAATGTTTTTTTATAATTATTTCCAATTATTTATTTAATTATTTTACTTAGAAATTTTTAATTTCAGAAGAATCGAAAAACAATATTTTTTATATACTAAAAGGCCATTGAGCTTTTTTTTATTTGTTATTTAAATCAAATTTACTGTTTGCATAGTAAAAACTTTAACAAAATTAGAAATCTTAGTATATTGATTGTAGTTAATTAAATTAATAATTATTATTATTATTAACAAATTAAATTATGAAATTTACAAAAGTATTTGATCTTCATATTTTGCTAAAATTTTTTTTTTTGTTAATTCATTATTTTGAAATTCGAAATTTTTGAAAAAAGTAAAATTTTATGAAATTGTTACATGTCTCTCATATATTTTTTTTTTTCTTAATTTTTATAATTCAATTATACTTCTTACATATTTTCTTGTTTGTTATAATTTTTCTGCATTTCAAGTTAAACAGTACCTATAAATTGTACCAGTTTATTTTTATATATGCCCGTTTATTACTGTAAATAAATAAATAAATAAATAATTTAAGGACTAGTCCTAGAAGCATTTGATATTTATTAAATAAATAAGAATTATTATTTGTGCCAAGAAATAATATATTTATTTCAAATAAATTTTATTTGATGCATATAAAAATTTTATTTGTGCCTATATAATAATAAAAAATTTTATTTCCTGAAAATTTTATTTCTGTCTGACTAAATCGACAATGAAATATTTCTCGAAACGTGATAATTAAGAATTTAAAAAAAATTTTGTTTTCCAATTTAAAGAAACGTAAAATTTAAAAAAAAATTTAATTGTTATTAAAAAAAAAATTGTAATTCGAAGAAAAAATGAAAAAAAATTAAGAAAAAATAGTTAACAGGATGACGATTTTTAAAGGGAATAATGAAATTTGAACGATAGCCGTTAATACAAATTTGTAGAAATACCCTCTTTTTGATAAGATAGTGAGTAATGTGTAACATCTGTATTTGCACAAAAGTATCGTATAAGAACACTTAGAAGAACTTTTCTTTGTAGAAATAATTGAGTCATATTATTTGCTAATTATTATTAAAGAGACTTTGTGCAAATCAGAAAATTAAAAATTTCTTTAATTTTGCAAGAATTAAATTTTTTTTTACTGATATTATTATGAAACAAATATGTATAGTATTCGGTTTTTTTTTTTTTTTTTTTTAGTATTTTTCAATATCTATTTATTTAATAAATACATAAACGGATTTTGGCAAAAAATAAAACTGTCCCTTTCGCACAAGAAGTACTGATAAAATAAAAAATTAAAAAAAAATTTACCTTTTTCCTAAAAATAATTTTTTTCTAAAAAAAAACCTATAAACATTACTTTGTTTTGAAACAAAATATAAAAATGACTTTGAAGAATTTTTGTGTTAAATAAATATTTTTATTTTTCTTTGTATTCAAAAATTGTTATATGTATAAATTAATATTTTGATTTATTGTATTTTTCTGAGTTTATTAAACTTTTTTTTTTTTATTTATGTAGAGGAA
Organism: Leptopilina boulardi; assembly: GCF_019393585.1. NCBI lineage: Eukaryota > Metazoa > Arthropoda > Insecta > Hymenoptera > Figitidae > Leptopilina > Leptopilina boulardi. Next base: position 142,733 of record NW_026137921.1, read on the forward strand.
TTATAAAAATATGGTTATTATTTTTAGCAATATTTTCTTTGATTTTACGAACGTATACTAAATAAATTTTTATCTGTGAAAAAGCAGCTGCACTTTTTTAACCGTTAAAATTTGAAACACGTTTGAACATGTTCGAAGAATGAATATTATATTATATATACATATAATACTCTCAATACTCAGTCATGCGGGAATGGTGTATAATTTTGTCGGAATCCTTGGTACAGATTTATGGCAACTTTTTTGTTTTTATTATTTCCAGTAACGACCCACCTCAATCTCTTTTCATTTTATTCACAAAAAGTTGTCAAACATTCTATAGAAAACAAGGAAAAATTCTATACAAAAAAAAATATATAGAGTGTTTGTGGGTATTACTGCGTGTTTTCAAATCAGTTATATATTCAAACAAACATTTAAAGATTTATAGTGAATGATTATTAGTAATTCTTTTTTTTTAATGAATACCTGATCTTTCATAGAGCTAAAAAAATCTGTAGATCACTAAAAAAAAAGTTAATTTGTTTTAAAAAAACAGAGAATTAAAATAAAGGCACATGCGTTCATTACTACGTAAAGGCTTACATTACTACGCCGGTATTAATACGTATATTTTTTATACTATGCGTGTATTTCAACGAATATGTCTAATACTACGCGTGCATTATTACGAACGTTTTTAATACTATACACATCATCACTAAGAATCAAATTGTCTTTTGAAATTATAGATATTAACTTTTAATTAATTTTAAAGATACAAAATAAATCCTTTTATTTTATTATTATTACATTTTTGTTTTTTAATATTTCTGTTAGTTTTTGTTGCACATTTTCCACGGCAAGCAATCAGCTTTCCCTCGTGTAATTCATTCTGTCAGTTTTTGGCATTATGCTATCACGAAAATAAAATTTATTCTAAATAAAACTATTACCACAAATTCGTTACATTGTATTCCACAAACACGATCTGTCAATAATAATCTTAGGTTATGTTATTTTCGACGGCGTAGCAATAGACGCATGAGTGAAAATTCCTGTATGTAATTCTACGTTTAAAATTAAAAAATAAAAATGGTAAAAACATGATATTTAATTTACATTTATAAATTCTACTGTTATTACTTTAGTTGAAAAAAAATTAAATTAAATTATTAATATTATATTCTTATAAAGTTTGTTTTATTTAAACTTAAGGGTTAGTTTACAATGGAGTCATGTCAATTTTCAGTTTCCACTGGAATTCTAGTATAGAACATCTGAAATATGCCACAAATATTTATATTTTTCACAACTGCTTCACCCTGCTTTTCTCTATTCTAGTTCCCCACCAAGTATCGAAAAAAGCTTCCATTCCGTGCAAAGTGTCACAATTCAGGTGTTCCACTGATTATTTTATATTGTCAATATTTTGACATGATTAATTTTAATTAATTATTAAATTTATTGTATTTTTATCCAAAGTGCATAATATAATATAAATAAAATAATGTACTAGTTCAACAAAAGAATTATTCTTCATTTAAACTTAATATTCAACTGCGCATATCAACAAAAATGTATTATTTAATTAAACTTAAATATATTTGACTGTATATAGCAAAGATATACTACATCTTAAATTAAGAATATCACTTTTACATTTAATAAAGGAAATTAAAGAGACGCACCTAGAAATTTGATATTGTGTTAAAAGGAAACTGTTCTTATAGTTCTTCTTTCAAAAAAAAGAGCATGCTGGCATATGCTATGCACATAGATACTTCCTACAGGTATACATACTGAAAAAAAATAATATTGAATCAAGAAAACCCATAATACTTATCTATATTTGATTCAATACTTTCATGATCCAATAAAATTTTACTAGTTTAAAATAAATTTTCTTGAATTATTTATTAACTAATAAAGTTTGATGTTTCAAACAATATGTATTTAAAATCCGGAAGAAATTGTATAATTTTTTTTATTCAAAAATTCGTAGGAATTCAAATATAAAAAAAATTAAATAACACAACAGAAACAAAAAATTATACATATTTTTGTTTTTAGTTGATTCCATTAATTTTAATATAATATTTTTCTTTTTATAAATTATACAAGATATATTCTCAAATTTAGAATAAAAAAATTTGTGCTCTGTACTTTGATGCACGGGAAAAAAAAAAGAAAAAGTAATTTTTACTACTTTCATAGTAAAACGTCAACTGTCCAAAGTTTCTGCGCATCTCTGGCAACTTTTACTCCCAAAATAGTACAATTTACTCCAGAAATAGTAAAAATTACTACGGAACAGTAAAATTTACTACAAAAATAGTAAATTTTACTATTATTTGAGTAAAAGTTGCCAGAGATGCGCAGAAACTTTGGACAGTTGACGTTTTACTATGAAAGTAGTAAAAATTACTTTTTCTTTTTTTCAGTGTGGGAGAATACTTTTGTTTTGAAATTAACAATTTTACTATTTTTAATAATCTAATTAAATTTACGCACGATTTTAATTTGAAAGTATTAAAAATAAATATTCGATAATAAATCGTGTACAGTTTTATAAAAATGAATAAAAGAAACGTTAAATGCACGTCTTTGTATTATGCCATCATATTGGCCGGAAGACATAAAATATTGTCTAACTCGTTAGAAATTCGATGAGTCAACTGACATATATATATGTATACATAAAAGTTTTTATTAAATTATAATTCACGAAGAAAAATTAATTACAATACAGAGGAAACAACAATATTCTAAATTTGAGATTATATCATTTATATCTTTATTTTTATGTAAATAAAGTTATTTGCATTTTTTATTCTTACTATTAGAATAACTATAATGTTTTTAAAATAACAAACCATTTTTTAAATTTAGATGTATTCTTATTTTAAAAATATTATATTCTTAATTTGAGATTATTATTTTTAATTTAAACAAAAAATTTCTATTATAGAGATATTTTATTTTTACTAAAAGATTATAAGAATAAAATGCATGGATTGTATTTTTTAAATAAGAAACCATTTTTTAATTAAGAGTATGTATTCTTTTTTTTTAGAATATTATTCTTAATTTGATAGTCATTAAAATAAGAAATATTTTCTAATAATATTTCTTTTTTACTTCAATCGAAATTGTTAATTAAAATTAATTAAATAAAAAAATATTTTTTTAATAACAAAATTAACTCCAATATTATTATTATTATTTTTTTAGGCATATTTTTGTTACTTTAGTTTTGAGCTGCAATTGAAATACAGAGTAAGCACATTATATACCCGCTTGTTTTCGACCAATGAGACATATTCTTGATTTAACTCGTTAAATCGACACAACATTCGTCAAGTTCATCTTCTTTGAATTAATTTCCTCACTGTTTCTCTCGCGCATATGACTACGATTTTTTTTTCAAAACTCACCTTAAAAAGAAGAAAATTATCTTAAAAAAAAAAAAAAAAAATACAATTCAGTAAAAAAATTATTCAATAATATTGAATTAAATGTTGTTATAAACAATTTACAATTTTTATAACTATTTAAAAAAATTATTTATAAAAAAAGCTAATAACTAGAAGCATTTCTTCTGATTTAATTAATAAATTAATTAATTTAAATCAATTGTCATTAAACTCCATAAAAAAGATTCTAAACAATAAAAAAAATATATATATTGGAACTTCAAAGTAGGAATTTATTAAATTTTTAATGTTCTAATTGACAATGACAATAATAATAAGTAATAATAATTATTATTATTATTGCATTTAAGTACTGAAACGAGTTAAGTACTAGGATAAATAAAAATTAATCGTTCCAAAAGATCAGCTTACTGTATAATTAGTAAACAACTTCCCTTGAAGTATTTACTTTATTCTCCTCCCTTTCACAATATTAAATTCTTACATTTTTTAAAATAATTTTCTTTTTTCCAACTAAAAAAAAAGAGATAAAATTTATATATTTTAGTGAAAAAAAATATTAACAGGGGAAATTTCTTTTTTTTATAACCTCTCAAAACAATAATATTCCATTTGAAGATAAAATATTTTATTACACTTCATTCTATAGAATAAAAAATTAATTTTTTTACTTTATTCAAGAATGATAAAAAAAGTACCTTAATAATTTTCTTCTCTTCAATTGAGAGTTTTTATTTAAAATTAAAAGAATTTGTATAAAGTAAAGGGGAAAAAATGTATCGTAAAATTCAAAAATTAAAAATATCTCCTGACAAGAAAAATTAATTTTGTGGTTAATTTAATTTTTTAAATTAACAAAATACAAAAACTAATTTTTTTTCCCAATTCTGAAAACATTTGAAATTTTTGCAACCAAAAATTTTGACCTTTCCCCTTTTAAGAAATCATTATTGAATTATTTTCTTGATGAAATTCATTACATCTGCTGCGAATGATTCATACATCAAGATTGAAACTTGTAAGACAAGCAAACGGAAGTTCAAACTGACGTCTTTGAAGCTAAATCTTTTATATAGTCTTCAACTAAATTTTACCGTTCGATGAACAGCACGATTTTCCGCATGACTACCTTTAACGATCACTTATATATATATATATATACATTGTTGGGAGCAAAATCATTTTAGGTCGTTGATAATTATTATTGACATGCAACACCCAAAGAAAATTCACTGTTATAGTTTTTCTCATCTCAAATAATACTATAACAAAGAAAATTTTTAATCTAATTTTAAGAATATTATTAATATAATCATCACAGAAAAACCTGTAAACTAAAATTAAGAATATATTCTTGGTGCATATTTAAGAATATTTTTTATATTATATTCGTAAAATAAGAATATATACCTACTTAATTTCAATATATATATATATAATTTTTAAAATAAAAAAGAATTTTTAAATTTAAAAATATATTCTTATTTTAAGAATATTATATTCTAACTGTATAAGAATATTATTCTCAATTTAAGAGTACTATTCTTTTTTCAAGAGTATTATATACTATTCAGGCCTCGGATTATACAATTTTTTTCGACTTATTTTAATAAAATGCGACTTGTTCGACGTTTTTTTACATCTTTTTTTTAAAAAAAAATTTTAAACAAAATACGTTTTTTTAGTATACAATGCAGATATTCTTCAGATCTTCTTTATTTCAATTATTTAACAAATTTTTAACTAAAATTCTTCACTAAACCCGTGTGGAAAACGCCCCGTTCGTCCCATGCGTGATAGGGGCCCCCGGCAGGGTCCCAAGTGGAAAATCCATGAGGGCAAATCCATGCGGGCACCAGCAGGGCCCCCGCTATTTGCCCTCACGGTGCCCTGCTCAAAAATTTGTCTAAGTCCAAAAACAAAAATTTTTTTTACCAAAAAATGTTTAGTTCAGAATGCATTAAATAACATTTTAAAGCAGTTGAAATAAACATTAGGTGACATTTAAAAAAATCTAAGTACCAAGTTTTGGAAATCCACAAGGGCACCAGCAGGGTGCCCGGTCTTTACCCTCACGGTGCCCTGCTCAAAAATTTGTCTAAGTTAAAAAAAAATTTTTTTTTTGTATAATAAATGTTTACTTCAGAATGCATTAAATAACATTTTAAAGCACTTGAAATAAACATTGGGTGACATTTTTTAAAAATCTATGTACAAAGTTATGGAAATACACGAAGGCTCCAGCAGGGCCCTTGCTATTTGCCCTCACGGTGCCCTGCTCAAAAATTTTTCTAAGTTCAAAATTCAAATATTTTTTCATCAACAAAAAATGAATGTTTCCAATGATTCAGAACAACAAAAAACGCGTTTTTAATAAAAATATATTTACACTTTTTTGAAAAAAACACTCACACTTATGGCAAAATAGATGAAGGCCATCGTAGGGGCCCGCATGGATCGCCCTCATGGTCGATTAGCAAAATTTTCTAAGTCCAAAATTCAAATATTTTTTCGTCAACAAAAAATGAATGTTTCCAATGATTCAGAACAACGAAAAACGCGTTTTTAATAAAAATATATTTACACTTTTTTTGAAAATTCACCTGAGATGATTCATGATAATAATCATAAAGCATATAATTAATTATATTTTATAAATTGCATTTGATTGGAAAATATAATTTAATATCTTAACTTTAACTAAATGATGTTAAGCACTTTTCTTTGTTAGGTATTTTTGAAGTTTAAATAGCATCAAGAAGTTAGCATTCGTTTTGAAGTAGCGTGCGTAGCGTAGTTGGTAAAGCGTTAGACTCATAGTCCGTAGGTCGTAGGTTCGATTCCCCCCATGCGTTAGATTTATTTATTTCTCAGGTTTGCGTTTAATCATTAATTCTATGTATGAATTAATTGAAAAATGAAAATATCCGTTAATAGTATGCATAAATTACATATTTTTTAATTTTTTAATTAATTAATTTATTATTACTTTTAATTATATCCGACAGTTAATTAATTAGAACGTTAATTAATAAATTCAATTTGAGTAAGAATTTAATTTAAAATTGAATAATTATTAAATAAATATGTTATTTATTCATAACTTAAGCTTATTTATTATTAATTAACTTTTATAATATAAATTTATAAAATTTATAAATAAAATATAATAAATTTTCCATGAGGGTAACCATGAGGGAAAGCATGTCACGCCTTTGAGGGCTCCACGTGGATTGCCCCTATGGTTTCCATGCGGCACGAGGGCAATCCACGAGTGCCCCTCACGGGGCCATTGCCAATTTTCCACACGGGAATTAATTATATTTAATAATTTTAATGAAATTCTTCACAAATTCAATTATCTCAAACTATTTTTCAATTTAAATTTTTCTAAAATTTAAGTAATAATTGTTTATAATTTTAAAAAAATTAGCAAATAAAATTACAAAAAAATTTTAATTCATAATCACTTGAAATTTAATTATTTGCAAAAATTTCAATTATTTTTTTGATGATTTTTATAATATTCTTCGCGAAAATTCAATTATCTGAAAGCATCAATAATAAAAACTTTTGGAATTCAATTTTTTCATGTGATTTCTAATAAATTCTTCATCAACAGAAATCACTAAAAATTTCTCTTATTATAATTATTGTCTGAAATTTCACACAATCTTTTGAAATTCAATTATTTTCAAAAATTTCAATTTAAAAGCTTCTAGAATTTATTTATTTCTAAAATTTTCCGTCTAAATTTTTTTTAAATTTTTAATCATTTCAATTATAACTCTCCTGAAATTCAATTATTTTTAATGATTTTTATAATATTCTTCGAAAATTCAACTATTTGAAATCATTTTTCACTTAAAAAGTTTTTAAATTATTGTATTTTTGTCTGCAATTTCTAAGAAATTTTTTAGTAACAGAAATCATCAAAAATTAAAAATTAAAAATTACTTAAAGTTCAATTAATTTCAAAAATAAAAATTGTAAATCTTTGAAAATTCAATTACTTTTAAAAAATGTTATCTAAAATTTTTTGATAAATTATTTTTAGTTCTGTAAAATTTAATTATTGTCTGAAATATTAACAAAATCTTTTGAAATTCAATTATTTCTAAAAGTTTCAACTTATAAATCAGACTTGAAAAAATTACAAAAAATATGGAACTTTAAGAATTTTTTTGAGAAATTTGTCCTATTTAAAAAAAATTTTGAAAATTTGTCTTACAATTAGTTCGATTCTGAAATCGAACTTTTTTTGGAATATAAATCAACTAAAACGATTTTTTTTTGTGCCTTAAAGTCGATCCGAGGCCTGACTATTTGTAAGAATATTATTCAGATCTAAAAATTTAGAAATATTCTTATTGTAAGAATATTGTTCTCATTTTAAGAATATTATATTCAAACCATAATATAATAATTAAATTTAGAATACCATTTTTACGGTGCAAAATTTTCATAAAAAACGACTTCAAATTTTTTTCTTTATTTTTTTGTTGTTGTTAATAATTAACTAATCGAATGAAAATGTTTAATTTTCTTTAAAATAAATTTTTTTTCTCTAATGTAAATCTGGTGAATCCGCAAAATTTAGTTTATTGAGAATAAATATTCGATATCCAATTAATGTAATGAAAATTAAAAATTGTGACGTGATGAGTAAAACTTTTCCTATACCTATTATTATTGTGATTTTATTTTGGGACGATTTTGGCAAATTTAATTGATGCAAAAAAAAAAAAATTTTGTGAAATTTTTATTCAAAATTTTTATTTTTTACGTTTTTTTCGCAATGTTTATAAAAAAAAAATACACGTATTTTTTTTATTCTTTTATTTGATAAAACTTATGAATGTCATGATTTTTTTAAGTGCTTTTTTCCGTTCTACTATAATGGATAAAAAGTAATTATTGTATTATGAAATTCGTTCGATTTTTCTTTAATATTTGAAATACGACGTAAAAAAATATAACTATAACGTAAACATATTAAACATTGCAGTTACATTATTTTTTTTACTACATATTTAAAATATTGAATAAAAATCAAACACATAAATATTATTTTTTATCTGTTAGTCTGTAATTTTTTATCTATACTTCATGAAGACATTAAATTTGAAAAAATCACAACTTCCATATAATTTTTATCAAATAGAGAAATAAAAAAAAATATGTAATAATTTAATTATAAATAATATTTATGATATTTAGGGTCAGTTGGGGTAAATGGGGACAAGAGGTTTTGGAGCTTAATTTAGAGTTTTAAAATGAAGTTCAACGTCAATATTTTAACCTCAGATCACCTGCAAGAGGTTTTGAGTATTGCCAAGCATTTATCTTGACAATTGGCAGCAAGATAAAAAAATGTTATCGCTCAATGCATAAAAACTTGGAAATCAATGTCAAACTGTTTCAGTATTTTGTCGAGCATTTCAAAGAAAACAGACTTAAAAATCATACCAAATTTTTTTCTTATTCCTTATGAATCCTATAACAGAAATTCACTTGAATTTTTGATTTTTGTTAATTTGGTTAATAATGGCAAACTGTCCCCATTTACCCTGAGTTTTCAAATTTTTGGGGTAAATGGAGACAGCTTGTCATTATTAACCAAATTAACAAAAATAAAAAATTCAAGTGAATTTCTGTTATGGGAGTCATAAGGAATAAGAAAAAAATTTGGTATGATTTTTAAGACTGATTTTTTTCAAATGCGAGACAAAATACTAAATTGAAAAAAAAAATAAAAAAATTTCAATTGGTTCAACTATTATATATCTACTGCAAATTTTTTTCAAGTTTTTTCATCCCTTAAGGCCAGGCTCCTCCAAAAACCGTGTTTTTTTCAAACAAATTTTATTTATATTACAAAAAATATTTATAAATCAAAGTTTTTATAAATTAAAAGACTTATAAAAGTACTACTTGAAAAAAATTTTTTTTCTTATTTTTTCAAAATGGCGGCTCCTAAAATCGCTGCCGAAACGCGTCCTTCGTGTTGGTGGGTGACAGGATAACTCAAAAACGAATCATCTGAAAGCAAAAATCAAAACGGTTTCTTAATCTGTATCACATTGGCTATGGTGTGAACTACAATAAAATATTTTCACCAAAAAAAAACAAAATGGCAGACTTTTTAAGTTTTTTACCCTTTTTTTTCACTTTTAATTGTTTATAACTTTTGTAAATAACAATGAATATTTTTGGTTGTAGTTTACACCATAGCCAATGTGATACAGATTAAGAAACCGTTTTGATTTTTGCTTTCAGATGATTCGTTTTTGAGTTATCCTGTCACCCACCAACACGAAGGAAGCGTTTCGGCAGCGATTTTAGGAGCCGCCATTTTGAAAAAATAAGAAAAAAAATTTTTTTCAAGTAGTACTTTTATAAGTCTTTTAATTTATAAAAACTTTGATTTATAAATATTTTTTGTAATATAAATAAAATTTGTTTGAAAAAAACACGGTTTTTGGAGGAGCCTGGCCTTAATACAGTAATATATTTAAGGAAACTTTTTTCTTAAAACTTTCTTAGAAACTATACTGTCCCCATTTACCCCAAATTTTAGGAAATTTTCTAAATTTTGGGATAAATGGGGACAGTCAGTTTCATGCGTTTAAAGATTATCTAAATTTTTTTCTGCTGCATAAAATTAATTCTGGGAATGTAAAAAACAACTTAAAAAAAAAATAAACCCGCAAATATTACCTTTTAAAGGAAGAAACTTACGTAATTCGTGAAAAATAGCGATTTTGTCCCTATTTACCCCAACTGACTATATTTTATATTTATTTAATATTTAATTTAATGTTCTTAAAGATTTCAAAAAAAAAATTTTTTTTTTATTTCTGAATTATTTTTCATTTTTTATTTTTAATTTCCGAAATGGAAATTTTTGTTTTAACTTGTAATATTTTTTTTCTATTTATTTTTCTATTAATTTCATATAATATAATAGAAAAAAGGCTAAATTCGTAATAAAAAAGAATTAATATTATTTTAATAAATTAATTTAATTGTACAAAAATTTCTCTATAATTATAATAATTTTTTATATCTATATAGGTATATATATCTCTTTTATAACAGTTTTTAGTAGGCTTGGCAAGCTCGTGCGTGTATATAATTTCTTCTGCTTGAATTTGCTATAATTTTGGAACACTTCTTGGGTCATCGGACTTAAAACGTTTGTGGATTCTATTTCTTGTCATTTCAAAAGTGATTTAAGAATCATTTAAATTTTCAAAGCCTTGTGTGTGTCACAATAATTCACATTCTTCATTGAAAACAGTAACAAATTATTGTTTTTAGTTTGTCATTTTTTTTCAGTTAAAAAGGAATGTTAAACAATTTTTTTTTTTCAAAAAATTTTTTTCTACTTTTCAATTAGAACAATTTACTCAAATATTAAAAATATAATTAAATATATATATATATATATATAAATAAAATAAAAAAAATTTTCTTCTTTCAGTGAGTAAGGAATTAATGACTGAAAATAGATTTTATCTGTTCTAGGAAATTTTTTATTTGTAGGTATAGAAAAAAAAAAATTCCAACGTATAATTTTTAAAAACATGCAGTGAAAAATTTTATATTTTGCCCGTTTAAAATTTATTCTCTTTATTATTATAGTTAATAAAAATTTTTATATTTGGACGAACATTCTTGAAAATCTTGAGTATACAAATGTGCGGTTGAGAATGTACATACGACAAAAGTCTTTTGGGTGCATCTTTAGTCGAGGAATATATGTTGCTATTTTTGTCGTGGAGAAAATAGTAAAAGCGAGACAAATGGAGTAGAAAAATTCTGAGGGTTAGTGTTGGAAGCTCACAGAAGCAAGTTAATTCAGTGAGCCCACTATTTTCGGACTCCAATTCTACATATATATATATATGTATATATAAGTTATCCTTGTCCTCTAGAGCATTTTTAAATTTGGAAACTCTTTAGGAGAGATATTTTTTTCCCCCTAAAAATTATTTTTAATTTATTCACTTTTAAATTCAAAGAAAAAAATATTTATTTGTCACAGAGCCAAATAAATTTTATTTGATTTAAATAAAAAATTTTATTTCCGCCAAATATATACGTTTATTTAACTCAATTATATTATATTTGTTTCAAATAAAACATTTCTCTGGGTGAAGAGTTTAAAAATTATTTTAAATTTAAAAAAAATATATTAAAATTATTTTATATTATTATTATTATTATTATTATTATTATTATTATTATTATTATTATTGTATTATTTTTTATTATATATTATTTTATTATTATTTAAAAGGAAATAAAAATTAATAATGTTGAAAAAATTTTTAATCAATATTTAAATCAAATATAACATATAATTATTTTGTTTTGTTCAAGTTTTGGGAAGTGATCTCAGAGGAACATGGTATCGATCCAGTTGGAATCTATCATGGAGACAGTGACCTGCAACTTGAAAGAATATCTGTTTATTACAATGAGGCTTCTGGTAAGTTAGATCAAATTTTAAAACTATAATTGACAAAATTTAAATATTTTTAGTCATAAAAAGTATATGAACAACATGAAAAATATATTCATAACAATAAATATAGTTTACGAATTTAAATGAACTATTTTAAAGCATTAAAAAAATTACGTCATTATTATTAATTTATTATTAGTACTGAATAATTTTTAAATTAAATAAATAATAATTTATTATCATGGAATTAAATGTAATCATAGTTTTTTTTTTTTTTTTTTTTTTTTATTAAAACGTTATAATAAGTATAAATTTTTGAATTTGAAAAAAATTTCTCAGTATTAAAATATAGAAATTTAAGTATGTGGCTATTAATAGAATATTGTAATTATATTTGTGTGAAAAATGTGATGCCAAAACCGAAAGTTTAGAGCTCAAAGTGGGTTTATAGTGTACTCAACATTTTTTTTTTTTTTTTTTTTTTTTGTTGGTTCTTTGGATTTTCAATTTAAGAATAGAAAGTGTGCGACTTTAAAACGTGTCACAGAGAGCAAAAAAAATGTTTAAAAAACGAAACGTACTTTTGACAAAAATAGACATACACTCGATGAACGTTCTCACCTAAAACAGATTATACTTATTATAGAATACAAATAAATTATAAATATATTATGACAATAATATTTACAATATTTCAAAAAAAAAAAAAAAACTATACGACATTATTTATAATAAATTAAAAAAATATTATTTTAATTTTCGAAAATAATTTGAATTAAAAATTTTGACGTTCTTTTTTCATTTGTACAATATACACGCAACTATGAGGCCACGATTCTTGCACGTATTTCCGCCTTTCTATATATCAAATGGTCAATCGATTTTGGCAGAATGCCAATCAGTGCTTCCTAATTAATATGTGCGAATCATAAAAAGAAATTTTTTTTCTTTAATTTAATTTTAAATTTAATATGACGTACGTATTTTTTTTTATAAAGTACCCAAATTTTTGAGTTATAGATTTTTATAAGTTTCGCTTTTTCTTTCACTGTCGAAATAAATTAACGAAAAAAAAAAAAAAATTTTTTTGAAATTATTATATAAAAAATAACAATTTTCTTATAAAAGATTTTACAAAATTTTACATTTTTTAAAATAAAAAGTTCTTTGAACGCTAGGATATTTCAATATTACTCATAGAAAAGCAAACTTAAATTAATACATTTGATTTTAAAAAATAAAAGAAAAATAATTTTAAAAAACTTTCTTTTTTACTTTTACATACCTATGGAAATCGAAATTTTAAATGACAAAAATTCCAATTCATCGAATTTTAATTGATTCGAATTTTTATTTGTACGAATTTTCAATTGATAGAATTTTTCAGAACGCCGAATTTTTATTTATCCGAAATTACAAATAACCCAATAAACAATCGACAGAAAGATTTTGATCCAATTTTTAAAATTGACCAATTAGAAATTATCAAAAAAAAAAAATTGTGATTGATAAATTTTAAAAATTCGAATCACATAAAATTCAAGTAAATGAGAATTTTGTTAAATTAAAATTCACCTAAATTAAAATACTTTTAAATATAAAAAATTATGTAAAGAAATTGGCTGTAAAATAAAAATTCTGTGAAACAAAAATTCATTAGTTAAAAATTTTGTTTTATTAAAAATGAGTATAAAAAGAAAATCTGGCAAATTTTAATTCAAAAATAGAAAATTTGTGTAAAAAATAATTATTCATATTAAAATACTTTAAAATAAAAATTTTAATTAATTATTTTTATAGAAAATTCATGCACCCCGTTAAAGGTAGGTTCTAGTAAGGCAGCATCATCTATATCGAAACTAAAAAATTTTGGAAAATGTTTTACAGTATTAACATGAAAGCAAGAAAATAAAATACTTTGTCCTTGAGGATAATTAATTATTGTCAAGAAATACACCAACTAAAACTTTTTTTTAATTAAAATAATGAAAAAAAATTAATGACGATAAATTAAATATAAGCATTTTTTTACGAAAACTTTAAAAATATTTTCTCGGAAATAATAAACAAGAATGAAGTTTTCATTTGGATAATTAATAAACACTAAAAAATACCCTACTTGGAAAGATTCCCCGGAAAGTGCCCCCTGGAGGTTCTATCAGATATCCGCCGGAACTTTCAACGTAATTCCGTCGGAATTTCATCGGAGTTTCAAAGAATTTCCGATGGGATTCCGACGAGATTCCGATTAATTTTTTCAAAATTTTTAGACTCCTAATTCCGTCAGAAGTTCCAAACAGTAAACTTGGTTGTATCTTTTTCTATTGCAACGTTTTGATGCACATAAGTTATGTCAAAAAGAGATCGTTTTGTGTATCATTTTTAGATATGATACACGAAACGGTCTCATTTTTTTATGCAAAAAATTTAATCAATTTATATCAATCATGGCCGAATTGAATCGACTCAAAATTAAACGAATTTTTTTCAGATATTTTGGTAATAGTACAATTGCGGAGACCATTTCACTATATTTAATTTGAAAATGAAAATAACAGAAAATCAAAGACAATGTGCAATTCGATAATTAAAAAGTGACAGCTTATAAACATAACCTAAAATGCATGAGAAAAAATTTGTCGATAAAATCAATTTAGCCGAGCTTTTTAGAAGGTAGATGGCAGTTTTGCTTTTTATAAAAACGATTCAGAAAAAATTTAATGAAAGAAAATAGATGAGTGCTGCCATCTACCTTCTAAAAAGCTCGGCTATATTGATTTTATCGACAAATTTTTTCTCATGCATTTTAGGTTATGTTTATAAGCTGTCACTTTTTAAATATCGAATTGCACATTGTCTTTGATTTTCTGTTATTTTCATTTTCAAATTAAATAGTGAAATGGTCTCCGCAATTGTACTATTACCAAAATATCTGAAAAAAATTCGTTTAATTTTGAGTCGATTCAATTCGGCCATGATTGATATAAATTGATTAAATTTTTTGCATCAAAAAATGAGACCGTTTCGTGTATCATTTCTAAAAATGATACACAAAACGATCTCTTTTTGATATAACTTATGTGCATCAAAACGTTGCAAAGATTTGATGCAATTTTTGGTCTCAATTTGATACTTTTAGGAAAACTGTGTAATTATTTTAAAGGACAAAGCATTTTATTTTCTTGTTTTCAAGTAAATACTGTGAAAAATATTTTAAAATTTTAGTTTCGATATAGATGGTGTTGCCTTACTAGGACCTACCCTTAAGATATTTACGGTCGAAACAAATTTTCCTGGGTTTAAATGACCGAAAATGTGAAATGAAGATTAAAACACTGTCTTTTTTTGAGAGTTATTATTACACTTTTTTGCGTACATTTTTTGACTTATTAAATTATCTACTTCTTGGAGAAGTAAATTTCTAATTTAAGACACTAATAGAATGGCATATATTATATGTGCCATTCCAGGAGTTTTTTAGCACTTTTCGGAGTAACCTTTCCAAATTAAATGAAACATTTTTTTAATAATATTTATTAATATAAAGGTCCAAAAAAATCACTTTTTAAGTAAAAACAATTGTTTATTTAAAAAATACAACAATAAATAATGCAAAAAATTCACTTTTTTCCTGCAACTCCAAATAAATTGGTTTAAAGATCAAAATTTTCCTTATTTTTCAAGCTTTAATACCGCACAAGAAACATAGAGTCCGAGAAAATATTCAACTCACAATTTTTTAAACAATGTTTGTTTACTTTTTTGTATTTTATTTACTGTGAAACGTCTGCTAAAGCTGCGTGCGACGTTTGGAAGTTGTCGCTTTCCTTATTGAGCAGAAACTCATTACACTAGCGTAGTAGAAAGCATGTTGTGCGAAAAGTGAGGTTATGTTGTCATTAAACGAAACGAATAAATGTCTGGTTATCACATTGAATGGTTTTTAATTATCTACGTTGCAGTAAAAAATCATAAAAAACATTTTTGAAGGATGAAAAACCTTACTTTTCACACAACATGTTTTTTACTACGCTACGCTAGTGTAATGAGCTTCTGCTCAATAAGGAAAGCGACAACTTCCAAACGTCGCGCGCAGCTTTAGCAGACGTTTCACAGTAAATAAAATACAAAAAAGTAAACAAACATTGTTTAAAAAATTGTGAGTTGAATATTTTCTCAGACTCTATGTTTCTTGTGCGGTATTAAAGCTTGAAAAATAAGGAAAATTTTGATCTTTAAGGGGTTAGGGGTAGTCAGAGGCACGAAAAAATGAGAATTTTCAGTATTTTTTTTTGCTATTAAATAATTTTATTTTACAAAAGTAGTAATATGGTATTATTAAACAATGTTTTGACTTGAAGTCACGAAAATTTAAAAAAAAAAAAATTTTTATTTCCGAAGTTACAGCTGTTTGTGTTAACCCAGTTCCAAAAAAAGGTCCTTGCGGTGACAATCATAAGTCCTTGGAGATTAATCAGAAATCAATCGGATAAAAAAAATTAGTTTTATAAATAAATAATCCTGGGCCTGATCGAAGGATTTTTTTTTTTTTCAAAAATTAACAAAATGGCGGCCTCAGGAAATTTTTGTCTAGATTTTTGGGAAAAAATCAACAGTTAATTGGTCTTAAAAAATCGAAATTTTTCAAAAAAAAAAAAAATCCTTCGATCAGGCCCGAGTTTATTATGTATTCTAAAAGCTGTATAAATTTCATTAAAATCGACTGAGCGGTTTTCGAGTTATAGTTGTCACCCGTTCAAAAAACATAGTTTTGAGAAAAACGCGTTTAGTTTCACACTAGATTTACGTACAAAAAAACGAATTATTAAATTACTTACACCGAGTCATCTATTCCTGGGCCATATTAATTTAGGTACTACTACATATACCCAAGTCTAAGTTCATCGATGACAATAGAACCCTAAAAGCCGATTTCTTGCAGCTGACACTAGCTGCAAGCGCTCCCGAGCGCTTTAAAAGGCCCGAGCTCTCTTTGTTATTTGTCGAATAACTTAAAAACGAATTATCGGATTAACTTGAAATTTTCAGAGATTATTTTTAAGATATTTTACTTAACGAAAATGCAAAAAAAAAAAAATTTGATTTTTTGAAAATTCTGACTACCCCTAACCCCTTAAACCAATTTATTTGGAGTTGCAGGAAAAAAGTGAATTTTTTACATTATTTATTGTTGTATTTTTTAAATAAACAATTGTTTTTACTTAACCCTTTCAGTCACGCAATTCAGATAATAACTAAAACATTCAAAATGCTATTGTATTTATGGTTTTTGGGGTCGCTGATTACGAATATGAAGTCAGATTTGCAAAATATTAAAAATTCAAAATGGCGGATCCAACATGGCGGATAATTTTTTTAAAATCATTCTAATTTTCCTGAAATTTGTTACTCGGGGGTTTTCGGGGTCGCTGATTACGAATCTAAAGTCAGTTTTAAAAAATTCAAAATGGCGGATCCAATATGGCGGACGACAAAATTAAAAATTCATCCCATCGGCATGAAACTTGTTACTCGGTGGTTTTCGGGGTCGCTGATTACGAATCTAAAGTCAGTTTTTAAAAATTCAAAATGGCGGATCAAATATGGCGGACGACGAAATAAAAAATTCATCCCATCGGCATGAAATTTGTTACTCGGGGGTTTTCGGGGTCGCTGATTACGAATCTGATGTCAGTTTTTGAAAATTCAAAATGGCGGATCGAATATGGCGGACGACGAAATTAAAAATTCATCCAATCGGCATGAAACTTGTTACTCGCCATATTGGATCCGCCATTTTGAATTTTTAAAAACTGACTTTAGATTTGTAATCAGCGACCCCGAAAACCCCCGAGTAACAAGTTTCATGCCAATTGGATGAATTTTTAATTTCGTCGTCCGCCATATTAGATCCGCCATTTTGAATTTTTAAAAACCGACTTCAGATTCGTAATCAGCGACCCCGAAAACCCCCAAGTAACAAGTTTCATGCTGATTAGATGGATTTTTTAAAAAGTCGTCCGCCATATTGGATCCGCTATTTTAAATTTCGCAAAATTCGTAAATTTTGCAAAAATTTTGAAAATATAACATCGATTTTGTAAATATTCGTAATCAACGAGCTCAAAAACTCCCAGGAAATAATTTTTTAGCGAGTCCGATTAATTTTTAATTTTTTCATGCGCCATATTAGATCCACCATTTTCAATTTTCAAAATTTTTCAATTCTGATATTATATTCGTAATTTGCGACCCTTAAAACCCCTAGTTAGTGATTGTCAAGCAAATATGATGGATTTTTATATTTTTTTCAGCCTTACCAAAAGGTGGTTAATATATTGACCACTGTGACTGAAAGGGTTAAAAAGTGATTTTTTTGGACCTTTATATTAATAAATATTATTAAAAAAATGTTTCATTTAATTTGGAAAGGTTACTCCGAAAAGTGCTAAAAAACTCCTGGAATGGCACATATATATTATAACCGAACAGAAACACTAATGAACTCCCTTGTGTTTTTCCGCAGTGGCTACAGCTCATAGCGGTGGAAAATATGTGCCCCGTGCAATTCTCCTCGATCTTGAGCCAGGAACAATGGACGCAGTACGTTCAGGAGCATTTGGAAAACTCTTTCGTCCCGATAATTTTGTTTTTGGTCAATCAGGCGCTGGTAATAATTGGGCAAAAGGTCACTATACCGAAGGTGCAGAATTAGTGGACTCAGTACTTGACGTTGTTCGAAAAGAATGTGAAAATTGTGATTGCCTTCAGGGCTTTCAATTGACCCATTCGCTTGGTGGTGGTACCGGTTCTGGAATGGGAACTCTTCTTATTTCAAAAATTCGCGAAGAATATCCCGATAGAATTATGAACACCTATTCGGTGATGCCATCGCCAAAGGTTTCCGATACTGTCGTTGAACCCTACAATGCAACCCTATCGGTTCATCAACTCGTTGAGAACACTGACGAAACATATTGTATCGATAATGAAGCCCTTTATGATATTTGTTTCCGTACACTCAAGGTTTCCAATCCATCGTACGGTGATCTTAATCATTTGGTGTCATTGACCATGTCGGGTGTCACCACTTGTCTTCGATTTCCAGGTCAATTGAATGCTGATCTTCGTAAACTTGCCGTCAATATGGTTCCATTTCCTCGGCTACATTTCTTTATGCCTGGCTTTGCACCTCTTACATCGAGATCAATGCAACAATATTCGGCGCTCTCGGTGCCCGAATTGACACAACAAATGTTTGATGCAAAAAATATGATGGCGGCTTGTGATCCAAGACATGGTAGATATTTGACGGTAGCGGCAGTATTTCGTGGTAGAATGTCAATGAAAGAGGTTGACGAACAGATGCTTAGTGTTCAAAATAAAAATAGTTCATATTTCGTTGAATGGATACCTAATAATGTGAAGACGGCTGTTTGCGATATTCCACCAAAGGGATTGAAAATGTCTTCAACATTCATTGGAAATACAACGGCCATACAGGAATTATTCAAGAGAATTTCAGAACAATTCACTGCTATGTTTAGGAGAAAGGCTTTTCTACATTGGTACACTGGTGAGGGAATGGATGAAATGGAGTTTACCGAAGCAGAATCGAATATGAATGATTTGGTCTCGGAATATCAACAGTATCAGGAAGCCACAGCTGAAGAGGATTTTGAAGTTGAAGAGGGTGGTGATGATTTTGAAACATGTGAACAAGAGTAAAAATTGCATTAAATTCGGTGGAATTGAAGATGTTTAGCGTATTCTCAAGTTTCATGTTTGTGTTTATCCTGCTAAGATGAACAATGTTAATAAGCAAAATTTTTTATATTTTAGAAGAGTCGACTGAAATGAATTTTTATATGGCATTTGATTTTATTATAGAAATGTAGCACACTTAATTGAAATTGAAAAAGAAATATAGCTACAAAAATTCTGAGCCACCTACCATTTGTCGATAATGTAGATCGCGGTCTTTCCGATAAATTTAAATCCGCATTAAGGTTCGGTTGGTACATCATCGGTAATGTAGATATTTATAATGTTCTGTTAACATCAGTCGGTAAAGTCACTTTCTAAATTATACACCTGATGGTAAATGCCTCAGAATCAATGAATCTATAAAACTTTTTTCAAAGTATTCGACTAATTGACGCAAAAAAATTGTCAAAGTTGAAATTATCAGGAAATTGTAAACGAGAAAAATCGTTCTTGAAAAAAGTCTGCCTCCGATGTTTTTTTAAGTTTCGAATTGCGAGGGACCATTTTTTCAAAAAATTTACTTTCCTGATAAAATGATAATAATTTAATATGAGGGACTACCAAAGGGCATCAACCAAAAAGACTTAAGAAACTGGTGATTCTGATTAAGATTTTGAGAAATATTTTATTTGATAATAATTATTTACGGATCAAAAAGTGATGAGGAGATTTTTTTTTCAATATTTGTAAGAATATAGGGAAATATATTATATATATTATATTGTCATTATTAAGGAATATATAGTTGTAATATTTCCAAAGAAAGAAAAATATCAAAAATTCTGGAAAGTTTGAAAATATTAAACAATTTTTTAATTATTTGGAAAATATTTCCTGTGACAATATATTTGTACTGTATAAGCAATACCAATTCTTTATTGGCATATACATTTAAAAAGTATGTAGTTTTAAATTAATAATAATTAATATATATTAAGAAGTTTATAATTTGACAGGCTTTGATGTATTGTTATAAGATTAGATAAATTTTTTGAAAAAGTTTGTATTTCAATTTTACTGTATAAGAAAGAAAATAAAGAATCTCAATGGAACAGTTGTTGTTCCCTATTCCTAAAAAAAAATTTCCCTATTTTTCTGTATTTTGCAAAAAAAACAGCATAATTTTTATTTTTGCTTATTTATTATTTTCAATTAAAGTTTATCCATATTGTAATTTGGTAAAAAAAATTTTTTCATCCAAACGAAAAAAAATACGTGTCGTTTAAAAAGCTTTGAAAAAATTGAGAAAAAAATTAGTTTCAAACTCCGACAATGTTTAGCCTGCCCGATTTGAAATTAATTTGGTTTACTTAATTTTATATTAAAGATTCTATTAATATGACAAAAAATATATTTTAATATAAGAAGTTTGTAATTTAACAGGCTTTGATATATTATATAAAAGATTACATATAAATTTTTTCAAATAGTTTGTATTTCAGTTTTACTGAAAGGAAATAAAAGAAATTCCGTGAAAAAGTTTTGTAATTAAAAAACAAAATCTTATTTGCAATGAAATAGAATTTATATATACAATTTGAGAAATAAATTACATTTTTCTTTTTTTTTTTTTTTTATTCATGTTCGTCGTCATCATCGTCATCATCATCGCCATTATTGTCATTTTGATTACCCTCTGTCTCTTCATCATCATCATCAAGACCCTCATAATTTGTTCCACCCTCTTGATGCTGTTGATATTCAAATATAAGTTCTTGAATTTTATTTTGTGCTTCAATAAAATCATCTTCTTGTATTCCTTCTCCTAAATACCAATGGAGATAAGCTTTTTTACGAAACATTCTTGTAAATGAAACGTCAACTCTTCGAAATAATTCTTGAATTGCAGTCGTATTTATAATTGCTGTTGCACTTGTATTTAAACCACGTGGTGGAATATCGCACATTGCAACTTTTACCGAATTTGGAAGCCATTCCATAAAACATGAACTAGTCTTGTCTCGAATTTTCCATATTTCTTCATCTATTTCCTAAACAATTTTTTTAAAATTAATTAATATTGTAAAACAATTAAATAATTTCCTTATTTCACGCCAAATTACACATCATTTTATCATTTATATTTCCAAATTTTTTTTCTTTTAGTACTACTAATTGAGGATCATTTTTATGATTTTTTTTTTTTTCAATTTTCAAAACAACCGTTAAAACGAGATATGAATTATTCAAAATTTTTAGAATTTAAATGATTTTTTAGGGCCGCATGAATGTCAAATAAAAATCATTGATTAGAATTTTTATTTCAAAGTATTTTATATTAAAAATAATTATAGTTTTTAGATCAATTTTCACTTTTCGAATTAAAATTTAACAGATTTTCTTTTCATACCAATTTTAATGAAACCCTATTGAAAATCCCCACATGGGAAACCACATGGGAAACCACATGGGATCCTATGTCAAAAACTATGTAAAACCCCATTCCCCACATGGGAAACCACATGGGATCCCATATAAAAACTCATGGGAAATTGGGACAGGAATTGGCATAGGAAAATATCAAAACGAGGTTCCTCCATGTCATTTCCTATGTCAAATCCCATGTCAAATATCATGTTAAATACCATGTTAAATACTAATTGAGATCCTTTATCACTTTTTTGAAAAATTTTCCCATGTCAAACCCCATGTCATTTCCCAAGTAAAAACCTTTATCATTTTTTTGAAAAATTTTCCCATGTCATTTCCCATGTTAAATATTTATCATTTTTTTGAAAAATTTTCCCATGTCAAATCCTCTTTCGCCTTATCGAAAATACCCACATAGGAAAGCATATGGGAATCCACATGGGAAATGGAATACGATTTCATGTGCATTCTTCCAAATGATAAAACAAATAGATTTAAGCATAGGAAATCATATAAGATTTCATATAGATTCTGAAATTTCAACCTAAGATTTCACATGGATTTACATATAGGAAACGATATAGGATTTTATTCGGGAATTTTTTAGTTGGCTGCTTTATGCAGGCGGCAGTTTACAAAAAAAAATTAATTATTTGATTAAATATCAAATAATAATACTTCAACTCATCTGAAAATAAAAAAAAGTTTACTTTACTTCTGCCTTAGACTCTCAGCTTTTATAGTATTCCAGACTGATCTCAACTGTGAGAGAAAATATTTTCACCATCTGGTGGTGAAACAATGAAACTATAATGACGATCAACATCTATATTGAAATTTCCTATGTCATTTCCCATGTGAAATCCTCTTTCATTTATTCGAAAAATTTTCCCATGTCATTTCCCATGTGAAATCTTATCATTTTTTGGAAAAATTTTCCCATGTCATTTCCCATGTGAAATCCTTCATCATTTTTTTGACAAATCCTCTTTCGCCCTATCGAAAATACCCACATGGGAAAGCATATGGGAATCCACAGAGGAAATGGAATACGATAAAGGATTTCACATGGCAAATGACATGAGCTTTGACGTGGGAATTGATATGGGAAAATTTTTCCAAAAAATAATAAAAGATTTCACATGGGAAATGACATGGGAAAATTTTTTGAAAAAAATGATAAAGGAATTCACATAGGAAATGACATGGGAAAATTTTTCGAAAAAATGATAAGATTTCACATGGGAAATGACATGGGAAATGACATAGGAAATTTCAATATAGATGTTGATCGTCATTATAGTTTCATTGTTTCACCACCAGATGGTGAAAATATTTTCTCTCACAATTGAGATCAGTCTGGAATACTATAAAAGCTGAGAGTCTAAGGCAGAAGTAAAGTAAACTTTTTTTTATTTTCAGATGAGTTGAAGTATTATTATTTGATATTTAATCAAATAATTAATTTTTTTTGTAAACTGCCGCCTGCATAAAGCAGCCAACTAAAAAATTTCCGAATAAAATCCTATATCGTTTCCTATATGTAAATCCATGTGAAATCTTAGGTTGAAATTTCAGAATCTATATGAAATCTTATATGATTTCCTATGCTTAAATCTATTTGTTTTATCATTTGGAAGAATGCACATGAAATCGTATTCCATTTCCCATGTGGATTCCCATATGGTGTCCCATGTGGATTCCCATATGCTTTCCTATGTGGGTATTTTCGATAAGGCGAAAGAGGATTTGACATGGGAAAATTTTTCAAAAAAATGATAAAAGATTTCACATGGGAAATGACATGGGAAAATTTTTCAAAAAAATGATAAAGGTTTTTACTTGGGAAATGACATGGGGTTTGACATGGGAAAATTTTTCAAAAAAGTGATAAAGGATCTCAATTAGTATTTAACATGGTATTTAACATGATATTTGACATAAGATTTGACATAGGAAATGACATGGAGGAACCTCGTTTTGATATTTTCCTATGCCAATTCCTGTCCCAATTTCCCATGAGTTTTTGTATGGGATCCCATGTGGTTTCCCATGTGGGGAATGGGGTTTTACATAGTTTTTGACATAGGATCCCATGTGGTTTCCCATGTGGTTTCCCATGTGGGGATTTTCAATAGGGAACAAAATCATTATCTAATGAATTTTTGTTTGACAGAATTTTTATTTCACAGTAATTTTCTTTAAATTACTTTTTATTTTAATGAGTAGAATAGCGAGATTCCTTGTACCAAACAAAATCATTTCTCCAAAATTTTAACCCAAAATCATTTTTTATTTCAGAGAAAGTTTCAAACCACAAAAAAAACATCCTTTGTCCACATATACCCTTAACAGAATTTTCATTCAATCAAATTTTTAAATAACAGAAATCCAAATTCACCGAATTTTCATTTGTTCGAAATTACAAATGACCGAACAAAGAATCAACAGGAAGATTTTGGCGCAATTTTTAAAATTGACAAATCACGATTTTCTTGATAATTTCTAATTGGTCAATAATTTTAAAAATTGCGCCGAAATCTTTCTCCCGATTATTTGCTCGAACAAAAGAAAATTCGGCATCTTAATTTATAGAATAATCATGAACCCCATTTTTTAATTTTGAATGCACATGACTTCCTTAAAAATGCATCAATTAATTTTTTTTTTTAATTGTGTATTATAGAAGACTAATATTTTTAACAATCTAACGGTGAGGGAAAAATCATGGAAAAGTCAGGGAATTACTTTAATTTTCTGGAATTTTTTAAGAATAAATTAAAAAATTTTTTTTACTTCTTTCCCAAAGCAAATGCAAATTAAAAAGTTGGCATTCACGCTCAATTATTAAGCATGTGATATATCTTATATTCATTATGTAAACAATTATTTACTACTATTTATTGAATCTAATAAATGATTTTTTAAGCTTAGATAACAATAAATTAATTTTTTTCAGTGAAATATTTGGTTTTTTAATACCTATATAAAAATTATTTAATACAATTTTATTTTATCGGTTCAACTTCAAATAAAGTAAATTATTCATTAATACGAATAATTTATTATTTAACCCACATTTAACTTATAAAAATTTTTACGGCGTCAAATCTTAAATTATCGAATTTCTATTTAGCAAAATTGTATAAAGTGGATTTTATATTATGCAAAATTTTCAATTTCCAATTTAACTAAAATTCGATTTAAAAGAATTTCTATTTAGCAGAACTCTTATAAAGCATTTTTTCTATTACTTTTTAAAAATTTTAAATTAATATAATTTCAATTTAACAAAATTTATGTCTATAAAAATTGAGAAAAAAAAACTAAGTAGAATAATTTTTCTTAAATGAGAATTCTGTTAAATAAGAAATAGTTCGAATTAAAATTTTCTTTATAATAAAAAATTTTCTATAATTAAGAATTTTTTAAAATAGAAATTCTGTTAATTGTGGATTTATTCAATGACAATTCTGTTAAGTAAATATTTTGATAAATCAAAATTTACTAAAATAACAATTGTGTTAAAAAATTTTTTCTTTGTGCAATTTTTCTTGACATAAATTTCGTTAAATTGAAATTGTATTAATTTGAAATTCGATGTACTAAAAAATCTGCTTTATATAATTTTACAAAATAAACATTTGATAATTTAAGATTTGACGCCATAAAAATTCTTTTAAATTAAATGTTGAGAATATTTATACGTCCAGAATTAGTTTATTTATTTCACTTAAATATTTTATTTTTCACAAATCATTATTTATTTGGTTCAAATACATATATGAAATTAGTGAATAATAAGACAGGTAAATGATTTAATTGTATCAAAATAAATTTTATTTGATCAAAATAAAAAATTTTTTATGTAATTTAAGGCCAGGAAATTTTTTTTCCCAAGCAGTTGTTAGACACCCTGTTTAAATTATTGTAATTTTTATATCAGTAAAAAAGTTTCCTAAAATTTTGCCTATTAGATTTTTAAATTATGAAAATATATTTTACCTTGGAAGAGAGATTGCCACGAAAAATAATACCAACAGTTATAAATCGTCCCTTTCGTGGATCACAAAATGCAAACATATTATTGGCTTCAAATATTTGACGCGTTAATTCCGTAGCTGTTTCCATTCT
This sequence comes from Leptopilina boulardi, assembly GCF_019393585.1. Lineage (NCBI taxonomy): Eukaryota > Metazoa > Arthropoda > Insecta > Hymenoptera > Figitidae > Leptopilina > Leptopilina boulardi. The sequence continues at coordinate 168,893 of NW_026137921.1, forward strand.
ATATGAACCGGCATTGCGTGTCATTAATGGCACAAATCCAGGTACAAAAAAATGTAATTTTGGAAATGGTACCATATTGACGAGTAATTTTCGAAGGTCCATATTTAATTGGCCAGGAAATCTTAGACTTGTTGTAATTCCGGCCATGCAATTTGATATTAAATAATTCATATCGGGATATGTTGGTGATGCAATTTCCATATTTTTCGTCAATATATGATACAATGCTTCATTGTCAATGCAAAAAGTTTCGTCTGTTGCCTCAGTCAATAGGCTCAATGTTAAAATTGCATTATAGGGCTCAACAATTGTATTCGAAACTTTTGGCGATGGTATCACTGAATAACTTTTTACAATTCTATCGGGATAGTCTTCTTGTAAAAGTGTCATGAGACGAGTGCCCATTCCTGATCCAGTACCACCTCCAAGAGAATGAATCACTTGAAATCCTATAATTTTATACAAGCAAAATTTCAGTAATAATAATAAATTATTTTTTCTTATTTTCGTAAATTTTTATGAAATTGATAATTTGGGTTCCTTTAAGGGTTAAAATAAAAAATTCCAAGTATTTTTGAAAAATTCAAAATATTTTTCAAAATATTGCAAATATAAATTTTTTGTAATTTTTTTTTTTTTTTTTTTGATTTATTATAACATCCGCAAATTTTAACCAATTTTGATAACTTTGGATAAAATAACAAAAATCAGTGAGCCGACATTTATGAAGGTCGACATTTTATTTGATCGAAAATCTAAATGGTCGACATTTTATTTGGTCGAAATTCTAAATTATCGACATTTAAAGTGGTCGAAATTTTATTAGTTATAGATATTTTGTTTGGTAAATATTCTAAATGAACGACATTTAATTTGGTCGATATTTTAAAAACTCAACACTTTTTTAGCTAGACGAGTTTCCTTTCTATGTTGTTTGTCGGTAAAGTACATTGAAATTTTGCGGGAAATTTGAAATTATTGATGTAAATAATAATAACAACATAGAGAGGAAACTCGTATAGCTAAAAAAATGTCGAGCTTTTAAAATATCGACCAAATTAAATTTCGATGGATATAAAATTCGATCCTTTTAAATTTCTATCATTTAGAATATCGAACAAATAAAATATCAACTACTATTGTGGATCATTTAGAATATCGACCAAACAAAATATCGAACTAATAAAATTTCAACCACTTCAAATGTCGATCATTTAGAATTTCGACCAAATAAAATATCGACTAAATAAAATGTCGACCATTTAAAATACCGACCATTTAAAATTTCGACCAAATAAAATATCGACTTAATGTAATTCGATCAATTAAAATTTCGAACTTTTTAATTTTTGGGAAAAATCATGCACCTCAAATCAGTGATCATTTGACCCGGACTTTTTCTTCAGATCGCGCCTGAATCATTCACTAATTTAAATTTTTAATACATTGGAAAATAATGTACACACATGTTGAGTTTGTTATTGTTAGTTAATTATTATGGAAAAAAAAGGAAACAATTTTACTTACCTTGAATTAAATCACAATTTTCTGCCTCGAGTCGAATCATGTCCAGCGTTTCATTGGCCAATTCTGCACCTTCAGTGAAATAACCTTTTGCAAAATTATTCGCCGCACCATTGTGCGAACTAATAAAACAGTCTGGTGAAAAAATTCTCCCATTCGGTCCAGATTTGACCATTTCCAAACTTCCTGGATCAAGATCAACATTCAATGATCTTGGAACATATCTACCGCCTTGGTTTTTTTTTATATTAAGAAAAAAAATTATATTTATTATAGTCAATTGAATTTTTAATAATTTTATTTTTGTAATAAAATGCAAAAAAAAAAACAATTTTTTTACCCATTCCTTGCTTGAAAAAAACACTGATGTATTGTAATTGTACATCAGAAGTTCCAATATAATTTCCATCAGCATTTACTCCATGCTCGTCAGTAAGTACTTCCCAGAACTGAAAAAATTATTCATATAATATATTTATTACAATAAATTAAAATTGCAATTCAATAAAATTAACTTAATTTCGAATATTTAATAGATACATTAGAAAAAATCGAAATTAGATATATAAAAATAACAATTTCAATTTTGATATTCATATATTTACCTTTGATCCAACGCTATTTCCGCATTGACCTATTTGAATATGAATCATTTCTCTCATGTTGAATAAATATTTATATTTTTATTTGCAAATTTAGAAAATATGAAACATGAAATTAATTTTCAAGCCAAAAAAAAAGTTAAAAATTTTTTATGCCAAAAATATGAAAGATAGAGGTTAAAAATTAGTTTCTAAAAAATGGAGAAAATAAAACAAAAAAGAGTAGTCATATTGATTTATTATCACGTTTGAAGAGAAATCGCGCTTATATTAAATCAATATTTTATCAACTGAAGCAAAATAAAAAAACAAATGCGTTTTCATTTACATAATGTACATTTTTCTTTTTTAAAAAATAATATATTATTTGAAAAAAACATATCACTTTTAGAGAAACTCACATCCGATATTTATTCATTTAAATATATACAAAAATTAATTTGACAATTTTACATTCTTCATTTTGATATCTGGTTTGATTTTAAAAAAATCAGTAATTTCCCTAAAAAATCATTAATTAAAATTGGGACGCATGATTATGTTCTAAAAATCATTATAGTCATACTTTACATTTTATCGAATTTTATTTGTCCTAATTAGTTTTGAGCCGAATTTTTATTTGTTCGAAATAGCATTTGGCATAATAGGCATTTTAAAGAATTTTTATTGGGTAGAATTTCATTGAATAGAATTTTCCTTCAGATGAATTTTCATTTGTTCGAATTTTATTTGATATAATTTCTATATAATCGATTTTTCATACTACAGAATTTTTACTTAACCGACAAATCATTTAATAGAATTTCTAATTGATAGAATTTTCATTTGTCCGAATTTTCAAATGGCCAAACAAACAATCGACAGAACGATTTCGGCGCGATTTTTAAAATCAACCAATCAAAAATTATTTATAAAATTGTGATTGGTTGATTTTAAAAATCGCGCTGAAATCTTTCTGTCGATTGTTTGTTCGGCCATTTGAAAATTCGGACAAATGAAAATTCTATCAATTAGAAATTCTATTAAATGATTTGTCGGTTAAGTAAAAATTCTGTAGTATGAAAAATCGATTATATAGAAATTATATCAAATAAAATTCGAACAAATGAAGAATCTATTCAATGAAATTCTACCCAATAAAAATTCTTTAAAATGCCTATTATGTTAAATGAAAATTCGAGCAAATAAAAATTCTGACAAATAAAAAATCGCTTTGATGTAAATTATGCCAAATGCTATTTCGAACAAATAAAAATTCGGCTCAAAACTAATTAGGACAAATAAAATTCGATAAAATGTAAAGTATGACTAATGATTTTTAGAACATAATCATGCGTCCCTTAAAATTTTGTTTCTAAAGAATTTTATTAGATGTATGACATATCAATTTATTTTTTATTATAGATATAATTATTTTTTAGGCGAATTATTATTTTTCGAATTAACCTTTGACAGAATTTCTTTTTAACCAAATTTTTACTTTAACAAAATTTTTAAGTATGTACTGAATTTTTGTTTGACACAGTTTTTGAATCATTTCAAATTCTGTTGAATGAGAATTCTGCTAAATTAATATTCGGTTAAAATAGACTAAAAAAAATAGTTGGGTAAAAAGAAATTATATGAAATAAAATTTTTGAACCTGAAAATGGAGGTTGAGTACAACTTCGTTTAAAAAGTAATTTTATTAAATGCTATTTCAAAAAATAAAAATTCATCTATTATAATCATTTTATCTAATAAAATTCTTTAAAATGAAAATTTTAATAATTTTTATGGAAAATTCATGCATCCCGATGGAGGTTATTATATCAAATTTGTTAAAAATTTTTAAAATATTTTTTTTTATTTTATCTATTGAAATTTTTAAATTTAATAACTTTTAGAAGATAAAATATATTGTATGTGAGCTGTGCATAAAATTTAGAATTTTATGATTATTTTATTTTTTGTATTCATGAACATTTCGTGATTTTCATGCAATTTTCGTATAAACTTTCAAATATTTATTACACTGCGCTTACAATATAAACTTTTTTTGTAAAATTAATTTCAATTTCTGCATACTATTGTTGTGAAAAACAAGAATTTTTAACAATGAGAAAACTATTAACGTTAAATATTTTTTGGATACTTTTGTCTGCGTCAATTGCTGATGACATTGTTTGGAATGAGACGGTAAGTTTATAAAAAATTCAAAAATTTTAATTTACTTATTTTTTTTGGGTCGCTAATTACCCAGTGGGCACACTTATTCAAAAGACCTACCAAAGATGTCTTTTTGCGGACGTGTTTTGGACTTGTGACAAAAGGCGTCTTTGAGACTTCTTATAAATACGCCCTAAGAATTTTCTATGTCTTGGCCATTAGATTTCTTTAAGATGTCTTAAAGACGTCTTTTGTTTCAAATTTTGAAAATAGAAAAATTTTCATAAACAGATAATGTTATTTTCTAAGTTCAACTTGAACTTAGAAACTGCTGAAGATAAAAGTTATAGGAATTTTTCTAAGTTAAATATTTATTTCATTGACCCAGGCGGAAATTTACAAACGGCGCGGAACCCAGTCCGTACCGACGTCGGGTCGGCGGTGCTGGATTTAAACCGGCAAGCAACGCGCCGGGACCTGGCATCATTTCGAAAGATGACTTGCCCAGTATCCGGCTGGGCAACCGGCACGGTACAGGCATCTTACCGCCCAGCGACCGACCGCGCACCGGCGTTCTTTCGCATAGCATCCGTCTGGGTACTGTCATTTTACCGAAGGTTCCGTGTTGGGTCCATGCGCGTGGAACATAGCCTTTGATGACCTTCTGGAGACTCTTGAGCAATTAATCGGAAAGTCATTTGCAGTCTATGCAGATGACTTGACGGTAATTGTCTCTGGAAACTCCAGAAAGGAACTCCAGGAGAGAGCTCAAGATGTGGCCGACGTAGTCTCTCAATGGTGTGGCGCTAACGGTGTCCAGTTGTCAAAGAGCAAAACGGAGATGGTGTACCTCAAGTTCAACCCCCCTCGAAACAGAAGACGCTCGAACAAGAACAGAGAGTGGAGATACCCCTCTGATATGAGCAAACGGGCCCCTATCGTCAAATTGGGCACCAAGTCAATCTCACTAAAGAAAAGTGTTCGATTGCTTAATGTTCATATTGACGAGGGGCACAAGGTTACGACGCACTGTACGCTGACAGCCGACAAACTTAAACGACAGATCCCACACAGCACAACATCTTACACCAGGCCTACAGCAGGCTTACATGTAAGGTTTGTAAGGTAACATCGTAAGCCCATAGTAGACTTACAGTAAACCTAAAATGTCCGCCTTACAGTAAGCTTACATGGTAGGGTCGAGGTAAGCTTACATGGTAGGGTCGAGGTAAGCTTACACGGTAAGGTCGAGGTAAGCTTATGAGTAAAGGCTGTGGTAAGGTTATTATTAAGTTGTAAGGTTGAGGTAAGGTTGTGGTAAGCTTACAAGGTAAGGCAAGTTATATTCAAATAATAATATTAATAATAAATAAATATTCAATAAAAAAATTTTTCTTTTGCCTTATTCTATTTTGGGAACCTATCATTTCGCAGAAAGTTTTGAAAACAAATTTGGGAGGAGTAGGATTCGAACCCGGGACCGAAGTATATACCTAACAACCTAACCAACTGAGCTAAACGGGGAACTGACAATGAGAAAAGTAATCTTACTTTTAAAGTGGAACCAAGAAGATAATCAACTCCTTAAAAGCAAGATTACTTTTCTCATTGTCAGTTCCCCGTTTAGCTCAGTTGGTTAGGTTGTTAGGTATATACTTCGGTCCCGGGTTCGAATCCTACTCCTCCCAAATTTGTTTTCAAAACTTTCTGCGAAATGATAGGTTCCCAAAATAGAATAAGGCAAAAGAAAAATTTTTTTATTGAATATTTATTTATTATTAATATTATTATTTGAATATAACTTGCCTTACCTTGTAAGCTTACCACAACCTTACCTCAACCTTACAACTTAATAATAACCTTACCACAGCCTTTACTCATAAGCTTACCTCGACCTTACCGTGTAAGCTTACCTCGACCCTACCATGTAAGCTTACCTCGACCCTACCATGTAAGCTTACCTCGACCCTACCATGTAAGCTTACCTCGACCTTACCGTGTAAGCTTACCTCGACCTTACCGTGTAAGCTTACCTCGACCCTACCATGTAAGCTTACCTCGACCCTACCATGTAAGCTTACCTCGACCTTACCGTGTAAGCTTACCTCGACCTTACCGTGTAAGCTTACCTCGACCCTACCATGTAAGCTTACCTCGACCCTACCATGTAAGCTTACCTCGACCTTACCGTGTAAGCTTACCTCGACCTTACCGTGTAAGCTTACCTCGACCCTACCATGTAAGCTTACCTCGACCCTACCATGTAAGCTTACTGTAAGGCGGACATTTTAGGTTTACTGTAAGTCTACTTTGGGCTTACGATGTTACCTTACAAACCTTACATGTAAGCCTGCTGTAGGCCTGGTGTAAGATGTTGTGCTGTGTGGGATGGCTGCCATCCGACGGGCCGCTCCCAGCAAATGGGGATTACACTACCGGACGTTAAATACGATTTACCGGGGTGTTTTCCCCGCTATTGCTGGATACGCAGCGGCTGGATGGGCAGACCTTGCGACACAGACGGACTTACGGAAACTAAGGACAGCACAGAGACAGTCACTGCTGACGATGACTAGGTCATACTCTACACCATCGAGTAGCGCGCTATGCGTGCTCGCTGGGGTTTTGCCCGTAGGTCTCCTTCTGCGTGAAAGACTAGCGCTGTATAGCATCCGCAGACGATGGGGATTCCGACACGGCAATATGTCCGTGTACGAGGAGGAGATAGGAAGAGGGATCAAGGGTAGGGTGAGAAGAGAAACCCTCCGTATGTGGCAGGAGAGTTGGACAAACGACGCTGTCGGAAGGGTGACGCACACGCTGATCCCCGACGCCTACCGAAAGTTTGCAACTTTTCAGGATAATTTTCTATATTGCTCTAAAGTTAACATAAAAAAGGATGTTTTTATCACTCAAACCTTTTTTTAATAAAAAATTAAAATGCTGGAGTATTTCCGACTTCGGATTCGTAATCTGCGTAAAAGAAACCTATGAAAATCATGTATCATTTTATTTTTCTAACTTATAAATGTTAATAAAAAAAACATAAATGAATCCGAGGGGGAATTTACTAGTTAAAAACGTGTACACTTGAATACCGGTAATACACCTCATATTACTCTTATTACTAAGTACGTCTTCAACGGCTGAGGTGCTTAAGGTGCAATGCTTCAAGCGCAAGGTATCAGACCAATTAAACAAGAACAGACTTATGCAAAATACATGGACTTAATTTAAGGTGTAAAAAGTTTGATTCATTTCATTGACAAATAAGTTCCTAAACTTTGTAAAGGATTTTATTTGTCTAGGATGGCTCCGACACTTAAGGCGTAGAGTTTCAACCCAACGTATCGCAGGTTCGATCCCAGGTCCGGGAAGATTTTTTCATTCCTGATTTCTGTATACGCGTATAGAAATAAAACAAAAGTCAAAATTTAAATAAGATAAGATAATAATTAACCCACATAGCACAACTTCTTGCTGTGAGGTTACTATAAGGATATCTGTAGGGTTTGTAAGGTTACCGTGTAAGCCTGCAGTAAACTTGAGGTAATCTTAAAACTTCCGCCTTACAGTAAGCTTACACAGTAAAGCTTAGGTAAGCTTACACAGAAAGGTCGTGGTAAGTTTACGTGGTAAGGTTGTGGTAAGCTTACACGGTAAGGTTGTTGTAAGCTTTCCGTAAGGTTACTGTAAGGTTGCTGTAAGGTTACTGTGAACATAAAGTAATATGAAAATATATTAAAAATAATTACATTATAATATATATTATATCATAAATTTTTTTTTTTAAATTATATATTTGGTAAAGTACTTCATGAACCCCAATAGGGTTTGTTAAATAAAATTTACTGCGCAGCCGTATGTACCATAGAAAACTACTGCGCATAAATATTAATAAAATTTATTTATTAACAACATTCTATGTTTACAGTAACCTTACAGCAACCTTACATCAACCTTACAGTAATCTAAAAAGAAGCTTACAGCAACCTTACCGTGTAGGCTTACCACAACCTTACCACGTAAACTTACCACGACCTTACTGTGTAAGCTTACCTTAGCTTTACTCTGTAAGCTTACTGTAAGGCGGAAGTTTTAAGTTAACCTCAAGTTTACTGTAGGCTTACACGGTAACCTTACAAACCCTACAGATATCCTCACAGTAACCTCACAGCAAAAAGCCGTGCTATGTGGGAATGTATTTTAACTTCGAAAATATTCTGAAGGAAATATATTGATGTCCTAAAGACGTCCTTTTCGAATGTCTTTTAGAAGTCTTTTAGTCAGACATTAAACGTCTTAAAAATGTTCTTTGGATGTCTTTATGATGTCTTCGAAACATTATTGCTTCCTCGTGGAGGAAGCTTTGTAGTCCTTTCGTTTATAAAACTTTTCAAAGTGGCGGAAACAAATTTTTTTCTTTATAGAAACATGTTATATGAGATCCTGATCAATTGTCCGGATGTATGCATGTGTGTGTGTGTGGATCCCTTTTTTGTTTAGAAGATAACTTTAACAGGTTTTAATGGATTTAGATAAAATTTGGTAGGCTCATTTATCATATTAATATCTCAAATCTGACCAAAGGATTTTGAAAAATACCAAAAAAAAAAATTTTATCGTCTTTTTTTCCAAAAAATTTTTTTTAATCGAAAAAATTTTTAAATAGAAAAATTTAAGGTTATATATAATAAAATCGTATTCCTTACGTCAAGACGAATCGATCGATATATATAAAGTATACATTTGAGGTAAATTTAAAGAATTAATGAAAGATAAAAAATCAAAAATTCACATTTTGGCAATAAAATTTTGCATTCTCCACGAGGAAGCAAATTTTTTTGCTGATCGTAAAGAGGAAGCAAAATGTTCATGTAATGAACATCTGAATTTACAACTTGTTATCAAAGTCCCAGGATGTCCGCAGACAAAAACAGACGTCTCGGTGCCCACTGGGCGAGTAACCCCTTAAATAAAAAATTAGTTAGAGTTACATTTTTATTTATACTTCTTTATTGTTTCTTTATTACGTTTTCTACACTGAGAAAAAAAATTTAGTGTTTGCAACAAAATTGTTTGGTTAGGCAATTTTGGTTCTTGTAGCCAAATTTTGGTTGGCTAAAACAAAGTCGTAGAGTTATCTCATCCGAACATTTGGTTAGGCCAACAAAATGATTTCGTTAAACATTTTTAAATTCCAACCAAAATTTGGTTTCGACAACAAAATAATTTGGTTAACACAACAAAATAGTTTGGTCTAAAAAACCAAATGATCGTTTGTTGTCCTAACCAAAATTTGGTTGCGACAACCAAATAATTTGATTCGCTCTCAGCTCATAGCTTAAGAGAACAGTTAGCTTAAATTTCTTACAAGGATGGGTAGTCCAGTGGTTAGAGCTCCCGACCTTCAGTTTTAAAACAGAGGTTCGATCCCAGGCGGAGATGCGACTTTTCAAAGTCCACAAATATTTCAATTAGATAAATATAAATTCAATGTTAAATTGATAATAAATAAATAATGAAATAAATAAAAGAGATAAGGTAGAATAAAATTTTTAATTTTACAAAAAGAAACTGTTTGATCAACCAAACATTTTTGTTGACCTAACAAAAAAAATTTGGTTGGGCTAACCAAACCAAATTTTGGTTGCTCCCCTATTGAAAATCCCCACATGGGAAACCACATGGGAAACCACATGGGATCCTATGTCAAAAACTATGTAAAACCCCATTCCCCACATGGGAAACCACATGGGATCCCATATAAAAACTCATGGGAAATTGGGACAGGAATTGGCATAGGAAAATATCAAAACGAGGTTCCTCCATGTCATTTCCTATGTCAAATCCCATGTCAAATATCATGTTAAATACCATGTTAAATACTAATTGAGATCCTTTATCACTTTTTTGAAAAATTTTCCCATGTCAAACCCCATGTCATTTCCCAAGTAAAAACCTTTATCATTTTTTTGAAAAATTTTCCCATGTCATTTCCCATGTTAAATATTTATCATTTTTTTGAAAAATTTTCCCATGTCAAATCCTCTTTCGCCTTATCGAAAATACCCACATAGGAAAGCATATGGGAATCCACATGGGAAATGGAATACGATTTCATGTGCATTCTTCCAAATGATAAAACAAATAGATTTAAGCATAGGAAATCATATAAGATTTCATATAGATTCTGAAATTTCAACCTAAGATTTCACATGGATTTACATATAGGAAACGATATAGGATTTTATTCGGGAATTTTTTAGTTGGCTGCTTTATGCAGGCGGCAGTTTACAAAAAAAAATTAATTATTTGATTAAATATCAAATAATAATACTTCAACTCATCTGAAAATAAAAAAAAGTTTACTTTACTTCTGCCTTAGACTCTCAGCTTTTATAGTATTCCAGACTGATCTCAACTGTGAGAGAAAATATTTTCACCATCTGGTGGTGAAACAATGAAACTATAATGACGATCAACATCTATATTGAAATTTCCTATGTCATTTCCCATGTGAAATCCTCTTTCATTTATTCGAAAAATTTTCCCATGTCATTTCCCATGTGAAATCTTATCATTTTTTGGAAAAATTTTCCCATGTCATTTCCCATGTGAAATCCTTCATCATTTTTTTGACAAATCCTCTTTCGCCCTATCGAAAATACCCACATGGGAAAGCATATGGGAATCCACAGAGGAAATGGAATACGATAAAGGATTTCACATGGCAAATGACATGAGCTTTGACGTGGGAATTGATATGGGAAAATTTTTCCAAAAAATAATAAAAGATTTCACATGGGAAATGACATGGGAAAATTTTTTGAAAAAAATGATAAAGGAATTCACATAGGAAATGACATGGGAAAATTTTTCGAAAAAATGATAAGATTTCACATGGGAAATGACATGGGAAATGACATAGGAAATTTCAATATAGATGTTGATCGTCATTATAGTTTCATTGTTTCACCACCAGATGGTGAAAATATTTTCTCTCACAATTGAGATCAGTCTGGAATACTATAAAAGCTGAGAGTCTAAGGCAGAAGTAAAGTAAACTTTTTTTTATTTTCAGATGAGTTGAAGTATTATTATTTGATATTTAATCAAATAATTAATTTTTTTTGTAAACTGCCGCCTGCATAAAGCAGCCAACTAAAAAATTTCCGAATAAAATCCTATATCGTTTCCTATATGTAAATCCATGTGAAATCTTAGGTTGAAATTTCAGAATCTATATGAAATCTTATATGATTTCCTATGCTTAAATCTATTTGTTTTATCATTTGGAAGAATGCACATGAAATCGTATTCCATTTCCCATGTGGATTCCCATATGGTGTCCCATGTGGATTCCCATATGCTTTCCTATGTGGGTATTTTCGATAAGGCGAAAGAGGATTTGACATGGGAAAATTTTTCAAAAAAATGATAAAAGATTTCACATGGGAAATGACATGGGAAAATTTTTCAAAAAAATGATAAAGGTTTTTACTTGGGAAATGACATGGGGTTTGACATGGGAAAATTTTTCAAAAAAGTGATAAAGGATCTCAATTAGTATTTAACATGGTATTTAACATGATATTTGACATAAGATTTGACATAGGAAATGACATGGAGGAACCTCGTTTTGATATTTTCCTATGCCAATTCCTGTCCCAATTTCCCATGAGTTTTTGTATGGGATCCCATGTGGTTTCCCATGTGGGGAATGGGGTTTTACATAGTTTTTGACATAGGATCCCATGTGGTTTCCCATGTGGTTTCCCATGTGGGGATTTTCAATAGGGTCTGACTAAACATTTTTCTCAGTGTACCACAAATGAAAACAAATGCTAGTGACTCCATTATTTTTTACGCCATTTATACTACATTTCAGGAAACAGAAAGAACTATCACGCCAATTGTTAAACTATGTAAATCATATTGTAAAAATCCCTGTAAAAATATCAAATGGTATGATCGAATTTATCATCATAAATCTCATTTTGGTTTAATTATAAAAAAGGATACGGAATTCGAACTAACAATAACGAATTCAATAAATGTTAGAGATTTAATGTTTTTTTGTCTTTCCCAAACATCAGAAGAATCCAATTACAAGATTAATCTTAAAAATCAAACAACACACAGAGTAAAAGCCATATCCGATTGTGTCCCAATGATTTCTGACTTATACCACACTGAAGAAGTCGAAGTAAATGTAAAAATTACAACAAAATTTTGGCTACCTTTGCCGACTTTTGATACAAGTTCTGATACAACACGAAAAAAAGAGTCTCAATTCTTCGATAATTTAAAAATATATGGATTTGTAGAAAACAAATACACTCAAATGTTATTATCAGCTAAAGCAATTATTGACATCAAAAATGCAAATATCAGTCTATATAAGGGACTACGAAATCAGGCACAAGTACTTCAATATTATGATTCATTATATGGTGTCGGCACTCAAAAATTTTTATGTTATTCAAAGGAGGGAAGTTCAAATGAACATATAATTTTATTTTTAATGTACTCACCATGTGATATATCATGCAATAATGAAATACGTTTTAATAATGAATTCATAAAAATTGAAAACAAGATTATAGAGTGGCTACAACCCACAGGCAATTCAAGTTTCGAGTTATTAACTTTCTTCGGAAGTTTTTATAACATTGAGACATATTTGTTCGGTTTAAAAGACACATTCTTCTTGTGGAGGAAGATATTTGCACTTTTTTACGAACAAAAATACAACGAAACAATGAATTCCAGGCTATCTTTAAATAGATCAGAACAAGAATCTTTTATACACAAATATAAAAATAATTTTCCTGTTAGCACATGGAATGAAAAAGAAAAATTACTTTTTTTGATGAGTCTTTTTGATTATAAAGGCTCGGATCAATTATTACGAAAATTCTACATTGGTTATTCTTCAGTAGATAGGTTGAAAAACAATATAAACATATTTCCTACTATTGCGAAAATATTTTATGATCTTTATAACGTAAACATATTACCTTACTTAAAGAAGGTAATTAAATTTGAAGATTTTTGGATGCCCGTAATATATTCAGATTTAGAATTACTATGTGCCAGTGGACGCGCTGTAATGCCGGCAGTGGATTTTAATATAAACTCTACTGCTTTGTATAATATGACTAAGAATCGATTTATAAACACATCTGTCTTAACATTGTTTTACGAACTAGAAGGAAGTTCGGTTGAGGTTAAATTTCATATTGTTCCAATTTCTTTAACAAAAAGTAAAATTTGTTTGTATGTAAATAATCAGTGTCTGAAAATTGATAAAGAATGGATAAAATTAGACCTGAAACCTGGTGTTTATACAGTTTATGTTGCAGGAACAAAAGATGACAAGTCGTATAATAGTAAATTGTCATATCATGTTATCGCAAACAATAATCAGATAATACAAATCAATGTTACAGAAACAAATAAATTATCATATCTGCCTTATTACTATATAAATGTTCGAGACAATAGTTACAATTTGTTTCTACGCATATTTATAGATTACAGAAAAATGACAATTTATTTATTAGAAGTTTCAAAGAATATAAATATATTAACTGACTTTTTTTTTAAAGTAAAGAGAAAAAATAATTTTATACATCAATATATTATTAACAAAGGGAAGAAAGTTGCAGAATTTAAAAATAATAAAATTTCATTCCAAGAAAATGACGAATTATTTATCTACCATAATATACCAAACAATGTAATTATCAATAACAGACATTTAAATAAAAAAATAATTATGTGGAGCACTTTTATATTTAAAGACGATGGATTTCGCTACATTGCTGACCCTATTAATATCTTTAAAGGAAATTTCATTATACATGCTCTCGACAATACCAGTAATTTATTTTTAAAAATTGATATAAATTACGAAAGGAAAACGCTTTCTATTCAACAGGAGATGACAAGCCCCTATTCATCTATAGGTAATGAACTTTATTTTGCAGTAAAATTATTCAGAAATAATATTACTAAGTTTGAACACAAAATTAATGGTAACAATATTAACGATCGTATAAATAAAACGTATCAATTCGAAACCAATGATAAATTACAACTTTATCATAAATACTCACATATATTAATAAATGAAAAAAATATAAAAGATATTGAAAATGATCAACCACCAGATCAGCACATATTTGTAATAACAAAAATCGGTTTAGAAAATATCGAAGATGCAGACCTTTTATATATAAAAGATGACATTGTTCGAATTAACAACTTTACAACAACTAACAAGAATAATAATTTAAAATACAATTTTCTTTACAGTTTACACATAAACAAATATTTAGATTTATTAAAACATGAAAACTTAAATAAACTGATTCCAAACGAATTAATAAATAAGGAAACTGTAACTGCAATTACAATCTTACCAAAATCAACAGCAATCGAACCAACATTAATAGAACCAACAAAAAAATCAACGTCAACAACAATGGAACCAACATCAACAGCAATCGAACCAACAGTAATGGAACCAACAGGAATAGAACCAACAAACAAATCAACGTCAACAACAATGGAACCAACATCAACAGCAATCGAACCAACAGTAGTGGAACCAACAAACGAATCAACGTCAACAACAATGGAACTAACATCAACAGCAATGGAATCAACAGTAATGAAACCAACAAACGAATCATCGTCATCAACAATAGAAACAAGATCAACAGCAATCGAACCAACAGTAATGGAACCAACAAACGAATCAATTTCAACAATAATGGAACCAACATCAACAGCAAACGAACCAACAGTAATGGAACCAACAGGAATAGAACCAACAAACAAATCAACGTCAACAACAATGGAACCAACATCAACAGCAATCGAACCAACAGTAGTGGAACCAACAAACGAATCATCGTCAACGACAATGGAACCAACATCAACAGCAATCGATCCAACAGTAACAGAACTAACAAACGAATCAAAGTCAACAACAATGAAACCAACATCAACAGCAAACGAACCAACAGGAACAGAACCTGCAAACGAATCAACGTCAACAACAATGGAACCAACATCAACAGCAATCGAACTAACAGTAATGGAGCCAACAAACGAATCAACGTCAACAACAATGGAAGCAACATCAACAGCAAATGAACCAACAGTAATGGAATCAACAGGAATAGAACCAACAAACAAATCACCGTCAACAACAATGGAACCAACAGCAACAGCAATCAAACCAACAGTAATGGAACCAACAAACGAATCATCGTCAACAACAAAGGAACCAACATCAACAGGAAACGAACCAACAGGAATAGAACCAACAAACGAATCAACGTCAACAACAATGGAACCAACATCAACAGCAATCGAATCAACAGTAATGAAACTAACAAACGAATCATCGTCAACAACAATGGAACCAACATCAACAGCAATCGAACCAACAGTAACAGAACTAACAAACGAATCAAAGTCAACAACAATGGAACCAACATCAACAGCAAACGAACCAACAGGAATAGAACCAACAAACGAATCAACGTCAACAACAATGGAACCAACATCAACAGCAATCGAACCAACAGTAATGGAACCAACAGGAATAGAACCAACAAACAAATCAACGTCAACAACAATGGAACCAACATCAACAGCAATCGAAGCAACAGTAATGGAACCAACAATCGAATCAGCGTCAACAACAATGGAAGCAACATCAACAGCAATCGAACCGACATCATCAACAATCGGACTAACGTCAACAACAATTGAACCAACATCAACAACTATTAATCCAACATTAACTACAATCGAATCAAAAACAATGGAACCAACATCAACAGCAATGGAATCAACAGTAATGAAACCATCAAACGAATCCTCGTCAACAACAATGGAACCAAGATCAACAGCAATCGAACCAACAGTAACAGAACCAACAAACGAATCAAAGTCAACAACAATGGGACCAACATCAACAGCAAACGAACCAACAGTAATGGAATCAACAGGAATAGAACCAACAAACAAATCAACGTCAACAACAATGGAACCAACAGCAACAGCAATCGAACCAACAAATGAATCATCGTCAACAACAAAGGAACCAATATCAACAGGAAACGAACCAACAGGAATAGAACCAACAAACGAATCAACGTCAACAACAATGGAACAATTATCAACAACAATTGAACCAACGACAACAGCAATCGAACCGAAATCATCAACAATCGTTCCAACGTCAACACCAATTGAAAAAACATCTATGGGATTTTTATTCCTATTTGTATTTTCATTAATTTTAAGTCTATGTCCATTCATATTCCTATGTTAATCAATTTACATTTTAAAACTTATATTTATTAACCTTCATGAAGTTCATGAAGTTTAAATAATAATAAAAATAATTTAAATTAATAAAAATTCTGTTCGAAAATAAAGTGTATTCAAAGTTTTTCAATGACGAGAGTGTTTAGGCCATGTAAACATAAATATTTCAGTTAATTTGACATTTTTTTTGTTTCTCTTTGAAAAATTGAAGCACATTATCCTATGGCCAGCAGAATTAACTACACGGAAAAATTTTTTGACTATCTTCTGAACTATGCTTAGTAATTTAAATGCACCTTAACCTATAGATAACAGAAATATCAGTTTTGGGTGTGATGTTTTGTTAAATCTTAGTAATATTGTTCTCTCACGCGTAAGGTACATATGTTGTACCTTAAAGACATTATACACTGAATATACAAATGTCAACTGCAAATGGAAATTGATTAAATAAATTCTATATCTGGTAATTAATTTCTACTTGAAGTTCAGGTTAAAAAAGTTAATCCAATCTTGCAAATTAATAAAAAATAGGATTTTATTAAAGGTTATTAAAAATTTTGTCATTTAAAATTTTATTTTACTTTATGTACAAGGTTATTTTATTATAAATTTTTTGTACCTTATTATTGTTGCTATTTTTATTATTATAAACTAATTTAATGTGTAATTTTAATTCATAACATATCATTTAAAATATATTTTTCTCGAAAAATAATTAATTATGTGCTTAAAATAGTTATCTCTATTAAAGTAATTACATTTATTATTTATATTATATTTATTTATTATAATATTTATATTTATTATTATAATTACATTTATTATTTAATTATTAAATACTGCTTCAATAAAGTTAAGTTTCAAAAAAATAATTTTTTATTAGCTTTTTTAATATTATAAGTATTAAATTAGAAAATTATAATTACCTATAATACTTTAATGGAATGTTGAAAAATTATAAAAATTTTGTAAATCTATACAACTTTTTTTTCGATAGTTTGAACATTCGTGACATTTTGTCATAACATTGTTATTTTAATTTATATATTTTTACTTATTTTGGTATATAATATTTAATATACTTTTAATTAGATTTTATTTACCAAGTAAATAGTCCTTTTATATTTGGAATGTAAATAAAGTTTAACATTTAGAATGTTTTAAAAGATTTATTTATAATTAAATAATTCTTAAATTTAATAATAACAATAATAACTAATAACAATAATCCAATTTTTGTTATACCACAATTAGTAAACATTTAATTACAAACCGTTACGAGGAACAATGCAATGTAGTGGGTTTTATTTTTGACAACAAATAGTAGTGGAGCTATCGCAGGTAAATCAGAATATTTAACAGAATACTTGAACATCAAAATAAATATCATTTTGCAAATAAATTATCTTATTAATTTTGCAAAATTTAATTTCGCTATTTTCCATGTTTAGGACTAAAAAGGTTCCGATGTGATATAAGGAGTTTTGAATCTCTACCTGTTCATAAATCTCACTGTTTTCATTTTTTTCCTTCAGAGAGCGAAATTTAATTGTTTTATCAAATGCCGGAAAAAGAACCATGTGACCCAATCTTAATGCTTGCTTAGTGGCAATGGTTTTCAATAAGTTTTTTGTGCAAGAAGTTGATTCTGTGGTAGATTTCAGTGAGCGATGATATGACTCGAAACGCATACCCCAAAATTTGACTACGGGACCATGAGTTAGCAAAATTTCCGGATAATGTGTTAAATTGTGAAATTTCGCTTTCAAATTACCATAAAATTTTGCATAATCATCATTTAAATTTTTTATAAGGCGTTTTAAAACTTCCACATCTGTACGAATCACTCTTGGTGACATTAAAATATCTAAAATTCGACGTTAATTTTTAAATAAGTTCCAGTGTTCACAGATTTCTTAATTAGATCGCCTATAGTTAAACCCAAGTAACGAATTAGGCAAAGAATTTCGGACGCGGAGAATTTCATATTAAGTTTCTTCTTGCCTTGTTTGACTTTAATTAATGGGGGTTTGTTGGAGTTTTCCGATCCAAAATCAAAATTTCTGATTCTATTATTTAGATCCTCCAAAGTGAAGTATATTTTTCTTTTTCAAAAATAAATGTATATAATATAGCGCTTAATACATATACACATACACCTTCTAGAAAATCGTGCATTAGGTCAACTGAAATATTTTCGGTAACATGAAATCCTCTGATTTTATTGAAAACGCAAGATTCTTTAATACCAGTTTCTCCTTCGTCATTAAGTGCAGTGTCTCTTTCGTAATTACTTTTATTTCGAAGTTTAGACTTGTCTTCAGTTGTAAATTTAGAATAATCATCAGCAGAAATTGTACAAATTCTGCAGCAAAATTTGTCATTAAATGATTCAACGAAACCCAGTATTCCATTCAAGCCCAAGTTATCACCCACAATAAAAAGTTTAGTTCATCAATGAGAGTTTTGAAAACGTTTTCATTGTTACTTTCTTTTTTTTCTGAAGAATGAAAAATGGTTGAAAAAATAATGCTACTTAAGCGACTAGCTATATGAGGTGGTAAACAAGCGATTGTTACATAAACAGCACCGAATTTGTTGACCCCGCGGTGACTTCCTAATGGATTACCTAATTCTAGGTCATCAAAGAAGACATAGAGAGGCAGAACTGTATCAACAATAAAATTTAACGCATATTTTGTTCTCCACAATTCACCCTGAATTATATTTGTAATAATTTTAGTTTCTTTCGATAGTATTTCAACATATTCTGTTATACTATTAAATATACCGGGTATTTCAAGAAAAAGCTTTAAACTACAACGAAGTGGAATATGAATTCCATACATTAAATGCGGAATCAAAATTTCTTCATTTCCGACAATCGTGTTTTCAAATGTTTTTCCGATTGAAAATTCTTGAAAATCGGGAAAAAGACCTCGTATTTTTAAAATCGAAAAACGTTTGACCTCAGTGTCAACAGCGTCAAAAACATAAGTGTACCTTTCAAAACAATTATTTATCTCATTAAAAGAGTAAGGTGAAATATTTTCGTTCTGAAGAATGTCTAATAGGTCCTTTTTTAAAGATGGTAGGTAAACATTTTTAAGGAAAGTTTTCAGATAATTAATAACATCTTGCACAATTTTTCTAGGAAATCCTGGATCACCATAAAGCGACAAAATAAACCCCAAAATGTGATTCAATATCAAAATATAATCCATTTTGTTTCAAGTTAGAATTGAAATTAAGTTATTAAAACTTAATCAACACGACAGTTGCAAATGTTATTTAAGTTTTTTGAGTTCGGAAATAAATTTGATCACAAAAGAATTAGCTCTTTTGAAAGTTAAATTATAAATCGTCTGATCAAAGAATGTCCACACAGAATCACAGAAATTTGACCGCCTGTGTAAGGCCGTAAGGCATTTATAACAGTCTGCAACTGCTTGGATGCAATTTAAATAAACATATTTTTCGTTATTTAACGAAATATAAAATTGAGCATTTTCAAATTTGCCAGTACAGATTAGATACGGAAGAACTTCGACATCACGCTTCTTCAGCCATTCTTCAAACTCTTCTTGTGCTTTTTCTAAATCATCTGCTTCCTTTACATGTAAAATGAAATTATTCGAGATCTCTTCTTTTGTTACTTTTTCTTCTTTATATATAAATTTAAATTTATGACTGATAAACTAAGTCATACCAGCATCGATTAAATCTTTGTTTGTGGCAACAAATACTTTAAATTCCAAATTTCTTGAGCGTTTGCAATAAAGAAGAATTTTTTTTGCTAAGTCAGGCCACTTAGTGGAAAACAATGTTGATAATTCCGGAATTTAAATTTTCAAATTACATTCTGTTAAAAATTTTACAATATGATTACACACCACAATATTAGGCTTGATTAAAAACATTTCCACACACAAGGGCAGATATATTTTCATTTTAAAAAGTTTTTTGAGTAATTTCGATCTTTGCGATATATAGAGAGGACATTGCCATAGAACGTGATTAAGACTTTCACTAAGACAATTACAATTAAACCAAGTCTTTTTTTTATTAGAGTAATAATTTTGAAAGTAGATTTTACCCTTTGTAAGGCCTTGTTCAACAATAAAATCTTTAGTGTTTGAACACATTCTTTTTTTTAAAGATTCAAATAAATCCGTATAAGGAACAGTTAAAACATCCAAGCTCTCTAATTCAGTTGCAGACTTCGCAAGCAAATCCGTCTCCTCATTTCCTCGGACTCCGATATGTGAAGGAACCCAATAAAATTCAATAGAACTATTGGTAGGATTTTCGGTATGGAACTCAATAAATTTTCTTTTTATTTCAAAAATGTAAAAATTAGTTTTAATATTAATAGCAGTAGATTTTAAACTTTGTAGAGCACTTAGGGAGTCCGAGAAAATATGGAAGTTACAATATCGGTGCTTCAAGGCCACATCGAAAGCATCACTCAAAGCAATGCACTCAGCCGTATACACAGAAGGCTCAAGAGGGATACTTCTTTTAATCTCAATTCCCAAATCCCGGCAAATACACGCAGAACCCGCACATGCATTTGAAGAGACCTTACTTCCGTCCGTATAAATAGAGAGCGCATTATTTTTATTTACAAAATCATTGAGCCTATTGTTAGGATCTAAAATTCAATTAAGTTCATTACCAAGACTAGTATTTATCGGTATCAAAGTTGTCAATACTTTATAATCAAAACAATAAATATTATAATTGCAGCGAGAATCAATTAACTTTAATGAATTAAATTTACGTATAATGTTTTGGCATAATAAAATCTTTCGATTACGTACTTTTCATTTACTTAAGTTAAAATAACCTTTAAAGGAAGAAAACAAATTAGAATTATTATTTGACATGATTTTAGCTATATAACATTCACACAAATACTCAGAACGTTCTTTCAACAGAGGAAGTTTAGACTCAGCCAAAAGAATATTTATCGGTGTACTCCGACGATATCCTAAAGCTATCCTTATAGCAGTATTTTGAATACTCTCAATTTTTTTTCGAACCTTTTTAGCCTTAGAGAAATACAAAAAGGTACCGAAATCAATAATCGAGCGTACATAACTTTTAAACAGAATTAAAAGAGTTTCTGGACTTGAACCCCACCAAGTACCACACAAAAATTTTAGGATATTGAGAGCTCTAGAACATTTTTTTACAACTTCATCAATATGAGGTATAAAAGTCATTTTATAATCCAATTTTATTCCCAAAAAACGGACTGTATCGATAGATTTAATAACATGATCTTTGATTTGAATTTCCAAATTTCCAGGAGAAATTTTCATATTATTAAAATGTAATAACTGGGTTTTTTCTGGGGAAAGTTCAAGTCCAAGAGTAATTAAAATTTTATTTATATTTTCAATTGCTTTGGTCAGTAAGCTTTTTCCTCTCTTTACAGTTTTAGACTTTACATATATCGCTATATCATCTGCAAACTGAGAAACAATAACATTTTTATTCAAATCATTGGCAATATTTGATACATAAAGCAAGTACAATAACGGACTAAGCACACCCCCCTGAGGCAACCCCCTATAGACCATTCTAAATTTACCGCTAGTATAAGCAGTATATATAGACCTTTCATGAGACACAAACTTAACAAAAGAAACAATTTTAAAGAACAACCAACTGAGCCAAGCTTTGACAATAACATATCGATATTCACATTATCAAAGGTGGAATAATTAAAAACAAAAATTAAAAAAATTCAGTATATTATATAAATATTGTAAAAACGATAAATATTGGTAAATATTATTCACTTAAATATTAAACCATACATTAAACTACAGATTATTAAACAGTTTAATATTTTTACCAATAAAATCCCATGAGGTGAACAGAAATACGAGAAACTTCTAAAATATTTTTCAAGCCTCAAAGTTATCTTTTTGTTGACTTTTTCTTGACGGGATAGTAAAATAACGCGAGTTTCATATGTCTCCTCTCCCATAATTTTAAGTTCGTTGCCAAGGTATAATTTGTTACATTCACATCAGTTGTGCAATTCATAAAATCTTCATCATAAGTCTGTTACATCCCGGTACCAAAAAATTCTTAAAAGATGGATCATGAACAAATTAAATTATATTTTTTAAATAAAGGTCATTGCATACATATGAGTCATTCACGATGTTAATAGTGAAAGATAGATGTAATATAACACCTCTGAATGCGAAAGACTCGCATAAAGCAGACGTGTTATATCTATATATATATAGATTCCAATGTAAAAAGGTAATTTCTGTGACTCTAACAAAAACCAATAGTTATTTTTGTATTTAACATTATAATTTTTCGTGAAAAATGGTTTTTAAGGCTGAAAACGTCAAAATTTCACCTGTCCCCACAGGATGTTTAAACAAAAAAGTTAATATTTTTAGCAATGTGTACTAATAAATACAATTTCTATTGCTATTTTAGTATTGTATATTGTAGTGGAATTGAATAAAAAAAACGTTTGATCAAAAAAATAATTATTTTCTTTTTTTTTTTTGCTATTTATACTTGACTGCACTTTTGTGTGTTATTCTGCGTTTTATTTTTAACATTGAATTATTTAAATAAAAGTCAAATATTAATATAGTTCTACTACAGTAAAAGCAAAAGTTATATTCCTTAAGTTGATCTATGAAGAAAATAATCAATTTTCTAATTGATTTATCCTTTTTTTACACATTTCAAGATTCAAATTTGTACAGGGCATCACAAAATCGTCTCCACCGGCATCCACCGACCCTTCAATATTATTTAAAAAAATAGAATATAATTAAATTATAAAGGTTAAATAAAGTGTAGTTATATTATTTTAGTCTATATATATATATATATATATATATATATATGTGAAACATATGAAATCGAATAAAAATAAATGATAATTTTCTCAAAAAAAAAGAAATTATTAACATCAGTTCCACCGGTTCGACCGACCCCAGCATCTCCACCCGCCACAAAATTTCGCCCGTCACTACTCCAAGTTTAATACACAATGAAACAAACGAAATTAAAAATATTTATTATAAACTATCATAGCTCCGGTAAGTTTACTATAACTTACCAAATAAATTTCTATAAATTACCGTATAAATTTCCATAAATTACCGCATAAATTACCAAAATAAAATTTTTAATTGTCGTTCGTGCTTGGTATATCGATGAAAACGCGGACTTGCAACGCGCTCAACGTCAATTGCCTATCAAGAAACGATCGATGGTTCATTAAATATTTTTGTAAATTACCACGAAATTTTTCATAAATTACCGAAATTAAAATCTTTAATTGCGATTTATGCTTTACATATTTTTATGAATTATAGTCAAAATTTCTATAAATTTCCATAAATTACCGCATAAATTTCCATAAATTACTGAAATAATATTTTTAATTGTCGTTCGCGCTATATATGTTTTTGTAAATTACCGCGGAAATTTCCGTAAATTACCAAAATAATAATTTTTAATTGTGATTTATGCTTTACATATTTTTATGAATTATAGTCAAAATTTCTATAAATTACCATATAAATTTCCATAAATTACCGCATAAATTTCCATAAATTACTGAAATAAAATTTTTAATTGTCGTTCGCGCTATATATGTTCTTGTAAATTACCAAAATAATAATTTTTAATTGTGATTTATGCTTTACATATTTTTATGAATTATAGTCAAAATTTCTATAAATTACCATATAAATTTCCATAAATTACCGCATAAATTTCCATAAATTACTGAAATAATATTTTTAATTGTCGTTCGCGCTATATATGTTTTTGTAAATTACCAAAATAATAATTTTTAATTGTGATTTATGCTTTACATATTTTTATGAATTTTAGACAAAATTTCTATAAATTACCGCATAAATTTCCGAAAATTTCCGAAATAAAAATTTTTAATTGTCGTTCGCGCTATATATATTTTTGTGAATTACCCCAAAAATTCCCATAAACATTTTAAATCAAATTTCTACTATTTTATAGAATTCAACAAGCAAAGAATTTTTTTTTAATTTGTTTAAAAAAATTTTTCCGGCCCACCATGGATATTTATTTCTTGACACTTTATCTTCAAAAATATGCATTGGAGGCATTCTTTGTCAACGCGGACACCCCTCTCGCCCAAATTCTTTTCATTTTAAATTCATGTTTAATGGCTTAAATTTTAGTTAAAGGAATATACTTTTGAAATCTGAGTGGCATATATCCAAAAACAAAATATAGGATCCAATATAAAGGTTATTCTTTAAAACCAATAAAAAGTTACTCTAATTCATTTTGAACAATCCAAAAAGTAATGTTTGAGGCCTTTTTAGCCCTTTGTATTTGGAAATATGCCACTCAGATTTCAAAAGTATATTCCTTTAACTAAACTTTAAGCCATTAAACATGAATTTAAAATGAAAAGAATTTGGGCGAGAGGGGGGTGTCCGCGTTGACAAAGAATGCCTCATTGATATTTATCATATAGATAAAAAAAATATTTTTAAAGTTTCAAACACCAAATCGTGCGCCACGCGGAGAATCACCCATATATATAGAAATGACATATTACCTGATACATGTAAAATATTTTTATTGGTTAAATGGTTAAACACTCGCGCTATCGTTCTCTTTAAATTAATGGGATAGTATTTATGAACATTAGTGTACTTTTTGAAATTATTAAAAATTTTCGAGTATGTTCATGTTTATTTTAAAATCATTGTTATAATATTTATTTTTTTCTACATTTTTATATTTAAATTACTTCTGAGTAATTCCTGAGTTAGTTAGGTACATATGTACTTAGTTTTCCATTGTTTCCTTATATATTCATTATCAGAACATATTTTTAAAGATATGATTGAACAATTAGTAACAAGTACATATTGTGTGTATCTTGTTATAAATTAATTTTCTAAGATTTATCTTGATTCTACAAATTGACTATATTGTAATGTGTAAAATATTTACTATCACTTAGAAAATTTACAAAATATCTTTCATATTTAAAATAATTTTTATATATTCATAACTTCCAATCCCATGGCACACAAAAAACACCGTCGCTCATTACTGAATAATAATGCGTTACCCAAAGCATTACACCTTGTAGACTTGGTGCTAAAATTTCTTTGTGCATTAATAATCGTTCACAGCATTTGATCATTAGATCTGGAGTTATACTATCGTCTTTATTCAAAGCAGCTAAACCTAAATCTTCAATCGCTTTTTTATGCAGTTCTCGTTCAACATGTTTTATACTATAATGAAAATATATTAAATTCATTAATAATACGAAGTACTATTTTAAAGATTACATGCGCATGATAATTTAACGTATATAAAGTAAAAATAAACTTTTGAATTTTTTTTTTTTTGAAAATTTACTAAATTATAAATATAAATGAGATTTATACATATATACACGCTCATTAATTATTATTTATGGAGAAAATTTGAAAGAAATTTTTTTGAAAAAAAATATGCTGATTTTCGATACTTTTAATAACAAATGTTATTTTGTCCATTTATTAGTATTTAATATTAGCATTATATATATTTAACTTTGTTTGCAAAGTGAATAAATAAATTCAATATTGAAACTTACTTATTATAATGATGCAGTCGTTTTGTAGCTTCATCTAAATTTTCAGTAATAAAGCTCACTAGCAAAAAACTAGGACAAGACGAGGGAACAATAAATTGACCCGTTGGAGAAAGCATTAGAGGTCCTGCTTCACTAAAAATAATATGGAAAATCATTCTTTAATTTTTCATAATTTTTTTACCTCCAATATAAATGGTGCTCACTGTATTTTTAGAAATCTTTTTTTTTTTTTTTTTTTTAATAATAATTACGCATATAAGAACTTTAATAATTCATTAAGAGATTCTTAATTACATATTTCACATATCAAATCTTCCACCAAATTTCATATGAAACTTTATTTAGATTTATCACATAAAAATTCCTATATGTAAAGTCTCATGTGAAATTCTTCTTGTTCTTCTCTTTACGGATTACTTACTTGAAAGGAAATCTTTTTTAATTTTTTGGGTATAAATTTCCTATGTAAAATTTCATATATAAAATATTCTTTAGGTTCTTGCAAAAAAATTTTCTATATGAAATCTTCAATACGAAATTTTTTTTGTATTCCCAAATTAAAGTTTTCTGTACAAAATCCTAATTAAATCCCCATATGTGAAATCTTAATATTATATTCTTCACGAAAATTCTCCTTTATGAAATGACTTGTCAAATACTATTTAAATTTTTTTATTTGTTTATAATTTCATCCATATAATCAGTTACCGAATTCCATATTGAACTATCCATCTATTTTAGATATAAGATTTTTTGTAGAATAGAATATAAGTAGCTAGTTTAATGTGAAATTTGGTAAAATGAATAGAAACCTTATTTTGTTGTGAAATAATATAAAATTTCATTCTAGAACTTTGTTTATAGATTTGTCTTTTTCGATTTTATTAGTAAATCTATTAAAAAATGTAACAATTATTTCATAGTTTATTTTTGTCATTTAATGCAAGTAATAATGAGTCGTTTGTGAACTTTGTCAATATTTTTTGAAAAGTCGAAATTTTTTAAATAACATTTACGTTTTTTCTATTCAAAACAGTAAGAAAAAAAATACAAGTTGCACAATTTCGCCTAAATTTTGAAGATTTAAACAAGTTATTGTTATAAACATTTTCATGTGTGATTTTACAAATTTTTTTTTTTTTTTTTATTAATTTACAAAAAAATAAATTTGTCTGGCGCTTGGTATTATTGAATTAACACCGCTTTCAATTAATATATTTATTTTTTAAAATTATGTAATTTGTTAAAAATACATAAACAATTAATTTAAACAAATAAAAATTAATCTAACTTCTCATTCGATTTTTCAAAACTTTTTTTTTGCATATTACTCTAAACTATCTAAAATCATTCTCAAAGAGAAAAATTTGGTAACTTACTTAACAAAAGCAGTTTCAATTTAAAATAATAATACATTAAAAAATTTGTAAAATGGCACAGAAAATTTTTTTATAACAATAACTTGTATTATAGATATTAGAGTGTAAATCGTTAGATTATAGAAAATAAGATGCCGATATCCAAAAATGAATTTGTGAATAACGTGACCAACATTATTGAAGACTGTCAAATTGGCACGTTTCACAAATCTTTAACAAATTGTACATAATTCTTAAAATTTTTAAAAACTGTTAAAATTAAATTTTTTTATTTACTTTTTTTGAATAGAAAACCGTGAATTTCATGACAAAAATTTGACTACTCAAATAATATTGGCACACTTTACAAATTTTGAATCTAATTTGTTTTTTAAAAAAATTGATAAAAGGGTCAATCTATTATATTTCGATGGCGGCCTATTATTGAAAAATTCTAATATTTTTATTATTTTTGTAGAAATAATCTTGAACGTTCAAATAGTATATATTTGACAATGATTTTTTATAATTTCATGAGTTTACTTCATAAATTTAATTTTCATGTCGAGACGATGCACCATAAAAATGTCATTTTGATAAATGGAAAAAATTTAACAAAAAATTTTGTTTAAAATTAAGTATTAATTCATTTTCTAGAAAAAAAGGAGTGCAAATTTGACACAACAACTTTAAAATTAACTTATATAATTATAATAAAATAATTACAACTTGTGAAAATAAATTTGAACTTTAAATATAGTGATGAACAATTATCAGAAAAGAATTAATTTATTTTTTAAAAATATTTATGTGTTTTTTTTATTAAATTTTTTCCATTTGTCAAAATGAAATTTTTATGGTGCATCTCGACTTGAAAATTAAATTTACCAAGTAAACTCGTAAAATTATAGAAAATTGCAAATATATATTATAGAAATATTTAAAATTATTTTTAGTGCTACAAAAATATTATAATTTTTTAAAAAATAGTCCGCAACGGCTTTAATCGAAATCTAATAGATTGAGCCATATAAAGAAATAAAAATTTGTAGAATTGATAGTTGCTATTATTATTATTATTAACTTACGTCTCAACAACGATTTCGTAGGCTGATAAATTTGAAGGCCATGCACTCGGGTAGCTTCTTCTCCCTCTATAATCCGAGAGCGTTGTTGTCAGTTGTCGCAACTGCTGTTCATACTGGCCGACCATTACTTTCGGCATGAACTTCCTGCACATATAGAGTATCCTGAACCTCACGGTCAGTCTAAAAAATTATTTATCTTACGCACCGTCGACCAACTTTTATGTCCAGTAACACCCTCGAAACTGCTTTCTCAAAGGCCGGCAATCGCAAAAGGACAGCGTCATGTTTACGAACATTTTTAATAAGCTGAAAAGAAAAAAAATCTAATTAATATACATATTTCGTTATATATATTAATATAGTAATTATTTTTTGAAAGAGAAAATTTTTTAAATTGTCTATTGTCTTACATCCAACCAATTGTGACGAACTTCCCCTGAATTGAGCATAACATTTCCTTCAACACTAATTCCAGTATCATTAGCAAAAACAATTTTACGATCTTTGAGAATTTTCATTGATTCTGGATGATGTTTTGCAAGCGCTTGAAATGCCAAAAGACATCCACGATAATGAGTTATATTCCATCCACAATCCCACGTAATACTTTCAAGTTCAAGATCCTCACATAATTTAGATTCTAATTTTTTCACTTCTTCACGAATTGGTCTACATGCTTCAAATTTCACATGAGCAATATTCACGTGTTTATCTAAATACGCTCTGTCAAAAGGAAAATAAAAATAATAATTAATAAATTAACATTCTATAACGCATTCTTGACTTTGACAATTTTAATGTGGCTAAAATTTTATTATCTTTTTGGTACTCTATACGAAAAAAGTTAGTTAAAAAGGAAATAATTTTTTTTTTTTTAATTAATCTAATTTCTCAGGATTATAAAGTTCTAAATAAAATTATTAGTTGAAAATTTTTTTTTTTTATTAATTTTTCTTTTTTCAAACTGTTTTTACGAGATATGAATTTTTCAAAATTTTAGAGTTTTTATAAAAATTGTTGTTTAATTTTTATTTTATTTGTTTGTATTCTTCTTTTTCATTTTTAAATTTTACAAAAACAATACATCTTTTTACACAAAATTTTAAGTCTGATCTCGACGTGGGGAAAGAATTTTTTTAATTTTTTAGAAATTTTTGAAAATTACAATTTTTTTTTTATAAATACCTCTAATTTTTTTGATACTACGTATATTTGTTTATTTTAATGTGCTTACCACAAAAATCATAATGAAAATATCTGCAAATCTCATTTTTATTATAAAATCCTTAAAAAACATCCAATACAGTGGAACCTCGATTATCCGAACTAATCTAGGCAAGGCCGGGTTCGGATAATCGAAAATTCGGATAATAGAGATTTTAATTTTTTTTAATAATTAAAGTAAAAAAATGTACAGTTGAACTATATATTTAACTTAATACATATGTTTTTAAATATACATAAGTATATACATATATGTAAATATATATATTAATTAATAATATATTAAAAACTCAGAAAATTCGGAAATTTTTAAGATTTTTTTTGGCATAAATTTAGTTATTTTGCTTTGAATGATAAAATAAATAGAGAAAATAAAATTTAAAATTCGGGAGGCCAAAAAATAGTTCGGATAATAGAAGTTCGGATAAAATGTTTTTCGGTTCGGATAATAGAGGGTTCGGATAATAGAGGTTCGGATAATCGAGGTTCCACTGTATATATATTTTTTTATGGTTTTGTTTGGGTAAAATATGAATTATTTTTTTATAAATATTATAGAATATAAAATATATTTAAATGCGATCTTTCACTTTCTTAATAAATGAAACGTGAAATCATTGGCCCATGAATTAAAAAAAAAAGTTTTTAATTCTATTTTTCTCCAAATATTTATTTTTATGAAAAAATATAAAAATATACTCGCCAGAAAAAATGTGCCTCAAGTTGTGAACGTTAAATTGAACGAAATCATTTTTTTGGGTTTCTTTAAATTTTTTTATAAATTATTACGACAAAATTACATTAAAGATTTAATAAATTTTTAATGTATTTTTTAATATAAAAATGCAATATTTTATAATTAATAATAATTGAAGTTAAAAAAATAGTAAATAAAATTATTGTTCATTTGAACATACAAAATTTCTTACAAAAAATTGAAAAATCGTTTCATCACCATGGGACCAGTCTTAAAATTTTTGTAAAAGAAAACACATAGTTTGTTTTGAAAATTTTTCAAAAATAAATCGAAGGAAACCAAAATTTTAAGAGCAGAAGAAATAATTTTTAAAGAAAAATGATAATTTTAAGGAAAAAATGTATTTTTTTTCGCAAAAAACGAAAAAAGTTTATATCAAGTGATACAAATTTATACATTTTGACGTATTTTTACGTGTATATAACACAAAAAATATAGCGAGTTGAATTTTCAGGTGCTGTCAAGAAAAAATTGATAATTTTAGAAAAAAATCATGAATTTTCTCCCAATAATGAAAAAATTTTTATCTAAAGGGCTTGAAATTTATTATTTTCACGTATTTTTATGTGTAGATTATAGAAATAATTTAATAAACATGATAAGAAGTGGAAAAAGTGGACTTTTTCCTTGAGTTTATTTCTTCAGTCGTTATAACTCTAAAATAAAAAAAATCAGACAATTGCGAGTTAAACTCGCACTAAAATCGAGGGTTCCGTACTCGAAGCAAACTTATTTGGTATAAAAACAAATGTTTAAAAAATATGTGTTGTATGTCAAATAAAATAAGTGATACAAAAAGGAACAATTTTGTAAAATTCAAAGAAAATTTTTCCTATTCGTATCACTTATATTATTTGTCATACAACACATATTTTTTAAACATTTGTTTTTATACCAAATAAGTTTGCTTCGAGTACGGAACCCTCGATTTTTTGTTTTTTTTATTTCAGGTTTTGGAGGGTTGAAAATTATCAAATTTCATTGAAGGGAATTAGAATCCTTAACTTTTATTTTTTTTCGTTGAATCAACGTTGGTAACTTCAGTTTACCAAGTTTCAGTTTTTATATTTGAAAAAAAAAAAATGTTTATCATCCACGTGTATCAAAAAGTCTTACTTGAATGTATCGGGCTCAGCGTTTATTTTTCTCTTCATAATAATTGAAGTGAAAATTGGATCATCTTCTAAATCGGAAAAATTCGTTTCTCCAGCGCGTCCTCGAAATTGCCAGAAACCTGACATTGATGATTTTGAAATTGGTTTTTCCTCCTCTAATTTGTCTACAAATGTTGTTGGTAAATTGCATGTTTTTAAAATAGAAATAATTGTTTTTCTCAAATCTTTCTCATTTAATTTTATATTAACAAGAGTAAAATTTCCCGCTTTTGATTCTTTATCGTCTCTTGAACGAAGATAAAATGGTAAAATTGTTGGCCTTATTGCTTTTTGCTGCTGTAGGGATTCTAAAATTGAACTCAATTGCTTCAATGAGTTTTCATTGACAGTCTGAAATTATTATAAAACTCTTGAATATATAATTTATGATATAATTGCAATGAATTTTTTTTTTTTTTTTCATCTCTATTATAATATTTTTAATCGGTTTTATTGTTTAATATAAAATATTAGTTGAATACATATATTTTTTTATGTATAAGATAATTTTTTTCTTTTAAACTATACATAAAATTAATAATAAAAAAAAGAGTACAAAAATTAATTTTTTTTGACGTTAATAGAATATTTTTAAAATAAAAAAAAATTATCAAAATAACTTACAACCTTGATAAAGTTCAAGTTCAAGAGTCGTGTGAATAAAGCGTATTAATTTCTATAAATAAATCGCAAGTTTTTTTTTTTTTTTTCATAAATGACGTAGATGTAATTCAAATCTGTAAACTTTTAAAAACTACCAAATTTATTTTTATGTAAATGAGAGATGAAGAAAAAAAAAATTTAATAAAGACCTACCCTTTGTGTTGGAAACTGTCCAAAAAGATCTGGATGTACCGTAAAATAAAATGGTCTTAATGCAGTGGAAACTTCACCTGTGCTAAGAGCCCTAACAATTTTATTCCTACACAAGCTGTTTATAAAAAAAAAAGAAGAAGACAAACAATTAAAAACAAATAATTCCTATAAATAGTAACAAAGAAAATTAGAATTTTAAAAATTAATATTGTTATCACAAACTCACCAGGTTTTCAGAGTACAATACATATTTTAATTTTTATATGAAAATTATCACAAAGATTTTATAATTATTACAGTAAACTTTACAACCATCGGCATTTTTTTTTTTTTTTATCAACTGCAACTGACACAGAAGAAATGAAAAATAAGTTTCAAGTATATAGATACTGATATGTCAAACGAATAAACAACATTATGAGCTGAAGGAAAAAAAAGAAAATATAAAAATACTAAATGTCACATTTTCGAATGGTGGGGGAGGGGGGTCGATAAACGGAATCGCTGTATTGACAAAGAAATGTTGGTACTTCCAGGATTGGGAATTAATAATTTTTAACATATTTATAATCTATTGAAAATTTTTTTTGCAATATTCTTCTATGTATTCACTTATATTATTACTTACATTATTTGAAGGTGTATTATATTAATAATAATTAACTAAATATTCAAATTAGTTATTATCGACTGATCCTGGAGTAATGTGCACAGACGATAAAAACAATTTCTGCAATAACATCAGAACATTCTTGAATGGAATGAAATGCACACAGCTGTCTTTGACGTTTAATAATGTAAGGATAACAAGAAAAAGTGGAGGGGAAAAAGAACGCTTGAAATTCACTTGGGATTATTGTTCAGTATTGTTAAAAAGTCTGATTGCTTTCTATATAGCTTTAACTTATTTTATCAGACGTTCATTTTCCATGCATAAGTGCATTGTTCATTTACTGACAATCAATGTCACACGTGCAGTATGTTTGCACTTTGTGTCAGATTTCGACCCTGGATATACAACAACAATCACTAGAACAATTCATTTTTAATAATATTAATAATAATAATAATAATTCTTAATCGTCTTTTATTTAAATGTTTTATTGCACAAAGTGTTCGTCCCTTAGTTATTCAAAAGCCAATAATTTTTTTCATTGTGCTGTGATTTCCGAAAAATTTGGTGAGTATTTTTTTCTCTATTTCTAATTATATATTCATGCAGGTAAAATAATTTTCTTTAAATATTATCTTGTAATTATTTATTTCAATTAGTTATTACATTTTTGAAGTAATATAAAAATACTTGTTTTTTTTATTGTGTCTTAAAAATTATATATTTGTTTAGCAATATTTTTTTAATGTAATAACAGTTAATTTTTATTTTTTGAACTTTGAATCATTAAAAGTTGCATTTGGATAAAAAATTTAAAAAAATATTTACTGTGAAAAACGATAATCAAATTGTAATTTTTATGAAAATACAATTTTTAATGGCTTAAAATGATAAAATGGAGTTGAATTAACTTTTATTTCGATTGTTTATCTGATTCTTCTTTAAATAAAAAATTTAAAGTATATTTAAAATTTTACCATTATTGAATATAAAAATTTGAATTTTTTCGAACTGATACAAGAAATACAATGAAAAAAGAATTTAATTCGTTCAAATACTCGATTAATTGACTATTATCAAATAAATATTTATTTGTATCAAATAATTATTATTTGAGTCAATTAAATTATATTTGTTTCAAATACAGAAATTATTGGTTCAAATACAATTTATTTAATTCAAATAAAAATTATTTGTTTCAAATAAATATTTATTTGATAATACTCAAGTAATCGTGTATTTGAATCAAATAAATTTTTTTTTCAGTGTAGTATACACAATAGATCACTTCTATATTAATTATCAAAAAAATATTTCAATAATAATTTTTTAACTTATAAGTATTTTGTAAAAAACTTATTTTGCAGCAAATAAACTTAAAAAATGTATATCTCTACCAAATTGCAGTTCTCGGATCAGGCACAAAAAAACAAAATTTAATTGATTAATAAATATTTTACTTTAAATAACTAATGTTTATTAGATATTAAATTCATTTTATTAATTCTGTAATGAGAATAATTCTATAATGAATATTATAAAGAAAATTTAATTCAAATATTTCAGGATCGAACTAATTGTAAGACAAATTTTCAAAATTTTTTTTAAGCAGGACAAATTTCTAAAAAAAATTCTTAAAATTCCATTTTTATAATTTTTTTTATATCTGATTTATGCAATTTATTTGAATTAAAAATTTTGTCATAGTTTTTTAGTTTTGATGGTCAAAAAAATTTCAGGCAATATTTAATCAAGTTCTACAGATTTTTAAATAAAAATTTTTTTTAAATAATAATTTTTGAAGAGTTACGAATGAAATTTTTTAGAAATATTCGAATTTCAAAAGATTTTGTTAATTTTCAGACAATAATTAAATTTTACAGAACTAAAAATAATTTATCAAATAATTTTAGATAAAATTTTTTAAAAGTAATTGAATTTTCAAAGATTCATAATTTAAATTTTTGAAATATTAATTAAATTTCAAGTGATTTTTAATTAAATTTTTTTTGATGATTTCATGAAAAAATTTATTAGAAATTGCAGACAAAAATAGAATAATTTGAAAAATTTTTAAGTTAAAAAATGGTTTCAGATAGTTGAATTTTTGAAGAATATTATAAAAATCATTAAAAATAATTGAATTTAAGTTGAGATTATTAA
The DNA here is from genome assembly GCF_019393585.1 of Leptopilina boulardi. Taxonomy (NCBI): domain Eukaryota; kingdom Metazoa; phylum Arthropoda; class Insecta; order Hymenoptera; family Figitidae; genus Leptopilina; species Leptopilina boulardi. Next base: position 204,340 of record NW_026137921.1, read on the forward strand.
ATTTCAAAAATTTTTAGGAATAATTAAATTTTAAGAGCTTTTAAATTGAAATTTTTGAAAATAATTGAATTTCAAAATATTGTGTTAAATTTCAGACAATAATTATAATAAGAGAAATTTTTAGTGATTTCTATTGATGAAGAATTTATTTGAAATGAAATAAAAAATTGAATTCCAAAAGTTTTTAATATTGAAAAAATGATTTCAGATAATTGAATTTTCGAAGAATATTATAAAAATCATTAAAAATAATTGAAATTTTTGCATATAATTAAATTTCAAGTGATTTTTAATTAAAATTTTTTGGTAATTTTATTTGCTTATTTTTTTAAAATTATAAACAACTATAAAAATTTCATAAAAATTTTAATTCAAAAATAGTTTAAAATTATTGAGTTTGTGATGACTTTTATTAAAATTATTAAAAATAATTAATTTAGTGAAGAAGTTAAATTAAAACTTTGTTAAATAATTCAAATAAAGAAGATCGGAAGAAGATCTGCATTGCATACTAAAAAAAACGTATTTTGTTGGAAATTTTTTTTAAAAAATGCAAAAAAGTCGAAAAAGTCGCATTTTATGAAAATAACTCGAAAAAAGTCGTAAAAAGTCGAAAAAATCGTATAATCCGAGGCCTGAAATTGCTACTTTGCTACATCAAAAATAATTTTTTTGACGTAGTAGATATATGTAAATCTTATTTATATTTAAAATTTGGTAGAGTTTTTCAAAGTAATTTTTCAGAAAATTAAAATAATTCATTTTTAGTACACTCTCCTTTATATAAATTATTAGAATATTTATAGAATTAAAAATCTCCTTCATTATAGTTTCACTCAAAATTTCACATATTTTATATATTACAGTGTAAAAATTGCTGAATTATGGCATATTCAATAAATAAACAACCCTTATTAAAAGGAATTAGCGATAGTGAATTTGAAGATGATATAGAGACTGAAATTGAAGATCCAAATATTTCTACACAAGATGAAGAACCATTTATTAAGCCACATGAACCAGCAGATACGTAAGTTCAATTATTATTATTTAACAGAAATAAGAAATAATAAAATTTTTCCTTTTTTATAATAATTTACAAATCTTGTAATAATATAATAATTATAATTAAAATTTATTTCATAATTTAGCGCAATTTTCTCTAATTAATTTTTAAAACTTACACGAATTTTTTTTAATCGAACAGAAAATAGATTTTATATTTTTTTTTTAATAATAAAAAATCATTTTATTTTCAAAAAAAAAATTATTAATAATTTCTTACAATGCTTATGGAAAAATTAATGCTTAAAATAAATAAATCGAATGAAAATAAAACGCTTAAAAAAAAAAAATAAAATGATTTGTCACCCTTTAAAAAAGATACAGGTAAAAACTTACCCTAGATGTAAACGAGCTTTTCTCTCTCGTAATCCGTCAGCGCACGCAGACTTTTGCAACCCCCATTAGACTTTTAGTTCTAGGTTTACTTTCTTGTGATATAAAGGGTTCACTGTGAAAGTTCATTTGAAAAAGAAAATAAATTATCATGGATAAAGCATCAACATTGGCAGAGAAGTACAAAAAAAAAAAAAAAATTACATTTTGCATTCTGAAAAAAAAAACAAAATTCTCACAATTATTTCATTTATTTTAACAGTATAAAAGAACTTTTACTAAATTTGATAAAGAAGTAAAAAAGAAATAGTTTTTTTGGTTAAAATTTTTATTTATATTTTATTAATTATATTATTTATTCTCATTAAAAAAATAAAATACAATAAAAAAATAATAAATGACATAATAATTATTGTTTGATTTTTATTGAATTGTTTCTACCGCTTTTAAGAAGCCTTATAAAAAAAAATATATCGACAAGTTTATGTTTCCGTTATACAAATAAATAAACGTATTTTCTTTATTTTCAAAAATTTTTTATTAAAAAAATAAAAAATCATTCGTAAATTTTTTTTTTAAATAAATATTATAAATGATATATTAAATTAGAATTATTTTTTTCCATTACCTATTTACCGTTGGAATTGTAAAATTATTTATCTGAAATAATTTAATAACTTTAATTTTGGAATTTAATATTTCCAATAAATACCTATATGAATTTATATTCTTTCAAGTCAATTCAATTTACAGACTTAATTCTTAGAAACTATCGGAATGATTTTAAATAATGTTATTTTTTAATTAAAATTAATTCGCTGTTTTTTTTCAGATTTCAATTTACGTACGTAGTATTTTATTTACTCGGAATGACAACTTTAATTCCATGGTGCTTTTTTATGACAGCTGATGAGGTAAAAAGCATGTGAACTAAAATACATTTTGATTAAAATTTTTTTTTTTTTAAATCAACAAGAATTTTTTATTTTTATTTAATAAATTATTTAAACAAAAAGTTTTATTAGATTCACTTTAAAACTTTTTATAAAATTTCCTCAGTGTTTCCAGATATGTATTAAAAAAAATAATATCTTCTCATTACAATGAGAATGTAAAAATAATCCGAAAACAAAAAAATTAATTTGTTTATAAAAAATTGTTATTTTTTTTTTTTTAAATTAAAAATTGACAATTTACTGAATTTAAATTATTTAATTTACCTAGACAATTTTTGGAATCTAAATGAAAATATTTATTTACAGTATTGGATGTATAAATTTAGAGAGATTCGAAATGATAGCCATCATAATTATTCAATCGAGGACCAATTAGAAAAGAAAAGTGAATTACAAGCGAGTTTTATCTCTTATCTTTCTGTAACAAGTTCTATTCCCAATACACTTTTTCTAATAATAAATGCATTCATTAGTAACAAGTAAGTGTATAAAGTTATCAAGAATTTTTTCACATTATTATAATACTAAGAATGGTTTGTTATATTAATTAATTCTTTTCTTTTTTCTAGAATATCCCTAGAGTTACGAATGATAGGTACTCAAGGTCTTGTTTTATTAATTTTTCTTGTCACCACTGGATTCGTTAAAGCAGACACCGATCAATGTATGTTAATCTTTCATCTAATTCTAATTATTAACATTAAATCTAACAAATCCAGGGACACATTTGGTGGAACTTATAAAAATGAAACATAAATTTTAAATTAGATTTAGAAATTTTTATTTTATTAAAAAATTTCTCTTCACAAAAGGAGAGAAAAAAGGCAAATTTGTAAATTAAAAGAAATATTTTTCTTATTTTTAGGGCAAAGTACATTTTTAATTATAACTCTCTCGTCGGTGGCATTAATGAATAGTGAGTAATTAAAAAAAATTTATTTTACGAAAATAAAAAAATATACATAATAAAAAAATAAAATAATTTTCAGTGGCAAGTGCAATATTTGGAGGAAGTCTTTTGGGAATAGTTGGACGATTTCCAGCTAGATATATAACAGCAATGTCTGGTGGTCAAGCTCTAGCTGGAATATTTGCTGCACTTACAGAAATTTGTTCTTTATGGTTGGGTGCAAGTCCTGTAGTATCAGCTCTATTATATTTTGTTATTGGAGATGCAATGCTCTTTTTCTCCTTAGTTTCTTACATCTTCTTGCAAAAAGCAGTAAGATTTAAAAATTTTCTTATTTCAATTAATTTTCTATTTATCTCTTATTGTAAAATAATATTCACTCTGCATCTATTCAACCCAAATACCAGGCATATTAGTCATTCTCGCACAAATGTATGATTAATGAAACACACATGGTGTACTAAGTCTATAAGCTTCTTATCGAAATTACCAACTGTTCTGAAAATTTTATTTCATCATCAATATTGTTTCACTTTCCATTGTTTATGATATTACAAATATTATACTGAACTTTAATTTTCATTTAACAGAATTTAAATTTAGCAAAAATTTACCAGAAAAAGAATTTTAATTTAAGAGAATTGTTCTTTAATCGAATTTTTACTTATTCGAATATTAACACTATTTTTTATTAAACTAAATTCACATTTAATAACAAATTTTAATTCACAAAATTTTCCATTAAAGAGAATTTTTATTTCAAAAATTTTTTATTTAACAGAATTTTAGATTATTTTTTAGATTAATTTTCATTTTTCAAATTGGCATATGACAATATATTTTTTTTCCACAAATTTTTACTCTACATATTTTTTAGGTACTCAATTTTTTATTTGGCAGAATTTTTATTTTACAAAATTTTTCTTTACCAATTTTTTATTTTTAAAAATTCTAATTTAACCGAATCTTTATTAATTTGTCCGAAGTTTTATTTACACAAATTATTTTTATTTCATAGAATTCTGAAAACAACGAAACTTCATTTGTCCGAAATTGAAAATGACCGAATAAAAAATTGACAGAAGAATTTTGGCGCAATTTTAAAAATTTACAAATGAAAATTCGTTGAATTCGAATCACTTAAAATTCTATTCAATGAGAATTATACTAAATAAGAATTCGGTTGAATTAGAACTTTTAAAATAAAAAGTTGACTAAAAAAAAATTCTGTTAAGTAAAAATTTGTTTAAAAAGAAATTTTGTTAAATATAAAATGATAATTCGAAAAATAAAAATTTGATTTTTTTACTTATCCGAATTGTCATCATTATATATTTCCATTTAAACGCTTTTTTATTACAAAATTATTATATAACCTAATAAAAAATCATTTAAATAGCTATTATGTTAAATAAAAATTCAAGCAAATGATTCGAATTCAATAATTCGAACAAATAAAAATTCGTCTGAAAAATAATTATATCAAATGAATTTCTATAAAATGAAAATTCTAATAATTTTCAGAACTCATTCATGCGTTCCTCGAATTTTCATTTAAGATAATATATCTATTGAGACAAATTTTTGTAAGATACAATTTCCATTTTACCGAATTTTCATTTATACAAATTTTTATTTGTTTCAATAAATATCCAACAGAAACATTTCAACGCAAATTTAAAAATTAACCAATCTCAAATTATCAAGAAAATTGTAATTGATTTAATTTTAAAATTAGCGCTTAAATATTATAACATCATTTATCAATGTCTCTAAAATATTACCATAGTTAATAAAATTTTTGAATTTTTTTTTCTTTTTTTTTGTACTTATAACTGTAAATATTTAATATAATTTTATTGAAGAAAAATAACTTTTTTTTAGGATTTTTTCAAACATCATACACTAACGAAAACAAGACATTTGGCTGTTGAGGATGAATTTACAGTGAATGGTGATATTTCATTTTCACATGGACACAGAATCTCTTATCTTCGAATTCTTCGGAGAATTTGGAAATATGGTGTTAGTATATTTTTATTGTTTTTAATAACAATGAGCGTGTGTCCTGCAGTGACAGTGTTGGTAGAAAGTCAAAATCGGGGCCATGGACACGCTTGGAATGGTATAATTTTCTTTTGTTTTTATAAATTTAAAAATTATTGTCATTAACGCGAAACATTAAATATTAATATATTTTTTTTAGATACTTATTTTGTACCCGTTGTTACTTATTTATTGTTCAGTTGTGGCGATTATGCAGGTAGATTATTATCTGGAATTATTTTACGGGTAAGTTTTTTAAAGAAACGGAAACAAATTCTTTTTTCTTATTGATTAAGTAGATTATTATTTCTAAATAGAAATATTTAATGTTTAATTTGTTTATTTAATAATTTTTTAGCCTAAAGGAAAACCTTGTCTCGTCATATTTTTGTGTGTCTTAAGAGCAGCTTTTATACCAGCATTTTTATACTGTAACGTACAACCACGACATAATTTGCCCGTTTACATTGAAAATGATCTCATTTATATTTTAATGACAATTATTTTTGCTACCAGCAATGGTTACTTATGTAATACTATTTTCATCTTGGTTCCCACGTAAGTTTTTTTTTTTTTTCATATTTTAAATAATATAAAATTAAGAACAACAACAAAAAATAACCCTAATCGAAATATTTAATTGACTATATTATCATGTAAATTTTTTTTCCAAAATATTTTATCTCTACAATAATTATGTGTAATAATTATTTTTTTTACAATTTATTTTAGGGCAGTTGAACCTCAAGAGAAAGAAATTGCTTCTGCAATGATTGGAGGTTTCTTAGGTTTAGGAATAACAATTGGCTCGGCTATGAGTCTTGCTTTAGTAAAAGTAATTTAAAAAAAAAATTTACCCTTATTAAAATTAGCATTCACTACCATTTGCATTTGCTATTTCAAAAAAAAAACAAAAACAAAAAAACAAGTCCCAGTTGCCTTAATGTAATATCTTTATAATTGATATTTTTTTATAAAGCCTTTTTCTAATTGATTTTATACAATAGAAATTTATGTATAACATATTCTTAGTGAAGATATTTATTCGACAGGTATATTATTATTATTATTATTATAACAATGGACAAAAATGAAGTATTTGAAAATAATTTTTTAATCAACTATTATGAAAATTATTTTTTAATTTTCAGTTTTATTTTTCTGTGATTGGAAATTTTTTTTTTTTTTTTGAAACACTCAAAAAGAGAATTTTTTTTTTTAAAATGGAAAGAGAAATTAGGAATTTAATTATTATGATCTAATTTTTAAAAATTTAAGATTCAATTATTTCGTTAAGTTGATTAAGAAGCCTGCGCACATTCCGCATAATGTTAATTCACTTTTAAAGAGAAAATTTTTCAATTTAAAAATGAGAAAAACCGGAAAACAATGTAATATGGAGTCTTCAAAAAATTAAAAATAATGTTAAATTATGAGAGACTATTTTTAAGTTAGAATATACAATATAAATAAATGAACGTTATTATAGTTTTAATACTGAAAAAAATGTTATTTTTAAACGTTTTTTGTATAATTTTTAATTCTTCTCAATTTTTCTTTTATCATATACCTACGTCTGAAATAATATAGAATTTTAATTTATTAGAAAACAGATAATATTCGTCAAATCTAGTCATTGTGATATAAAAAACTTTATGAAATTATAAATAAATTAAATATTATAAGAAATTAATGTAAATTAGAAAGAAAGAAAGGTCATATTCGTTAGAATGTTAAGAGCTGTTAAGTTAACATTAAATTTATTGTAGAGTATATAACTTTGTACAATATTCAAGAATAAATTATGAGAATATATATTGAAAAAAAAAACAGTGATTCCAATAAATAAAAATGATAATTATTAAAAATTGCATAATTTTATCTTCCTTTGTCTTTTAATTTAATAATTTAACAATTTTCAATTTGTGCTCCAGTCAGTTAAATAAATAATTAATATAAATAAAAAACAAAGTGAAAAATTTAAACCTTTGTCTCACTGAAGCTGACACGAATTTCATGATCTATATTGTTTCTCTTTATCAGTAAGAGGAACATAAACAACACCCATTAACGATTTACTCTTAATTTCACCATCTACAGTTTTATCAATTTGGAACAATTCTTGATCACCTGCTTCCGGCCCCACCGGAACTATTAGCCGACCACCTGGCGCCAATTGATCAATCAACTGTGAATTATTATTTTTTTTTAAAGCAAATATTAAAAAAGATCAATTAATTAATTACTATCAATTATAATTGTCAATAAAAATAATGTGGTTATATAAACAATCTCAAAGAAGGGATAAGTGTGAATAAGACAAAAAGTTTTTTTTCTCAGACCTATTTGTATGATACTTTTTGAAATTACTACTCCAAGTGAGCCTAATAATATTTTAAAACAGTTTTGCGTTAGCGCGAAGAATTTAGAAGATACAGTCATTTAAATGTTGAAAAATTGTACCAAAATTAAATTTTTTTTTTTTGAGAAGGTTTTTAATTTTTTCAGTACAGGAATTAATGCCGGTTTTCTACTTTCAAAAAAACCTTCGTATATAATGTAGTAGATTCTACCGTAAAAAGTAAAAAGGTACATAAGCGATATTTTTTTCAAAATTGAGTTTTTGGTATCGTTGGATTCATAAAAAAAGCTGCGTCTAATTTATTTTTCATTTTTAACTCCTTTTCCCCTCTTAAAAATTTTTTTTTTATTTTCATTGGAAAGCTGAGATTTTTTCCAACAAATCATGTAAATATGAATTAGTTAAATTTTATTAATTCGATAGTAAAAAAAAATTTTTTTTTACTATTAATTAGTTAAATTAGTTAAATATCTTGTTAACACTTTTGTCAGTAGTTGAATTACTCAAATATTAAAAAAAAATTTTTTAGTTTTCTTTTACGCTTATTGTTTTGTAGGTCATAAAAAAGATTTTTTTTTTTTTGATATTTTAAGTCAAATCTTAGGTTTTTCAACGCAATTTTTACAGTATAAAAATATACAAAATTCCTGAAATGTAACAGATAATTTTCGATTTTATTGTATTCATTTGATAATATATGAAATAAAAACGTTATTATTAGTTAATTTATTTTTTTGTCTATTTTAGAAATTTTATTTTTTTTAAATATTAAAATGATAAAAAAATAATTTATAATTTAAAATAATTAATAATTAATTTAAAATATTAAATGATTGATTGTTCAGAATCAAGAAATTTTCGATTTTATTGTATTCATTTGATAATATATGAAATAAAAACGTTATTATTAGTTAATTTATTTTTTTGTCTATTTTAGAAATTTTATTTTTTTTAAATATTAAAATGATAAAAAAATAATTTATAATTTAAAATAATTAATAATTAATTTAAAATATTAAATGATTGATTGTTCAGAATCAAGAAAAAAGCCTACAAAAAAATTGTCGATAAAAAATAATAAAAATTTTGGTAGAAGTTGAATTAATTGTTTTTCAATTTCCCACAGTATGTTACAGTTTTAAATATTCAATATTGTCAGAAAAAAAAATTGACAACCTTAAAAAGCCTTAATTTCGAAAGGTTGATATTTCAGCGGTCCCTCCCCTTAAAAACTCCCTATTTATAAATTAAAATTCATAAAGTTTTGTTATAATTATATAGATTTGAAAATAATAGTGTTAATTAAAATCTCGAAATTATCACACAAATACATCTGGGTTCAAAAAGTCGTCTTATTGACACTCATCCTTTTTCATTATAATTTATTTCCGATATACTTGAATATAAAAGAAAAAGCAATTTTTTTTTACTCACCGCCTGAGGTAATTCTTTTGCAGCTGCTCCAACATGAATTGCATCGTAAGGCCCACGTGGTTCATAGCCTAATCTTCCATCTCCAACTGTAAATGATTAAAAAAAATATATTAATATAGTTACAGCTATCACCTCCATGAAGTTGGCGTCGAAGCTCAGCGTCGAAATTTATTTTTCACGGGACCAAAAATGAAGGGTAGAATGACAAAAGGGGTCAAGCGCCAATTTATCGAAAATGAGGTTTTTGCATAAAAAAATCAAGAAAATTCATTTACACATTTCTGTAGAAGGATTTCCTTTTTTATTGCGTATTTAAATCAGTTTTTAATACAAATTAAATTAATAAAATAGCCTCAAATTCACTTTATTGCAACCTGATTGAAAAACAAAAGAAAGTGGTGAGTCAATAATATTATGCATAACTTAACAAATTTAAAAACATTGATTTTTACAAATCGAAAATGTCTCGTAGATGCGGAAAAAAATTTACTAATAAAAAAGATATTGTTAAAAAGAAACTATATGAAGGTGAAATGTTTTTATGAATTTCATTCTTCACATTTTTATCCATCTGTTCAGTTTTGATCAAAAATATTATTTTTTTAGGTTTTATTTTAATATTTTTGTTTAATTTTATTTTAATAATATTGTAATTAATAAAATTAATAATAATAATAATAATAATATATTTTCAATTTTAAACAATTTTAAAATCATTTTGTTATTAATTTTTAAATATTTTTATGATTATACTAAGTGAACAATTGAATTTAAAGATGAAAGTATTGCTCAATTCCAAAGCAAGCAATTAATTCGTAATTTTCTTGAAAACAAACAATTTTTTAAAGGAATTTTTTTTTCTATTCATTTCGTCGATTCCATAGAAAGAAACTAATTTTCCAGTTTTTCTTTAAACTGTATATTTTTTTTTATAATTAATGCTTAAAGAAAATGTGCGCAGTTGATATAACCTCAAGGCACCACAGTTTTTTTTTTAAATTTTATCGTTAATATGTAGGTTTATTTCAACCAATTGTTGTATATTTATTAAAACATACTAATATATCTCGAAACGGTTTTCTCAGTTTTTTTTAAATGACCTGCAAAATTTTTAAAAATGTCTTTTTTTACTTCCTGTAAAAACAGTGAATTGGCGCTTGACCCCTTTTGTCATTCTACCCTTCAAATATCAAATGATTTTTAAAAAGATTTTGGGACCACATAATATCTTGAAAAAGTATTTCTCAAAGCATTATTTGGATTGAAAATCTTAAAAAAAAATAATTTGATACTTTTGGTCCTGTGAAAAACAATTTTCGGCGCTGAGCGTCGACGCCAACTTCATGGAGGTCAGCTATATCAACTTCAATATATTATAAATATTGTTTGGAATAAAAATTTGTAAATTATACAGAAATTTACCAATAAGCTCGACATTGGTGCCCAGTAATTCTGGATTTCCTCGTCTTATATTTTTCTCGGCCATTGCTTTCAATTCGGGAATATGATCTATTCCCACAGCTAATCCATCTGGTTGTAACATCATTCCCATACATGCTGTTAAATAACCAGATCCTGATCCTACATCCAGGGCTCGATTACCATTTTGTAATTTCTCTTCAAGAAATTCTAGAGCGTGTGCATGCTAAACAATTTTAAATTGTCTTCTTTTTTTTTTATTAAAAAAAAATTTTCATTCATTAATGGAAACTGAAATAAAAACGTTTCATCTTTTACCATTTATGTGAAAATGATATATCAATTTTTGAAATTAGGTTGTATTTCTTTATAAAATGAATTTTCAATTTCCATTCTTCTTTTATTTGAATTTAAATATAGATGAAAATTTCTTTTACCATGTGTGGAGCACTTATGGTAACACCGTAACCAATTCCTTGTGCAGAATCAACATAAGCATGTTCCGACTGAATGTAAGATCCTCTATCAACAGCCTGCATTGCCTCGTAAACTCTTTGTGTTTTAATTACCTTTGTTCCTTAAAAATTAAAAATTCTTTTATTTTCAAATTAATTTATTGTATTCGTCTCAAAGTATTTTCACTCAGGAAATTTTTAAGTTACGTATATCGCTAATTACGAATATGACGTTAGATTTTAAAAATCCAAAATGTCAAATTCAATATGGCGGTCTTTTCTTTAATTCATTGCATTGAATTCACTTAAAATTTGTTATTCAGAAATTTTTGGTATCTTTGATTACGAATTTAATGTTAGATTTGTAATCCGAGGACTATGTAATTATTAATTATTATTATTATTTATAATATATAAAAATAATAATGTAAAAACCAGAATTTAAATTTTCAAAATTGAATTTGATAGTGCGACATTAAATAAAAAAAAATGTCAAATACGAATTATGTTAAATGAACATTGTACCAAATGACACAATTATGCTAAATAAACATTATGTCAAATAAAAATTATTCTAAATGAATTATAAAAACATTATAATATAAATATGAATAATGTCATAAAAAATAAAAAACATAACCTATAAATCTAGAAGTGCACTTACTTTTGAGATATTGTAATAATTCTCCATTACTGTTGGCTTGAAAACGTCCAAAAAAAGCCATTTCGTAAATACAAAAAGATAATACTGTCACGACTGTAGAAAGCAAAAGAGTTTTTAAACTATTTACATTGTAAAATTGAAATCGAGTAACGTCAACCATAAAGATAAGTTTTTAATTAACACACTTTCGAAGTCCCTTAACTATAAACATATATATATCAACTTACTTCAATTAGATAGGTAAATTTTATTAATGTGTGCGTTTAATAATTTTTTGTTATACAAAAAAGGTATATAAATTTATATTAAAAACAATGTTTTGAAATGTTTTGATAAAAACGATAAAAACTTATTTGATAGTTCTCGATTTTGACGCTGTGAAATTTCATTTCTCAACGCACGCTCACGATCTTTGGCGGGAATTTTTAAATTTATCGAATTAAGTAAAAAATTTGTTTTAAAAAGATTTTATTTTTATAAAATATATTTATATAGGTAATTAAAATTATTTAGAAAAATATGTTTGAACAGGTTAGAAGATGTTCTTATGCCTGTTATATACATATATATGGGCAAATCCACGAAACTTTTAACGAGCTGAAGTAATATTTTACACGCCGCAAAAAAATAAAAACGTTAAGATTATAAACTTTTTCAAGAAATTCAAATGAAATTTAAGCATTTTTTCACTTTTTAACTTATAAAACTAATTGTCAAATAAATATTTTGTTCTAATATAATGTTCGTTTGTATATAATTTAGCAAAAAAAAAATTATACCCAAAGTTTTAATGAAAAATAATTCAGATTTTTAAGTGTTCGATTCGAAAATCACAAAAATTAAAAGTTTCGTGGATTTGCCCATATAATATAATAATGCTTTTACAAATTTATTTTAACTTTTTTATATTATTTTTATGATTTTTTTTTGTCAATTAATTAATAAATTATGACAAAAAGTATAAAATAGACTTTTATTATTAACATTTAATTAAAATATATATACATTACATGTATGCAATTATATATATATAGGTATTTACTATGTTTATAAATAAATATATATAATTGATCTTTAATTATTATTAGAAAAGGCAAATTTAATTTATAATTTCTACTAAATTTTTTAATTAAATCCTATTAACCCTTTCACGCCTATGAGACAAATATTGTCTCACAAAAAAAATCTCAAAAATTTTTTTAAGAAAAATTAATTGTTTTTTCGATGGCTCCGAACGACACTATCTCAATTCTAGCAAGTTCCTGTATTTTGTCTAAGACTTTCTATTGTTCATAAAAAAATCTAAATGCTTCTTGAAAAACGTGTAAAAAAAATTATTTACTTAAAAAAAAGTCCTGAACAAACTTTTTTAGATCAAAGAAGTATTTACTTATTAATTTTTAAAAATTCAAAATGGCAGATCCAATATGGCGGACATTTTTGAAAATCGTATTAATTACTTTGAAACTTGTTACTCGTTTTTGAGATCGCAAATTAAAAATCCGATATTAGTTTATCAAAATTCAAAATGTCGAATTCAATATAACGAAAGAAAAAATTTGTTAAATTAATTAGATTTGCTTGAAACTTATTACCTGTCGGTTTTCGCTGATTGCGAATCCGATGTTTGTTTTTCAAAATTCAATATGGCGTATCCAATAAAGCAAAAAAAAAAAAAAAAAATGTTCAGTTTTCCCTGCGTGTGAAAAGGGTTAATATCATCATTATCATTAAGTATCAGATTTTTGAAGTTGACTACTCGCATCAGTAAGAGGTACATAAGAAACTTGCATAATTTTTTTTTTTGAAATAACACCATCTTTGTTTTTGTCAACTTGAAGTAGATCCTGAAATTTTTGAAATCCCTCTACTGCCACCACTGGACAAATAAGTCGACCTCCTGGCGCCAATTGATCAATAAGCTGAATGTAAAGAGAAAAATTTAATTACAAATAATTGAAAAATAATAACTATCAATATATAAATTACCTAACAAAAATCATAATTTAATTTGTAAACATACTTTTTGAGGTAATGTTTCAGCAGCTGCCCCAACGTGAATTGCATCATAAGGTCCATCAGTTTCAAATCCATGTCTGCCGTCAGCCACTATGTATATGACCTGTTGTTAGTTTTCTGTATAACTTTATGTGACTTTTTAAGTTCGACACAGCAAAGCCATTTATCACATTTGATTCCTCATTTATTTAAAATTGTCACAACATCCTGATAAAAAGTTATCTTTTGAGTTTCCTTTTATATTCTCATAGTTTCAAAAATGCCAAATCGCACACATTATAAATACAGGTCTCGGTCTTGACTTGATAAGGCACAAAAAAAGTCGTTTCAGTCGATTTATATTTTCAATAAAAGTTGAAAAAGTCGATTTTTTTAATTTAAAAAAAAAATTTTTAATTGGTTAAACAATATTTTACTTTAAATAACTAATGCTTTTAGATATTAAATTCATTTTATTAATTCTGTAAATTTTTTTTAAATAATAATAATAATAATAATTTTGGAAGAGTTAAAAGTTGAAACTTTTAGAAATAATTGAATTTCAAAAGATTTTGTTAATTTTCAGACAATAATTAAATTTTACAGAACTAAAAGTAATTTATCAAATAATTTTAGATAACCTTTTTTTAAAATGTAATTGAATTTTCAAAGACTTATAATTTATATTTTTTAAAATTAATTGAACTTGAAGTGATTTTTAATTAAATTTTTTTTGATGATTTCACTAAAAACTTTATTAGAATTTGCAGATAAAAATAGAATAATTTGAAAAACCATTTTTAAGGGAAAATTGGTTTCAGATAGTTGAATTTTCGAAGAATATTATAAAAATCATTTTTGCAAATATGTAATTAAATTTCAAGTGATTTTAAATTAAATTTTTTTTTTCTAAATTATAAACAATTATTAAATTTCATAAAAATTTTTAATTGAAAATTAGTTTAAGATAATTGGAATTTTTGAAGAATTTCATTAAAATTATTAAAAATAATTAATTTAGTGAAGAATTTTATTTAAAAATTTGTTAAATAATTGAAATAAAGAAGATCTGAAGAATATCTGCATTGTATACTAAAAAAACGTATTTTCTATAAAATTTTTTTTAAAAAACGTAAAAAAAGTCGCATTTTATTAAAATAAGTCAAAAAAATCGTATAATCCGAGGCCTGTAAATATATATTTCTCAAATAAAATATATATAGTTTCTCCAAATTGGTATTTGCAGAAAAAAAAACACCCTCTTATTATTATGCTTTCGAGAAATGAAAAAAAATTATTCTAACAATTTTTCATTAATTATAAAAGTAAAATTTTATGTTTTGCTCAAAAGGATATTTTCATCAGGGTTGTCAATTGCATATCATGATTTATTTGAATTTAATAATAAAAATTTTTTTCCATTAATTTCGCTTCTTGCAAGAATAACTAAACATTTTTTGTTTTTAAACTCGAGGAAATTTGTAAAAAAAAAAAAAAATTCACAAAGAAACAATTTATTATAATAAATATATAATATAAAAATATAACAACCTCAAAAAAATAATAATATCTCACCTACAAATTTGACGCGACCCTCCTTTAAAAAATGGGGACAATCTTCTTGAATATTTTTCATGGCAATTTCAATAAGTTCAGGAATATGTTCTACTCCAATAACTTTGCCCTTTGAACCCACCATAAAAGCCATACAAGCTGTTAAATATCCCGATCCTGAACCAATGTCAAGGGCTTTTCCACCATCCTTCAATTGATCAGAAAGAATTGATAAGGCATAAGCGTGCTAAAAATAAATAACAATAAGCGCGACTATATTTTTAGAATTTAAAAATAAGTATTATAAATAATGATAAAAATTATAAACTAGCGCAACAAAGAAATAACTCGAAAATATCCCGTGTGTGTCAAATTTGATGAAATATAAAATGTTTACATTTGAAGATAATTATTAATTTTAATGTCTCATTTTAGAAAGGAGATAAATTTATATGTATAATTATCTATATATATAAAATTCATTAAATATTTACCATGTGAGGTGCGCTTATTGTGACGTTATAACCAATTCTTCGAGGACGATCTAAATAGGGATCGACATCGTGACAAAATCTTGCCCTATCAACTGCAATCATTGCTGCTTCAGCACTTGTAGTAGAAAGAATGCCAGCATCTGAAATCATTTTTTTTTTTTCATTAATTATAAATTTTTTTAATTAATATGTTACTCACTACAAAAATATTTTTATTGTCTATTAAAATAATCTTATTAAATAGATGAAAATATATTTACAATAAATATTTATTTGGTAAAAAAATTTTTTATTGAAGTTGTAAGCAATCGACCAGCACCAAAATTGATTTTTTCTGTATTATTTATTTACATTTATTGTTGAAATTATTCGATATTTAAAAAAAAAATTGATTTTTCTAAAATACTATTCTTTTAATAAAAAATTTAAAAAAATTACTCCTATTATACCAAATAAAAATTATTCAATTTAATACAAATATTATTCATGTTTTAAACTAATATTTTTTTTTATTCAATATAATTTGCTTTATTCAAAATTTACCTTTTAATTTAATAACCATTTCTTGATTAGTAGCTCCATTGCAGCGCCATGCCATATTCTATATCAATAATCGTAAATAAACTGTAACAAAAAATATATTAAAACGTTAATTATAATTTATTAAATAAAAAATAGAAAAACAGAATTTTATCTCTTTTTTTTGAAATTAAAGTGTATTTTACATTAATTTTCTCTGAATACAGTGAAAGATTTTTGAACAAATTTTTTGTTAAAAAAAAAACGATTAAAAATTATTTAAACAAAAAGTCAAAAAAAAAATGTTCAATATTTAATATGGAAAATCTATTGTTAAAATTGAAATGGAAAATTGATTTAGAATTTAAAAATTTTGTTTAGAAATAATCTTGGTTATATGAAATTTTTATCAATGATTTTTAAATGATAAAATCAATATTCGCAAAACATTTTAAATACATTATCAGAATATTTCCAAAGGATATAAATTATATTCTAATATTTAATATTTATTCATTTCTAATTCCTCACGAGACTTTCTGACAGATTGAGCTGAATATGAAAATGAAAAATTGATGAAAATTAGTTTTGTTTTATATTTAGTTATGCAACACACGCTTATTTCATGTGTCACGTTTAGATTTTTCTCTGATAATAATTAAAAAAATTGCAAATTTTCAATTATTGTGAAATCTACAAACATACGCATAAAATTAATGGAAAATTATTCAAAAATTTTTCTAATTTAGAGGAGAAAATAATTTAATTATATACGATATTAAAAAAAAAATGTTCTTTTTTTTAAACAAAAATAAATGTCAATTTTTTTCATTGAAACCTTTTTTTTATAGAAAAAAAAAAATATTGAGAAGAAATATTAGAAAATATTGAAAAAAATAATTTTTAAATAAAAAAAAAATATGTAATGAATCTTCTTATTTTATTCTCAATGTAAAAATCTAATTAATTAATCAAATCAATTTTTACTTAATTTACCTACTAATTTATTAATTAGTTTTTTTTTTAAATTTGATGATTTTGAAAAAACATTCTGTGATTAAAAACTGAAAAGTTTTATTTTAAAAATATTCTTTTTGAAACTTTTTTTTTTTTAAATATAAAAAAGAATTATTTATTTTATTAAATATAATCTTCCGGGTGAATAAATTTTTTTTATATTTGTTTTATGAAAGTATAAAATAAATTCAAGGTTACAATATCCACAGAATTCTTTTAATGATTTGCATATAAGATAATAAACCAGAAAATAATTGGTTCTTAAATAACATGTATAGTAATAAATTTAAAGAATTTGCGACTGTCCATGGATTTTAATTTTATTTTTTATTATACATTACTATAAATAGGTGCAAAATTTTGAAATATATAAATTTTTTCAAAAATTACACAAAATTTATTTATTTAGTTAAAAGTTAAGTAAACAAATTTTTTTTAATAAAATAATTTTATACTTATAATTCCTTAGGAGGAAAACATAAAAAATAATCGAAATTTTAATTCCTGACATTGTTTATAATATTACAAAAATAGCAAAATTGTTATAAAGTTATTATTATTGTTGATGACATAATTGCGACATTTCTTATTCAACTGGTTACTCTAGGAATTTTTCCTAAAATTACAACTATATTATGCAATTAATTGAAAGCAAAATATTTTGTTTTTTAAGTTAAATTGGAAACGAATTTTTTTTTTTTTTTTTTTTTTTGAAATAATATTTGTACTGAATTTTTTCTGAAATATTTTAAAATCCTATAATATTATATTAAAATTTTACCAACTGATATCAAAATTTATCTTTTCTTCAAAAATTTTAACTTGCAAACAAAGTTAACCTTTTTTATTTTTTGTGAAATAATAATTTTTTTTTATAAAGTCAAAAAAAAAAAAAAAATTTTGACACTCAAAAAGAGAACAAAAAATATTTTTTTGATAAGAACAAAAAAAATTTTGAAGTTACAAAAAAAAGATTTATTTTCTTTTTAATAAATAATTATTTCCAACATTTATAAATCTAACAACATTAACTAATTTTTTAATGCAAAAATAAAAAAATTGAATTAAGGTAACCAAAATTACAACAAGGTGAGGAAAAAAATGTGTTGAGTCTGTTTATAAATTAATTTTATTACTGTACAAATTAATTCATTAAGAATATTTTAAAAAAATCTTTCACAAAAATAACAAAATTAACTAATTTTGTAATATAAATAAAAAATTGTATTAAGATATATTAACTATAATAAGTATATAATAATCAGTATACTACGACCGAGTTGAGCGTTAACGAAAAAAGATTATATCGCTAGTTTATTATAAATCTAAAATAACCATAAAAAAAAAATTATTCCGCTTGGATAAAAAGAACATATAAAATGAGTATATAATTTTTTTTTTCACTCTTTTATGAAAATAAACACGTCTTTAAAAACAATATGTCCTACAATGTGAGTTACTACATCAAATTTTTGTGCTTTGAATTAAAAAAAAAATTTATTTTTTTTTGATAAGATTGTATAAAAACATTAATGAAAAATTTACAAACATTTTTCATACATACAATATATATATATATATATATATATATATATATAAAATGGGACTAAAGAAAAAATTTAATCGCCTTGACTTTTCCGTTGTCACATATAAACTACCTCCACTGCGTTCAACTTATACGTCCAATTAAAATCTAATTATTCAATCACCTATAATTTTCCATTTTAGTGTAATAAAAATCATGTACGAATTCATTGTGAGATAAGAGGAGTTAAACTCACATGGTCTCGCGACCGATTCGCGTAAAGACAATGAAAATCACAGAAGGAGAATATTATTGTTAAAACCGCAAAGTGTATATGACAAAAGTGAAAGAACCGAAAAGTCATTACAGTTTGAAAAACCGCGACACGAGCACTATTAATGAGACACTAAAAAAAAAATAATAAAATTTTTTTTTTTAATTTCAATACATATTTTCCAAAATTATACAATAGAGAAAGAAAAATTAAAAAAAATCAATTGACTACATATATAATATTGATTAAAATCAGATAAAATACAAAAGATTTCTCTTTGATATCCGCGCGTTTGTCAAAATTAATAATCAAACTAAATTCTTTTGAAAAATTAATATTAACAAGAATTTTTTTTTTTGCAAAGTTAATTGAAATTATATATTTTACAAATGTGATCGTTGGATTTAAATGTGATTTTTTCATCAAATGTGAGATTTTGTTTTCATATTTAAGTGACGTAGGTGAAAAATTAATTTTTTCGAAATTGAAAACTATTATTAAAAATAGAAACAAAAAAAAAAAAGAAGCAATAATGTCAGAAAAAACAATCACACCTTCTATACCAGGGAAAAATCGACAATATTTAGCTGCAACTACAGGTCTGTAAGCTTTTAATTAAAAATTTTAATAGAAATACATTTGAAAATTTGAAAATATATTAAATTAATATTTTTTTGAAGTAGAAAACAATATTTGGATGAAACTTTTACTAAATATTTTTTTTTTATTTTTATAATTTTTGTGTTATTTTAACTTCAATTTTATTTATTGCAAAAGTGAAAATTAAAAAAAAATTTTTTTTTAGTAAAATACTTCCAATACTGATTGGAATATATTTATTTAGAAAAAGTGATCGCCTACTGTTATTTTGTATAAAGTGAATAATAATAAATAATCAATATAATATAATAATTAAATTTATTCAATATAACTAATTTGCTTATTATTTATTTATTTAATATAATAAAAATATTTAATATAGACGTTTTATTTTAACCATATATACATGAAGTTTTACTTTGTATCAAGACATTGTTATTATTCATTCAAATGATTTTGAAAGATTACCTATACTTTAAAAATTTGATAACAATTTAATAAAAAAATTGAAATTTTTGTTGGAATCATTCAAAAATCTTACACAATATTGAACATGAACTTGACAAAGGTTGGGAAAAATGCACTATAATTTTGATAATATGATGATATTCACTTAATAGAAATCTTCGTGATACAAAGTAATAATTATGTCGTTGACAAGAATTTTACTTCCTCCTTTCTTAAAAATCTTCACTTTTAATGAAAAAAAATATATATATATTTTCAATGAATACCATTTTTATTTTTTTTAATTATATATATATTTATATTTTTTCATTCAACGGAATTTTATGTGAATCGAATTTTTCAGTGGCAAAATTTCTAATTCACCAAATCTTCATTAATTGGTACGAATTTTTATCTGCATGAATTATTATTTCATTATTTAATAGAATTCTTAAAATACCTAATTTTTATTTATCCAAAATTGCAAATTGCCGAAAAATTAATTGACAAAAACATGAAGGTGCGATTTTCAAAATTAACCAATTTGGAAATAATCAATAAAATTGTGATTAGTTAATTTTAAAAATCGGGTCCACATTTATTTGTCAATTTATTTTTTCGGCCACTTGCAAATTTCGAACAAATAAAAATTTATCGTTTTAAGAATTCTTATAACAAATTATTTTTTAAAACAGAAAATTATAAAATTTATCTAAAAAAATGTTTTTTATAATTTTTTAATCAATACACATATTGCAAAAAAAAACATAATAAATAAATAAAACGAAAATTTTATTCATAGAATTTTTCATGCAAAAAAATATTTCTTTGAAAATCGATGATCATAAACATTGTGAACTTCAGCATCGTTATAAATGAAGATTCGTTGAATTGGAAATTTTGGCACTGAAAAATTCGAATCACATAAAATTTTGTTGAATGTGAATTCTAATAAATTTAAAATCGTCGAAATTATAATTCTATGAAATAAAAAGTTGGGTAAAGAGAAATTTTGTAAAATAAAAATTCTGTCAAATAAAAATTTTGTGCCTAAAAATCTGTTAAGAAAAAAAATTCGTTTAATTAGATATTCTGTCAAATGTCAAATTCGAAAAATAAAAATTCGTCTAAAAAATAATATTGTATCTAATAAAATTCTTTAAAATGAAAATACTGATTATATTTTTATGGGATAATCATATGCCCAATAATTCAACACCAAAAAAAAAATTAATGTTTCTCTATCAAAAAAAAGGGATGCATGATTATGTTCTAAAAATCATTAGTTAAAATTTTCATTTTTAGGAATTTCATTTGTCATAATTATTTTTGAGACGAATTTTTATTTCTTCGAATTAGTATTTTGCAGAATTTTCATCAAAACGATATTCTATATTATTATAGAATTTTTATATAACCGAAAATTCACAGAATTTTTATTTGTCAAAATTTTTATTTGCTCGAATTTTCATATAATTGAAATTTTAAAGAATTTTTATTGGGTAGAATTTCATTGCATAGAATTTTCATTTTATTCTTTCAGATGAATTTTCATTTGTTCGAATTATTATTTGATATGATTTCCATATAACCAATTTTTCATACTAATGAATTTTTACTTAACCGAAAAATCATTTAACAGAATTTCTAATTCATAGAATTTTTATTTGTCCGAAATTGTAAATGTTCGAACAAACAATCGACAGAAAGATTTTGGCGCGATTTTTAAAATCAACCAATCACAATTTTATGGATAATTTTTGATCGGTTAATTATAAAAATCGCGCCGAAAAATCTTTTTCTCGATTGTTTGTTTCGGTCATTTGCAATTTCGGACAAATGAAAATTCTATCAATTAGAAATTCCGTTAAATGATTTTTCGGTTGAGTAAAAATTCTGTAGCATGAAAAATCGGTGATATATGGAAATTCTATCAAATAATAATTTTGAACAAATGAAAATTCATTTGACAGAAAATTCTATGCAACGAAATTCTACCCAATAAAAATTATTTAAAATGTCTATTATATGAAAATTCGAGGAAATAAAAATTCGAATAAATAAAAATTCGGCTCAAAAATAATTATGAGAAATGAAATTCCATAAAATGAAAATTCTAACTAATGATTTTTAGAACATAATCATGTGTCCCAAAAAAATAATATCTTCATTTTTTGGTATTCTTTTTTTTTTAGTGAGTTTGTCGGCCCTTGCTTATGGAACATCATTAGGATGGGTGGCTCCCGTTCTTCCACGTTTATTAAGTGAAGAGACACCGGTGGGAAATGAACCCATGACAGACGAAACAGCCTCATGGCTTATAAGTTCATTATGTCTGGGTGGTTTGATAACGACACCAATTTTAGGACCACTCGCTGAAAAATTTGGTAGGAAATTTGTGGGATGCCTCATTGCATTGCCATTGATACTTAGTTGGCTACTAAAAATTTTTGCTCAAGATTCAAATTATCTTATTGCCGCGAGATTTTTCGCTGGTTGCGGTGGTGCTGGTAGTATTTTTGTAATTTCACTTTACATTTCGGAAACGACAAGTGATGCAATACGTGGAACTGCAGGAAGTTTTTTGGTTCTTTTTCTCAATATTGGAATTCTCCTCTCATATATCATTGGACCAATTTTATCATTTAGCTTCTTTGGTATTGTTTGCCTTTGTCTGCCAATATTTTATCTTGGCTGCTTTGTCTTCTTACCGGAAACACCAGTGTACTTAATTAGGAACAATAGACTTAATGATGCAATCAAGTGAGTTAAATATGGATATTTCTATTATTCTAGTCTTTACGATGTGCGGCAAACAAAAATTTCGCGTAAACATATTGAATTACTGGAATAGGTTTTTTTTTTAATAACTACACCAAGTTTTTACAGTTAGAGAAAAAATATATTTTTCACACATGTTCAAAAAAAAAAAATTGTAAAATTTTCATTTACTTACAATACACTATATTTGATTCGAAATGAAAAAAAAAGTTATTTTTCCGAATTTCATAATGAAATTTAAAAGTAATGAATTTTAGTGTATTAAAATAAATTAAGAATTTTTCAAATAAATTTTATCAATAAATAAATCATAGAATGAACGAAAGCATATTGGATCAACCATTTCGAATATATATTTAGAAAAAAAAATGGTAATTGATTATTGTGGGACACGTAAATCTAATTTACGTTTAACTTTTTGTAAACAAGAATTCTTAAAATAGAATTTCTGATTGCAGATCATTGTCATGGTTAAAGGAGGGAAATAAATCAGCAATTGAACAGGAATTAGTTTATCTACAGGGTCAAGCAAAGGAAACGAGTTTTTCAAAATCAGCAAAATTTTCTGATCTCTTTAAAGAGAAAGGGACAATCAAGGGATTGATTATTGCATTTATTTTACTTGGTGGACAACAAATGTGTGGAATGTTTGTGATGGTAATAATTAGGTTTTTTTTTTACTAAATATTATTTAATAATTCCCAATCTGTTTTAAATTCCTTAATTTTATATGTAAGGAATTCTCTGAGAAAATAGCCACTCAAAATTAGCTTATTTGAAAAAAAAAATTATAGAAAGTACAGTTGGGATTGAAATTTTGATAGAAACATTGCGTTATTTTCAACTTCGTATAATTATGACAAAATTTTTTGGAATTTTATTTGTAAATAGAATTTATTGAAGTATTTTTCATGTGATTTTCCATTACAAAAAGAAGTTTTTTCAACAAAAAAAAAGTTACACCATTTTTTTCAAAATTAACTATTAAAATTAATTAATTAATTTAAAAAAATTAATCATTTTTCCTTTTTTAACCCATTGCCTTGTTTAAAAATTTTTTTTATTTTTATTGAAAAGCTGAAATTTTTCGTAAACCGATTGTTGTTCCATTTTTGTATTTATACAGTTTATTGGGAAAAAATTTAGCTTTCCAATGAAAAAAAAAAAAGAAAAAAAATGTAAAGGGGTGAAAAACGATTAAAAATTAAGGTTTAATTTTGACAAAAAAAGGGTTTAAAATTTTGTTGGGAAAAACTTTTTTTTGGGCATTGAAAACAAAATAAAAAATGCGTTAAAAGCCCTTATTTGCAAATTAAATCCATAAAATTTTGTCATAGTTATGTGGATTTGAAAGTAACAATGTTTCTTAAAATGGAAAAATTTTTTTTGTAAAAATTTGAGCTATTTTATTTTTAACATTTTCAATAATTTAAAGTTGCATTTTATGAATTGATATTAAAAAATTTTCACATAGTAAAAAACGATTTTCATATTTCAGATTAGGATACCTAAAACGTTTTACACTGTTAGAAAATTGTAATTTTTATTAAAATACATCTTTTAATGTTTCAGATAATTAAAAGAAAAAAAAAAAAAATACAAAATTTGAAAAATTGCAAAAATATGCACTGAAAAAAATTCTTAATTGTAAATTATATTCTATTTCAAAATACCAAAAATATGGATTAGAACTAACTTTTATTTCGATTGTTTATAGCTAATTTTCTTTCTGTGGTTTTGTATTTTTTTTCATTTTTTTTTTTTTTTTGACAAATTATTAAATTTCCAATTATTTTTTTGTTTGTTTCAGCTTAGTTATGCAACGAAAATTTTCGAAATGTCCGGAAGTTCCATTTCACCGGACATATCAACAATTATTATTGGAATAATGCAATTAATTGGCTCTTATATTTCAACATTTCTCATTGAACGTGCGGGTAGAAAATTATTGACAATAATTTCATGTGCTATAATGTGCACTTGTCACGTTGTTCTTGGTATATTTTGTCATTTTCAAGCATTAGATTATGATTTAACATCAATTGGATGGATTCCTGTAATTGCCCTTTCAATATTTGTCATGGCACATTGTTTGGGATTGGGTCCCGTACCATTTATTGTGGTTTCGGAAATTTTTAAACCCGATATTGCAAGTTTAGCGAGTTCAATATCATTGAGCTCATTATGGATTCTTCTCTTTCTTATTGTCAAATTTTTCGCTTCAGTAATGGCATTAATTGGAATTGCCAATTGTTTTTTTATTCTCGCTGTATTTTGTGCTTGTACACTTTTTCTTACAATTGCCATTGTTCCCGAGACAAAGGGTCGTACTATTGAATCTATTTTCAATGAACTTAATGGAACATCTCAATCTAATATTAAGGCTTAATTTTTGTTGTTATTATTATATTTATAATGTAAATTATTATCAATTTTTTAAAAGTAATTTTTATTATTACAATTACTATTAATAATAATAATAATAATAAAAATGATAATTAAAAAATTAATTTATTCTTCAAGAATACTGTTCAAGAATAATATTTATTTATGATGTATTCCACGCCAAAGTGTAAGTCCATATGCAATTGCATCTCCGATTTGGGTTTTTTTTTCTTTTAGTACTTATTGAGACTAGCTTCCATGAATTTTTTGAAATTTTTTTAGCAACCCATTTTTGAGTTATGGAATTTTGAAAATTGGAGAATTTTCATGACTTTTAATATTTGATTGCTCATAATTTCCTTAAAAATGCATCAATTTTAAGTCTTTTTTTCAAAATGTGTGTTTTTAAACGTAGGGGAATAGTGGCAGGGTTGGACACAGTTTTGGTTTTTTGTTTATAAATCTTTTGTTTAGATAAATTCAGTCAATTGTGGTATATGGGTGGAATGATATACAAAAGAGGAACACTTCTGCTGTGGACCGTAAATTGATTGGTCCAAAATTAAAAAAGTTATAAACATTTAAAAAAAAAAATCTAGTCAGGGTTGGACTTTTCAGTCAGGGTTGAATACTTTTTGAAAATCGAAACGCATTATTGGTAAAAACGTAAAATAACATTTGTAATGTTTTTTATTCTTATTTTTTCATGTTTATCTTTACTTATTGTTTACAAATTGTAAAGTTTCATGGGTTTAAAAAAGGAATGAACTCAAATTACAAAAAATAACGCTTTATTGTTCCAAATAACTCAATGAAATGATGAACAAAATTTATACAATTTAAGTATTATTTTTCTAATATCTTTGGCACAATTTTGCACTGAAATATTAATAAAATAAAATTTATTTGTATATTTATTTATAAATTGTGTCAAATTCATAATTAATATGGGTGTCCATCCCTAACTGTATAAAGTGTCCAACCCTAACTAGAAGCATCATTTTCGAATTGTGCTAACCATAACCAGACATGTGTCGCGATTCGATTTTTCACTTTTTTTCTTCTTAAATTATGTACCCCACAATACATTCAATAAGCTTACCTTGCCGAATTCTTGCTTTTTTTACACATTTTTTAGGTTTATTCACAAGTCAAACAAAACTTTTTTTGTCTCTTCGATTGCACCGAAGTCACAGGAGACGCTACTTTTGATTCTCCAAAAATGTTATGCCACAAAAAGTTGGGTTACACTACTAGAAGATTCGTCACGTACGCACACAGGTGGCGCTAGTGTTCTTATTTAAAAAAAGCCAAGTGTCCAACCCTGACAAGTGTCCAACGTATACTTATATGTATTCTGATGCGCTACTTACGAAAATCATAGTGACAATACCCAAAAATTTGATTTTTATGGTGAAAACCATAAAAAAAAGTCCTAAAATTTATGGTTTTTTTTTCGTTTATTGGGTAAAATACGCATTTTTAAGGAAGTTATGAGCATTCAAAAATTAAGTCATGAAAATTCTCTAATTTTCAAAATTCCATAACTCGAAAACGGGTTGCTAAAAAAATTTGAAAAAATTCATAGAAGCTAGTCTCAATTAGTATACTAAAAGAAAAAAAACTCAAAAAAAATCAGAGATGCAATTGCAGATGGACTTACACTTTGGCGTGGAATACATCTTATATTTAATATAGTTTAAGAATTTTCATAGTATATATATTATGATGAAAAAATTTATTCATTGTTGATTTTGTCAATAATTTCACAAAGACATAATTAAAAAATTTTTAATAAAAAATTATTAATAAAAATTTCTTAGGATAATTCTTTCAATTTTATTTTGAAACAAGTGATAATTTTTTAGTTGAAAATTAATTAATGTCCTATTTTCAAATTTCTTTGTTTATTTAAAAATTTATTCACAAGAAAATAAATTTTTTTAAATAAAACAATTTTTTCATTATCACCTTCCTATTAAATATGAAATATATAATGTAATATAAAAATATTTTTTTTTTACGATAATTGCTGTTTATTTTTTACTATTAGAATAAAAATTAATGAGCCAAAAGTTCTAAACGTTCAAAATTAACAAAATATTTTTTTCAATCTATAAATTATTAAAAATTATTAATGTCAATGTAAAATAAAACAGTAAATTAATAACCTCTTTTTAGATATTTAATATTTTGTAAAAAAATTCTTTGTAAATTTGCAACAAAGAAAATTTCGTTCATTTGAATGTTCAAAACTTTTAGCTCCTAAAAATTAAACATTTGTAAATATAATATAAAAATAAAAAAAAAATTTACCATAAATAATTTAAGGAAATATTAAACCATATAACTGTAAAGTATATCGTTAAATTTAAAAAATCAACTGTCAGATTAGAATGAAATTATATGTATTATTACCTGTGTTCTATTTTCTTTATTCCATTATTATAATATATGGACAATATTATTGATGATCTGCAAAAAAAATCACCAGTATCGAAAACGTTGAAGATTCGAAACAAAAAAAAAATAAAGAATCAACTGCAAGCAAGAGAAAAAAAAATAAGTGACTGATGTTATTTTTTCTTGTTTATAACTGAAAAGAAAAATATTAAACTATTCACCTGACTTTAAAGACAAGCACTGACCTCATTCCCATGGAAAATAAATAGAAACAAAGAGCATCGAGCGCCATCTTGTAACCAAACTTCAAACGTGTAAACAAAACATTTTTTTTCTTTTGTAAATAAAAATATTTTTTTATATATTAATTAAAATTAATTAATTTATACTAAAGAAAAAGTGTTTTTTTTTTTTTTTTGGAAAAAATAAACATATTTATTAAAAATATTTTATTTCCTAAAGTATCGTTTCATGGTACTTTCTAAAAATCAAATGTAAACTTTCTTACCTTCAATTGGTAAATGAAGAAAAAAGACTTAGGTAAATGTACAAAAAAAATTATTTTCAAAAAGAAAAATATTAATTTTTCACAAAAATCATGAATTAATGTTTTTTTTCTAATTCGCTATTTAAATATGTAATTATTATTATTTTATAATAGAGATTTACCTATTATTTCGAGAGGCTTTAAAAAAAAAAATTTCATATTGCAATCAATCATCACATCTTTTTCGTACATTTTTTTGTCCAAATTTTCGCTTCTTAAATGTCGAAGGTGCATGATCTTCATCGTCACTTCCGGTTATTATTCTATCAATTGTTTTTTCCTTGAAAATTCGTTGTGAAGGCGGTGGTAATTCATTTTGTATAATTGGAGCAGCTGGCGCTTCTTTTTTCCTTGGTAATTGAAGATCAACTGGTTTTGTTTCACTGAAAAAAATAGTAAATAAATAAATAAATAAATAAAATAAATAAATAAAAATTTAAAAATTTAAATATGAAAATTAAATTAAACAAAAAATTGTATTCATTGAAAATAATGAAAAATAAAGTAATTAAATAAATATTTAAAAAAAATTTCTTTTTTTTCATTATTCTTATTATTTGAAAAAGAGTATAACTTACACAATTTTTACAGTTTTCCAAGAACCATAGGGTTGTGGTTTTTCAGGAACACTATAATCTCTTCTATAGGGAATTTCTTCTTGTTCTTCATCTTGTTCTTCCTCTTGTCGAATTTTTCGAATCTCCTTCAATTTTTCCCTTTCGGCATTCGCTCTCTTCTCTTCTAATACAATCGCCATTTCCGACGCTTCCTCATCGTCGAGTTGATTTAAAAGTTCCTCTTGAATTTGTTGCTCTTTTAACTCTTCCTCTTGTTCGGCTATTGTCATAAAACCTTCTTCGGGAATCTCCCATATAGTTTCTATATATGTGAAAAAAACAAGTTTCTATTTAAAAAAAACTAATAATATAATAATATAAAATAATTAATAAAATTATTCATCTCGTTTATAAATAAATAAACAAATAAAATGAATTTACCACTTAAGAAAATTTTAATAAAACAAAAATATTTTTTAATAATATAAGATAAAGATTTTAATAAAAAATTAAAATGTTTTAATATAAAATAAAATTATGAATTTTATGAAAAAAAAAAATTGAATATAAAATAATACGCAAATGAGGTAGGTATTCTCTGAGAATAAATCAACAACTAAAATATTATTACATTGACTTAATATTTTGATAAATTGTTGTTCTATATATATAAGGGTAAAAAATCCCTGAAATAAAAACGTGACAAAAAATTGATTTCTTACATTTTCTCGCAATGTCCCATTTTCCCAAACATAGTTTGTTGGAAAAAAAACTTGACCTTTCAATAAAAAAAACTAAAAAAAAATTTTGTTAAATAAACAATGTAATGGAGTTAAAAATGAAACGTATTTAATTTTTTAAAAAATTGTGTTAAAAATTTTTTCATTGAAAATTTAACTGTGATCACTTCTTCAAATGCTTTTTAAATTCCCTTATCTGTCTTATTCAGAACTTCATATATTTAACAAAAGTTTAAGGATTTAAATTTTTGAAGGGTTTTTCATGTACTTTTTTTCAGAAAAAAAAATTTTTTTTAACCTTTTCTGTTAAAATTAACCCTTATTTTTTCATTTGAACTCTATTGTACCTCTTTAACAATATTTTTTTTTATTTTTTTTTTAAAATTAAGATTTTTTTCCAAAAAAAAAAAACTTTGTAAATATAAAAAATGGGACAACAATAAATTTCCGTGAAAATGTAAAAAAGGGCAAAAAATTTCTATTTTTTAATTTTCTCTCAAACCGATTGTTGTCTCACATTTATAGTTACATAGTTTATTGAAAAAAAATCTCAAATTTTCAATGAAAATAACAAAAAAATTTTGAAAAAATGTAGTTACAAATTTTTTTTTAATTAAAAATGTATACAATTTTTTTTTCTAAAAAGAACTAAAAAATCTTTCTAAAAACCATATTTACAAATTAAAATTCATAAAGTTTTGTCATAGTTAAACGAATTTCAAAGTTACTAAAAATGTTGAAAATATTTTCTATAATTTTTTTGTTTCCTTTAATGAATATATATATATATTTCAGGGATTTATTTACTCTCATATATATAACAATTTACCAAAGTCTTAAGCCAATCCAATAATTTTAAATTTATATTGGCCCTTTTTTCTCAGTGAATATTTCAAATATTAATAAAGCTTAGAAACAAAAAAGGAAATAAATATATGAAGAAAATTTGTTTTTTTTTTTGATTATGTTACTTGGAAAGCGTAAAAAGTTTTAAAATACAAGGAATTTCTTTTCGTAAGTCTTCTTTTATTTGTACTCGTCATAAAGAATAAACACATAATAAAATTTCTACGAAAAATGATAAATATATTATTTTCTTTTTTGCACGTGAACTATTACTTAATATTTTTCATTGCTTTTTTTTGCATCGTTTGATGCATTGATATTTTAATTTATTGCAAAAAAAAGAGAGAAAAATCGAGAAAAAGAAAATATTTAATAAATCGTACCATTTGTTTCAATGTGCCAGTAGTATGAATATCCCTCGGGACTTTTTGCTTCATACCATAATTTTGGAATTTTTTTACTTTCATCTTGAGTAACTTTACCTTTTTGTTTTTTATTTTGTTTAAATTGATTCCCACCTTTTGATGAATTACCTTTTGGATTCAATGGTGGTTTTGGTCTTTTTGTC
Source organism: Leptopilina boulardi (assembly GCF_019393585.1). Taxonomy (NCBI): domain Eukaryota; kingdom Metazoa; phylum Arthropoda; class Insecta; order Hymenoptera; family Figitidae; genus Leptopilina; species Leptopilina boulardi. Next base: position 235,239 of record NW_026137921.1, read on the forward strand.
AAGAGCATAGGATCTATATTATGCGAAAACTGCAAAAAAGAATATCAATAGAAAATTTTTTATTTCATTTCTAAAAATTAATTTTACAAAAATCGACAAGATTAACAAAATAAATAAATTTCAATTATTGTAATTTATTATAAAACAATTAAAAATATTTTTGTATTCTTTTATTAAAAAATAAAATTTTTAAAGACTCTTACATTTTGAACATTATGAAACCTTGGATTTGTTTCTGCGGACGCAGAAGGCATTTGGTTTGGATTTGGTTGTTCCTAAAAGAAGAAAAATCGTGAACAAAATTTAAACATAGAGAAAATTGAAAATAAACTATTACAATTTTAATCTTTTTGTTGTTAAATAAATTAGTGGAAGTAAAAATATGAAATCATTATTATATTTTAAAATTTATAAAAAAAAATGATCGAAAGCATCAATTTCAAATTTAAGTATTTTTTAAACATTTCATAAAACTTATTATTGTAAACAAACGTTTTTATCCTTTTATCAATATTCTTGTTTAAAAATTAATAATAAATTATTATTATTATTATAATTATTAATTGTTTTTTCAACTCACTTTTTTTGTTTCGACATTTAACATTTTTTGACGAATTATATTTTCTGCTGTCAAGTCCTTGGTATTGTTTTCGACGTCTTTAAGATAAGCAGCCATAGCAGCCTGATGAAAAAAAAATTTTTTTTTATTTTGAAATTAAATTTAACTAATTTTTTTTAATTAAATTAAATTTTTAATTATTAATTTCTAATGTAAAATATAATTTTGAAATTAATAAAATAGTAATTTAAAAAATACAATCAATTAAAAATATTTTTTAAAAAATTAAAAATAAAAAGAAAAATTTCCTTTTTTTTAATAATTGCATTTTTCACTCACGTTTTCCATTTTTTTGATGTCATTATCAAACTTTTGTTGTTGCTTGGCTTCCTTAATGCTTTTCTTACGAATTTCCTTGAGTTTTTTCTCCACATTTTCCTTGTGTTTTTTGCCATTCTCATGAAATTCAATACTCGGCTTATTATCAGCTAGCCAACATTTACAATAGTCACAAAATTTTCGTGTCTGCGACTTCCAATAATCAGCCCTTGTAAAATAAAAAAAAAAAAAAAAAATTATAACATTAATAAAAAATTGCATTTTCATAAAAATAACAATAAAATTTGGAATATTGAGTATAAAAACAAAAAATAATATTTTTTATTTACAATAAAATAAAAACGTAAAAATATCTCTAGATAATTTTTTTTGTCGATCATTTTTCTTTTCGAATATTTTTTCCATTATTGGCCTCGGGGGGATGTCATTTAATCATACACAAGGTGTTTGATGGATTTGCATTTTCCAATAAATAAAAAATCTGTCACAGGAGAAATTTGTTAATGCCACTATTTGAAATATAGGGCTGACCTTTTTTTTTTTTTTTTTTTTTTTAGATAAATAAAAGTATAGATTTTATTCGTCAAAAAAAAAATTCATTTAAGAAGACAATAATAAATTCTAAATGTAGGGAAAAATAAATTTATTCCAACTATAATGTATTATAGTATATTAAAAGTATAATATAATAAATATTGATTTTTAGCCAATTTCAATGAAATTAAATGTATTTTTATTACTTATTGTTTAATTTAAATATTTATATTTAATTTATTAATTTAATTTAATTAATAAATATTTAATTATAATGGAAGACATTTCATTTTCCTATATTCTTGGTAAAAAAATTTTAATTAATTCAAATACATTATATTTGGTTGAATTACACAAATGTATAATTAAAATCATATCGTAATTCTTGCATTTTACAACCAATTTCAAAACCTAAATTGTTCCTGAAACTTTTGAACCTCTATATTACTTCTCTCTCTCTCTAATTATTGTTCTACTGAGCACAAATTCAGTGAAAGTCGAGAAAATGAAAAATATTGAGAAAACAAAATTCTATAGTAAAGAAAATATTTTTATCTACAACAATAATTATTGTATATATATATAGTATTTTTTTTATCAATTGCATGTGAAAAAAAATAAATAATTTTGGAATAAATATTTTCATATTTATTTAAAAATTAAAATATAAATAATATTTTTTTTAAACTTCTATATACCCGTGTGGAAAAGTGATGTGGGCCCCCAGCGGGGGCCCTTATGGATCGCCCTCATGCCATGAGGGCCGCATATGGATGATCCATAGGGGCCCCTCATGGAAACGACATGCTCATCGATGAGGGCGCCCGCATGGGCGATCCATGAGGGTGCCCCTACGGGCGCCCTTATGGGCCCTCACGTTTGCCCTCATCTTGCCCTCAAGTTTGCCATAATGTTTTTTAATCAATAATATTAATAATAAAAGTTAATTAATAATAAATAAGCTTAAGTTATGAATAAATAACATATTTATTTAATAATTATTCAATTTTAAATTAAATTCTTACTCAAATTGAATTTATTAATTAACGTTCTAATTAATTAACTGTCGGATATAATTAAAAGTAATAATAAATTAATTAATTAAAAAATTAAAAATATGTAATTTATGCATACTATTAACGGATATTTTCATTTTTCAATTAATTCATACATAGAATTAATGATTAAACGCAAACCTGAGAAATAAATAAATCTAACGCATGGGGGGAATCGAACCTACGACCTACGGACTATGAGTCTAACGCTTTACCAACTACGCTACGCACGCTACTTCAAAACGAATGCTAACTTCTTGATGCTATTTAAACTTGAAAAATACCTAACAAAGAAAAGTGCTTAACATCATTTAGTTAAAGTTAAGATATTAAATTATATTTTCCAATCAAATGCAATTTATAAAATATAATTAATTATATGCTTTATGATTATTATCATGAATCATCTCAGGTGAATTTTCAAAAAAAGTGTAAATATATTTTTATTAAAAACGCGTTTTTCGTTGTTTGGAATCATTGGAAACATTCATTTCACAGTAAACTTGGTTGTATCTTTTTCTATTGCAACGTTTTGATGCACATAAGTTATATCAAAAAGAGATCGTTTTGTGTATCATTTTTAGAAATGATACACGAAACGGTCTCATTTTTTGATGCAAAAAATTTAATCAATTTATATCAATCATGGCCGAATTGAATCGACTCAAAATTAAACGAATTTTTTTCAGATATTTTAGTAATAGTACAATTGCGGAGACCATTTCACTATTTAATTTGAAAATAAAAATAACAGAAAATCGAAGACAATGTGCAATTCGATAATTAAAAAGTGACAGCTTATAAACATAACCTAAAATGCATGAGAAAAAATTTGTCGATAAAATCAATATAGCCGAGCTTCTTAGAAGGTAGATGGCAGCACTCATCTATTTTCTTTCTTTAAATTTTTTCTGAATCGTTTTTATAAAAAGCAAAACTGCCATCTACCTTCTAAAAAGCTCGGTTATATTGATTTTATCGACAAATTTTTTCTCATGCATTTTAGGTTATGTTTATAAGCTGTCACTTTTTAATTATCGAATTGCACATTGTCTTCGATTTTCTGTTATTTTTATTTTCAAATTAAATAGTGAAATGGTCTCCGCAATTGTACTATTACCAAAATATCTGAAAAAAATTCGTTTAATTTTGAGTCGATTCAATTCGGCCATGATTGATATAAATTGATTAAATTTTTTGCATCAAAAAATGAGACCGTTTCGTGTATCATTTCTAAAAATGATACACGAAACGATCTCTTTTTGATATAACTTATGTGCATCAAAACGTTGCAAAGATTTGATGCAATTTTTGGTCTCAATTTGATACTTTTAGGAAAACTGTGTTTTTGTTGATAAAAAAATATTTGATTTTTGGACTTAGAAAATTTTGCTAATCGATCATGAGGGCGATCCATGCGGGGCCCCTCATGGATTCGCCATATGGATCAGCCCTCATGGGCCCCCGCCGGGGGCCCCGAACTCTTGAGGGCAAGATCGTGGCTTTTTCCACACGGGTATCTAAAAATTAAAATATTGTCCCTATAATTAATTCCGACGAAGAAAATTTGTTCTTTACGATCGAATTTATTAAAAATTAATAAAAATTTTGTCATTTATTTTTTTCCAGATTAATTATTCTTTTTGTTTATTTTTTTTATTATATTTTATTCATTATTTTATTTATTATATAAAAAAAAAATTTTTAATCGAATGACTCTATGATTATATTTAATGTGGAAAATATTTTCTTTTCAATGAGAGAGCTTTCGATATATAAATAATATTTATTTCACGTCGAACTGACAATTAATTTCTTTCGGTCTAAATCAAACTTTGAATGTGGAATTATTGGAAGTCGATTTATAGAAAAGTAAAATCTTTTTTATATTTACATTCATCTTTTGTAAAAAGACAGTCGACACGAATTACAGAAACTCATATTGACGACTATTGTTTTTCTCAATATTGTTAAAAGAATGAAAAAACTCGTATATATGTTCACTTATATGTTATAATAATAATAATAATAATAATTTACTAAACATATTTGTAATTTAATTTTTAATTTGAACTTTTTTTGTAAAAAAAAAATTATTTTATTTTAAATTATTTCAATCAATATTTAATTTTTTTTTAATTTTCTAATTTATTGTTAATTAGAAAAATAAAAATTAAATTTTCAAAATTTAATCAAATTAAATGGCGAAAAACTTGGATTTTTGTATAATAAAGTATATTTTGTATTTTATTGATTTAAATTTCGCGCCATTTGTAAACATGAGTTCGATAGTATCGAACTTGTATGTAATTTGATTGGTTAATTCTTAAAAGTACCCCAAATGTACTATTCGAATCAACCAATTAACTTGTAACATAGAATCGATACTATCGAAAAGTGACCACGAAATTTAAATTAACATTATTATAAATATTATGATAAAATAAATAAAGTATTATAATTTGTCAAACGTTTTTATGATGACTAATAAAAAAATATATTTTCTTATAAATTTTTGTTATATATAAAAAAAAAAAAAAAAAATTGAGCCTCGCAGGATATGTAAAAGGAGACGTGCAAATGAAGTGTATAAATTTATATGGGTATAAGAGGTTTTCTTAAAGTTGAGAAAATAACTCGAGAGTAAAATTTCTCAAATTTCGCTTAATTGCCATTTGTGTACAGTTGATAAATTTTCTCCTAGAGAAAGCCAGCCTAAATTAGTTGGCAATTAGCTGCCGTCTTCCTTATAGCCTTGAGCCAGGTCTTCGGTGTACTTGGCCTTCCTGTCTTCTCATTCAACTATTTTGTATCCGGTTGCCTTGCATTGTAGGGACAATTAAAAGTAATATATATATATATATATATATATATATATATATATATATATATATATATATATATATATATATATATCAGTGATGCATAAGATGAAGAGAAAAATTTATGACTCAGCAAATTTTCATCATTATACACTTTCAATCTGAATATTCAAATTCATATACATAAAAAAAGGTATATTTTTTATATTTAATAAAATATTCTATTTTTTCAATTTTTTTAAACAAATTTTTCGAAAAATTAATTTTTAAAATTATTATTAAAAAAAATGTTTATAATTATTTTTAATTATTTTTATATTTTTAAATTAAAAATTTTTTTAACCAAGAAAATGTAAATTAAAAAAAAATTTGGTTCAATTTTTTTTTGAAATAGTAAAAAATTAAAAGAATGAAATAATTTTTTTAGCAATTTTTTTTTTGTATATATAAGAATTTAGATCATTAAAATTTTGAATAGTATGTATGAATTTTGTAACAAGACAATAATAATGACTTGTGAAATTAATGCCCTGAAATTAGGTGCACATTTATAAATCTTTCGGAGCAAGGCGTCCTGATGTTTATTTATAGGAAAAGTGTCTTTATATTAATAGAAGTCATTATTAATAGAGCGTAAAACTTAGGACAGCTGTAATTTTCAAACCTTTTCTTATCAAATATATTCTATATGTGATGCATTTTATTATGACAATAATAATAAAAATAATAATAATTTATGATAAATTAAAAGATTTTTTTTTATTAAAAAAGTAAAATTAAAAAAAGTTTCTAAATTTAATTTAATTAAATATAAGAATATAATAGTAATTATTTATTTAATAAAGTATACTTGATAAAAATATGAACTGAGAAAAACTAAACTTTTAATAAATTTTTCATAACTTTTTTTTATATATACCGTGGATGTCCCAGTTACTGTCCACCTAAGACCTAGTTTCCGTCCAGTTTAATTTTCAAAATAACATTTATAAAAAAATTATTTTCTTTTATTTGTTTACTTAAACTAATAAGTCGATTGTGTGCCAAAAGGAATAAATTATTGTTAAAAAATAATTTAAATTACTATACGAGATATTTGTAAAATGGACGGAAACTGGGACATGGACAGTAACTGGTACATCCACGGTATATTTAAAAAGTTAAAGTAACTGAAATAAGATAAAATAAGTTTCAACTGCATTATTTTTATTTTAAAATTAATTTTAAATTATTAAAAGAAAAAATTTTTTTTAAGAAATTATAATTATTTTAAATTATGGCGAACGCGTAGTAATTAAGATAGTTTGTAAGATTTGCGTTAGGATAAGGAGTTATTTTTGTATTTTTGTATTAGGATAAGTTATTGTTGTATTTAGGTTTAAGAGAATGTACTTGGATCCTCGAACCCTGCGCTTGGCAGAGAGAGTAAATAAACTAATTATTTTAAATTATTACTTATTTATTGTTAAATAAAATAAAAGACTTTTAGTCCAGTTAATTATTAAATGAATAAAAAAATAGTTTTTCATAATAAAAACACAAAATTTAAAAAAATTCATATTTTGTGTTTTGTTGTATATAAATCAATATTATGAAATCTTCTTATTTCCTGGTTACTTTATGACTTCTCATTTTCTGCAAAACATGCGGTTGTCAACGGATTAACGCTGTGGTCGATGTATATTTTCTATGGTTTCCAACAAAAAGGCTTTGAGAAAAAAAAACCGGAAACTAATTTTTTAAAAAATTGTATTTGCTAATAAAATTTAACATTAAAAAAAAAGAAATTCTGCAAAACAAAAGAAACACAAATTGAAAATTTTATATTTATTAAATTCAAATTTTCCTATTACATCAGAGACGTACTAACGCACGATAATTTTTTGTGAAAGTTCATTCTTCCTTTATAATTACGTATTCAAAACACTCATAATCAAAAAAAATTTTTTTTAAAAGTTCACAATAAAAAATATAAAAATGTAAAAAATTTTTGAACTTGAAAAAAAACAAAAAAAAAAATTGTTAAGAATTACCATTAATTATTATATTAATTACAAAAAGAAAATTAAATTTTAATTTAACTAAAATCAAGCGACCTTTGAGGAAAATATAAATAAATCAGTTTTAACATTGAAGCCAATTTAAAGTAACAACTAATTTGGTTTCTGGCACTTCTTGAGAGTATTGTGAAAACTTCTAAGTATGCTAAAGTCTTTGTTTTTCAAAAACAATTTCTAGATAACAATAACAATAATTGGCTTTTCAAGAAACATGAAACTATTGGAAAATATATCCTTTATACTTTTATAACATTTCCTAAAGAAATTTTTTATTTTATTTTTTTAATTTTGTTAGACGTAATATAAATTGAATTTTCAACTATTCTTCTATGTTTATTAAAAATTATTTTAAAAGAAAATATTTTAATTAAAAACAAAAAAATTTAATAATAAGAATATTAAAAATTTTCTCAAAACAATTTCTTGTATAATATCATTTTGAAAATGAAATTTAAATCCCAAAATTCTCTTTAAAGCCGAGGGGTTTTTGCTTTTAATATGATTCATATATGTCACTTTAATGAACATTTAAGACATATAAGTTGAATTTACTCGTATCCGTTCTCAACAATTCAAAACTACTGCTAGAGTTTGTGTCATTTGTTTCTGACAGCTAACGTGTGGCATACATATTATTCTCTAAACTTGACTTTTTGAATATTTGACGAAAGCATTGAAAAACTTTGCGGTATATCAAAGTTCGGGAAATATATAATAAGTAAATTATCGTCTGTATTTATTAAAAAAAGTGAAATTTTTTTAAATTAACATCAATTTTTTAGGTTAGGTAAACAACTAAATGTATTTTTTAATAAAGTTTTTAAGTTATTTTAAAAGAAAAAGTTATAAAATTAACTTGAAAAATAAATATTAATGACAGTTACATTTTTGAGGTTATGTTTCACATCTTGTATTTACTTATTTCTGTAGTTTTTTTTGAAACAAAAGTATGTCAAAAATATAGAAAAATATACACTATACACTTATTTATACCTACTGCAAAACTTTTCGAAAAAGTAATTTATTTAAAAAAAGTATAGGGGAGGATGGGGCAAGGATAGTTAAGGGGTAAGGATAGTTAGTTGCTGTTATGTTTAGACGGCTTGCTTAAAATTCGCGTCATTCATGGTATATTTGCGTCTTAACACCAATAGATGATAGTAAAAATTGGAAGTCAATCTGCCACCATTTGCGAAGTCAGGAGTTTATTTTTGTAAAAAGTCTGTTTTGCTAAAATGTCAACGTAGTGTTTATCATACTGTTTTCTATATTAGTGCTTCCGAATATATATTTTCGTAAGTGTTTTCCGGAGTGAAATTTCCTGCTGAACACGAATATCGTATTTATTTTCAAATTAATTAACGTCGTTCCTTAAAATTTAGAAAAAACTGAAATATGGGCTCATGGGGCAAGGATAGTTAGGACTATTACGGCTCGATAAAATCCTGCTAATGCGACTGCAAATTATAAAAAAATGTTTAATTGTTCTTTTTATGTTGATATACATAATGGTATACGTAATTATATACGAAAAAAGAAGCTTATTGACCAAGAAATTGGTGATCATCTGAAGAAAATTGGTTAAACCTCAGATTTTAGTTCAGACGAATTTTAATGCAATAATTGATATTCAGAAAATGTTCAAAACATGTTGTTAATACTTGATATATCAATATTAAATAGTCTAAATCCAATAAAATAAAGAAACCGAAAATTTACTGATTTTCTATGACAATTTTAGCATTTGGATTCTTTTAACTATCCTTGCCCCGGTACTGGGGCAAGGATAGTTGAAATTTTTTTTTTTACTTTTTTATTCGTATCTCGTAGGGATTGCACTCTACAGCAAAATAATGTATAGCAAAATTATAGCCAATTAACCAGGTTTTCTGAAGATACTATTCGATTGCTGATATATATTTAGGTTTGGCCGCTAGATTTGAAAAGGTCTTACCTAACTATCCTTGCCCCATCCTCCCCTAATTACCCATGAAATCATCATCATTTTTCTCTCTCAATAAAAAGTTAGCGCACAAATATATTTCAAATTTATATTGATTCGAATGATTATTTTTTGAGAGAATTTCAATTAATTTCTACTTATATTACAGAATTTTTATATAACCGAAAATTCACTTGACAGATTTTCTATTTGTTTGCATTTTCATTTCATTTAACATATAGGTATTAAACCATTTAAATGTAGTTTTTTTAGATAGAATTTCATTGCACAGAATTTTCTTTTAGACGAATTTTCATTTGTTCGAATTATTATTTGACAGAATTTTCAAACTTAGAAATAAAGAATTCTTAATTTAAATACAATAGAGATCTGTTTGAACGATTTTGTTTAATTTAACACAGTTTGTAAGTTTTATTTCAATATATTTGATATATTTTAATATCTATTACTTTTCATTTAAAAATTTTATTTGTTATTGTTCACTGTAAAAAAATCCCAATGTTAATTTACAACGTATCACGTTGGAAATTATTCGATTCACGTGCAACGTTAGATTTTTACAGCCAGAATGTTGATTTACAAACTTATGTTTGTGTCATAAACTACCGTTTGTAATTTTTCACAATTTTAGTATCAGAAATATATTTTTTTCAATAAAATAAAAGTTAGCAAATGAAATAATAGAATATTAATCGTAATTTTTTTTTCAATAATCTAGACAATAACAAATAAATTAATAATAAACGGATAAGATTAAACATAAATAAAACAAAAAACATTATTTGAGATGCTTTTTAGGTTAGTTTTAACTTGTCCGCCTGTGGGATTATACAAACTGATTTGTAATTTAACATCGGGTTGTATAATTACTAACAGACGACATTTTTACAATTATAAACATAGTAAATTTATGATTTTAATTGTAAAATTACTGTCAGCATGTTAAATTATTAGGTGTATCATAGTGAAATTACAAAGCGGAAAAATTTTAATAACAACCTGATTGTAATTCAACATTGGACTTTTTTACAGTGAATTGATTTAAACTTAAGGGTTAGTTTAGAATAGGCACATGTAAATTTCCATTGAGATTCCAGTAGAACGTCCGAAATATGACATATCGTTATGTTTTCGACACCTACTTCACCCTGCTTTTTTCAATTCTAGGTCCCCGCCATGTATCGAAAAAAGCTAAGGAGCGTTCACAAATTACGTAACTTTTTTTTTTAATTCCCCCCCCCCTCCCCATGTAACACGTTATTGCATACATTAGCGCCATTTTTTCTGCTGTCCGTAACAAAGTGCTTGACCCCCCCACGCCCCCAAAAAATGTTACGTAATTTTTGAACGCTCCCCTACCATTCCCTGCAAAGTGTCACAATTCGGATGTTCACTTGTTTATTTTATATTGTCAATATTTTGACATGATTCTTAACCAAAAAAATTATTTTTCGTACATCGTGTTCGTAAATATAATTTTAAGTTAAAGTTTATTCTGTGTGTATTAAATTTACTGTATTTTTAACCGTGTATGCAAAGTGCATAAATCATTTTTCATTTAAACTTATATTATATATATGTAAATTAAATATAATTAAAAATATTGTTTTCTCTATATAGAATATTTACTGAAATTATTGTAATATAATTAAATATAATTTATTAAATGATTCGATTTTAACATATATTATATATGATTATCGTGACAAACAATTTAATTGATTTGTTTTTAGTTTAAATATACATTTGATATTGGAGAGCAATAATAATTATTGCGGAACAATTTAATACACTTCGAGATGATAGAAATTGACTTTGTAACCTAGAAATTCATTTTGATGAATAAAGTTCACACGACGATTCCCTCAACTCCTCTTATCCTGATGTTGCCACCCTTGTCCTTAATTGGAACTTTGAAACACGATCGAATCCAATCAACAACAATCTATAGTAATCGATTAATATAAAATAATAATAAAACATTTTTCTCTTCACTATATTATATTCACTTTAACGGTGTCTCTTTACTCTAGAGAAATATAATTAATGATTTTAATTAATTGATAAAATTGTTTGTCACATCCAATATATGTATATGTTACAGGCAAAACCCGAATTGCCTAGGAATTTCGAAAATGCCTATAAATTGCTAGGAAAATCGGATAATACCTGTAAATGTTAGGCAATTCTGAAATTGTCTAGTCATTTCTTGAAATTCCTATAGTAATTTCGCGAATTGCCAAAGCCTATTTCGGCAAATTGAAAATTAAATGGTGTTAAGCAATATATTGACTTAATAATTTCCATAAGCTTTTTTTTAAATGATGATAATTATCCATGAAAATTTAAAACGTTTTAACTTTTTCGAAAAATCGACTTGATCATAAATTGTTCTAAATGAATGAACATTTATTTTAATCGATGCGTGTACAAAAAATTTTATTAGCCCTGAGGAAGTCCCGACCAAGAAGATTTCTTTAAGGCCAGGTCCAAGCGAGGCAGCGCCATCTACATTGAAACTAAAATTTTGGAAAATTTTCAACAGCCTTTTCTTGAAAACAAGAAGGTAAAATGCTTTTTTCTTTATGGATAATTGATTATTGGCAAGATATACACCAGCTAAAACTTTTTTTGAGTTAAAATAATAAAAAAAATTTCATGTCAATAAATTAAATATGAGCACTTTTTTCACAAAAACTGTAACAGTACTTTCTCAGAAATTACAATCAAAAATGCAATTTCCATTTGGAAAATTAATAAACGCTAAAAAATACACGACCTAAGATTTACCAATCACGAAAATAACAAAAAAAAATTTTATTAAATATTTAACATATTGATACTGCTTTACTGATTGTGACAGCCCTTTGGTAGATTATGTATTTCAGGTGGTTAGCAACAGCGCCAATCTTCTCCTTTCGGCAAAACTGCGAAACGTCTGATGACATATATAACCTGCCAAACGGCTGTCATAATGAGTAAAATATGTTATGTTAAAAAACTTTTTTTTTGTTATTTTCGTGATTGGTAAAACTTAGGTCGTGTATTTTTTAGCGTTTATTAATTTTCCAAATGGAAATTGCATTTTTGATTGTAATTTCTGAGAAAGTACTGTTACAGTTTTTGTGAAAAAAGTGCTCATATTTAATTTATTGACATGAAATTTTTTTTATTATTTTAACTCAAAAAAAGTTTTAGCTGGTGTATATCTTGCCAATAATCAATTATCCATAAAGGAAAAAGCATTTTACCTTCTTGTTTTCAAGAAAAGGCTGTTGAAAATTTTCCAAAATTTTAGTATCAATGTAGATGGCGCTGCCTCACTTGAACCTGGCCTTAAGGTCAATCGCTGCACAGCAATCCAATGACGAAAAGCGCTTTAAAGCTCATAATAGGGGTCTTCCTCTACTCGGATCTAGGAGTCAATTTTTTTCTACACTTTTCGGTGTATTCTGTGCAAGAATATGCAATAAAATAGTCTGCCTAAGAAAAATTGAATTTTTTTGAAAATTGTTTTATGACGAAAAGCGCTTTAAAGCTCATAATAGGGGTCTTCCTCTACTCGGATCGGGCTGTCAATTTCGGCTATTGCAATTCGCGAAATGCCTAGGAAATTCTCGAAAGGTCAATGAATCGACAGGAAATTCGGATAATTTCTATACTTTTAGTCATTTCTCGAATTTCCTAGACAATTCGGGTTTTGCCTGTAACATATACATTATATTACACAAAAAAAAATGTAAATAAAGGGATGTTGAGATTTATTATTATTATTTCTTTTACAATAATAATCCATGATTATCAGTTTCATTTTTATGATACAGAAATAATAGAATATTTTTTAAAAATAATAATAATGAAAAAATTGACAAATTTAAGAAATTATTTTCCATTGTAAAAATGAAAATATGTAAAATGTAAAATGAATATTGTAAAATGAATTATTATTAAATATATAGTTATTGCGATTAATTTACACGGCAATTTAAATATAAATTTATAAGGTCGACCTCGTCGACTTAATAATTTACATATAATGTTTGACGTTAAGTGCTAATCCATATTGAATTTAGACATTTTGAGAAATGGGATGTTGTCCATTTTATTGACAAAATCTTGTACATTGCTGACAATATGTGAAGAATATATCTAATTTAGAACTCTAAAACAGAGAAATGCCTTGCGGGGTTTCATAATATGTGCATTAACAAGAGAATCGCGCACACACATAATGACGTTTTGTATCTACTGTTGTAAACGATCAAATATATCAAATCTATGACCTTCTCAAAGGCCTCATACAAATTTAATGCATTTACTGATGAATAATTCTTGAAACAAAATTTTAGCCCTTCACTTTTTTCAATTAATTCAAATAATTATTAATAATTAAAAATAATTTATAATCAATTAATTAATAATACTATTTAAATGACAAAACAATTTGTCACAAACAAAAAATAAATAAATATAAACAAATTTTTAACAATTAAAATAAATTATAATAATTATTTGTATATAATATTAATTTACTAAAATAATAATAAATAAATAACATATAAAGAAATAATAAATGTAATGGCATTAATAAATAATAATTTAGAAAAACAATAAAGGGGACAGTAAACAGTTTGAAAAATGATTGTTTCAATTGTCCAAGCACGTGTTATTTGTATTTGAAGAATCTTTCTTCTGCTCGAAAGCTTTTCAGGTAATATTTCATTTTTCTTTTTATTACCGCCATCGAATAAAACCATTTTTTATCCCGAAGTTTGTGTGTCACCGTCTTTTTCATTTTTTTTCCTCTAACGAGCTTTTTCTTGCGAAAGGTAGTAATACAAAAAGGAGCTTTCGTCATTCGTGCTCAGACTTCAAACAAGAATCGTCTGATCTTTCATTTTTAACGACAAAACCCCCAGATCAAAGGCTGTCATCAGAAAATAATACTTCACTGGAAAATACCCGTTAAATATATATATATAGTATTTTACTTATTTAAAAAATATATATATATATCTTAATCACAGTTTTTTTATTATTGTTATTATTTTGTAATTTTTTCCATTTTTATTTTATTTTGCTTTTAATATTTGTCATCATATAAGATGTCAACAGGTGAAAGTCTTAATATTTCTCGAAAACACTAATAATATTTTTAACGATTTCCTGTGTATTATATATTTTTTCACTAAAAAAAAAGACATTTTACAACATTTTCTTTTTTTGTGTGTGTGTGTGTGCTTGAGTTCATTAGCAGAAGAAGAGTTTGATTTTATAGCTGCGAAAGAATAAACACAGAGAAAAAGCATTCGAAATGAAGATTTGTCAGAAATACCACCTACGATATTACAGGAATGAGACTTTGGGTAAAAAGCTTTAAGCGCTTAATCTGACAAGGCAAACTAAACATTGTCGAAATTCTCATAACAGCTGTATTTGATTGTTATCACAACTATAAAACCTTACATAAAACTACACATATTTATAATTTCCTAACATACATATTGAATATGTCGACAACAAAATATTTGTACACAATAAAACAGAAAATAAACAAACTTTAAATATATCGGTACGCTCTCTAAAAATCATTAATTAGAATTTTCATTTTATGGAATTATCATTTGTCATAATTATTTTTGAGCCGAATTTTTATTTGTTCTAATTACTATTTTACAGAATTTTCATTAAAACGATTTTCTATATTACAGAATTTTTATATTTAACCAAAAATTAACTTTACAGAATTTTTATTTTTTCGAATTTTTATTTGTCAGAATTTTCATTTGCTCGAATTTTCATTTAACATAATAGGCATTTTAATGAATTTTTATTGGGTAGAATTTCATTGCATAGAATTTTTATTTTATTCTTTCAAATGAATTTTCATTTGTTCGAATTATATTATTTGATATAATTTCCATATAACCGATTTTTCATACTACAGAATTTTTACTTAACCGAAAAATCATTTAACAGAATTTCTAATTGATAGAATTTTTATTTGTCCGAAATGTCCGAAATTGCAAATAGCCGAACAAACAAATAAAAATTTTGACAAATAAAAATTATATGAAATGAATTTTCGGTCATATAAAAATTCTTTAGTTTAGAAAATCGTTTTGATAAAAATTTTGCAAAATACTATGCAATTCGAACAAATAAAAATTCGGCTTAAAAATAATTATGACAAATGATAATTCCATAAAATGAAAATTCTAATTAATGATTTTTAGAACATATTCATATGTCCTGATTATTATAATTTTAATGTGATCTTTATTAACAAACTGGATTGTATAATTTTTTTCTGTAAAGAAGGATAACATACCAAAATTTTTAGCTATCGAATTTTTGTTTGGCGGAATTTTTTATATTTTACAGTAATTTTCTTTACGTGACTTTTTATTTAAAAGAATTTTAATTTAAGCGAATTTTATTTTAATAGAATTCTCATTCAATCGAATTTTTAAGTGACAGAAATTCCAATTCACCAAATTTTAATTTGTCCGAATTAGTATTTGTACGAATTTTTAATTGATAGAATTTTTAAGACGCCGAATATTCATTAGTCCGAAATTACAAATGGATGAAAAAACAATCGACAGAAATATTTCGGCGCAATTTTTAAAATTGACCAATTATAAATTACCAAGAAAATCATGATTGGTCAATTTAAAAAATTGCGCCGAAATCTAACTGTCGATTGTTTGTTCGGCTATTCGTAATTTCGGACTAAAGAAAATTCGGCGTCTTAAAAATTCTATCAATTAAAAATTTGTACAAATAATAATTCGTATACAAATAATAATTCTGTGAATTGAAATTTCTGTCATTTAAAAATTCGAATCACATAAAATTCAATTGAATGAAAATTCTGTTAAATTAAAATTCTCTTAAATAAAAAGTCATGTAAATTAAATAACTATATAAAATAAAAATTCTGCCAAATAAAAATTCGATAGCTAAAAATTTTGTGAAGTAAAAATTCATATAAAAAGAAATTCTATCAAATGCTAATTTGAAAAATGAAAATTCGTCTATAATTATTATTTCTAATAATATTCTTTAAAATAAAATTTCTAATTAATGATTTTTATGGAATAATCATGCGCCCCAATCAAACTATTATTTAATTTCCCATAATTCTATTGAATTATATTCTTCAAATCACTCATCGAAATATTAGGTAATAATTAATCTATAAATTAATCTACCAATCAATTTAGAAGTTTAATCAATTAATCAATAAATCTACCAATCTATTAGTTCTACCTTGAGATACGGGTAAAATATTTGAAATAAATAAACTATTGGAGCAATTTAAATGATGAAAAATGTTTAAATTAAAATAACTCTGACAATAATATAAGATGGAAATGAAGAAGAAAAATTTATTTTTCTTTCGACCTTGCAGAAGAATTAAGTTATACCCCAACAGAACTCGAAAGCTAAGTAATAACAATGATAATAATTTTATGCTTCTGGGCAAGATTCCAATCTGAAATTTGCGCCTGAGGCTCTCAAATTATTAAACCTAAAACGGATTTACTTATTTCTCCCTCGATATTCAGTAAAAAAAAAAATAATATAATAATAAATGTTCTCTTTAATTATACGCAACTGAAATTTCTTTCATTTATTAATTTTTTATTTCATTATAATATCAATCAAATTTTTATATTAAACAATTTTATTATTAATTAATACATATAATAATATTGTAAAATAATTTAATAAGCAGCAATTATACTATATAGAAACATAAAAAATATGTACTTATTATTAGTAATGGATTATTATTTATTAAACAACGCAAATTTAATTAGGTTAATTGCAAATTAAAAATTATGTATGTTCAATATGAAATGAAAAACGCGATCATACTAATGTAGATTTGTAAAATAAAAGAAAACATTTATTTTTTAATTTTTCTTTTTTTTTAGATAAATAAGTGTCATTTTGGGTATATAGAAAAAGAAGAAGAAAGAATTCAAAAATGAAATTAGATGTTTTAGTGTGACATGTTTGATATTTTTTTTTTTTTAATTTTGCCGATTGCTTGCGAGGTGTGCACGCTGCACAAGGTTCTTTTTTATCAGCGAATCTTTCAAGACGCTTGCTACGATATTTTGTTGGCAACGATGAAAATTGCTCTTAGCGATTATTAGTGCCAAGGAATACGAAAAATACGAAATATGTCACATCTCATTGACCCAGATCATCCGTTTACTAATATATATCCAAAAGTCAAACCCTGAGTTCGACACGTACATATAATATTATAAATTCATCTCATTTTTATTACACTTCCAAAAATGATACATTTTTTATATTTTGTCATCTCTGTTCAAATTGATAGTAATAATATAATGATAATAATTAATTTTTAGTTTCATTAATTAATATTAATAATATAATTATTTAATATAAATAAATAATTACTATTTTTTTATTATGATGATTTAAATCAGGAATTATTCTCTAACTCTCGCACATGGACGAATTGCCGAAATTTTCCCACTCTTTAAACTTCGTTTAGTGTTGAGAAATAAGCGCGCGCATCTGTTTACAGGGCTGTCATAATGAGGGATTTTAAAAGGGTGCCTGAATATCCCGCATAAATTAAATTAGAACGAGACGTCAATTGTAAGGTTAGATTCGGATTCAACACGTTAAAATGCTTCGGAAAAGTATATAGTCTGGTTCTTGGTTCTGAAGTTGGACAAAATTTGACGTGTTTTATTATATTACAGGCCACGTGGTACATAGATATATGTACGTATGTACAATTGACATAAAGTATTTATTTTTTTAATACATATGGTAATCAATGAATTTTTGTATAATTTATAACTTATACTACATACACTTTTCTTTAATAAAATGTAATTAGAAATTTTCAAACAGTCTAACTCAAAAATATATTCATTTAAATAAACACAAACTTACCACGTTTGCACTATATGCTTTTACACTATCGCCAGATATTAATCACGATATTAATGTTCTGTATAAATTTAAACTTTTATTGCGTTATGAGATTGTTTCACGATTGTTTACTATTCGCGAGCAGACGTCAATGGACGCAGCCATATTGAAAACTCTGCAGTATTTCGCTTTTCCGCTAGAGGCGTCATTGTTGACTTATTCAAGCCTCTAACATTTTTTTCTATACTACAATAGGCCATATCCCTCTAACGGTAGTGAGTGCTCCTTATACTAACTTCATGGTTAAAAATTACAATTTTTGTCTGATTTAAAAGAAAAAAAACTAAATGTTAAAAAAAATAATTATTGACAAAATATTTTGGAAAAAAATAATTTTTTTCTAAAGGAGTAAATCTAGATCTTCTAAAATTGTTTAAAATTAATATTTATTATATTTTTGTTTGCGTTAAAAACAATTTTTTAGTTTTTACAGGTTTTTGATGTTATGTTGACCCCCCACCCACCTTAATTTTTGTTTACCCAATTGTTTAATTATATAATTCTAATTCAATCAAATTTTAATTTAGCAGAATTCTTATCAGTGTGTCCAGCAAGAAGTACAAAAAAAATTCCATGCCTTTTCCCTGAAATTCCCTGACTTTTTTCTAAACTTTTTCCAATTTTTCTTTAATAAATATTTAATATTACAAAAATTGAAAAGTATCAAATATTAAAGTATTTTTAAGATAATAAACAACATTTTATTTATTAGCATTATAAACTTTTTCTTAAACCGAAAAAATTTTAAAAATTCATAAAAATGTTCCTTTTTGGCAAATTTTTAAAAAGTTCCCTGACTTTTAATTAAATTCCCTGCCATTCCTTGACTTTTCCATGACTTCGCTGACCGCTGGACACTCTGACTTTTTCAATATAATAATTTTAAGTGAGTTCATTTTTTAAATTAAAAAATTTCTAATTCACCGAATCTTTATTTCAAAGAATTTTTATTTTATTGTTATTTGGTAAATTCTTAAGGAAGTTCTCCCCCTCCAACGTTAGTCAAATCAATGCCCATTTAAGTTTTCATTTGTATCACGTAGTACTAGCTCAACGCTTGGCAACGTTGGATTATATTTCCCCCGTTCCGTTTCGTGTCGTCTGCTATTGTTTGATTTATTTTCGTTAAATAATAATAATAATGATTTATTATTTTAAAAATCTTAATTTTTTATAAGCAAATTCAAATTATTATTCATTATTACGAATCTTTGAAGAATATACTATTATATGTATATACTACTTATATTACTTTCAAATTTCGCGCTGTTTCTATACCTAACCTACAAGACGCAACGTTGCCAAGCGTTGTGCTAAGTAATTTCTGATTGTCAAAATACGGTGTTTTTTTAAACAAAATAATTAATTGTGAGTCTCCTAAGCCAGGTCTGATCAATTTTATTAAAAGTAAGTGAACATTGGCTATTAAACTTTATGTATATAAAGTTCCAGTAATATCTTTTCGTCAGATTTTTCACAATTTGAGATTTCAGACCAAAAAATTCAATTTCCCTTAAGAACCCGTGTTAAATGTGAAAAGAGAAAATTATTTATATCTTTTGTCAAAATCCACCTAGACCTCTAAAAATTTAACTACATCTTCTTTAAACAATTATCTATCAGTTTATCAAGTTTGATAATTAACTCTTCGTCATTTCTGTTTGCGAGAGAACTTCCTTAAAATGCAGAATTTTTATTTGACCGAAATTGTAATTGTCTGATGAACAAACAACCAACAGAAAGATTTCGCTCCAATTTTAAAATTGACAAATCACAATTTTATTGGTAATTTTTGGAAGGTCAATTTTAAAATTCTCGCAAAATCATTCTGTCATCATTCTGGTTGGTTCGAACATTTGCAAATTTGGTCAAATGAAAATTTTACGTTTTAAAAGTTCTATCAATTAACAATTCTTGTATATATAAAATTCGTAAAAATAAAGATTCGGTGAATTAGAAATTCTTGCATTTAAAAAAACTGACTAATTTAAAATTGTGTTGAATAAGTACATATTCTGTTAAATTAAAATTGTGTTAAATTAGAATAATTATTTAAATAAACAGTTGGGTAAAGAAAAATTATGTAAATTGAAAAATTCTCTAAATATTCAGTAAAAAAATATTCTATTAAATCAAATTCAGTAAATAGAAATACTTTTAAATAACAATTATAATTCAATGATGTAAAAATTCTGTTTAATAAACATTCGTTTAATATAATAAAAAAAAAATATAAAAATATTTATGTAATAAAATTGTTTTGAAATAAAATTTTAACTAATTTAATTTATGCGCCCTTTTAAAATCCCACAATTTGACGGTCCTGCACACTGATGCGCGCGCTGATTTCTTTCGACAGTGTACAAAGCGAGTCACGTGGAAAAACTCGTCAGTTTGCGAGGGTTGACTGTCTACTTGAACTTTTAAAGAATTCTCTTTTATTCTAAGTAAAGACGCTCACATCAGGTTTTAAAGAATTCAATTGGATTATTTTCAAGGCCATCATAAAAATTATTAAAAAATTTGAAAATAATTTCTCAAATTTCATAATAATTTAATAGATTTTTTGATATTTGTTTTTTATTACATTAAAATAATAATAATAATAATAATTATACATAATAAAAATAATAAAAATAAAAAATTCGTTAATTTATAAATTTAACATATCAGATTAAAAATCAAAAAAAGAATATTATAAGGATTCTACAATTCAAAATTGTCAACGTTTTAAACTTTAGTGATCTGTAAATTCCAATTGAAAGTGTTTTTTACAGAAAGAAAAAAAATGAAACCAAATGGAGCGTACGCGACATGACAACTTTCAATATTTTCCCATTTAACATCATGACATTTTCTTTTATTTGAATTTCATTTCTTCAATTCCATCAAAAGACAATATTTTTCTCGCCTCTTTTGTAAAGTGCCTGTTTCACTTTAAGCGCGCGTTATAAATCAAGAATTCTTTGAGAGCCGAGAAGGTTTGTAATTTTATTTGCAAAATTTGTTGTTTTTATCATTTTCTGTTCGGAGAAATATCTGTTAAAATAAAAAAAATATATATATAATATACTTGAAGCAAATAAAGTATTACACATTTTGTAAAATAAAAGAAAAAACTTTACAGCTTTTTAATTATATATTTAAAAAAAAACAAAAAAAAAAAAATGTAAAGTAACGACAAAATTTGTCACTTTTCCTCGCGAAGAGTGAAGTCGCGCAAATCCGTGTGGTTTGACGAGGATTTGCGATTTCAGCTTATTTCCGTGAACAGAAGAACACACTTGGCACTGAAAAGTTAAACAGCTGCAGATTTTACGACTGACAAGCTTTTACGCGAGTCCGGTCAATTTTTATCACAATTCCGTAGCCAACAAAGCTTTATTAACAATATAATATGAGTCGTGAATGAAAATGAATTTTCCTTCAAATCTCAAAAAAAATATCTTTGGACTTTAAAATTTTACACACTTTTAAAATTGCATTGCTTTTAAAATTTTTATACTAATTCCGATTTACGGAATTATTATTCATTTAAATAATAATAATAATAAATTTATAAATTTTATTATTATTTTTACTAACTAATTATAGTTTATTAATTATAATTATTAGATAATTATTCATTAATGACATAAAATATTTTTTTAAAAAAATTGAAATAAAAATGGTACTTTAATGTATTTTTTTAAATTTAAATTAATAAATCGTTTTTTAAAATTTTCAAATAACAAATTTTTTTTTTTTGAAAAAAGTTTCACACGTAAAAATTGAATTATCAAATAAATACGATTATTCCATGAAATCTTCATTCTTACATAAGAAGAAGCCACAAAAAAATAACAGCAAATAGTTACAAAAGAAAATAATCCATGAATATCCAGATAATCCAGATAAACTACTTGCTCAATTTTTCCACTCATATATAATACAAAATCTTCATTTAACAAAAAAAAAAAAAAACTTTTAAAACCTTGAAAATTTTTTAAAATAGGTATAAAAAAAATTTAATATGATTTCAAGATTTTGCGATGTAAATTTACTATAGCTGAAGATGAAGGCATCTTTTCTGTTTTATTATTAGTCTATAAAAAAAAAAATGAAACGTGAGCCATTCAACGCTTTAGACTGACCTAGGCAATAATCTTGAATTTTTTTCTCAATAAAAAAAAAAGTCTAAATCATTTTTTTTCACTCTATTTCTTTCATCGTAAATTAAAAAATGCCAATTATTCTGCTTTTGACAAAAAAAAAAAAATTTATTTTCTCCCTACTTTTAGAAATATAATTATTTTTATTATACAAAATATAAACGAACTAATTTTATTTTTGTAATAAAATAAATAATCATATAATAAAATAGAAACGTAAAAATAAATTGAATAAAGTCGTCAAAAAAAATATATATACATATATATGCAAACTAAAAGTAGTCATAATCATTAAAAATAGAATAATAATAATAATAAAAAACATTAATAAAGTTATATATGAACTTTGCCACTAATCACAAAGAAATATAAATAAGGCTTAAATTTTTTTTTTTTACCTTAATTTTGTAATGGAAAAATTTGGCAATATTATGTGTAGAATCATAAAATTATTGTAATTAAAAATAATTATTCAAATTAAAATAATGATTTAATAAAAAAAAATTAAAGAAAAAACTTTTCATTACAAAAATAGTTCACATTTTTTTCAGAACAAAAAAGAAAATGATTGACAAATATAAATTTTCATTTAACTTTTATTGCATCGTAAATTTTGAAAAATTAAAAATTTAATAAAAAAAATTGCAAACGCTAATGTTAAAACAAAGTTTCTCATTGTTTATAGCCTGTAAAATATAATAGAAGTGTGATTTTTATGGTTTTAACCTATAAATATATATGTCGTCATATCTTAAAACGTACACGCGATGATGTTTTACAAATAATCGTGAAAAAAACTCAATAATTATAATAATCAATTTGAAAAAAATCAATTAAAAAAAAATGTTTTTATCAGAATCAAAAAAAAAAAAAAAAAAATACAGCATCATTGATTTTTTAATTTAGTAAAAAATTTATTTTATATCTCGATTCAATTGAACTATATAATCTATGTATATATATATAAAAAAAAGAAACTAAAATTTCCCACAGTCATGGAACCATAAAATGTGCTTACCCAAAGGGTGAAAATCTGATGAAGCGGAAGTGCTCTTCAAAAATGGCTAAATATCCTTTAGACTTTTTTCGATTTTTACATAGAAGAATAAATAAAATGCTAATAAAAATTATATTAAATTTATTTATTTACAAAAAAAAATAATTTAAATTTATTTACTTTAAAAATAAAAACAAAATTTTAATGAATTATAAATGTGGGGATATGAGATTTTTATTTAAAAACTTTTTTTTTGACTGGGATATTTTTTTCAGAATCTTTATTAAAAATTAAGAAAATATGTATTGGGATCTGACATGGGGGCGGGGCCTAAAGCAATATGGCGTAAATTGGGTAACACTTTTAGTGAATTTACATGGGAATAACATGGGATGCATGTTTAAAAATCGTTTTTAAAATCGTTTAAAAAATATTGCTTAATTTAATAAATGTATAAGTGAATTTTTTTAACACAAAATTACTATTTACATTCCTATTTACAAACATGAATAAAAATATAAAAGAAATCTTATTTTTATACAAATTATTTTCTCAAATCCAGCGATACATGTGCAAGAAAAATATTTTATTTTCCTTTATATTTCATGTAATTATATGAAAATTTATAAATGTATGTATTTCATTTTTCATTATGAAAGTCTGTTAACAAGAAGTGAAAAAAAAATTAATTTATCCGTTTTTACAGTGATAAATTAACTTTCAAAATGTTCACATGCACGGGTAATATGAAAGATTATATAACCTCCAAATTTTAAAATCTTAAACTTACATGGCAAAATGTAATCACTTCTTTTGAAATGCAGAGAACATACTCTCATAGAAGGCTTTATACTGTTTATTTTTAAAGCATTTTTCCAGGCCTTTAATTGATCGACTTTTTCAAAATTATCGAACGTATTTTTCACATCCACTACTCGTTGTTTTGGTTTCGGAAATTTATGGAAAATTACGCTTAAATTTTTCGCTACAGTACTGCCACAGCCTCTCACAGAACACTTAATTCTGCAGGAAGATTTCTCACGCGGTAAAAATGTAGCTTCATTCATAATAATAAAATAATTAACAATGACAGCGGAGCTACAATTGCAAGTGACGCAAATAGTTATCCAAAACTAGTTACATTTTTCAACACCAGATGGCATGTGTACGAATGTCAGATCCCAATTTGGGATAAATGGGGACAAGAAGTTTTGGAGCTTAATTTACAGTTTTAAAATTAAGTTCAACGTCAATATTTTAACCTCAGATCACCTGCAAGAGGTTTTGAGTATTGCCAAGCTTTTATCTTGACAATTGGCAGCAAGATAAAAAAAGTTATCGCTCAATGCATACAAAACTTGAAAATCAAAGTCAAACTGTTACAGTATTTTGTCGAGCATTTAAAAAAAAACAGAATTAAAAATCACACCAAATTTTTTTCTTATTCCTTATGACTCCCACAACAGAAATTCACTTGAATTTTTGATTTTTATCAATTTGGTTAATAATGACAAACTGTCCCCATTTACCCGGAGTTTTTAAATTTTTGGGGTAAATGGAGACAGCTTGTCATTATTAACCAAATTAACAAAAATCAAAAATTTAAGTGAATTTCTGTTATGGGAGGCATAAGGAATAAGAAAAAAATTTGGTATGATTTTTAAGTCTGTTTTTTTTAAATGCGAGACAAAATACTAAAATAAAAAAATTTCAATTGGTTCAACTATTATGTACCTAATATAAATTTTTTCAAGTTTTTTCTTCCCTTAATACAGTAATATACTTAAGGAAACTTTTTTCTTAAAACTTTCTTAGAAACTATGCTGTCCCCATTTACCCCAAATTTTAGGAAATTTTCTAAATTTTGGGGTAAATGGGGATAATTTTATGGATAAGTTTTGATTGGTTGATTTTAAAAATCGCGCCGAAATCTTTCTGTCGATTGTTTTTTCGGTCATTTGCAATTTCGGACAAATGAAAATTCTATCAATTAGAAATTCTATTAAATGATTTTTCGGTTAAGTAAAAATTCTGTAGTATAAAAAATCGGTTATATGGAAATTATATCAAATAATAATTTGAACAATGAAAATTAATTTGAAAGAAAATTTATATTCCGTAATATAGAAAATCGTTTTGATGAAAATTCTGCAAAATACTAATTCGAACAAATAAAAAATTCGGATCAAAAAATAATTATGACAAATAAAATTCCATAAAATGAAAATTCTTACTAATGATTTTTACAACATATTCATGCGTCAAATAAAGAAATAAAAAATACTTTTTTTTTCATATTTTTCATAAAGATTTCGAAAAAAAAAATTTAATAAAAATTTCTTATGGAAAGCCCCATTGTAAAAAAATATAATTCAATTAATTTATTTAAATAAAAAATTGAATTTATTTATTTGAATAAAAATATTGAATTGTAAAACAAATAATCTTCTTGTTTAAAAAAATTATTCTTTTTCTAACATTAGGAAAGGATATTCAAAAAAAAAGTCGAATATCAAAAACGGACTGCATTTTATTAAATTTCAGGCATTTTTAACATTTGTCGAATATTATTATGATCAAATTGTGTTAGAAAATAAAAAAGCAAAGTATGATATGTGAATTCCAGGTTTTTAATATATACATATATATATTGAACTTATTAACAAAATAACATAGCCATTAATAACATAATATATATGGCAACACGTCTTTTTTTCTGAATATACAATATATTTATGATTCATGCAAAATAGTCAGCTGAAAATAAATATTTCTATATTTACAATATTCACTCGAAATATACTCTCTCGTCTATCTCCATTAGAGCCAATCTCTCTCTCTTTTTTTTTCTCTCTGGTTATCTAGTTTATTTACAACTTTTCATAATCTCTCATCTAACAATGATTTTTTTTCTTTCTATAAAGTACATTTGACTAGGCTTAACTAGATTGGTCCTTGGGAGGGAACGACTTGGCAATAAGATAAAATTCACAAACTACAAATCAAAAGCTTTCCTCCAACAAAAAAAAAAAAATAAAATAAACATTTAAATAAAAGAAATTAGAAAAAATGAGGAAAAAAATATTTTTCTAATACAAATTTTTTGTCTTATTCATAATCGATTGCTTCTGCCTATAATAATATACGTATAAGTTGAAAGAAATTAGAGAAAAATAGATTTCTACATCAGTTTCATTCGGAAAATAAAGGAGCAACAGTCGTTGTTAATTTAGAGAAATATAGTTTTTTTTTTTTTTTTTTTTTTTTTTTTTTTTTTTTTTTTTTTGAAGGGAAGAACTTAATCGATAGTAAAGCTATGTGTAGCAGGCGATATCTTCCTGGCACACGATGGAACCATGTCAAATGGAACCATGTCAATAAATGACCTTGACTAGGATTTAATAGAACATTAGAAGTAAGTGGTTTTTCCTAAAAATATCGTGCGGCTCTGAGATGTTAAAAATCGAGGAGACACTTTGCTCTCTTTTTCTCTCTTTCCTCCTCAAGTCTTTACTCAGCTTTTTATTATTATTATTATGTATCTGAGCGTCGCGACGCTTCAAGATCCTGAGAGTTCAAAAATACCTTCCTAATATAGAGTTCATATGCGATCAAAATGTCGCAATTTTCACACCTGTTAATATGTACAAAATCTTTTCATCAAATTGCAAAATTTTATTTTAATTACAAATAGACGGAATTCCTAGGTATAATTAGATATATTACAAAAAAATCGAAAATAAAATTATAAATTCTCTACGATGTAAAAAAGAAATTTTTTTTTTTTTGAATAAGAAGAAATTATTGCCTAATGGGGAGGGGGGGAAATATTTTATACCTTTTGAAAAAAATTGCCATTTAGAGCAAAAATGTAATATTTAAAAAAGAAAGTTCAATTTTAAGAAAGAAAATTTAAGTTTTTTCCAAGAAGATTTGAATTTTAAAATAAAAATCCAAATTATGAAAAGAACATTTTTATTTAAATATAAGAAATCAATTTTAAAAAATAAGATTCTAATTTTTGACAGAAATTTAAATTTTTTTGAAGAAAATATAATTTTGAAAAGAATATTTAATTTCTAAATAATAATAATATTTGTGAACAAAATTTGTTTAACAAAAAAAATTAATTTTTTAAAATAACATTCGAATTAAAAAAAAAGAAATTCAATTTGTGAAAAGAAAATTTTTTGTTTCAGAAAAAGAATTCAATTTTAAGAAAGCAAAGTTCTAATTTTTTAAGAAAATTTAATTCTTGACAGAAAATTCAATTTGTGAAAAGAAAAAATTAATTTTGAGACAAAAATTCAATCTTTAGAAAAAAAAAGATCAATTTTTTGAAAAAAATTGAATTTTTTGAAGGAAACTTAATTTTTAACAAGAAGATTCTATTATATACCTAATTAATTATATAAAAGAAAAATTTTAATTTTCCGAGAAATTTGTCTTTTAATTGAAAATGATAATTCATTTTTTTTTTCAATTTTGAAATTTATAATCCAATTATTAATTGAAATTATAGGAATTATGAAAAAAAATGTCACTTTTGCAAAATTTACTAATAAAATTTCTTTTTTTTAAATTTTTATTCTTAACATGAAATCCGTAAAAAGACCATAAAAATCACTTTGAGAATATTATATTAACATTTATGCAGTTTACTTGTTATAAATATTATAATAAATTGAATAAATTTAATTTCAAGAAATGTCAAAATTTTGATTCTATAATTAAAAAAAATATTGTATGAAATACAATAGTTTTTGTTATATTTAGATTTCCTATTATAATAATAACGAAATTCTCTAGGCTGAATTTGAGAAAAAGTTTTTAACTTCAACACTAAGAAATTTTTTGACCCCAAATATATTTACAAAAAAGCCACTAAAAATCAAAAGATTTTGTTCACATATCCTAAATAGTAAATCGTTTAAGAACTCTTATATAAATAGAAAAAAAATTAATATATTTTCCATCAGTTGAAAATTGTCTTTAAATTCAACTTTATAAATATACCTACCTATAGTTTTCAAATAACAAGAAATCTCATTTGTTCCTAAAATCACCAAAACTTTCTATCGATTCATCAATAATCCTTAACTTTATAAATCAGCACCATTAATCTCACAATTTATTTGTAAATATAATAAATGAAGAAAATAAAATTCTTATCTAGATATAATAATAATTAAACACTAGATCACAATCTTGAACTAGGTTATAGAAAAAAAAAAAATCTCAACTTATTATCTCTTAAGAAAATAATATTTCAAATCAGATGAAAACAATATTTTCAATTTACGTTCCATCTGCAAAATCGCCCTTTAACTTTTTACCCAGCTTTCTCAATTTTTAACTTTTTAATTAATTAATAAAAATTACAGTATAAAGAAAGCTATGAAATTTGTAATTTTATTAATTTCAAAATTGTCAGTTTTTTAAATTTTGAAATTTCATTCAGAAACCATTATTTAAACTTTTTTTTTTACCAACGAATATTTTCTGTAAACTAATCAATTATCAATCGTAAAAATTTCAGGTAACGAAAGAAAACATATTTCGATTTTCATTCTCTTTGAAATATGTCCCTCGTCAAAGTTGATGAAAATTTCATAGATTTTAAAAATTATAGCAAGAGATAAAAATAATCTTTGTAATTTTTTAATTCAGAGAATTGTTTAATTTTCAAGAATTTTTTTTCTTCAGAAACAAAATTCTTGAACTTGAGATCATTATCATCATCATTATTATCATCATCCTGGTGGAGTGTTCTTTTGTTTGGTGAGTTCAAGGAGAATGGGAAAGTGCAAATCAGGACAGTATTCGTGATTATGCTCGAGTAGTTCCAAGTGTCGGGACCAAACTTTGGCATCGTAGTGTTCAGTTTGACGAGTTAGAAAACCACGTTTTAGGGCTGCTTCGGCGAATCTTTGGAATGTTGTCCCTCTTCTTGGAGCCATTACAAGAGCGATTCCATCTTCCGCCAACCATCCGTAAATTGTCTCCACTAGGTCAAGTCGAGCGTCATCAAAGAAAAGACAATCAGCACTCAAAATAATGTCATAAAGACCATCTGTCCTTCGTGATTCATCCACAGCCTCTGCATCCCAAGACTGTGTCAAAAATTACGATTCAAATTGACATATATACATAAATAATTATTTTAAAGTTGTTAAAATTTATCAATCTTCCAAGTCAATTCTAATATTTGAAAAAAGGAAAATAAAAAATAAAAAACGATCCCTTTTCTTAATGTTTCGACAGCACAGCAAATGAAAACCAAAAAACAAACTGTGTTTATAAAATTAAATGTAAGGATTGCTCTGCGAGCTATGTGGATGAATCAAAGAGAATGCTTGGTGTGAGAATTAATGAACATAAAAAAGCAAAAACAAATGTTATTGCGACACATAAACAAAGTATTAAGCACGATTTTGATTGGGATGGTTGTTCAATTCTCGACAATGAACAAAATTGCCCAAAAAGAGTCATCTCTGAAATGATACATATAGGGCTACAAAAGAAACATCTTAACAAAAAGAATGATATTAAAAATTTGAACAAAAACTATATAAACTTCTTTTCTAATTATAAATTCAAATAATAGAGTTTATTAATTTACTTTTCATAGATGAGTTTCTATCAATACAATTACACTTGAAACGTCATAATCTGTATACAACTACGACGAGTTCAATGACCTAAGAATGTACAACTACCTTTTCGTTTGTCAAATCCGTATTATATGAAAAATTGTTTGTGATTTTGTTTGTCAGTGAACACTGAACAGAAGTCACAGACTTTTTTTCGGTAATATTCAAAATTTTATAAATTAATTAACTATAGTAATTGTAAATTATTGTTATTTTAATATTTTTTTAATAAAAAAAACAATTTTTTTAGTTTCTGATGAGGACAGCTGTGCTGTCGAAACGTTAAGAAAAGGGATCGTTTTTTATTTTCCTTTTTTCAAATATTACAATTTACTTGGAAGATTGATAAATTTTAACGACTTTAATATACACTCACCAAGTGATAAATTCAATATTATTGAAATAAATAATTATTATTTCACACCTTAGTAACAGAAAAAAAAAAAAATAAATCCAATTTTTCGGAATGTCAGACTTTTATCTTCAATTTCCAGTTGTATCAAAAATTAAATAAATAAAAAATTTATATACTTCTTCTATTTTTATATTCTATATAAAATGTATAGTTACATTGTTCCAATTTTGTATCATATCACATCACTGACATGACAATGAAAATTTAATGGAATTATCAGAAAAATTTTAAGGAACTACCATGGAAATTCTTAAAAATTTTATGAAACTTATTCTAGAAAACTAGTATTTGACATAATTTCTTAAACGAATTTTTACTTTACATCATTTTTATGTATCGAATTTTAATTTTGGTAAAATTTTTATTTTACAGTATTTCTCTTTACACAATTTTTTTTTTTTTATTTAAACGAATTCTAATTTGACAAAAATTAAATTTACAAGAACGTTCATTAAATCAAATTTTTAAGTGATTCAAATTTTTAAATGACAAAATTTTTGCTAATTTTACGCAGCGCCATTATTTTTACAAAAAAAAAAATTATGATAGAAAATTTCGATAGAAAATAAAGAATTCTAGTTTTCTTATAAAAAAAAATAATTCTTTAAAAATTCAAAAATTACTTAAAGCATGCCTATAAAAAGTATTCTAGAAAATAATTACTCTAATCTGAAAATTGAAAAAAGTGCTGTTCTTTGAAATTTAAGGCGAGGGACCGCTGAAATTTCGAGGCGCATGATTATGTTCTAGAAATCATTAGTTAGAATTTTCATTTTATGAAATTTCAATTGTCATATGTAATTATTTTTAAACCGAATTTTTATTTTTTCGAATTAGTATTTTGCAGAATTTCATTGCATAGAATATTCTTAGAGATGGATTTTCATTTGTTCGAGTTATTATTTGATATAATTTTCATATAACCGATTTTTCATACAACAGAATTTTTTACTTAACCGAAAAGTCATTTAACAGAATTTCTAATTAATAGAATTTTCATTTGTCCGAAATTGCAAATGACCGAAACAAACAATCTATAGAAAGATTTTGGCGCGATTTTTAAAATCAACCAATCAAAAATTATCCATAAAATTGTGACGAAGCTGAAATACGCAACGTTTATGATAAACGATTTTTAAAGAAATAATTTTTTAAAACGAAACATTCTATTATTATTTGCCTAAAAAATATTTTTTTATAATTTGTTGATTAATAAAAACTAGAAGAAATATTTTTTAGGCAAAAAATTATAGAATTTTTTATTTTAAAAAATTATTTCTTTAAAAATCGTTTATTATAAACGTTGCGTACTTCAGCTTTGTAAAATTGTGAATGGTTGATTTTTAAAATCGCGCCGAATCTTTCTGTTGATTTTTTATTTCGGCCATTTGCAATTTCGGACAAATGAAAATTCTATCAATTAGAAATTCTGTTAAATGACTATTCGGTTAAGTAAAAAATTCTGTTGTATGAAAAATCGGTTATATGAAAATTATATCAAATAATAACTCGAATAAATGAAAATCCATCTGTAAGAATATTCTATGCAATGAAATTCTACCCAATAAAAATTCTTAAAAACGTCTATTATGTTAAATGAAAATTCTGATTATTTTTTATCGGTAATTTTTTTGTAGGCTTTTTTCATGATTTTTAACAATCAATCGTATAAATTTTTAAAAATTTTAATATTTTCAAAAAATAAAATTTCTATAATGGTCAACAATTTTTTTTCTTCAATATTGATAATTCACAATAATTTTAGATCCCAAATAATGCCAGAAAAAAATTGACACCCTTTAACAACATTAATTTCGATGAGTTGAAATTTCACCGGTCCCTGTCTTTAAAAAAAATTGCAAATTTTACAAATTTAGAGTCCTAAATTATAATTAATGAAAATCATATTAATTAAAATTTATATTTTAAAGAATTTTACAAAAAAAAAACCTCCATGAAGTTGGCGTCGACGCTCAGCGTCGAAAACGGTTTTTGACAGGACTAAAAATGTCAAGTTATTTTTTTAAAAGATTTTCGATCCAAATAATGCCTTGAGAAATACTTTTCAAGGTATTATGTGGACCCAAAACTTTTTTAAAAATGATTTGATACTTTTGGTCCCGTGAAAAATATTTTTTGACGCTAAGCGTCGTCGCCAACTTCATGAAGGTGAAAAAAAATTAAATTTTAGGTGAATTATCATTTTTTGTATTAAAATTTGACAAAATTCGGACAAATGAAGATTCTGGCATTATAAAAATTTGAATCACTTAGAATTCTGTTGAAAGAGAATTCTGATAAATTAATATTTCATTAAATTAGAAATTTTTTAAAATTCAAAGTTAGTAAAGTGAAATTCTGTAAAATGAAAATTCTGTTTAATAAAAATTTGAAACTAAAAAATGTATATTTCTGAAAATTGAATTTTATTAAGTGATTTTAGAAATTTTGCTGAAGAGAAATTCAATAATTACTAAATCAATGTCATAACAATTTCTACTAGTCTAATGTACGGAAATATTCATCTCCGAATGTTATCAAAATTTTATGGAATTATTAAAACAAGTTTTTATTCTATAAAATTAAATCCTTTCAAATTTCTGTAAATTCTTAAAAAAAAAAATTGTCTTTTAAATAATTTTTAGAGACCAAATTTCGGATAACGAAAAATAAAATTATTTTGCAATTCTAAATTCAAAATTTTATATATATACCTAAACAATTTCATTTTATAATTTTCGGAAATTTCGTTTTTAGTCCAAGATTACATAAAGGGTCTACCCTTTAGAGAATACATAATATTTATAATACAAAAACTGTCGCCTTATCTTTAACAACAAAAACAAGAACTGACTTTCATTTACATAGTATAATATGATGGTTGAACCTTTTTGTCCAAAAAAAATTTCCTCATTTTTGTTTATTATAAAATAATATAATTATTTGAAAAAAAAAAATTTTTGAGCAATGATTTGACATTTAGGTCAATGTTGAAAGAATTGTATATCCTTTAATTCCAACGATTTTTAAAGAAATAAATTTTTATAATGAAAAATTTTTTATAATTTTTTGCTTGAAAAATATTTCTTGTAGTTTTTTTATTAATCAAGAAATTTTAAAAAAAATATTTTTTTAGGTAAACAATTTTGTAATTGTATTAAATAAAAATTGATTTCTAATCGTTGATCATAAACGGTTGCGTACTTCAGCATCGTAAATGCGGATAATTTCTGCGAAAATAAAATTGAATAATAATAAAAAAAAATAATAATTCTTTATTTATAGTTAATTAAATTAAATAATAATAATAATTGTACTCAGTAGCATGTTTAAATAATAAATATGAATTTAATTGTAAAATAATTGTAGATTAAATGTGGAAAGGATGAATATTATCAAATTACATACAAAATAACAATTCTAATTAAAATTTTCTATTATCATTAAATTTGAAACAAGTATATAACCATTTAAAGCTGTATAATATACTTTCAATTATAGCTTCCCAAATTAAACAACAGAATCGTTTACCGCAAATGGAAATATGCAAACGCATAGTTAAAATTTCCTTCTTAACTTCCAATTCTACTTTCATTACAAAAATTAATTAAATTTCACAGTATATACACTTTCATATGTAAAATATCTTTTAACTTCTATTTATTTTATGAAAATTTCCCATCTTTTTATATATATCTTTCGAAAATGTAAAACATTTTATTTTTAATATACCTAAATATTTTCATTTTGAATCAGTATTTTTCTCAATTTACTAATAAATAAAACGAGATTTGAAAATTATAATAACAATTTAATTTATATCATTTATCATTAAATTTAACATTAAATAATATTTAATATAATATTTTAATATTGTCATAATTATTCTATAATTTCAAATCATA
Source organism: Leptopilina boulardi (assembly GCF_019393585.1). Classification (NCBI taxonomy): domain Eukaryota; kingdom Metazoa; phylum Arthropoda; class Insecta; order Hymenoptera; family Figitidae; genus Leptopilina; species Leptopilina boulardi. The sequence continues at coordinate 269,683 of NW_026137921.1, forward strand.
ATTTTTTTTCATTTTTTAAGAACCTTGAATATTTTTAAACATTTACTATAGTATAAAAAATAAAATTTTAAAGTAAATTTTTTTTTCCTTTTAGAAATTAATTTCAAGTATTTTATAATACCGGAAGTGGGTGCAGTTAGATTACATATATAACGTTGATGGAAGTAAACGAAAAGTTTGTGATTTAATTCTTTTTTTTTCCAATAATGATTAATCTGATCAAACAATTACAAACAGCAAGTTTTAAGAGCATAAGTGTAAATCAATTTTACAAAATACTATGAAGTTGAAAAAAGCAATTATGTAATTATTCTTCCATTGTTGAACAAAAATTATTGCATCAGTAAATAAAGTGGAAAAATAGTACATAAAAAACAATTTTAAAAATTGTAAGTAGATTTTTAATACTATTCATTTGATTTAAATTGAAAAAAATATTTATTGTTTTACTTTATTTTATTATTATTATTTATATTAATTAAATATAAAAAAGCACAGATGATATGGTAAATTATTATAGTTAATATTTTTAATTTAATGATTGCTTCTGCTAATGAATAATAACACATAATCATTTTGTAATCATTGAAATCTTGTAGACATATTGCTATTTGTAATTGATTCATTATGTTATTATTCACCGGTCTCATGTTGATACTCCTTTGTATGTTCTATTTTGAACTATATATCAAATAAACTACTGTTACTGATCATTAATAAATTTTTATTTTTTTTAAATATGAAAGATTATTTTGAATTTCTTGTAAGGAAATTTCAAACCGTTGACAATAGATATTCTTATACGCATAGAAAAAGTAATTTTATAATTATTATTGTTTTTCTCTTTGATCTCAAGATTTTTTATTTAAAAGGTTTGGTCAAAGTAGGTATATAATTTTTATACCAATTGTTAAGAATTCTCAGTATCAAGAAAAAGAGAAACGCTTTATAATTTTATTGAAAATTATTTAATACAATAGCAAAATTGAATGGTAACTACGATTAAATAATTTTTTAATATCGTTTTTTTAAGCATATATTTTAAACGGTGAATTAAAAAAAAATTTCTTTAGAAAAAATGTAGTCATTAATTTATTAAAATTGCATTTTAAAAATTTGATAAACGACAATGGTCGTCAAGTATTAAAAAATTAATGGATCGTAAATTTTATTAAATTTCGCTTTGAAATGAAATAATTTTCAACAAAATTAGTGTTATCTCTTAATATATATATATATATATACTAAATTATTTCTTTATAGATACTAAATAATTGATATAGCAAGTAAAAAGTAGCTATTTATTACCTGAAACATAATAAATTCTAAATAAACTTTGAACCCATTTTCTATACACAACAATTACCTTCAGTAATATTGAGAGAATGTGAAGAAATAAAATTTCTTTAAGGTTATGTTGATAATTACATGTCATTGGTCAAAATAGGCGCGCTTTTTTTAAATGCATTTGAAAAGAAGCGCATGAATATTCCCCAATTGACATTTAACCGAAACGCATATAACAGAATTGTCATTTAACCGACCCGAAATTTAACAAAATTGTCACTTAACCGACTTAACATTTAACAGAACTGTCATTTAACCGACTTTTTTCGGCGCGAATTTCAAAATTGGCCAATCGAAATTTTAATGATACTTTTTAATTGGCCAATTTTCAAATTCGCGTCGAAAAAAATTGGTCAAATGACAGTTCTGTTACATGTCAGGTTGGTTAAATGACAATTTTGTTATATGCATTTCGGTTAAATGACAGTTCGGTTAAATGTCAAAATATATTCGGGGGCGCATGATTATGTTTTAAAAATCATTAGTCAGAATTTACATTTTATCCAAATTTCATTTGTCATAATTATTTTTGAGCCGAATTTTTATTTGTTCGAATTAGTATTTTGCATAATTTTCATCAAAACGATTTTCTATACTACAGAATTTTTTTATAACCAAAAATTCACTTCACAGAATTTTTATTTGTCAGAATTTTTTTTTTTCTTAAATTTTCATTTAAAATAATAGGCATTTTAATGAATTTTTATTGGGTAGAATTTAATTGCATATAATTTTCTTTCAGATGAATTTTCATTTGTTCTAATTATTATTTGATATAATTTCCATATAACCGATTTTTCATAATACAGAATTTTTACTTAACCGAAGAATCATTTAACAGAATTTCTAATGGATAGAATTTTCATTTGTCCGAATTTGCAAATGGCCGAACAAACAATCGACAGAAAGATTTCGGCGCGATTTTTAAAATCAACCAATCACAATTTTATGGATAATTTTTGATTGGTTGATTTTAAAAATAACGCCAAAATCTTTCTATCGATTGTTTGTTTCGGTCATTTGCAATTTCGGACAAATGAAAATTCTATCAATTAGAAATTTTGTTAAATTATTTTTCAGTTAAGTAAAAATTCTGTACTATGAAAAATCGGTTATATGGAAATTATATCAAATAATAATTAGAACAAATGAAAATTCATCTGAAAGAAAATTATATGCAATTAAATTCTACCCAATAAAAATTCATTAAAATGCCTATTATTTTAAATGAAAATTTAAGAAAAAAAAAACTTCGAACAAATAAAAATTCTGTGAAGTGAATTTTTGGTTATATAAAAATTCTGTAATATAGTTAATCGGTTTGATGAAAAATACGCAAAATACTAATTCGAACAAATAAAAATTCGGCTCAAAACTAATTATGACAAATGAAATTGTATAAAATGTAAATTCTGACTAATGATTTTTAGAACATAATCATGCGCCCCATATATTCATGCGCCCCTAAAGTAAAAAAAATTTTTTTAGATAAAGACGTTATCTTTTTCAAGTTGAGGAATTCGCTAACAGGAAGATTACTTTTTTTATGAGGCTATATACATAGCATAATTTTTATAGAAATTTTTCTTTCCATTCATTAAAATTTATTATTTTTTTCTAAATGTTTCAATTGAGTAGCTGCCTGCAATAACTCGCCGAGCGCTTGGCCGATCGCTCTAACGCCAGTCAAACGTTCAAAAACGTGAAAAAAATGAAAAATCAAAATTTTGATTTTTGAAAAGTGCAATCTTGTAGGACATAAGATGGCGCATCTTTTTTTCATTTGAGTTTTTTTTGTAGATCAAAAAATAGAGTTAATATATGCAAAACACTTAAAAATTTTATTTCACAAATTTCATTCAATTTTTAAACATAAATCATAGTATCTTTGACAAATTTCAATGAATCTTATTGAAAATTAATATACATACGTATTTAGGTCCATAGAAGACGACAACATAATCAAAAATATTAAAATCATCAATTGTTTATTTATAATTAATTGTAAATGAAGACTTGTCAATAATAATGTTTACTTACCGTTGTCGACATAAAGTGTGTGGGGAACTTCAGAGTTGAAGAAACTTCCAGTGAGACATTTGTTTATCATAATGTAAGGAAGTTTTTTGTAAAATTGAAAAACAATTTATCAACAACTTTAGAAAATATAGAACGTTTAAGAAAACATGCGCGACGCGCTAGCGAGTCTCCGCGCGGAGAATTGCAAACAAGAGTTGTAGAGGACCAAAAATACAGAAACAAATATTGTCACTACATTCTTAGAAATGTTTTTTAAATAAAATATGTGTTAATTTTATGAAAATGCAAATTAAATTTGAACAACTGTTTTTTTAATATTTACTAAATAATCAATAGTTTTAAAATATTTTGGTGCTTGTATGTACTGTTTGTGCAGTTTGCAAATAAGTTTTTTATTAATTAATATTAAGGTATATCTTTATTTTCTGTTTCTTCATTTTTTTAAGAAATTAGTGTATTGTTACATATCAACAGTGATAGTATGTTGGCTCCATTTTCAAAACATAATATATCACAACATAACATAACGTCCTTCTTAACTCTTGTGTGCAATTCTCCGCGCGGTGACTCGCTAGCGCGTCGCGCATGTTTTCTTAAACGTTCTATATTTTCTAAAGTTGTTGATAAATTGTTTTTCAATTTTACAAAAAACTTCCTTACATTATGATAAACAAATGTCTCACTGGAAGTTTCTTCAACTCTGAAGTTCCCCACACACTTTATGTCGGCAAAGGTAAGTAAACATTATTATTGACAAGTCTTCATTTACAATTAATTATAAATAAACAATTGATGATTTTAATATTTTTGATTATGTTGTCGTCTTCTATGGACCTAAATACGTATGTATATTAATTTTCAATAAGATTCATTGAAATTTGTCAAAGATACTATGATTTATGTTTAAAAATTGAATGAAATTTGTGAAATAAAATTTTTAAGTGTTTTGCATATATTAACTCTATTTTTTGATCTACAAAAAAAACTCAAATGAAAAAAAGATGCGCCATCTTATGTCCTACAAGATTGCACTTTTCAAAAATCAAAATTTTGATTTTTCATTTTTTTCACGTTTTTGAACGTTTGACTGGCGTTAGAGCGATCGGCCAAGTGCTCGGCGAGTTATTGCAGGCAGCTACTCAATTCGTTTGAATTGAATTTTATTTATATTCAACAAGTTTTAAATTAATTTTATAGTTTAAAAAAAAAAATTAGTAAATTGAGATTAATTATAGTGAAAAAGGTTCAACCATCATATTTATTAAATAAAAGAAACTTTCAATGTTGAAAGATTAAAAATTTATTTTTTTCTCTTAAATGAAAATACACGTATATATCTCAGGAATCACATCAGTATATATATTTTTGAATTTTAGTGAAAAATTGTATTTTTTGAAATGATATCGATTCCGAAGTTAATTTTTAAAAACTCAAAATATCGGATCCGTTATTTTAGATACATTAAATTTTTATCCTTGCAACTCAATTTTTCAAAAATTTAAATTCCAAGGTTATAGAAATAGAAGAGAAAATAGAAATAAATAGAATAGAATAATAGAAAATTTTATAAAATATTTGCCAAAAATATATTGCACTCTTTATAAATCAGGATTAGTAGAATTTTGACAAGTTTGAAAGAATAAAAATTTGTCTAAAATTTAATTAGTTACGCTTACGGTATATCAAATAAAATTATTTAAAATTAAAATTTTAATCATTCATTTTTATGAGAAATTCATGGGTCTCGTTTTTGACCATTTTCTTCACATTTTTATTGTGAAAATTAGATTTTTGAATTATAAATTTTTAGAAATATATGTTTTTCGAGATTTTTTTTTTAAATTTCCCTATTTTCAATGACATCAAACTCTAGAATTATTGAATGCAGAAAATTTTATCACAACTTTCAAGTTTTTCTTCGACTTTCAAAATCTGTTAAGAGTCCATTCATTAATTACGTAAGGACGATTTTGGCTGATTTTGACTTCCCCTATACCCCCATATAAGGATACATAAAATTTTTCGGACCCCAAATAAAAATTCTATCAATTAGAAATTCTATTAAATGATTTTTAGGTTAATTAAAAATTCTAGTAGTATGAAAAATCGATTATATGGAAATTATATCAAATAATAATTCGAACAAATGAAAATTCATCTGAAAGAAAATTCTGTACAACGAAATTCTACCCAATAAAAATTCTTTAAAATGCCTACTATTATGTTAAATGAAAAATCGAGCAAATAAAAATTCTGTAATATAGAAAATCGGTTTCTTGAAAATTCTGCAAAATGCTAATTCGAACAAATAAAAATTCGGCTCAAAAATAATTATGACAAATAAAGATCCATAAACAGAAAATTCTAACTAATGATTTTTAGAAAATAATAATGGGTCCCAATAAATTATGCTATATGGAGAGAAGAGTGTAGTGAAGGTAACTACGCGCTGAGTAACAGTCACTAAACAATTTCGTTTTTTTTTTTTGATTGACAAAACAAATGTTAAGATTAACTAGAATTTTGTCAGATGTACAGGCCTCGGATCGACTTTAAGGCACAAAAAAAGTCGAAAAAGTCGATTTTTTTTTTATTTTAACAAAATTGAATTGGTTAATGAATATTTTACTTTAAATAACTAATGTTAATTAAATTCATTTTATTAATTCTGTAATGAGAATAATTCTATAAAAATATTATCCAGAAAATTTATTTCCAATATTTCACAATTGAACTAATTGTAAGACAAATTTTGGGTGATTCTTTGGGGACGAAGCCGAAAGGGCATTTGAAACTGGAAACGGAAGCCCTGGCACAATGGCGGATTTAGAATTATAGGTTAAAGTTGAAATTTTTAGAAATGATTGAATTTCAAAAGATTTGGTTAATTTTCAGACAATAATTTAAATTTTACAAAACTAAAAATAATTTATTAAATAATTTTATAGATAACATTTTCAAAAAGTAATTGAATTTTCAAAGATTTACAATTTAGATTTTTGAAATTAATTAAATTTCAAGTGATTTTTAATTAAAATTTTTTCATGATTTCTGTTACTAAAAAATTTATTAGAAATTGCAGACAAAAATACAATAATTTGAAAACTTTTTAAGTGAAAAATGGTTTGAGATAGTTTTGAATTTTCGAAGAATATTATAAAAATCGTTAAAAAGAATTTGATTTCACGAGAGTTATAATTGAAATTATTAAATTTCAAAAAATTTTAGATGGAAATTTTTAGAAATAATTAAATTTTAGAAGCTTTTAAATTGAAATTTTTGAAAATAATTAAATTTCAATATTGATTTTGAATTGAAATTTTGGAAAATAATTGAATTTTAGTTGATTTTGAATTGCAATTTTTGAAAATAATGTAATTTCAATCGAAATATTGGAAAATAATAAAATTTTAATTGATTTTGAATTGAAACGTTGGAAAATAATTGAATTTTAGTTGATTTTGAATTTAAAATTTTGAAAATAATTGAATTTCTATTGAAATTTTTGAAAATAACTGAAGAATTTATTAGAAATTACACACAAAAATTGAAATTTCAAATTTTTTTCATTGCAAAATGCTTTCAGATAATTGAATTTTCGAAGAATATTATAAAAAATTATTAAAAATAATTAAAATTTTTGCAAACAGTTTAATTTCAATTGATTTTGAATTAAACCTTTTTTTGTTATTTTATTTGCTAATTTTTTTTAAAAATTATAAACAATTATTAAATTTCATAAAAATTTTAATTCAAAAATTGTTAAAGATAATTGAATTTTGTGAAGAATTTCATTAAAATTATTAAAAATAATTAATTTAGTGAAGAATTTTAGTTAAAAATTTGTTAAATAATTGAAATAAAGAAGATTTAAAGAAGATTTGCATTGTATCCTAAAAAACACGTATTTTGTTTTAAAATTTTGTAAAAAAGTCGAAAAAGTCGCATTTTATTAAAATAAGTCGAAAAAAGTAGGTAAAAGTCGAAAAAGTCGTGTAATCCGAGGCCTGGCATGTACTAAACGAATAGTGAATTTGACATTAACGAATAGTGTTCCTTACAAGCGCGAGGTAAAACATACTAAAAATCATCAACCAAAAGTTTTGAACGTTCAAATGAACAAAATTTTTTTTGTAACTTCTTTAAATATGAATTTTATTACAAAATATTGTTTTAAATATCTAAAAAGAAATTATTAATTTAATATTAGTTTAATTTACTGTTTTATTTTACATTGACATTATAATTTTTAATAATTTATAGATTGGAAAAAAAAATTTTGTTCATTTGAACGTTCAAAACTTTTGGCTCATTAAAAATCGGTTACTAAACGTATGATAGATAGTCAAATTGACTGAAACTCTTCTCTCCGTGTGGAGCTCTTTATCTAATAAAATTATTCAAAATTGAAAATTCCAACTATGTAATAATTTTTATGGGATAATCGTGCATCCCATAGAAAATCGGTTAAAAAATAATGCGAAAAAATAAAAATTAGTTTAATTGAAAATTTTACCTAATGAAATTTTGTGAAATAAAAATTGTAACAAATAAATTTTAATGCGTCTCATTTGTTTTTCGATTATAATAACAATAATAATAATATATTATTGTATACCTTAATTCGATTTCCATTGTTTCCGGTTTGTCTAAGTGCATTGGCAGCCCTGGCCCATTGCACAACGCCGCACCTTACGAAATCTGCCATGCTGTTTCTGGCAACGATGCACCTGACATTATCAACGCTAGTCACGTTTCCGTCTGTGAGAGTGACACCACTAGGATTACAGTACTTGGCCACAAGAACACCAGCCAAACAACTCATTCCACCACCTAATTCCAATACAACTTTATTCCTACAGATTATTCTATTTTTCAATAAATAATATGCCAAACATTCCTCCGATGGCCATACACAAACATTTCCCGTATTATTGAAACCAATTAATTCATTTGCCGTGAAATTTTTATTAATTTTTCTTATTTGCACATCAAATAAATCATTGTCAATTATTGTTGAATATTCATACCATGATGATTCAGTATCGGCAACATTTTCCAATATCAATGGTCTCAATAAATTAAAACTTGTAAATCTTCTCACTGAAATATCATCGACATCATCAATTTCGGGAAATAATTCTGGAGAACGACTCAACGCTCTTGCAAGAAGGCGCCATCTTCTTTGCGCTGTACTTGAATCCTTTTGTTGATCGGCAATTTTTCTTGGATGATGATTTTTCATTTCGGTCATCGTAACAATTTCCGTTGACATGTTTTATTGATATTCTTCAAATTTAATAAATATTGGTCCCTGCTAATAATAATGATAATGATGATGATAATTATTATTTTATAATCTTTAAAATTGATCAATTTTTCAGTATCTTCTCCAAAGATTTCCTCAATATTATGAGTTCTTGGTGAAAGATCACAAGATTGCTTTTGTGTCATCGATTTTTTGAATTTAAAAAAAAAAAATTCTATTGAAAATTTTAATTATTTCTCTCAGCTTCGTCCATGTTATTTTAATATTGTGTGTCCTGTGTTTATGTGAATCTCCGGAGAACTTTTTTTTTTTTTTTTTGGTTATAAGTATAAATTTTTTTTTTTTTAAACGATAATATTATGTAGATAGATATAACTCGAGAAAAGGACAAGGACGGACGAAGGGACCGGAGAGACTGAAAAGCACCAAGTCACAATTTCTAACGCTCGCGCCACGCGACCAGGCGACGTTTCTCCGATTGAATTTCGCGCATGCGTTTTCATTTTGATATACACCTCAAACCAAGTGTGTTTTTCTCATCGCGCACGTTTCTTTCAAATTCTATCTATATAGATTTGAGACTCGTATTCTTCTTCTTCTTCTTCTTCTTCAGATTTTCTTCAGCATCATCACAAACCCCGAGTGAAAACAGATTTATTATAACAGAATCATTTAATTAAATTTAATATCACAAATAAATCGTTGTAAAATGAGCTTATGGGACTTTGTATAAATTTAGAGTTTTCTCAATGAAATAATTATTCCAATTTCAAAATATAAAAATATATATGATTATCCCATAAAAATTATTAATTAGAATTTCCTTTTTAAAGAATTTTATTAGAAATAATTATTTTTTAGAAGTATTTTCATTTTTCAAATTAGCATTTAACAGAATTTCTTTTTATACGAATTTTTAGCTAACAAATTTTTGTTTGGCAGAATTTTCATTTTATAGTCATTTAATTTACATGACTTTTTATTTAAGAGAATTTTAATTTGTTTACGAATTTTAATTTAACAGAATTCACATTCAATCGAATTTTATGTGATTTGAATTTTTAAATGACAAAAATTTTAATTCGACGAATTTTTATTTTTTTCAAATTTTAATTGATAGAATTTTGATGGCGTCGAATTTTTATTTGTTCAAACTTACAAATGGCCGAACAATTGACAGAAAAATTTCGGCATTATTTTCAAAAATTGTCCAATCACGATTTTCTTGATAATTTCTAATTGGTCAGTTTTGAAAATTGCGCCAGTCGATTGTTTCTATTTAGTCATTCATAATTCCTGACAAATGAAAATTCGGCGTCTTAAAAATTCGCACAAATAAAAATTCGATGAATTGGAATTTCTGTCATTTAAAAATTCGAATCCCATAAAATTCAGTTGAATGTGATTTTTGTTAAATTAAAATTCGATTCAATTAAAATTCACTTAAATAAAAACGTAAATTAAATGATTAGGAAATAAAAATTCTAGCAAACAAAAATTTATTAGCTACAAATTTTATTAAGTAGAAATTCGTATAAAAAGAAATTCTATTAAATGCTAATTTGAAAAATGAAAATTCGTCTAAAAAAAATTATTTCTAATAAAATTCTATAAAATGAAAATTCTAGTTAATGATTTTTATGGGATAATTATGCGTCCTAATACATAATACATTGAGTATAAAAAATAAAGAATACAGGGAATATAAGTTACCATTAAAATTATTTTCACTTAATTTTTTAAAAATACAGTTGTACAAATTAAAAAAAATATATTTTAAGTAAAAATTTATTGTTAAGTAAAAAATAATAATAATAATAATAAAATAAAGTAATAATTCTTTAACTTTTTATAGTTTTCGTTTAAAGTTTGTAAACAATTATAATTTTTATTTAACTTTCATAAACAATAGATCATTTCCCATTTTGAAAGATTCACTACAACTTTGTTGAATTTTTTAAAATAATATTTTATTTAAAAATTATTAAACAAATAAAATTTTTACTTTTTATACTTTTTAAAGAAGAAAAAACACGAAATATTAAATAATAATTATTTCACAAGAAATTTTAGGTGAAAATATATTTTTATTACAAATTGAATAACTACATTTTTTAAAATTTAATAAAAATAATTTTAATTGAGTATATTATTGTTTTATTTGGTGATAAAACCGATTTTCAGTTTGAGGTTATGTCAAGGGGTTGAACCGCCTTAAATTGATTAAATTTGTTTAAAATTTGTTATTCAGGGGTTTATGATCTCATTTTCAAAATTCAAAATGTCGACACCAATATGGCGTCCAATTTTTTTTAAAAATATTATCGAATTCACTTAATACATGTTACTCGATTGCTTTTGTAGTCATACTAATTACAAATCGTGAATTTATTTCTCCAAAATTCAAAACAACAAACATATATAGTTTAATTCTATAAATATATACAATATTTATGAACCAGTTTTGAGGTTAAGTTTTATAATATTCTTCAAAACCTTTAAATTTTGACTTAATATTAAGAATATATTATTATTATTATTTTATTAAAAAATATTTTATTTTAGTTTTTAATGATAAAATATATATTAATTTAAACTAGAGGTTGTTAAATATTGATTTTGCAGTACACGGAGAAAAAAGATTTCTTTTATAAAGTAACTTTTACTACTTTCAGAGTAAAACTGGACCAACTTGAAGTTTCTGCGCATCTCTGGCAATTTTTACTCCAAAAATAGTAAAATTTACTCTAGAAATAGTAAAACTTACTACGGAAACAGTAAAATTTACTACAGAAATAATAAATTTTACTATTTTTTGAGTAAAAATTGCCAGAGATGCGCAGAAACTTCGAGTTGGTCCAGTTTTACTCTGAAAGTAGTAAAAATTACTTTTTCTTTTTCTCCGTGTAGCAATGATGCAAATAAGTATACCTTGAAATAGTTTTTTCAAAAATTTTCTTATATACAAGTCAGTTATATATAGTGGAAATATTTTGAAAATTTTCATGACTTTTTGACTTTTATACATCAATCACATTGCACGTAATTTAACATCCAACTTTTCATTTATCATTGTCTCAAGCTCAGTCACTGTTCGTGTCAGAGATTTGTTCGCTAATGATTTTACGTCGAAATTTAAGTTTACGGTTAAAGAAATATCATTGCTAAAGATAAAACAAATTATTATCGTCATTTCCAGATTTTTTCAAAAAAAAAAAATGTAATTTTACAATTTTGTATATTGAGTGGAAAATTTAAAATTTATTACCATGACAAAAATAGAGTCAATATAGAACAATTTAAAAAAAACTGCAAATACTTCTTTTGTTCGATAAAACATTTTTAAAAAAAATTAAAAAAAGCTTTTAAAGAGTTTAAATAAAAAATTAGAATTTGTTAATTATGCTTATATGTAGATTTGAAAGGTAAGATCATAAATAAATAAAAGAAAGAAATTTTTTATGACATTCAATTATGACAACTAGAGCTGAGAGATGAGGGGGGGGGGAGTCGATCATTTCACTTGAAAGCACTTCGTCAATATTTATCTGTCGTTGCATTTCAAATATAATTGAATTGGTATAGAAGAAAATAATGCTCAACAACATCGATTTTGTTAATGAAAACAATGAAAACCTTCAACAAATTGTTTTCTATTTTATATAGGTATATATATATGATGTATTCCACGCCAAATTCGAAGTCCATCTGCAATTACATCTCCAATTTTTTTTTTTTTAAACTTTTTCTTTCTTTTAGTACTAATTGAGATTACCTTTCATGATATTTTTCAAATTTTTTTAGCAAGCCGTTTTCGAGATATGAATTTTTCAAAATTTCAGAATTTTAATAACTTCTAATTTTCGAATGCTCATATAACTTCCTTATAAAAATGCATCAATTTTAAAAGTTTTTTTTCAAAATTTGTGTTCTTAAACGTACTTTAAAAAAAAAAATTGAAAAATTTTTTTCAAATGATATTATTATCAAATTTTTAAGTTTTAAAGATAAAAAGTCATTTTTTTTAATTGACGTACTGATCGATTTTTTTCAAAATTTTTTCAAAAAAACTGCTTCCTTTTACGAAAATTTTAAGCCTAGTCCATTCGTGGGCAAACAATTTTTACAATATTTTCAAAATTTAAAAAAAAATTTTGAATTTTTTAAAAATATTTTTGGTTTTTTTTATAGTACGTACTTTTATGTATTTTAATGTGCTGATAACGAAAATCATAGTGACAATACTTGAAAATTTTATTTTTACAGTGAAAATCATACAAAAAAGTCCTAAAATTTATGGTTTTTTACGTTTATTGGGTAAAATATGCAAAATTACAAAAAAAAAAATTTCTGGACAAAAGTTTCGAATTTGGCGTGGAATACATTAATTATATATATATATATAAGACCTGTTGGGATATTTCACCCTTTGATGATACATATATATATATATAGCCTGCACTTTTTTTTCAAAGGTTAACGAAGTTTAATGATTTAATTAGGGTCAGTTACACGATCACACGGAACTCAATGAGTGTGGCTCTTCTTGTAATGTGTCACGATTTTAATGTAAGTTTTAGTGAGCTATAACTGAAAATATAATTGCACTCTAAAAGCCATTTTTAACTCGTCATGAAAATATTTAACGACAATCTTTCAATTTTGGCAAATTTCTCGATTAACAGTACACATATGGGCGATTCTGGTTAAAAATGGTTACTCGGGGTTTATTGGGGTCGCTGAATCCGAATTTTTGGCCTACCTGCCTGCAGGAGTTGTCATGACAACGTGCAGGAGTAAGAGAGAGAGAGTGAGAGAGAGAAAATTCAAATTTGAATTGACTATCTCTATTAAGGCCAGGTCCAAGTGAGGCAGCGCCATCTACATTGAAACTAAAATTTTGGAAAATTTTCAACAGCCTTTTCTTGAAAACAAGAAGGTAAAATGCTTTTTCCTTTATGGATAATTGATTATTGGCAAGATATACACCAGCTAAAACTTTTTTTGAGTTAAAATAATAAAAAAAATTTCATGTCAATAAATTAAATATGAGCACTTTTTCACAAAAACTGTAACAGTACTTTCTCAGAAATTACAATCAAAAATGCAATTTCCATTTGGAAAATTAATAAACACTAAAAAATACACCACCTAAGATTTACCAATCACGAAAATAACAAAAAAAATTTTTATTAAATATTTAACATATTGATACTGCTTTACTGATTGTGACAGCCCTTTGGTAGATTATGTATTTCAGGTGGTTAGCAACAGCGCCAATCTCCTCCTTTCGGCAAAACCGCGAAACGTCTGGTGACATACATAACCTGGCAAACGGCTGTCATAATGAGTAAAATATGTTATGTTAAAAAACTTTTTTTTTGTTATTTTCGTGATTAGTAAATCTTAGGTGGTGTATTTTTTAGCGTTTATTAATTTTCCAAATGGAAATTGCATTTTTGATTGTAATTTCTGAGAAAGTACTGTTACAGTTTTTGTGAAAAAAGTGCTCATATTTAATTTATTGACATGAAATTTTTTTTATTATTTTAACTCAAAAAAAATTTTAGCTGGTGTATATCTTGCTAATAATCAATTATCCATAAAGGAAAAAGCATTTTACCTTCTTGTTTTCAAGAAAAGGCTGTTGAAAATTTTCCAAAATTTTAGCTTCAATGTAGATAGCGCTGCCTCACTTGGACCTGGCCTTAAGCACAGTTTTCCTAAAAGTATCAAATTGAGACCAAAAATTGCATCAAATCTTTGCAACGTTTTGATGCACATAAGTTATATCAAAAAGAGATCGTTTTGTGTATCATTTTTAGAAATGATACACGAAACGGTCTCATTTTTTGATGCAAAAAATTGAATCAATTTATGTCAATCATGGCCAAATTGAATCGACTCAAAATTAAACGAATTTTTTTCAGATATTTTGGTAATAGTACAATTGCGGAGACCATTTCACTATTTAATTTGAAAATGAAAATAACAGAAAATCAAAGACAATGTGCAATTCGATAATTAAAAAGTGACAGCTTATAAACATAACCTAAAATGCATGAGAAAAAATTTGTCGATAAAATCAATATAACCGTGCTTTTTAGAAGGTAGATGGCAGCACTCATCTATTTTCTTTCTTTAAATTTTTTCTGAATCGTTTTTATAAAAAGCAAAACTGCCATCTACCTTCTAAAAAGCACGGTTATATTGATTTTATCGACAAATTTTTTCTCATGCATTTTAGGTTATGTTTATAAGCTGTCACTTTTTAATTATCGAATTGCACATTGTCTTTGATTTTCTGTTATTTTCATTTTCAAATTAAATAGTGAAATGGTCTCCTCAATTGTACTATTACCAAAATATCTGAAAAAAATTCGTTTAATTTTGAGTCGATTCAATTCGGCCATGATTGATATAAATTGATTCAATTTTTTGCATCAAAAAATGAGACCGTTTCGTGTATCATTTCTAAAAATGATACACAAAACGATCTCTTTTTGATATAACTTATGTGCATCAAAACGTTGCAAAGATTTGATGCAATTTTTGGTCTCAATTTGATACTTTTAGGAAAACTGTGCTGCAGTCGAACATAGCGCGAGTTATTATATGCGGTAAACGGTATAGCACTTTTGATACCAACCTTGGTATCAAATTGTATCTGTCATGGCCGCGAAGAGTGTACTCGACATTTAATGCATTAATTTCTCCACTTTATGCAGTATTTAATTACTGATAGTAAAATATTAAATAATTTTAAAAGGGAGGAAACACATAAACTATTTGTAATAAGGATTTGCATGAAAATAAACAAAATTGACAATGAAGCATAGTAAACACATTTTAATATCCACTGATCAGTAATCACAAGCTCGATCACAAGCAGATTGTATAATATGCATCAAAACTGTTATGGAAGGGAGTATACATAGAAAGCAAGACAAAAAGTTTCTTGCACAGGCCGCAGACAGTCCTTGATATCGGGGTGGCGCAGTAATCTAAGTGCATATGTCTTAAGTGTAAAGGAACCTTGTTTCCTAACCTCCAAGTGTCAAAGTGGACAAATGTAAACAAATGTTCTACTGTTATTATTCCTTACAACTATTATTATAAATTATATAATAATAATAATAATAATAATAATAATAATAATGATATAATTATAATAACATATAATTTAATAATGTATAATTGTCGGAGGAAGATAATTTGTTAAAAAAAAATGATATACATCTCTTTGATTTCATTCACCCGGAAACATAAATGAATCGACGAGCCCCAGTCTACGGTATTGCGGCTTTTCTGGCAAAGCGTTGCGACGCATTGCGTCTACTCGACCAAAGCTATAGTGGAGTGAGTGAGTGAGAGAAAGAGAGAGAGTGAGAGATATTAGCGAATCGGGTGTAAAAGTGACTTACGAGCCCAAATGTCTACAATGCTGGCACGCGCACCTTGAGATTTCATTCTACACAGTGTCATTAACTGTGAAAACCAAAATATTGACCCTCGTTTTTACAACTTCCGCAAAAACTAAATTGCGAGGTAAAATCTAATTTCAAATAGAAGGAAAAAAAAATGTTTCAATTTTAACGAAAAAAATAAAGATTTCTTTTCAGAAATTAACATTATCAGATATGGTTATTTTCGGTTATTTTACTATATAAATAAGAATTAAATTTTGTCATGTGTTTTGGTAGTATACATCTTACTCTGAAATGAGAAAAGATTTTTGTCTAAAATATTGAGGGATGATAGATTTGGGTACAAGGAATCTCGCTGTTCTCTGAAAAATACATAATTTTGCGTTAAATTATTAAAAAAATGAAGTTTAAAAAGTGGCATTTTTAAACTAAAATGAAAAGAAACATGGCGGCGCATACACAGACGTTAATTGAGTGTGTCAGTGCTCCAGTAAACAGCGCCAATTCGAGCGAGTGGCCGCTGAATGAACTAGGATAAAACACATTATTTTACTATTTATTGCTTTATTTTTATTATTTTTGCGTTAAGTTGCAGTAAATGAGTTAAACGGCAAGATTCCTTGTACCAAACTAAATCATTTCTCCAAAATTTTAACTCGAAATCATTTTTTATTTCAGAGAAAGTTTCAAATCACAAAAAAAACGTCCTTTGCCCACATACTCTTAAGGACCAAACTTTGAAAAAGCTACGTTTGTCACTTGGCACAATCTAAATTTTAAGGTTATGTTCGCCCTTTAATCTTGACATTTTGAGGTTATTTTCAAAAAAAAAACTTTAGGATCTTTTTAATCATTAAATAAAATATAAACTATACTTGTAAAATTAAAAAAAAAAATTATTAAATTTTAGAAAAATTCAGTTACAAAGAATCGAACCCGAGACCCTTAAACTTGTAAATCCGCACTTGTTGCCACTTGGCTGTTTACAATTTGTAAGAATAAATTCTCTCAAACTAATTATTATTTTAATTCTCATTTCATTAAGAGATGTTTCTGTAAGTTTAAAAATAAAAATTACTCACAATTTGAAAACAAAATGATTTTAATGACTCTTTAAATATTTTTCCACGACTAAAGCAATTCGAAATTTTCCAAAAGTGAAACTTTTCAACAATTGGATGCTTGACAAATAATTTAAAATAAATTTCATAAATAATTCAAAATGTATTATTAAAAGGGCCAATTAAAATTGACTAAATTGTAACTTTTGAATTTTCTTTTTTTTTTTGAATATATTGTAATAAGTCATGAAAAAAGTTAAAACATTTAAATTAATATTACAGCGCGTAGAGACACTTGAAACTTTTCCTGACACTTTACAAACACAAAGTTACGTAACTGTTTCTGGCACATGTTTTAAAGTTTCTCTAATCAAAAACAGTGGCTCTGTTTCCAAGTGTTAAACGCTTTGCAAATAAATTCGATGATATACCCCCCCCCCTTCCATGCCGCACCAACAAATTGCAGAGAACGATTGTTAATAATGGGCCAAATGGCAAACGTGCCGAATTCGCTTAATAAGCGAAGCCAGATTCACATAAAGTGGATATGAACAATGAATATCGAGAATGTATTTTAGATAAGGCATTGATGCAAAAGTGGTGATAATAATTATAATAAAGGCATAATTTCAAAAGAGGGACTTTTATAGAATTGAAGAGAGAACTTTTAAAGTTAATTAACTTTGAATGCTGCTATTACACGTGCATACATGAAGATATATAATTAGAAAAAAAATTCCCTTCCTTAAATCCTCTCAATATACAAAACGTTAATTTAATCAAAGAGAACTAAAATAATTTATTAGATTAAAATAAAAAAAAAAATAAGGAACCTTTTAAAGTTTTAAAATAAAAAAAAATTTATAATTCAAATGGAGCCAATGTATTTCCCATAAAAATCATTAGTTAAATTTTTTTTTTTTTTTAAAGAATTTTATTAGATATAATTATTTTTTAGTATTAACGTTTGAAAGAATTTCTTTTTAAACGAATATTTACGTAACAGATTTTTAGGTTCCGAATTTTTATTTGGCAGAATTTCACTATACTAAACGTTTTATTTAAAAAATTCTAATTTAGCCGAATTTAATTTATCAGAATTCTCATTCAACAGAATTTTAATTGATTCGAATTTTTAAATGATAATAGAATTTCCAATTCACCGAATCTTCATTTGTCCGAATTTTTTTTGCCCGAATTTTCATTCAATAATTATCATTTATTATTATTAATTACTAATTTTTTTATTTTATTATTTATTATAATAAATTATTATTTTTTTTATTTTACTCTCTAAATCTGAATTAGTAGTTTTCTACTATAATGAAAGAGAGCGTATTCGTTTACCAATTGAATTAGTAACAGATTTGACTAATTTTTAGTAAAAAAACTACTAATTGCTAGTAGAAAACTACTAATTCATTAGTAAGTCGAATTTTTGACTATTTTAAATTAGTAAAGCCGATTTACACTCCATGAATTAGTAGTTTTCTACTAGAAATTAGTAGTTTTTTTTACTAAAAATTAGTCAAAACTGTTACTAATTCAATTGGTAAACGAATACACACTCTTTCATTAGTAGAAAACTACTAATTCAGATTTAGAGAGTACATAAAACGCTCAATTTCCATTTGTCCGAAATTGAAAATGACCGATAAACAATCGACAGAAAGATTATGGTGTGAATTTAAAAATTAACCAATCCCAATTTTCAACGATAATTTCTGATTAGTTAATTTTAAAATTTGCGCCAAAATATTTTTGTCTTCTCTAAATCTGAATTAGTAAAAATGTTTACTAATTTCAATTAGTAAAGATTTTTACTAATTCAGATTTAGAGAGTCGATTATATGTCGGCTATTTTCAATTTTTAATTGAAATTCGACGTTTCAAGAATGTTATTAAATAAAAAATCGTACAAATAAAAATTTGAACAAATATTAAAAATAATTCGTCTAAAAATAATTATTTCTAATAAATTATTTAAAAATGAAAATTTTAACTAATATTTTTTATGCAAAATTCATGCGCACTGTTTAATAATTATTGTTTAATTTTTATTCTAATTTATTAATTAATATTTTTATTTTAATTTATTAATTAATATTTTTATTTTATTTTATTAATTATTAATTTTGTTTCTACTTCATTATTCAAATAGTTTTTATTGCATTAAATCAATATTTCTGTTTATTTTTTTATTTTTAAAAATATAATTTAAATAAATTGAATTTTGTTAAAAAATTTCATGCCTTTCTGAAGGGAAAAGAAAATTTATATAGTATCAAGTTGAATGCAATTTATTTGAGACAAAATGTGAATAGCATCAAATATCATTTTGAAAGAGAAAAGCATAATGGAATTCTCAGGTACACCCTATAGTTTGATCTTGATTGTATATCCAATTCAAAGCACCTGAATTTCGATTCGGAGAAAAGATGTGTATTCATATATATATATATATATATATATATATATATATATATATATATATATGTGCAAATGCGAAATATTACTTTAGTGAAAAATGCCTATATTGGAAAGCTCTTACTTTCAATAAATGCTAAAATATATACATACATAGATTTGGAAGTAGAATAAATTTTATAAGGCTTTTCTCAAGGCAAAAAAAAAAAATGGAAATTATTCAGCATATGCTCATATTGATTGATGATATTTTAGACAAAATTTATTTTCTTCAATTTGTTTACGTAAACAAATAGTTTTAGTACACAATGCCAATACTACAAGCAGAGAAATTCTCTATTTAAATCAAGTATTTTTATATAATTTGTTCAATAACTTTTAAACAAAATATTGTTTAATTTTGTAAAAAAAAAGATAAATAAAAATTATAATTGTAAATAAATTAATAATAAATTAATAATAACAATAAATAATAATAAATAAATAAATTTTTTCTCAAAGTAATTTTTTTTTAAATAGTAAAACTGAATCTTCAAAATTTTGATACAATCAATTTTATTTGAAAGGTTTGAACCTTCTTAAAAGTGGCTATTATTATTGTAAAGAAAACAAAAAATTTCTTCTAAAATACTTATAAAAAAATAAATAAAATTGAGCAAATTTTCTTGTAAAAATAATTATTTTTAAGCTGCGTGTAAGCAGCCCCTGTATTTTGACAACTCTTAATACCAGGCCTGTGCCTTTGAGATTTTCAAAGACGTTTATAATTTGTATAACATTACGATTTTTTTGAATTTTATAAAAACTTGACATTATAGCCAAATATAAGAGTTGATTAATTGTTTTTTTTCTTTGCTTATACTCATCAATTTTTCTATATACGTATACAAAATATAAAAATAACGCTAAATAATTCGTATACAGAGTCAAAGGAATATTAAAACAATATACGTAATAAAAAATGCATTAACATTATAATAAAACGATATAGTAAATAAAAAATAATAATTACTTACATGATGCAGAATCTTCAGTCTATTTACAGAAAAACGTCTCTTGAAATATTTAATAAAAACGATAAAAACAAATAAAATTAGCACATAACCTCACTTTATATTTACACACACTTTTTTGTCTTGTTTTAATACTGTAAATAATTTAAATCACTTATTATTATTATTATTTTCACTGAAATTGTCTAATTTACTATCACTGAGTACAAATTTTGTTGCGATACAATAAATTATTATTAAAAAAAACAATTTATAAGAATGGTAAATATTAAATAACACAATTATTTTCATGAGACGGTATAACCGCATGCTTAGCAATTTACATTAAACATAACAGAGTGCGCTGATTACCAACTTATCGACCGTAATCTACTTAATCGACTATTACCAATACAAAAAATACATATAAATGTATAACTTAATTAATATTAGAATAAAAAAATTTTTATTAATTAATATTAATTTTAGATTAAATAATTAATTAAATTTACAAATGATTTATATATAATAATATTGTTGTAGATAAAGATATTAGAATAATTTGAACAGAATTTAACTTGAGTCGACATCTAGCGAAAAAAAAGTTGAAACACATTTACAATATTAATTTAAAAACCTAACCTCAAATTTTCTTTGCGGAAAATCATGTCAGAAATGATCAGCTGAGCGTTTTATTAATCAAACAGTATATATCACAGTGTCGACACGTTGACAATTATTGGAGGGTTGATAGATTTTAGAGGGCGGCTCCCGATATGAACTTTGTTTTGTATATGTTTTATATATTGTACAGTTATGTATATATCTCGTCACGTGGACTTCGATCTCGTTAAGACGATTTCTATAATTGCATGTAAGTAAAAAAAAAAAAAAAATACAAGTCTTCTTAGATTACGTATTAAACTTTGCAATATATCCAGTAGATCTCGGGACTGCAATAATGCAAATATGGTTAGTACATATGTGTGAAGTGTTTTTCTTTTTCTTTTCCCTATTTAAAAATAAAAAATATAAATAGTGATTGATAACAACAGAATTTTTGCGGTTTTTTCTCTTTACATCTATTTATATTTCTATCAACAAGTTTTATTTAAAGTTATTTATTTACAGTTTTTACTAAAAAAAAATAAACTTTAACCTGACAATAAATTCTTTTTCTTAAATTTCTTTTTCTTATTAATTATTGTGTTTATTGTTATTTTTTGTTCTATTTTTTTCACTGAAATTTTAAATCAATTGTTTTTGTTTATTTGTTTTAAATTATTTTTTATGCACCTTGATTATTATTCAAGAGTTTATTTTTAGTAATATATCTTTTTTTTTAGGAGAATAATTTTTAAAGTTTAAGAGATTACAAGAGGTTAGTTTTGACTATATATATGTATAATAAAAATTACCGAAAAAGTGAAACATTGATACTAACTAAATAGGATTTAATTAAACATAAATTACTGTTAGAAAATTACTCATATAAATAGTTTTCATTTTTGGAGATAAATGAAAAGTTAAAAATACTTTTTGAGTTTAATTTGTATAAAAATTTGCAATTACGAAAAAGTCAATTTATCACTTTACGAAAGAATTAAAATTGTAATTTAAGTATTCAGGTAATTTTCTATAATAATTTATGCCGAATTTAATATATTTAGTGAGTATTTATTTTTTCAAAAAATTTTTCTTTTATATTTTTTCACTTATTCTGTGAAACTGCCAAAACTTATCTATTAAACATGAGCCAAAAGTTTGGAACGTTATAAAATGAACGAAATTTGTTTTGCAACTTCTTAAAGTACGAATTTTATTACAAAATATTGTTTTAAATATCTAAAAAGAAGTTATTAATTTAATAATTGTTTAATTTACTGTTTTATTTTACATTGACATCATAATTTTTAATAATTTATAAATTAAAAAAAAATATTTTGTTCATTTAAACGTTCAGAACTTTTGGCTCATTATTAAACTTTAAAAATTATTTTCTTAAAAAATAAATGATATTTTACCAAAATAAACTCTTGAATAACAATAGCAAGCTGCACAAAATTTTTTCCGCAAATGAATGAATGAAAATAAATTTTTTTTAAACATCCAAAGTCAAAAACAAAGCTGAAGTACGCAACGTTTATGATAAATGATTTTTAAAGAAATAATTTTTTAAAATAAAAAATTCTATAATTTTCTGCCTAAAAAAATATCTCTTCTAGTTTTTATTAATCAACAAATTATATAAAAAAAATATTTTTTAGTCAAAAAATTATAAAATTTTTTATTTTAAAAAATTATTTCTTTAAAAATTGTTTATCATAAATGTTGCGTGTTTCAGCTTCGTAAGTCAAAACTAAAAAATTAGTTTTAATTTTCAAAAAAGGGTATTAAATTCTTTTTTGTCATTGAAAAGTACAATGAAAAATTCTTCAACAAATTCTTTGTAAAAATTATAAAATCCATAAAATTTTGTCTTAGTAATACGAATTTAAAAATGATATAAATATTGATTGCAAATTTTTTTTTTTTAAATAATAAAACCACACGGTCTAAATGATTTTTACTGGATTTTTTTTTTGGCATTAAATTTTTTTGTTACACTATATGAAAAAAAAATATATTCTTATAATTTTCACAGGCTGACACAAGAATGCGAAAAAAGTTTGATGGAGCGAAAAAATACGACGAAATGTTGAAAAGAGGTGGCTCAGAATATATTCCATTGGTCGATGGTGAAAATCCAAGATACAGAATTGTTTTGTCATTTTCAAAAGTTGCTTGGTTCACTGTCTCATTACCTTTTTTTGCCTTTATTTTTTGCGTTATTTGGTCAATAATTTATAATTTTGAACATTCAACTTCGACACATTGTCAGGTAAAAATTATGAAATTTCTATAAATTTATTTTTCAAATTGAAAACAAAAAAAAAGTATTTGAAATAATAAAAATTTGGAATAAAATTCTAAAAATGAACTAATTTAAAATTTTCATAAAATATTAAAAATATTATATAATTGTGTAATAGAGATAAAAATAAATAAATAAAAGGGATTTTTTTCAAGTGAAATTTTTCTGTTCAATTAGGTTTACAATTTTTTACCATCAGTCTCAGCAGCAATTGGTCATTATAAACCGCAGAAAAATGTATGGAAAGGAGCGATAGCATTGCAAGCTTTTGTGAGAGCTTTAATTTTTCTGATGTATTATAGATTTTACAAGGAGAAAATACACAAATGGGCAAATGGAATTAGCAATTTGGCACTAGTCACTTACGCCTTAGAAAATATTTCACTTGTCGCATTAAGTTTTTGGTCTTCCAATGAAAATTATGGTAAGCATATTTTTAATTTTGTTCATATATCAATACAGAGCTCTAAATGTATGACTTTTTTGATTAAAAAAAAAAAAAAAAAAAATTGCCAGTTATTTCGATTTTTAACTTGTAAAATGTGATTAATCACAAATTATTATTATTAATATACAATGCTGCAATGATTAAAATCAAAAATTTGTCTACATTTAAAATGTTTTGAGAATTTTTTAAATAAATTTATATTAAATATATTTTTCAAATTGAATTTTGTATATTTTAAGAAATGTTCATAATTCATCTTTTAAACTTTTTTGCGAATATTCAATTGCCATTTTATTCAAAGTTATTTACCTTTTTAAAATATAAATTTTTGAAAACACGACTTCTTAAAATATTTGTTTAAAAATTTTTATATTTACGACAAAACTATTATAACAATTTTAGTTTTTAATTAAAAAATGTTAAATATTTTCTTTAATAAAAATATAAATATTTCTTTGATGCTTTTATTATTAAATTTATCGTTTAAATATTTATTTAAAAAAACGAATAATTTAGAAATGAACTTTTGAAAAATTGGATTTTGGTAAAAAGTAATTTGATTTAAATTTTAAAAAACATATTTAAATAAAAAAATCGGATTTATTTATTTATTTTAAATCAATATTATTATCAGCCCTGTTATTATAATAGAATTTAGAGTTTGAGTTTAAATAATTTTTGAAAACTTATTTTTGAGTTAGACTTTTTAAAAAATTTGTATGGCTTGAAATCTTAAGAAAATTCTTTTAAATATTAAACTCACTTAAATATTCTATAAATT
The DNA here is from genome assembly GCF_019393585.1 of Leptopilina boulardi. Classification (NCBI taxonomy): domain Eukaryota; kingdom Metazoa; phylum Arthropoda; class Insecta; order Hymenoptera; family Figitidae; genus Leptopilina; species Leptopilina boulardi. The sequence goes on from NW_026137921.1 coordinate 294,389, forward strand.
AACGTTAAAATTTTTTTTTAAAACCTGTTCAAAATTGAAAATTTGAAAAGTCAATTCCAATTCTTATTTAATTTAGATGAATATTTAAAAATAATTTCAATAACTTAATTGAATAATAATAAGTGAAGAAAAATTTTGTATTTATATTAAAAAAAAATTATTTGAAATTTTATTATTTAGTTAGACTTTTTAAAAATTTGTAAATAAATTCAAAAAATTTTAATTAAAAAATTCTTCTTTTATCACTGAAAATTTTGAAGATAATTTCAATTAAAGTCAATTGAAGGCCTGTAAATAATTTTCTTTTCTTGTTTTTAATAACAATATCATGAAATTTGCATAATTTTTTTTGTTTTTGTTTTCAGCCATACACAAATTGTCTTTCATAACATTTTTAATAATGTCCTTATTTCATATGTTTTTAACATATTATATAATGACAAAATGCAGAAATGTCTCTAAAGATATTTCCGATACAACTTCGATAAAATGGAAATATCGTTCCATGATCTTCAACATTACTTCCATATTTTTGGCGTGTTACTTCTTCTACAGGCACAATACATTCTGCGAACCATTAGGTATTTATTTTCTTTATTATTAATTTTATTTCTATTTCTTTATATCTATGACAATAATTTGAAAGTGTAATTTTTTTTTTATTTACATTCTACTTTAGTCGGAAGGTGCGGTGATTATTTTTTTTTTCTTTTTAATATATAATTACTTAAAATTAAATTCCAGTTTATTCAATGTTTGCACTTGCTGAGTACCTGGTTGTGATAACAAATATGGGTTACCATTTAACAGCCGCTTGGGATTTTGCAGGACGACATCTACTTTTTTCAACAACCGGCTTTAGGATTATTTAGTTTTTTATCAATTTTTTTTTTTAAATTTCATATTTATTTCAGGACAAAGATTTGTGCTCTTCCATCAAAATCTTTAACGACCTTTTTTTATCGATAAATTATGTTTGACTAAAAAAAAAAAAAAACATAATGCCACAGAATTATTGCTATTAGGTAGAAACAAATTTATTATTTATATTTATATATAGTGTATATAATAAAGGAAATGAAAGGCATTTATGAAAGATTTATATTCTTCATAAAAGTAAAATATACAATTTTATTGTGTACATATTTTCGTATATTTTCGAGGTAGTTTATAAGTATTCTTATATAAAATGAATGTGTGAAATTTTATTTTTGATTTTTAAGCTTTTATTATATTTCAAACACACTTTGAAAATATATATATATATATAGGTTTATATATGTACAAAAATATGTTCCTATTTTCTGTGAAGAAATAAAAGCCCAAATATCAAATGGAAAATTAAAATTTAAATTCTTTTTCAATTTTATCTGATATAAATTTAGCTATTGACATGGAACTTGTTGCCGCTGGCGATGGAGCATTTCGAACATGAACTATTCTACATCCAATACTTCCTTTTCCTTCGTCGAATACAAAATCGTCCACCAAATTTCCATTGTTATCCATTGCTTGAGCTCTAACTCCCGCTGGTCCTCTGGGGAAAAAAGAATTTTAATATTATAGATAAAAAAAAGGAGCGAATTTCTTAATTTATCATTCATTTTTATTTTTTGTTAATATTAAAATACCTTTTTACATCCTTGGCAGTGATTTCCGGTACAAATTGTTGACATTCATTGACTGATAATTGATAAAAGATAGATTTAATCAGCTCATTCATTCCAGGAATAAAATATTTGAAACAAAGTTTATAAAGTCCTGGAAACATGGCCATTTCAATGCAGTCTTTGATGTTGATATCTTTCCAACTGAAAATTCAATTTTTAATTGCAATTTTTCTATTTTATTTTTTTTTTTGTTTTAATTTATTATTTTTTGTTACCTATATCCTTCTCTAGCTAATGCCAAAACGGCGTTGGGACCAAGCCACATGTCTCCGCTCATTCTTGGTGTAAAGTGAACTCCTAAAAATGGAAATCTTGGATCTGGAACTGGATATATGTTCGTTGAGCAAATATCTTTTTTGTCATCATTTAACATGAGATATTCTCCTCTGAAGGGAATAATTCGTGGACTCAAATCACAGCCAGTCATTACGGCTAAACGATCCGAATGAAGACCAGCGCAAGTTAAAACATATTTTGACAGTAGGGTCTGCAAATATTAATTTTTTTTTAATTTAAAATAAAAAATTAATTCATCAATGACAAATTTTACTGTCCAAAGTAAAAACCTTGTAAGTTACTTTTCCGTAAGGGTGAAAATCGTTTGGTCAGATCTATCAACTCTCAAAGTTATGGAAAAGTGATTTACTAGGTTTTTACTTTGGACAGCAGAATTAGTGGGACACCTTGATTGTACCTTATTCTTCGAAGTAATAGAAATAGGAGCATGCTCCGTGGAACCTTTCGATTCAGCACATTCTGTGAATCCTGTGACTTCGAAATTCAAAAATACATCACCGCCCATTTGTTTAAATTGATCAGCAAAATGTTGACAAACATATGCCCAGTCTACTATTCCCGTCCATGGTGACCAAATTGCTTTTTCGCCCTGAAAATATTATATAGTTTTTTGCCCGTTTTTAAATTGAGGATCAAGATCAAAGAATCGATTTAAAATTTTTTAAATTTGGAATCGACTCTTGAATTAAAAAAAAAAAAATTTGAATTTCAATTTTCTTTCAAATACCATCAACCAGGGTAATTATACCATCCCAGGGGCTATTATATCCATTAACAGTTTTTAACGAATAACATTTTTATTTTAAATATTAAGATTGAAACGGAAAACAAATGTAAAAATTATTGATCGAAATTTTTAAATTATTGGGAAGAATTCAATATAGTACCGTGTCAACCAGAGCGATATATACCTAACTTAGGGTGTCTAACAGTCAGGAAAGTCAGGGAATTTAAATAATCAGGGAAAAGTCAGGGAATTTCTTTAATTTTCTGGAATTTTTTATAAATAATTTAAAGTAACTATTAGTTACAAATTTTTTTTTTTTTACTTTTTTCCCAAAGCAAATTCAAATTAAAAAGTTGGCCTTCACACTCAATTATTAAGCATGTGATATATCTTATATTCATTAAGTAAATAATTATTTACTACTATTTATTGAATCTAATAAATGATTTTTTAAACTTGAATAACAATTAATTAATTTTTTTTTTCAGTGAAATATTTGGTTTTTTAATATAAATAAAAATTATTTGATACAATTTTATTTTATCGGTTCAACTTCAAATAAAGTAAATTATTCATTAAGGGGAGGGACCGCTGAAATTTCAACCATTCAAAATTGAGGCTGTTTCAGGTTGTCAATTTTTTTTCCAACTAATATTGAGTATTTAAAACTGTAATATACTATGGGAAATTGATAAACAATTAATTTATTAATAATTTTTAAAATAAAACTCGAAATTATCAAAAACTAAAAATTTAAATTTCTGTCACAATTATTTTTATTATTTTTCATTGCTGATTTTTTTATACACTTTTTTCAAGATTCTGAACAATCAATCGTATGAATTTGGAAAAAATTCAATTTTTGAAAATAAAAAGAAAAAAAAATTTGTTAAAAATAACTTTTTTTCATTTTTCATAGTGAAATATGATTTCAGGTTCTAAAAAAATTTGTAAAAAAAAAAATTGTTACCCCTAAACCAAACCAATTATTTTTGGTTTCAATTTCATCAATTATTCCTTAAACATTCAACTTCTTCTACAATTTTTATTATTTTTTATCGGTAATTGTTTCGTAGGTTTTTTTTTCATGATTCTGAACAATCAATGGTATGGATTTTTAAAAATTTTAATATTTTCAAAAAATAAAATTTTGAAAATAGTCAAAAAAATTTTTTTTTAATAATTCACAATAATTTTAGATCCAAAATAATGTTAGAAAAAAAAAATTGACACCCTTTAACATGAGTTGAAATTTCACCGATCCCTCCCCTTAATACGAATAATTTATTATTTAATGCTAATACCCACATTAAACTTATAAAAAATTTTTACGGCGTCGAATATTAAATTATCAAATTTCTATTTAGCAAAATGTCTATAAATATTGACAAAATAAGAACTAAGTAGAATTTTTCTTAAATGAGAATTCTGTTAAATAAGAATTAGTTCGAATTAAAATTTTCTTTAATAAAAACTTTATTAATTAAAAATTTCATTGAATAGAAATCTGTTAATTGCGGATTTATTCAATGACAATTCTGTTAAGTAAATATTTCGATAAATCGAAATTTACTAAAATAACAATTCTGTTAAAAAAATTTGTACTTTATGCAATTTTTCCGTTAAATTAAATTCCGACATAAATTCCGTTAAATTGAAATTGTATTAATTTGAAATTCGATATACAGGAAATATGCTTTAAATAATTTTACTAAATAAAAATTTGATAATATTTAAGATTTGATGCCGTAAAAGTTCTTTTAAATTCGCAATGTTGAGAATATTTATACTTCCCCAATTAGTTTATTTATTTCACTTAAATATTTTATTTTTTACGAAACATTATTTATTTGGTTCAAATACATGTGAAATTAGTGAATAATAGAAAGGTAAATGATTTAATTGTATCAAAATAAATTTTATTTGATCAAAATAAAAATTTTTTAATGTAATTTAGGTCAGGGAATTTTTTACCTAGCAGTTGTTAGATACCCTTCTTACCATAATATCCCCCCGGTGTACCAAAACAGTCCGATTCTCGGTTTATGGTATCTTAATTTAATTTTTTACCTTTTAAATTTAAAAAAGAAAAATTTCTTACCTTACATTTTGGCTCGTATTTTTGTATACAATCTTTCTCCACAAGTTCCAAATTGGGTACATTATTTTTTTGACCCCGTTCAAAAAGCTCGTGCAGTCTTTCAACTTCCATTTGATTTCTGGCGACAATGAGTTTTCCTGCTTTTTTATAAGGTATCTCGTGTTTGCAAAAATAATCATAAGAATGTTTCATTCCTTCCACACAAAGTCTTGCCTACAATCATTTGCTGTGAAATTAATATCATCAGCCATAATAATAAATGGGTGATTTTTTTTTGTAAATAAAATTATTTTCTTCTATTTTCAGAATTTAGTTTTTAATGTGAATTTTCACAATTAGGGTAAATTTTAATTTTTTTTTAATGATTTTTGGTATAATTATTTATTAATTTATTGTTTGGTTAATAATTCCCAAAAAAGTAAAATTGATTATTGAATTGTATAATTTAGTAATTCTATGACTATTTATTTTTCGAATTTTATTTGATATTTGTTTTGATTTTAATTATTTTATAAATTAATCACATTAATTGTTTTGTGTAGAAATAAAATTTTCAAATTTTCACCTTAATACTTCCGGGTTTGTAGTAAATACCAGCGTGAACAACTCCGCTATTGTGACCCGTTTGATGCATCGCAAGTTTATTTTCTTTTTCCACTATTGCAATTTTCAAATCAGGATGTCTTGTTTTTATTTCTCTTGCAGTTGCACAACCGACAATGCCACCTCCGACGACCACCAAATCGTAAACACTGCATGTATTGGAACTAAAATTTTTAATTAAAAAAAATTCAATTCACTGTTTAGACACATCAGTGACAAAAAGTTTCGGATTGATGTTCAATTAGTTTTCGTAATTATTATTCCGAGGCATTCCGAAATTTGTTTCCGAGACAATCCAAAAAAAATCAGTAAATCGATGAAAACAACAAAAAATTCTTTTCGAATCAAAAGCTTAATTTTAATCCTAAAATTTCATTTCGAATCAATCCGAAGCTAAATTTTAATTCTTTTAAATTATTAAATTTTATTCTGAATAAATTTGATTCAATTAGTTTCCAAGCCAATAGAATTGATTCGGAATAAAATTTCAAGATTCAGAAGGATTAAAATTTAGTTTAGAATGAAACGAATTTATTTGGAAAGAAAAAATCAAAATTGAAAAGAATAAAAATTTAGATTCAGAATGAAATTAAATTAAAATTAAAATAAATACATAATTTAATTTAAATAAAATAAAATGAAACCGATTCATTTGGCAAAAATATTTTGTTAAGTTACATTAAAATTTAGATTCGAATAGAAACTGATTGACTCGGAAACAAATTTCGGAATGTCTCGGAACAACAGTTATTAAAATTAATTGAAATTTAATCCGAAACATTCGTCAGGAATAGTAATAATTTTTATTAACAGACAATCTCGTTCGTTATAATAAATTAATAGTTATTACTAACATTATCATCATCATCATCATTAATAAATAATACGTTTAGGTTATTAAAATCCATATAAATATATGTGCTTTAAATTTGAATAAAAAATTTCCATTAATCTTGCAGTTTTAATATAAAAATTCATTAATTGTAACTAATGAAAATCTTAAAAATTAGTGATGCAAATTTTTAATTGTATTTCTGTTATATTTTAATTAATTCATATATATATACTAACCTACTTGTGGATGCATAATATCTAAAAATCCCAAGAGGCAATTTCCCATTTATCTTTATTATACTTGAATTCATTTTTGCTCTGTTTGCAGAAAATTTTCTAGATTCAATATTACTTTAAATAATCGGATCATCGACTATTTCTTCTTGTACCTATAAATAATAATGAGAAAAAAGAAAAAAATTATGAAAAAATTTCTAACCATATATTATTGTTTCTTGTATTTTGACAACAAATGACTCCTTTCAGACGAAATATAGAATATATATATAGAAAATTTTTATTATTTTTTTTGAAAATATTTTTTCAAATAAAAAATATTGTGATGTAGTAAATGTTTACCTCAATGAAGTTGGCGTCGACGCTCAGCGTCGAAATTTATTTTTCACGGGTCCAAAAATATCAAATGATTTTTAAAAAGATTTTGGGACCACATAATATCTTGAAAAGTATTTCTCAAGGCTTGAAAATCTTTAAAAAAAAAAAATAATTTCATACTTTTGATCCTGTGAAAAATAATTTTCGACGCCAACTTCATGGAGGCGAATGTTTTTCAATTATGCAGAAAATTTTCATTAATAATAATAATAATCAAGAATGTCGAAAAAAAAATATTATTTCGCGAAATTTACAAATTAAGAACTTTGAACACAGCTATATTTTATAAAATGTAAGTAATTAGATTAAAAATTAAAAGAATGGAAGTAAAAAATAGCTAAAAAATTGTTTACATATGTCGATGTATTTTGGAAATTTTAAATTATTTTCCTCATCACTTGGGAAAAGTAAATTTAAATCTCCCGTTATATAATCAAAGTAAAAGCCATGGTCGAATATATAGTCTTGACTTTTGAAACGATTTGGGGATTCATAATATAAATTTCAAAAATATTATTTTCTTTTTTTCTCTCATGTAAATTTAAGGTTAATGCTCTTAAAATTAAGATTTTTAAAATACAAATAATAATATTAAATAATTATAGTATAATAATAATAATTATTATAAGGGGCCATCCATAAACTACGTGAATTTTTAAGGGAGGGGGGGGAGAAAAAAATATGGTAACGTAGTTTACAGATGGTACATAATAATAATAATAATAATATTTTTAAAATATAATTATAATTAATAATTACCATATTGATGATAAAAAAAAAATAAATATAATAAAGATAAAAAATTATATTTTGAAAAATGTGGTTTTTAATGTGAGAATATATAGTCAATGTAAAAAATAAAAATAATTTTAAATGTAAGATGAATGTTTGATCTTAATTGATACTGAAGTGACAGTCCATTTATTTCTATTCATATATATATACTTTATATTTCTTGTGTCAGTAAATTAAATGTTATTTATAAATTATAAATGCCTTATTATAGAATGTTATTCAAATAGAATGTACATATGAAAAATTAATGAAAAATGAAAATAATAATAAGAAATATTTTATTACTATGTTTTAATTGTTGTTTTTGTTCCAGATATTGATAACATGTTCCATTCACGATCTGACGTTCAGGAAAAGTCACTTGAATATGGGTTACTTGACAATTCATTTCTCTATTATGAAGGAAACTTGATGTGCTAACACTCTGCTTTAACTCAGCCATCGTGTTTCATACTCATCGTCTCTTGGGATAAGAATTTTGTGCTGGTAAAGTAGATTTAAATATTTCTCCAGCAAGTGGCGCGATCTATAGGAAAAGAGAGGAAAATATTTTCAGGTAAATAAAATAAAATTTTTTTTTAATATAATAAACTTTCAATTTTATCAAAAAAAACAAAAAATTGGTAATTTAGTGAATAATTTTCTTTAAATAAAAAGTTAAGAAATGAATAAATTTTAAAATTGTTGTTAATTAATTTTTTTCTTTATATGAATAACTTTTATTCTGCAAAAAAAAACTACTGGTTAACTGGGGTAAATTATATCCGCACAAAAGGATTTATTTACTCAAAACGTCATTAAAATTTAGAATTAAAAAAAAATTTTTCAACTATTGCATTATGTTGTGGACGTCCTTCTAAAGAGTTTCTACAAGTTAGTTGACAAAAAATTTTTTACAGGATTTGAAAAACAAATATTAATGAGTTACAATTTTGAGGTTATATTGCACCCCTTGTAAATTTATATAATTTACTTATTTCTAGTTTTTTTAAAAATAAAAGTATTAAAAAAATGTATAAAAAAAATTGTAAATTCAGATGTTCATTACATGAATATTTTGCTTCCTCTTTACGATAAGCAAAAAAATTTTCTTCCTCGTGAAGAAAACATTAACAATGAAATAAACATACAAAAATAATATGATAATAATATAAACATTAGAGTACCTATACATTTGAGTTAAATTTAAAGAATTAATGAAAGTTAAAAAATCAAAAATTCATATTTTAACCGAAATTTCTAAATATTAATGAAAAATAATATATAATTTATAATTATTTACAATTATATCGATTCGTTTTAATGCAAGGAACACAATTATTTTATATTTAAACTTGAATTTAAATAACTATAAAATTTTTCAGCTAAAATGTGTATTTTCTATTTTTTAACTTTCATTAATTTATTAAATTTACACCTCAAATTTAAATTTTATATATGTATACCAATCGATTCGTTTTCATGTAAGGAATACAATTATTTCATCTATAAACTTAAATTTAAATAATCACAAAAGTTTATAGCCAAAATGTGAATTTTTGATTTTTTAACTTTCATTAATTCTTTAAATTTAAATTGAAACTATTATATATACTGATCGATTCGTCTTGACGTAAGGAATACGATTTTATTATATATGTATAACCTTAAATTTTTCTATTTAAAAATTATTTCGATTAAAAAAAAATTTTTTTGGAAAAAAGACGATAAATTTTTTTTTTTTTTGGTATTTTTTAAAATCCTTTGGTCAGATTTGAGATATTAATATGATAAATGATAAGGGATCCACACACACACATAAATACATCCGGACAATTGATCAGGATCTCATATAACATGTTTCTATATAGAAAAAAATTTATTTCCGCCACTTTGAAAATTTTTATAAACGAAAGGACTACAAAGCTTCCTCCACGAGGAAGAAAAAGATGCACTTATTTATACTTATTACAAAACAAATTTTCAAAACAAAAAATAATTATAAAATTTTAAAAAAATAGTTAGGGTAAGTGTACCAATTACGGCGAGTGCATCAATTACGGCGCGTTCATAAAAAATAGTTATTACTATTATATTCAATATAACTGTTGCAAAATGATTGAAAAAAATTATTTTAATCTTTTTTTGATACAATTACTAATGAAGATGCACATTTAAACAATTATTAATTTAATTATTTGAGATGAAATTTTTTCCCTTACCGTAATTGAAACATTTTTAAGATTTCCATTGCCTTCAATTACGGCATATTTGTTTAAATAATCGATTTTTATAAAGTTTAAACTTTTTTTTTAATATCTAAATAACATAAGCTTTTAGTTTAATAAGTCTTAAATTGACTTTGTATAATAGAAATGTCGAATTTTCATATTTCAAAGGTGTTTTGACTCGAATTTCGCCATAATTAGTACATTTACCCTATCTAATAAAAAGTCAACATCATTCAAACTAGTTTATCAAACGTTTAAGTGAAATATTTTGCAAAACACTACAAAACTTTAGGAGATCCAGATGGATTTTTGCAAACTTAGAAAATTTTTTTATCTCACTTTTTCTCAACTTTACGAAATTTCTTCTGCTTTCTAACAAAAAATTAAGTAATTACATTTAGTTCCCTTCATAGTTCAAGTATCAAACAATATTTACACCAAGATGCATATTTAAATATTTTAAAATAAAAATTTTATATTCACTAAAAATTGTAGATGGATATAATAGCCCTTGAGATGGTATAATTACCCCGGTTGACGGTACATCTAGAGAAATATTTTATTGAAAGCAAATATATTATTTCAAAATATTTTAAAATTTCTGTATTTGGCATAAATAAAATTTTATTTAGTGCAAGTAAAATTTTCATTCTAAAAAATAAATATTTATTCAGTTATAAGATAATAAGAGATAACTTAATTTTTTCTGTAAGTGTAAAGGGAAAATAAAATTTTTAAATTTTTGTTCAAGATTTTAAATTATATAATATTACAGTTATTTTGAAGATAAAAATTATCACTTTGAAATTTAAAGAATGACACAAAATTGAGTACAAAATACAAATTATATACCCATTTTAAGTGACTAATATTTCGAGATATTTCTTTGACTCATAGCCATTATTATTTTTCTAATCATTTAAAGTACATATTTTCAAACTTATTATTTTTTTAGGGGAAAATAAATTCATTACAATTTTAATGAATTTTTTTTCACCAGAAAAAGTTGGTGATTATTCCAAAAATTTTTTACATAAGTAAAATATTATTATATACAATAACAATAAATCTGAACAAATATAAAACTAAATGCATAAATTTATAAAAAAATATTAAATTTATTTTTTTAAACAAATAAAATTATATATGTATATTTTTAAAAAAATAATTCTTAATTTCGAAAATTTAAAAAAATGCGAAAAAATTGATAAATTCGTTTCTCCACGACGGGACTAAGCTTACAATTTTTTTTAAAAGGAAGTTTTTTGAAAATTTTCGTGGAATCGAGGAACACTTTTTCTTATATACTAAAAAATAAAAAAATTTTAGCCAAATGAAAAATGTCATTATCGCGACGATAATATGTAGAAATGGCGTGAACCCACCATATGTATCAGGGTGATTTTTATATGCCAGATCCTCTAAAAAAATTTTTTTATTCCTATTTTTTTCGTTTTTTAAACAAAAGTAATAAAATTAAAAACAAACATTTAGGGGGTCCAGAACATAAAAATCACCCTCTATATACACTGTTATTGATATAATAATTTATTACTATAATATCGTAGAATATATAATAAAATGTGTAAAAAATTCAGGTATACTAAAAAAAATATATTCTCATTAGATATAAGCTTGCTCATTACTAATTAATATCTTTCATTTAATATAATTTTCAGCCTGAAGGGAACTCTAATATAATTGATAGCAGTAGTTCGTGGAATTGAATTAATAAAGAAAATGAAGGAAAAAATCTCGACTCTCCCTCAAGGTCTCGAAATTTCACAAGGTAATTTTATTAGTAATTAAAATTAAAAGAAAAATAATTAACAATTAAGTTTATTTTTTTAAAAAAGTTTATCATTTGCTGTATATCACTCGCAGAAATTTTTCTAGCATTCAAATAATCTTTAGTAAATTATTCATTATTTCTCTCATTTCTGAGAAATAAATGGAAAACGTAATTAATGTAATATAATGAACAAACTCGTGGACGAATTTTATGTGGAATTTTCATTCAAAAATTATTTATTGGAATAATTTTTTTCAAATTTTTTTATTTTTTTACTAATTCAAATTTAGGGGAGAGTAGTCAGGGTTGGACAATGGTCATGGTTGAGCCATCGCGTTTATTTTGTTTTATCACACTAGAGCCATCTGTCTTTGTATGTAAGTATTTGTTAGCAATGTCAGGGAACTTTTCACATACGTTGCAGTGAAGTGTGCGAGCAATAAAGACGTATTATGCGAGTCACTGCTATACGATCAACAAAAAACTTTTTTGTTGTTTCAAAAGAAGACAATTAAGTGCAGAAAAAATATGTCAAAGACAAAGTAACTTGACTAAAATTGTTCATTAAGATGTTATATGAAAATGTGGAACGTAATATGGTGTTTGGATCATGCGTTTATTTTTGTGTGTGATGTGACGCTAAACGACGCGTGAGTCAGGATTGAGCCACCCAAAAATTTTGCATTTATCAAGGGTTCTTGCAATGGAAATTCATTTGTCGACTTGAAGAGGTGTCAAAACTTCATTTCCATTAAAAAGAATACAAATTTTTTAATAATTTTTTTTTTACTTTTCAGACCAGCTTCGCGATACAAGCGAAAATCTGAAAATTACACAATAAGGGCTTTTTATTTGAATTCCGTGGTTCCTTTACACATTTCCAAGTGTATTTGAGCGCCATTCTATCATTTGAAGGTCATTATTAATCATTTATCTGCATATTTCATTGATTTTCTACTCCCTAAATCTGAATTAGTAAAAATGTTTACTAATTTGAATTAGTGACTCACTTTTTGCTTTAGAATTAGTTAAATTTTACTAATTGTTAGTAAAAGTTACTAATAATTATTAAAATTTTACTAATTCTAAAGCAAAAAGTGAGTCACTAATTCAAATTAGTTAACATTTTTACTAATTCAGATTTAGAGAGTATCACCGAAAAAAAATCCTCTTGTTTCAAGAGGATTCCTCTTATTTCAATGCATATTTTCCTCGAGTATATGCTGCAAAAGGATGTCCTCTAGGTTTAAGAGGATTGTCCTCTATGTAAAATTATTCCTCTTAATTTAAGAAGATACTCTTATTTTAAGAGGAAAATATCATCTTAAAAAGAATTCTGAAATAATAAAAATGCAATCATCTAATTTGTATGTCATAGATATAATCTATAAAATTAAAAGGAATAAAATTTGTTATTCCATGATTTACATCTATATTTGAGTATAAATAAATTGAAATTGATTTTAATTTTTTTGAATAAATCAAGTAAATCTATTTTTAATAATATTTTTATGCGCAAAACATATAATTTATTAAATTTGAAAATTTATTTTAAATAAATTTTCAAATAAAATTAAAATAAATAAAAATCATGTTATATACATATAATATATTTATTAACGTTTCGATAGTTTTGATAGAAAAAAATTAATAATGTATTTTTGAATACAGAAAGTAATATTTTATAATAAAAATTTTAAGTTAAAAAAGTAGTAAATTTAATTTTTCGTTCATCTAATTGAACGTTCAGAACTTCAGGCACATCTTGTTTAGGAGTAAACATTTTTTCAGAACCTAAAATCATATTCCAGTATATGAAAAATTTAAAAAAAAAAATGTTTAAATGTTCCAATAATTATAAATTTAAATTAAGATGTGGCAATCTTTTTGGAACTTAGTGAGGAATAAAACATCTAAGTTCCAAAAAGATTGCCACATCTTAATTTAAAAATTAAAAAAATAAATTTTTTTTTTTGAATTTATCGGAAATTTTTAGTTTTATTTTAAAAATTATTTACAAATTTTTTGTTTTTTAATTTTTTAAATTATATATTATAATTTTAAATACTAAATATTGACAAGAAGAAAATTGATATCTCTCAAAACAATATTAATTTCGTTGGGTTGAAATTTCGCCGGTTCCAACTTTAACAATTTTTTTTTTTCATCTAATAATTTCAGAAATTTACTTTGATCACATTACAGGAGTAAAAGAGAGTTATTTTATCTTGAAAATTAATTACTTTTTGAAAATTTCCAATGATTCGTTTGAGAAATTTTGATCCTATTATATATATATATATATATCTAATAATATTTGCGGAAAATATTCCGCATTTAGTGTATAATATCTGCTTAAAGCTCGAAATACATATATGCGAAGGGAAAAATGAAATATGGTGCGCAGATAAATAAATGAAATATCATTTCTTCACTCATCTATAAATATAATACAAAGCGAATGGGATGAGTATATACATAACATGTATAAAGTAAATGAAAATCAAGGCTGTGAAAATGAAAAGAATTTTATAATGAAAGGAGGGCGCTGGGTCGCATTGAGATCAACAATGAGGCACGTGGGTGAGTTTCAAAAGGTTCTGGTATATAATAACCACATATAAGGGAGGAAAAACTTGAGGCCAGATAATCCCATGCACTTTGGACTCTGGTCACCCATATATTTATAGACGTGGAGCGGACGTTTCGATTAAACATACACGGAACGCTTTGACTTGTTCTAATAAGAATAAGGGCCATCGAGTCACATACGACCGGCTGCTACTCAATGCTCGTATACAATACACCTGGAACATCCAGCATCTCTCTCTCTCTCTCTCTCTCTCTCTCTTTCTCATTTGTTCATATTTTTCCTCAACTTCAATCATTCTCTCTTTCTCTTTCACTTTTTGCTCCTTTTTCCTCTCGTCTCCCCTTCCTTCTCAAACACTCGCAGCCCTTCCATCTTCCTCTCTCTTTCTCTTCGTTTCTTTATTCCCAACACGATGTATTCGTTTTTTCTTTCTCTCTCTTCCACGCTCGAGCCGTGCATCAGATGCACTCACCAAGAGAGGAAGATGAATCTAAACGAAATAAGGGGTCGAGAAATGCAGCTGGTTAGCCTTATAAAGGTGTTTACATGAAACGAGTGTTTTTAAATAAGTGAAGCGCAGGAGAACGATTGGTATATACATATATATATATATATATATATATACGAGACGAGAATTTGGAGAAAGTGGAACGATAATATTGACGGTAGTTAATTTCTAATTAAGAAGACTTAGCAAATTTTTCTCTATCGTTAAAAAAAACAGTTAATTTTAAAATAAATTGAAAAAAATTTCAAACCCTATTAAAAAATTTTCTTCCTTTTTATGAAAAAAGATGATATTTTTTTTCTCAGAATTTTTAAAAATTATTTAAATGTCGCGACGAGACGTAACAGCTTTAAAAACATGTTTTTTTTGTTTTTCATGTTTTAAACGTTTAATATTGAATAATAAAAATTATTTCTTTTAAGATATTATTTCAAAGAATTAACGAAAAATTATTGTATATTGAAAAAAAAATTTTTGAAGATACCAAAGTCATTGAAATGTATAAGAATTTATTAATTTTTCTTCCTCGTGGAGGAAGCTTTGTAGTCCTTTCGTTTATAAAAATTTTCAAAGTGTCGGAAACAAATTTTTCTCTATATAGAAACATGTTATATGAGATCTGATCAATTGTCCGGATGTATGTATTTGTGTGTGTGGATCCCTTTTTTGTTTAGAATATAACTTTAACAGGTTTTAATGGATTTAGATGAAATTTGGTAGGCTTATTTAGGTATTAATATCTCAATTCTGACCAAAGGATTTTAAAAAATACCCAAAAAAAAATTTTATCGTCTTTTTTCCAAAAATTTTTTTTTTAATCGAAAAAATTTTTAAATAGAAAAATTTAAGGTTATATATAATAAAATCGTATTCCTTACGTCAAGACAAATCGATCAGTATATATAAAATATAGTTTTAATTTAAATTTAAAGAATTATAATGAAAGTTAAAAAATCAAAAATTCACATTGTGGCTATAAAATTTTGTGATTATTTAAATTTAAGTTTATAGATGAAATAATTGTATTCCTTACATGAAAACGAATCGATTGGTATATATAAAATTTACATTTGAGGTAAATTTAATAAATTAATGAAAGTTAAAAAAAAATTCCCATTTTAGCTGAAAAATTTTGTATTTATTTAAATTTAAGTTTAAATATAAAATAATTGTGTTCCTTGCATTAAAACGAATCGATATAATTGTAAATAATTATAAATTATATATTATTTTTCATTAATATTTAGAAATTTTTGTTAAAATATGAATTTTTGAGTTTTTAACTTCCATTAATTCTTTAAATTTAACTCAAATGTATAGGTACTCAAATGTTTATATTATTATATTATTTTTGTATGTTTATTTTAATGTTAATGCTTTCTCGACGAGGAAGCAAATTTTTTTGCTTATCGTAAAGAGGAAGCAAAATGTTCATGTAATGAACATCTGAATTTACAACTTGTTACGGTTATAAAGTATGAAAAAAATTTAATTATATCTATTTTAATTTATGATAATAACATTAACTTGTTTATGGATAAAAATATTCTAAAGTTTGAAAGTTTAAATAAAAAATCTATAAGCCCCACTTGTTTTAGTTTCAACACGGAGAAAAATGAAATTTGAAAATTATCAATTCAGTCTTAGTGATTGAGGAATGCAAATCCACGATGAATTTTAGGATAAGAGTCATAAAGTTTTGTATTTAGAATTAGAAATTAGGAACGTAAACCAGAAGCGTTAGACTTAGTAACAAAAAATTATGAACGTAAATAAGTGGCGAATATACTGTTATTCGAAAACTTTTGGACTGAATCCCAAACAGTTTTAGAATAGGGTCAGTTGGGGTAAATAGAAACAAGGGGTAAATCGAAACAGTAGTTATTTCAGTTAAATAAAAATTTTTTTAAATAAATACGGCCTCAAACTTTAAACCCTACCCAACAATAAGGTTTGAGGCTGTATTTATTTTAAAAAATTTTTTGTTTAACTGAAATAACTACTGTTTTAATTTACCCCAACTGACCCTACTTGATCAAATTTCATCCTGGATTCGCATTGGTAGACTTTTAGGACTCGATACCTTTAAAATCAAAAAGTTTAAATTAATATTCATACACTGAAAAAATTTTGGTGCAGCAGCTGCCCCAAACGAAATATTTCAATATTAAAAAAAAAAGAAATTTTTTGGGTAGGGTTTGAAATTAAAATTTATTTTATTTTTATGGGCACCCTAATAGACAAATTATCATAATGACATAATTGATCCTTATTTACTTTTACAAAGAAGACAGATTTGTAGAAGTAGAATGTTTATATTGGCAATCTCAGTTATTATTCTTTCAGTTTCCTTTTGATGCGGCTAAATCATTAGTTTACTTTAATTTCGTAAAATAAAAATGAGTGAATATATTAAATTGAAAAAATTGTTTAATGAATTTGCAGAAAATATTATAAATGCAAAAAATAATAATTCTTCGATTTATCCGAAGGAAGAATATATTGAAATTGTGCGCAAGAAGTGTGTGATATTAAAATGAAATTATAAAAAACAAAACATGTGTGGATTATCGACGACTCAAGCGATACGATGTAATTTCAATCGGAAAAGAAAAAAAATTATCTTCACTCTCTAAAAATAGCAAACTGAAGTATCTTGTGACAAATTAAGATATATTTGATGTTATATTCATGATGCTTATTTAAATGTTGGACATATGGTTGACAAAACAATGTCATGATAGAACTAAAAGAAAAATTTGCAAATCGAAAAAAATTGTACCAAAAAAAAAGAATCAATGAATGAAAATTTTTACGTAAAAAATCCTATAATTATACAATTAACGAAAAAGGCTATGACATAAAAGGAAAATAATCGTTTTCCTACATAACAATATACTTTATATTTATTTAAATTATACTAAATACAGAAATGCATCTAAAAAGAAAATTGAACACCTGTCAGCGGTATGATAGAGATCTTGGACCTGAAAACTTGAGGTACTTATTTTTTTTTATCAATTGCGAAAGAGTTGTTACTGTGTAATTGAATTGGAATAAAGGAACTTCCTTCTGCAAGTGGCGTTTGCGTGTCGTAAATTAAAAGGTTTCAGGGAAATGGATAATGCTTGCTGTTACGTGTGTATTTATTCTCGTTTATATGGTGGTACAAGTGAATAGAAGTGTTTTTATCAAAGAAGAGTAAGTGTGCAATTATTATTTGCACAGTTTATATATACATATGTATATATGTATATGTACACAACATTCAGGAGTATTCATATTAGACTCTAGTTTGGAAATTGTCTCGAAACTTCTGTTATTCTATATAGCATATACATTTACAAGTATTCGGAGGATGTGGAATGTTAATTTCGAGATAAATTCATGCAGAGTGAATTTAAATTGGTTAATAGACAAACACAACCCACCACACATGTCACATATGTCGTTGTAAGTCAAGAGTTTTTTGTTTTTTTTTCAAAACTCATAAAATAAAAAAAAAGATTAAAATTATAAAATATTATAAAAATATGTATATGGTAACTTTTCTGGAAGCAGTTATTATCTATTTTTAAATAATTATAAAGACACGTGATAACTTTATACGAAAGAGACAAAACTGATAACTTTCTTATTTAATGTTTGTATGGATACAAAAACAAGTAGTACTTCGATAAAAATTTCAACAGAATTCCGAATAAAATTGTAGCCGGAATTCTGTTAAATTTTTTATCGAATTTAATTTGGAATTCTGATTAGAAATTCCAATTAAATTTCTACGAAACACTTCCTGGAAATATTTTTACGTGAATATTAAAAATCAATGTGTTAAAAAGAAATTAATATATTAATTTACTTTTAGATTCCTCTAATTAGTATGAAAACGGATGTCGCTACTATGACACAACCGCTCATTTTTAGGATTAAATTCCCAGTACGTAATAGATGTCGTACTGCATTTCAGGACATTAGCCATTAAGGAACTCATTTTTTCACACACGGGAGAGTAACTAAAAAGATGTCATAATTGAAATTTTGGAAAATTTTAATATTAATAAACAAAAAATCTATTTCTGCACAACCGATAATGGATCGAATATGTTAAAAATGGGTGATTTGCTTGAAGAACAACTTTAGGAGAATGATATTCAGAACGTTGACGAAACGGAGGAAATAAATTTAGATGAGTCGTTAACAGAAAATAAAAGAGTCAATTAATATTGAACCATTTTTGGCAGATGAGGACTCCAAATTTTTGGTGGTAAGGTGTGCTGTACACACTCTTCAATTGGATGTCATCGATACATTAAAGAATCCACAAATAAAATCAGCAATTGCAAAGGCATATTTCGCATATATTACATATATAGATATATCATACGACTTTCACGCCCATTTCTCGAAGAAAATTACAATTTAATGATACAATACAGTGATAAAGTATTATATAATTTTTCGCGTATAATTTATTTTAGAATTTTGCTCACTTTATAAGTTGGAAAAGATGATATCTTCTTATACAAACGACATGTTTGCAAAGACCTGAGTGTTTTCTTTAATGTTCCAAAGGAATCCAATTGTAACTTATTAACTTATTTAATTTTAATAATTTACGTGTCTAAACAATTGCGATTTATGCTAGTTGACAAGCAGACGAGATTGCGCACCCAGCATTCTCACGTAGCCAATCTAGTCCATAT
The DNA here is from genome assembly GCF_019393585.1 of Leptopilina boulardi. Classification (NCBI taxonomy): domain Eukaryota; kingdom Metazoa; phylum Arthropoda; class Insecta; order Hymenoptera; family Figitidae; genus Leptopilina; species Leptopilina boulardi. Next base: position 313,837 of record NW_026137921.1, read on the forward strand.
TGGATCCGCCATTTTGAATTTTTGAAATCTGATGGCAAATTCGTAATCGCAGCGACCTCAAAACCCCCCGAGTAACGAGTTTCAAGCAAATCCAACTAATTTTTATATTTGTCATCCGCCATTTTGAATTTTTAAAATATAATTCCTGATTCGTAATCAGCGACCTCAAAAACCCCCAAGTAACGAGTTTCAAGCAAATCCGATCAATTTTTTAATTTTGTCCGCCATTTTGGATCCGCCATTTTGAATTTTGAAAATCTGATGCCAGATTCGTGATCAGCAACCTCAAAAACCCTCAAGTAACAAGTTTCATTTAAATTTGTTAAACTTATCACAATATGTTTGAAGCGAATCCAGATGATTCTTTCATTTTTTTTGGGTGCCATATTGGATCAGCCATTTTGAATTTTGAAAATCTGATGTCAGATTCGTAATCAGCGACCTCAAAAACTTCCTAATAAAGAGTTTCAAGCTATTTCAACGTGCAGGAGCATTATTTTCGACTTGTTAACTTTGAAGTTATTTTTTTCGAAAACTTAATTTCGGACATAAGGTGAATGTGCCAGTGCTCGTCAGTGCGTTAGTCCTCGTCAACTATTCACAATATTACCTAAAAATAAGACGCATGGTCGTTTTATGGATCAAATTATAAGATTTTTAGTAAGTTTATATATTGCAACATTGAATAGCAACTATTGTTTTCGCTCATAATTCATTTTCAATTGAAAATTATTAATTTTTTTTGTGCGGTAGGTATGTGAACGTAATTCGATGTAGCGAAATCGTTAAATTTGAGGTTAAGAAAACACGAGAAATCAAAAACATTGCAGGTTCAAAACCATTGTATTTTATAAAGTAAGTTTATGCTTATTGTATTTGTCAATATCACTATTATTGTTTAATTATGTTTTTTAGTACTTTTATTTTCATAAATTTGGTTTGAAATAGCAATGACGACGACTGAAACATTTATTTACGTATTGCTTGTAAAGTCGTCGCGACTGACGAACACTGAAAATTGACATGGACTAAAGTAATCGCATATTCTAATATAGTATAACGTTAAAAAAACTGTTATTTCTTTGCAATACTTAATTCTATACATATATTAATGGTAGTAAATTTTAGTATTCGTCAGGTAATATCTGCTTGTAAAATAAAAATACTTTCTATCTAATTTGATGACGATAACTGAAGCAATTGAATGACAAAGCTTAATGTTTTAGTGTTCGTCAGATAAAAGCTGTTTGTTTAAATACCATCTTAAACGTACCTGATGGTAACTAAGGCACGCAAGTGACGAACACTGAACCGACCAATGAGAGTGCATCTGACGGTAACTATAGCGCATACACCTGAACTCTACTTTAAACGATAAAATTTGTTTTATTTATCAATGTTGTCTCTAAGATTATTAATTACTTCTTTTAAAAATGGATTTAGTCTTAAGGCCAGGTCCAAGTGAGGCAGCGCCATCGTTGGGTGTTTTCGGCATTCACTCAGAGTTAACACTAGAGTTAACAGTGGTGCTCAATGATATTATCTTTGAAAATTTATTTACCTAAATAAAATAATTGATTTTCCATTTTCATCACCCTGAGTTTGAAGTTAGTTGTTCTTGTTTGCTTACTTTTTTTAATTTATACGTCTTTTTTGTTTTTCATTTAAAAATGGAACATATTTTTGCTACCCATAAACGTGTTATTTTTTTAAAGTTTATAATTTTCAAATTTTTCATTATTTCCCTAACTTTAATTAATCTGAATTGTTTTAGAAACTAGATTATTTATTTTAATTAAAGTTGTTTTTTATAAATAAAAAGTTAAAATAATTTTTAACAAAAATAAATTATGTAAAATTACGTTACTAAAACAAAAAGAGAACAAGATTTTTCATAAACACTTAGTTTATTTAGAAACATTAATTTTTATTAATGATATACTTCCATTTTGATGTTACCCTTTTCTTACTCCAAACTCACGAAACGTTTTTATTTCTTGAATTTTATTTCAATTTACACTTTTCAAAACAAACAATCCGTTCACAAATTTTGTCGGCCATTAAAGGTTAGAACTGACCTTTTTTCTTTACTCTCGCAAGAAAACAGAGTTAACTCTGGGTCATCTAGTAATAAATTTTTGGGGACTTTTATGAAATCTAGAAACAAAAAATTTTATTTTAACATTACATTACTAGAATAAAAGGCCCGTTTCACATGTTGTTACAATTGCAAACCCTGCGCCAATCAAAATGAACCGTCTATCCCAAATTGCCAATCAACAACATTAACAACCAACGGACGAACTGAAAATCAAAATTTACATTTGAGCACCACTGCTAACTCTAGAGTTAACTCTGAGTGAATGCCGAAAACACCCTACATTGAAACTAAAATTTTGGAAAAATTTCAACAGCCTTTTCTTGAACACAAGATGGTAAAATGCTTTTTCCTTTATGGATAATTGATTATTAGCAAGATATACACCAGCTAAAACTTTTTTTGAGTTAAAATAATAAAAAAAATTTCATGTCAATAAATTAAATATGAGCACTTTTTTCACAAAAACTGTAACAGTACTTTCTCAGAAATTACAATCAAAAATGCAATTTCCATTTGGAAAATTAATAAACGCTAAAAAATACACGACCTAAGATTTACCAATCACAAAAATAACAAAAAAAAAGTATTTTAACATAACATATTTTACTCATTATGACAGCCGTTTGGCAGGTTATATATGTCACCAGACGTTTCGCAGTTTTCCCGAAAGGAGGAGATTGGCGCTGTTGCTAACCACCTGAAATACATAATCTACCAAAGGGCTGTCACAATCAGTAAAGCAGTATCAATATGTTAAATATTTAATAAAATTTTTTTTTCTTATTTTCGTGATTGGTAAATCTTAGGTCGTGTATTTATTAGCGTTTATTAATTTTCCAAATGGAAATTGCATTTTTGATTGTAATTTCTGAGAAAGTACTGTTACAGTTTTTGTGAAAAAAGTGCTCATATTTAATTTATCGACATGAAATTTTTTTCATTATTTTAACTCAAAAAAAGTTTTAGCTGGTATATATCATGCCAATAATCAATTATGCATAAAGGAAAAAGCATTTTACCATCTTGTTTTCAAGAAAAGGCTGTTGAAATTTTTCCAAAATTTTAGTTTCAATGTAGATGGCGCTGCCTCACTTGGACCTGGCCTTAAGGTGACGAGCACTGGCGCATTCACCTTAAGGTCCCTTTTATAACTATGTCCAAGTCACATATTCAAAATATTTTGAAATTTAAAGGTTATGTTTACATTATGTGAAGCCAAAATATCCGTACAAGCGCAGATAGCACAACATTTTCTAAAAAATTTGCGGCAAGTTATGTAAAACAGTTAAGTTTGACCGTAAAGCATCACATATATGTTGTACTATTTGGGTTAGCAATAGTTGTCTATTAAGAACATAAATTATTTTTCCTATAAAACGTCTAGAAAACAAACTCTCCGGAAATTGGATTTTAGAGAGAATTGTTTTTTTTTTTTTGGGGAAATTGAATAAATCAACATTACTTTAACAATAATTAAGTAGTGATATAATAATGTATAATTCATCTCGCAAGTAAGAAATAAATTCTTCAACTCCTACTCAGGTGATTTACCTGCTCTCGGCCGCTGCTCCTGCATATGCATCTCGGTCGCCACCGCCAGGATTACACGGTCCTGAATCGTGATGCGTGGCCAGGTTGCGCGGCAGTTCTTTGACTCTCACCAGCTTTTGAAGTCAGTCAACCCGGTGACGGCTTCCAAGAAAGTGCTGTCCTTCAAAGCAGCGCTTTACCGGCTTCGCGCACCCGCGAAAGCGTGATCGTGTGTGATCCACAAAATATGGATTCATCCTTGGTGCAAAAAATGCACCATAATTCACTAATTAAAATAATTTATTATCAATTTTGAACCAAAAATTAAAAAACTATTTTGCAAAAATAAATAAAAGTTAATAAAAAAATTTTTTCTCTAAATGGATTAAATTTCCAATTAAAATCATCAAATGTGTAAAATTTTTGCATATATAGAACGAAAGGTGTGCGCGAATACTTCCGCATGTTTTTTTTTTTCATTGAGCAATGTTAAAGTGCAAATCCTTTGGCGATTATCATTCTTATAGTGCATTTGTGAGTGTGTGTAAGTGAATGTGTTGGTAATTAGATCCGAGAAAATTACTCTGGCAGGTGAAAACAGTTTTCGTCGAAATACGAATAAACCTGAAATTAAGAAATTTTCCAAGTAAACTGAAGTTCTATAAAAAAAAAAAAAAAAAATTGGCAAGAATCTTCTTTGCAATTCTACCTCGTCTGAAACTTGAGAAATCCTCCAGGAAGAAATTAAAGGAATTGTTTGGGACTCTAATTCGATATTTGTAGAGGGTGAAAAAAATAGTTTTTTCTCAAATAAAGAATTTTTGCCAATATTGTTGATAAATTTCCCTAAGAAAATAATTATTGAAGTGCAAAAATAAAAATTTCAATACAACACAACGAGTAAAACAGTTAAACTGAATTATTATTTAAATTGAATTATTTTTTAAAATTGTACCCTAAAGGAGTATCTAAGTATTAAAAAAAAATATCTAAAAGAGTACCTAAAGAAAAGTTCCAATTGAATAAAAAATTCGAATATTTGAAAAAAGAGATTTAAAATAAAAAAAACTTGAAGGATCATAATCAGTAGATCTGAATGGACGAGAAATAAAAAAAAAGGAAGAATATTGCGAAACTATATCCGTAGTGTCTGCGAGTGTCTATAAGGTTTGAAACTACTCAAGTGTTGCGCGCTTGTGCTAACAGCTAGTGGCTAATTAGACGAGTGAGTGTCCTGGAACGCTTGATGAAACAATGCACAAGCGTGGAGTGAAATAATAACAATAATAATAATAAAAAAAAGTTTTTCAGTGTCTAGATCTTTTATATTTTCAAATTTATGTGATTTTACTCCTATAAATTCCTCAATAGTGTCCTCGGCCTAAAAATCATATAACGTGTTTTACGCGCTCCCAATAATTGAATTCTGTATATAACTTTTAACATTCCACATAACTTTAAACACTTAATTACAAAATTTTTATTAAAAATAATTTCTTTAAAAAAAAAAAACAAAAAAAATTCCAATTATCAACTGATACATTCTAATATACAGGGAATGAAAATTCGTTGGTAAAAATTCACCATTCCTATATAGATATATACCTGAATCGAAGACCTTAAAATTCGCTCGAAGCGCTGCTTTCGAACGAACGGGGGAACAAAAAAAAAAAAAGAGGGAAAAAAAAACGATTGCGGGAATAACCGGTTTTCTATAGAGCCTTGGTTTGCACGTGGAGTTAAAAAGGAAGAGGGAATTCCCGGATTTAAGGAAAAAAAATTCTTCTTGAAGAGCAAAACAAAAAAAAAATTGTTCAATTTCTGTAAAAATAAAAACAAAAGTAATTAAAAATTCGTGAATAAAAAGAAAAGAAATATGGAGGAAGAATTACGATGTTCAGTTTGTAAGGAATTATTTAGTGATCCTGTACTATTACCATGTTGGCACGCGCTCTGTCATGGTTGTGCTGTCAATTTACAAGCGCCACCTGATTCACCGCCGGAATCAACAACTGATTCAACAAATGCACCAGGCTCCGATCAGGAAGCTGATAAATTGTCAATTTTGTCGGAAACTGATTCCGGTGTTGTTTGTAGTAGCACATCAACTGGTTCAAGACCAGGAAGTTATGTTGGAACACCCGGAAACGGTGGTTTCCCACCCTCTGGCGGTACTCTATGCTTGTCATGTCCGGTTTGCCAAAAGACGGTCTACTTCGATGAAGGGGGTGCTCACAATTTACCCAAGTACAGGGCAATGCAACGTATTATTGAAAAATATCTTGAATCGAAGAATATTAAACTTCAGTGTCAGATGTGCGAGAATGAACCCAAGGATGCAACTGTTGCGTGCGAACAATGCGAGGTGAATTATTATTATTATTATTTTTATTTTTATGGATTTATTTATTTTCTCCATTGTGTACTTATTACGGGACGAATATATGATTATGTTCTAAAAATTATTTGTTAGAATATTCATTTTATGGAATTTCATTTGTTATAGGGTCAGTTTCCTATAATAACACAAGATATCTTGGGATATATTGATAATATCCCGCAGATATCCTAGGGATGTCCTATGGATATCAAAAGGATCTCTTATGGATATCCAAAAAATCGGCGGTTTGGATATCCTTTGGATATCTGAGGATATCCACAGGATATCTTCTGGATATCTCTATAGACTTTCATAAATGTCCTCCAGATATCCCATAGATATCGTCAGGATATCCCACAGATATCATCAGGATATTCCATAGATATTGTCAGGATATTCCACAGATATTTTCAGGATATTCTCAGTATATCTTCTGGATGTCAAGAAGATATTCTCAGGATACTGTTTTTAAAGTCATTATGAGACAACGAGTGAGAATATTCTGTGAATTAAATTTTATATAAATAAAATAAAATGCAACTTGTTTTTCGAGAAAGTTGTTTAATTTGAAAAATTATTAACTAATTTTTTTCTCATTCGTGATTCATTCCTTTATTCATATGCTTAATATTGTCAGAAAATAAATTGGCTTTAAACAATATAAATTCTTCCCCGCAAATAACGAATAACTATTAATATTAATTATACATTAAGTGCATGAGTTTATTTAAAAACTTTGAAAAATGCGTTTCAAATCTTTATTTAAAATAAATTAGAAGCTCATAAGATTTTTGTTTTATGATATTATTATTCATTATATTAGCTTAACAATTTTAACCTTTAAAAATATATGTTGAGATATTAAATATCCCGTGAATATCCTAAGAATATCCCACGGACATCCTGAGGATATCCCATGGATATCCTGCGATATAATATCCAATAGATATTTTGTGGATGTCGTAGGGATATCCTGTGGATATTCTATGAATGTCCTGTTGATGTCCCACAGACCGGCGGTTTGGATATCCTAGGGATATCCTGGGGACCATTGTGGGATATCGACCATTGATATGGATATCCTATGGAGATCCTAGGGATATCCTTTTGTTATGAGGGTTGGGGTAAATGTGGACAAGAGGTTTTTGGAGCTTAATTTACAGTTTTAAAATGAAGTTCAACGTCAATATTTTAACCTCAGATTTCATGCAAGAGGTTTTGAGTATTGCCAAGCTTTTATCTTGACAATTGATAGCATAAAATAAAAAAAGTTATCGCTCAATGCATAAAAACTTGAAAATCAAAGTGAAACTGTTTCAGTATTTTGTCTTGCAGTTCAAAGAAAACAGCTGTTTTCTTTGAAATGCAAGACAAAATACTGAAATAAAAAAATTTTAATTGTTTCAACTATTATATATATCTGCTACAAATTTTTTGCAAGTTTTTTCATTCCTTAATACAGTAATATACTTAAGGAGTTTTTTACTTATAATTAACAGAATTTCTAATTGAGAGAATTTTCATTTGTCCAAAATTGCAAATTGACAACCTTAAACAGCCTTAATTTTGAAAGGTTCAAATTCAAAAATCAAAATATTTTTAACAAATTTCTATTTTGGATAATTTTAGTTAAAAAATTTTTTAATCAGTTCTAAAATTTTCTAAAACAAAAAGTTCTAGTAATTCAAATTTTTTAAGTTATAATATTACAAAATTGTTGGTTTTATAGAAATAAAAAATTTTGAAAATCACAAATTGTTTGATAATTTTAGTTTGTGTTTGTTTTTTTTAGTTTGTTTAAATATGTTATTTTCTTTAATAAAAATATAAATGTTTCTTTGATGCTTTTATTATTAAATTTATCTGTTAAATATTTATTGAAAAAAAATAATTTAGAAAAGAACTTTTGAAAATAATGTGACGTAAGTAAAGTAATTTGATTTAAATAAAAAAAAATCAGATTTAAATCGAAAAAATGGGATTTTTAAATAAAATAAATAAATAAATTGGCGCAATAATTTTAATAAAATATTTTTTAAATTATTAATTTTCAAAAGATTAGCAGATAATTTTTATTCAGCAATAAAATTTTACACGATTTTCACACATGAAAGTTTTAATATTTGAAGACATGAAAAACTTTATACAAATTTCTTTAAAAAAATTTTTTAATTTAAAATTTTGAAAATGATTTTATATTTCAAAAAAATGCAATCAAAATTTTTAATATCAATTTAAAAAATGTTTACTACAAATTTTTTCAAAAAAAAAAAAAAAATAAGTTCTCTGGGAATTAAAATTAATTTGCAAAAAGAAATATTTTTAATATGTTAAATATTAAAATCAGTAAATGTATCAGTTTAAATGATTTTAAATTAAAAATTTCAAAAGTAATTCAATTTTTGAAGAATTTAATTAGAATTATTTTATTTAAAAAATTACATTTCAGCACAAAATATGTTTTTGAAAAATAATAATTTTTAAATGTTTCTGAGTTTAGAAATCAAATTTCGATTTTAGAATTGAATTATTTAAAAAAATTTTGAATTTTTTGAAAATTTTACAGTTGATCTTGTTTAAATGTAAAAAAAAACAATTCTGGTCTTTCGCATTGTAGTCTACATCATATATATAATAATTATTTTATCTTTTGTTTAATTCAAATTTATTCGGAACTTATTTCTTCTTGCGTGTATGAAATAATTAATTTCTGCGTTCTTCTATATATAGTGTTATATATTCAATTTACATCTTTACTTTCAATTGCAAATATAAGTAATTATGCAAATTCCACATTTTAAAACTTATATGGTACCTAGATAAGGGTATACGCACTATTTATCGCACTGCAATAAAATAATAAAACAATAATGATAAAAAACATTCCATTTTTGTGAAAATTAAAATATTTTTTAAAATTCTAATAAATAATATTAATTAATTTTATTATTATTGAAAAAAATAATAAATAAATAATAATATTAAAAAATGGAAATATCTTCAATTTTTGTTTTCAAATTTTTTAAAATTTATTTACTTTTTTTTGTAACACATTCAACGAATCAAATATCCATATAGGATTTTGATCGAAATTAAAATTTTTTTTTTTGCGAATATTAATTGCATAGATAATTTTCAAAATATTGGTTATAACCTTTTGATGAAATATATCAAACATACATAATTTCGATGTACAACATAATAAATAATATTTAAAGGAAATTGGTATATTGAGTTTCATGTTTTTAGTTCTTTGGATTGTATTTAAATAACAAGCCACATAATGTGAAATTTCGATATCGAATGAGATTTAATTAAATACTAATTAATAAAGGTTGAATCGTAAAATTCATTTCAATCTGCGTATATATATATATCTCTTCCAACATTTCACTTTCTGCTGATTCATATTGCATAATTCACATACAACAAAAACGAATAAAACAAATTAATAATTATCCAATTAAATCTCGTAAAGCATTTAAAATTGAAAACACTTAATTTTATCAATAATTTTCCTAATTAATAATATGTAATTTATTGTCGATTATTTGAATGATAAATTATAATTGATGAAAATATAATATATTTTTAAAAATATTATTTTAAAAAATGACTTATTTCGCTTAAGACACATGAGGAAAAAAAATTTTCAAATATGAAAAAATATTTACAGAAAAAAATTTTTGCTATTTATTTATATTTTCTAAAGAAATTTATTTTCGAAGATAAATAATCATTTAATCAGCTGAAGAATGAGAATAATTTTGTATTGAAAAAAACATTCTTCTCTTTCTCTCTTTCTCTCTCTCTGTCATAGATTTCATTTTGAGATTCGTAAATAAGTAATAAATATTCAAGTTTACTTTCCTACGCGCAAAAGTTTAAACACCGTTACATTTTAGTAGGCGGCAAATAGTTTTAGTTAACACACACACTGCTGTTTCTGATTATTTATAGCGAGACGTAAATCTCAAATTTAATTGTGACTTTAAAGTCATCAATATTCTAAAGTAGGATATTCTAATCTTCGTTTATTTTATTTTATTTTTTTTTTCTAAACTGAAAATAATGTTCATATGCAAATTAGCAATTTTTCGCAATAATATTATTCTCAAATGTATTTGGAAATTTGTGTCAATGCTTCCATAAATTTTGTTCTCAATTATATTTTGTTTCTGCAATGCTCTATTGACTTTAGAAAGTTTGAGAATTTTTAGTCTTGATTAAATGCTTCTATATATGATTTCTCATCGATTTTTAATAATGTATATATAGTAATTGTTTGGAAATTAAAAAAAAAGATATTTTCATAAAAAATAATGCTTTTATAGTATAATAGAATAGAAATGGTAGCTTTATGGTAATAATAAAAAAAAAATAATATTAATTTATTATTATAATTATAATAGAAAATTTTCATTAAATAGCAAAATTTTGAGGTTAGGTATCTTGTGCTGTGATAAGTCAAAAGTACCAATTGTGTAACAGAAAACTAGAAATAATGGCGGTAAATTTAAAAAATTGTTAAAATATACTAATTGTAAAAATTATATTAGCATAAAATATATAATTTCAAATTAATATATTAATATAAGTAATTTTTAACTATATATATATATATATATATATAGAAAATAGCTGTTGCAAATAGTATTTTCTTATGGAATTTTACATTTTCTTTGAGAAGAAGAAATTTACCTTGAAGTTATATATATATATATATATAGATATTGTTAAGAAATTCTTAAAAAATCTTTAAGCTCGGCTTACAGACCTTTTCCATTGAGTGAATTTTATATAAAAGATGATCCTGTTATAAATTACGCGGTACAGACAAATTTATCAATAGGCGGATCATGTGACCCTTAATCCCGGAAGTGTACAATATTCTTCGAGGTAGATCACGACCATGGAAAAAGCCTTGATCCAGTACCAATAACCTCTTTATAATAGACTTAGTCATATACCTTTTATTAAAGTAACAATTTTTTCAAATTATTTTCCCTTCTTTTTTCTGCACCTAAAGATATTGATTACATATTAGGGTGAAATTTAAAACTGTATTAAAAAATACAAAGAAATGCAATTTTAACTGTTTTTTTTATGAAAGTAAATAATTTACACCAAAAAAAAAATATATATAAATTAGTATCTATAAAAATAAATATTTTTTGTATTTATTATAAATAATATAAATATTTGTATGTGGAGGACAATTAAATTTCCATTTAAAATATTTTTTTTATTATGTATAAGAGGATTTAAATTTTTGGGTAAAAAAAAATTTGTAATTTATAAAAATTTGAACATTTTTATTAAATTTTCCAACGGGTTATAAATAAATGTGAAAATAATATTTGTAGCGTTAAAATTAAAATCATATGGTCATTTTTATGTAGCGGATGAGTCACCATTTGTCAATTCTGTAATCTCTTTCATGTTGGCTTTATTCTATCTTTAATATTTCACCAATATATGTAACAAGATACGCATTGACAATGAATGAGGTGAACCAAATGCGATTTTAATTATTCAGAACAATAAAGTAGGGATGTTTATTATTTGAAAATTTTTTAAAAAGATCTGATGAGAGAAAATAATTCTAATTCTATATTATTATTATTTAAAAAAGAAAATAAATATTTTTAAAATATAAATTTTTTCTTGTAAATATAAGTTAAAATATTCATATTTGTGAAATGCTCTAAAGAAAAAGACAGAAGAAGCAAAAAATTGAGCCGCTGGATTTTAGAAGGGCACGTAAATTTTTTCTGCGGGAAAACGAAGTCCCCTGGACACTTAAAATTCATTTTTCGAATTTTAATATTTTTCGAGCATATTCTTATATAGAATTCGATTGCGCATCTTTTTTTCTTGATAAGAAATTTTCCATCTTTTTCCCTTTTCGAAATATAAGAGAAAAACTGTTTTTTAAAAAAATAAAATTTTCATTGTTTTTTTTGACTTCAACTCGCGACAGCTCAGACAATTTTACGAATTTCTTAATGAAACAAAAACGAAAATACGTGTTATTATATTCTACGAGTGACTAAAAAAGAAAAAAGTTGTTTTGATTAAAAATAAAAAAGTTATTAATTTTTTAATGAGACATTGCAAAATTCATGAACTTCAATTTTCACCCTGTGAGGAATTTTCGTAAATTTTCACCAGCAACAAACTTCCAATGAGAAAGTTGTTCATTAAGGTCCAAAGAAGTTTTTGTTTCATTAAGAAATTCGTAAAATTGTCTGAGCTGTCGCGAGTTGAAGTCAAAAAAAGCAATGAAAATTTTATTTTTTTTAAAAAACAGTTTTTCTCTTATATTTCGAAAACGGAAAAAGATGGAAAATTTCTTATTCAGAAAAAAAGATGCGCAATCGAATTCTGTATAAGAATATGCTCAAAAAATATTAAAATTCGAAAAATGAATTTTAAGTGTCCAGGGGACTTTGTTTTCCGGCAGAAAAAATTTACGTGCCCTTCTAGAATCCAGCGGCTCAATTATAGGTTATGTTTATGATAGTTTGGAGTGAAAAACAAAAAAGATTATCGATTCTCAATACAAATAATTGATATATGTTAAGTCTTCATTACAATTAAAAATATTTAATAAAAACTGATTTTTGTGTTACATAAAAAAAATTTTAATTAACGTAAAACCGTGGGTAAAACAATCATAAACATAACCTATAATTTTTTGCTTCTTTTGTCTCTTTTTTCAGTGAAATTTGGTAGAATCACAGTAAACTTGGTTGTATCTTTTTCTATTGCAACGTTTTAATGCACATAAGTTATATCAAAAAGAGATCGTTTTGTGTATCATTTTTAGAAATGATATACACGAAACGGTCTCATTTTTTGATGCAAAAAATTTAATCAATTTATATCAATCATGGCCGAATTGAATCGACTCAAAATTAAACGAATTTTTTTCAGATATTTTGGTAATAGTACAATTGCGGAGACCATTTCACTATTTAATTTGAAAATGAAAATAACAGAAAATCAAAGACAATGTGCAATTCGATAATTAAAAAGTGACAGCTTATAAACATAACCTAAAATGCATGAGAAAAAATTTGTCGATAAAATCAATATAGCCGAGCTTTTTAGAAGGTAGATGGCAGTTTTACTTTTTATAAAAACGATTCAGAAAAAATTTAAAGAAAGAAAAAAGATGAGTGCTGCCATCTACCTTCTAAAAAGCTCGGCTATATTGATTTTATCGACAAATTTTTTCTCATGCATTTTAGGTTATGTTTATAAGCTGTCACTTTTTAATTATCGAATTGCACATTGTCTTTGATTTTCTGTTATTTTCATTTTCAAATTAAATAGTGAAATGGTCTCCGCAATTATACTATTACCAAAATATCTGAAAAAAATTCGTTAAATTTTGAGTCGATTCAATTCGGTCATGATTGATAAAAATTGATTAAATTTTTTGCATCAAAAAATGAGACCGTTTCGTGTATCATTTCTAAAAATGATACACAAAACGATCTCTTTTTGATATAACTTATGTGCATCAAAACGTTGCAAAGATTTGATGCAACTTTTGGTCTCAATTTGATATTTTTAGGAAAACTGATATATTAAACAAATGGTTTTTTTTAATATTTATTAAAATTTCATTGAAAATAAATCGATTTTTTCCGAATATATTTATTTATAAAAACTATAGGTAAACAAATAAAAGCCAAGAAAATTAAAAATATATTTATATATATATTTTTTTTTAAAGAAATTACAGTGAATGTCCTAATTATGGATATTATTCTCGTCTGATAATATGTTAAATTTGTGTCACATGAAAACTTTTTTTTTTCCAGCGGAAGAAGAAATTTGTGTATATAAAGAGAATTTTTTTTTCCTTTTTGATTGAACAATAAATGTGTTTAATAAAAAAAAAAATATATTTTTTTTTTCAGGTTTTGTATTGTGACGCCTGTAGGGAGGCATGCCATCCAAATAGGGGACCCTTAGCGGCACATAATTTGGGCCCACCACGAGGCAGATGGCAGTCAAACGGCGGAAAAAGTGTACGAGGAACTGGTCACGACAGTAACCTGATTTGTGCCGATCACAACGGAGAATCAGTGGGCCTTTATTGTGCTCAATGTAAGATTGCTGCCTGCTCACTTTGTTCACGAGATCGTCATGGGCTTCATTCCTCCGATGTTCTACCATTGGCAGCCGCCTGTAAAGCACAAAAGGTACGTGTGCCATCTTATATATCTATGTATATATTGTGGACACGATTTTTGTAAACGATATAACCAAAACAAGCGATCATCTCCGATTTCCCCTCTTATCACGATGAAATCGAGTGGAAATAAAATTTAGACTTGTTCATCTTTAAATGGATAAAGATCCGTGTATTATGTGAATATATATAGGTCGCATAAGGTTAATTTTTCGACTTTTTTGAATAATTAAAATTGTTTGGAAAAAAATTGATCATATTGGATTCAGTTTACGATGATGAAGTATATACGTAACGTTTATGATCAACGATTAAAAATCAATTTTTATTTAATATGGAAAATTATAAAATTAATGGTTTATTTAAAAAAAATATTTTTTTATAATTTGATTAATAAACACTACAAAAAATATTTTTTAAGACAAAAAATTATAGAATTTTTCATTTTAAAAAATTATTTCTTTAAAAATCGTTTTTCATAAACGTTGCGTAGTACTTCAGAATCGTTTCAGTTTTTATTTTCTAAAATTTTAACACGATGCTAAAGTTCATAACATTTTTATGATCAACGATTTTTAGAGAAATATTTTTGAAAATAAAAAAAAGTGAATTTTCGAAATTATTGTGTTCAATAATAAAAAATTAATCTATGTCGGTTCATTTTTTCAAAAGATATATTAAAGGTTTGGACGAAAAAAAAAATTCACGACAAATTACAATTTGCGCGCCATAGCCCAGATGGCACGTAATCTTGCAGCAACCTTGCGGCAAACTTGCCGCGCAATATTGCCAACCTTGCGCGGCAATATTGCCACAAGGTTGCTGCAAGCTTAAAATGTCCCACCTGACACAAGCTTGCATGGTAAGCTTACGGCAAGATAGTCGTGCAAGGTTACTACAAGATTGTTCAATAAGTTTATCGCAATATTGCTTGGTAAGCTTGTGGCAAGGTTGCTTGGCAATTTTATGGCAAGCTTGGAGCAAGCTTGCGGAATTTGAAAAAAAAAAATTTTTTGGAGGGAAGAAATTTATTTCTGTATATACATTGAGCACCAGTTTCTGGGAGGTCAAAAAAATTTATTGCGCAGCCGTAAGTGCTTGTGATTGCAAGTGCGCATAGTGCTCATTTTCGTAAACCTAAAAAAATTTTTTGTTAATATTCCGCAAGCTTGCGCCAAGCTTGCCATAAGATTGCCAAGCAACCTTGCCACAAGCTTACCGAGCAATATTGCGATAATCTTATTGAACAATCTTGCAGTAACCTTGCACGGCAATTTTGCCGCAAGCTTACCATGCAAGCTTGGGTCAGGTGGGACATTTTAAGCTTGCAGCAACCTTGCGGCAATATTGCCGTGCAAGGTTGGCAATATTGCGCGGCAAGCTTTGCGCAAGGTTGCTGTAAGATTACGTGCTATCTGGGAGTAAATAGAAACTTTTAGTTGACATTTTTGCGTATACCGCGCATGCGTATTTGTTTAACTGTGTTTCTTTGATTCAAAGAAACAATTTTTTAAAAAAAATTTGAACACTGACATACAAGTAAATTTTTTCTTTTCTAAACGGGGGTCAAATCATTTTTACTGTATTGTTTTTGGAATCGCTGTAACCGAATCTAAAGTCCATTTTACCCCCATCATGTCACGAATTTTGATATAACCTTAAAAAAAACATTTTTGGTCGCAGAAAAAATAGAAAATAAAATCAAAAATCGAATCCAAAGTCTATTTTATCCCATCACGTTAAATTTTTGACATAACCTCAAAAAGATTTTTACAATATTATCAAAACAAAAATAATTCTTTTCTGGGGTTCAAGGTACATTGCTTTTTGAGTCGCTAAAATAAAATTAAAGGTCCATTTACCCCATTATGTCAAATTTTTTAATATAACCTCAAAAAAAATGAGCAAAAATTCTATACTTTTTGAGGTTATGTGGAAAAATTTGCCATGATGGGGTAAAATGAACTTTGGATTTGATTTTAGGGGCCATTCATTAATTACGTAAGGACGATTTTGGCTAATTTTGACCCCCCCTACCCCCATGTAAGGATACATAAGATTTTTCGGACCCCCCCTCCCCCTTCTTACGTAAGTTTTTAACAATATTAATGTAATTAAAAAATTAATTACATCAATACAAATGGAAAATACTTGGCAAAAGCTTACGTAAGATTAGCTTCTACCCCCCACCCCCCACGTAAGACCATGTTGAGATTTTATAAACCCCCCCTCCCCCTAAGAACCCTTACGTAATTAATGAATGGCCCCTTAGTGACCTCAAAAACATAATATGATAAATATACCCTAACCCCTAGGCTAGAAATATATATTTTTTTTAATACTGTGAATACTTTTTGTGGTTATGTCAAAAATTTGACGTGATGGGATAAAATAGACTTTGGATTCGGTGCTGTGGCTATGATAGTTATTTAAAATTATAATTTTTTTCAAAATACATAAAACATATTTTATTTTTTTCGGACATCTACACGAAGAAAAATGGAAAAACGAATAAAGTATCTTTTACTATACTTTAAAAATAAAAGCGGAACTGTCCGCAGTTTCTGAGCATTTCTGTCAATTTTTACTTCAGAAATAGTAAAATTGACTCCTGAAATAGTAAAAATTATTCCGGTAATAGTAAATTTTATTATTTTTGGAGTAAACATTGACAGAAATACGCAGAAACTGCGGACAGTTCCGGTTTTACTTTTAAAGTATGTATTTGTTTTTCCAGTTTTCTCCGTGTAACAAAAACTTGAACATAACCTCTTTGTAAAGTGATAAAAAAAATCAGATATAAAAAAAAATATGTTTTTGCTGAAAATTTAGTTTAGTTTTAAATTTATCTTTTAAGGAAAAAATAACAAATCTTAAATTTAAAAATTCATATTTTAATTTCATAACTTACAAAATCTTTTCAACTTTCTTGATGTTATATGTCAACGTTATATACAGGGTGATTTTTATGTTCCGGATCTCATATAATTTTTTTTTAATTCCACTTTTTTTTTGTTTAAAAAACGAAAAAAAATAGATAAAAAAAAATTTATTGGACCCGGAACATAAAAATCACTCTGTATATATTAACGTCAAAAAAAAAGTTGTTAAGTAATTTAATTTTAAAGTTCAAGATGTATATATATATATATATATATATATATGAACAAGAGATACGAGTTTCAAATTGAAATAAACAGTCGAGTGTTTAGACTCATGGAAGTTGATATGTAGTTTAGATTACAGATTTGGCTCTTGAAAATCTTTTCATTCTTTTGGGGCTTTAGACAAGTGTTTAGATTTGAGGAGGGAAGCTTTATACCTTCTAGATGGAAAACTTACACTTGGTTTCAGAATTTATGTGTCTGCCTTTAGAGGCCACTTGAGAAAACAAGTGGATGGTCCAGAGATTTTTTTTATAGCATATCCTATATAAGACTAAAGTAACAAAAAAAAGAGGGTTGACTTTCTTCACTTTTTCTTTATTATTTAGTAGGACATTATCGCCCGGAAAATTGCTGCAAACATATGTATCACGTCAAAAAATATTGTCTTTTAGGGAAAAAAAGAGAGAAAAAAAAAACTCACACGATATATTTCTCAGCTCATTTTAAAGAAATAATATATATACATAACAGTAAATAAAATGCATTTTTAAAGAAAGTATTTTGAATAATAGCAGTTTTTATAAAATTACGATATCAAAATAACTTTTTTTTTTAGCTGTATTTGATTTAAGCAAATTATCATCATCGCTCTGTTTATTTCTTTATGAGGGAAAAAGTTTTGCTTTGAAATTTTCTCCAAAGGAGAATACTTTTTTTTTTGACAGAAACAAAATTTCTCTTCTAATTGAAATTGCCTTCTCAAACCAATTTTCAACCGCAGCACGAGTAACAAATTGAATTCATCTGCGGGGCGCTCTCATATAAAAAGAGGGAGAGAGGGATTCTTTTTTTTTTCATCTATTTTTCAAACGAGAAGCGAGAAGAATGAATTCAGCACTGGAATAATCGAGTGGGCTAGAGTTACAGAGAAGTATAAGGGTTCAGTAGAGGCAAAGCCGGCAATATTCCTGGCGCATAATTACCGGCTCCCGTTAAAATTCTCGTAGCGAATAACGCGCTTGTTTGAAACTTTATACCATATCAGAGACCAGAGAAAACTAGAACCCAACCCATAGTATATTGGTGAGAGAGAGAGATAGAGAAAGATTGGCGAACGTGTGGCGGCAAAAGCGGTTCACTTGGAAAAACGGTGTGTGGTGTGATCCAGCCAAGTGTATAGAGCTCACAATCAGTGTTTATGCACTGTATATGTATATATATATATATATATATGTCTATTAAAAATTTTTAGACCACACATTATATGCTCTTCGGCAATTATTTAGGACAGGATATCCTACCTTCCATTGTTCATCTTTCGTATATAGTGCAAACGAGATCCTCCGCAGCAATAATTTCTGCTTGGTTGATGATATGATGATAATAATAAGCGAAATGATGAGCTGTCGATAGATTGCATTAAAATTCATGGATATATAGGTACAGTTATTTTCAAACAAAAAACGGGACTCATGATTATTTTCTAAAAATCATTAGTTAAGATTTTCATTTTATAGAATTTCATTTGTCATAATTATTTTTGAGTCGAATTTTTATTTGTTTGAATTAGTATTTTGCAGAATTTTCGCATCAAAACGATTTTCTGTATAACAGAATTTTTATATAACCGCAAATTCACTGCACAGAATTTTTATTTGTTCGAATTTTTATTTGCTCGAATTTTCATTTAGGGTTTAGTCCACTGACTTTCGTCTAATAGTGGTTGCGACCAAATTTTAAAAAAATGTAGTTTTAATATATGTGAAACTCGATGATTCCCTGAGTTCATTAACCATAATATTATGGTAAAAATTTTAATACCTTTAAAAATATTAAATATCAAAAGTAGGAGGTTCACAATGTGATTTTGTAACCTTAAATTTTTCAATTTTTTTAAAAACGCTATTATTAAAAAACTATTAAAAATTAGATGTTGGAACTCACCAAAAACATAAATCACTTTATTCTGCACAGAGGAACGAAAGAATTATTGCAAAAATTTATTATTTTTGAATGATATACGATTTTAAAAAAATTTTATTTAAATATTCTCATGATTTTTATTTACTTATAACTTTTTTGTCGGTGCTCCAAAAAAATTGAGGTTTTGCACAAAGATTTTTTATAATATTCTTTACCTTCTATTAAGATCTTACGAAGGTGTTATGCTTCGTTTTGGAGATAATAATTTTTAAAAAATTTTATGTAAAATGTTAATTATAAGACTTGAAGTTAACTAACCAAATTCAAACTACTCCGTTTTTTATAAAAATATATTAAAATGTAGCGATTTGAAATTGGTCAGTTAACTTCAAGTCTTTTAATTAACCTTTTTAAATAAAAAATTTTTGATTTTAAAAATCGCACTGAAATCTTTCTGTCGATTGTTTGTTCGACCCTTCCTATTGGTCCAAAAAAAAGGTTAAAGTTATTAAGGTACAATTGTAGTAATTTTAGAAAAATGGAATGAATTTTTTTAAAAAATTGAAAAAATGATATTTGTACTTTCCCGCCATTTTCTAGTTAAAATTTTGTTTCAAGTGAATTCGTTGAACTTTAAAAATTTCTTTCACAGAAAGCAAAGAAAAGTGATTTGCCCAAAAAAAATAAAATTTTCGTGTTTTGAAAAATAATTCCCAACAATAGTATTTTTGAATAATTTTTAAAAAGTTTAATTTATATAATTAGATGATACTAAAACAAATATTTATACTATCTGACAAAAGGTACGGATAATTTTGGAAATTGGAGAGATTTTCTATAGCAACACATATGTGACATTTTATTTCAATCCGTTTAGTATGGGAAACTGTATATCGCTTAC
The DNA here is from genome assembly GCF_019393585.1 of Leptopilina boulardi. Taxonomy (NCBI): domain Eukaryota; kingdom Metazoa; phylum Arthropoda; class Insecta; order Hymenoptera; family Figitidae; genus Leptopilina; species Leptopilina boulardi. The sequence continues at coordinate 333,988 of NW_026137921.1, forward strand.
AGAGGGTTGAAATTAAAAGCGAAATTAAAATTTAAATCTACTATTTTAAGGACTTTGGAAGATAATTTTATGAATCTTTGGGATAAATTTTTAAATTAAATTTTTATTTCACAGTATTTTTTTTAATAATATTAAAAAAAGATGTATTTATAATTATATTATGAAAAATTCAATACATATACAGTTCGACATACATTGGGAATAATTTTTTTTTAAACCGAATTATAAGTAAGGTAGAATTTTTATTTTATGAAATTTTTCATCATTTTGAGGTTGCTGATTATGAATCTGGTATTAGATTTTCAAAATTCAAAATGGAGGATCCAATATATCGAACAATGTTTTAAAAATAAATTAATTAATTAAAGAAAACGTAACGAGTTTCAAGCGAATCCAATAAATTTTAAAAAAATCGCCAATTTGAATTTTTTTTTTTTTTTTTTTAATTTAATTTTAAATCAAGGAATTAACAGAATCTGTAGAATATCTATTTTATATCAATTTTTTATATTTTAATATTTATTATTGAAGATTCTTAATAGAAGCAGGTGTACCAATTATATGAAAAGAAAAGAAAACACTGCCATTATGACAATGGCGCCAAATTTGAATATTTTATATCAAACCTCAATTTATCGAAACTTCCTTTTAGTAGAAGTTTTATCTGGTAAAGTTAAACACTTAATAAATTCTTAAAGTTTACGATTTATGTAAGAGAGCAGAAATGAAATTTGTCGACAAATTTAAAATTAAAGAAATTTTTTGGTTAAATAAAAAATGTTGATAAATAATATTCATAAATTTAATACCTGTAATTAAAAAGTAAATTATACATTCTACTAAATATTATATTTAATTCGAACTAAAACATTATCACTAAAGTGACAACCTAGATTTAGTAAAATAAAGCATTGTAATTTTTAGATTTAGGAGTACTTTTGTACGAAAGGGCATGTCCCGTTATGTTTCAAATAAATAAATAAATAAATGAAAATTTAGTTATTATAAAAATTATTTTAACACAAAATTTACGGATTGTAAAATTCTCTCATGTATAAATTATGTTAATTGAAAACTATATTCAAATTTAGCGCCATTTTCTTATTGGTAGTGTTCTATTTTCTTTTCACATGATTGGTACACCTGTTTCTATTTAGGATCTTCAATAAGGTGTTGTTAATATTCGGGAATTATCCGCAATTCAAGAAAGTTTTATTGTTAAATTTACAAAACTATAAAATTTAATTAAATTTTTTCTTCCTTTATTTCCAAAATCTTCTGTTATAAAAAAATCTCATACTCTATTTAACAATATTTCTACTAATTTACTTTAATGTTTGAGAAAATCTATATTTCTATTTAATATGATATTTAATCTCATTTAATTCCTTTAATGTAAACTTAATAAAAAGCTTTTATTTAAATTGATACGATTTTACCTAAATATAAATGGAAATATAGTGAAAATGTTGAAATATAACACATTTTGTTATTGATCAAATCCTTTTATAAGAATTGCTTTTCAAATTGAATTTTATTTACGGAAATAAATACTATTACAGTTAAAATGCTTCACTTTGGTACGTATATACTGTGAATGGATTTATTTTTAAAATAAAAATAATAAATTTGTATTATATTTCCATTTTACATATATATACATATTGAACTATAATTGTTTCTATTAATGGATTTTTTATTTGAACCTTTTTCATCATATTATGTTACGAGTATAAATGCATTGTATATATATCGAAAAAGCTTTTAATGTCATATATATTTTTATAGTTCAATTTATATACAATGTTTAACTTGGCTTTCATTTTGTTATTTCATATTGAATTTGAATTATATTTCACATAATATTTAAATTAAAGCTCAATGGTAATTACAATAAAGGAAAATCAAATTTCATCAATCAAATTGAATTTATTTAAATATAAAATTTGTTGACATATATATACGACATATTATATACGTATAATATGTTTAAAATGATAAAACGATTTTTTTAAAATTCTAATCTCTTTCGAATATATAATGACATTTTAAATTATAAAAGTCGACAACTTTTTAGAGTCATGCGCTAGTTTGTGGGCTGCAAAAGCTAATTTAAAATTTAAAAACATAAACATAATGGTTTTGCTCAACTTTCCAATTTTCTGTAAAAGGAAATAAAAAATTTATTTAAATTTAAGAAAATTTATACAAATCTAATTGAGTTTTTGTTATTTTAGGGGAGAAAAAATTTGAAACTTTTATTTTGTACATTTTTCAGTTAGAAAATGATAATAAAATTATTTCAATAAATAATTGATATAATTATCAAAAATAATTAATTATAATTTAATAAAATTAATTGATAAATTGGCATTATTATCAAAAATTAATTATCATTACTTAATTATAATTAAACAAATAGCATTCGTTTTTATTGAAAGTATTTTCTTTAAACCTTGAATAAAGTTCTTTCGGCAGAGTCCTTGAATATATATATATACAGCATTCGTGCCACTTTAAGAAAAAAAAATTCATCTTGTAGATTATTAAGATTAAAGAGAACTTATTATGTTTCTCGCAAAAACCAGGTGCTTATTATTATTATTCATTATTTTAATTATCATTTCGTTGAATTTGAAATAATGCGCGAGCTCTATATTCGAATTATAAGAAACATAAAATGCTAAATTTAAATTTATCTGACCTATTATACAAAATAGTGAATGATAAATATGCAATTAAATTAAAAATCAACATAAATGGAAAATGAAAGTAATTATTTTATCAATTTGCCTTGTTATTTAATTAAATTAACATGTTAATAGAGAAATTTTTATTCAAGCTCCTGTTAAAATATATGTTTTCATTTTTCTAACCTAAAAACATATTTTATTTTACAATGAAAATAAAAGCAATTTTCCATGAAGCTAATGTTTTGACCATAGCTAATTATTATATTTTATGTATTTGTGCAAAATTATTCCTTATTTCACAATATTTTCATCTTTTTTTAATTCTGAAAATTCTCTTTTTTAAATTTTATTAAATTCACATGTCCGACATTTGTAACAACTCATCTCTCACCTGAGTTGCAACATTTTCCCCGCAAGAGCGCTAGTATCGCTATACCTAAACACGACTCGAACAGAATAGAAATTGTACCATTTTTTTTTTTTGGTATTAACACAATTTTTTTGGTTATTTCAAACAAAATTTGTTTGATTCAATTAAATATTTATTTGATCTAAATAAATTTTTCGAACGAAGAAAAAATTGTCATGGAGGAAAATGGAAAAACGAATAAAGTATAACTTTTACATACTTTAAAAGTAAAACCGGAACTGTTCGCAGTTTCTGCGCATTTCTGTCAATTTTGACTCGAGAAATAGTGAAATTTACTATTTCCAGAATAATTTTTACTATTTTCAGAGTAAATTTTATTATTTCTGGAGTAAAAATTGACAGAAATTCTCAGAAACTGCGGACAGTTCCGGTTTTACTTTTAAAGTAGTAAAAGTTATTCGTTTTTCCATTTTTCTCCGTGTGGTTAATGAAAATGAACTTTTTGTTGATTTAACTAAAATTTTGGTTAACGCGGTATAGCAATACAGTGATTTGCGTAAATTAATTTTGCATTAAGTTCGTATTTGCCTATATGATTTGACCATTATCTGTAACTTTATGATTTTTATAACTTCTTAAATACATTTATTTAGTCGATTCAACGAAAATTTAGTTGTTTCAAACAAAATTTTTCGAGTTCATACGGTACTGAATTAAAGCAATTTGTAGGTTGCATTTACTTTCCAAAAAATAAAACCAGTCCTTGATAAAATTCATTGTCAAGGCTTTAAAAAAGTAGCCTTTTAAGTGGAAATAGTTATATGTAGTTATCATTTATCTTATCAATTTTGAGATAGAAAATTCCTTATTTGTCCTAGCGTTAAATTTATAAGATAAATCAAGTCTAAATATAGTTGAAAGCTAGTTTATTCGCTTTTGTTTATACACACAGTGTGTGTGTGTGATACTATCATGAGAAATTGTAATATCAGAACTGTGTTTGTTATGTATATATATGCACTTAATGTACATATTGTTCCTTAGCTTTGACCTCGAAAAGCATTGTTCCAAGTATTATATGGCATTGCGATAGAGGCAAAGGGTCTCTTCCAAATTGGTGGTGCAATATGTCGATTGTTCGGACGACAGCTGGTGTCGATATCGCGTGTGACGCGTGGGTGTGTCCGTCACTTCTAGCCCCACACATATATATATATATATATATATATATATACGCTTTGACCTATACGCAACACCTGGTCACATCCTGACACATGGATCCTGCGCCACCCCTCTCAAGAGAATCACTTCCTCTGCTGATCAATCTGATAAATCACCTAGTCACCCAGTCACACCAACCTGGCTCCATTCGCTAATTGATTGCTGAATAGGCGCTCGGCAAATCTGCATATTCAAAGAAATTCCATCTCAATTTTCTCTCCCTCGACGAAAATTCTCATTCTTCTCGGATAATTTTTTCTTTTTTTCTAGCAAAAAAAAAAAAAAACTCCTCCCATCTCAGTTCAAATTACACGTTTCATTCATTCATTTTAATTTCGAGGATCTTGTTTAATTCACTTTTTCATAGTAGTGAAAAAAAAAATTTTAATATTATTATACAGTGAAGAAGAAAATTTATTTCATTTAAATAATCGGTTAGGACCAGCTGGGGAAAATACAAACAAGGGGTAAATTTGAACAGTATCACAGTTTTTCTGAGCATCTCAAATTGAGACCATAAAGTGTATCAAATTGTTGATGATAATACAACGTTTTGATGCTGTTTATGGTATCAATTTGAGAGCCTCAGAAAACTGTGATAATTATTTCGGCTTTAATAAAAATTTTTAAAATAAATAAGGCATGAAATTTTAACCTCAGATTACCTAATCAAATTTTTTGTTTGTTAACCTTTAGTCTTTCAAGTTTAACAAAATACAGTAAAAAAGCCTATAAATTTAGGCTTTCCGGCAGTCTACAAGTTAATTAGCAGACATATTAGATATTTCTTATGGCATAAATTTTTAATTTTTTAAAAAATGTGAATTCTTTTTTTGTATTCAACGATTTGAAATGCATTTCAACTTTTGGTATGGTTGATTTTTTGAATTTAGATAATGCATTATTACATAATAGGTTGAATTATTATATATATATATATATACTTAATAAACAGCAGATTTTAATAAATTTGACAATTATATTTTAAGCACTATACCCATTACTAAATCAAACACAAAAGTAAGAAAATGAGTTAATTTTCTTACAACAATTAAATTCAATAATTTGTTTAAAAAAATAATTGTTATTTATTAACTTTTACTGCTGTAAAACAATATAATATATTAGGTCGTGAACCATTGAGCATAAATGCTCGATTAGAAGCGCAGTACTGCCAACTACTGAAAAAAAATGTTCAAATTTTTTCCAGTATTGGTTTTGTTTACAATCTGACACATAACCTCCAAATTCTGTTTTGCGGTTCACGTTTTATTAATCTGATTAATCTTGCAAGATTAATCAAAAGAATCGCAAAACATATTTGGAGGTTATGTGTCAGAATGTAAACAAAACCGAAACTGGAAAAAATTTGAACATTTTTTTCAGTAGTTGGCAGTACTGCACTTCTAATCTAAAACTTATTGTGGAAGCGATCTTATAATTTTGAAGTATTTTATATGTTTCGAAGGAATTTTTTATTACTTTTATACCTGCACTCCAATCTGTATGTTTACATTGAAATACGCAAAGTCAAAGTTTATAACAATGCGAATTGAAAATCCCAAAGATAATTCAATCAGTTGCAATTCGTGTCTTGACCTGTTTAGACGTGATTAATTTTCTAATTTTAAAATCAAATTTTGTCAGTGATAAACATAAGTATAAATTTGTTTGATGTCTTTACATTTAAAAGTGAATAGCTTCGGGAGTGCTCGAATTGTATAATTCGCGAACGAAATTTTTTTACAGTATTAAATTTTTTTTTTTTGTCATTTTAGTAAATTTTTTTTATCTCGAAAGTGTTTGAAATACTTAAAATCGCGATCGCTTAAATTTTTTGTAAAAATATTATGTTTCTCAATGTAAATAATGTGGTTTCGGGAGTGTTTGCAATTTTTTTTAATCGCGCGTGTGTTTCCAGCAGATCTTATCGTTCGAAATATATGATACATCAGTTGCCGCCCAAGGTTAGAGATATACTTTTTCTAAATAATAATTACATGCAATTGTTATTGTAAGTACTAAATTTTTTTTTAAATATTATACATTATTTTCTTCTTTTTTTTACAAAATGGTTGGTATTATTTTAAAGTTCACGAAATTATTTTTTAAAAGTATTTATTAAAATAAATTTAACAATTTTAATTTATGTTGGTTTAATACAAACAATAAGTTAATAATATATTTTGTAGTTAAAGCTAAAAGCTATAGGTATTGAATATTAATTAGAAAAAATATTTTTTTTTCGAAAAACTGGTAATTTGTTTTAAGTTTCAGTGGTCATCCTTTAGTAGAATTTTGATTTTTTTTATTTAGTACTTTAAATTTTTATTAACAAATTAGTAGATTTATCAATTTTTACTAATAAATTAAAAGAATATTTTAAAAATTATTAAAATTAATAAGAAATGGATAGTTTTCACTATTTCAATTAGTAAAATAGTCACGTGACACGAAGGTGGCGCTCCTAGTGTTCTCTATCAAAAATAATAAACGTCGTACAACGTCAAATGACTGCTGCTTCGGTAAATAGTTTTGTAAGAGTCAATTGCCTTCGTTTAGATTGAAAAAATCATTAAAATCTGTTACACTTATTATTATTATTATTCTGCCAATTAAATTAACCTATTTAAATTGTTTAAATAAAATCTTAAATGTTTGCTTTCCATTTGTTTTTTTTTACAAAAAAAAACTCTGTACTGCATACATTGGAAATTGGGGTCCTGTGAAATTTTTCGTAACTTTGTAATTTTGTACCTTTGACCTTCTGAACAAATAATTTTAATGTTTGTAAAATTCAAAAAAATTGACAGATTTTTTTTGTTAATTAAGGTTTAAGTTTAAAAAAACAATGTCTTAGCTTCTAACATTTTAACATTGTTTTGTAAAATTTAAACCTTAATTAACAAAAAATCGGTCCATTTTTTTGAATTTTGCAAAAATTAAAATTTTTTGTTCAGAAGGTCAAAGGTATACAAAATTACAAAGATACGAGAAATTTCACCTGACCCCTATTCTCAATGTATGCGATGCGGGGTTCTTTATCAAAATCGTTGTATCCAATCGCGAGTAAATGAATATTTTCTAAAATGTTGCAAAAAACATTTGCTCATTGGTACTTTTTGAAAAACCGTTTTTATGTTTTTAAAATACCATCACTGACTATATATTAAAACTTATGTGGGCAAATCCACGGAACCGTACGATTTCATGTTACTTCTGGTTTAAATTATTTTAATCACATTATATTATTTTTTTCTTGGCATCAATATCTTTTTCATAATATATTTAACAGAAAAAGCTAATAAAATCATAATTTTCATACACAGAAAAAACCTTGTCTCATTTTTGATGCAAATCAAAATGAGCCAATGCTAAACGACATAGACAGTGGCGCCACTAATCTGGTTCATTTTTGTTGCACATCAAAATGAGCCGCCTACACGCATCATTCTGAGTTCAGTTTTTTTCTGTGTACTGCTCTTGTGAAATAAAAAATCATTTAAGAGCTTAAAAGATCAAGTACGACTTGTTACTGTGGTAACTTTTTCGACTGTCATAAGCATATTTTTTTTCAGCGTAAGAAGAAATCATCTAAAACTAATGATAAATGAAACTTTTGATCATGAAAAATATATTACAATCCGAAAAAAACATGTGCCCTTAATTAAATCCAAATGGCAACAATTCAAAAAGTGTTACTCACATTTTTCAATAACTGGAAGTTACAGAGATTTTTTCATTTTATGCTTTTAGCGGTAAAGCAATTCAAAATTTTTTTTAACGAATTTATTGCTGATGAAAGAACGAATAAATTAAGACCTAATTAAACCGCGTGCCTTCAAAAATAAAGATAATATAATAATAATTATGCCAATACCTTCAAACGTGAATCACTTTAAATTTATACATTTTTTTATTTCACACTCACAGCTTGAAAGATAATTAGTTGAAACTTTGCGTGAACGGTAGATATTATTATTAATATTATTATTTACAAACGCTAACTATGTGTTCCAACTAGAACAATAAAAAAATGTAAAAATTTCACAATTTTTTGAAATTTTCATGGTTAAAAGAATCGACATGAAAATAGGTAAATTATTGAAAACTTTAGTAGTATTCATTTGTTTTTCATTGTGAAATATGAATTTTTGACAAATAAAATTTTCGAAAAGTTTTTTTAATTATAATTTTTTTAGCATTAAAGAAAAATGGTTCACTCAAAAAAATTATAGTTCCTGAATATATTTCTAACATATGGTTCCATAAATGAAATGCATGCTCGTAGTTTAAAAATTTTCATATTTGTGTCATATTAGTCGTGTGTCAAAATGACCCAGTGTGCTCAAAAATGGTTAATTTTGTGATTTTGTCAAATATCAAAAATGATGTTTGATTGTACATATATAGAGCGCAAGTACAACTAAAACACAATATGTGTGCCAGCGCATGTTTAAGTTTCACTAGCTTACGATTTATTTGATAGTAAAATTTCAGGAAGATTAATACTCGTAACTTGTATTGTATATATATATTTGGTGCGTTATAATAAAGACCATTTGTAGTTCATGCAAATATACACATTCCGAGTGACATTTCGGCGCAGAATTATTTCCACTCTTTCTCTCTCACTCTCTCTCGTCGTGCCTCCTCGACATAAGGTCAATTTATCCGGTGGCCATTAATTTCGTAGCTCGTATTCCTATCAGCGTGTGTGGTGGTGGTACACGCGGGCCCCGCAGATTGTGGGAAATGCTATTGCATATTAATTTTGATGTACGACCGGGCAATAGTTGCGGTTATATCATGTATATATATATGTATTTGTGAGCGAGAATCTACGCCCTACACGCACCCAGTTCCGATAGTTTAGTAATTAGCCTACTCTCTCATCCCGTCTTACCATAGTATATATGTATATATTTTGTACACCATAATTCCGACGTGAGAAGTAATCGTTCCGCTAATAATTATTTCCATTAAACACAGTACAATATAAACTCGTGGACCCTCTTCATACACGCATCCTTCTCTGTAAATCATTTTTGGGTATACAATATAGGTCTATATATATATATATATATAGCGAACTATTATCTCGTCCTTCAATTTACTACACCTCAAATTGTACTTTATTGCGGAGCTTATCCGGAAAAGTTCCTAAATGGAAAATTAACGGTGGGATCAGAATTAGGGTCATTATTGACACAACAGTGGTTATAGTAATAAGCTGTATGTCTACATATGGTATTATTGATACAAATTCTTGTTTTCTCATATATATATCCGTTTAATAAAAAGGGTGCGTGCGACATATATTTTTTCTATATATTCCAAATTAATTGATATTAAATAATAATTGCAATTAAACATCACAATTGATCCTTTAGTTAATTGAATCTGCCACAAATCTGTCTGAAGATTAATTGGACAAGTTAAATTCATTTTGAGGATCAATGGTTGTGATTCTGGTAAAATGGTTCAATATTTATAGATTATGAACGTAACATGCATATAGAAAAAGTCTGCTGTGGCAGCGAACTATTTGCTGTCACATTATTAAATTACGTTAGCCAACATAGGGACAGCGAAAAATTTGCTGTGGGGTCAAAAATGTTTTCTCTGTGACAGTAAATTTTTAAAAATTAAGCAAAATTAATTATCGCAGTAAACTTTTTTGTTTTCTTAGAAAAAAAATTAATCTGTGGTTACTAATTTTAATAGATCCGTTAACAAACATCAAGTAGCATCTGTAAGCAATAATTCCTTTTTTTTCGTGTACTAGATGCATATCTGATTAAACAATTTCTATATTCAACGATGTTTTGTCACAATCAATAATATTTTTTCTGTTCTAAAATGCAAAAATTTATTAAAATAATTCAATTAATCCTGGATATTAATTATATCACAACAATAAACTATGCTTTTGGTATACAAAATGAAGTCACTATCTTATATATATATATATAGAGTGTAATTTTAAATTAATTTTCACTCTAAAACGTTTAGAATTTCAAGTATGCTTTTGAAGATAAACGATAATTGACTCTATAAAAAGAAAATCAAGCAGACGTGCTCTGCATACGGGAATTATAAAAATAAAATACATCGTTTGATTAAATATTACTGCCTTTTAAAATGACAGACTAAAATTAAAATTTTCCATATAGTAAAAATTTTCTCGTATATTTTATTATCCCAATACACACACACACATAGGTAAATAATTTATGTTCAATAATTTGTCGATTGAGATAGATGCGGTTAGTAAATTCGACAGTAGAATTGCTAGGGATTTCACTGCAGAATTTGACATAGAACTGTGGAATGGAAATAGCCTAGCTCTATATGAGAGTGCATTACGGAGGTTATTCGATAACTTGGTAATTGGCTGTAAATAGGCAACTCTAGGCCTCTCGTTCCTGACCCCTCACCTTCACCCTATATATATGTACCCTACGTACCCGACGGTAATGGATTATTCGCTAAGTGAATGCTCATATTAACGCTCTCGCATGCACTCACCTCACTTATTCTTTCTTTTATTCTTTCAATATTAGATGATTTTTAAAGTAGAGAATGCATATGTATATACTCTTGTTTGAATGAATATGTACCATACAAACTCTTTTGAATGCATTGATTGCACAAGAATATATATGTATAATTTCGTTTTAGTACACTGTAAAAAAAGAGAGTTTGATTTTATAACTTCCAACCTCGTGCAGAAATTGCTACACTTTTTCCTATTTGGAATGGGGTTATAGTCAGGGTCTCCCCAGTTTTCCCTGCGTTAACATTAGTTTTTTATCGAAAAATCGAATTTTAAAAAGTTGAATAACTATTTTATCGAATTGTTAAAAATTTGAATTATCAAAGGATCGATTTTCTAAAAGTACTAATTTTCTAATAGTTCGAATTATTAAAAGATCGAATTTATAAAAGTTTTAATGATTCTAAAAGATCTAAATTCTAAAAGTTCGAAATATAAAAAAAAACGATTTTCTAAACGTATGAACTACCAAAAGATTGAATTTTTATTTAATCGAATTTCCAAATGTTCGAATTATCAAAAGATTGAAACTTTTAAGACATGTGAGTTTACTTTCTATACACTGAGAAAAAAATATTTAATGTTTGCAACAAAATTGTTTGGTTAGGCAATTTTAGTTCTTGTAACGAAATTTTGGTTGGCTGAAACAAAGTCGTAGAGTTATCTCAACCAAACATTTGGTTAGGCCAACCAAATTATTTGGTTGAACATTTTTTAATTCCTTAACACAACAAAATAGTTTGGTCTAAAAAACCAAATGATCGTTTGTTGTCCTAATCAAAATTTGGTTGCGACAACCAAATAATTTGATTCGCTCTCAGCTCATAGCTTAAGAGAACAGTTAGTTTAAATCTCTGACAAGTATGGGTAGTCCAGTGGTCAGAGCTCCCGATCTTCAGTTTAAAAACAGAGGTTCGATCCCAGGCGGAAATGAGATTTTTCAAAGTCCACTAATATTTCAATTGGATAAATATAAATTAAACGTTAATAATTGTATAATAAATAAATAATGAAATAAATAAAAAAGATAAAAAGAAAAAAAATAAGGTAGAATAAAATTTTTAATTTTACAAAAAATACTGTTTGTTTGATCAACAAAACATTTTTGTTGACCTAACAAAAAAAATTTGGTTGAGCTAACCAAACATTTTTGTTATGCCAACAAAAAACACTCAACCAAATTTTTTGGTTGACACAAACAAATAGTTTGGTTGCTTAAATACCAACAAAATTTTTTTGTTGGCCCAACCAAAATTTTGGTTGCTCTGACTAAACATTTTTCTCAGTGTATATTTCATATAGTTTTAGTCTTATGCGACTGCGCAAAAGCTGTATACAAATATTTTACACAGACGCAGAATATATTCACTGCCTTTCTGCGTCTGCGCAGAATGTTTTATGTTTTATACAGCTTATGCGCAGTCGCAGAATACTGCTTTTAACTTCTCGGAAAATTAAATTTATCCACACGGTGAAAAAGGGCTCTATTTTCCCGCTTTTAAAAATTCTATATTAATTTTTATTTTTGTGCACAAATAGATTTGACTATGGCTATATAAAACATAGAAAGTAAATTCATGAATTATTATTAAAAGATAATATTTCTGAAAGTTTTTTGTATAACAAACTTTTATAAATTCGATGCTTTGATAATTTGAACTATTAATAATAATTTAATGCTTAATTTAATGCTAATGCCTATATATATATTAATAAAAAATAACGTAACTACAAAGGAAAATTTAAAAAAAATTGAAATTATGTCTAAAAAGTGACTTTTCTCAAAACCGAAGTGATGAAATTTTTTTTTAATCCAGTCTTTGATGAATAAAGAACTTTTTCCCGTTTATGCGAAAGTGATGTTTTTTTTTTGCATTTTTATTGAACGCAGACACTTCAATATTCTCCAAAATTTATTTTAACGGTTTTTTTTTGTTTTTGATTTTTATTCCATTGGACATATTTCACCGAATCGATTTTACAATGAAACTATATAGGATGTTTGAAAAGTTCATTTTCATTTTCCAACGTAAAATGTGTTAGCGAATATTGCAAATATGTTCAAATTGTCAAACAAGATATTGCTAATAATTCGTGTATAATTAGTTTTGTTTAAATTATTCATTTGTTATATGTCATTGCCAAAAATCATTATTGACAAATCTGTGAAGAAATAAATAAAAAAAACTGGATTTTTAAAAAATTGAATTATAAAAGAATAAAGATAAATTTTATTTTTGAACAAATGAGGTTTGAAAAAGTACGTTACACCTTAATATATTCAAAATCCAATCCATTTTTTTGTAAGTCAGAAATATTTTTCACTTTTTTTTTTTTTTTTAACAACATGTGATTATTAGGTCGCACGTGACCGTCACAATCACACTAATTTAAAAGTATCAAATTGATATACTGAAAATATTAAATTGATACAATTTTTTATATCAATTTGCTATAAATATCATAAGCTTTCGATTGGTAAGTTCAGAACTTTCATATTTTTTGTACTAAAAGTCAATTTTGAACACTGTTTTCCTAAAAGTATCAAATTGAGACCAAAAATTGCATCAAATCTTTGGAACGTTTTGATGCACATAAGTTATATCAAAAAGAGATCGTTTTGTGTATCATTTTTAGAAATGATACACGAAACGGTCTCATTTTTTGATGCAAAAAATTTAATCAATTTATATCAATCATGGCCGAATTGAATCGACTCAAAATTAAACGAATTTTTTTCAGATATCACAGAAAAAACTTGGCCTCATTTCTGTTGCAACTCATTTTCTTTTGGGTATTGAAATGAGTATGGGACAAAGTTCATGTTATTCAAAATGATATTGGCTGGAATTTCAGATTTCTAAGTTGGCATCATAAGCAGAGTAATTTTGTATTTCAATTATTGTTTCTAATATTTCAACAACACCAGAAAGATTATTTTGACCAGTACGAATATTTAGAAGTTTTTAAATAAAAATTATTTATTATTATTTACGTAGATAATAATTAATTTCATAAGTTTTTAAATTTACCGCTATTATTTAAGTTGGCAGTACCGTTCCTGTTGTCAAAACACATGTTTTCATTTTTCTAACCTAAAAACATATTTCCTTTATTATTTTATTACGCGATTACAAGCAATTTTTAATCAAATATATTAAGTCTAGCGTGTTATTTACTTCTTTGTAATTATTATATTTCATGTTTTTGTGTAAAATTATTCGTTATTTCACAATATTTTTCCATTTTTCTTTTTCTCAAAATGAAACTTGCCTGTTTCATTTTGATACTTTTACCTTAGAACTCGAAATGAAACAACCAGTTTCATTTTTGTTGCGAATCAAATTGAGTATAGAATCTATACTCAATTTGAATTCAGGTTTTTTCTGTGATTTTGGTAATAGTACAATTGCGGAGACCATTTCACTATTTAATTTGAAAATTAAAATAACAGAAAATCAAAGACAATGTGCAATTCGATAATTAAAAAGTGGCAGCTTATAAACATAACCTAAAATGCATGAGAAAAAATTTGTCGATAAAATCAATATAGCCGAGCTTTTTAGAAGGTAGATGGCAGTTTTGCTTTTTATAAAAACGATTCAGAAAAAATTTAAAGAAAGAAAATAGATGAGTGCTGCCATCTACCTTCTAAAAAGCTCGGCTATATTGATTTTATCGACAAATTTTTTCTCATGCATTTTAGGTTATGTTTATAAGCTGTCACTTTTTAATTATCGAATTGCACATTGTCTTTGATTTTCTGTTATTTTCATTTTCAAATTAAATAGTGAAATGGTCTCCGCAATTGTACTATTACCAAAATATCTGAAAAAAATTCGTTTAATTTTGAGTCGATTCAATTCGACCATGATTGATATAAATTGATTAAATTTTTTGCATCAAAAAATGAGACCGTTTCTCATTTTAAACGATCTCTTTTTAATATAACTTATGTGCATCAAAACGTTGCAAAGATTTGATGCAATTTTTGGTCTCAATTTGATACTTTTAGGAAACGTTACACCTTAATATATTCAAAATCCAATTCATTTTTTTGTAAGTCAGAAATATTTTTCACTTTTTTTTAACAACATGAGATTGTTACACAGAAAAAACCTAGTCTCATTTTTGTTGCAAATCAAAATGAGCCAATGCTAAACGACATAGACAGTGGCGCCACCAACCTGGTTCATTTTTGTTGTACATCAAAATGAGTCGCCTAGGCGGCTCATTCTGAGTTCAGTTTTTTCTGTGTAGGTCACGTGACCGTCACAATCACACTAATTTAAAAGTATCAAATTGATACTGAAAATATTAAATTGATACAATTTTTTATATCAATTTGCTATAAATGTCATAAGCTTTCGATTGGTAAATTCTGTACTAAAGTACTAAAAGTACAAATGTCAATTTTGAAAAAAATATTGATTAAAATTTTTTTATATCTTATTGCATAATAGTTACGACTTTTTAAAGAATTCACTGTTCACACTGTAAATGTTGTTTCGCTTGAGAAATTTTGCCCCATATATTTAAATTAAAGAAGTAAATTTCGTTTAGTGAAATACGGAAGTAGATGCATAAATGAAAGTTTCGGCGACATGTGTATGTATTTGTGTGTGTGTGTGTGATTTAAAAATAAAATTGGGTGCTTTATGAGATTTCATGTATAATAAACGTGACTTCGATATTAGATCTTGTGTGCGCGGTTACAGGAATTCGCGTGTCTCCAAGACTTGTGTTTTGGCATGCCTCGAAAATGCCGATTCCATATTATAGTTTGGTGCAAGGCGAATAATCGATAATCTCGTAGAAAGCGTTATGTGCTCAGTTGTATTACTATATGTATGTACAGACTCCATAAACGAAGCCTTTGTGTCGTAAAAACTTGCGCTCATGACGAAAGAGCGTCGCGAATCCAAAAAAGAAAGGGGACGAAAAAAAAGAAGAAAACAACCGCGAACACCATTTGGTACTTAACTTTTCATACCTCATATGTCAAGAGATGAAAAAGAAATAATAATAAAATTCCTCCACCAATGAAAATTTGTATATATATCTATATATAAATATGTATTTTTTATGTGGAAATTTTCATTAAAAAATTTGATTTTATGTTTCTGATATATGGAATCTTAAATTTGGATTTATAGACTGAGTGCCGAGAAAAAATATTTCTTTGATTTAAAGAAATTAATTTCTTTGACAAATTCTTTTTTGATACTAAGAAAATTTATTTGTTTCAAACAAATTTTTTAGTTAATTCAAATAAATGTTTCTTTGATCCTATAGATATCACTGTAAAAAGAAAGTACTAAAACAATAGCGAAAAGTACTAAAACAGTACCGATTTTAGGTATCAAAATAGAACCAAATGATAATTTCGTACCTGAAGTCGGTATTAAATTAATAATTTTCTTTTTATGGCGCACTCACACCTTTTTTGGCTGCCTGCCTGCCTGCAGGTTACCATGGCAACGCACGAGTGTGAGTAAGACAGAAAATTTGAATATTCAAATTTTTAAATTTTCTGTCGCATTCACTCTCATGCGTTGTCATGGTAACCTGCAGGCAGCCAAAAAGGTGTGAGAGCGCCTTTACAGTGATCAATATTAGAATTTCTTTTATTCAAAGAAAATTTTCTTTGAAACTAAGAAGCTTTTTTTTTGTTTAAAAAAAAATTTTATTTTGACTAAAAGAAAACAAGTCAAAGAAATTGGTTTTTTGAAATCAAAGAAATCTTTTCTCTGTATGAGAGATGTTAAGTTTTTGCGGATAATTCAGCGTAGGCATACTCGAATTAGGTTTATCGTGATTGGTGCCCGGTTGGTTAAAAAAAAGAAGTAGTCGATTCGCATTAAGTGTTACACAATTTATAATTTATTACTTACCCACTTGGAAAGATTCCCCGGAAAGTGCCCCCTGGAGGTTCTATCAGAATTCCGCCGGAACTTCCAACGTAATTCCGTCGGAATTCCATCGGAGTTCCAAAGAATTTCCGATGGGATTCCGACGGAATTCCGATTAATTTTTTTTCAAAATTTTTAGAGTCTTAATTCCGTAGGAATTCCGTCAGAACTCCGTCGGAATCCACTTGGAAAGATTCCCCGGAAAGTGCCCCCTGGAGGTTCTATTATAATTCCGCCGGAACTTCCAACGTAATTTCGTCGAAATTCCATCGGAGTTCCAAAGAATTTCCGATGGGATTCCGACGGAGTTAAGACTCTAAAAATTTTGAAAAAAATTAATTGGAATTCCGTCAGAATTCAATCGGAAATTCTTTGGAACTCCGATGGCATTCCGACGGAATTACGTTGCAAGTTCCGGCGGAATTCTGATAGAACCTCCAGGGGGCACTTTCCGGGGAATCTTTCCAAGTGGGTACGAATCGTATAAATTAATATAATTAATTTTAGAGACATGTTAACAGGTTAATTCCGAGTTTATAATATTAATAATAGTGTCGAGAAAAGAAAATTCTTTTGTGTGTGTTAGATATATTTATATAAATGTATATATTGCTGTGAACAGTATACATATATATATATATATATATATATATATATATATATATATATATATATATATATATATATATATATATATATATATATATATATATATGTATATGGATATCAGATACTGATAAAAGACCAGAGAATATTTTCATTGCCATTAAATCTCGCATAATATTCAGTGTAGCAGAAACACGATTCTGGATGCGATCTTCCGTGCTGTGGGTTTTAAGGCTCTTTAAAAGAGTCACGCTTCGATTCGCGTTTCGCGAGGGCGCAAAGCGCACAACGGTCTTAAGGGAACGACATGGGATTCAGCTGGGACGCTCGATTGCCGACGTGCTGTAGCGTTCACTATTGGCACGAAACTTGTATTCGTGTGTATGTATATATATATACATTTATGTACAAGTACAATATAGACGAAGGACAAAAGGAGAGAAAACGAAAAAGGAGAATCGTATTGCACGCTCCACCACGGCAAAAAGATTGATAGAAAGAGACGAACGCTTTCGAGAAATAGAAAGAGTGAGAGAAACGAAGCCATCAGGAATATAAGATTCTTGATTCTAGAAGTCGAGAGAGAGAAAGAGAGAAGGTCGATGAAACTAAAGAGATAAAAACTTTGCCATTCACAGGATCAAAACCACAAAAATACGCTTTCACCAATTTTCAACAATCTTTGCAGATTGACTTTTTCGTAATTTTATAGTTCCAACTAAAAAAGGAACATTGCATTTAATTTTGCGATTTTCAACGGATTTTTATAAAGTTCTTCTAAATTAGCAGAGAAAAAAATTGTTAAAAATCTAATTTAAATATTAGGGTAGGGTTTTTTTTTATAATTAAGGTTAGTTTTCTGATAATTTAATACTAAATGCAAAAAATTCAAATATTTTACGTAAAAAAATTTCGCTTTGGCTATATGTTTAACATGTCATAGTTAAGATAACCATTCCTTAGATTCGCTTAGAACTCCCTTCACTTTAAATCTGAATTAGTGAAAATTTCACTAAATTCAAATCAGTGGCTCAGTTTTCTTTAATTCACCAGTGGCATTTCACAGAGAATCAGTGGTTTTTACTGATTCCCAGTGAAATTCCACTGGTGAATTAAAGAAAACTGAGCCGTTGATTTGAATTCAGTGAAATTTTCACTGATTCAGATTTAGAGTGTTGGTATTGTGGTTGAAATAACCATAATTTTAGCTATTCCAACCAGAATTGTTTTTTCGTATTGTATTTCTTAAGTTCTCCTTGTTTTTTTCTGACCAAAAAAATAAAATTCAAAGAAACTCCTAATTAATTTTATGAAAAAGCTTGTTATAATTTTAGAAATAAGACTTGTATCTTAAAAGGAATTTACGTAGAAAAAAAAAATTAGTATGTCTCCGTTTATATCTTAAAACCAAAACTCAATTTTTTGACTCAAAATAAGTTTCAGTCCATTTTTGGACTTAAAATCAAGCTAAAATTAATTTAAAATTCAGTCTTATGTAAACGTTTTCAGACCAAAGTGGATTGAGGTAATATTTATTTTTCAGTCTAAAAAATATAATTGAAGTATGTGAATTAAACATTATTAATATTAATACTGTATATTAATATTACAATATTCTGATTCTAATCGTTACTTCGATAAAGTAGATTTTGAAATTAGTTCAAAGAAGAAAGCGAATTGTCGAATATGTGGGAGTGAAAGAAAAGCTGAGAAAGAAAGGGGGAGAGGGGGGAATGTATATAAAGTGAAATAACGAGGGAGAAACTAACCAAGCCCTTCTGATATCAAGTGTTACGTATATCAGGAACGAAGTGTACGTACTCAGTTCAACTGACTTGCATGGAACGAGAACCAAACCTTCAATCTTGTCTTTTTCTTTCTCCTTCTATTGCATTTCTCTATCCTTAAATTCCGCTCTCTCATCCTCTTTTATATCCTTTTATCTCTCCCTTACGAATAACTATATAGTTGAAGAGTATAGAACGATGATGGCAACCCTTCACACCCGCCACAAGCCGCTCGTTTGTGAGGGAATATACATATATTTATTCGTACATATACTTGCAGATATTGCAATGTGTACATTGAAGCATTTTTAAAATTTAAAGTTAGAATTGTGAATATTTTCGCATTATATACTTTCTAAATCTGAATTAGTACAAATTTTAACTAATTTGAATTAGTAAAATTTAACTAATTCATCACAGTAAAAACAAAGTCTTAAACCGTTTACACCTTAAATTAAGCCCATATATTTTGCATAAGTCTGTCCTTTTTTAATTGGTCTGACTCCGTTTACACCTTAAATTCAGCCTCAAAAATAGGCTGAAATCAAGATTTCTTTTTTAGTGTGATATAGTAAGAAAGTTTTTTTTGTACTATCGAATTGGTAAAATTTAACTAATTCAAAAGCAAAAAGTGAGTTACTAATTTAAATTAATTAAAATTTTAATATTTTTCCAGTGTAGGATTTTGAGGAACAACACATAGAAAACAAATACTGAAACCGTTAACATCTTAAAATCAAAATGCCTAGAAACTAGCGTAATTTTTATCTTAAAACTAGAATAAGACAATTTTGGAAATTAAAATTATCCACTGAGAAAAATATGCTATTGAATCAACAGCATTTCTGCCAAATGTATAAAAATTATTGATTCAAAAGCATATGCTATAAAATTTGTAAAATATTTTATAGATTCTACAGCATATGCTTTTGAATTAATAATTTTTATACCTTTGGCAGAAATGCTATTGATTCAATAGCATATTTTTCTCAGTGTACACTAAAGGCTGAAATTCAGTAAAAATGATTCTAATGTTATAACGGTTTTAGTTAAAAGTGAACTAAAATTAAGTATTATTTTTTAGTGTGAATATTAAATATGGCAATTACGAGTATCTCTAGTGCAACAACCCATTTGAGGTTTCGCTCGAGAATTCTGATCAAACCCCTATATAGTAAAAGAACTATTAAAACGCTAGTATATAAAGATTCTCTTTAATATTGTTAATAATTTTTTACAGGCAATGTTAAAAACTTCACTCAGAAAAAACTAGTAGATTTGACTACTTTTTAACTGCTCTGCCTAGCGAAATATAGATCCTCAACTGAATTTTAAAAGTTGTATTAACACTGAAAAAAATATGCTATATTGAATCAACAGCATTTCTGCCAAAGGTTTATAAAAATTATTGATTCAAAAGCATATATGCTATAAAATTTGTAAAATATTTTATAGATTCTGTAGTATATGCTTTTAAATCAATAAATTTTTATACCTTTGGCACAAATGCTATTGATTCAATAGAATATTTTTCTCAGTGTACGAAAAAGTAGTTTTAAGAATGTAGTTGATAGTGTTAGTTTATTTTTTTCAAACCAAGAAGACTAGGGAGGTCATATTTGCTAGGACTTTTATCAGAAGAGTGATGTATAATAAGTAAAATATAATAAAGCGCTTTTTTAAACTCTAAAAAGCAGTTCTATTTTCTTCCCGATAAGATTTAAGCTACATCTACAACAGTTTTGGTTGCTATTTATCATTCTTGTTATTTTAAAATTATATTCATTCAAATCCATTATTCATCCTTATTGTATAATTTAAAATTTTAATTTATGTTGATAAATATTTTTTGAAGAGAGAGTTGTCTATATTGTCGAACGACAATGCGGTTACACGTGCACTTGAGTGCAAAATCTCGAGGGTCGGTTTCGTCATCATTTTTATGAGGATGTGAATTGAGTCTCGTAAAATGATCACGAATGTCGTAAGGGATATCTCTTCAAGTCCCTTGATATATATATATATATATATATATATATATACTAAATCGGAACTCGTTCGTAATGTATTTAAACGTCTTAGAAGCAGAGACGATGTTCGCGAAAGACATGGGCGTGTAAAAAACAACAAACTTGTTTTTCCTCTTGGAACTCTCTTTCCATCTCTCTTTCTCTATGTATACCTTCATTTTATCTCTTACTCTTATATGTTCTTCTCATCTCTTTTGCTTTTCAGTTTACTTTGCCTTTGCCATAGAGTTTATTCTCTATAACTCTATTCTTCAACTACCAACTCTCTTTGTCCTTCTTCATTCGCAGAATGGAAAAGTACCACAGACTTATTGCATATGAGTATACAACGGTTTATCTACATGACTATGTGGTTGAAGGTTTAAAGAATTGTCTATCTGTGTCTGTGTGTGTGTGTGTGAGTGAATTGAGAATTGTGTTTTACAGGGACTCGAATACAATGGCGTAGTCATCATAGAAACATTAAGTATTTATTCATGTATGCTGTGTATATTCAGTTATTTTCAATTTTATTTTCATCACGTCCATCTCTTGATAAAGGATGAAACAAATATTTCCATTCTGGCAATGGATAAAGTAGTTCAAGAAACTTTAACTTATTTTCAATAAGGACAGATTTCAAAGAGTTCTTTGGATTTTTCAAAGAAAATCAGAAATTGGCAGAGTTTACTACTGGCACAGTACTGGTACCAATACTGCACCAATAGTCTGACTTAATGAAGAAAAAACGTATAATTTTTACATAGAAATACGGATTCAAAATTATACACAATAAATTTTATCCTAGTTGAGGGCGCCACCGTCTATGTGCTTATTAGTCAAAATTATCCGCAACAAAAATTGTACCAAATATTTTCGGTGGTTAAAATTCATTCGAAATTTAGTCTTATGCAACCAGGAAAAAGATTTCTTTAAAACAAAGAAATTGTTTTTTTTTAAATCACACGGAAAGAAAGTTAGTATCAAATATTATAAAAGTATTTTACAATGTAGAAGAAAATGCGACAAAGCGAAATTTTGGTGTCAGAAATACTAAACTTTAACCCTTGCGTGCCTGAGCTGGATCCCTCGGACCCAGACAACTTTTTTTTTTAATACTTCAACATATTCGCTTGAAAGTCGTTCCTCGGGGGTCTTTGGGGTCACTGATGAAGAATCCGGTGTCCGTTTTTCAAAATTCAAAATGTCCGATTCAATAGGGTCGACAATTTTTTGAAAAAACTTAAGGGGTCTACCCACTTTAGACGCGCTAAAATGAAGGCTGTTTTTAAGAATTTTTCTAATTGGTTTATATTATAAATATTGACATATAAGTTGTTAGACTAAAGAAATACACTTCCGAAATACATGAAAAAATTTTTGTTATTTGTTTTTTTTAAATTTTATATGCATGCAAATGGTAGTTGAAAAAAAATCCCCCAAAAACGATGGGTCCACGCTGTTGATGAAATCTCTGACATGGATTGTCCGAAACCAAAAAATCAAAAAGTTTTGGATTCAGTGTGGTAATAGCTATAGCGCATATCAAGGGATTTTTTATTTTTGCAAAATTGACAAAATGGCGGACATTTTTCGAAAAAACTAACACACGGTTTTCTTTAATTTTTCGAAAAATGTCCGCCATTTTGTCAATTTTGCAAAAATAAAAAATCCCTTGATATGCGCTATAGCTATTACCACACTGAATCCAAAACTTTTTGATTTTTTGGTTTCGGACAATCCATGTCAGAGATTTCATCAACAGCGTGGACCCATCGTTTTTGGGGGATTTTTTTTCAACTACCATTTGCATGCATATAAAATTTAAAAAAAACAAATAACAAAAATTTTTTCATGTATTTCGGAAGTGTATTTCTTTAGTCTAACAACTTATATGTCAATATTTATAATATAAACCAATTAGAAAAATTCTTGAAATTAGCCTTCATTTTAGCGCGTCTAAAGTGGGTAGACCCCTTAACGTATTCATCTGAAAATAGTTACTCGGAGGTTTTTTGGGTCGCTGATTACAAATCCGGTGTCCGTTTTTCAAAATTCAAAATGGCCCATTCAATATGGCGGAAGAATTTTAATAAAATTATTCGGTATCGCTTGAAAATCGTTACTCTGGGGTTTTTGGGGTCGCTGATTACAAATCTAATGTTACTTTTTCAAAATTCAAAATGGCGGTACCAATATGGCCGACAATTTTTGAAAAAACTTAACGTATTCATCTGAAAATAGTTACTCGGAGGTTTTTTGGGTCGCTAATTACGAATCCGGTGTCCGTTTTTCAAGATTCAAAATGGCCGATTCAATATGGCGGAAGAATTTTAATAAAATCGTTCGGTATCGCTTGAAAATCGTTACTCGAGGGTTTTTGGGGTCGCTGATTACAAATCTGATGTTACTTTTTTAAAATTCAAAATGGCGGAACCAATATGGCGGATATAATTTTTAAATCTGACGGTTTTTCTTGAAACTCGTTATTGAGGGGTTTTCAAGGTCGCTGATTACGAATTTAATATTAGTATATTGTATTGATTTTTAATTTTACTGTCCGCCATATTGGATCCGACATTTTAATTTTTGAAAAACTTACATCAGATTCGAATTTATCTCGAATAAATCGAATTTCGAATAAATTATGTCTAATTTTTGAAACTTCGTCCATATTGGATCCATATTAATAATTATTTATTTAAATAATAATTAATTTTACCACATTTCAAATTTCGCGCCATTGTTTAGGTTTTCACGTTCATAACCTAAAAATTCATATAATTTTTTTTTAATGTTTAGTATTTTCAATATCAAAATTTCACTTTGTCGCATTTGGTCCCACAATATTGTAAAATACTTTTATAAAATTTGGTACCGCAACTTTCTTCCCGTGTACTTTTTGAATCAAAATAAAATAAATATATATACCTTTTTTCATGTTAAGGAATTTATGACAAAATAAAAATGTATTTCTTTAATTGAAATAAAGAATTTCGTAAAATGAAAGAAATAATTCTTTGAATCAACAAAAAAAAGTAAATAAATAATTTCTTTAAATCAAAGAAATTTTTTTTTTGACCCTATATAACAATGCGAAAATTTTTTTGATTCTAAGAAAACTTTTTCGAAACAAAGAATCTTTTTTCTGAGTGTGTTAAATGGTTTTATTCCAAAATGGGTTGAAATCAAAATTTATTTTTTTCAAGGTTTTTCTTTTAAAAATCTAAAAATCAGATTTTAATGACGTTGAAATATTATTGAAGAAATATTTTTAAAAGAAGATGAAAAAAAAAAATGTTGCAAGCGTCTTAGAGGAAATGTCTTGAAAAGTAATGTTTTTTTTTTTGAAGAAAAAATATTAATGAAATATATGAGAGTACGCTTTTGCCTTTGAGTTTGTGGTATATAGTACATAATATGTTTCTGTGCATTACACGTGGAGAGAGGGGAAAAAAAAAAAAAATGAAAAAAAAGAAGTGAAGTCTCGCCACTTTTGTCGAAGATCACTGTAATAGGCACCATTCGTTCTCTCTTACACTACCTGTACCTACCATACCATGATTCCTCCCGAGTGCTTTTAAAGTGATGAGAATCTTTGAGCCTCGTTCACACTGTCTACGTTCGCGAGGTCACGGTCGGTTTGTTTTTTATTCACGGATTGTGGAAATCTGGAAAAATTCAGCTCTCATTTCACTCTCTCTCTCTCTCTCTCTTGCTCTCTCCCTGCTGCTTGCTTGCAAAAACCAACATTGAATTCCCTGTACACTCATCGTTTTTCAAATAGGAAATATTTTTCTTTTCCCCATACTATATATATTATTCATAAACCAGGGAGAGAGAGAGAGAGAAATGTATTTTTAATACACCGGAAAATATAAAATGATAATAATGATGAATTTAGATTTTGTTTGTTTTATATACGTTAAAAAATTCTCCATTAAATTTTTCCCTTTAGCGCAAAAAAGAGTATGGGGTATCGATGCGCATGCGTGACTCTTTAAATTGGCGGCAATTTATCGCGTCACCTTCTATGGAAGGTTTCTCTTTTGTCTCTCGATTGATGATTCTGAGGGGTATAAAAAATCTATATTAAATTCCATGAAAAATTTCATGAAATTTTCAGTGGAATTTTTTTTTTACGTTATATAGGATTATTACACCTTCATGGGTTCCCACACACTTAGAGAAATATTTTATTGGCGTTTATTTGTAATATATTTGAAGTAAATAAAAAGTATATTTGTCTCAAAGTCGAATAATTTTTTATTTTGTTTTAAATAAAAAATAAAAATTATTTAAATAAAATTTTTATTTAATTCATAATAAAATTTTGTTTGAAACAAATAAATTTTATTTTGTATCAAAGAAAAAATTTGTTAATGAAATTAATTTTCTGAGAGAAGAAAAAAAAGAAAATTTTTTGAAAAAATGAAATCTTTTTTCTGGTTGTAGATCTTACAAAATTGTTTGGAATTAATTTTTCTCATTTTTTTTTCTTTGCGTTAAAAATTATTTTTTTGTTTGAGGTTATGTTACGGTCACCATCTTCCTTAAGTGTTAAAAATAAGCCAAATATGTCGTTTAAGAGGTAATTTATAAATATTTAACAAAAATTAATATAATTATTTATTATATTAAAAAATTTTTAAATTCTTTTAAATTGTTAAAAATATATTTAAAGCAATTTGAATTTATAAAAAAAATCATTTTAAAATATAAATTATACTGTAGCAACCCTGTATTTCTATCATTATTATTATTTCTGATAGTTTCGATATTTTCAACAATTATATATATAGCCTGATGGAAATTCAAAATCTCTGAACCATCAGAAGCAATTAAATAGTAGTTTACGGTTGATAAAATCGATTCGATTAATGTAAATTACACGCGAGGAAACTGGGACTACGCGGGGGATTGAGTTTAATCGAAGCAGGAATTCAATTATTTCAGACTGATTGGTCAATCAAGAATTTAAGTTACACTTAAACTTTAAGTGCGGCTACAGTATGCGCTCAGAATAAATTTCTCCCATTCGCATATCAATATATATATATATATATATATATATATATATATATATATAGAGACACATTGATTTTCTCATTTATATATTATATAAAACAACTGTTATTGATTAAATTATATATTCTAATTGTAACTATTAGTTTTCTTATTTAATTAATGCATTTTCTAATTTAACTTCTCATTTCTCTTATACGATTTGAATGAATTCATCATCTCCAGGTAATTCAATGTATATTTAAAATAATTCCCTTGATAATTAAATTTTGTTAATACTTCTATAAAATTTAATATTCATTTAATCTTAAATAATACGTCAGTAATTAATTGCTCGAAATTACTTATACAGGGTGCTGTTAAATTAATCTCTAAGAGTAGTTTCAAATTCTTAAACTTATACACTCAAAGTTTTCGAGATCTTCAAACTCGGAAAATTATAATACTTCAAGCTGAAAGTACACCGAAAGATCGTGTTTTGGAAAATTATTGTGAACTTGTTTAATATATTGCTTTGAAAAAAAAAATTATTTCGCTAGAATTACCAAGTATTGTAGCCTGACTCTAATGAAATATTAAAATTTGACCTTTTTGTTATTAAAATATTTTTTCTATAAAAAGTTGACTGTATGTTAATTTCGAGAATATTTTCAATAATGTTAACTAATTTAGAGTTTTTTTCTTTAAGAAATGAAGGCTATAAATTTTATTCTTTTTGGGTATATGCGATAAACTTTTTTTTTTCTTTTTTGAAGGTTTTATTTTAGAAACATGCGGGAAACGATATATGGAAGCCAATGCCATTGATCTTTCATTATCTTTGCTGGTTTACACTGAACACGCGCGTCCCTCACATCAATGATTCTGTCCAATCCTCTTACGAAGTTACAGAGGCTTTCAGCAAAAGCTCTTTCAATGTGACTTAGAAACTTCCCGAGTTCTTGTCATTTTATGTGACAAATCTGATTAGCACATCCTAATTTCAAGATTAGAGATCCCCTTTCTCCTTGATAATAATTAATCCAATTATAAATACATGTTAATTCCTCTCTTTATATGTATACATTACATAATTCTTTTTTTTTTTTTTTTTTTTGAAGACAAAATTTTACTATACAAGTAAAATAATTCACGTATGATGTGGCCATGTATTTTTTTATTTCTAACTTATTTTTTATTTAAAATTATTATATATATACAGTATATAAAATACTTGAGTATAATTTTGAAAAAACTTCCAACCATGGGGAATTGAACCCAGGACCCTTGGGACGCAAGCCGTGTACTTCGACCACACTACTATGTTGACTTTCAAATCTTTAACGTATCACTTCTTAATAAATATAAAGACTATACTACCTTCTGTTTGTAATAAAATAATATTTATATATTTAAATTTTTACATCTAATAATAATAGTTTATAATTCTTTCAAATATTTAAATTTTTTTTTCAAATTTTTAATAAATTAATTAAATAATTACAAACAAGTCAATAGCAAAGAAAATATTAATTTATTTATAGTACATAATATTTTTATAAAATTCTATTTTCATTATTATTATTATTATTATTATTATTATTAATAATGAAATTAATTATTTTAAACAAATATACAATATTACTTCAAGGGTAATTTGTGATGATTAGTAAAATTTAATTCAATGAGATCATCTATTGTTATTCATATATATATATATATATAAATGGATTCATTATTATACTGATTATAGCAAAGAAAGAGAATATTTTCTTATAATTGAGACGTTTACGGACATTGAGATTTATGAATACTCCATTTTTAGAGGGCAAAGTGTTGAAGTAGAACAAAGTTTAAATATTCAAATTGTCTGTACTGCCTCATAATCAAATAATAATTTAATAACTGATTTGACTAGTCAAACAAATTGGAAATAAAATATTACTCTATTTCGTGATTTTTAATACAATTTTTTTTATCAATTTCGCATTATCCGCGTGTAAAAAATTGACTTCCTTTATTTTAGTCTAAATCTCAAAAGATCGAATTCTATAAAAAGTTGAATAAACAAAAGATGGAATTGTTAAATGTTATGATTATAAAATTATTGAATTTTTAGAAATTATTAATTGTTCGAATTATTAGAAAATCGAATTCTCAAATAATAGATATTTTTTTAAAAATCAAATTAACAAAAAATATAATTTTTGAAACTTTGAGGTTCGAATTTATCGAACTTTCAAATGTTTAAAAGATTAAGTTTTTAGAAATGCGAATTATTAAAAGTTTAAATTTTCAATAGTTTGAGTATAATCAAAAGATAAAATTGTTGAAAAATCGAATTTGTAGTTGATCGAATTTTTAAATGTTTGAATTACCAGAAAATAGAATTTCTTAAAGATCAAATTACCAAAAGATCGAATTTTCAAAAGTTCGAATTTTTTATGATCAAATTTTCAAATGTTGGAATTATTAAAAGATCAAACATTTTTTTTAATAATTAAATTATTTAATTAATTTATTTATTGACAATTTGAAAAAATTTATTTTATGATTTTTGAAATAAATTATAATTTATAATGTTATAATATTATAATTTATTTAAATTATAATAATTATTATTTAAATTAATTATAAACTATTATTAGATGTAAAAAATTTGAAAGTAATGTAATTATTTTGTTAAAATAAACAAAATATAGTACAGTCTTAATATTCAAGAAGAAGTGTTAGGTAAAATTCAAAGTAGCTGTGTGGACAGAGTACAGTGCTCGTGTTCCAAAGGTCCTGGGTTCGATCCCCCATACGTGTGAGATTTTTCAAAATTATTCTTGAGTGTTTTATATACTGTGTATGCAATAATTTCAAATTCTGTTTTCTTTTCTTGAACCAACTGTTTCTATGTTGGATAATTCATTTGGAAATAATTTTTTATTACTGAAATATTATAGCTAAAAAAAGATTCTAGGGTGCAATTATGTAATTTCCTTTTGACTTCCACATTGAAAATTAACTTTCGTAATGACTTTCACTTTTATATTTTGACTTTGATTTTCACTTTCACTTTTACTTTTACTTTTACTGCAATTCAATTAAAAATTGTATTTCAGAAAAACTCTGCTTTTACAAATCGAAAAGATGAATTTCTTTTTTCATTTATTAATCCTTGCTCGCACTAGAGAAATCTTTTGTCGTGTCCGTTCTTTAGAATAAACATTAATTCAAAAATGGGATATGTTTATGCGATAACGACAAGTGGTTTTATTATTCTTTCCCTGATGA
The DNA here is from genome assembly GCF_019393585.1 of Leptopilina boulardi. NCBI lineage: Eukaryota > Metazoa > Arthropoda > Insecta > Hymenoptera > Figitidae > Leptopilina > Leptopilina boulardi. The sequence goes on from NW_026137921.1 coordinate 363,431, forward strand.
ACAAGGCCACGGTTATTTTATTTTATTTTTTTTTTTAAATCCTTTGGTGGGTACTTGTCTCATTCCCACGCGGTGCGACGTTTCACCCTCCTCTCTTAAAGCCGCCCTCTTTTTTACTCCTTTACTTGCCTCCCCCTCCATCCCACCCCTACCCATTGCCACAATCTCCTAAGAACCAGCATCCATTTTCAGTTTACCCCTCGATTCTTTTCATTGGTTGAATCAGTGTTGGTTAGATTTTGTCTTTGAAAGTTTGTCATTTCATTATTTTTTTTTCTCTCTCTTTCTTTTGCACATCGCCTCAGAAACAAGTCTGAAGCAACTCGGCGCAAAATAGGTGCAATGCCTTCGAATTTCTTATATAGCGTGCAACGATGGAGGGTGTCGAAGAAAAGAATGAACAAAAGAAGAGAGAAAAGAGGCTTTCCATAATAGGTGGTGCTATTCTGAATAATTCTTTAGCGCACATTATTTCAATTCTAATTTGAAAACCGAGATTTCAGATGCATTTTGTTTCGTTAAAATCATATATTTTTAACTTAAATGCCACTGAAAAAAAAGAATTACTTTTTACAAATAAAAAATGACTTGATTCAAGTAAATAATTCACCGAATTTCATAATTTGTCTGTATTTTTATTTATTCGAATTTTTAATTAATAGAATTTTTTAAAAGTCGAACTTTCATTTGTCCGAAATTACAAATGGCCGAACGAATAATCGACAGAAAAATTTCGACGCGATTTTCATAATTTTCGTGATCAATCACGATTTTCTTGATAATTTATAATTGGTCAATTTTAAAAATTGCACCGAAATCTTTTTATCGATTGTTTGTTAGGCCATTTTTAATTTCGGACAAATGAAAAATTGAGCGTTTTTAAAATCCTATCAATTAAAAAATTGTATAAATAAAAATTCTGCCAAATAAAAATTAGGTAGCTAAAAATTTTGTTAAGTAAAAATTCGCATAAAATGAAATACTGTCAAATGCTAATTCGAAAAATGAAAATTCATCTAAAAAAACAAATAATTGAGTGCAACAAATAAATAAATTGTTTTAAATAATTTATTATTTGTATTAAATAAATGCATTTATTAGGTTCAATTAATTATTTTCCTGAACCAAATACGATTTATTTGGTTCAAATAAGTGTGATTCAAATAATTCAAGTTATTTTAATCAAATATATAGAATTTTTGGATCCAAATAAAAAATATAGGGGAATAGTGTCAGGGTTGGACACTTGGCTTTTTTTAAATAAGAACACTAGCGCCACCTGTGTGCGTACGTGACGAATCTTCTAGTAGTGTAACCTAACTTTTTGTGGCATTACATTTTTAGAGAATCAAAAGTAGCGTCTCCTGTGACTTCGGTGCAATCGAAGAGACAAAAAAAGTTTTGTTTGACTTGTGAATAAACCTAAAAAATGTGTAAAAAAGCAAGAATTTGGCAAGGTAAGCTTATTGAATGTATTGTGGGGTACATAATTTAAGAAGAAAAAAAGTGAAAAATCGAATCGCGACACATGTCTGGTTATGGTTAGCACAATTCGCCAATGATGCTTCTAGTTAGGGTTGGACATTTTATACAGTTAGGGTTGGACACCCATATTAATTATGAATTTGACACAATTTATAAATAAATATATACAAATAAATTTTATTTTACTGATATTTCAGTGCAAAATTGTGCCAAAGATATTAGAAAAATAATACTTAAATTGTATAAATTTTGTTCATCATTTCATTGAGTTATTTGGAACAATAAAGCGTTATTTTTTGTAATTTGAGTTCATTCCTTTTTTAAACCCATGAAGCTTTACAATTTGTAAACAATAAGTAAAGATAAACATGAAAAAATAAGAATAAAAAACATTACAAATGTTATTTTACGTTTTTACCAATAATGCGTTTTGATTTTCAAAAAGTGTCCAACCCTGACTGAAAAGTCTAACCCTGACTAAATTTTTTTTTTTTAAATGTTTATAACTTTTTTAATTTTTGACCAATCAATTTACGGTCCACAACAAAAGTGTTCCTCTTTTGTAGATCTTTCCACCCATATACCACAATTGACTGAATTTATCTAAACAAAATATTTATAAACAAAAAACCAAAACCGTGTCCAACCCTGACACTATTCCCCTATAATTAAAACCAGTAAGATATATTTTTCAAATAATTTGAATTATACTTGAATCAAATAATTTTTTTTCAGTGTGTATAGGTATACTTTAAATTTGTATTATTATTAGTGTTATTATTATTTTATTGTTATTGTTTCAAGTTATATATTTCTGTACATCATTATTATTGGATTATTATCGGTGTGCGAGAGAGAACTAACTTTGAAAGGATAAAAACATCTGCCCTTGGGGGATCAAGGAAAACAAAAGCTGAGAATAGTGGTGCAACTTTTGTTATAGAGAAACAAACGCGTCGAGATAAAGCGAAAACTAACGTGTGAAAGGATTATGTCTTGCACCAAAAAATAGTCGTCGAAAATCTTTTTGTACTATATATATATATATATTGCTTTACTGATAATTCGAGAAAATTGCACTAATTTAAGAAAAAAACTGCTGACACACATACATAGAAGGCAATATACACAAAAAGAATCTTAAAGAATGGAGAATTCCCCAAAGGATTGATTATATAAAGATCGTAGAACGTTTTCAAGAAGAGAAGACTCTTGAAAAAGCAACCACCAAAAGTAATATGACCTCTGCTGATGGAGAAAAATCTTCTACATATATATATATATAGGAAGTGAATTTCGACTATACAGAATCGAAACCCTTTTGCTCACTGGAGTGTGGCATATACGGAAACCATAAAGAGATTGACATGCTATTCCATAAAAATTGTTCCCTCCGGTTCCCTCGTCCTATAGAGAATTCTATATATATAAATAAGACGAGGATGAAGAGAGAACGAGAGTAAAAAAAAATGTGAACTCTATATTTCAGGGTTCGTTTTATTTCCGTCCTCTTAATGATCTACTTTACTTTCTTTTAGTTGTAGAATTTTTTATTTTCCTATTCGGTATTCTAAAAAGGATGAAGAAATCCCTTAGTGAATGGTACTATATACATTTTTTATGATTAACCCAATTCTATCTCTGCGTATATAGGAAGTGAAATTTTATTTTTAAGACTATTTTTTAAATCTTTTTCCGAATGCTTGAAATGTATTTCATATTATATATATTTTCTTTAGAGATGGGAAATTCAAACTCGATTTGCATTCAGGGGAATTTGAAACATTTTTAATTTATTGAAATTTGAAATAAGTAATATTATTATTTATTCTATTTTCCCACTTACGCAGTTATATATTCTAATTTCTACTAATTTCACTTTTAGCGATTCTAATTTTCGCTCTCATTTTCACTTTCACAATTCTTTAAATTCTTTAATTTCATTTTCACTAATTTTCATTTACTAATAAATCTTCTCCGGTATCCCCTACTTACAATTAGTAGAAAAATAATTCTTATATTAGTATTAATAATATTCTGTGTGATAATAATTCCCCATTACTGATGCTTCTAAGAAGAGAAAAAAAATTCGATGCCTATATAGATTACAAGGAAAAAGGGATATAATAACTTGTACTTTAAGTTCAAGGAGATCCAACACCAACAACCTAAAAAAAGGAAGAATATCTTCAAGATTTCAGAAAATGGTTATAGCCTGATGTATATACATTACAAGCGTTGAACAGTTTTAGCTCCTTTTCCCATTAAGAAGATTGAATTTTATAGACTTTCTAAAGGGAAATTCAAAGAACAAAAAACTTCCAATATACATAAAGTAAAATCTCATTCGTTATGAAAAAATCGAAAAAAAATTATTTATAACAATTAGCAATTTTTTTTTTGTACCATATAAGGTAGAATTTATAATACACACTAAAATTCTTTTTACAATTGTATCTAAATGAAATATGAATGAAAAATAAAAAATTGAAAATTATGTTAAATACTCATTCATTCTTTTCAGAGGTTATAACTAAACTTATTATCACCTTACCTATATATTAAATCCGGTTAGTTTTTTATTCGTTTCTGACTCATAAACTCTGTAAATGATTCAAGGGTCTGTTTAAAAAGCATAGAAGTGTGATAATTGGCATCATTTTTATCTATAATTGCATTTAATTGTTGCAAAGAATTATAGAGTGTAATTTTTTATATAATTGCAAAGTATAAATTATGTATAAGAATTATTTTCAAGTAAAAAGAATTTTTATAATAACATTATTTCTTTTCTTTTTGTTTTAGGTAAGCTGAAATTTTGAATTTATTTCCAAAAAATGTAAGTAATTTTTTTCATATTATTTTTACAATACAAATTTTAATACCATCAACCGGGGCTTTTCTGATACACCAAGGTCTATTATCGTACAACCTACTTTTTAATTGGCGGTATTTGTATTTGTAATATTTACAAATATGTATTTTTGTATAAAGTATAGTATCACAGAAAATTAAAAGGCATTAAAATAAGCTGCAACGCTTCTTATTTTAATTTAATTTTGCTTATTTTAATACCAAAATGGATTAAAATAAGCAAAATTGGATAAAAATAAGAAGCGTTGCAGCTTATTTTAATGCCTTTTAATTTTCTGTAATATACACTGAGAAAAATATGCTATTGAATCAACAGCATTTCTGCCAAAGGTATAAAAATTATTGATTCAAAAACATATGCTACAAAATTTGTTAAATATTTTATAGATTCTTTAGCATATGCTTTTGAATCAATAATTTTTATACCTTTGGTAGAAATGCTATTGATTCAATAGCATATTTTTCTCAGTGTAGTGTATTTTTATTCAAAGTGAAACTGTTTCGAACCCATTACACATGAACTTTTTTGACTGAAGGTCGAACATTAACATCAGAACGAAAAATGAATTATTACGACATTAGGATAATAGGAACAAGATGGGTAATGTTACTTTAGTAACATACACGGCCGCAGGGCCTCTAATTGAAGGATACTCTGGCGCCAAGCCGACATGAGTTGCAGAATTTTGCCTCGAGTGTGTACATACATAAATACATATATACATATATCTGTATATACATATATATGAGAGCATAAATGGAAAGGTTTTCGGCTTTGTCACCCGAGTGCTTCTGGCAGTTTTATGAAGTTGACCGTGAAGGTTAACTTGCTCTTTCCCTTTGCATCCAATGCCAACTCGAGTTACAATATTTCGAATACAACATATATTGAACAATACGCCCTCTTTTATAGTTGGCAAAAAAAAATAAAATCCCCCTTATAAAAGATATGCACACACGCGCCTTTTATATATGAATTCCAATGCATTAATATTTTCCTCTCTTGACAAATTGTTATTGTATCCTTGAGCTAAAGAAATTAATATGAGGCCAAAAAAGATATTGAATATGTGATTCATGTTTCAAAAGTCATAACTAAAGGAAGTTTATTTGCAATATTACTAATACTAATATTACTAATACTAAAGATAAAGTAGAAAAAACTCAAAAAATTAACACTATTTATAAAATCTCTTGTCAAAACTGTAATAGTGTATATATTGGAGAATCATCTAGACACTTAAAAACTAGAATTACAGAACATAATAGAGATATTAAAAATAAAAAATCAAATACAGCATTAGCTCATCATGCCACAGAAAATAATCATAATTTTGATTTTAATCAAATATCAATTCTGAACACTGAGGGAAATTATTTTAAAAGAAAATTCATTAAAATGGTTTATATTGCTAAAGATAAACATTCAATAAACTTTAAAACTGACATAGAAAAATTAAGTAACATCTATCAAGGTTTTTTAAATAATGTAAATTGACATGAACATATAGTAATCTGAAATACCAACACTACATGAACGAATATAAATTAATATGATAATATCGTAATCTGAAATATCAACACTACCTAAACCTCTGATATACCTCATTAGTGTTATTAAAGCAATCGTTAACCTAAAAATAGATAACCTCAAACTAATTTTTAAATTTACAAAATAAAATGACTAAAATGTAAGTACAATATTCAACTGCTTCATTTTGATGTTAGAAAATACGTATTGACAAATTATATATTTATTAATTTTTATAATGTTAAAAAATTTTTTCCAGTAATATTTTAATGTAACTTGATAAGGGTAGCGGTAGCTGCCGAAACGTCGTTATAAAATTTATAAAATTTAATTCCTCAATTATAAATACTACTATTAAACTTATATTATTGGGGAAAATTAGCAAATCTGTTTCTATTTACTCCAAATGACCCTAACAAAGATTAATATTAAAATCACATGATAAAATCATCAATATCAAAATTAATATAGCTAAATCATCATTTCCTCGTCTATATAGATTTTCTTTTCATTGATTATTATTCATTACAAAAAAAAAATGTAAATCTTATTGCCAACATAATAGTGGTTTTTGTATATACATATAAATGATTCATTCATTTTCCAATAAGTTTCCCTTCTTTTTTCTCTCCAAACGAAAATGATTAGGACTAAAACTCTTTGATCCATATTATTCATATATTTTTGACCCCCAATGCATATGACGGGTCGCGTGTGTGTATATCGGAATATAAGCCCCTCATAATTACCCGCCTCTATATTTTCATGGTCTTCATGTTATAAGCGTACTTTGTGTCCCCATAATGAACAAATATAAAACATTATTTACATTCTCAATGAGGAGACAACAATGTCAGAATTTTACCATAAAGTGGTTAAATTTATACTCTTCGTTAAATTAAATTTATTTTTTTTAGCAAATATCACGGTTTATTGCAATTTATTATTATACGATATTAAACGCAGTTAATATATTAAAATAAATAATTTTATTTTTAATACAGAAATTATTGATTTGAATGCAGTTTATTTGATTTAAATAAACATTAGTTGGTCCAAATATAAATATTTGATTTACGAAACCGATTGAACCAAATAAATTTCATTCCGGGTGTTGTAGAGTTCATTTCTGTTAAACCCACACCCAGAAAAAAAAATTCTTTGCAACAAATAAATTGTTTCTTTAAATTCACTTTTTAAATCAAAGAAATTTTTCTCTGACTCTGTAACAATGCACAAATTTCTTTGATTCAAAGAAACTTTTTTTTGGGTGTTAATATTATATGTAATTAAAATGAAGAGGGAAATTATTTCATTGCAATTTTCCTTCTATAAGAAACATTTGGTTTTACAAGACTCTATAAATCGACGACTATAATATATATATAAAATGTGTCTGGGAAATGTAAGGGATGAATACATTTTGGGTTGTATCCCAATGGCGGTTGGCATCTTTGCACCGTACGGATAACGGTTTCAAGTGGTAAAGATCACTTGACCCAACTTGACCCGACTTGGCAGCATCCTCTCAGGGTCTCAACTCTCCATAATTCTTGGCAGGTGTTTCATATAGCACGAACATTAACGCCGATCATAATCATTTTACATTTTCAACATCAACATTTTTTTTTTTTTTTTGAATATAATTTTATTTTCCGTTATCGTAAATCTTTCGTCTATATTATTATATTATTTTTTTTCTTTTTGCTGGGACGTATGAATATTTTTCACATTAGATTTGTCTGAATTTTTGTGAGGTCAAATTAAAAATTATTGAATTTTTATTTAGCATATTCAAAATTTAAGATGGCGGATCCAATATGGCGGCGATTTTTTTTTTAAGTCATTCAATTCTCCTGAAACTTGTTACTCGGGGGTTTTTGAGGTTGCTGAATACGAATTTTACTTTAGTTTTAAAAAATTCAAAATGGTGGATCCAATATGGCTGTTCTTACAGTCAGAATATAATATTCTTAAAATAAGAAACAATTTTTAAATTAAGAAATAGGTATTCTACAGACAAAGGAAAAAAAAATTTAATTTAAGAAATGTTTCTTATTTTAAGAATATTATATTCTAAATTTAAGAATAAAATGCATGGGAAATATTCTTAAATAGGCGCCAAGAAGATATTCTTAAATTTAGAATAGAATTTTTTTTAGTGTATGTGCAAAGTATATAATAAAAAAATTCGAATCAGGAGCTCACAGTACTCGCCTACCATTCAACTCACGTACCATTCATAATTTGTCTCAAATGAACACTAGGCGAGAATTTCGACGCTACGCGGGAGCTTACAGTACTCGCCTACTATTCAATTCGCGAACCATTAAAACTCGCGTACCGTTCAGAATTTGTCTCGAAAATTTCAGATATTGTACTATATCTATATCAAAAACATAAGTTAAAAATTAACATAACATCAATACTCAAGGTCAAACGATGGAATCATAGATTAAAACGAACATAACTTTAAAAATCAAGGACATATGTCAAAAACCAAAGTTTTTGATGGAGTAGAGACGAACATAACCTTAAAATTATTATTCCCAGAGGTCAAGATATGAGCCTCCCTTTAAACTTTTAAAGGTCAAAGGTCAAAGGAGAACATAACCTTAAATTTACATTGAAGGTCATAGGAGTGTAGGCGAACATAACCTCAAAATTTGGTCATAGTTATAGAAAAAATCGGACATTACCCCAAAATTAGGGTCATAGGTTAGAAGGACGTCATCCGTGGTGCATATTAGAAACAAATTCTTTAAAATGAAATAATAAATTTTATTTAAAGAAATTGGGTAAAATTAATTTTTAAAACAATATAAAAACTTATTCGGTCCCTAATTAATTTTTCAATTGTAGAATAGATGAAAATTTAGTTTACGGATGCAAGTTAAAATATATAGTTTATGTTCATATTAAAATATAAATAAATTTCTGCTATTAAAATTTACAAAATTTTTGATTAAATATAAATTTTAATCAAAATAATATTTAATATTTTTAGTAAATTTAAATAGAGGGTTGGCGCGCGAAGCGCGCAGGGGGGCAAAGTAGTTATATGTCGTGGGATAGGTTGGAAAATTATTGGTTTTTAAAAATTGGTGGTAATAAAGTTATATGAAATGAAATTACCCTTTTTCACATTTTTATAAATAAATATTTTATTGTATTTTTCTTTTTACATGTTTGGTATATATGAATTAAATGGGTATGGAAAATAAATAATAAATTGATCTTGAAATTTTATCGTTTTTAGGATGTATATATAAATATATATATATATACTGTTTGAATCGTTGACATTATTCGGAAATGCCAATATAGAAATTCTAATAGAATTTTGTAGTCTGTCGTTTGGAATATGACATGGGCGTTTCTTCCTCGTGTCTCGTGCGGTTATAATTGACATTACACATAATATGGGAATGGTTTAACTTTGGGATTAAATGGCGGAGTTCCAGGATAATTTGGACGACCATTCTGTGGTGGCCTTTGTGGATGATGTCTGAAGGCATCTATCGCTCCTATTAATGCAATAAATAGCATGAAAATTGCAATGAAACTCTTCATTTTTTATCGGTATTGAATTTTTTTTCGTCTGTGAACAAATAAGAAAAAAAAATTTTTAGTTAAAAGAGAGCATTTATATATATAACAATAACATTTGAAAAGTTATTAAAATGTTGCCTAATTAAAGAATATAAAATCAAAATTTTTTATTTTTTTTTTAAATGCGTTTCTCCACTTATTATAATATTATTGTTTAGGTTAAAATCAATTTTTTTTCTGTTAATATTGAATATTTAAAATTGTAAAATTGAAAAACAATTCATTAATAATTTTTTAATTAAAACTCGAAATTTTCAAAGACTAAAAATTTAAACTTCTGTCGCAGATTTGATTATTTTTCATTGCTGATTTTATTATACATTTTTTTTTTATAATTCTGAACAATCAGTTGTATGGATATTTAAAACTTTTAATATTTTCAAAAAAAGAAAAATTTCTAAAATGATTAAACAATTTTCTTTTTTTAATTTTGATAATTCACAATAGTTTTAGATCCCAAATAATGCCAGAAAAAAAAATTGACACCCCTTTTAACAACATTAATTTCGATGAGTTGAAATTTCACCGGTCCCTCCCCTTAAAATCATAAAAAAAGGTATTTCGGAAGAGTTGTATAGAAATGATAGTAACGCGAAATTTAGAAGTTGGATTTTTTTGATTTTTCAAGGTGGCTACGAATTTTTACCTGCATATTTGTTTTTGTAAAGATAATATTTTAATTTGCACATTAAAGAGCAACTGATAAGACTTCGGCGAAGTTATTTATGTTACGAATAATAAAAAACAATTTTATCAATTTCAAAAGGAATATTATATTTAAAAGAAATGTTTAAATTAAATTTTAATTATAAAATTATGTAATAATAAGGGTGCAGTTCCGAATAGCACATACCTCTGATTTCGATAAAACTTGGTATCCCTACGTAATTTGGTGCGCTGATTACGAAAATCATAGTGAAAATTGGCGGAAATTTAATTATCATGGTAAAAACCATAAAAAACACCATAAAATCATGGTTTTTTTCGATTATCTCGTAAAAAACAAAAAAATTCGAAAAAAGTTTTAGACGAAAGTTGTAGATCTCTAAAAAACACACATTTCATGTTTTATGCATTTTTTACCAAAAGTCATTATTTTTCGAGAAAAACGCAAAATAGTAAACACGGCCTTCGGCCGCGTAAGGTACTGCTCGCTTCTCTTTTTAAGAAATCTTGGCGAGAGGGGGTGGATGTGTCCGAAAGTAATTTGCAGAAATTATCATATTCACCATTACTCAGGATCCAACGAATTCCGCAAAATACTTTCGGCCATATCCACCCCCTCTCGCCAAGGTTTTTTTAAAAAGAAAAGCGAGCAGTACCTTACGCGGCCGAAGGCCGTGTTTACTATTTTGCGTTTACCGCTGCTGTAGACTCCACCCCACAATTTCTGCAAATTACTTTCGGACACATCCACCCCCTCTCGCCAAGATTTCTTAAAAAGAGAAGCGAGCAGTACCTTACGCGGCCGAAGGCCGTGTTTACTATTTTGCGTTTTTCTCGAAAAATAATGACTTTTGGTAAAAAATGCATAAAACATGAAATGTGTGTTTTTTAGAGATCTACAACTTTCGTCTAAAACTTTTTTCGAAGTTTTTTGTTTTTTACGAGATAATCGAAAAAAACCATGATTTTATGGTGTTTTTTATGGTTTTTACCATGATAATTAAATTTCCGCCAATTTTCACTATGATTTTGGTAATCAGCGCACCAAATTACGTAGGGATACTAAGTTTTATTGAAATCGGAGGTATGTGCTATTCGGAACTATATCCAATAATAATAATAATAATAATAATATTTATATGTATAATAACATAATTTCAGAAAATAAAGTTTAGAAATTGAGTTTTATTAGAAAAAGTTAAAATATAGAAATTTTTTATCTGTAAAAGAAAATTTTGTTAACATTTTTTAATTATGGGTTAGTCCATTGACTTTCGTCTAATAGTGGTTGCGACCAAATTTTAAAAAAATCTAGTTTTAATATATTATGTGAAACTCGATGATTCCCTGAGTTCATTAACCATAATATTATGGTAAAAATTTTATTCCCTTTAAAAATATTAAATATCAAAAGTAGGAGGTTCACAATGTGATTTTGTAACCTTAAATTTTTCAATTTTTTTAAAAACGCTATTATTAAAAAACTATTAAAAATTAGATGTTGGAACTCACCAAAAACATAAATCACTTTATTCTGCACAGAGGAACGAAAGAATTATTGCAAAAATTTATTATTTTTAGATGATATACGATTTTAAAAAAAATTTTATTTAAATATTCTCAAGATTTTTATTTACTTATAACTTTTTTGTCGGTGCTCCGAAAAAATTGAGGTTTTGCACAAAGATTTTTTATAATATTCTTTACACAGAAAACTAAAAGGTATTAAAATAAGCTGCAACGCTTCTTATTTTAATCAAATTTTTCTTATTTTAATCCATTTTGGTATTAAAATAAGTAAAAATGGATTAAAATAAGAAGCGTTGCAGCTTATTTTAATACCTTTTAATTTTCTGTGTACCTTCTATTAAAATCTTACGAAGGTGTTTTGCTTCGTTTTGGAGATATTAATTTTCAAAATTTTTTATTTAAAAAGGTTAAGTAAAAGACTTGAAGTTAACTGACCAATTTCAAATCGCTACATTTTAATATATTGTTATAAAAAATGGAGCAGTTTGAATTTGGTTAGTTAACTTCAAGTCTTTTAATTAACCTTTTTAAATAAAAAATTGAAAATTAATATCTCCAAATCGAAGCAAAACACCTTCGTAAGATTTTAATAGAAGGTAAAGAATATTATAAAAAATCTTTGTGCAAAACTTCAATTTTTTCGGAGCACCGACAGAAAAGTTATAAGTAAATAAAAATCTTGAGAATATTTAAATAAAATTTTTTTTTAAAATCGTATATCATCCAAAAATAATAAATTTTTGCAATAATTCTTTCGTTCCTCTGTGCAGAATAAAGTGATTTATGTTTTTGGTGAGTTCCAACATCTAATTTTTAATAGTTTTTTAATAATAGCGTTTTTAAAAAAATTGAAAAATTTAAGGTTACAAAATCACATTGTGAACCTCCTACTTTTGATATTTAATATTTTTTAAGGGAATAAAATTTTTACCATAATATTATGGTTAATGAACTCAGGGAATCATCGAGTTTCACATATATTAAGACTAGATTTTTTTAAAATTTGGTCGCAACCACTATTAGACGAAAGTCAGTGGACTGACGCTATAAATTGCTTTTTAACTTAAAAAAAATAAGGAAATATAGTTTTTGACTAATTCTCAATTTGGCTGTCTATCCTATTGTTCCTTAATTTCATAATTAATAATTTATAAAATTGGAATTCCAAAAAAGCAGTCTAAAATTTTTAATATATTGTTTATTATATGAAACAATTAATTAAAGTACAGAAAATTTATTATTATTATTTTTATTATTATTATTATTATTATTATTATTATTGAAGTTGTATTTACCACTTGCGTTGTTTGTTGTTGACAAAATAAGCTTTTAGCAAAAGGTTCGCTGGTGAACTGTATGCAATTCAAGATCAGACTGCATCTTTTATATCAATGAATGTGCTAATAAGAGACGTTTTTTTCTTTATCTCTGATATTCACGCACGTGTTAACGTACACAAAGAAATGTATTCATATATATGTAGGTACAAATATATATTGCAATAACGTTCGTCTGCTTTGCTGAAAGAATCAAGACGCTATAAATGTATATACATATATATATATATAACAGGGGAGTTCCGTGGTTATCTCTAATCTGAGTTCAAACTTTTTTTCTGTGAATCATATTATTATTTAAACTGCTGTTTAAGTTACTGGGATGTCCCTGTCTGTTCTTTCATTTGCGAATGTATATACCTGTCATATACATATATATACATTTATTTAACGCTTCTTTATACAATGTTTTTAAATTTACATTTTTATTTGCTTTATTCTTATATAACAATAAGTCATTAATTCACATTTGTGTAAAAATAACAAATTGACTGACTGATCTTAATTTTAAAAATCGATAATTATCATATTTTTTCATTTGAATTAGCAACTGTTTTATTTATCGAAAAAAAAATTTACTGAGAGGTAATTTATGTTATGTGTTAGATAGAAATTTATAATATTAAACGGGACAACTTTTTGTAACAAGATTTTAGTGATAAATTATGAAATTTGTATTTCTGTAAAGTGCAGTTGGATAAGTAGTTTGTCATATTAGATTTATATTTTTACAATTTATATAACAATATTTTTTTCTATTTATACGTTGGCAAACCGCTTTTACATTTCTGATTTCATGTTCTCAATAATAGTGGAACACAACCTAAAAAGTGAATATGCTTTTATATTGGACAGTGCAAAAAAAATGTAAATTAATTTTAATGCATTACAATCCCAAAATCTCTTGTAATTCTAAAAATTGCATTTAAAATACCTACATAATTTTTATATTTCATTAAATTTGAATTTTTGACAGAATTTTTTAACCGAATTTTCATCTGATCACATTTACCCTCTATGAAGTTGGCGTTGACGCTCAGCGTCGAAATTTATTTTTCACGGGACCAAAAATATCAAATGATTTTTAAAAAGATTTTGTGACCACATAATATCTTGGAAAAGTATTTCTCAAGGCATTATTTGGATTAAAAATCTTAAAAAAAAATAATTTGATACTTTTGGTCCTGTGCGAAAAACAATTTTCAGCGCTGAGCGTCGACGCCTACTTCATGGAGGTTCAAATTTACATTTGACAGAATTTTCAAAATATTAAAAATTTTTATTTTACAAAATTTTCATTTGTCCGAATAAATATGTAGCAGAAAAATTTGGGTGGAAATTTTTAAATTCGCGGCTTTTTAGGAATTCTGTAAAATGTAAATTCGAACATATTTTGACTCAAAAAGAATCTTTTATCTAAAATATTCTTTCTTTAAAATAATAATTCTGTCAAATTCAAATTTGATGAAATAAAAAGTATGTAAAATGAAAATTCATTTACACAGAAAAAAACTGAGTTAAAAATGAGTCGGTCCACCGACTGCAACAAAAAAGAACCACGAGAAACTCATTTTGAACTTGAGGCAAAAAGCATCAAAATGAGCTAGGTCCGATTCATTTTGAGTTCAAGTTAAAATGACAATTATAGTCAATTAAGAAGCACTTTATCATAAAACCATTAATCAAAATCATTGTTTTCAATGAACAAACAGATTACACTTGAAAAAACTTTGTTTCTTAAATACGATTCATTGAATTTATAGAAAACAAAATAAATTATTTTTAGGTTGGAAACTTCTGAATTGACAGAAATAAATACCAACCATGCAACACGAAACATGAAATTTAACGGCGCCACTGTCTAAAAACCAAAGATAATGGCGCCAAATTTAAACTTGAAACTATAACCAAAAATAAAGTGTTATTCATTATAATAATGTAATGCACCTCGGTGACACGACTGTATTAAACGTAACACAAATGATGAAAGTGTCCGCAGAGCGGCGCTGGCAGTACTTTGGCCCGAGTTTAAAACGTTTAAGAGAATAACTATAATAAAGTGAAATAAAGTAAAAGTAAAAAAATTTGTTGAAGTGTAAAATTATATTTATTAATCATAATATACGTAATTTTACTTTATATACATTTTATGTACATTTATATACACTTTATATATATATATATATTCCTGAAAATTCAAATTATAAGAGAATTAATAAGGGCTATATCTTTTATTAATTTATGAATGAATTACACTTATTAATTAATTAATTAATTACACTTATTTTTTAATTAATAATATTAGCAATAATAATTTATTTGTAATAAAAATAAGATTATTTTTGGTATATGTCATATAAAATTTTAGGTACATAGAATTATAATTGCATACAATGAATTTGAATTTCAGAGAAAGATTTAAGTAGATTGCAATTTCGATAATTTTTTCTGTTGAGCTGACAACTGCTTTTGATTGCACAACTGCGTGTGGGCAAATTTACGCATTCTTAATTCTAAATAAAGGTGGAGGGTGTATGCTAAAATATTTTCAGCGTGCTCCACACAAGGAAATTCAAACTCTTTTCCAGAAATTTCATCAATAATTGAATAATAAACATTGTTCTCTTTGCAGTTCTTCAGAAAAGATTCCTCAATCGCTGACAAAAATTTAAATAATCGAAGATTAGGGTGAGTGATTTCGTAATTTTCTTCAAATTGCAGCAGCTGAGAAATCGAATTATTCAAAATTGCAGAATTATTATTTTCGTTTGAAAATATAAATTCAGATCTGCACAATTCACATTTGTGAAAATCCCAAAATTTTTTCGCTACGTTTCCAGCGACGAAATACATTAGACAGTCAACAACATACGGTAAATCATAATCATGGTCAGTTGTGTTGACGAAGTCAGAAAAGTCAGAATCTTCTTTTTGAATAACAATGTTCAGTTTCTCTTTGATTTCTTTAATAAAATCTTGTCTTGTACGATTGTTATTATTTTTAAAAATTTCTTTCAATTCTGACATTTTCATTAAAGGTTTGTTCGACGTTTCAGGTAGAGAACAATTTCCTGTTTTGGGTGGTTTTAGAATGCTGTAGAAAGACAAGATTTTATATATTTGTAGGAAAGTCGGGGTACCAGGATGGTCGTTGGTTCCTCCTGCCAAACGAACTGTTCCAAAAAACCTCTGAATATAAACAAACAGTAATAAAAAATTATTAAATATTTATTTTATTTGTAACTATCTATAAAAAGCGAATAAACACACTATATAAAATATACTACTGTTTATATTTCTACATACACTGAAAGCAATCAACTTCTAAAATTCCAGACAAACACAGAAAATCTTTAAACTATTTCCACCATTTATACACAAACTTATAACAAAAATTACTTTTATACGAACCAGACGATCCAACAGTTCTAAATAAAATATTACGATTATTCTAAAACTAATTTAGAAATTTAGTTTTGAGTAAATGAAAAATATTTTAAATGGGAAGTAATATGAAATAAATTTTCTAGAAATTGATATTTTGTTTGACCAACCTCTAGAGAATCTTGATTTATTCTCCCAGTGAAGACCATTTCAACTTTCCTTGTATTTAGAAAATAATCAACTAAATCTAAAGTAGACTGCAATGTCATACGAAGACCCTGAGCCGTAGGATTAGTAAGGAATTCTGTTTCCTGAATTAAATTATCTTTTACAGCCTGTTCCCATTCGTTCAGCCATTTCAGGCTATTTTCCAAAACCTAGAAATAGTACGTAATTTGTTATCAAATAAAATAATAATTTTTTGCGGGAATTATTTTTAAAAACCTTAATATCTTTGCAATCACGTCGAAGAGCAGTTTCTGCTGAAGTTCGATTCAGTGCATCAAACATGTCATTTAATGTCTCACTGAACTTTGCCGTAGATTCACACGTGTTAAGACGCACCTCATAAGCTTTGTAAAAACGCAATCCACGTGCTGCAGATGCACTGAAAATCTATTAAATAAGTATACAAAACAATGAAATTTTTTTTATTTTATGTATTTATTAATCTACTTATATTTTATTTATTTATAATTTATTTTATTTATTAATTTATTTATATTTTATTTATTAACTTATTTATATTTTATTGTTATTTATTTATATATTTATATTTTATTTATTTATAATTTATTTTATTTATTAATTTATTTATATTTTATTTATTAACTTATTTATATTTTATTGTTATTTATTTATATATTTATATTTTATTTATTTATAATTTATTTTATTTATTAATTTATTTATATTTTATTTTATTTATTAACTTATTTATATTTTATTGTTATTTATTTATATATTTATATTTTATTTATATTTTATTGTTATTTATTTATATACATATATATTTTTTTAATTTATTTAATTATATTAATTTATTTATAACGTATTTGTTATTTATTTTTATTAGTAAAAATACGCACCTGTAATGCTAAAGATACACGCATTTTGGCCAAACTATCATGTTTTCCAATGTGTACATGCTTTTTACTAATTTTTGGGCATAATTTTATTCCATGGTGTAAACTGTTGTCCACTTCGTGTAAAATAATATAATGGTCCCATTCCACCATTGGTTCATTTGGGTTGACCTAAAATTAATGTAAAACATAATATATTTATTCTTTTTAAATAAACATATACTTGCCCTTAGTTTTTTCGAATTCAACAAACGATTACGAATGGTCTTCATTAAATGCGGCGCATCGGAAAAGAAAAAAACTTTACGATCTGGATTTATAGGATTCTCAAACCAGTTTTTGAAAGATGAATCCATTTTGCCACTGCATCCCATTAAAGACCAGGCTTTTCTATTTGGAGTACCTCCATCTGCAACTACTCCGTGAATTTTTGCCCCTGCTGATTCTAGAAGCGATATGGCTTGAATCAATATTTTAGCCAATTTTTCACCAGAAGTGGGACCTTTAGAGGCAAAAACTGCTACAGGTTGAGAATAGCTGTCATAGAGTGGCTGAAAGATTAGCACTAATCCATGATCAGCTAACTCTGTCTCAACATTTTTCGTCTGATGGTCCCCAAAATCTTCGACTCCTTTAAACATCATTGTTTTTTTATCTAATTGCAAATTTTTTCTAGTTGACATTTCGTCTACTAGTAATATGCCATCTAGCTGCAACTCTGATTTCTCAGAAAAGTGAGTCTTTAAAATTTCAAAAAATGCAGGATCGAAACCACAAGGACAGTCGAGAACAGATAAATATCTGAAAATTAAATTTTAATAAACTAATCGTTCATTTTCACGTCATTATATGCATGAAAATTATTTTTGTTTAGTTATAAAGTTAAATAGCGTCTATATAGATCCACAATCAAATTTACCAGTCAACGAAAAAAAGCCGAATTCTTGTTTAAAATCAAATTAATTACGTTTATGAATTTTGTATTTTAAAAAAAAATTTTCATATATAATATGTAAGAAATTTAATTTTATTATTTATTAAATTATCCATTACTATTTTTTCGCATTATCATTTTTATACTTTTAATGTTTATGAAAACTATATTTAAATAACGAAAAATTTTGAATTGATTACCTTCGAATAGTTCGAACGCAAGGTAGAGGTAAAATTTCATTTTCGCGTATCATTCGAAACGTTACTGGAGATCTCATGTGGAGTAGCATACACAGAACAATCCATTCATCAGAATATTTTCGATTTTTTTGATTTTTTACTTTGGACGCTTTTAATATTTCTTGAATGGCTAAGTGTTCATTAGAACTTATTTTATCGTTTTTACTTAATAATTCATCAATTGATTGTTCATTAATTTTCTCCATTTTAGTGTGACATGCTTTTATGGAGGCTTTTAGTAAATGAACAGTCATTTGATTGCGAACTTTTGTCCGATTTGCAGTTCTTAATTTTTGAATTATTTTTTTAACTTTTTCTTGTTTTTTTGGGCTAAGGCTTTTTAAATTCAAATAATTCGAATTTTTATTTCTTTGGCGACGAATCTGTTTTTGATATATTAGGGTTTTAACATTTCTACAAAAGTTGCACTGATTATTTTGTTTCGAAATTTCATTTGACCCATTATTTTCAGGCAGCAAGAAGGGGCATTTATTATGTCGTAAGATATCCAGTTTATCTTTGTAACTGAATGTATTCCAAAGATTTTCATTATTTTCACCCTTATTATTTAACTCTTTCGGACTTCCTTCACAAATCCGCCGCTTGTCAATTACTGAAATTATGTTTTCAATTTCATCGATTGAATGAATTTCATCACTTTCGAATCCAAAGTCTTTGTGATTAATAAATTGGCTATTAACTTTTATAATCATTTGCATGTCTTCACCAACAGTAATTTCCTTTTGGCAATAAGAATCAATTTTGCCATTCTTTACCATTCTCGCTACTCGTTTGGAAAAAGTAACACCACGACATTTATTTAAAACAATCTTACTTTTAATCCAAGATGGGGGCATTCGAATATTATTTTTTTCATCAAAAATTTGCTGAAATAAAATTGCTAAATTCGTAGAATCTATCGAAGCATCTGAAACATCATCTTGGCTTTGTTGAATAATTTTAGGCATTTCACATTCATCTTCATTTATTTTAACTTTTTTATGATCATTATCTGGTGGCTCATCCAATTTTCGCTTTTTTGGTAATTTTCGAGGCTCTTTAATAGGCTCATTTCTTCCTAAAAGAAGTGTCGGCAAAGCTCCTTTTCTCAATTGAGGTTTCTGGTACTTACTCTTGTAAAATAAAGAACGTAAAATTTTAACAAAAATATTGGTATTAAAATTATGAATCTGTAATTACCTGGTAGAATTTATTGATTATTGTAAACAATTAAAGGACAAATTATATTACCTGTACACGAGAATCTTTAATATTAACATATTAAAGGAAAATTATTTACATTATTTTTTAATATTAAATTAAAGTAGTTAATAATAAAATTAATTATATTTATTATTATATATAAACAAGAATTATTTTTATTATATTACTTACGTTTTTAAAAAAGTACATTTTTTATACATACCCTTCCTAAAATAGTTCCGTCAGGTGCTGTTAATATTCTTTCATAAAGAATGTCCTCTTTGTTAAAATGTTTACTACATACAAATTTGCCTTTCACCGAAACATCATCTCTAAGAATTGCTATTTGCCATAATTTTATAGACTTAAGATCATTTGGAACAGCAAAAAAGTGAATTTTTTCGTTTGAATTTAGATCATGAATAGATTCATGTTTTTTCCAATCATAGCCAGATTTACAAGCAAAAGCAAAACATTTCACCATTTTTATTTAGTTCTATGTTTCACACAATTCGCATAAATTATTAAAACAATACATCAACTTTACAAAACTAATAAACCATTCATAAATTAAAAAATATTAAAATTATGTGTGTTTTAAAAAATTCTTCTAATTTGACAGATTGTAAACATATACAAACTGTCAGTTTAACCGGCCAAAGTACTGTCAGCGCCGCTCTGCGGCCACTTTCAACATGTGTGTTAGATTTCTTGTGATTTAATACAGTCGTGTCACCGAGGTGATGTAATGATTGTTATAACATTCTTCAGTTTAAATATTTTTAAATTACGTAATATTAAATAAATATTATTATAATTAATGTAATATATATATATATATAAATTTTTATTTAAATTTATTTTAATAAATTTATCCCATACCATTTTTTTAATTGGTATTCTTGTATATTTTACAATTATTATATATTATCTATTATTATATTCATATTATTCTATTTTAAAATACAATACATATAATAGTTTGTAAATGAATATTATAAATATAATATATAATAATAATTTATATTATACATTAACTATAATTATTCAAATTTATTGTTAAATTAAAGTAAAAAATATTTCTACTATTTCAATTTGAATATGGCGCCAGTGTGGCGCTGCATACATAAGTTGCAGTTGTTGCCAACATAATAATCTTAAAATCTTGAATTTCTTCAGAAACTAACATAACCTGACATTTGATCCGGGTCCGGTTCATTTTGAGTTACTTGAAGTTAGTTGTCGTTCATTATGATACCGAATTCAGAATGAACTGCCTGTTGACAGTATATGAACAAAAAATATTATACAATTTTTTAATTCGTTATAAAATACATATTCATATTGAAGCGAATATTTATTTTAACCGAATTATTATTTTTAATGAAATAGAATAAAAAAGAAAGAAACTCCAATATATAAAGGGGAAAAGTAAAAAAATTTACTTCTTGCATTATTAATAATTAATAAATTTAATTAAAATGATTTAATTAATTCACATATAGTCTAGATATAAGCGTGTATAATGTGATTAATAAAAATCGAATATACAAGTTAGAACAGAAAGATTCATTGTTGAGTATATATAAAAATAGACGAAAAAAAGCTTTATTAATGGAGCTATAAATTTATATTGGAAATGAAGAGACATCGTTCGTGTGACAAGTGACTTCCCACAGGAAAAACTAAGTAAAGATTTGTCTCCGTTCGACCCTTAAATGGTTGAATCCTCGGTTTCTTGGTCTTAATTACAGAATGGGGGATCATATCCGGTAATAAAAAGAACACACGAGAATAAATCTATAAAAGCTATATATATATATATACTTGGAGAAAATTAGTTTATTTATTTCACTACCGTGAATTGAAGAGGAAACGTTACATTAATCTTTAAAAAGTAATTAATCATTTAAACTTTATTGGATATTCGTTTATTTAAAATTTATTATCTTTTAATGTTTAACCACTATGCGGGGTGAACGAAAAGTATTTTTTATTATTTTTTTTTTATCATTCATCAACTTTTTTTTAATTCTTCTTGTTTGTAAATATGAATAAATAAATTAAGATATCGAGTTTAAACGAATAAATAATTTAATTTAAAAACGAAGCTGAAGTACGCAACGTTTATATAAACGATTTTTAAAGAAATAATTTTTTAAAATGAAAAATTCTACAATTTTTTGCCTAAAAAATATTTCTTGTAGTTTTCGTTAACCAACAAATTATAAAAAAATATTTTTTAGGCAAAAAATTATAGAATTTTTCATTTTAAAGAAATATTTCTTTAAAAATCGTTTATATAAACGTTGCGTACTTCAGCTTCGTATTTAAAATTGGTGAAATAAATTATTTGTCAATATAAAATAATTCTAGAGTATAACTAAATGATTTGATAATTAAAATATTTTTAAAATTACGTTCACAAAGATTTTATTTACTTTTGTTTTTTATTTACATTTTTCTGATTAATTCATGAATTTACAAAAAAAGTACCTAAAATGTTTCAAATTTAATATATTACTACGCAGCTTTAAGAAAAAAGTGATGAACCACTGTTGCCCACTCTCCCCTACATGATATATATTTATTTATATAAAAGAATAATTTTCTCAGTTTTCTCTCTATAAATATTCTGTTAAAATTAATAGGCTTGTAATAATTAATACAAAATTAAAAAAAAATTAATTGACTCTTTCATTAAACTATTAAAGTCTATAATGAATTAGTATGATTGAAGTTCCACTAACCTCTTGTGCGTTACACGCTAATTGATCTTTCACTATATATATATATATATATATATATATATGACTTCACACGGAACTTTACTGAAAGGATTACGAGATGAGAAAATTTATCTTTCATACTTTTGAGATAATAGGTTTTTCTGATTAAAGATGTTTTCTTTATATTTTTAATATTTTTACCAATAAATTCAATTTTCAAAAAAGGGGTAAATTTTGGCGACGCATGATTATTATAATCATTAGTTAGAATTTTCATTTTCTAATTTTCATTTTTCGAATTAGAATTTGAAACAATTTCTCTTAAAACGAATTTTTATTGTACCTTTACCGAATTTTCATATTTGTCCGAAATTGCAAATGACCGAACAAACAATCAACAGAAAGATTTTGGCACGTTTTTTAAAATTGACGAATCAAAAATTGTCAAGAAAATCGTGATTGGGCAAAATTAAAAAAACGCGCCGAAATCTTTCTGTTGATTGTTTATTCGGCCATTTGCAATAATTTCGGACAAATTAAAAATTCGGCGTTTTAAGAATTTTGTATGCAATAAAAATTCGTTTAAAGAGAAATTGTAACAAATTCTAATTCGAAAAATGAAAAAAATATTAATATATAATAAAATAATATAAATATAATAATAAAAAAAAATATAATACATTCAACTAAAAAATAGAATTTTCGAAAACAACATCCCAATCGAAAATTTACTAATGGCGCAGTACTGACAAATACTGGCGCAGTACTGGCACCCAGTATTTTTTAAAAAATCAAAAAATAAATATAAAAATATGTTTATTATAAAACCAAAGTTTTTATAATATATAAAAACATTTCAGTAAAAATAAAAATGTCTCAGGAAACTTTTTGTTTAAATAATTTTACCCACAGAAAAGCAAAATAAAGTACATTTTAACCCCTTGGGTGTCGATGACGTGTATACACGTCATGGAATAGGTGGGCTCAAAGTGTCGATGACGTGTATACACGCACATAAATTTTGAGCCCAATAATAAGACGGAATTGGCCTAAAATTTGTTACTCGGGGGTTTTTGGGGTCGCTGCTTCCGAATTTGATGTCAGATTTACAAAATTCAAAATGGCGGATCCAATATGGCGACCAAAAATTTTGAAAATTGACCATATTCGCTTGAAACTCGTTACTCGGGGGTTTTTGGGGTCGCTGATTCCGAATTTGATGTCAGAATCTGACTATAGATTCCTAATCAGCGACCCTCAAAACCCCTGAGTAATAATTTTTAAGTATTTTAAAATCAATTTTGTCATTTTTTGAAAAATCGTCCGCCATATTGGCTCAGCCATTTTGAATTTAAAAAATCTGACTTTGGAATCGTAATCAGCGACCTTAAATACCATAGTATACACATTTGCACAAATTTTGATCATTCAAAAATTTACTGACATTTTGGGCCCACTTATGAAATTTTGGCCTCGACTGCGAAGGGGCTAATTTTGAAAAATAAAATCAAGTTGAAAAAATTTTGATGAACAAAATATTTAAACAAAGAGATTCATCGGGTTCACTCTAGAACTTTTTGTAAACTAGTATTAATCAAAAAGAAAATCTATTTGAGCTAGTACTGGCTCAATATCGGCTCAGTACTGGTTTGCCAGTACTGGGAGGGTGGTACTGAAACAGTACTGATACAATGAAAATACCAGTACTGGTTCAGTACAGACTGCCCAGTCTCGGCAGCCAATACTGAACCAGTACTGCGCCAGTAGTCAACTCTGGTATAATACTGAAATTTTTGGTTGGGAATTGGATCACTTTAGGAATTTTGCCTCTTACATAAAACTTCAATTGTTATATAGAGTTAAGAAATTCATTAAAACTCCAATTGTATATTAAATGAAAAAAGTTTTTGAATAAAAAAAAAAGAAAAATTGCTTTTGAAAACTTTAAAAAAAAAAAATAATACATTTAAAAATAAATGGCTTCTGTGTAATTACCCGTGTGATGTTGGTGTTCGCGCGCGAATTTCACACGAAATCATAATAATATCTCTTAACATATTTTGCATTGCTCTCCTTTGTAAAGGCATCTTCTTGGAAAAGTAATTTCCTGAAGGAAATCTCTACGATTATCCTCCGCTCCAATAACGTTTGCTTGAAAGGATCACTAACATTGGGGATGATAGAGGGAGGGGATATATCCACCTACACTGAACTCATGCAGATCCCACACAGATGATCCGTCTAAGTGGAAGGATTAAGGATCCGTTTGCCCTTCGAAATTCGAATCTCTCCCAATAAATCGTACACTTCAGATACATTAGAAAATATATCTATATATGCATATATATATAATATAATATATATAGATTATAATATTTTTTGGGAAAAAAAAAAAATTATATTTATAGATTTATTGAAATATTATCCGTACCCTCAAAACAATGTTCCTTATAATATATAATCTCACATAATCTTAAAGTAAATGTAAATTTAAGCCATAACATAACCTCAAACTTAATGTAAACAAATTCTATTATTATAATGTATAATCTAAATTTATGCCAAACATAACCTCAAAACTATCGTAGTGTTGAAATTTCAACTTTAGTACAGAATTATAAAAAAAAAATGTTTGAACAAACAATAACAATTTACTTATATATTTGCAAATGTTGCTTAATTTATATAAATTAACGAATATAATATTAAATAATTTTTTGCATCAAAGATAAAATTTGTTTGAATTAAAAAAAGTTTTCTTTACTTTTATGAAAAAAAATTTTGAAGTATTTGAATTAAAATTTTTTTTTTTAAATGATATACTTTTAAGCTGAAAATAAATTTCTTTGATTCAAAGAAATATTTCTTCCAAACTTAAGTACGCTGAATTGCCACGACTGAGTTTTCGCAGACTACGTAAAAAAATAAAAATTTATTTCTTTGAGTCAACAAAAAAGAAATAAAGAAATAATTTCTTTAAATCAAAGAAATGTATAAATAAATTGTTATATATTGTAAAACTTAAGGAGGATGAAGGCTCTAACATAACCTCAAAATTAAATATGATTTATAACGCAAATAAAATTTTAATAAAAATTTTTATCCAATTTTTATAAATAATAGCTTATTTTATTCAGTGGTACATTCTCAAAAATCGTAAAGTTTTTTCAATTATTAAAAGTACATATGTTGTTAGAAAATTATTAAATAAATAAAATTTACATTGTTGATAATTAAATTAAAAACGTCCTGATGGTTCGTGACGTTGAACCTGAAACACAAAAAAATAGAACGCGAATAAATATAAATTATTATAAATATTTTTTAAATTAATAAATTTTGATTAAATTAAGAAAAAATGTACTGTGAACAACTCTCTCTAAATCTGAATTGGTAAAAATTTTAACTTTTAATTAGTAAATCATTTTTTGCTTTAGAATTAGTAAAATTTAACAATTTAATACTACAAAAAAAAAATTTGTTTTTACTAACGAATTAGTAAAATTATACTTATTTAAAAGCAAAAAGTGAGTTACTAATTCAAATTAGTTAAAATTTTTACTAATTCAGATTTAGAGAGAAATTTATTATTATTATTATTATTTTTGATGAAAGAAAGAAATATTTTGAAAAAGAAAAAAAATTAAACAAATCATTTTTCCGATTGATAAAAGATGAAAATAATTATATTGGAAACTTACTGGAATTGGTTTCTGCCACGTTGGTGGTTTAAGAGGGTTAGAAGGTCTTGGAAAACCAGAATGTGGGAAACGTGAATTTCCCATTTGTGCTTGTGTAACTGCTACAAATGCTAAAATTAGCATTACAATGGACAAAAAAATATTCTTCATCTTGATGATTTTCTTAGTGATTTTCAACTAAAAAATAAAAAATTCAATTTTATATTTTTATGAATTTATATCAAACTAATAATATATTAAAATACCAAAAAATATTCAAAAGCTATACACATTCAATTAATTTGAGCTCGAAAAAATGTTCGGGTCTAATGGACTTATAATGGTGCCAGTTAAGGGTTAAAATTATACTATTTTGAAAACACAGAAAAAACGCTGGATAAATTTTGTTGCGGGTAATTTTCACCAATGCTAATTCACATAGACGGTGGCGCCCTCAACTAAGATAAAATTTGTTGCAGGTAATTTTTATACCGATTTTGGGGTAAAAATTCTACTTTTTTTTCATGTGAATAAATAAATGTTTTAAAATTAGAATTAATTAAATTATTGTTAAAATTTAATTAATTAATTAATTATACATTAATCTTGAAAACTGAAAGAGAGTATGTTTTATTATGTATAATAATAATAATAATATGAAGGTAATTGAAAAGCACTTACCTCTTGCACTGCTTTTGGATTAATCTTTCAGAATTTTCAAGTGGCAATTATATATATTATGATGTTTAATATTGGAACTCGTCTTTTATATACGTTTATTCACTCGTAAGAATAATAATCAGAATATAGTATAGTTTTGTTGCTTTATCTTGATTTACACTAGTGTGCAACCAAGCATTGATGTATGTGAATCAATGAAGTCGGGGACTTCCTCTGTTATCTCAATAATTTGCATTAAAGCTATCGTCATGAATCAATATTATTTAAATTTCTTACTTCTATGATGAATGATGTAGAGGAGAGGTTGCAAAGGCGCTAGACTTACTCTCTAAATTTGAATTCGTGAGAATACATTCACTAATTCAAATTTAGAGAGTACAATTATTGATGTGTATAGGTTTTTAATTACACATTCAATTGGTGCAATTTTTAATTGTTTTAGTCTAAAACTAATCAGCAACTAATTTTAATAGTCGTTATAAATGAAGGGGTTTTATAATTTTTTATTTCTAACTTACATTTTGTTTAAGATTATTACATATAGAATAGTGGAGAATAATTTTAAAAAATCTCGCACGCTGGGGGGAATCGAACACAGGACCCTTGAGACGCGAACCATGTACTCTGACCACACAGCTACGTTGATTCATACTCCCTAAGAATTATTAAAAAATTTTAACTAATTTTTTATTAATAACTAACTTCTTGCTTTTGAATTAGTTAAATTTTACTAATTTGAATTAGCAATAATTTTTTAAGTAAAAAGAATTTTCATGGTAATAATTGTTCTTTTTTTCATGTTTCAGGTAAGCTGAAGTTTTGAATTTATTTCCAAAAAATGTAAGTAATTATTTCATATAATTTTTCCAATGCAAATTCCAAATATATCCAAAGGGGAATTACTATTATGTATTGTTTCCTTGAACTAATTAAATTAGTATGAGGCCGAAGAATATTGAATGTAAGTCATGTTTTAAGATTCACACATAAAATTCTATTTATTATTCTATTCTTTGTTAGATTATTACATATATGTACAGTAAATAAAATACTTATGTATAATTTTGAAAAATCTTGCACGCTAGAGGGATCGAAACCAGGATCCTTAGGACGTGAGCCGTGTACTCTGACCTCATAGCCACGTTGACTTACAAGTCTTTTACCCAACACTTCTTTTTGAATATTAAGATCACCTTCTGTTTGTGATAACAAAATAACTTCATTATCTCTAAATTTTTTATATCTAATAACTTTTTTCAAATTATTAATAAATTATTTAAATAATTTAACCTTTATGGGACTGACGAGGTACCCGGGTACCTTTTGCATTTTCAAATTGATTTTTTTTATAATTTTTAAAATCGTATCGACCTAAGGTTTTTTGACATCTCAAATTTATCTATACAAAGTGTTTTTATATTATTTATAATGTACCTTTTTCATTTATTTATTCGAAAATAATAAACAAAGTTTCTTCACCCTTAAAAGGCGGACAAGGTACCCGGGTACCTCCATACCTTTTATGCAGATAAACGTAGAAATTTTTATTAAAAGATTATGATAAATTTTATTAAACAATTTTTAAATAATAAAAAATAAATTTCTTACATTTTTATATTTGATTTCATAAATAATCTGCATAAATATGTACCTGTTTTGCAATCTAGCAGATCGCCGTCTTGAACCAGTGTCGTCGTTATTCATAGCTAAATACTATGAACAAAACAATTATTATTTTCAATTTACAAAAATAGTAAATTAACAATTGTAACAAACAATATTTAACAATACTCACGTCAATTAACTACTTAGTATATCCAGAGAAATTGTCACTACACTGACGGTGTGAATGTGCTGCGCGTGGTCTTGTTTATTCTTGCACAAACACGAATTTTCGTGGAAGCGTACAATAAGTTTTCAAGAAAAGAGCGAAAATGTTAAATTGTTAATTTTTGTTAACACGTACTTTTCCTATGTTGTATTATTGCAAATAGTATAAACACGGATACTATTGAATGGAAGATCAATGAAATTGTGAATATATACAAAATACTTATACGTAATGAACAGTTTTTAATAATCAACTAATAATAATATTTTTTTATTAGCAATATTTATGTATAAATATTCATATTATATGATTTTTACTTTCATTTAAACGACCACTACACTTAAAGTTAATTGAACTGCTCATTGTGATACAAAATCTTCAAGAAATTGAACATAGGTACCCGGGTACCTCGTCCGTCCATAGAAGGTGTTTTTTTCCTCAGTCCCATAAAGGTTAATAATTAAAAAATAAGTCAATATAGTATTTTTTGAAATATTTTTTTGTTATCTTAAATTTGTTCAACTTAAAAAAAATTTGTATTGTTTTTAGACATTATTTTTATGTAGTGTTAATTAAGTAATTTAATTGTATCAAAGGTATTTTGGAATTTTATTACCTTTATACCTGCATTCCAATAAGCTGTGTGTTTACATATTGAAGGACGAGTGTACTTTAAATCGAAGGACATAACAAATAGATCGAATAAATCCTAAAGATAATTCAAGCAGTGGCATGTCGAGCATTGATCTGTTTAAACGTGTATAGTGTTAGTGTAAATTTTGTAATCGCAATTATCATTATTATTTTTTGTTTGATATTTTTGCACATCATTTGTAACGAGTATATTGGTAGCTTCGGGAGTGCTCGAATTTTTTTAATTCGTGAATCAAATAAAAACAATTTTAGTGTTAAATTTTTTTTTTACTTTATTTTATTTTGTCTCGGAAGTGTTAGAAATTCTCAAAATCGCGATGATCGCTTAAAGTTTCAATAAAAGTATCTTGTTTTTTAATTATTTAAACGTGATTTCGGGAGTGTTTGAAATTTTTAAATCGCGCGTGTCTCTCCAACACATTTTATCGTCCGAAATGTATGATGATACAACGTCTGCAGTTCAAGGTTAGAGATATATTTTTTTAAAATAATAATTATATGCAATTGTTTTAGTACTAAAATTTTTTTATTTTGTATGGAATATTATATAAAATATTATATATAATTATTTTTTTACTACAAGTTTTATTTATAACAATTTTAAATCGAACTTGAGGGTATGTGGGCAAAGGGCGTTTTTCTTGTGGTTTGAAACTTTCTCTGAAATAAAAAATGATTTCGGGTTAAAATTTTGGAGAAATGATTTAGTTTGGTACAAGGAATCTCGCTGTTCTACTCATTTACTACAACTTAACGCAAAAATAATAAAAATAAAGCAATAAATAGTAAAATAATGTGTTTTATCATAGTTCATTCAGCGGCCACTCGCTCGAATTGGCGCTGTTTACTGGAGCACTGACACACTCAAGCAACGTCTGTGTATGCGCCGCCATGTTTCTTTTCATTTTCGTTTAAAAATTAAACTCTTTAAACTTAAGTTTTAAATAATTTAACTCAAAATTATGTATTTTTCGGAGAACAGCGAGATTCTTTGTACCCTAATCTATCATCCCTCAAAAAAAAATCTTTTCTCATTTTAGAGTGAAATGTGTACTACCAAAACACATTTTCCCATAGTAGGTCACGTGGGAGGTTCCCACATACCCTTAAGTTATATAAATTTTAAATATTATTATCGCAATTCTAAATAAAAGGTTTCAAAAATTTTTAATTATTAATATATTTTTAAGAAAAAAAACCAAAAACGTTTTTAATTCTGAAAAAAACCATGGAAGGCCTCATAAATATAATTAAAAATTTAAACCAAACGGTTTAAAATAATATTACTTATTGATATATATTAATAGGAATAATAAGAATTTATTTTTCAATAAACAGTGTATAATTCTTCTTAACTTAAATTTCTTGTAATACAATTTATAAATGTAAACTAATAAATGCAAAATTCTATTTTAATATATATACATACATTAATTGACATTTGATATGTACAATAAATATTTTATTTTCTAAATGAATAATTAAAACCGCCACTGTCCTTGAATTCCAATATGTTTTTGAGGTCTTCCATGTGGCTCCTTGTTCATTCCCCCATTAACAACGACACTTCCGTGTTTATTTTCATAAATTGTACGACCATAGTCAATATTATATGATGAACCTCCTCCTTGTTTTTGACCCTCAACTGTGATACGATTTTTGTCATCAGCTGATCGTCTGAAGCGTCTCGAAAACTAAAACACAAAAAATTATTAACATTTTTCCCTAAATCAGGAGCTTTGCTTATATTTTCTTTTTATTATATGATTCAAAAAAGAAGTTAAAATTTGTTTTATAATGACGCTGTTTTCTTCGTAAACATGTGTACGAAAATTTACGAATGCGGAGTTAAAATGTAACCCACTCGGTGAAAACGGCGTCTTAGATAATAATTTTTATACACTGAAAATACAGTTTATTTAATTGAAAAAATAATTGACTGTTTCAATTAAATATTTATTTGATGATATGGTGAAATAACGGATTATATATGAATTAAATAAATTTTGTTTTTAGTGTAAATAATTTTAAATTCTTGGGAGAAAAATATTCACTTACACTTGGTCTGTTCCATTGACTTGGTCGGCTATTAGGAAACTTAGGTTGTGGAAAATGTGTATTTCGTGGTGGTCCTATTTGTGCGTGTGTAACTGCTATAAATGCTACAATTAGCATTACAATAGACAAAATATTCTTCATCTTGACTATTTTTTTTTTTTTAGTAATTATCAACTAAAAAATAAAAATTCAATTTTTTTAGTTTTAGAAGAAAAAAAAAAGATTTTTTAAAATCGTATATAATCTCTTCATTTGAATTAGTTGAAAATTCGTTCACTAATATTTGAATTAGTAAAAATTTCTACTAATTTCAACTAGTGAACGAATTCTTACTAATTGAAATTTAGAGTATATGTGACGCGATCTGAAGAAAAGGACCTTAGAAGCAAAAAGTTATAGGTTACGTTTAGAAATTTTAAAGTGAAAATACACAAAGACGTTCAACTCGTAATGCAAACTAATGATATTTAGGTCTTCATTGCATCCAAAATATTCAATTAAAATTTTACTAACAAAAATAAACTTTTAGTTCAAGTAAAACTATTGTAAACATAACCAATAATTCATTTGCTTCTAAGGTCCCTTTCTTCAGATCGCGTCACATATATATATATATGGATTTTTAATTATATCACAAATGCCTAATTTTAATTATGTTGACTGAGATGCTTACCTCTAATGGTACTGTGAATTAACCTTCTTATAGAAAGTTCAAGTAGCAATTGTATGATGTTTGAGATCAGAACACGTCTTTTATACGTTTATTCACTCATGCAAAAATAATAATCATAATGCTATAGTTTTTCTTCATCTCGATTTACTCTTGTGTGCATATACAAACAAATAAACACATTCATGTGTATGCGAAAGAATGAAATCGGGGAGTTTCAATAATCTGTTCTGCAAGACATATATTTGAGAATAATTTTCCACGACAACTGTCCAGCAGTAGTTTAACACTAGGCGAAGGTCACGATAAATTTCTACATAGAAAAAGATGCAAAGTAAACTAATCGAAGAACTGAGGAATATCCCAATATGTAGATATATAGTCTTAAAAGTAATATGATTCATGACGATAACTTTAATGCAAATTATATTATTAGAGATAACAGAGGAACTCCCCGAGTTTGTTCATTCGCATACACATATGAATGTGTTTCTTTGTTTTTACACAAGAGTAAGTCGAGATGAAGAAAAACTATAGCATTATGATTATTATTTTTGCATGAGTGAATAAACGTATAAAAGATGCGTTCTGATCTCAAACAGCATACAATTGCCACTTGAACTTTCTACAAGAAGGTTAATTCGCAGTACCATTAGAGGTAAGCATCTCAGTCAACATAATTAAAATTAAGCATTACTATTGTCATATAATTAAAAATTCATATATACAACCAGAGAAATGATAGATTGGTAAAAATAAAACATTTCTCTGGGTGTACTCTCTAAATTTCGATTAGTGAGAATTCGTTCACTATATTTCAAATTAGTAGAAATTTTCACTAAATTCTAATGAAATATTTCCATTCAATTTAGTGGTATTTTGTTTTTTTTTTACTTAAGCTTTGTTGAAAAATGATTAAAAATGATTAGAAAATTTTTACTAATTCAAATATTAGTAAATAAATTCTCCCTATAATTCAAATTTAGAAATTTTTTTTCTTTTTTTCTCCTAAAACTAAAAAAAATTGAATTTTTATTTTTTAGTGATAATTACTAAAAAAAAAATAGTCAAGATGAAGAATATTTTGTCTATTGTAATGCTAATTGTAGCATTTATAGCAGTTACACACGCACAAATAGGACCACCACGAAATACACATTTTCCACAACCTAAGTTTCCTAATAGCCGACCAAGTCAATGGAACAGACCAAGTGTAAGTGAATATTTTTCTCCCAAGAATTTAAAATTTTTGTACACTAAAAACAAAATTTAATTAATTCATATATAATCCGTTATTTTACCATATCATCAAATAAATATTTCATTTAAACAAATAATTATTATTTCAATTAAATAAACTGTATTTTCAGTGTATAAAAATTATCTAAGTCGCCGTTTTCACTGAGTGGGTTAAATATTTTAACTCTGCATTCGTAAATTTTCGTACTCATGTTTACGAAGAAAACAGCGTCATTATAAAACAAATTTTAACTTCTTTTTTTAATCATATAATAAAAAGGAAATTTAAGCAAAGCTCCTGATTTAGGGAAAAATGTTAATAATTTTTTGTGTTTTAGTTTTCGAGACGCTTCAGACGATCAGCTGATGACAAAAATCGTGTCACAGTTGAGGGTCAAAAACAAGGAGGAGGTTCATCATATAATATTGACTATGGTCGTACAATTTATGAAAATAAACACGGAAGTGTCGTTGTCAATGGGGGAATGAACAAGGAGCCACATGGAAGACCTCAAAAACATATTGGAATTCAAGGACAGTGGCGGTTTTAATTACCTATTAATTTAGAAAATAAAATATTTATTGTACATATCGAATATCAATTAATGTATGTATATATATTTTAAACTAGAATTTTGCATTTATTAGTTTACATTTATAAATTGTATTACTAGAAATTTAAGTTAAGAAGAAATATACACTGTTTATTGAAAAATAAATTTTTATTATTCCTATTAGTATATATCAATAAGTAATATTATTTTAAATTTTGGTTTAAATTTTTAATTATATTTATGAGGCCTTCCATGGTTTTTTTCAGAATTAAACACGTTTTTGGTTGTTTTTCTTACAAATATATTAATAATTAAAAATTTTTGAAACCTTTTATTTAGAACTAGCTAAAAGAAACGCGCGTAAACGCGCGAGATATCTGCAATTTTTTATGAAAAATTTATTTTTATTTGACGGACACTTTTTGGAATTTTGATCTCACAAAAATAATAATATTATTTTTGTAATCGTTACTGTATTACTATTTCAACATTATGGTGTTATAATAATATAATACCTATTATTGCCCAGTCAATATGACCTTTAAATTTTGTACTCAAATAAAGATTATACAATGCTACGATCGTCGAATTGTCAGCAATACATTTAAATGACCCATCTCAGGATCCATGCAAGGTGAATTCCTATTTTGTTTACCACAAGGCCCATGAACTTAAAATCGCTTTACAATGTTAAAAAGTTCTGGATTCTTTATTTCGTCTGTGATTTCAGCACATATCATTTTATTTAAAGTTTCTGAATCGCAAATTTGTGTACGTAAACAAATAGTTAAACGCACATGTGTCAATCCACGCTTTTTTCTTCACTATGAAAGACGATACATATAAAATTGTAAATGAATAAAATTACAAGTACCTTGAGTATGCTTAAGGTTAACAGTCCATCCAGGATCACCATAAGGAAACATTGTAGGATATGTCATAGGATCAAAATTTTCCCTAACAATAAGACTAGAAATTATTTTCTTATTATTTTCTGTTGTGCATACTGAATTTACATCAACATGTAAATCCCTCTTCAATTTCTGTAGATAATTTCTTCATCTTACAGGACAAACTTTTTTCTTTGGGTATTTTCTTTTCATTCTCAGTTTCAGTAGACAGAACTCTGTTGTCATTTTTACTGGGAAAAGTCTTTAAAAAATATGAAAGGTTTAGTTCACCATTTTCAACTTCTTTAGCTCGATTTATGAAAAGACAATTCCAATCATTCTCTACAAATCGAAATCCTAATATTAGACATTCTAACTGCCGGAAAATTATTTAATTAATTGTTTTCAAAAAATGATATCAAATGCTTGCTCAT
The DNA here is from genome assembly GCF_019393585.1 of Leptopilina boulardi. Lineage (NCBI taxonomy): Eukaryota > Metazoa > Arthropoda > Insecta > Hymenoptera > Figitidae > Leptopilina > Leptopilina boulardi. Next base: position 398,731 of record NW_026137921.1, read on the forward strand.
TATATTATTATCAGTTTCATAAATTAATCTTTTAATTTACACTGTTAACCAATACAGATGTTGCAAATGCTATTGCATTATACTTTACACTTAACTGTACCAATCGGTTGTTGATCAACATCTACAAAAAATTCTGTTGGTTTGAAAGGAAACAATCTAATTAAATATTCTATTTGGTGAATATTCAAACACCCTGCATTAAGGCTATCAAAAATATAAAGTCTTACTCCATCGTAATAAACACAAATCCAATGACCAGCATTGTTATTACCGCTAAAAACTATTTGAATATGTTTAACTCTTTCTCTAATTGGAACAATTAAATCAAGCATTTGTAAATACAAAGTACTTTGCATAATGAAAAAAGAATTTGAATCATTTTTTGATAATTCTTGAAATTTATACATGTTCATATCATTTAACATTTCATTTACATTTTCAATAATTTTAAAATCTTCATTACTTAAAATAAAATACTCTTCTATGTTCGACATGGTATCCTTCTTCAACTTTCAAACTGTTGATAAAGCCAATTTTCAAAACAAATCGTTTATTTTAGTTTATTGCTTTAAAAAATTTACTTACATGTGTTTCACCTATAAAATATTGCATTAACTATAATTCAGCTAACTTATGCAACAATGATAGTCTTTTATGAACGTGAATTAGCGTTGTTTAATCTTTTTCCACATTACATCATTTTCGATAATGATTATTATTAAACTTATTTTCCTCTGCACTTTTTATTAATATTCAAATCAATATTCAACTCACAAACTATTATTTAACCCATAAAACAATTTTAACCCTTAAAACAATATTCAAACCTCTTTCTATCTATTTAAATACTTTTCCAAAAGCCAGCATCCTCTATTCTCAAACAGTCAATATTTTTTTTTCAATATCGAAATATATTCAATGCCAATGTTATCCAATATCATATTTTATTATCCTCAAAATCCAAATATCTTTAATGCCAAAATTACCCAATACCAAAAAATTTTTCCAAAAGACAGCTTCCACTATTATAAAACAATCAATATTTTTGTTGCATTATTAAAATATATTCAATACTAATGTTATCCAATATCTTTCTTTATCCTCAAAATCGTAATATCTTTAATGCCAATGTTATTTAATACCAAAAAAACTAAATGGATTGAAGTATTTTTTATATGAAACATTTAGGACAACCAAAAGAAACAAATATCTTCAATACCAATATCATGCCATATCCATATTTATCTTTAAAATACATATATAATTATTAATACTATACAAAAATAGGAATATATTTTTTGGGCCCAATACAAAAATGAAAAAGACAAATATAATATAAGAAGATTCAACACCTGCAGTAAGTTATTGATCGACAAATTGCAGAAAAATATTATAAACTTTATAATAATCAAGTTAAGTTACCTGAGACTATTAGAATCTTTTTTTATCAACACTACTACAATGTTGTTGAAACGGTAGTCGGTTGCTCTATGTTTATCTTACATCAGCAGTAGCCGTTTCACTCCATTGAGGAGAAGTGTTATACCCCCACTCTACCAATCTGGGCCTATATTAAGTTCTCGCGAGTGGCAGATATTACGGTAGGCCTGAGTGGCATCCTCGGGGATAGGTGTTGGTAAGTTAAGTATGAATACACCACTTCCACTCACTGGGATTAAACGGTTATCATCTATATCGCATATACAATAATAAAAAAATTTCCCTCAACCCAAGACTGTTAGGACGAATCGAGCGATCACGGATTGGGTCCTGAAAAGGGAAGTGGTATATCTTCATTCTATCGGCCTGTCCCGGGCTCAGACCTCGAGTAAGTCAATTACAGCGGGGGCCTGTATGACGTTCTCGGGCTTAATGACAATATTATTTTATGACGCTTAATGAGTTTTTCAAAAAAATTATAAAATTTTTAAATATAAACACTGTTTAATTTATTTTGACATATTCGTTTTCCTCAGAAGTTCACGATTACGATCATATATTGCTCCAATAATAACACAGGCACAAAAAAAAATTCAGGTCCCAAAAAACACAACCCCATATTCCTATGTTTTTGTGGTCGCTGAAACCGAATATGACCATTAACAATTTTTTTGACGACCCATTTTCCCGCAACCACCCCTTGCACCTACTCACGGGGGTTGGAGTTTCAAATTAAAAAAAAATTGAGTATGGTGTCTATTCCAATGTTTTTTTGGGTCGCTTCATCCCAAAAACACCATTGAAAACAAATCCTTTCTTTCCTTAACCCCGTACAACCCTCTGGGAGAGGGTTAAAATTTTAAATTTCACAAAAAGTCAAGTTCGGTGTCTAATCCTACGTTTCTTGGGGCGCTGAAATCAAAAAACACCACCAAAAACAAATTCTTTACCCCCTTAACCCGCTAAAACCCCTGGGAGGGGGTTGGAATATCATTTTTCACGCCGCTAAGTGTAGAAAAATAAATTTCCTTAAGACTTTGTAGGTGCGTATTTGTGTAATCATAGGTAACTTTCAAGAAAACTTTATTGTTGGTGATGTTTTTTGGTTCCCTGGCGGATTCGATTTACGTAATGTCTACTTAACTAAGCGGACTTTAGGTAGACATTAGGTAGACATGTAAAAAAACGTATAAAAAAGCTATTAATCGACTTATTATGATAAAAAAAAGTTGATAAAAGGGTAAATGAATGTTTATAGAGTAAATTCGTACAAAATTTGTAATTAATAAAGCAATAAATAATTAATAATGAATGGAAATGTGCGCGAGGTACCTGATTAGTTCAGCTGTACAATTATTTTCGTGCTATTTTCATGAAAAGAATATAAATTAACTCCAAAAACAATTGATATTTATAAAAAAGTGTAAAATTGATTTAATTTGAGTGTTTGCAATACGAATTATTAAATAATAATTAAGTTTTTATCAAATGTGAATAGTGTTGTGAAAACCTGTGAAAACTAATGAGTTACTACATTACCGATCGCATATGACAATAAAAAGTTCTCGATGAGTGTAACAAAAAAGCTCCAATTTAACCAAGTACATAATTTCCGAGATTGCCAGAGATGGCGCCACCAGTTTTTACAATACAGTGCGAGCATGTTTTCTTCCAAGCTTTTGCTTTGAAAGAAAATAAAAAGTGAATTTTAAAATTCAGAATAAAGTTATACAAATAATTATTGATTTCATAATTGTTTCTCGTTCAAAATTACGGACATGATTGCAGCTTTTTTGTTACACTCATCGAGAACTTTTTATTATCATATGCGATCGGTAATGTAGTAACTCATTAGTTTTCACAGGTTTTCACAACACTATTCACATTTGATAAAAACTTAATTATTATTTAATAATTCGTATTGCAAACACTCAAATTAAATCAATTTTACACTTTTTTATAAATATCAATTGTTTTTGCCGTTAATTTATATTCTTTTCATGAAAATAGCACGAAAATAATTGTACAGCTGAACTGATCAGGTACCTCGCGCACATTTCCATTCATTATTAATTATTTATTGCTTTATTAATTACAAATTTTGTACGAATTTACTCTATAAACATTCATTTACCCTTTTATCAACTTTTTTTTATCATAATAAGTCGATTAATAGCTTTTTTATACGTTTTTTTACATGTCTACCTAATGTCTACCTAAAGTCCGCTTAGTTAAGTAGACATTACGCAAATCGAATCCGCCAGGGGTTCAGCGACCCAAAAAACATAAGATTAGACACCGTACTCGATTTTTCGTGAAAAATGAAATTCCAACCCCCTCCAGGGGTTGTAGGGGGTTAAAAGGGTAAAGAATGTGTTTTTGTTGGTGTTTTTTGATTTCAGCGACCAAAAAAACATAGGAATAGATACCGTACTCGACTTTTTGTAAAAATTGAAATTCCAACCCCTTCTCAGGGGGTTGTAGGGGGTTAAGGATTTGTTTTTAGTGGTATTTTTCGGATAGAGCGACCCAAAAAACATTGGAATTGACACACTACTCGATTTTTTTGTTTTTAGTGGTATTTTTCGGATTAAGCGGCCCAAAAAACATAGGATTAAACACCGTACTTGACTTTTCGTGAACAATGAAATTCCAACCCCCTCCCAGGGGTTGTAGGGGGTTAAGGATTTGTTTTTAGTGGTATTTTTCGGATTAAGCGACCCAAAAAACATTGGAATTGACACACTACTCGATTTTTTTGTTTTTAGTGGTATTTTTCGGATTAAGCGACCCAAAAAACATAGGATTAAACACCGTACTCGACTTTTCGTGAACAATGAAATTCCAACCTCCTCCAGGGGTTGTAGGGGGTTAAAAGGGTAAAGAATGTGTTTTTGTTGGTGTTTTTTGATTTCAGCGACCAAAAAAACATAGGAATAGATACCGTACTCGACTTTTTGTAAAAATTGAAATTCCAACCCCTTCTCAGGGGGTTGTAGGGGGTTAAGGATTTGTTTTTAGTGGTATTTTTCGGATTAAGCGACCCAAAAACATTGGAATTGACACACTACTCGATTTTTTTGTTTTTAGTGGTATTTTTCGGATTAAGCGACCCAAAAAACACTACTACAATGTTGTTGAAACGGTAGTCGGTTGCTCTATGTTTATCTTACATCAGCAGTAGCCGTTTCACTCCATTGAGGAGAAGTGTTATACCCCCACTCTACCAATCTGGGCCTATATTAAGTTCTCGCGACTGGCAGATATTACGGTAGGCCTGAGTGGCATCCTCGGGGATAGGTGTTGGTAAGTTAAGTATGAATACACCACTTCCACTCACTGGGATTAAACGGTTATCATCTATATCGCATATACAATAATAAAAAAATTTCCCTCAACCCAAGACTGTTAGGACGAATCGAGCGATCACGGATTGGGTCCTGAAGAGGGAAGTGGTATATCCTCCCTCTATCGGCCTGTCCCGGGCTCAGACCTCGAGTAAGTCAATTACAGCGGGGGCCTGTATGACGTTCTCGGGCTTAATGACAATATTATTTTATGACGCTTAATGAGTTTTTCAAAAAAATTATAAAATTTTTAAATATAAACACTGTTTAATTTATTTTGACATATTCGTTTTCCTCAGAAGTTCACGATTACGATCATATATTGCTCCAATAATAACACAGGCACAAAAAAAAATTCAGGTCCCAAAAAACACAACCCCATATTCCTATGTTTTTGTGGTCGCTGAAACCGAATATGACCATTAACAATTTTTTTGACGACCCATTTTCCCGCAACCACCCCTTGCACCTACTCACGGGGGTTGGAGTTTCAAATTAAAAAAAAATTGAGTATGGTGTCTATTCCAATGTTTTTTTGGGTCGCTTCATCCCAAAAACACCATTGAAAACAAATCCTTTCTTTCCTTAACCCCGTACAACCCTCTGGGAGGGGGTTAAAATTTTAAATTTCACAAAAAGTCAAGTTCGGTGTCTAATCCTACGTTTCTTGGGGCGCTGAAATTAAAAAACACCACCAAAAACAAATTCTTTACCCCCTTAACCCGCTAGAACCCCTGGGAGGGGGTTGGAATATCATTTTTCACGGCGCTAAGTGTAGAAAAATAAATTTCCTTAAGACTTTGTAGGTGCGTATTTGTGTAATCATAGGTAACTTTCTAGAAAACTTTATTGTTGGTGATGTTTTTTGGTTTCAGCGACCCAAAAAACATAAGATTAGACACCGTACTCGACTTTTCGTGAAAAATGAAATTCCAACCCCCTCCAGGGGTTGTAGGGGGTTAAAAGGGTAAAGAATGTGTTTTTGTTGGTGTTTTTTGATTTCAGCGCACAGTGGCCGATTTCTCGAAAAATCTGGCCAAAAATCGAAAAATGATATGATTTCAACCAAAATTGGTATACCCATGTTTTTTGGGCTTCTCAATTCAAATTTTACATTGGTTGTGTCAAATTCAAAATGGCGGATCCAAAATGGCCGTTTAGATTTTAAAAAACTTTGCTGAAAATCGAAAAATGATACGATTTCAACCAAAATTGGTATACCCATGTTTTTTGGGCTTCTGAATTCAAATTTTACATTGGTTGTGTCAAATTCAAAATGGCGGATCTAAACTGGCCGTTTAGATTTTAAAAAACTTTGCTAAAAATTAAAAAATTGTACGATTTTAACCAAACTTAGTATACTTACGTTTACTAGGTTTCTGAAATCAAATTTTACATTTGTTTTATCAAATTCAATATGGCGGATCCAAAATATTTGCTGGTATTATAAAATTGCGTAAATGTGTTATAGCTTATTTTTTTTAAATTACAGACAATGCTTAAATTTTAGTTTAAAGCGAATGCGAATGAAGAAAAAGTCAGTCTTTCACGTTCAGTTGCACCGCCGGCCGGTGCAACGCGCTGTCGGTAAACCGCGCTTAGTGAAATAAAAAGTGATACCAAAACTGCAGGGGCAGCTTGGGGCAACTGATTTCAATTAAAATGGATTAAAAATATATTCTAGTTTATGATAATACCAGGTAGAGCGCGGATATCGGTGGATTTCACAACTATTTTCATGATTTACGTTGATAAAACAATACAAAAATCGTCGCCATGAATAGCGATGTTTAATGTCATTTTTTAAAAACTGTACGTTTTAAATGTGATTATAAATACATTCAACATATTTCATACACCTTTGTTAATAATTCCCAAAAAAAGATATTCAAAAATCTGCTGTATATTAGTATATTTTCACTATTTTAACTGTGACGAAAATTTATAGTTATGAAACGTTCTGAGTAAATCTCTGGCAAAGATCACTTTTACTTGTTCACATAATAAATTGGTGATAAAAAAAGTGTAATTTTTTTTCGCAAAATTATGCAGTGAACCCTCCTTTATAATATTCAACAATAAAAAGTATAAATTTCTAAAAAAAATTTTTTGACTTTTGGCCAGGTTTTTCGGGAAATCGGCCACTGTGCAGCGACCAAAAAAACATAGGAATAGATACCGTACTCGACTTTTTGTAAAAATTGAAATTCCAACCCCTTCTCAGGGGGTTATAGGGGATTAAGGATTTGTTTTTAGTGGTATTTTTCGGATTAAGCGACCCAAAAAACATTGGAATTGACACACTACTCGATTTTTTTGTTTTTAGTGGTATTTTTCGGATTAAGCGACCCAAAAAACATAGGATTAAACACCGTACTCGACTTTTCGTAAACAATGAAATTCCAACCCTCTCCAGGGGTTGTAGGGGGTTAAAAGGGTAAAGAATGTGTTTTTGTTGGTGTTTTTTGATTTCAGCGACCAAAAAAACATAGGAATAGATACCGTACTCGACTTTTTGTAAAAATTGAAATTCCAACCCCTTCTCAGGGGGTTGTAGGGGGTTAAGGATTTGTTTTTAGTGGTATTTTTCGGATTAAGCGACCCAAAAAACATTGGAATTGACACAATACTCGATTTTTTTGTTTTTAGTGGTATTTTTCGGATTAAGCGGCCCAAAAAACATAGGATTACACACCGTACTCGACTTTTCGTGAACAATGAAATTCCAACCCCCTCCCAGGGGTTGTAGGGGGTTAAGGATTTGTTTTTAGTGGTATTTTTCGGATTAAGCGACCCAAAAAACATTGGAATTGACACACTACTCGATTTTTTTTTTTGAAACTCCAACCCCCGTGAGTAGGTGCAAGGGGGTGGTTGCGGGAAAATGGGTCGTCAAAAAAAATTTTCATGGTCATATACGGTTTCAGCGACCCCTTTCATTACAGTATTTAAAAGGTCATCGACCATCTTATGAACCCTCAACCAAAAGCTGTTTTGACAACAAAAATTTCAGGTAGAAACCGTCGAGAACCCTAATTATCAAAGTAAAGATATATATGTATATATAATCTAATAATAATGAGAAAAATCAAGTACTAAGAAAATGTGAATGACTGACGGAATGAATACAAAGATTATTATACTATAATAATTTCGATAATAATATTTAAAATTACTTATGAAGCTTAAAATCAAAAATAATTGTATTTAACTACTTTTTAGCAATGTTGTCTGCACGTCAACTAGCAGAAATCGCAATTGTTTATACTCGTAAATTATTAAAATTAAGTAAGTTAAACTTGCATTTACACATTTTCCTTATTGGATTCCTTTGTAACATTAAAGAAATGATCATGTAAGATCATTGTAGCGTTTAAGTGATTGAATTTTAGATTGTCCCGTGAAATTTATTCAATTATTATTTAATAATTTTTTTAGTTGTAAAATTATAAAAAATTGTTCTGAAAGAGATTTATTCCTCTCATTTTCATTGACATTTTTAAAAAAAAGTAGACCTGAATCCAATTATTAGAACGGAAGATATAGCAGTTTAAAATTTTTTGTTATTATTGCAAATCTCGTAAACTAACAAATATTTTAAGCTGCAATTTACGTTAAAGATTAGTCTTACTATATATAACAAAATTCCAAAGTTTCATTGCAATCGGTTAAGCTACTCCGAAAAAGTCAAAATCTCACCTACTTAAGGAATCAAAAAAATTTAATTTTTAAATTTATTGTGTTTAAGGTTTATTAAATATTAATTAATATGTGCTTAATTTATTAATTTCTAAATTATATATTTAATTATCCTTGATAAAACATAGCATCTTTAAATTTGAAAAAATCCAAAACGAAAATTTTGAAACTAGAATCAGAAAAATTTTCAAACTACACACTAGTCTATTATCAAATAAATATTTATTTGATAATTGATAAGTAACCAATTATTTGAATCAAATATATTTTGGATATATTTTTTTTTATTAGGTAACAAATTTTGTACTGATTTTTTTTACCAAAAAACTCAAAATTTTTATTAAAACACGTGCCATTTTCACAAAAATCGGTTTTTTCAAAATCCCCTACTATCTTCTATAAATTTTGTGTTATAAATAAAGAAAAAATTTGGTTTCTTGTTCTATGTTTAAGGAGTTAAAAATAATTATGATGAAAGAAAAGGAAATTTTTGTATTTTTAAAATATAAATTTTTAATGTTCATATACTTGAAGGTGAATTTTATTATTCTCTGTACGTATATATGTGTAACTAACAATTTACTTAAAATAACCTATAAAAATTTCTCAGAACTCAAAACCGTTTTAACAACATTGAGGTCGTACATTTTATTGAAGCTGCACTTTATTAAAGCAATTATTATTGTCCCGTTGGATTCACGCGCGAAATACTTTTCCCACCTTGAATTAAATTGTCGAGTCTTATCTTCATTGAGAGAGTGAGAGAGATGGTATTTCAATTGGCTTGAATTTTATTTTTCCTGTGTAATTTCGCCGATATTGGATAAGATGAAGCCAGAATACATGGCATTGCGGTACTTATTGGGATGAGTGCTGATTTAATTAAAATTCCATAGACACACACACATACACATATATATGTATACGGTTTTGATATACATATATATGTATAACATATAGGTAAATGTAACGAGATTTGTTCCGTCTGAAATTTTGTACAAAGCGACCCAAGCTCATCAAGCAATTAGCTAATGAAGTTGGCATAGGAGTCGAGGTGTATATATATATATATATGTGTAGGTAAAGTCATAATTGCACAAATCTCCATGAGGATATATACTTGCATAAATATACGCGCAAGAGTAAAACTTTCTAGGTGGTTTGTACAATCTTGCCATTAATGGAAACTTGCTTCTAAATGGCGTCAGTCTTAATGCAGCATAAAGCCCCCGCCTCCCCCTCTTTCACGCGAATCACTGTAATTCGGATTCATAAAGTGGGTTGCAATTATTTACGCATATTTACCCTTTTGATGCATAACGTTAGGAGAAAAAAAATTCATTACTTCAAGGGAAATAACCTTCTTTTGACAATGCTGCCATCCAAAGTAAAACGATGCTGAAATGCAGTGCAAAACTGAAAAACCGTAACTTCATTTTTCAAATAGGTTATGTTGACCATTACATTATTTTTCTTCTGCAAGAATATAGATATTGAAATTATGAAAAGTTTGATCTATATCAGGAGTCAATTACGTAACTTTTTCCGGATTCCACATTTCATATTCCGTATTCCACTTTATACATTCCGGATTCTACATTCTAAATCTTATATTCCGGATTCCACTTTTCACATTCCGTATCCGGGATTCTACTTTTCACATTCCGTATTCCGAATTTCACATTCCGGATCCCACTTTCAAAATTCCGTATTTCAGATTCCACATTCTGGATCCCATATTCCGATTTACACTTTCCGGATTCCACATTACGGATTCCACTTTTAAAATTCTGTTTTCCCGATCCTATATTTCATATTCCGTATCCGACTTTCCACATTCCAGATCCCACATTGTGTATTCCATGTTCCACATTCCATATTCCACTTTCAGAATGTGGGATATGTTATTCGTAATTTTGTAAGTGGAATCCGAAATGTGAAATCCGTAATACGGAATGTAAAAAGTGGAATCCGGAATGTGGAAAGCGTAATACGGAATATGGGATTTAGAATGTAGAATCCGGAATTTTGAAAGAGGAATCCGGAATGTGGGATCCGGAATACGGAATGTGAAATAGGGGATTTTGAAAGTGGAATCCGGAATCTGGAATTTTGCAAGTGGGATTCGGAATATGGAATACGGAATTTTGGGATCCGGAAAAAGTTACGTAATTGACATCCAGGTAGAAATAATTATTTCTACCATAACAAAATAAAATCACAGAAAATTAAAAGGTATTAAAATAAGCTGCAACGCTTATTATTTTAATCAAATTTTGCTTATTTTAATCCATTTTGGAATTAAAATAAGCAAAATTGGATTAAAATAATAAGCATTGCAGCTTATTTAAATGCCTTTTAATTTTCTGTGATTTGATCGAAATTTTAATAATTTATTCAGGCGTTAAAATTTTGATTAACGTTTCTTTTTAAATAATAATAATAAATCCTATTTTATTGCTACGCGAAAATTCCTTTATTTGAATTGTTGACGCAAAGTCGTTAGAGCAAGAGAGACTCGCGAAGCTCAAGCTCAGGGATCTTTAATTCTCATAAAAGTATTTTAATAAAACAGTATACAGTGTCTTGGTTTTAGTTTTTCTTGCTTTAATCTCCAAGGAGATAACGCACCAAAGTAGGAAGGGTACTTTAATAAAAAGCGTCAGAGATTGTTAGTGCAAACGCTAGAAAACTCTCTCTCTCTCTCTCTTTCTCCTTTACGTCTCGACGAAGTATTACCTTTAAGAATTCAAGGGGGATGAAGTTTGGCAGCCGAGAAAACACCCAGGCTTAAGCCTGAACGTCGTGTTCTAGCTGGCAAAAAATAAAAAAAGAAACGAAAAAAAAATATATATATCCAACTCGCAAGCCAGAAAAACGAGGTAAAACTCCCAGTCAGTCTCATTCAGTAAAAGGATTGCACCCTCAAATTTACCAAATGGATTTTTAAAATACTTTCCTTTTTCTCATTCAACACTTTACCCCACTTTTCAAAAATTTTAAACGATTCAACAAAATTTCACTCACTGCATGAAATAAATTACATTTTCATTCTTATCTGAAAAATTTTTTTTTGCCCTCTCATATTTATTATGAGAAAATGGAATTTTGTCTATTTTTATTTTTCCCATCCACATGAAAAGTAAATAAATTTAAAATTGCGTCTTCGATGATATTTGTCTAGACATGTTATATGTGTGTAATTTTCTTTTTCTCTCATCCTCTCTGACTCTCTTTATTTTCACTATCTTATATTTTACACGAAAGTACTCCCACGCTTGAGCGCGTAGACAAATAATCGTTCCATAAGGATCCTCGGTCAAATATATATATATATATATATATATATACGGAATACGAGGGAAAAAATCTTTCCACTCCCAGACGTTGAATTAGTAAAATTAGTTTACCCTGAAGGTTCTTTTTCCAAAGAAATATCCAAGAAAACCACGATACGCTGTCAGCGTACTTTTTTGCAAACACTTTATATTTCATCTTGAGAGTAAACGTTATTTTTCCAGATATATCGTGTACTATCATTTTTTATCAACTAGGATATACCTCTATCTCTTTTTCGCGCGCTACCTACCGTCTCTCGTACAAATTGAAAAGATTTTTTACATTTAAGCCTGAAAAATGGAAGCAGACATTGTACAATCTATTCCTAGTGTGTGTGTGTGTGTGCCCAAGTATTTTATATAAATGTGTTTCGCGGTATTTTTTTTTATAAAAGTATATTTAATTTAAAGAATGAAGGAAAGTAATTTTTTTCTTATGAAGACCGTTATTTATTAAAAGATGCGGTTTCTAATATCGTGAAGAAATTTGAGACAATACAATTGAAAAAAACGGTCCCAACAATCTCAATAAATATCATATTTGAGTCAACAGTCTTAAGTCTCAACAGACTCAGCGGTCTCAAGTTTCAAATGTTCCAAGTTTCAACAGTCCCAACTCTCAACGGTCTCAATTCTCGACGATCATAAGTTTCAAAAGCTCCAAATCTTAACGGTTTCAAGTATCAAAAGTCTCAACGATCTCAAGTCTTAACAGTTTCAACTCTCAATGGTCTCAAATTTCAACAGTTCCAAGTCTCAACGGTCTTAAGTTTCAACAGCCCCAAATCTTAACTGTTTCATTATCAAAAGTCTCAACGATCTCAAGTCTCAACAGTTTCAAGTCTCAATGGTCTCAAATTTCAACAGTTCCAAGTCTCAACGGTCTTAAGTTTCAACAGCCCCAAATCTTAACGGTTTCAAGTATCAAAAGTCTCAACGATCTCAAGTCTCAACAGTTTCAAGTCTCAATGGTCTCAAATTTAAATAGTTCCAAGTCTCAACGGTCTTAAGTTTCAACAGCCCCAAATCTTAACGGTTTCAAGTATCAAAAGTCTCAACGATCTCAAGTCTTAACAGTTTCAACTCTCAATGGTCTAAAATTCCAACAGTTCCAAGTCTCAACGGTCTTAAGTTTCAACAGCCCCAAATCTTAACGGTTTCAAGTATCAAAAGTCTCAAAATTCAATAGTCGCAACGATATTTGAGACTTTTGAATTGAATTGAAAATTTAATTTTGTGACTTTTGATATTTAAGACTGTTGAAACTTGAGACTTTTGATGCTTGAGATCGTTGAGATTGTTAAGACTGTTGAAACTTGAGACTTGATATTTGAGAATATTGAGCTTTGGGACTGTTAAAATTTGAGACTGTTGAGATCGTTAAGACTATTGAGCCTTGAGACTGTTGAAATTTGAGGCAGTTATGTCTATTGAGACTTAAGATTATAGACTTGGGACTGTTGAAACTTGAAACTTTTCATATTTGAGAATGTTGAGCCCGGTGACTGTTGAAATATGAGACCATTGAGACTTGAAACTGTTGAAACTTGAGATCGTTGAGACTTTTGAATTTTGAGACTTTTGATACTTAAAACCGTTGAGACTTAGGGTTGTTGAAACTTAAGACCGTTGAAACTTGGGACTGTTAAAACTTGAAACTTTTTGATACTTCAGAACGTTGGACTGTTGAGTCAGATCATATTTAAGATTGTGGGTACCGTTGAGAATTAGGACATTAGGACTTAAAAAGTCTCAAATTTCAACAGTCTCAACGATTTAAACAGTTCCAAATTTCAACGATCTGAAGTTTCTACAGTCCTAAGTCTCAACGGTCTCAAATATCAAAAGTCACAATTAAGTCTCAACGTACTCAAGTTTAAATAGTCCCAAATCTGAAATTTTAACAGTCCCAAGGCTCAATAGTCTCAACGATCTCAAGTATCAAAATTTTCAAGTTTTAACTATCCCAAGTCTCAACGGTCTCAAATATCAAAAGTCTCAATAGTCTCTACGATCTCAACTGTCTATTTGGTCCCAAAAGTCTCAATTCTTAACAATCTGAATTGTCTCATGTTACAACTTTTTGAAGTCTCAATAATTATTGGTCCTTGGTCAGGCAACCCTAAAAAAATATCATTTTGAATGTACTCAACTGTTTTTAAGAGCATTGGAATTAATGGACAGAATTAGTTACTTTTTACCAATAATAAGGTAAATGTACACAATTACGGCATGTTAAGGCCCTTCCTGAGAATTTTATTTTTCTTATTTTATCAAGTAACTTAAAATTTAAGAAAACAATTGTATTGTAAAAATTAATCAATCATTTTCAATTTTTCATTTTATATATCTGTTCAAAAATTAAATTTATATTATTTTTTAATATTTTTTAAATCCTTTCAATTGTATGTAATTCCGTTCTAAAAATTTTGTCATGTAACTAATTCCGTTCCAACTTGTCCATAATTGCGGCATATTCCAGGTTTTCACACATACTTATATATAAAATATCAATTTGTTTGATAATAATTATTCTTATAAGAATATTAATAACATAATCTTAAAATTAGTTTAAGATTGTGTTTAAAAGGGAATTTTTTACACAGATGTCAAATAAAATAATGTTTATTCAAATGATAATTTTTGTAATATTCAGTCATTATTTTTCTTCTTTGGTTACTCGCTTTGGTCATTAACTTGTTTTGAAATAATATTATAAATCATTAAACATATATACTTTACGGTCATCAAATAATACTAGAGGATTCAGTTTTTTTAAAACATCTTGAGCATCGTAGATGAGGATATCGTCTCTATCAAGCCAGCGCCAGTTTGTCCCACTCATTTGATTAATTTTTAATTGATATTTTTTCACATTTTGCTTGAATTATTTTCGTGACAATACCTAATAATTCTTATAAAAAACGATACTTTTAAAAATTTGCCTCTTGAAATGATAATTAATAAGTTTAAAATTAAAGAATTGTGAACAAACTCTTTTTCCATTTTACTTAAACTTAAATACGGCGTATAGCACGGAATAATGAATGTATGTATAAAATGTTTTGAACCTAATTCCGTTCATATAATTTTAACAAAATATTTCAAATATGGTTAATAAAATACTAGTACGCAATTACCTCATTTGTTTATTTATAATTTCATTTTTTGTTAAAAAATGTAAACACATTTAATATTCTTATTAGATTCATTAAAATAAGTATAATATAAAACAATGTAATTCCCTATTTACGTGTTTCAAACGGAATAATGTACTTCGTGTGAGAAGAGCGAACATAATTCCGTCTATTTAAAAAAGTATTTTTATATAAAGAAAACTTTTAAAAATAATTCAGCAATAGAAAATATAATTTAAATAGATCATAATTAATCAACAAATTAAAAAATAAATTAAAAAATAAACACACTTCACTTTTAATATCCTTACGAAGATCACCTTCAGTCCTAGCTGTCACTTACAGTATATTGTATTGCACAAAGCTCAGTCGTCGACTGACTGACAAAAACTTTTATTTTCAATACATAAACAAAATAGATGTAATTAAAACACAGAATATTGATCTAATAAATAGCAAAGTTTGTGTTGCAATTTTTCACTTGTTGAAACATTTTATCAATTTCTTATTTCAATTAGTATAAAGAAATAGCACGTAATAACGTACTAGGCCGTAATTGTGTACGTTTACCTTAGTTATTTTTTTTTACTAATGACTGAAGCAAAACGTCAGTTAAAATTTTACTAACATTTAATTATTTTTAAATAGTTGAGATTTAGAGAGTATATTGATGATGAATAGCGCAAACTATATATATATTGGAATATAAATTTTATCCCAGTGCGTCTAGGAAAGAATGAAACTTTATTAGACGCCGGAAAAAAGAAGAAGAGACTTTTAAAAGGTTTTCGATTAAAGAAAAAAAAGTCAAGGCGTTACTTTCTCTCTGAAGTTAAAAATCTTTTTTACGGATGACTGCCACTGGAATCAGGTTGACGTTCATAATATATATATATATATAGATAGATAGAGGGTCGTTTTTCTTCTCCAATTTGGCACTCGTCGAATCGACGCACAATTCGAGATGCTCTGATTCACCTACGATACCATAGTGTATATATAGCGAGAGGAGAGTCACCCCTTGGCTACAATTTTCCACCTCCTTTAAGACGATTTAGTACTCCCCCACTATAATATAGATTCGCACCCATCTCCCAATTCGGAGCAATTTACTTTTCCCTTATGCCGCTTTAGCTTACCCACTTGACTGTTTATCATTCCAAGTTCACCTTTTGCCGTCGTTTTGTGCGCTTCTTAAAAGTTAGAGGGTTTTAGATCAGAATAAGCGTATCAAGGGCCAAATAAGAGGAAAGCAGTAGCAACCCTTACGACCATTTTCATATACCTTCCCTTTACCCTTCATTCCATTTTGGAACGACCAAGAAAACCACATTTCCTTACCCCTTGGCATTGCGCCCATTTGCCTTTATTCGTCTTCATTACATTTTCCCATTTACCACTAACTCCCGTTTTTTGTTTTGTGTTTTTTTTTCTCTTTTTTTTCTCTTGTTTAAATTTCATGTTGTTTCACTCCCTTATGAATTCCTACTGTGTATATATATATATGTATGGGTATATGTATGTGTATCAGTGTATGTGTATTTTTATGTGTATCTTTAGCTTCCTTTTTTCTCTGTGTTTCTTATTCTAGGTAACGAATGCACCTCATCGAATGCGCGCCACACGACCCTTCTGCGCTCTACGACGACCCTTGTCAATTAAACATCCGAGTAACAACCCTCTTTAATTTACCTTCCCCTAGGTCAGCGACTTTCAATCTCTTCCGTGGCTAGACTCAGTCAATAAATTGACTTGAATGGATGGGAAGAGAAAGTTGTTTTTTTCTCTCACTATTTTCGTTTTGTCGCTCCCGTTGCGGGAAATGGAAAAAAATATATATGTGTGTGTGTATAAAAATAAACCCAATTCGCATTGGTACACATAATTTAAATAGGTGTAATCAAAATCTGTAAATGGATAATTTTATCCCTTTAAATTAATTTTTTTTTCAATCTTGTATATTTTATCGGTAGAAAGATACGGATAACTTTACCTGTACAAAAATTTTAAACAGGCCCTGGCTGGGCCCACGTAGGGAAACTCAAAAATCGCATAAAAAAAGGAAACCCGATCGGTGCCACAGAAAAAGCCCTATTTCAGCCCGATTAAAATCGATGAAAACCGAAGCCCGACGAGGGCCTGGTTTGGTCCTGGTCGGGTTTTATGTTTCAACCAGGTCAGGGCCAGGTTGGCGATTCTGCACTGTCAAGTCAGGGACAAATCAGGGCTGATTCTGTGATTCGCCCTACTTTAAGATGATTTAAAAATTTATTGAAATTAGGGTCTGACCACGGCCATGTGTGGGCCTGGTCGGGTTCCTTGTTTCATCCACGTCAAGGCCAGGTCAGTGCTGATTCTGCGGTCCGATTAGAGTCACTGAAGGAACTCTATATTTTAGCCCAACTAAAATCGATCGAAACCGGGGCCCTACCAGGGCCAGGTATTGGCCTGGTCGGGTTCCCTGTTTCATCCAAGTCAGAGCCAGGACAGGGCTTGTCCAATTGGAACTACAGAAGAAGCTCTATTTAGACCTGATGAAAATCGATTGAAACCGGGGTTGTTCTGGTGTGGCCACGTTAGTCTTCCCTGTTTCATCCAGGTCAGGGCCAGGTTAGCGAATTTCAACCCGGATGAAGGTGAAATGCCCAAGCAGAAATTTGCCAATATGGCTTTGACCTGGATGAAATAGAAAAACCGTAACGGGGTCAAACCTGGCCCTGGTCGGGCCCCGGATAAGGTGGATTTTAAACGGGATAAAATAGGGATTCCTATTCATGCAAAAATTTTGAAAGGGCCCTGGCAGGGCTCACGTCGGGAAGCTCGAAATCCGCATGTAACAGGGAACTCGATCGGGGCCAAAGAAGAGTGCCCTACTTCAACGCGATTAAAACCGGGGCCTGGCCAGGGCCTGGTTTGGCCCCGATTGGGTTCCCTGTTTCAACCAGGTCAGGGCCAGGTTGGCGAATTTAGATATGAAATATTTTATTGACTATTTAAAAAATTTTAGAAAATAATTTTTTTTACCTATTTGCAGAAAATTTGTTTCCTTTGATATATATAGTCAATCTTTGTAAACATTTAAGTTGCATGGTTCTAAGTCCACATTACGTTTGTGTATCAGAAGAACGTTTGAAAAAGCTTCCTAAAATCGGATTTATCGCATGTACTCTCTCTCTCTCTCTCTCTCTCTCTCTCTCTCTCGATCTCTCTTGCTCTATCTGTACAGTCAAAGGGGCAGACTTTTGATCTCAAGGGTATACACACAGAGGACGGAACTTGAGCTTTTAAAGGAAAAGAATCTTGAAAATATGAGTGGATTGGATTTAACTTGGCTTATGAAATGGTAATTTCATATATATATATTTATGTATATATAACCCAAAATCAGTGAATACATACAATTTGTTTTTCAATAAAATTCTCGACAACTGAAACGTGCATATATTTTGATATATAAAAAAATTATGCTATTCAAATATCTTATAAGTTTTTTGAAAAAATATATGTTATAGGGAAGTGATCAATCCATTCAAGTCAGAGAGTTAAAACAAATTCAATTATTTTTACGTTTCAATAGCTCCGCTATCTTCATCAATTTTTACTATAAAAATTTTATTCATTTTTAAAATAATATGAATTATCAATTTTTTTTTTATTAGTATATGGTAAAAAAAAAAACTAAAAAAAAAACTTAAAAAACTACATTCTTTAACAAATTATTAGTTTACAGATATTGTGAATAATTACCGTAAAAATAGTTTTTAAAGAAAATTATCTTTTCGAGACAAAATTTCAATTAATATTTTTAAAACGTCAAAATTTTATTTTACCCAATTTTTTTTGTCTCCCAATAAATAACTGGGGCAGAAAAAATTGGGCGAAAATTTTTTAAATTGATCAATCAGAAGTTATCAACTATAAAAATTAGGATTTGATCAATTTTTAAAATTGCGTCAAAATTTTTCTGCTCAATGTTTATTTGAACAAATGAAAATTCTTTAAAATAAAAATTCAGTGTTTTGAAAGTTTTTTTTTCAACTATAAATTCGAAAAAATGAGAATTCGACGAGAAAAGAATTCTTTCTAACATTCTTTCAGTAAAATAAAAATTCTTTTAAATAACTATTCTGTCTAATGAAAATTGGAACAAATAATAATTCTGTCATAATTGAAATTCAATAAAGTAAAGTCTGTAAAATAAAAATTCCCTTAAGTAGCAATTCTGTAATATAAAAATTCGTTTAAATAGAATTTCTGTAAAATAATAATTCGAAGTAATAAAAAAAATCGGCTGTGAATTGAAAAAAATTCTAACAAATTAATTTTTTACCCAAGAATATAAATCTCCATTAGATTCGTATTTAAAGAATATATATATATATACGTATAATATAATTCCACAGGCGAGAATTCATATATATGTATGTATGAAAGATTTTATTAGAAAATTTTTAATTTAATCCGTGAATCTTTGGAGTCAGCAATTTTTGGAGAATGAAATGCAGAAAATGTCCCTCTCGTTTCGTTCTATCAGGAAATATGAAAATGTAATATCCTGGGAAATAGAACGTTGTGAGGGAAAATTTCAGAGAGGTCGAAAGTTGCCAAAACGGGCGTTTGAAGCGAATTAAAATTATTGCCCGTGAAGTTCTCTGGCCCCCAATACACACACACACATAGAGGTTGGACTTTCTCTCTCTCTCTATCTCTTTCTCTCTTTATATATATGTATACAGGAAAATCGGTTTTGAACAGTTGCCAGTATAGACCATGCTTTGCAGTGTGATGCGTGAATTTTCAAAATAAATGCACAAGGCAATATGCAAATGTAAAACTCACATGTTTTGCAATTTCCATAAAATGTGGGAAATCGACTATTGGAACACGTATCGCAAAGTGAGAGTAAACACTTTGTTTATTCTTTCGAAAAACTGAAATTATTAAATTCTCGAATTCTCGAAAGTAAATAGGCGAAATACAATTGTACGTGCGATAAACACATTTTTTTTTTATTATCCGTAAAATTTTGCGATCAGGGTAGGAGTGACAGTCAAAAAACTCATTGTACTTGAGAAAAGGTTTCTGAAATTGTTGAAGAGGTAGTTTTATTTATTTATTTTTTTTTTAAAGTCACGATCCCCAGAGAATAAAATGCATACACTGAAAAAAAGTAGCCATTGATTCAAGAAAACTTTGTACATGTTCGTATTTGATCTAGTAATTTATTTAATTTAATAAAATTTAGTTTAAAACTACAAAAATTTTCTGCATCAAGAAAATATTGAATCAAATACAAAAAATTATATAGGTTTTTATTTATTATTTTTAATTATTGATTAACTAATTTTTTTTTTGCCACTGTACTTTAATTAGTTCGATTAAGTCAAAAAGTAGTTTGTACTGTTGAAGGTAGAAATTTCGGGTTCAATGTACAATAGTAGTTTGAATCTCATCTTTTTAAAAGGTATGAATTTGCCCCAGAATTGGTGTATAATAGCTTTACAAAAGTTCCGAAAATAATTCGGACTGGAATAAATTGAATTCTAAATGAATGCAGAATTTTGTTTAATCCGTAATCCAAAATTTTTAACCGCAATAAATTCAAATTGTTGAGGATTAAATAAAAATTTTTGATTAGTACTGATTTAGATATTTGACTAAACAAATTCTGAATTTGTTGAGAAATTATTTTGTACTGTTTATATATATATATATATCACGGTGCGCCAGAAGGTGGCTTAAATAAAAATGAATTGGCACTTAAAAATTCTTTTTAATTATGATTCTTAGATGAATAACAGACATTTCTCAATAGTTTTTAAAATCAGTTTACGTGCCCGATTTAAATAAAATTAACTTTTTAATATATAAAAACAGTGTTTTATGGGGAATCAGAATTTATTTAATTTAATAAATACTGTAATAAATGATAAAATTATTACTTATTTTCAATTTTACATATAAATAATTATATTGCTGTAGTGTTTGTGTCCGATTTTAAAAAATTAAATTATAATGTTAAAAGAACGATTTTAAGAGTGACAAAATTTATTTAAGAGAGTCGAATGATCGCTGAAATTTTTTGGCAAGAAGAGACCTTTAATTATCGCTCTATAAAAACGGCACTAAACGTGAAAATGATAAACATTGATTTTAAAATACTTTCTTCTCGAAAGACGGACACTTTTTACAAAAGCAGCTAGAGATCCTTATCTTATATAAATTTCCTAAATCCTAAAGATTATACGAATCCATACAAAAACACGATTGCAAAACGAAAAGTAATATAATGATAGGTACATTACCTCCTGCCGCCGTCAGATGGCAGCAGCATGCAGGGCACACAAAGTCGCAGCTGTTATTAGATTACTTTTCTACTTTTTGTTTTGCAACCATGTTTTTCTATGGATTCGTACAGGCTTTTGGATTTAGGAAATTTATAAGATGAGGATTTTGGCTGATTTTGTTAAAAGTGTTCGTGTTTCGAGAAAAAAGTATTTTAAAATCAATACTATTTCACGTTCAGAGCGATAATTAAAGCTTTCTTCTTGCCAAAGAATTTCAGATACCGTTCGACACTCTTAATGCATAAATATAAAAACGAAACAAGAAAATAACTTCATTGTTAATAAATTTATATGAACCCAAATCTAAAACATCTATTATCTATACGCATATAAGTATACATTAAATAAATTCTGGTTCCTCATAAAATACTATTTTTAAATATTTAAAACTCAATTTGTTTTAAATTGGGCACGTAAGCTGATTTTAAAATCTATTGAGAAAAGTTTTTATTCATCTTAGAACCATAATCAAAAAGAATTTTTAAATGACAATTCATTTTTATTTAAACCTCCTTCTGGCTCACCGTGATATACCAAATTACGGAAGTTTTTTTTTGGATTTAATAATATTTGATTGGACTACAGTTACACTGCATTCGGATATTTGGAATACAAATTTTGGATTACTTCTGACACATTACGGATTCAAATTTTGAACCGTACCAAATAAAGATTTCTGAAATACTGATTTTGGTTTATTCTGGACTAATTACAGATTAGTCTTTTTAGACCATACTAAATAAAGATTTTTGAAATACAGATATTGGCTTATTCTGCACTCATTGCTGATTTAGATTTTGGACCGTACTAAATTTTGATTTCTTAAATATAGATTTTGGATTATTTCTGATACATTACAAATATTCAGATTTTGGACCGTACTAAATTCAGATTTCTGAAATACAGATTTTGGCTTATTCTGGACTAATTAGATTGAGATTCTGGATCGTGTTTACTAAATACGGATTTCTGAAATACAGATTTTGTCTTATTCTGCATATACTCAATACAGATTTAGATTATGGACCTTACTAAATACGGATTTCTGAAATACAGATTTTTGATTATTTTAAATTCAATACTGATTCTGGATTCAGATTTTGGATCGTATTTGACGGTAAAAAAAATAATGCATCTCTATATTCTTTTGTGTGTAATAACAAACATGGTCTTCGCGTTTGTTTTCCCTTGCTGTTTTCAGAGTTAAATATCTTATATATTTTCCTATTCGCCAAGAGATAAAATTTCGAAAGTGATAGCATTTTTATTTCCCACTATTTCGATTTGTGTCTGCTGATTTTGATCTTACTTGATAAATGTAAAACTGTTTTTGCGTTAATCTTAAAAATTTTCAGAATTTAATGACTCGCTGAAGAATGACGTCGAAAAATAAATTGACAATTTTTAGAGAGTACGATAAAAATTTATGAGGTTTGGATAAATTTCAAAAATTTAAAAATCTTCCTTGAATATAAAAATCAAAATCGGTATCTATTGTAAGAAAATCTTTTTTCCACCCATTAATTGGTTTTCCTTTATATTTAAAAATTTCCAAGTATCGAAAAATTTGAGATCCACTTCGAAGATATTAAGCGAATTATCCCCCCTCCCCTCGCCTATAAAATTGTATAAGTGAAAACGGAACAGAAACAACAACAACAATAATAATAATAGGGGAAAAAAAACTTGAAGAAAAGTATCAATATTTGGAAAAGTGAATTTATTAAACTGACAGGGTTCCCTTGTGTGTACACATTCTTCGGAATTGTTTTTTCAATAATGCTAGTTCAATGTAGAGAAACTATATCGAGTTTTCAGTTTCCGTTTGATGCGAAAGAAACTTCGGACAGTTTTGTTGGGGCAATAACTCAAAGTTTTATTTCCCGTGGGAGGCAAAAGTATGCTTGGAATGCATTTTCGTGCACTGCATATATCGGACCATACGTGTTTTTACTCGTGTGTGCATTAGAAAGTTCCGGGGAGAGGATACGCCCGAGGGATACTCACTAAAAATCCATCAGTATCGCGAACTCTGATCGTTGCAAGTGGAGAAACATACATCTTTCTCTCTCTCTCTTTCTGTGTCGAGTGCACGCGAGAGAGCGACACAAACGATATTAATGGCACTTTGAATATAAGACAACGGTGAATTGAAATCACATGGTACAGTATTATATCTCCTAACTTGTTATTCGCAAATGGCATGTCATGTTTTTATAATGATTTTGCTTGACCTTTATACTATATGTATACCAAGAGATTTACGACGATCTACTTTCTTCACTGATTTGCGATACTGAGTATTAATTTGATTAAATAAATTGTTTGGTATTTTCTATAATTATCTGTGGAGAAAAAACTCATCCGCCATTTTGTATTTTTAGAAACTAACATTAAATTTGTAATCAGCGACCCCAAAAACCCCAAAGTAAAGATTTTCAAGTGAATTTTATGTATTTTTCAAAAAGTCGTCCGCCATATTGGATCCGCCATTTTTAATTTTTAAAAACTGACCCCGGATTTGTATAATCAGCGACCCCAAAAACCCCCAAGTAATCAGTCACGGTGCGCCAGAAGGAGGTTTAAATAAAAATGAATTGTCACTTAAAATTTTTTTTATTATGGTTCTAAGATGAATAAAAAACTTTTCTCAATAGGTTTTAAAATCAGCTTACGTGCCCAATTTAAAACAAATTGAGTTT
This sequence comes from Leptopilina boulardi, assembly GCF_019393585.1. Lineage (NCBI taxonomy): Eukaryota > Metazoa > Arthropoda > Insecta > Hymenoptera > Figitidae > Leptopilina > Leptopilina boulardi. The sequence goes on from NW_026137921.1 coordinate 422,741, forward strand.
TAAATATTTAAAAATAGTATTTTATGAGGAACCAGAATTTATTTAATGTATACTTATATGCGTATAGATAATAGATGTTTTAGATTTGGGTTCATATAAATTTATTAACAATGAAGTTTATTTCTTGTTTCGTTTTTATATTTATGCATTAAGAGTGTCGAACGGTATCTGAAATTCTTTGGCAAGAAGAGAGCTTTAATTATCGCTCTGAACGTGAAATAGTATTGATTTTAAAATACTTTTTTCTCGAAACACGAACACTTTTAACAAAATCAGCCAAAATCCTCATCTTATAAATTTCCTAAATCCAAAAGACTGTACGAATCCATAGAAAAACATGGTTGCAAAACAAAAAGTAGAAAAGTAATCTAATAACAGCTGCGACTTTGTGCGCCCTGCATGCTGCTGCCATCTGACGGCGGCAGGAGGTAATGAACCCCTCATTATATTACTTTTCGTTTTGCAATCGTGTTTTTGTATGGATTCGTATAATCTTTAGGATTTAGGAAATTTATATAAGATAAGGATCTCTAGCTGCTTTTGTAAAAAAGTGTCCGTCTTTCGAGAAGAAAGTATTTTAAAATCAATGTTTATCATTTTCACGTTTAGTGCCGTTTTTATAGAGCGATAATTATAGGTCTCTTCTTGCCAAAAAATTTCAGAGATCATGCGACTCTCTCAAATAAATTTTGTTACTCTTAAAATCGTTCTTTTAACATTATAATTTAATTTTTTAAAATCGGACACAAACACTAAAGCAATATAATTATTTATATGTAAAATTGAAAATAAGTAATTATTTTATCATTTATTACAGTATTTATTAGATTAAATAAATTCTAATTCCCCATAAAACACAGTTTTTATATAAAAACTCAATTTTATTTAAATCGGGCACGTAAACTGATTTTAAAAACTATTGAGAAATGTTTTTTATTCATCTAAGAATCATAATCAAAAAGTATTTTTAAGTGTCAATTCATTTTTATTTAAACCACCTTCTGGCGCACCGTGCAGTTTCAAGCCGGTTTAATTGATTTTTAGCAACAAAACAATCTCATGAATTCAATACACATACTTAATTATTTTTCAACTTTGAACAGCTGTATCTTAAAAACTGATCATTATTTTGAGTTTTGTCATATACATTTTTTGTTCAGGAGGTCAAAAGCTATAAAAGTGTAAAGTTACAAAAAAATTGGCTGAGAGACAATTTTAATACAAAAAGTGCGGGGTCCTTTAAATGTGGGTCTGATGAGATGATTTCCCTATTTTAATAATTGAAAATTATTATCTATACCGTATGTGAGAATAATTTTAAAAAAATCTCGCATGCATTGGGGATCGAACCCAGGAGCCTTGAGACGCGAGCCGTGTACTCTGACCACACAGCTACGTTTACTTACACTCTGTAAATTTGAATTAGTAAAAATTTTAACTTTACCTCATTTAAATTTAGTGAATACCTTATTTGGGGTTTCACATGGGAATTTTGGTCAAATCCCTAAAATAAAAATATAGAAAACAAGTAGTATAAAGATTCCCTTTAATTGTTAATATAATTTTTTTTTACAAAAGGTAATGTTAAAAACTTGGTTTATTTACATTTTTTTCGAACAGGGAAAACAAGAGGCCCTGACCATATCTCTATTTTAAATAGAGCAAAGTGGGTGAATTTCTGCAAAGGCAACTTATATTTTATATATAAAAATAATTTTAAGTATAAAAATGTCCATGATAATAATATTTGTTTTCTTTTTTGTTTCAGGTAAGCTGAAATTTTGAATTTATTTCCAAAAATGTAAGTAATTATATTTCATATTATGTTTGCAATACAAATTTTAATATATTCAAAGGGTAAATACTATTTATTGAACTAAAGAAATTAAGGAGGATGGGTACGCTAACATAACCTCAAAACTGAAAAATTTTTTTTAATGCAAATAAAAATAATAATAAAAATTAATTTAAAACTAATTTAGAAAATCTAGTTATACACTTTTTAGAAAAAATTATGTTATGTTTAAATATTTTGTTAAATAATTATTTTTTTCAACATTTTGACTTTTCTCTTTCAGAAAAATCGCAATAATAATATTAATAAAAATTGCAATTTTTGATTCAGTTTTTTATAAACAATTTTTATAAAGTGGAACACTCTGTACAATCGTAAATATTTTTCAATTGTTAAAAATATATTGTTAAAAAATTATAAAGAATAAAAATTTTATTTATTATATTATTGTCAAAAAACATTATTTTTAGCAACATATTTTTAACAATTGAAAAAAGTTTACGATTGGAGAGAATGTTTCTCTGAGTAAAATAAGAGATTGCTTTTAAAAATTGGAAAATAAATTGCAATTTTGGCTGTTGTAAAAGAAAAAATTAATAATGTTAAAAAAATAATTATTTAACTAAAGACTTAACATAATTTTTTCCGAAAAGTGTAAAACCAAATAAAATTGTTTAAAATTAATTTTTATTAAAGTTTTGTTTGCGTAAAAAACCGTTTTTTAGTTTTAAGGTTATATTACCAAATTTCATTAAAAAAAAAAACTATCAATTTTTTAGCAAAATTGTCCGACATATTGGATCCGACATTTTGAAAATCTGACATAAGATTCGTAATCTTAGTTTATTTACATTTTTATTAAACAAAGATAACTATAGGGGAACTCTTGATTATAGCCCTATTTTAAATAGAGTAATAATTGAGGCAATTTCTTCACGGGAAACAGAATCGAGATAGAAAAATACAATAAAATTAAAGAAACTGTTGAAAGTGTAAATAATGGAGTGTTTAAGCTTTCTACGTTTCCAAGAAAAAGGGGAGGGGGGAATTAAATTCATAGTATCATCAAAAATCCCCGGGAAAACATTTTGCACTTGAACAAAGATAACGATCGTATCTTTTCTTCATCGCTCGTTTTTCTTCTTTCCGCTTCCTTTTGTTGAAGCAAGATTCCCCAATAGAATCTTCTTAAAGGATCCATCACTTTTTTTTTTCTTTTTGATTTTGTTCTCTATTTTTCTATTCTATCTAGACACTGTTTGAACTTGGCATAAAAAGTAACGTAGAATGGCGTATCACCATTTCGATTTACGTTCGAAAGTCGATTAAAGTAATCTTGTTTTTTTGTAGATTTAAATCGTGTTTTTATATATAAAACTTATATAAAAAGTTAGCACAGTATTCATCCGCAAATAATACTTTGATATTCAAGGAAAGGGGCGTATAATTATTCTATAAAAATAATTAAAATTTTCAATTTAAAGAATTTTATTAGATACCTATAATTGTTTTTTTAGGCGAATTTTCATTTTTCGAATTAGTTATTAATAGAATTTCTTTTTAAAGTAATTTTTACTTAATAAAATTTTTTGGTACTGAACTTTTATTTCACATAATTTCTTTTTACCCAATTTTTTATTTGCACGAATTTTTATTTGATATAATTATTTAAACGATGAATCTTCATATGTCCGAAATTGCAAATGACCGAATATTCAGTCAACAGAAAGATTTCGGCGCGATTTTTAAAATTGACAAATCAGGAATAATTCTGTCGATTATATATGTAATCTTCGTCAACTGTACTTCTCTTCTAACATCTCTCCAAAATTGGTTTTAATAAAAATTAACGCTCATAGTCTTAAAATTAATTTTAAAAAATTAACTTTTTTGTTCCGAGTGTTTCAAAATTCAAAATGGCGGATTCAATATGGCGGAAGAAAAAATTTTTAAATTCACCTGATTTGCTTGAAACTGGTTACTTGGGGGTTTTTGGGGTCGCTAAAGAAGAATCTTAATTTGGATTTTTGAAATTCAAAATAGTGAATCCAAAATGCTGATCAAATTTTAAAGAATTTAAATTATTTGTTTTTAAATCGTGTCTCTTAATTTTAAAATTATAAAAACTTTAAAATTAAAAAAAAGTAATATGGGCATTAATTTCTTCCAAAATTTTTCGTAATTCTAGATACTGAAACCATAAGAGTTAAGAGTCACGATTTAAAAACAAATCATTTAAATTCTTTAGAATTTGGTCAGCATTTTGAATTCACCATTTTGAATTTCGAAAATCCAAATTAAGATTCTTTTTTAGCGATCCCAAAAACCCCCAAGTAACCAGTTTCAAGCAAATTGGGTGAATTTTTAAATTTTTCTTCCGCCATTTTGAATTTTGAAAAACGTCACTCAGAACTTAAAAGTTAATATTTTTTAATTAATTTTAAGACTATTTGAAAAATGAAAATCCTAACTAATGATTTTTATGAGATAATCATGCGCCCCCAAGGAAAAATATAAAGACATTTTTAGAAATCTTTTTTTTTTACTAATTTTTATTAAGATCTATTAAATTCTTAAATTTGTATGCGGAAAAATAATAACAAATAAAATAGATTAAAATTATACATCTTAACAGGTATAGAACATTAATAAATGTATGTTTGTAGGGAGAGAGAAAGAGACAATATGTGGTTGTTGAGTTCCCTATATATATGCATTCAAAATAATCCTGATATGAAAAAGGGGGAAAATAGGAAGGGATTATCGCTTCTTTTTGAAGTGTTTACCTGCTGGCCACGTGCAAGGGTCGTTAAAATAGATCCCCTCATTTTACTTGACCACCCTCGATGTTCATGCACGTGAAAAACACACACCGATATAAATTAAATACACTCATCATCGCGCACACATACCTTTCCACTCGAGCTCATAATACATCCCTCACTTGAATACTTTGCAGTCGCGTTCCACAGTTTTCAACCGCAATTTTACAGTCGTTGCGATAATACATTATTGAGATACATAATATATATATATACATCTATACTATATATATTATGTATATAAATTTATATATATTCTAAAACATGACAGCAGTCAATGAACCATTTTACAATGAGATACCTATAATTGCACACTTGCAATTTCCGCCTTGAAATAGGCAAACCACCTGCTTCCTGTTCTGCATTAATAGCTTTTCAAATTGCTTAATGTCTCTATTTTCAAAGCATTCTATTTAGTCAGAGGGTAGTTCTTTAAATAAATGGCACAACAATTAATTACTGATTTTATTGTTTTTAGTGGAAATTCTGATCGTATATATATATATATATATATATATATATATATATATATATATATAATATAGATTTGTCAAATAACACCAAATACGAATTTCAGACCCAGAAATCGAAATAATCATTTTCGCTGTAATTTGTCACGCTGAATTCAAAAATGACAACGGAATTCTAACCTAAAAGTGTAAAAAAATGCTGTTTTTGGCAACATTCAACACTTTACAAAATCTCCAAAACATTTTTTTAATCATTGGTCCACAAAAGAAAGTACTTTCAAAATTTTCTTGGCTCGATCCGATCCGAATTTTTTTACTGTGATACAACCATTTGAATTTTACGTTACATGGATTAAAATCCCTAAAAATAGGGTAAAATATAATTGCAAAGTACTCATTGCACTAAAACTCGTTACTCAAGGGTTTTTTGAAGTCGCTGATTACGAATACGATGTCAAATTTTCGAATTTTAGTCCATGTAACGTAAAATACAAATGGTTGTATCTCAGTAAAAAAAAATCGGATCGGACCCACTTGGAAAGATTCCCCGGAAAGTGCCCCCTGGAGGTTCTATCAGAATTCCGCCGGAACTTCCAACGTAATTCCGTCGGAATCCCATCGGAAATTCTTTGGAACTCCGATGGAATTCCGACGGAATTACGTTGGAAGTTCCGGCGGAATTCTGATAGAACCTCCAGGGGGCACTTTCCGGGGAATCTTTCCAAGTGGGAATCGAGCCAAGAGAATTTTGAAAGTGAAAGTATAGTACTTTCTTTTAAAATTTGAACCAATGATTAAAAAAAATTTTTTTTGAGATTTTATAAAGTAACGAATGTTGCCAAAAATGGCATTTTTCACGCCGTTTAGGTTAGAATATCTCAAAATGCTAACGTGATAGAGCAATTCAGTTGTAATTTTTGGATTCAGCGTAACAAATTAGATAGAAAATGACTTACGGTTTGTATGGGTCGAACAAAATCCAAAAATTTTTGTAGTAATGACAAAATTAATACTGACTTTATGTGTCATGATTAGTCGATTTATAAATAACAAACGAAAGCAGTAATTTAACAATTTTTCGATATTTTTAGAAACAGATCACTATTTTAAGATATACATATGACCTATTTTAAGATATTATCTGATGCTGCAAATGGTGATTTAGATACAATTTCTAATTGCATGTATATGTGAGACCTGCAATTATGATAGGATGAGTCACTGTATATATAAATGTGCAGATGGGAAAATTGAGATATACTACTATCCATGAATTTTGATGTTATATACTTGGTTGGCCCATGTGTTAATCATGAAACTTCAAGTCCAGATGGTGTTCCATTAACGAAAATCTAATTTAGACTTTTATTGTCACCCTTTTTCGATACTTTTCTCTTGATAATAACATTTGAATAGAATCGTGGTTAAAATATTTGCCTTTGAGCTAAATTGTTGTAAAGATAATTTCCTGTGATATGAACATAAACTGCTAATGGAATTCTAATTCTGTACTTTAGCTAACATTACTAATCTCAAACTTTAGACTGATATAATTAACTTTAGTGCCAGTATAAAAACATGGAAAATTTTTGCAAAAAATACTATTACAGAAATTAAGCAGTAATTTCGATTTGTAAAACTTTTACAATTTGATAATCGTATAAATTAGTTACAATTGAGGCTCCGGATCATAAAATGGCTTACGCTCGAATTTGCTTCACAAATTTTGGTCCCTAGTGTTAAAATTTTGAAATTGAATAACAAATTTTGAGAGATGATTCTTATCGTTTGAATTTGATATTGAAAATTTCAAAATTTTACAAGGGCCAAAACTTGTGACGTAAATTCGAGCGTAGGCCTTTTTTAATATCCGAAGGTCACAAAACTTATAAATAGTATTTAAAATAGTTATAATTTTGGGAATAAAGAAAATATCATATATTTAGCATTAAAAAAAGTGACTCTAATATTGTTTCTATATATTATGATATCAGTATATAAATATTTTAGCTTTTAAATATCAGCATCTTTGTCAGGTAACCTCGAGAGAAATAAATGATTACAAAGTTAAATAAAAATCTGCTACTAATGATTCTGAACAAGCTAACAAAGATAAATGTTATAGAGGTACGACATTAGATGAAGAAAGGAATGGAACATGACAAAAGAGTGTAGAGGTCTATAAATAATAAATACAGATATGACAATGATAAAATCATACCAAACACTCCTTAATGTTATCTATAATTGCATTTAGAGAAATCATAAACACACAAGAGCCATTTTACATTTACAGTAGAAATTCCATTTGAACCAAATTCAGCAACAATTAATAGAATGTGGTTATATAGTTTTTTGCGGTATTCGTCAAGAATGTTTTAGAAAATGATAGCAGCTAGGTATTGCATTTTTTTCATTTCAGATACAATTCTCTTTAGAAATGGAAATGCTTTAATTAAATACTTAAAAATTGTTAAAAACTCATTGGGTTACAAAATTTTTAATAATTTTTCAATGATCCTTCAATAATTCAGTATCATTATTATGTTTATAAATGGAAACATTTATTTGGTGATTAGATGGTTTTAGTAAAACGAGATGATGTAATGTAAAGTGATGGCTCAATTTTTAGGTCAGATTCGAGTTCAGCAAGTAGGCTTAAATTTTGTCTACCTGTGAAATTAATAGGGTTATTAATTTTCAGTATTTGTCAAAAACTGGTACTTTACGACTAAATAGTACAAAAACAAAAATGTTCAAATTTTGAAATAACATTAACATAGAAAAAAATTAATGTTATTTTTGTTGCGGGTAACTTTGTCCAATGCTAAAACTCGATAAGATTTAACCCTCAACTAGGGTAGAATTTGTTGCAGGTTATTTTAACATCAAATTCTAGGTTAAAATAACACTTAATTTTTTCTTAAATTAATTTTTGAAATTGTTTTCAGTGTACATAATTTCTTTTCCAAAAAAAACTGCACTTAATTATACATACCTTTATCTGAAATTTTGTTAAAATTCTTTTTGTGCATACAGAATGAATACCTTTTAACGATGACTCCTAAATAGTTGACTAATTGTCATGTTATTAAGTCCTAGACAATATTCTCGTAAACAAAGAAGGTGTTCTCAAAGTGCATAATCCCCTCGAGGTAAATGACTACAGCATTTTAGCGTAAAGTATAGACACTGGGCAAACATTGGAAACGAGATGTAGAGCGTAAATACGTCCGAGGACAAATTGCGTTCGTGTCTCTCCCTCTCATTCTCTTGTGTGATGTGGTGCCACTATATGAGCTACGCATAGAGTAACATACATATATATATACATATATGTAACATACATGTAAACTCCTCGTATACAATATAGTAGTGAAAATGGAGCTCCGTATATAGGCTCATATATATAGGGGAAGCAGTATACGGGGACAACTTATTGACTCTGGTTCGCTGCATTTTCCGCTATTAAATCGGGGAATGAAAGAGAGAAATTCAGTCTTGTAATACTGTTATACGACACAGGCCAAAAACTCCTCCCTTCTAAGCGGAAACATAACCATAAACAAAGACTAATATCAGAATTCTGAAACGATGATAATAAAAAGAAATCAGAAATGGATATTAATAGAGAGATTAATAAATGAAAATTAAGGAAACAGATGTGAAAAGAATGTCAAGAAACGTAGAATGGGCGGTGAAATGGAGTAAAAGAGAGAGAGAGAGAGAAGTCACGACACATGTCGTGCGTAGGAACACTATGTAATGTCAGCAGTCCTTATGGTTATGTTGCACACCCTATTGCATGTGTGCACTCGGTACGGTGACTTTACCATAAATATCTATGTGAGAGATACGAACTGATATCTGGCAAGCGAGCTTTCTAAACCAAGAAGGACTGCATTACGCCCATCGTATTTTTTATAAACAGGGTTCATTGAAGAAAGGTGGATGGCCTCCGCAGTTTTCTCATGTCAGGGACGTGCAATCCATTTTTGGCGAGAGACGAGAGTTATCTCCTTTCGTGAGTGAGAGACGCATGTATAAAAAAAAAGAATTCACTTTCAAAATTTATACTCACGAAGGATAGTGATCAGTTTTATTTATCGAACCGACACATATTGTATGAATAATATATAAGTTGATATGACTTTTTTTTTATTATTATCTATATATGCATCGAAATTGTTAAGTTGCCTATACCGTCGTGTATAGAGTGATCATTATACACTATATATATAATAATGAGTCAATAATGTAGTTTGTGTACTTTAGTGAAAATGATAAAAAAAAAGGTGCTGCTCCATGTTTTATACATTCTCTTTTTCTATAGGCGCTAAAAGACCCTAGAAGTATAAAATAGAAGTAGTTATTTATAGGTGCGACGTAAAATTTTACTTCTAGACTTGATAATTTTATCACAGTTTTAGAGTTTTGACAATACCTTTAAAAAAGCTCTCGCAAATTTTATATGGAAATAAATAGAGGAGCATAAAATCTGTAATTTTATCTTAAGATATATTTCCTGAGCTTCTTTGTAGATGAATTATTTCGAAAATTGAAAATCAAAAAGAAATTTGTACTAGAGGATTCTTTTTTAGGGACTTTTGCATACAAATACCTTAGCTTCCGCATGCCAAGGTTATATGGGATTGGTAAACAAAAATAAAACAGCCGGCGAACTATTACTAGCTCCGACCCAGTAAAATCCGTAACCCTTCTTTTAGAGCCAATTTATTAACGTAGAATGATTCTGAAAACAAAGTTTTTTAAACTTAAAGCATAAGATAGAAAAGGATAGAAGCAGATTAGTGTCTGTCTATTCCGCATTAACCAATTAATTAATTTTTTATTAATATAGATATTTATTTTTGTTATTAAAATTAGGTGATATTATTATATGAAAATATTAAAAATAGCAAAATTATCACACATTAGGAGTTTTATATATAATTGAGACAAGAAAGCCATTGAGCAAACACAAATCATCTACACGATGGGATGTATCCAATAGACCTTGAATTCAAATCGAGAATTACTACTCTTACACTTTCAATTGTATGCACAAGCTTTAAGGGGATGATTGCTGAAATAACATTGTCACGCTAATAAATTATTCCGGCATCTCTTCCAACATTTTGCTTCAGCAGTAGCACAACCACTTGAATCTCGTTTCCCTCGAGAGTACTTTCAAGCATCCAGGACCAATTGTCATTCTATATCTTCCACTCTCGACCATCATCGCTCCCTTTTGTCTCCCATCACTTGCCACTTAAAAAAAAAAAAAAAAAAAAAAATTATTTCTCCTGTTCATTATTTGCGCCACTATCATTTCTGAGTGTGCAATAATATTATATGTAATCCAGATGAAAAATAAAAATGATGCAGGGAATATCAAATTAATGTAAAATCAACTATTAAGCTTTCGGTGCAAATCTCAATGCTTAGTTGATTTCATTTTAGGGAAATTAATTTTTTTGTCAGCAAAATACATTTTTAAATCGGCTTTAAAGATTGTCTTTTTTTTTTTTAATGTTTGATATTCACACTACGCAGATGTTTATAATCCGAACTTATAAAACTGATTCTAAATTGTGATGATTAAAATTTTAAAGTAGGGTTAATAATTGTGACCCCTCCTTTAAAAAGATTAAAATTAATTCCATATTTCATTTTTATATAGTTTGATATTAGGGGTGCAATTCTGTAATTTAACCCCATTTTTACTTCACTTCAGTTTCAATGCACTTTCACTTCTTTTTTTAATTCCCTTTCACCTTATATTCACTTACATTTTACTTTTAATTCACTTTATATTCATTTCACTTTAACTTCACTACACTCGCAAGGAAATTTCGTTTCTTCACGACACTATGTCACTTTCCTTTAATTTCACTTCACTTTTAATCCACTTTCACTTTCGTTTCACCTAAATTTTAATCCACTTATACTTCAATTTTTCACGTCAGTTTAAATCTACTTTCACTTCTACTTCGGAATTAATTTTCACTTTCGTTTCACCTAACTTTTAATCCACTTTCACTTCCCCTTTTCAATCGACTGTCACCTTACTGTTAATCCATTTTCACTTAAATTTCCCTTTTTCACGTCATGTTCAATTCACTTTCACTTCACTTTCGTTCCACCTCACTTTTGATCCACTATCACTTCACTTTTTTCATGTCACTTTCCTTCACTTCACTTTTAACTCACTTTCACTTCGCCTCACTTTTAGTCCACTTTCACTGCACTTTCGTCTCGCCTCACTTTTAATCCACTTTCACTTCACTTTCGTTTAACCTCACTTTCAATCCACTTTCTCTTCACTTTTAATCCACTTTTAATCCACTTTTAATCCATTTTTACTTTACTTTCGTTTCACCTGACTGTTAATCTACTTTCACTTCACTTTCGTTTAACCTCACTTTCAATCCACTTTCTCTTCACTTTTAATCCACTTTTAATCCATTTTTACTTCACTTTCGTTTCACCAGACTGTTAATCTACTTTCACTTCACTTTTTCACGTCACTTTCAATCCACTTTTACTTCAGAATCTACTTTCACTTCACTTTTTTCATGTCACTTTCAATCCACTTTTACTTCACTTCACTTTTAACTCACTTTCACTTCGCCTCACTTTTAATCCACTTTCACTGCACTTTCGTCTCACCTCACTTTTAATCCACTTTCACTTCACTTTCGTTTAACCTCACTGTCAATCCACTTTCTCTTCACTTTTAATCCACTTTTAATCCATTTTTACTTCACTTTCGTTTCACCTGACTGTTAATCTACTTTCACTTCACTTTCGTTTAACCTCACTTTCAATCCACTTTCTCTTCACTTTTAATCCACTTTTAATCCATTTTTACTTCACTTTCGTTTGACCAGACTGTTAATCTACTTTCACTTCACTTTTTCACGTTACTTTCAATCCACTTTTACTTCAGAATCTACTTTCACTTCACTTTTTTCATGTCACTTTCAATACACTTTTACTTCACTTCACTTTTAATCCACTTTCATTTCACCTCTTTTTTAATCCACTTTCACTTCACTTTTTTCACGTCACTTTCAATTCTCTCTTTTACTTCAGTATTCAATACTTTTACTCTAATTTACTATACTTTCTTTTCAGCTCAATTTCAGTTTACATTTATTTTCACTTCTTACATTTGCTTCAGTTTTAATTTACTTTCACTCTAATTGCATTTTACTTCTCTTTACATTCATTTCATCTCACTTTTACTAATCTATCAATTCAATTTTAATTCATTTCTGTCTTACTACAGTTTTACTTCTCACTCTAAATTTACTTTTAATTAATTTCACTTTCACTTCAATTTTCTTTCACTTCACTTTCACTTCATTTCACTTTCACTTCGCTTTCACTTCACTTTCATTTCATTTTTACATTATTTTTACTTTACATCACTTTCCTTTCCCTTTATCTCACTTTCACTTTAATAATTGAAGATAAATTTCAAATGAAGAAAATTGGATGTGAAGTAAAAATGAAAAGGCGTGAAATAAAAGTAAATTTAAATGAAAGTGAAGTAAAAGTGAAGTGAGATTGACGTGAAAGTATGTGTGATGTGAAAGTAAAATAAAATTATGAAATGAAAGTGAGGTGAAGTATAAAATAAAAGTGGATTTAAAATGACACGAAAGTAAAATGAAAGTATTTGTTATGTGAAAGTGAAGCGAAAGTGAGGTGAGATTAAAATGCAGTTTGCTGAAGTTGAAGTAAGATTAAATAAATCTAAAGTGAAAGTGAATTAAGAGTAATTCTAAATAAATAATTCCATTATACTTCTCTTATTTAAAAAAAAAAACTTATTCACCATAAAAATTTCTCACATTGTGAGAAGTAAATATTTTTTTTGATCTTTAAATTAAAAAGTGACTTTTAAAAGGCAGATGCATTGTGGTTGCGGCCTACATAGTTAATTAATCTCGATTGGTGCAATCGATTTTTTTGCCTCTCCCCACACACTACTTGTGATACAAAAAAGGCGCATCTGTAACCATATGGCGTTCTCACATCTCTCTCTCCCTCTCTCTTCTTTTTTTTGCCTTCTCTTTCTCTCATTCTCACATTGGTCGAATGCACCACTAGTTCCTTTTATGTATTCTGTATTATATAGTCTTTCTTTTCTTTCTTGTCGCAAAAGAACAAAGGTGCATAGTCTACTGCATTCAAAAGTAGGCAAAAGAAAAAAGAAAAAAAAAAAGAAGTGCAAAGAGAATTTTTAATCGGTCGAGGTCAAATCAAAGTGGAGCTTGATCCCAGTTTTAGAGCTCTTTGTGGAAACTATCGACGTGTTACAAACTCAAAGGGGGCTTATGTTCCTCAATTACGAAACTTTCTCTATTCATTGCAAGGAGTTTCCTGAAATTTGATCCATCCTGTAGCATTAAACTGATCTTGTAAACGTACACACAGGATTCTAATCACTGACCCTTGTATTTAGATATTTATTTCTTCTTTTTTATTTACATATTTCATATTTAAAAAAAAACAAAAGCATTTTAAAAACTATGTAGATTTTTGTTATAATCTTCTTTTTCCTCGCACAGTGTCGAAAGGATAAATGTAAAATAACAGATTTTTAGTCCAGATTAAATTTTTAAAAATTTAAATGCATGTTTTTTTTATTTTTTTTTTGTTTTCCTCACATGTGTGTGTGTGTGGATAAAAAAAAAGTCGATTAAACTGAAATAAAATAAAGGGCGGAGAGATTTCAAACGAAAAACAAGGTTGAATTCGCGTGGTAGATATATCCTTTGATGTGCGAAAACGTTGGCAAATAAATGTAAATACGATGGGCGGTACAAATCGATTACGACGACGACGACTACGATGCGGAGTGTAAATTTATGCGCGAGTGTCGCTGAGAGGAACATAAAGGAGTGTATGGCCCTTTTTTTTTGAGTTTCAAAAGAACTCGGGTGATCCTTGTTGACCTGTCACTCGATGACAGATCCAATCAGACTCTCGGTATCATTTATTCCTTGTGCTCTACTATATATATATTTGTGTACAACCCTACATGACACACCGCTATTTTAACACTGAACAAACCTTATATATTGACACTTTTTTCAATAGATCTCACCTATATATATATGAAGCATTCTTTGTCAACTGAAGCCCCCCATCTCTCCAAAATTGGTTTAGATATAAAAAATTGGACAAGGTCTTAAAAATTCTATAAAAATAAATACTTTTTAATGCCGAGTGGCGTTTTTCAAAATTCAAAATGGCGGATCCAATATGGCGGACTTTTTTTTAAAAAATCGTCGAATTTGCCTGAAAATTGTTACTCGGGGGTTTTTGGGGTCGCTGATTACGAATCCGATGTTAGTTTTCAAAAATTCAAAATGGCAGATCCAATATGGCGGACTTTTTTAAAAAAAATCATTTTTTTGGGTTCGATGATTACGAATCTAATATTAGATTTTCAAAATTCAAAATAACGGATGATTTTTAAAAAAATTTATTTCATCCATTTTAAAATTGAAGTAAAAGGTCTCTGTGTTTTACAGGGTTGACACTGTCAACATATTAAGTATATGAAGCCCACATTACTTTTGTTTTTTTTCACTTCGAAAGTGTCAACCCCGTAAAACACAAAGACCTTTTAGTTCAATTTTAAAATGAATGAAATAAATTTTTTTTAAAATCATCCGTTATTTTGAATTTTGAAAATCTAATATTAGATTCGTAATTATCGACCCCAAAAACCCCCGAGTAACCGTTTTCAAGTGAATCTAATGATTTTTTTAAAAAAAGTCCGCCATATTGGATCCGCCATTTTGAATTTTGAAAAACGCCACTCGGCATTAAAAAGTATTTATTTTTATAGAATTTTTAAGACTTTGTCCGATTTTTTATATCTAAACCAATTTTGGAGAGATGGGGGGCTTCAGTTGACAAAGAATGCCTCATATATATATATTGGTTTTGTAGATGTTTGAGTTAATTTTTAGACAATTTCTGGAATTTAAAACTATTATTAATATTTTATCATTTATTTCTTTAAATGTCATTTACGATTTTTATTAACAATAATTTTTATTATTTTCAATTTTTAAAACAAAATTTATCTAATTTTTTAAATTTTCCAGCTAAAATTTGACCTACATTTAAGGTTATGTTCGTTTTTTGGTTATTTTCCTTCTAAGTTTGACCTAAATTTTGAGGTTTGTATTTGTTCCTTTGTCTTTTTGCGCCAAATTTTGGGCTAAATTTTGAGGTTATGTTTGTTTCTTGGTCGTTTCCCGACAAAATAACTTAACCTTAAAATTTAGTTCAATTTCGGCGGAAAATACACCTCTCCTTCAACGTAAGGAAGGAGGGGGGCCTTGCGACTATATTCACAGTCTTGAACGAACATAACCTTTAAATTCATGTCATTTTTGGTAGGAAATCTACCTCTACTTATATATTGAAAGTCTTGAAATGAACATAACCTCATAATTTATGTCATTTTTGGCGAGAAATACGGAGAGAGATGAGGAAAGGGGGAACGACTTGCTGCTCTATTCAGAGTCTGGAAACAAATATAACCTCAGAATTTAGATCACATTTGGCGGGAAATATGGAGAGAGGGAAGGGGGAGGACTTTCGACCCTATTCAGTTTTGAAACGATCATAACCTCAAAATTTATGTCATTTTTGGCGGGAGACGGGGGACTTGCGGCTATATTGAAAGTCTTGAAATGAACATAACCTCAAAATTTATGTCATTTTTGGTGGAAAATACGGTGAGAGGGTAAAAAAAATTGACCTAATTTTAAGGTTATGTTAGCCGATTTTAACCTTAAATCCAGTGTCCTCTTGGTCTATCACAGAAAAAACCTGAACTCAAAATGATAATGTATGCTACTCATTTTGATAAGCAGCAAAAATGAGCCAGGTTGATGGCGCCACTGTCTATGTCGTATAGCATTGACTCATTTTTGCTGCATATCAAAATGAGACTAAGTTTTTTCTGTGATGCCCTTAACATTTGATCTTGAATTATAAGGTTATGTATTTGCATCTTGACCGTTACTTAACACCTAATTTCGAGGTTATGTTTACAGATTTGTTATTATTTTGAACATTGACAGGTTATAAATCAAGAGACCGCTAGGTTTAAGGTTAAAACATAACCTCAAAATTACGGCAAAATTCAGGGCTAGAATACGATTAAGCCAAAAGGACGCTGGGTTTGAGATTACAATCGACAAACATAACCTCAAAATTATGTTAATTTCTGCGTTAAGAAAACGAACATAACGTCAAAATTCAAGGTAAAATTTTAAGTTCTTACAAATCAAGAGGCTTTGAGGTTAAAATTAGTAAACATACCCTTAAAATTAGCTAAAAACTTAGAGCTAAAATACAAACATAACCTTGTAATAAACACATAATAAACCTGAAAATTTTAACATGAATCTATAAACCATATTATCGATTGGGGTACAAAAGTTCCAAAAAAAAAGTTATCAATTACTCTAGAATCGAAAAAGTGATTTTTGATGTAAGTTTACAATACTCTTGAGAATTGTTTTAAACTAAATTATAACCTAATTTTAAATTTTTGTTCACCTATTAACTTGTGGTCTTAATTTTAAGGTGTTTGTCTATTAACTTGCTATCTTTGATTTTATTTTGAGGTTATGTTTCCCTCACCTATGATCTTTGACCAAATTTTCAAAGACATGTTCGCTTATTGATCTGAAATTAATCACCCTTGAGCTAAAGTTTAAGATTATGTTTGCCACTTGACCTACTGTCTGTGACCTGAATTTTAAGAGTTGGGGATTCTATTTCATATTGTAACTCGGATGATTGATCTAATTTTGAGGTTATGTTTACAGGTTTTAATCTCAAATAGATTGATTTTGAGGTTATATATTTACCTCTTGACATTTACTTTTGAATTAAGTTTCAGGTTATGTTAATATTTGTTAGTACAGTTCAGTATTTTCTTAAAATTGCTTCAGCGTTGGCGGTGATATTTTTTTTTGTAATATATTTACTATATAGAAAAAGAGGTAGAGAGAGAGAGAAAACATGCAATTTGAAATAGAACATAAAACAAGAAACCAAATAAAAAATAAAATGGATAAATGTAATTCTTTCAGAATGGAGGGCAGAAAATTGTGAAATGATATTTATGTTTCATATTTTTCTATTTTAGATTATTGGTAAGAAACAAGAGCGGTCTCTGGGGTGTCATTTTGGTGTTAGAATTGAAATTTTTTTTTTTTTTATAACAAAATTTTTTGTGAAAAAGAAATAAAAAAAGGTTATTTCATCACTGAAAGAAAAATAGATTCTTGTTTGTCATATATATTTCATTAAAATTTTACAAACTAAAAATATTTGTTCTACTTTTTTACTAGAATTTATGGATATTTATTATATCCCTGAAAAAATAAGTGCGTCTATTTGCGCAGAGAAAAAATATTTTGAATTTTTCAAATTATTCAAATTCCGTTCCGAAATTCTATTAATTGAGAAAATTAATATTTCTATCAACTATTTTATTTAGGAAAATATTTTTTATAATTTCATTGAAATTCATTGTTAAATCATTTGATATCAGACATTAATAAATACCAAAATGATTTTTGAAATATTCTGTAAAAAGAAAAGAAGTTTTTTGTCAATTTTTCACACTGTACTCATAAATATTAACGCATCAAGAAGTGTATATGTATAATAAGTAGGTACGTTTTGGTATTTATATCGTTCTCGGTGGAAACTTCCTTTTGCCATTTAGGAAGGCAAAACACGTTCTGGAACATGAATACATACATCACTATGCTCTAAATTTAAGCGAAGACTCCGCATGTCAAGTTGGCTGTCAGCTTTGGAAAAGCTCAGAACTCTCAAAGAGAGAGAAGTGATAGGACCAAATGAGAGTAGATGGGACCAAGTGTGGGAGAAAAGGGGGTGGGGACAGGGGGAGAAATATTTAAGTACCTACCTTGATTCTTGGTGTATCAAAAGTTTTCCTTTGATCTTTACTATATATATATATTTCTCCTTCTATAATTTTGAAATACACCCGCTTTTATATACAGAATACTATATATATAATAGCTTTTAAATAATTCAATATTTACTAAAGTAGTATGAATTATTATAATACACAAAAATATAATGTAGACAAAGATAGAAATTATCTGGGATTTATTAATTTAATTTTAGAATTTTTCACTTTTAATAAATTGCAGAAGCATTCGAATTGTTTCAAAGTATTAAGGTACAATTCAATTGTGGTAAAACTTGGTAATTATTGGTTAAGTTTAAAATTTTGATAATAGTCAAAGAATGTTCAACAAACACGAAATTGGCAAATATATGTATATAGGGAAATGTAGTCATGAGTGGACCACTTTCTGGTTATTCTGGTTCCTGATATAATTTAAAGTGATTTTTTCTGCATTTCAAAGATATTTTCTTTGAATTTCATATAAAATAGGAAAATGTTGAGTCACGAAAAAGTTAGCTAATTATTTACTCCAAAAAAAAGTTATGAAAAACAAAATGTGATCCACTCATGACTACATTCCCCTACACTGACAAAAAATATGCTATCTACAACATTTCCTCCAAAAGCATAAAAATTATTAATTCAAAAGATATATAGAATTTGTAAAATATGATATAAATTCTATAGCATATTTTTGAATCAATAAAAAAATAATTTTTATGCCTTTGGCGGAAATGCTGTAGATTCAATAGCATATTTTTCTCAATATATAGATGCGACTAATTTTTTATTAATGTCATATGTTGGAAATGTGTTTGGTAAAAGTAAAAGCACTTCTTTGATTTCTTTCAAGAATTAAGTGTAATTAAACTTTTCGTGCAAGAAAGATATATTTAAATTTCTCATTAAGAAAATTAATTGAATTTCTTGTATAAGAACAAAAAGCCCTTTTTTTGGGAAGGGAAGAAATAGCTTGGCTAATTTTCAAGATAATGGTTCTAAAGTTTTTCAATCATTTTATTATTATTTTATTAAATGTCTTGTATATTTTATTTTATAGAATATATACGCTTTGTTGTGGTTGCTTTAAATTTTGTATATTGGTATTTCATTTTACGGATATACTGGGTTTTTCGTCAGAAGCCAACGGTATATCTCTTTGAGCTATATATTGCTTACTTTGCAATTTTCAACTTCTCTCTCTGTCTCTCTCTATATATATATACTCTTAATAGTGTTGCATTACCATTCCTATAGCAGGCCTGATTGATGTGATTCTCAGTGCCATTGTCATCATCCTTTTTGCTTTTTTTATATTACGATGTTGTTTCTCTTGGTTATCTAGCTTATCCTTCTCAGAGTCATTCTTTTGTTTATTCTCCCCTATACAATGAAAAAACATACGTGGCATGTAAATACGTGTCACTTCCATATGTTTTTTCGTTGTATTCGGAATGAAGAATAAAAAATTATCCTCACAGAGAAAAAATTGATTGGTTACAGTTCAAAATGAACCAACGAACACGGAACAATTTTAGTAATACTTGTATAATTTTAATGGTTCTTGTATATCAATTGATATCAAAATATTGTTATATTACATATTGTGGTAGAATTAATGATGATCTTGACAAATACCGCAATAACTATATTAACCACATTCTATTAATTGTTGTTGAATTTAGTCCAAAGGGAATTTCTACTGTAAATGTAAAATGGCTCTTGTGGTTATGATTTTACTAAAAGAAATTATAGATTACGTTAAGGAGTGTTTGGTATGATTTTATCATTGTCATCTGCATTTATTACTGCATCTGCATCTGCATCCGACACGATTTTTGACCCAAAAAAAAATCCACAGTTTTCGGAAACTAGGGCCAAAAAAAATACCCGTGTCTGGCCGTTTTGCTAGATCAAGTCGTTTGTGGTTTTTAGGGATAAAAACAACCACTAAATGAAAAATTAATAATATTTTATTAAACTTGGTATCTAGGGGTTTTCGGGTCGCTAATTATCAATCTGATGTCAGATTTTCAAAATTCAAAATGGTCGATTCAATATGGCGGTAAAAATTTTAAAAAGTTATTAATTTTTTATTTTATATCCGTTATTTTGAAAATTTGACATCAGATTCGTCATCAGCGACCCAAAAAAACCCCTAGATACCAAGTTTTATAAAAAATTAATAACTTTTTAAAAGATGTCTTTTTATTTAGTGATTGTTTTCATCCTTAAAAACGACTAAAGACTTGATCTAGAAAAACGGCCAGATACGGGTATTTTTTTTTTGGGTCCTAGGTTCCGGAAATGTTGGATTTTTTTGTGGGTCAAAAAAAAAGTTGACTTTTGTCGGACGGTGTTATTTATACTACACTCCTTTGTGTCACGTTCTAATACTTTCATCATCTAAGGTACCCACAGAAAAATCGCTGGATAAATTTTGTTACAGGTAATTTTAACCAATGCTAATTCACATAGACGGTAGCGCTTTTAATAAGGATAAAATTTGTTGCAGTTAATTTTTATAGTACCGATTTTGGGTTAAAAATTCGACTTATTTTTTTTCTTGTGCCTCTATAACATTCAACTTTGTTAGCTTGTTCAGAATCATTAGTAGCAGATTTTTATTTAATTTAATCATTTATTTCCCTCGAGGTTGCCTGATAAAAATGCTGATATTTAAAAACTAAAATATCTCTACTTTCTATTTCGGTTAGCATTTACTCATTTTGAACTGCAGAAAAAATGAGATTAAGTTAAATCTGAATTATAGGAAAAATGTTTACTAATTTGAATTAGTGACTCACTTTTTGCTTCTCAATTAGTAAAATTTAACTAATTCTAAAGCAAAAAGTACGTCACTAATTCTTAGTAAACATTACTAATTCAGATTTAGGGTCAGTTTCACCGACTCCGGTTAAAAGTTAATCAGCGATTAAATCCTTAACCGACCAATCATGAGCGGTTAAATTGGCTTTAATCGCTGATTAACTTTTAACCTGAGTTGGTGAAACTGGCCCTTAGAGAGTAATGACATCTCCCACCAGTAATCACCGCAGATTAATTTCGTAAATAAAATAAATAGATTTTTTTTTATTAATTCACGTTGTTTAAACTATATAAGAGCAAAATATAAACGTTTCCTATTTTTTAAGCAATAATTTTTGTCTATTTTCAAAATAAATACGAGTACATTACCTATACCTACCTACACTCTAAATCTGAATCAGTGAAAATTTCACTGAATTCAAATCAGTGGCTCAGTTTTCTTTAATTCACCAGTGGAATTTTACTGAGAACCAGTGGTCTTTACTGATTCCCGGTGAAATTCTACTGGTGAATTAAAGAAAACTGAGCCACTGATTTGAATTCAGTGAAATTTTCACTGATTCAGATTTAGAGTGTATCTAGAAACTGAAGCTACTACTTATTTTAAGGGCATATACACTTATTTTTTTACGTGAAAGACTTTTGACGCATTCTAAAAGTAAAATTTCACTTATTCCGATTTAGAGAGTAGCTAAAACGTTAGAATTTATCTACTAACGTTAAACTAACATTAGTCATATTACTTGAATTATTAATTACAGTAATACAGAATATTATTACACATCTATTGTTCATTAATTAATTCAGTAAATTTCAAGATGTATGGAAAATTTTATCAGTTTGTAGCTTGATTGATAGCGTCACATGTTGGTGAATTTTCAGTTTGTTGGTATTGCTTTCACACACACACACAGAGAAGGATGGGTAGTTGAAACCACATTGAAACCGATGTTTCAGACCACATTAATGATTATCATGAAGAGGACCATCGTGATGATGGTTGTTGTGTATAGACCACATTTCTATATACTTGAATTTCACCCACATCTCAATACTTTCCATTAATGTTTTTGTGCTTTTTGCGTTTCCATTAACTTTTTTTTTTCTTTTTTTGTATCATTATTTTTGATAACCAAAAATAATTTATCTTCTTATCGTTATTTTAATATTCTCTCATTAATTCATCTTCAATATTATCATTACCAATAATATCGTCGATATTATCATTGTTTCTTTTTCTATTAAAATTTTTATTTCTTTCCATTTTTCTTTGTTCATTTCTTCTTGTTTTTCGTACAATCCAATAACTAGCTTGAGAAAGCATTTCATTATCTTGTAAATTGTTTGCCAAGTTAGTAGTATCTTTGCCAGAAGTTTGAGATATCCTTGAATTGGTTGCTTTTGTTAATTTTTTTATTCTATTTCTTCTTGATTTTGTTGTTTTAAACGATTTTAACTCATTTTTTTCAACTTTTGATTTATTTTTAGTCCAAGGAATTTTTGTTGGTCTCGATTTTTTAATTGTTCTTGACACTGATTGTTTTGTCATCATCACTTTTTGAAACCATAACGGATTTTCAGTAGTTGGAAAATTTCTATTAGAATTATAAAACGATGACATTGGTTGTGCTTTAAATAATGTTAGTTGGGGAAAAAAATTTGCAATACTCTGTAGAATATTATCGCGTGATATTTGAGATGTAGTAGTGGTGGTGGTGGTTGAAGTGACTCGTGGTATTGGATATCTATGAAACATCATATTTCGTTGATCGACACATGCTGGAACATGAGAATTATATTCACAATTCACTTTTGTGTTGTATTTATTCGTTGAAGATTGAAATGGACTGAACAGTTGTACATTTTTCAAATCGTTCACATCAATCATTTGCTCGTATAACAGCAATGTTGGGTCACTTGGATTTTTTTCATTTAGATTATTATTGTCATTTGATTCAAGATTATTTGTCTTCACTTGAGATATGTAAATTAGCACTGTAAGAGAAATAATTTTTGACATGTTGAAGCGAAAAAAAAACTGCCTAATGATCAAAAGGAAGTCAATTTGTTTTCTTTCCACGTTGTTTCATGTGAATTTATAAACAAGTGTTATTGATTTCATTTTATAGTTTCGTTTTATGTTCCTTGATTGAATTCTAATGGGTTTTTTTTCTCCGCGGATATACAGTGGAATTTTATCAAACTTTGGCTCTACATAATTTCAAATAATTTTTGATGTTAAATAATTCTCATTTTATTATAAAAATTAAAAATCCATATAACGTAAGGTACTCTCTAAATTTCCGAAAGTTAGGCCTCGGATTGACTTTAAGGCACAAAAAAGTCGTTTTTAGTCAATTTTCATTTCAAAAAAAGTTGATTTTTTATTTTAACAAAATTTAATTAGTTAAAAAATATATTAAACTAAATAACTACTCTCTAAATCTGAATTAGTAGAAAACTAATCATTATGTAAAACCCACAGTTTTCTGAGGCTCTCAAATTGAGACCATAAACAGCATAAAAACGTTGCATTATCAACAATTTGATACAATTTATGGTCTCAATTTGAGATCCTCAGAAAACTGTGGCTGTGAATGAATCGGCCCTATTTCAATTAGTAGAAAATAACTAATTTTTAGTTGAAAACAACTAATTTAACAGTCAAATTTAACTAATGATTTGTAGAAAAATTATTAAAATATTTGATAGACATAAATCTACTAATTTTTTAGTCATGTAACATAACCTAAAAATTAGATTAACTAATGAATTAGTCATTTTTGACTAAAAATTAATCATTACTGTTACTAATTCATTTAATAAACGAATCGGTGCTATTGAATTAGTCAAAAAAAGACTAATTCAGATTTAGAGAATAATTTTATAAGATATTAAATTCATTTTATTAATTCTGTAATGAATATAATTCCACAAGAATATTATCAAGAAAATTTATTTTGATTATTTCAGAATCGAATTAAGACAAATTTTCAAGACAGATTTTTCAAAAAAAATTCGTAATGTTCCATTTAAAAAAATTTGTAAATCTAATTTAAGCAAATCATTTGAATTAAAAATTTTTTTTAAATAATTAAATGTCAGAAGATTTTAAATTGAAAAAAAAATTTTGCACATTTAAATATTGCTGAAGAGTTAAAGTTGAAATTTTTAGAAATTATTTGAATTTCAAAATTATACAGAACTAAAAATAATTTATTAAATAATTTTAGTTAAAATTTTTTAAAAGTAATTGAATTTTTAAATATTTACAATTCACATTTTTGAAAATAATTGTACTTTAAGTGATTTTTAATTAAAATTTTTTGATGATTTCTGTTACTGAAAAATTTATTAGAAATTGTAGACAAAAAGTAGAATTTAAAAATTTTTTTAAGTAAAAAATGGTTTTAAATAAGTGAATTTTCGAATAAAATTATTATAAAAATAATTATAAAAATTATAAAAATAAAATAAATTAAGGAGGTTATAGGGATTGACTGAATAAATCAAAACAGAAACCATTATTTTATTATTTGACTTTCTCGGTACTGTGAAACGTCTGGCAACACCACATTACGTCAGTCAAGTTGCAAATGGTTGCTTTATGACTTGTTTACTTTAATAAAACAATTATCCCTCTATTTAATTAACTTTAATTTAATTTTAAAAATGTATAATCAATTTTATTTATTAACTTTTATTTTCTTTTTAAATATAACGTATTTTATACGTGCTATCAGAATCAACATTTTAAAATTTAGCGCGCAAAATTAACGTATAATATCCATGATCAAGTGTGCAACGTTGCCAGACGTTCTGACAGCTGTTCAATTTAACGTATAAAACGTGAAATATTGTTACAAATTAATTTATTGCAACTCTCACAAGAACCTAATGACCCTTTTTTAAACGGATATTTAATCATTATATATCTGTTTTGTATTAAAAAAAGTTTCATCAATTTCTTAATATCAGGTAATTTGTGGTGAACAAATATGTATGAGAAAGTACTCAATTCCCATAAGACTCAATGTTAAATGTTAAAAAACAAAAACACTCATAACTTTTTTCACAAGTACCTAGAGGTCTCAAAAATTTAACAACATTTTTTTGAAACCTTTATCTAGTAGTGGACCAAGTTTCATTAAATTGGTAATATCAGATCTATTATCCCTATAGCCTCCTTAAAAAAAAAAAATTTTATTATAAAAATTATTAAAAATAATTTAAATTTCAGGAGAATTATAGTTGAAATTATTAAATTTCAGAAAGTTTGTGATAAAAAAATTTTAGAAATAATTAAATTTTAGAAGGTGTTTAATTGAAATATTTGCAAATAATTGTATTCCAAGTGATTTTGAATTGAAATTTTTGATAATTTCCGTTGATGATTTTTTTTTAAATTTCAAATATTTATTGAATTCCATAAATTCTTTCATTCTACAAATAATTTGAGATAATTGAATTTGGAAAGAATTTCATTAAAATTATTTAAAATAATTAATTTAGTGATGTAATTTTAGTTAAAAATTTATTAACCCATTAACGACCGCCAAGACGAAAAATTTACCTTCATTTAGCAGCTGTTATTTTATATGAAAAAATAATTTAAAAAATTCAGGATAGCCCATTTTTAACGTAAAATTTATCGCTCTTTTCGATTCTGAAGTCCAAATTTAATTATAATTAAATCCTTAATATTTATAACAATTTTACTGAAAAAAAACATGATTTTCTGCAAAAAAATTTTTATTCAAAAAATATTATGACATGGAAAACGATAGTTAATTTGCTCCGGAACCCAAAATATCGCGTCCTTGAATACCCAGCTACAAAACTATATAGTTGCGAATTTCAAAATTTAAGATGGCGGACGACAAAATGGCGATTTTCCACTAAAAAAGATTTAAAAAATACTATTTAGCAAAAAATAATATATTGATGAATTATTTTTATTTGTGCACCATATACTTATGTTTTTTGGGTCACTAAACACGAATACAGTATAAGTTTTCAAAAATTCAAAATGGCGGATCCAATATGGCGTACAATTTTTTCCAAAACTCAATGGATTTATCTGAAATTTGTTACTCGGGGGTTTTTGGGGTCGCCGGTTACGAATCTGAAGTTACTTTTCAATAATTCAAAATGGCGATCTAATATGGCGGACAATTTTTTCCAAAACTCAATGGATTTATCTGAAATTTGTTACTCGGGGGTTTTTGGGGTCGCTGGTTGAGTTAGTTAGTTAGTTAAAAATTTATTAAATAATTGAAATAAATAATGTCTGCATTGTATACTAAAAAAAATACGCTTTTTATTAAATATTTTGTCAAAAAATGTAAAAAAAAAGTCGAAAAAATCGCCACAATGCAAAAGCAGCAGGAGTGAAAATTGAGGTTATGTCTCTTCTTTTAGTTCAATATATCGATATATTGTAAACGATCGATTACTTGCTCTACTTTAAGGAGAGGGAAAATTCAAAATTACTTTTTATGGAATTCTTTCAAAATTACAATTAAATATTGTAATTTTCAATAGAAATAATTTTCTGTAGATTTGATAAAAAAAATATAATAGTTAACGCAGTATCGCAAACTACTTTATTATTTAAATAATAATTATTCAATGGTCATTCCATTTTATTTCACCTACAGTCATTGCAGCCTATTTTTAGAAAAATTTGATATTTCGTATTAATGACTTTGAATATCCGTACAATTCATTTTTGACAATTATTTTATGAAATTTTTTTTTATTTACATTGAAATTTAGTTTTTAAGTTGAGTTGAACGGAAAATAGGTTAGTTTGACAGCTTTGGAAATTTTATAAAAAAGAACAGAAATAATTCAGTTAGTAAATTTTTTTTCATTGATATTTGTTTAAAATAGTCTAATTTACCAATGTTAATTGATAATTGTGTGAAAAAAAAGCCAAAATACTACGTGAAAATTAATATTCAAACTTACCTGTAATTTTTTTTAACCTGTATTTTTATAAAACTGAAGTTGGTTTTCTCCGTTTTCTCAATATAGATTTATTTGTATGAATTTTATTTATAAAAATACTTGTTTTTTAACCTTCAAATTCGTATTTTACGGTGAATTTTTTAAAGTGAATAAAAATAAAAAATAGCTCGTTCTCCATTACCAAATTTTGATAAGATGAATAAAGAAGATTTAACTTAAATTTTAAAACCAAAATGGGTTTTTTTTCATTAATCGCCTGCGAAGATATAAGTGTTCAAAATCAGATAAAATCTTGAAAAGTTCAACATTCAAGGTAAAATTTCACATATTTCTATATATTATAAAAATAAAAAGCCAACATATCATGTGAAAGTACATGGAAAGTACTTATTGTTAGGTAGTAATAAATTTTATAATATTTATAAACTTTCTTGGAAAATATAAATAAAATGTGACAAATTTTGACATTTTACAGATAAGTTTGAATATTAATTTTCACGTAGTATTTTGGCTTTTTTTACACAATTATCAATTACCATTGGTAAATTAGACTATTTTAAACAAATATCAATGAAAAGAAATTTACTAACTGAATTATTTCTGTTCTTTTTTATAAAATTTCCAAAGCTGTCAAACTAATCTATTTTCCGTTCAACTCAACTTAAAAACTAAATTTCAACGTAAATAAAAAAAATTTCATAAAATAACACAGGCACACAAAAAAAAAAGTTGTCTGTTTCTTGAACTAGACATATATTTCCTATAGTATTTTGGGCCGCTGAAACCGAATCTGAGCTCAGAATTTCTCCAACACCCTCAGTTTTTTTTTAAATCGACCAAAACCACCCTTAAACGGACAAATTAACACTTCGGAGATAAAAAATAAATCAACTTATTTTTAAAAAAACCGAATTTTACATCTACGAAACATTGCTCCACTAACTCAAAAACAAAGCCAGCATTGATCCAGCACCCCCTGAATTTTT
This sequence comes from Leptopilina boulardi, assembly GCF_019393585.1. Lineage (NCBI taxonomy): Eukaryota > Metazoa > Arthropoda > Insecta > Hymenoptera > Figitidae > Leptopilina > Leptopilina boulardi. The sequence goes on from NW_026137921.1 coordinate 450,613, forward strand.
TTAATCGAAAAAACTACCCCTAATCTGAAGAACCAAATTCAGGAGATAAAACAATAAAATAACTGATTGACAAATTTTATAACCAGATATTTTTACTCCAGCAATGCAGAAACAAAGCCAGAAATGCTCCCTCACACTCTAATTTTTTTTTAAATCGAAAAAACCACCCTTAAATAGAAAAATTCAAATTTAATAAGTAAAAAATATTAAATTACCGGTTATTTTAAAAACAGAACCTTTCATGTATGTAGTTTTGCTCTTCTAACTCAAACAAATAAAAACAGCATTGATCCATCACCCTCTGAATTTTTTTAAATCGAAAAAACCATCCTTAATCGGACAAATTCAAATTTAGGAGATTAAAAATTAAATAACTGACTTTTTTAAAATAGAACCTTACTACATCTATGTATTTCCGCTCCACTAACTCAAAAACAAAGCCAGCATTGATCCATCAACCTTTGAATTTTTTTAAATAGAAAAAACTACCCTTAATCTGAAGAATCAAACTTAGGAGGTAATACAATATAATTATATTGTATTACCTCCTAAGTTTGATTTTTTGGTGGTTTTTTCGATTTAAAAAAATTTTAGAGGGTAAGGGAGCATTTCTGGCTTTGTTTCCGCATTGCTGGAGTAAAAATACCTGGTTATAAACTTTTTTAATCAGTTATTTTATTGTTTTACCTCCTAAGTTTGATTCTTCAGATTAAGAGTAGTTTTTTTTTATTAAAAAAATTCAGAGTGTGATGGATCAATGCTGGCTTTATTTTTTGAGTTAGTAGAGCAAAACTACATACATGTAAGGTTCTGTTTTTAAAAAAAGCCGGTAATATAATATTTTTTTACTTCTTAAATTTGAATTTTACTATTTAAGGGTGGTTTTTCGATTTAAAAAAAATTTAGAGGGTGAGGGAGCATTTCTGGCTTTGTTTCTGCATTGCTGGAGTAAAAATATCTGGTTATAAAATTTGTCAATCAGTTATTTTATTGTTTTATCTCCTGAATTTGGTTCTTCAGATTAGGGGTAGTTTTTTCGATTAAAAAAATTCAGGGGGTGCTGGATCAATGCTGGCTTTGTTTTTAAGTTAGTGGAGCAAAGTTTCGTAGATGTAAAATTAGGGTTTTTTAAAAAATAAGTTGATTTATTTTTTATCTCCGAAGTGTTAATTTGTCCGTTTAAGGGTGATTTTAGTCGATTTAAAAAAAACTGAGGGTGATGGAGCAATTATGAGCTCAGATTCGGTTTCAGCGGTCCAAAATACTATAGGAAATATATGTCTAGTTCAAGAAACAGACAACTTTTTTTTTGTGTGCCTGTGTAATTGTCAAAAATGAATTGTACGGATATTCAAAGTCATTAATAAGAAAAACAAATTTTTTAAAAAAAATAGGCTGCAACGACTGTAGGTGAAATAAAATGGAATGACCCCAATATATTTCCAAAAGTTTTTATACATAAATAGTAAAAAAAAATCATTTTTTTTCAAATTTAAAGAGTATGGTATAAAAATTATCAAAATTTGTCAGTGTTGTATTTTATCCTTATACTCATGATTCAAAACGATTTTGAATCCGGATGTAAAATTGTAAGATGTGAAATTTCAATGCTTGGTGCAAGGTTGCACATAAAGTATAGATATATATATGTATACGTCATAAACGGGAGAATATAAGAACCGCAGTCTGGTGCATCAGTATTCATATATTCGGCCCGAAATCCGCACCCCTTGGAAAATCAATACTTAATGAAATCAATGTCGTTCAACGCGCCACGTGCACCACGCGAGAAATGGGATTTGACTTTTGACGTGAAGAAGTAGATTCACGTCTTGTAACGATGAGGGTATATAGCATCGTCAGAGGAGCCGCCTCGCAAATTTTCCACCTCGTTGTCCATCGACCTCGTTTATCACCTCGCACACCATACCACACACACACTTTCTCATATTCGCACACCATTAAAATGATGAAAAAAAAACCCTTTTCGCGTTGCTCGCGCGTGTTAAATACCTCCAGCTGCGAATAATTAGACCATTAATAATAATCTCACAGTTTATTCTCATTTTTGGAAAATTATCCTCTACTTGATAATGTCACTTTTTTTTATATTTATACTAGAAGTTAGTTACTCTATTAAATTTATATACCTTTTTGGACATGTGTAATTTATGGACATTCACGGGAAAATATTTTCTCTCATTTAGACTAAAATTATGATGTGGAATAAACGGATTTGGGTCACACTAATTTTTTTTTCATCTTGAATGAGATAATGCAAAAAAAAATTCAAAATATTTTTATTTTTTTTGGTTTAGTTAATAAATAATTATCATAGAGGTGTTCCAGATGATCGACGTTTTTGATTTTTTTAATACTTGGACTATTTATCCCTTGTGGAAAAATGTTAGGGCTGGTAGAAAAATTAATTTTTCAAACGGATCACCTAAACTTTTCAAAAAGTAATAATTTTTCAATGTTAAATCGTTATTGTTTACGTTCTGTTTCTACTATCAAAAAAATTTTCTGAAAATATTAGACACAAAAAATTTATTTTTTGTTAAAGTTATAAACAATTAAAATTTCTAACTGTTTTAAATACTCTCTAAATTTGTATTAGTAAAAATGTTTATTAATTTGAATTAGTGACTCACTTTTTGCTTTTGAATTAGTAGAATTTTACTAATTATTAGTAACTTTTACTAACAATTAGTAAAATTTAACTAATTCTAAAGCAAAAAGTGAGTCACTAATTTAAATTAGTAAAAATTTTTTACTAATTCAGATTTAGAGAGTAAAAAATAAAATTTTTTCAAAATCCACTTGACAAATTTAAAAATAAAAAAATATTTCTTTCCTCGTCTTGAAATCTGGTATTTGAAAATAATTTTTGATTTTAAAATATTGTTATTTTAAACAGTTTTTTTAAATTGTATTTTTTATATTTTTTTAATTTTCTTATAAAAAAACAGTGTTTCTTATGTTCTACGTAAAATTAAAAAATTGTTTTATATTTTTGTATAAATTTCTGAGTATAAAATAATTGAGAAAATAAATGACACTAAATTAGAAAACAGTTATTTAATAACTATTTATTTAAATAATAATTACATAATAACTATTATTATAATTTATTATAAATAAAAATTTGCGTTCAATGAGAGACGTATGAATTTGAATACTAATCGCGCATTGTTTTCAATAATGAATATTAATTATTAATTATTCAATTATTACCTATAATTAAATAATAATCTATTAATTAACCTTTTTCCAATTGAGTGTCATTTTTTTCTCAATGATTTTATACTCAGAAAAATGTATGCGGAGTGTTTATAACAATTTTTAAATTTTACATTAAATATAAAAAACTGTTTTTTATTAACATATTTTACAATTTTGAAATAATAAGAAAATGGTATAAAACGAAATTTTTTTTTTTTAAACTACGTTTAATGTATTTTTGTAAATTAAAATTTTTTCCTAAAATTAATACTTTACCGAATTTTTTATGTGACTGAAGTTCTAAATGTTCAAATAAAGAAAAAATTTATTTTTTTAATTTAAAATTTTATTATGAAATATTACTTTTAGGGGCATGCAATTATATAATTTCATTTTTACTTCCACATCGACATTAAATTTCATAATAACTTTTACTTTCACATTCACTTTTATTTTGACTTTGATTTTCACATTCACTTTCACTTTTACTGAAATTCAATTAAAAGTTGTATTTCAGTAAAAGTGAAAATAAAAGTGAAAGTGAAAGGGAAAATAAAACTTTAAAATTGTTGATAAAAAAAAGTTATATTCTCAAAATACAAAGTGGTGGATCCAATATGTCAGCAAAAAAAAAAAATTTTAACCCCTTGGGTGTCGATGACGTGTATACACGCACATAAATTTTCAGCCCAATAATAAGACGGAATTGGCCTAAAATTTGTTACTCGGGGGTTTTTGGGGTCGCTGCTTCCGAATTTGATGTCAGATTTACAAAATTCAAAATGGCGGATCCAATATGGCGACCAAAAATTTTGAAAATTGACCATATTCGCTTGAAACTCGTTACTCGGGGGTTTTTTGGGTCGCTGATTCCAAATTTGATGTTAGAATTACAAAATTTCAAAATTCAAAATGGATACAATAATAATTACATCCATACTATGCTATTTTGAATTTTCAAAATCTGACTTGAATATCGTAAACAGCGGGGTTCAAAACCCCTGAGTAACAGATTTTAAGTAATTTTAATTAATTTTTAAATTTTTAGAAAATTATCTGCCACATTGGTAACGCCATTTTGAATTTTTGAAATCTGACTTTAGATTCGTAATCAGCGACCCCAAAAACCCCCAAGTATCAATTTTTAAGTATTTTTAAATAATTTTTGCCATTTTTTGAAAAAATTGTCCGCCATATTGGTTCCGCCATTTTGAATTTTTGAAATCTGACTTTAGATTCGTAATCAGCGACCCCAAAAACCCCCAAGTAACAATTTTTAAGTATTTTTAAATAATTTTTGCCATTTTTTGAAAAAATTGTCCGCCATATTGGTTCCGCCATTTTGAATTTTTGAAATCTGACTTTAGATTCGTAATCAGCGACCCAAAAACCCCCGAGTAACAATTTTTAAGTATTTTTAAATCATTTTTACCATTTTTTAAAAAATCGTCCGCCATATTGGCTCTGACATTTTGAATTTTTGAAATCTGACTTTGGAATCGTAATCAGCGACCTTAAATACCATTGTATACACATTTGCACAAATTTTAGTCATTCAAAAATTTACTGACATTTTGGGCCCACTTATGAGATTTTGGCCTCGACTGCGAAGGGGTTAAGTTTAATTAATTTCCCTTAAATTTTGTTACTAGGTGGTTTTTTTTAGTCTCAGATTTTGAATTTGATCTTAGATTTACAAAATTAAAAATAACCGATCCAAATTGTTAAAATATTTATCAAAAAAATTTGTAAATTATAATATTCTTTGGACAAAATTCTGATAGGAGATAATTTAAATCATGCTGCAGAGAAGGAGGAGGAAGGGGGGATTTTTATCCTATAAAATATGTATTATAGAAGTTTGATTGATCTGTAATTTTGACGGTGCTGAGATGTACTTTAATTCCAAATTCCATTTCGTGTCGTTCTATTTCGTGTGTATATATATAAATATAAAGTTTTGCCATGTGTCGGTGAATACAATTCTCACTCGAGCACATATCTCCAGCAGCAAATTCATTGGCATTGAAACCTGAAATTCAATTGGATTTCACGAGGATCCCATATAAGCCATAATTTGTTGCGACATTTGCCGGGTTGTGTGTGACGTCGATTTTTAGTACGCAATTTTTTCTTTTTCAAGCCAAACGTATGCGACTATTATCAATGCGCCCGATATAAGCAACGTTTATTCATTGAAATTGTGAAATAATGGATTTGTTATTTCACTTTTTGTTTATCTCGGATGTTTTCCTATATATATATATATATATATATATATATATATATAGTATACGCAATTTGAATGAAACAGAAGGATTTAAAAAAGAGTTGATAGACTATAAAAGGATTTTGTTACAGAAATAATTTACGTCGTTTCTTTTTCAATTTTTTTTTTATTTCCCCTTTTATTTCGTAATCGGATTTATTAAAAAAGAAACACGTTATCTTTATTACAATGCCGAGAAACAATGGAATAAAAAATATAACGATAACTGTGAGAATGAAATAAATTTATTTTCTACGTCTATACGGTGAAAAGAATTTTTTATTTTGTTTTTTTAAAAAAGAATTTTTTCATAATCTTCCCTGGCTATAATTTAAAATTGAATTTTCATTCGATATTTGTGGGAAAAAAAAAATTTACATATTATTATAAAAATTGTTTAATTTTTCTTTTGTCTCAATTTGTATTTTATAATAATATATAATTCATAATATATTATTTATTATATATATATATATATATATATATATATTATATTTTTTTTTTTAATTTTCCATAGATCTTATTTTTCCAAATGAACCACCTATTTCAAAGAATTATTATTACAAATTCATTGAAATCTGAATAAATATTATTAAAATTAAAATTATTAAATTTTAATTAATAAATTAATTAAATTAATAATAAATAAATAATTAAATAAATTAAAATCGACATTAAGAAATTATTTTTAAAAATAATTTCAATGAAATTGCCTAAAAACCAATAAATTATTAAAAAGTCTTGAAACGAACATAACCTTTAAATTCAAGTCATTTTTGGCGGGAACTTCACTTCCACTTGCGGCTATATTGAAAGTCTTGAAATTTACATAACCTTAAAATTTATGTCATTTTTGGCGGAAAATACAGAGAGAGATGAGGGAAGGGAGAAGGACTTACTGCTTTATTAGTGTCTTAAAATAAACATAACCTCAAAATTTAGGTCATTTTTGGCGAAGAAGGGGAAATGAGAGGAGGGAGGGGGGACTTGCGGCTATATTCAGAGCCTTGAAACGAACATAACCTCAAAATTTAGGAGGGGGCACTCCCCCCCTCCTAGGTCAAGAATTCTTGAAACAGCGGCGGCGGCGATATCTTTTTGTAATATAGGAAGATATATATATATACAATTAAATATAAATAACATAAATTTTTTCGAAAATTATCTTGGTTAACTAGGTACCAGTTTTAGTTTCATAAAAAATTTATAATAATTTGTATTTTTGTGTTTTTAGAAAATATGATTTTTTTTTGTTATTGTAGAAAAAGAAATATAGTGTAAAAAATAAAATTACTATTTCTGTTTATTTTAATGAAAAAGGTGTTTTGACGTTATATTTTTCTTATTAAAGCAGTTTCTCGCTACGAAAACAAAAGTCGTGTTCACGCTAGGATAAAAATTATGCCACGAGGTATCACATCTCGTGTGGGGTAATTGAACCCGGCCTGACCGCTTTTTGAATTTTTTTTTTTTTTTTTTTTTTTTCCTCTTTTACACAAACCGTCAACCCTGCAATTTACCACAATGCAATTTATCAAAAGCGACCTCCTCACACTTCTTTTACCAGTTTACGTAAATTTGTTTAATTATAATCCAAGAGAGGTTTTACTCTTACTTTATTTTTCAAAACACATAAATCTTGATATAAGCGTTTCTATATATATATATATATATATATATATATATTATATAATATGTTGCGTTGACATTTTTTGAATTATATTTTATGAATGAAAATTTGTTTGAAATATTATTGACTAATATTGAATTTTTTTGTTGTTACAGGTGAGTTTTATTTCATGGTGATTTTATTAACATTTTAAGGTGAGTCATTAGAATTTTTATAATTTATTTAAAAAAAAAAATTATTAAAACAAAATAAATGGAAATAAAAATTGTCTATAAAAAGAAAATGGGTCAGAATTTCTCAAACGGATCACTTAAAATTCAGAAATTTTTTTTTTAGTCTCATTTTTTTCTCAACGCTTTCTTACATAAAATTGTGTGGGGAATTCAAAAAAAAAAAATTTAATTTTCTGTAGGACGTCAAGAACACTATTTTTTAATAACATTTTATAAATAAATAATATAAAAATCTATTAAATATGAAATTTTTTCAAAATAAAAATTATATTTAGAAACTACATTTTAAGATGAGAAAAACCCTTTTTTTTTAATTGGTGAACAGGAACTCGAGAAAAAAATTTTTTAAAATAAGACTGCAAAAAATTTCAATTGTTTATAAATTTAACAAAAAATTTTTTTTTGACCTAAAAATTTCAGGGACTTATTTTTACCATGTAAGGAGTCAAAAGAAATGATTTTTGATTAAAAAAAAAAAATTTCTGAATTTTAGGTGATCCGTTTGAGAAATTCTGACCCAAATAATTTTAAGTAAACAGTTTTTCAGTGCAAGTGTATAAGAAACTTAAAATTTTGATTAATTAAAAAGTTGGATTTGGATAAAAATTTAATCTTTACTGCAAAAAATAATTCTCTTTTTATATTATGTTAACTAAAACGATTTCTACTGTTAGGAATTTTTCATTAAATTGTAATATAATTTTTATTAAAATGCAACATTAAATGGTTCAAAATGTTTAAAATTAAATTCTTTATGGCACTAAAACACTTTTCAACTCTAAATTATTATTTTATTAAGAGATTTACATGGAATATTAATTTTTATTATTCCCATTGTTTGTTCATTGAAAATTTGAAAAATTAAAAATTATAATTACTTGAAAAAAACTCCCAAAAAAATCAAAGTTGCATCAAAATTCGAAACTTAAAAAAAAAAATTTCATAAATCAATTGGAAAATGATGTTTAAAAGAAAATTAGAATCATATTTGATGAGATTGAATTTGAGAATAAAAGAGTTAACGAAGGGGATTGGATGCATCTCTGCAATAGAATTCCAAACGATGGGCTTGCAAAACACGAAAACGAGCTTTGTCCAGCAATGTCGTGCTTTTCTCGAGAGGGGCTGATATTTCAAACAGGGCACTGCCCTTCCGCTTGTTTCCCTCTGCAATGGCATGAAACAAGATTAGTTACACTCTTCTACCACCACGCCATACATTCCTCTTGTTATTGCAATAATTTTTCTCCCACCCAAAAAAAAGAAAAAAAAAAAAAAAATCTGAAACCAAACAAATGAAAGCGGAACAAGAATAAAAACAAATTTTTTTGACGAGCACCTGTATGTTTCAAATTTCCCCTTTGCAATTAAATATATATATATACTAGTGAAAATATTGCGCAAACTTTGAAGCAAAATAAATTATTCGTTATCAATCACGCGTTTCACCAAAATATCCTCATAATAATTCGCTCTTTTAATATGTAGAGATATTTAAACTCTTTTCAAAGATTAATTTATTTTTGTCATAAATCGAGATTTAATTTTATACACATTTGAATCAAATTCTACAAAAGTAATTAATTATATTATTATTTCCTGCGATGGACAAGATATAGTAATTAATTTAATTTTTGTTTAATTATTTACAGAGGTCAATATATATATATGCAGACAAATAAACAAAAATTTAATTAAATTGAAATTAAAAATTAATTAATCATAAAATTGAAATTTTTATTGAAAAATGTGTGATAATTTTTCAGAGAAATGTCAATTAATTGTGTGACATACAGTATATGTCGATGAAAAATTATTCAATAAGAGAAATTTGTACCGTTTTTTTTTATTTAATGTGTCGACAGCCACTTGGCGTGCATTTATCCCCTCTCTGTGGTTCTCGCATCCATTCAGCGATTACTTTCCCCCATCGCGCCGAGTCAGTAGCCATTGAGCGTTATTGTGTTTCTTGCTCGAATATTATGTTTTTATTTTTCGGTATTGGAAATTTAAAAAAAAGTGATGGGGCTGAGGAAATTAATATTATCTTTCTTTTTTAGAATGCGTTATAATTTTTTGTTTATTTATTTACTTTTTTTTATATAATTTAATTTTTTTATTTACTTATTTTTATATTATTCTATATGACTGAAATTTTCATGGAACTTTATGGAAATTTTATCGGATATTCTAGAAACTTCATTGAACCTTTTGGAAACTTACTAGAATTGTCGAGAAACTTTATGAACCTTTTGAACATTTTATAAAATGATTTAGAAAATTTGAGAAAACTTTATGTAACCTTCTTGCAATATCGTTTGAATTTTTTGTAAGTTTCTGGAATGTTCTTAAAAATTATAAAACATTTTAGTAAATTCACAGAAGTTTTTAGAATTTTCATTAAATATATTATAGAAATTTCATTGAAAATACCAGAAATTTTCGAATTTCTTTTGGAAACTTTAAAAAAATTTTCTAGAAATTACATTAAAACTACCGGAAACTTTATGAATTCTTTTGAAAATTTTCTTGAAATCTATATTCAAATTTTATGGAACCTTTTAAAAACTTTATACAACTTCTCTTAGAAATTTCGTGAAATTTTTTTAAAACTTTATAAAATACATAGAGATTTACTAAAATTGCATCCAGAAGCTTTATAAACTTTAAGAAAATTTTCAATTTCGTTGAAATCTTTTATATCATCAAAAAAATTCGAAAAAAAAATTCACAGAACCTTTTAAACAAATTTGTATAAACTTTATGAAACGTTCTAGTAAGTTTCTAGAAATTTTTGTAGATCCTTGAAAAGAATTTTTCAGAAAATTTTATGGAACCTTCTTAAAAATTTATAAAGTATTCTAGAAAATCCACTGTAATTTCTATAGTATCTTCATGAAATGTTCTAGAAGTTTCGTTGAATATTTTAGATACTCTATTGAAATTTTATGGATCCTTTTGAAAACGTTCCAAAACTTTCTAAAACTTTTTAAAAATTTCATGAAATTTTTTTTAAGTTTCCTTAAATTTTCTATACATACATACATATACTTTCGGGAACTCACTATGGAAACCGCATTAAAATTTCTAGAAACTTCATGGAAACTTTCTTTAAAACTCTTTCTAGAAACTTTATGGAACTTTCTATAAAAATATTGTAGAATTTTCTAGAAAATCTATTAATATGTACATAATTAGAATCTTTATTTTTATGAAACCTAAAAATTTTATGGAATATTCTATAGAAACTTCATGAAATCTTTTAAAAACTTTATGGAATCTTCTAGAAACTTTATGGAAACTTATATAAGTACTTTAGGGAACTTTCCATAGAAACTGATATAAAATATTTTAGAAACTTTATTGAACCTTTTTGAAACTTAGTAGAACTGTCAAGAACCTTTATGAATTTTAATAAAATTTTATAGAATATTCCAGAAAACTAATGAAAGTTTAAGAGAACTTTATGTAACTTTTTTGCATTTTTCGTTAGAATCTTTTATAAGTTTCACCGAAAATTCAAGAAACTTCAAGAGTAGAAAATTTTATGGGAATTTTTTAAAAAATTTATAAAACATTCTAGAAAATTCACTGAAATTTATCATTTCTTTATGAAACGTTCTATAGAGAAGCTTCATTGAATATTTTATAAACTTCACAAAAAATATCAGAAACTTTAAGATCTATTTTAAAATAACTTTATAGAATTTTCTAAAAAATTTATTGTTATGTATATTTAGAGACTTTATGAAACCTTTTAAAAGTTTTAAATGGAATGTTCTAGAAACTTTATTGAACCTTGTAGAAACTTTATGGAATCTTATAGAAACTTTATGGAATCTTTTAGAAATTTTATGAAACCATCTAGAAAATTCATAGAATTTTCTACACCGAAAAAAAATCCTCTTCTTTCAAGAGGATTCCTCTTATTTCAATGCATATTTTCCTCTAGTATATGCTGCAAAAGGATGTCCTCTAGGTTTAAGAGGATTGTTCTCTATGTAAAATTATTCCTCTTAATTTAAGAGGATACTCTTATTTTAAGAGGAAAATATCATCTTAAAAAGAATTCTGAAATAATAAAAATGCAATCATCTAATTTGTATGTTATAGATATAATCTATAAAATTAAAAGGAATAAAATTTATTATTCCATGATTTACATCTATTTGAGTAGGTATAAATAAATTGAAATTGATTTTAATTTTTTTGAATAAATCAACTAAATTTATTTTTAATAATATTTTTATGCGCAAAACGTATAATTCATTAAATTTGAAAATTTATTTTAAATAAATTTTCAAATAAAATTAAAATAAATAAAAATCGTAATAAAATAAATTTTTAAATAGCATAACCTCAAAATTATTTAAATTTTCTTAAAAATTACTTTTAAAAATTTCTTTTACCTTCAAAAATAGGCACATATTGTGTAAGTTGCAACTCTATGAAGATATTTAAAAGATTATTATCCATTTTGGTTTATTCCCATTTTTTCACACAGAAACTAAAACTTTTTCACGCATGATATGCGATTTATGACGCGACGTAAATGATATGACGCAATCATCTTTGCGCATGAGCGAAATCCTCTTAGAATTTAGAGGAATATTCTTAAATATAGAAGATTATTCTAAATTCTAAGAGTATTATTTTTATTCTAAAAAGATTATTCTGTATATAAGAGGAATGCTCTAGAATAGTCCTTTTGTTTCGATCCTCTTGAAATTAGAGGAAAATATTCTCATTTAAAGAGTAATACTCTTGTTTTAAGAATAAAATTCAAGAGGATTCTGTAAGAGGAATTTTCCTCTAAATACAAGAATATTTTTTTTTTGGTGTATAGAAGTTTTAGAAAATTCTATACCCATTAAAAGAAATAAAAATCAATGTAGATGTACCTAGTGGGAAATTTACCAAAATTGGCAAAAGAATGGCACAATATTGAACCATTATTGGTCCTATAATGGCCCAATGGTTATCATTGGCAATTTACCACTGGGTAAATATATTTTAAGATACTTAAAAAAAATAATTTCTCCAACTTGTAAATAATTTTTCAATTTTCTTTTTCATTTACCACTTTTTTTTTTTTAAATATGTTTGTGCTTACCATTTCCGAAAAAGAAATTGGTAATTATTTTATATAGGGGAGGCAAAGTAATTAGAGAAGTTTTCTTGGTATATATATATATATAAGCGGGAATAATCGTGAAACATTTCACTATTTCTCTTTTTCGACGTAAAAAAATGTTTCTGTCCCGGGGCATTCATTACCAAACGCATTTACATTGAGGAAGTCATTACGCATTTAAAGAAATATTAGACTGTTACAAAGGAGCAGATTAATTTTCTAATGACCGAGAACGTTGTTGGCGGACATATCGCGTGACTGAAAATTCAAATAAGTTCTCGTGACAAGCACGTGACTGAGTTTGGCACCCTTGTCTCACATTTGATGTGCCTTGCGTGCTTCTTGTTTTCTACTGCTTGCTTTACTTATTACTTTACAATTTTTTTTTCTCTTTTTTTCTCTTTTTTTTGTTTTTTTTTGCACTTCCGCAAGTGCTATTAAAAATTACACTCACTCGCTTTTATTGTATGATAAATTTTTATAATTTTGTCATATGTATATTAACTTTTACATTGTTGAAAAATTATTTGAATTTCGTTAATATTGTGAAGAAATTGAAATTTGGGCCTGTTGAGGTATTGACTAGTTTACCCAATGTGGTCCTTTCCAGAGAAACTGACTAGTGCCCGACAAGGCTGTTACGCTGTTTCCGACCAATATTCCAATTAGGGAAAAACTTATTAGCGCCTTACTAGTTTTCCTTTAAATTGTCCTATTTTGTGGGATTATTTTTATTTTAAATAAATGACACATTTTTTTATTTCTAATGTGTATTCTAATATAAATTATAATTATTAATTATTATATTAGTTACAGGTTATCCTAATATAATATATTCATAATAAAATTAATATTATAGAGTCATTCCATTATATTTCGAACAATGTCGTTGCCGACTAATTTTTAAAAATTATGATACTTTGCAGGGATGATCTTGAAGTTATAAAGATCACGAAATGAAAAGATTTTTACTAAAATTTTTATTATTTACTTTAAAATATGAATTTAAAGTGTACGAGGTGCTGAAAATTGACATTTTTTCAGATAGCAGAAAATATTCGAAAAAACCTATAATTTACCATAAAAGTGTGAAAATTATTATTGCAATTTATTAAGAATGACTAAATTTACTTTTATAAATTGATTTAAGCATTTAAAGATATGAAATAATAGGAAAAACATGATTTTCAATTTCATCTTAAAAATAACCTAATTTTGCTATTTTTATCGATTAATTATGAGAAAGGGTAAATATTAAATTAAAAAAAAACTTACCAAATATCAAGTCATTGCTATTAACTTTCAGATTTTCTTTGTACTTTTTAATTTTTCTCTTTATTTATATAAAAATTTTGAAAAAGAAAATTGCCACTTTGCTAATTTTTGCGATTTTTGAAACTGAATAACTTGTTTACAGTAAAACGGAAAAATCTGGGATTTTGGGAGTATTTAAATATACACTAAATAAACACACTCCAAAAGTCTTGCGTTGGTTTTTGAGCTATTTTGTAAGATAAAGCGGATCGAAATTTCATTACTTTTGAGGCTATATTGACAATAATTTGTTCTTAACTTGAAGTTGGCTCGCAAGTGTCGTGTCTTGTAATAAATTCATATTTGTTTATATTAAATGACAACACTTGCGAGCCAACTTCAAGTTAAGAACAAATTATTGTCAATATAGCCTCAAAAGTAATGAAATTTCGATCCGCTTTATCTTACAAAATAGCTCAAAAACCAACGCAAGACTTTTGGAGTGTGTTTATTTAGTGTATATTTAAATACTCCCAAAATCCCAGATTTTTCCGTTTTACTGTAAACAAGTTATTCAGTTTCAAAAATCGCAAAAATTAGCAAAGTGGCAATTTTCTTTTTCAAAATTTTTATATAAATAAAGAGAAAAATTAAAAAGTACAAAGAAAATCTGAAAGTTAATAGCAATGACTTGATATTTGGTAAGTTTTTTTTTAATTTAATATTTACCCTTTCTCATAATTAATCGATAAAAATAGCAAAATTAGGTTATTTTTAAGATGAAATTGAAAATCATGTTTTTCCTATTATTTCATATCTTTAAATGCTTAAATCAATTTATAAAAGTAAATTTAGTCATTCTTAATAAATTGCAATAATAATTTTCACACTTTTATGGTAAATTATAGGTTTTTTCGAATATTTTCTGCTATCTGAAAAAATGTCAATTTTCAGCACCTCGTACACTTTAAATTCATATTTTAAAGTAAATAATAAAAATTTTAGTAAAAATCTTTTCATTTCGTGATCTTTATAACTTCAAGATCATCCCTGCAAAGTATCATAATTTTTAAAAATTAGTCGGCAACGACATTGTTCGAAATATAATGGAATGACTCTATAACATCTACAGTAAATGAAACACTAAAGAATAGTTTTGAAAAACTTCCTACTCATGGGGGATCGAACGCAGGACCCTTGGGACGCAAGCCATGTACTCTAACCGCACAGCTATGTAGACTTACAGAATCTTTCAACTAATACTTCTTTTTAATATTACACAGGTTAATATAATATATTATAATATTAATTAATAATAATGATAATAATAATAATAATAATAATAATAATAATTATTATTATTATTATTATTATCATTATTATTAATTATATTATTTTATAAATATTTGTAATAGTTACAAATATTTATATTATATTATTACTAAAATATAATATTAAAGCAATTTTTAAACAACAGTAAAATAGAAAAAAATATATTAAAAATTTGTCATTTACATAAAATAAAAAAAGTTAAATTTTACTGAATAATTAACATTTAGCTTGAAAATAAAAAAAAAATGTTTAAAATTAACTTTTCATTACATTATTCAAAAGAAAGATAATCGTAAAGGTTTAAAATTGAAACTAAAGCTCCTTTGATTAAAAGAGTGACGTTTGAAATATATCACCCACGCCCAGAAACTCGAAACCCCCCCAAGAGAGTTCTTATCATGAACAGCAGAACATTCTGGCAAAACTAATAAAAGAAAAAAAAATGCTAATAAAGCTAGCAAGTGATAATGTCACGCGGAGGCAAAGAATCTGGACATTTACACGATCCTGTTAAACCTTACGGATTAATGGCTATACTCGCGGGCAATTAATTAGCATCTCGCCAGTGGAATGGGATTACGAAGGTCTTGACATCCGGTTTCGGTTGTAGCTACTTCCTCTTTCTCTATAGATATATATATATATATATATAGAGGCAAAAGTGCAAGCGGCCAGAATAATTGAGCAGGTCAACTTTTATAATTTCTTTTGACGCAACTTTTTTCCCTGGAATGTTTCTTGTGAAAACTTTTTTCGTTAAAGTGTATATATATATATATATATATATATATATATATATATGAGAGATTCTTTTTCAATCGCCCCAGCCCAAAAAGTCAATGTTCTGGGATTGGCTTCATACTTTGGTAAATTGTTCTCCTATATGATAGAAATAAATCCCTAAAATATAAACTCATTAAAAAAATATTTGTAGAAAGTAGAGGGGGTTGAAGTTTTGACGTTAAGGGTAACATTGTCATTTTCAAATCCGTTTAACTATGACAAAAGTTAATGGATTTTAATTTATCTATAATGAATTTTATTGCATTTTTCACGTACTTTTCAAAAATGTATACGAAATTTAAAAAAAAAAATTTTTAACCCCTTTTTTTTCAAAATCAACCCTTATTTTTCGATTTTCACCCCTTCGGGTATTTTTTTTTTTTTTTTTTTTATTTTCATTGGAAAGCTGAGGTTTTTTCCGATGAGCTATGTAAATATGAAAATGGGACAACAATAATTTTGTGAGTAACAGAATATTAAAGTAGGCGGTGCCAATAAGGGTGCCGTTAAGGGTAACATTGTAATTTTCAAATCTGTATAACTTTGACAAAAGTTAATGGATTTTAATTTATCTATAGTGAATTTTATTGCATTTTTCACGTACTTTTCAAAAATGTATACAAAATTAAAAAAAAAAAATTTTTGACCCCCTTTTTTTCAAAATCAACCCTTATTTTTCGATTTTCACCCCTTCGGGAATTTTTTTTTGTTTTTTTTTTATTTTCATTGGAAAGCTGAGGTTTTTTCCCATGAGCTATGTAAATATGAAAATGGGACAACAATAATTTTGTGAGAAACATAATATTAAATTAGGCGGTGCCTATCTAAATCCTCAAAGATGATCTCCAGGTACACCCCTTATCGGCACCGCCTACTTTAATATTCTGTTACTCACAAAATTATTGTTGTCCCATTTTCATATTTACATAGCTCATCGGAAAAAACCTCAGCTTTCCAATGAAAATAAAAAAAAAAAAAAAAAAAATACCCGAAGGGGTGAAAATCGAAAAATAAGGGTTGATTTTGAAAAAAAAGGGGTTAAAATTTTTTTTTTTTAAATTTCGTATACATTTTTGAAAAGTACGTGAAAAATGCAATAAAATTCATTATAGATAAATTAAAATCCATTAACTTTTGTCATAGTTAAACGGATTTGAAAATGACAATGTTACCCTTAACGTCAAAACTTCAACCCCCTCTACTTTCTACAAATATTTTTTTAATGAGTTTATATTTTAGGGATTTATTACTATCATATAGGAGAACAATTTACCAAAGTATGAAGCCAATCCCAGAACATTGACTTTTTGGGCTGGGGCGATTGAAAAAGAATCTCTCATATATATATATATATATATGTATACATATATAAGAAACAAACTAAAACAACTTTTGAATTAAACATCTTTTCATATGCCTCGATCCACGCGTACACACAAATACTGTGGAAAAGAGAAAAATATCTCGTTTAGTGTTTTTAAATAAAGGAGAAAACTTTTCTATTTTTATTAATGATATATACCTCTAAACTTGATAAGAATGAGAAAAAGTAAACGTATTTTTTTCATTTAATAAATTAAAAGAAGAGAAAAAAAATGGTATTGTTCATATTGTGAAGATGATGAGACGCTTTTTATAAAGTCTGGAGAGAGAGAGAGAGAGAGAGAGAGAGAGAGAGAGAGAGAGAGAGAGAGAGAGAGAGAGCAAATAATATTTTTTTTAAATATATAGAGTCTGTACGCGAAGAACGTAGGATAAATTCTTCTTTTCTTTTATAACGTCGTCGCTTGGGAAGATACGTTTATTGTCTCTCGTATAGTAGTTTTCCCGTTTTCTCATTTTGTCATCTTATATCTTTTAATACTCGCCTCTCTCACCCGACGAGATTGAAGTTTTCAATTTTTAGCTATTACACACTTAGAATCTTTTTTCAAGTTTTCAATTTATAATTGTTATTTTTGGTTTTATAATTAATTCATTTTTTTTTATATTGTTTTACTTATGCAATTATATAAAATAATTGATATTAATCATTATTTTCAAAATTTTTATACTTTTTGATATTTATTTATCTCATTTCCGTTAAATTAACAGACTTCAATTAATTCACGTCTGTATTCTTATTTCATTGATATTTAGAACAAATCAAAAAGGGATAATGAATTTCCCATAAAAAACAATGGTTAGAATTTTTATTTTTTGGAATTATACAATTATTTTTATGATTGATTTTCATTTTTCGAATTAGCCAATCAACAGAATTTTTTTTAAATGAATTTTTCTTTACAAAATTCTTATTTTGGGTCAGTCCACTGACTTCGTCTAATAGTGGTTGCGTAAAAAAATCTAGTTTTAATATATGTGAAACTCGATGATTCCCTGAGTTCATTAACCATAATATTATGGTAAAAATTTTATTCCCTTTAAAGATATTAAATATCAAAAGTAGGAGGTTCACAATGTGATTTTGTAACATTAAATTTTTCAATTTATTTAAAAACGCTATTATTAAAAAACTATAAAAAATTAGATGTTGGAACTCACCAAAAACATAAATCACTTTATTCTGCACAGAGGAACGAAAGAATTATTGCAAAAATTTATTATTTCTGGATGATATACGATTTAAAAAAAAATTTTTATTCAAATATTCTCAAGATTTTTATTTACTTATAACTTTTTTGTCGGTGCTCCGAAAAAATTGAGGTTTTGCACAAAGATTTTTTATAATATTCTTTACCTTCTATTAAAATCTTACGAAGGTGCTTTGCTTCGTTTTGGAGATATTAATTTTCAAAATGTTTTGTCTAAAAAGGTTAATTAAAAGACTTGAAGTTAACTGACCAATTTCAAATCGCTACATTTTAATATATTTTTATAAAAAATGGAGCATTTTGAATTTGGTTTGTTAACTTCAAGTCTTTTAATTAACCTTTTTAAATAAAAAATTTTGAAAATTAATATCTCCAAAACGAAGCAAAACACCTTCGTAAGATTTTAATAGAAGGTAAAGAATATTATAAAAAATCTTTGTGCAAAACCTCATTTTTTTCGGAGCACCGACAAAAAAGTTATAAGTAAATAAAAATCTTGAGAATATTTAAATAAAATTTTTTTTAAAATCGTATATCATCCAAAAATAATAAATTTTTCCAATAATTCTTTCGTTCCTCTGTGCAGAATAAAGTGATTTATGTTTTTGGTGAGTTCCAACATCTAATTTTTAATAGTTTTTTAATAATAGCGTTTTTAAAAAAATTGAAAAATTTAAGGTTACAAAATCACATTGTGAACCTCCTACTTTTGATATTTAATATCTTTAAAGGGAATAAAATTTTTACCATAATATTATGGTTAATGAACTCAGGGAATCATCGTGTTTCACATATATTAAAACTAGATTTTTTTAAAATTTAGTCGCAACCACTATTAGACGAAAGTCAGTGGACTAACCCTTTTACAGAATATTTGTTCAAAATTTTTTTTTATACCTTATTACAGAATTTTTCTTTACCAACTTTTTATTTAAAAAATTCTAATTTAATCGAATATTAATTTATCACAATTTTCATTTAAAAGAATTTTAGGTCATTCGAATTTTTAATTATACCAAATTTTCCAATTCAATGATTCTTCATTTGTTCGAATTTTTATTTGCACTAATTTTTATTGAATAGAATTTCTTAAAACGCCAAAATTTCCATTTGTCCGAAATTGCAAATGACCGACAAACAATCGATAGAAATAATTCAGAGCAATTTTTAAAATTGACCAATAAGAAATTTAACAAGAAAATTGTAATTGGTTCATTTTGAAATTCACGCCGAAATCTTTCTGTTGATTGTTTTTTTTCGGTCATTTGCAATTATTCGGACAAAAGAAAATTTAGCGTTTTAAGAATCCTACGCACGGGGAAAAAAAGAATGGCTTACATATGCTATAACTAATGTTTGCTGTCAAATCTATCAAAATTAGTAACCACAGTTAAATTTTTTGCTATGACAACGAAAAAGTTTGCTATGATAAACAATAACAGTTTTAATTTTTAAAAATTTACTGTCACAGCAAACTTTTTTGACCCCGCAACAAATTTGTTCGTTGTTCTAAGACTAGCTAACATAATTTTATGTGGCAGCAAATAATTCGATGCCACAGAAAATTTTTTCTATGCGTCTATCAAATAAAAATTTATGTAAATGAAAATTCCAAAGCTATTTTTTTCAATAATAATTAGTAAAATTTATTATGAATTTTAATGTTATGGATAAAAAAAGTTATAATTATTTTTATACATACCGCTGACATTATTTGTAAAGAAAAGCTTATTGAAAACGTGTTACTTTAAAATCCTTTTGGATTATGAGATTAATTAAACCTTAAAATAAAGTCTTCCTAACATTATAGAGTTGATTTTATAATACCGATAATAGAAAACGTGCCATCTTGAGAGATTTTAGAATTATCTCTTTTTAATATAATATATTATCAATTTTGTGTTTAGTTTGAATTTTTTTTTTCAAAAATCTGAAAGTTGTTTTTGAGAGCAGAACTGCCGCTTGAGTTGTACTACTAGAAACTATTATACTACTTGAGACAAAACTAACATGGAATTGCAAATAGAGTTTTTAATGCACTCTCTAAATCTGAATTAGTAGTTTTCTACTAATGAGAGGGTGCAGATTCGCTAACGAATTGAATTAGTAACAGTTTTGACTAATTTTTAGTAAAAAAAACTACTAATTGCTAGTAGGAAACTACTAATTCATTAGTAAGTCGTATTTTTTACTATTTCAAATTAATAAGCCGATTTACTCCATGAATTAGTAGTTTTCTACTAGCAATTATTAGTTTTTTTTACTAAAAATTAGTCAAAACTGTTACTACTATCTAAATCTGAATTATAGTAAAAATGTTTACTACACTGTAAAGAAAAGGAGTTGAATTTCAACTCCCTAGGGGATGCTATAAAAGTCCCACACTTTGAGAGTTGAAGCGAGTGGAGTTAAGGTTTTACGAGTTAATTTTATGCCTAGAGAGTTAGTTTTAAGGAGTTAATTTAATTATTAACTCCCTTTTTGAGTTGATTTTTAACTCGAAAAATTTAACACCCAACTCCCAGTGCTATTAACTCCCTAATTTTTTTACAGTGTAATTAAAATTAGTGACTCACTTTTTGCTTTAGATTTAGTAAAATTTTACTAATTATTAGTAACTTTTACTAACAATTAGTAAAATTTTACTAATTCAGAAGCAAAAAGTGAGTCACTAATTTTAATTAGTAAACATTTTTACTATAATTCGGATTTAGAGAGTAATTCAATTGGTAAACGAATACGCAATTTTTCATTAGTAGAAAACTACTAATTCAGATTTAGAGAGCATAAAATTTTTTTACAAATTTTAAATTATAAAAAAAAACATTTCTTTCTCAGAAATATTCAAAAATTCAAAAAACTCAATCAAACCTTTGTATTTTTAGTTTTAGTGGTGGCACACTAATGCGATAGTGAAAATTTTTTGATAAAATATATGTCTGTTAGATATTTCCATAGTAGCTAAAGTGAGATTTTACACGCCGCAAAAATAAAAACGTTAAGAATTTAAACTTTTTCAAGAAATTCAAATGAAATTTAAGCATTTTTTCACTTTTTAACTTATAAAACTAATTGTCAAATAAATATTTTGTTCTAATACTGTACATAAATGTTCCTTTGTATATAATTTAGCAAAAGAAAAAATGATACCCAAAGTTTTAATTAAAAATTATTCAGATTTTTAAGTGTTCGATTCGAGAATCACAAAAGTTGCAAGTTTCATGGATTTGCCCATATATATATATATATATATATGTATGTGTGTATTTTTTTTGAAAGAGTCCTAATTATTATTTTTGAAAAAAAAATTTTGGAGCACTTGGCACTAAATTATTTTTTTGATAAAACAAAATAGCGTTTATAACTTCTTGTGCGTAAACAAGAAATCATCAAAATTTGTTAGCAATAAGAAATGATTAATAGAGCGACATGGAGTAAAAGAAAACTTTTTCTTTAGATCAAAGAAATATTTTCTTATTCAAGACATATATATATATATATATATATATATATATATATATATATATATTTCTTCTCTGTACCTTTGAAGTTAATGTTAAAAGTATATCCCTTCTTGAAAAGAAAAACTACTTTTTACGACATAAGGTGCTAACATATTAAATGAAGAAGCACTCATCTGTTAGTGGAAAGTTCCAACATGAAAAGCTTTTATAGTGGAATGACATAAATTCACTGTATGTACATATATACATCTATATGTGTATGAGTATGTATATGCGCCTAAAGAATAAAGTAGTCTTCACATTAGGCCATCGCACCTGAATGGATTCACCTACTTTGCTTATATACTCAACTTATATATATACTTAAATCTTCCGCCTTCACACTTGTCCCCCTATAAATATGCGCGCCTATTTTCAAGCAAACTAGTTTCTCTCTTATATAGTTTCATTTCTCGCGTGTGAATGTGTTTATACATTCTCTTCTTTTAGTATTTTTATTTTCATTTTGTTTTTCTCTCTTTCTTTTTTTTTCATTTTCTTCTCTTATACATACAAGTACACTGTGCGCAATTCTATGACGTTTCTCGTGAACACGCATTCACTATTCAAACTATGCAAAGTCTCGTTAGGACCAAGAGAGCTCCAGTTGGACGTGTGGATGGATTTTCGACGACTTTTTATTTTTTTTTTTTTTTTACCTTTTTAGAGAGAGCGAACATTCTGAATGGCTTGAAAATTGTTCGCGGTATAACCGCGAATAAAATGAAATTCTCCAGACGCGAAAAAAAGGAGAATTGAAGGGGGGAGGGGTGGGGGTGGCAGATGAAGCGCGCGCGTGAAAAAGTCGTGAGCTCGTTTCGAGGCCCGTTCTGCATAATGTAATAACGTCAGTAAAAACTGATTTGTGTTTCAGTTTCTCGATTTTGAAGTGTACGCGGGAAAGTAAAGAGAAAAATATAGAGAGAAAGAAAGTGGATTGATAAAATAGGTTTACGCGCAAAGAAAAATTAGGATATGAATTTTTTGAAAATTTTTTACAAAATTATTTTGTTATTAATTATATAGAGAAGTATTTGCTAATTGAAAATCAAATTTATTCTATAGAGTAACAGATTTTGGAAATAGCAAAGTTATATAATGACAGCTGTGACTTTGCTCCTGCATGCTACTGCCATCTAACGGCGGCAGGACGTAATAAAGCTGTCATTATATTACTTTCCTACTTCCAAGCTTCCAATTTTGCGATCGCGTTTTTGCGCATGGAAAACAATAATATTGTTTCGTCAATTTATAGCCAAAAATTAAAATTATAAATGCAAAATAATTAAATAGTTCTAATAATTATTTTCCAAAATAATTATAAAGCCGTTTCAACTGGAGCAATTTTTTTTTTTACCGCATATATGCGTCTATTATCGGATCCGACAGAATCCTATAACTAGATCAAAATATTGCATTAATGTGACATCTATCGGATACGAGAGTCATTCGATTTCCTCGTATTCTAACCTTCAAATCAGCTGTCACTTATTTAACTGTGTTATGTCGGTGTGAACGTTTCAAGCATTTTGCCGTATTCGATAATTGGATTTATAATATTTTTTGCGTCCAATAATTGACACAGGGGACCTAACTTTATTCCTTATAATTTTCTAAAAAAAACAAAGCATTTAACTTTATTCAAAATTGTACATGT
The DNA here is from genome assembly GCF_019393585.1 of Leptopilina boulardi. NCBI lineage: Eukaryota > Metazoa > Arthropoda > Insecta > Hymenoptera > Figitidae > Leptopilina > Leptopilina boulardi. The sequence continues at coordinate 474,227 of NW_026137921.1, forward strand.
TCCTAAAAGATTTAATATATAAATATTTTACATAATTATATTTCATTACTATATGACCATTGATTATAAAAATTACATAGAAACCAGAACTTAAAGTAAAAAAACATGGTTGATAACTTTGGTTGGTTTCCATTGTCCCCACTTGCCATTTGTCATAATTCACGTCAACTACCGCACCCTGCTATAGGAAAAATTTAGTGACTTTATTGTAAAAATTAAAAGTTACTATAAATTTACTAAATTTTCACTAGAGCAGGGTTCGGTAGTTGACGAAAATTATGACAAATGGCGAGTGGGGACAATGGAATCCAACCCTTCTCAAATTTGCCCCACTCAACTAAAATTTGTTAAGGCTGTTTCACAATACTTTCCTTAGATCGGGTTGGTTTTCATTGTCCCCACTCGGCATTTGGCATAATTTTCGTCAACTACCGCACCCTGCCCTAGTAACTTTATAGTAACTTTTAATTTTAACAATAAAATCACTAAATTGACACTAGAGCAGGGTGCGGTAATTGACGAGAATTATGACAATTGGCGAGTGGGAACAATGGAAACCAACTATCGGTAACTTTGAAAATTCCCTAGAAAATAAAATTACATAAGATTCGAAATATACTCAATGTTCTTCAATACTTTCTTTACATAATTAATTTTGAAAATTTCCCAGAAAATAAAATGACATAAGATACAAAACGACGATAATTGAAAATTTGATTTTGTCCAGTGTCATATTTAGGAAATTGCTGATGGAAAATTTGTCCAGTTGCGCATTTGAATTGTTATCGTTATCCCCAGGGATGGGAAGTAGAAATTTTAGTCAGATATACTGGAATAGTGAAAATTTATATAAAGCTAGAAATTATTTATAAAAATAATTATTTTCAATAATTTTTGTTATTAAAATTAAAATCAAGATAATTATTTCAAGGTCCCTAGAATTTACCACGTCAAAATTGCAATTTTTCTAAAATATTGCATATATTTTTTCTCAACTCTTTTCTTTTCCCCTTTTGCACCAAAAAAAAAAAAAAAAAAACATCGTTGATCGTTGATGATTAGAATAGGCGGCGTAAATATTTCATCGGCGAGAGACATTTTTGCTCAGCGAGACGCAAAAATCGCCCTTTTCTCTTTTCTAAAGTACCACAATATTTCTCTCGCATTCAACATTGTTTTTGTCGGGTAGCAATCTCCACGACGCGACGCGCGCGCGCCAGTTGGCCAAACAAACGTAGAAATAATGCAAAACTAGAAATGCTCCCTGATCCCGAGGACGAGAGGAATTATTTTTCACTACACACATATATATATATATACTTGATATAATTCCTACTCGTCTCGATTCGTTGGATTCAAAATGACCTTCTTTATTATTCTTTTTGTGTCTGATTACCGACCCGATAAATTAAATGTCAATCATGAGCTGGCGCGACGATCTCGAAACTCTGACCCGCTTCATTTGTCATGGCGGGTCATATAATAAAAAATTTCATATTCTTTTTGTCATTTTAAAATACAAGAATTTCGTTTTAACTTATTCTGGTCTAGCATATTTAGAGGTAATCCAATTTTATAGAAAGGACAACATGCAATAATATTTATTATTAAGTAATTGATTTTCAGTTTCGTTCGTATAACAATTTTTGAGGTTATGTTGGTAAATGACAAACGCGTCATTGGCATCCATTGCCAACTGTTGACAAAAAAAAAATTTTTTTTCATAACATAACCTTAAAAAATGATTATTAATATCAACATAACCTCAAATAGTTAGTATTATTATAAACAATAAATTCATTTACTAACATAACCTCAAATAGTTATTATTATATTGTGCATAACGTAATTTGTACAATAGTTTTTTTTTTTTGGCAAACGAAACCACATTGTACTGATGATAGGAGAAATGAGAGAGCCATTTGGATCTTAATCAGAAAAAAAGTTTTCTTATTAAGGAAAGAATTTTTTTTTTTGTTCATATTAATAAATTTCGTTGGCCTCTACACGTTCTCATTTCTGTTAAATTAAGGAAAGTTCTGGTTTAAATTATCCAGAACGAAAACAGTATTTTCCAGAAGATGATATTTTACTTTTCCCATTTTTTTATTGGCTCCTTGTTAGGGACAGGGCAACAACATCATGGTTGAGGCGTATCCACTTAGAAAGGTTTCAAGTTGCTAATTTATTTTTATAAAGCATCCATTAAATGCTGCTGCTCGTCGTTATGTACACATTCGTATCGAACCCTCGAGTCTTGAAACAACCCCAACCACTTTATTCTTCTTCTTCTTTTTCTTCTCTTCAGATTTTTTTTCCCCTCTTTCTCTCTATACTCTTTACCCTGTTTCGAATATACACACATATATATATCTTCAGCTTATATTGCCAAGTATAAAGTTTATTTTTTCTAGACTACAAGTTTCCAGTCATATTTACTATCTGCTTCGAGCTTTTTTCATCCAATGCAGAAACTTACTTTGGCGCTCTCTATAACTGAAATAAACTTAGTGTCTGATAAAAATAAAGAGTTAGTGTCTGACATTTCAGTTTACTAGAAATAAAAGAGAAATACATAAAAAAAAAAGAATGGAGGGGGAAAAAAACAACGGGAGCAATAAATATCGAAGACGCAATTCGTGGGGGTTGAATGTAATGAACTTTATATACAGTTGCGGTACTTGCAGACTCTGGAAATTGAGTTTGTGTTTGCTTCCTTAAATTTGTAAAATTGTATTTATTTGTTGGATTTATCTTCTTGAGCAAAAAAAAAAGGAAATTAAAGTTTTTATCTTGTTGACAGGTTAACAAAATTTTTTTTTTAAATAAAATTGTGTTTGTTTATTTGAGGTTATATGGTATAAGCATTTGGTATTTTTGTTCTTTTGATATATTATTCTTTGGATTTTTTTTTCTATTCTATTATCAGATGATGGTTTTATTGTTTTGTTTTAAGGTTAGGATTACTATTATTTTCTTTCTAGTCTAATACTGCCGTCCAAAAGAAAAAGATATGTCCGTGATTATTTCAAATGCACGGACGTATTTTTTTACTTTGGATGGCAGAATAATTATTGTCAAAAGTAGCATAAGGAGCTCCCACTCTATGGGTACAAAAGTTTGATGACTTTCTTTTCCGTTCGAGTCGTTTTTAGTTAGCGATAGTGCGATACTAGCGCTCTTGCGGTGAAATTGTTGCAACTCAGGTGAGAGATGAATTATTACAAATGGCGGACGTGAATTTAAAGCCCGGAATTTAATAAATTTAATATTAAGAGTTGATTACTTTTTGGAAATTTCGGGTAATCCGTTTAAGAAATTCTGAATCAATAATAAATAATAATAATATAAATAAGTAATAATATATGATTAAATATTAATTTTCAATAAGAAGTTAGATGTAAAATTCTGTAAAAATTGAATAGTGTGAAACCTATTAAAATTTTCTCGAAAGGTTCCCATACATGTTAATCAAAATGGCATGTGTATTTAACTGCAATAGGAAAAGCGTGATCTTACATTGTCACGACAAACACGACTCGACCTTTAATTTGCCTCAGTGCGCGGTTTGTTGAGTGACGAACTGATTGACTATGATTAAAAGTGTATTGGCCTCGTGTAGATTGAACCGATACTTGCCTTCAAGGGACAAAGCTCAACTCGTTGTCTGTCACTGATCCTTAATGTAAATTGCATCTCAGAATCATGCTCCATTTATCCTCCAGGAATTTTGAGACGTTACTGCAAATAATGTCGAAATAAATCTCATAATATATATATACCACAATACAGCTATAATTGGTGTAAAAAAAATCCATTCCTTTTTTATTATTTTCATTTTTTTTTTAATAAAATCTTTATTCAATTTTATAGTTTTTTATTTTTTAGTAATTAATTATTTTCCCTATTAGTTTTCAATTCATTTCATTGTAAAACTAAATTTTAATCCTTTTGCGAATTCTGAAATTTAATTTCAAATCAATACTATTCACTTGGGAATGGCGAATTGATTCCTATTTATTCTGAATAAAATTTCATAATTTAAAGGGAATAAAATTTAGCTTTGGATTGATTCCAAATGAAATTTTAAGATTAAAAAAAGTAATTAAAATTAACCTTCTGAATGAAACTGATTGATTCGGATTTATGAGAAATGCAATTTTATAATTTAGAAAAAACGTATTGATTCAGAATGATTTAGAAAGAATTTTTTCGTTAAGTTACATAAAAATTTAGATTCAGATAAAAATTGATTGTGGCTCGGAAATAAATTTCGGAATTAATAATTAATTGTAATTGTAATCTCTCATAATATGAATTTCATCAACATTAAAAAATTCATTATAAAATTTAAATTAAACGTTATAATATTAATTGATTCAAGGAAGTTTAATTTTCAAAAAAAATTCAAATTATAATTTTATGAAAGGTGAAAAAAAAATCTATTAAATTTTACATTATCCACGCAGTTGAGGAGTGGTAATTAATCTGCTCGATCCAATTCAGCCACATTGCAATGAATTTATTATAAACCGCAAATGGTATACGAATACATATATATATATATATATACAAAATGATCACCCGCATATATACGTGTGAAAATATAAACGATAAGTGTAAATTCATAAATAAATTTTGATCTGTGAAATACAAATACTTTTTGCGCTAATCTTATTTTAAGATCGATGAGTAAACAGACATATATATATATATATAAAAATAAAACATTTATATAGATAATCCTGTTATATTTGTCTTATACGATGATGTGATACTATAGATATAAACTGTCACTATATTGACAAAGAGCAGACAAAACTTATTTTTCTTTTTATCAAAACTTTTGCCTCTGCGAAAAAGAAAACAGTGTCTAGTCTTATTGATCCGTTTCAATTCTTCTATATTAGTTTTCTTCATACTTTTATAATAATTTTAGTATAGAAATCCAATAATAATAATAATAGTAATAATATTGAAACTAAATATATTTGAATTTAGAAACTGTATTTTATAATAAAAAATGGAAATTATTCAAATACTATTTTGTAGAAATTTTTTTTTTTCCATCTGACAAGAAAATGTCGAGAAAGAAGAATTGTGCATTCCCGTGTGTATGTGTGTGAAGCAATATGAAGGAAAAAAAGGGGTTTGTTTGGTAAAAGAGAGCGCGCGTCGAGTTCCGTAAAAGTCATTGGAACACGCGGCAGGGATATGATCAATAGGCAAAGCTGCTGTACGTCGACCTAAGCAAACACAAACCCGGAAGAACCTGCCTCTCTCTCTCTGTTGGTTAGCATTATATTCTGTGTACGTGCCGGTCTATCAACGATGATCACGTAACGACCGTAAACGGTTATGTTCCATGAACGAACGTTCAACCCATAAATTGGTTAGCTCCATGGAAACGGTCGTCATCGGAGACGAAATTCTTTGCCAAACTTCGATTTGTATAACACCTTTATACATATTGCCTTATGTCTTTCCGTTATTTCAAGAAACATTTTTATTTCTTCAAATTCAGGAAATAACATTCCTCCCCCCCCCCCCATAATTAGGTAAAATCAATAAAAATTGATCCAAATAATAGTAACAGTTTCGAATTGTAAAAATAATGATAATAATAATAATAATCTTGAGTATTTTAATATATATATGAATATGCCAGAGAAGATGAGAAATGGTTCCATCCCAACTGTGATGAAAGGAACATTGTAGAACACAAAATTATTTTGGTATGAGAAGCATGACAGTGACAGGTCTGATTTTCTCCCATGATGATGAGGGGGTGTCAAAACTCAAAACTTTGGTTATATTCCCTTTCCTTGTCCTATTCGCGGACGATTAGTTTCAATCTTGTTTCCCTTCTCTTGTATATATATATATATATATATATATATATACAGTACCTACTCTTCTTACTGTATACTTCGTGATCTTTATGTTCTTTCCTTCATCAATTTAACTCAACCTGATCCGCGGATCCACTTGACGTGAGCAGCGAAAGTAAATTTTCTGATGGAATATTTCCAATTCCCCTTCTTATTTCTCAAGATTGGTTCAATTTATTCCCTTCATTTCATGCAAAGAAGATCAATTTTCAATTGATGGAGTCTGATTACAAATATAGAAGGGTTCATGTAAAGGAGAGATTTTTTTGTTTTAGAAATTCAAGCTGTTAAATATTTAGAATTATAATCCATTTTTAGAGAACGGTTATTTGAGAATTTTTGAAGAAAATGTTTAGAAATTCAATGATTTGAACGATTCTTTTATTATTTCGACATTTAATTTATTTAAAGAAAATAAAAAGGGATTCATTAAACTTTCAGTTATTTTCTTTTTAATGATTACACAGGCCGACAAAATTTTGTTGACTAAAATGTTACAGCCGATTCTTATAGGATTTTTGACGTAGAATCTGAATCTGACCTTGAAAATATCCACAGCTGTAAAACAAAAACGTGAGGGAATAAAATGTTCTACATAGGATGAAATGAAAGCTCAAACATTGCTTTTTAAGATTCAATATCAAAAAATTTTATACCAGATGATTTAAACAACTGAAAACAGATATTGTGACTGCGCGCGCACGAGTTTTGTACAGTGTTTTTATGGGCTTTAACCGTACCAATTCACCTATACAAGCTTTTTATACAATTAGCAGATTTCTGTAAGTTTACAAGTCGAAACTGAAAATAAATGGCTATTTAGAGCTCTTTCGCATGGAGCAGATTAGCAGAATAGATTTTAACCAATCAAAATGGAGTCTCTTATGGCAAATATTACCTTATTGCCGCAAGAAACTAAATTTTTATTGGTTAAAATCTATTCTGCTAATCTGCTCCATGTGACAGAGCCTTTAGTAGAAGGTTTCCGAATGGGGAGAGCAGGGATAGGGAACATTTTAACTCTCATAGAAAACTGTGACATTTTGGAGGTTCCGCTCTATATTAAGGCATTTCTACAATAGACCTTTTCATTTAAGGAAACATATGTAGCACTTCCAAAAATTTCGATCTTTCTTTCTAATAAAAGAAAACACGAGTATAAAACTATTATCAACAAATTTGTATTACCAATAAGTTATTGTTTTGGAAATTGTAAAAATGACGCTTGATACAAATATATACAAAAAAAACATGTTTAAAATTTAGAAAAGGCAACATTAGCCATAAAATTATAAAAATTCATTATACATCTTTGCGATGAATTTGTAAACTGTATTTCGGATGTGAGGTTATGTTCGCGAAAGGATAATTATTTTTCTAGTATTAAAATTATCATTTTCAGTCATTTAATTTTTTTTACTGAAGATTATAATAAAGTTTAAAAGCAGCATAATTACAATTAACTATTCTGAATGCAATGTAAACATAACCTTAAATTTTAACAAAAAGTTTTGCGCCCTTTTTTCTCCTTTTAAGCACTGATTTCTGCAGTTCAGCCACCTTTTTAATTGGAAAATATTTGTTTTTTTTTTACAAAAAAAGTTCGAAACATTTGTATCTCATAGTATCATTTCTACCTTTGTCGTTAGTTGAAAAGATCTGCTGGAAAAAAATTTTCAAATGAAGAGAACAGGGTTGGGAAACACGATTTAATCTGTAAAATGACCGAACTGAATATATAAAGGTACGTCTACAATGCCGAACGCAATCATGTAAACACAGTCTTAGTTTTTCTTTAATTATTGCAGAGGTAGTCTAATTTGGTAAGGCTGTTCTACAATACCTTCTAGTTACGATTGATTGTCATTGTCCCCACTCGCCATTTGTCATAATTCTCGTCAACTACCGCACCCTGCTCTAGTAAAAATTTAGTGACTTTGTAGTAACTTTTAATTTTAACAATAAAGTCACTAAATTTTCACTAGAGCAGAGTGCGGTAGTTGGCAAGAATTATGACAAATGGCGAGCAAAGATGGGTACGTAAGGCTAATTTTCAGAAACATAACCCTAAATCTGCTTGTTTCGAATTTCCAATTTTCAAAAGTTCTGATATTGGCGAAAATTAATTATCGATGCTTTAATAAAATTTAAATTATATTATTATTTTTCTTCTAAATTGAAAACGGAAGAACATTTAAAATATTAAATTTTTTTTTACGAAATTATTGCAAATAAGATAATATTATTTAACTTAACTGAAAGTTCTCAATTGACCAATATTTAAATAGTTTATTTATTAATTAATACTTATTTAATAAACCAGAAAGTAAATAACAAAAGAGGTTATGTTGACATTGATGCGGCTACAATGTTGAAAACCTGGTTTTCTACAGTATTATACGTATAATACGTCATTTATGTATTATACGTAGAAAACCTCCAGAAAAGCACTTTTACCAATCTTTGATGGCGAGTGGGGACAACGGCAATCAATCTTACGACGGTAATTTTGAAAATTCCCCAGAAAATAAAATTTAGTAAATTACGATTCGGCGATAAATGAAAATTTGCTAAATTTGTCCAGTGTCTTATTTAAAAAACTACTACTGGGATATTTGTCAAAGTGCCGCATTTTAGTAGTTATAAGACCTAAGCGCAGGTGAAATATGAGTTAGAAAAAGACAGATATTAATTTCTGTCTTTTTCTATCTCGTTCGCGAAACTTGTACATTAGCCCTATTACCGTAGTTTTGCATTATGGACGTACCTTTAAAATCTGCGCGCGCAGCAGTAATGGCAGAAGATAACCAATTACTATGTCTCAATAGCAGAAAACTATAATTAAATATTCTTCAATTATATTTATTTATTAAATAAATAAAATATTTCATACATAATTAAAATAATTCAATAAAAAAAAAAATATAACAAGAATTTTTTTTTTCATCGCCACAACGTGTTGTGAAAAAATTTGAAAGTTAGTTACCACATCAAAATTTTTGCGGCCAACCATGCGATTTTCCCTTTTACCCATAACGAATACGTATGTGTTAGTGGGGGGAGGGGTGGGGGTGGGGGGCGAATATAGCATTAAACCACGCTTTGATGGCTTGACTATCATTGGTAAATTGGGCACGCGATTCTCATTGACACGCCTGTACATGTCGAATTTGGTCTATATAGAGAGTGCAGAGAGCGAGTTATCTGTAATAAAATTGCTAATCCTCCAATCGGCGAAGCTCATCTAAATTCCATTCGACTATTTTGCGTTATATTCTCGAGTATATGCGAGCGTTACATTCCTCGCAATCTCGTAAACGAGTATAGACACATCCACAGATGGACCATATATATCCTCGCGTGATTATTATTATATTTGCCGTTTATACTATATTTGGGTAAAATGGGATGAAAGAAGACACACGTTTCTTGAATAGATATATCTAGGGATTTCCTCTTCTACTATTGCGCTCAAATTAATGCTCACAGTCTATGAAAATTACTGTGGTTGCATTGACGATTCGAGGAAGAGAATACCTTTCTAGAATTTAATGGTATGAGAACGGAACGCGGGAATTTCGTGGTTTTCTTAACCGTGTGCGTGGATGGGGAAGAAAAGGGGGGTATAGAAGGGCCTTGGGGAATTACGAATGGGGGTGGGGGGTCGCGAGTAGAGCTAAGCACGTCTGCTTGGAAATAGTTGGAAGTCCGCGAAAATAGTTGCACGGAGTTCATTAGAAGACGAGTATTTCTAAGAAGAGAGAGAGAGAGAGGAGGGACATCACGTCGCCATCTGAGGTCCTAAGAAAGATAACAGGACGACAATCAAAACTTTATTTTTATCTTAGAGGTGTATATATATAGTATAAAGAATTACTAAACTTTAGAATTGCGGACTTTTATGGTACGTGCGTTCTTTTTTTTTTATTTGTTGGTGATTAATTGAATCAATATTTAATGCTATCAACGATAAACCCTTTAAATGATTCCTTAAGTGATTGTGATAAAATTGTAGAAATCCAACCTCAAAAGCTAAGAAACTGATTTTCCTTTGCGTCTATACTACACAAAATATCTGACTACGATAACACTGTACGACACGATTACCCTAGTTACCAAGTTGAAAATTTTACGTGAAAATTTAAAAAAAATTTGTCCGCCATTTTGAATTTTGAAAATCTGACATCATATTCGTAATCAGCGACCCCAAAAATCCCCAAGGAACGAGTGAATCCAAACAATTTTTCAAAAATTTGTATATGTTAAATAAAATCTGACATGTTTTTTGAGGTTAGAAATTAATCCTGACCTGATGGAGCAAATCTGACCTCATATTCGTGTTCAGCGCACCAAAATACATGGGGGTATATGCACATATTACTTTTTTTTATGGGGCTGTATAACTGAAAGCACAAATGTTTTAAACAGCAGATTTAGGGTATTAAAATTCTAAAATGACAATGACGTCCGAATTCAGATATTAATTTATTATTAAACTTTCCATCTTATATTTTGAAACATATTTTCCACTATTTCGGAAGAATAAACTTTTTTTTGGAATACATAATATTTCTAAAGGACAATTCAATATATAAGAAATATATATCTATCTTTTATCTTTTGTAAAAATGGGTTTTACTGTGACATTATCGGGAAAATGTGAAACAGCGCTCCCATCCCTTTATCAATAGGTGAAGGGCTAGCAATCGATTATGAATCATCGCATTGCAATGCAGTGAAAAAGTGGCTAGATATGTGCGTAATGGCAGTATCACATGGTTATATCCGTCGAGCAAAATTCGAGGGTTTCTCTCTTCTAACAGGGAAGCTGCGTTTATATATATATATATATGTGTGAGGGTATGAAATGGAAAGGACGTAACCGAGGGTGGCGAATGTTTTCGGTATGATTTGTAGTATATGAATACGCACACGCCAATGCATGACTTGTTACGTTTACAATTCTTTACCCGAGTCGATTTAGAGTGAAATGACTGTGCAACTTGTGCAATAGCACTTGCATCATATAAAAAAAAAAAAAACCTCCAACCCTTTCTCTCTCCCACGACTAAAAATATTTCTTCACTTTTTTTTTCACCCAGCCAACGACTTTAAAATAATAATAATAATAGTGTCAACTGTATTTGTTGAGACTCTGTAAACTTTTATGCAAAACCATTAGCAGTAAATGTTTATGAGCACTGCGAAGGTATAAAAGCTAAAATAAATAACTTTTAAGAGTATTTCTTTTTTTAAACTTTAGTATTATCACTATTATTCCTAGTCTTTGATATAAAAAAAAGAAAATTTTTTATTCTTTATTGTTGATTTTAAAAATGTAAAAGGGTAATTACATTCTCTTGGTGTTCTCATTTATTTTCACAAGAAATACACATCCCTTGTACAATAATTTACGGGAATTGGATTTTAATGACCTGTTTTGCGATCAAGTGGAATGGCTGCGAAGTTGAAGGTTAATGCTGAATTCAAATTAGGGCTCCTTAGCATCACCTTATCTTTCATGGAAGGGGCGTCAAGACTAAGGGCATTTCGTGATAGTAATCGCGGAATAAAACGTTTCCAGAGAGAGAGAGAGAGAGAGAGAGAGAGAGAGAAGGAGAGGTTAAGGCTAGCTGGGCTGCGCGTCTTTTACGCAAGATAAAAGAATATAAAAGCTGGCACAAAGAAGCTTAAAAAGACGGAAGAAAGCAATTTGAATAATTATTGCCTCCTTCTTATTCTTGAACTTCCTAGTCTGGACGCGTCAACTACGTTAAAAATTATACTTCTCTTCTTGCTGAATAGTAAACTGTTGACTCCTCTTTCATTTTCCCTTCACTTTGTTTTCGATATTAAAAGCGTATCAAATCTTTTTCTTCTTTTTTTTTATTTTTATTTCGTATATATTCAGAATTTAATATTCTCATTTCAATATTATCTTTATTCTTTTATTCCTATTTATTATTCATAAGAATAAACAAATCTTTTTTTTTATCGAAAATAAACTGGTTATAAAAATTTAGAATAAATAATTTTCTTTAGGAAAAAATTACACATCATATCACCGGTTCTATTTATCGAATAGATTTGAATATGGACTTATTTAACGGCAAATTTTATAATATTTTCAAAAATGATTTTGAAAAACTTTCTACGTTAATAATACAGACACAAAAAAATGCATGTTCTGAGCTCGAGGTCGAACTGTGACTACTTTATTGTTTTTAACTTTTTAGGGTCGCTAAAACCAAATCAGAAGTCAGTTTAATTCCATCACGTAAGGTATTTGACATAACCTTAAAAAAACCTCAAAATTTTGAAATTAAGAAAAATTCTGATTTATAGGTCTTACCATATCTACTTTATGTTTTTGGGTTCGCTGAAGCCAAAAATGAAATCTATTTAACCCTATCACGTCAGGCTTTTGCCATAACATAAAAAAAACATTAAGGAAATTAAATTTTGGAATTTTTTCGAGGTTTTGTCGAAAGCCTAGCTTGTTGGGGTTAAACAGATTTCAGATTTGGCTTCAGAAACCCCAAAACATAAAGTAGATATGGTAAGACCTATAAATCAGAATTTTTCTTAATTTCAAAATTTTGGGGTTAAATTTTGAGGTTTTTTGAGGTTATGTCAAATACCTTACGTGATGGGATTAAACTGACTTCTGATTTGGTTTTAGCAACCCTAAAAACATAAAGTAGTCACAGTTTGACCTCGAGCTCAGAACATGAATTTTTTTTGTGTGTTTCATTGTATTTAACGGAGTTCTCAACTTTTAAGTTTTTAATGACACTTTTGCAAATGTTCTTTTAATTTTGAGCGGTAGTCTATCTATTAATGTATGTAAATAATTGTGAACAATGATTGAATTAATTAATTATTGAAACTTTAGAAGTAGAATAGATTTTAACACACAATTAAAGGAAGCCAAGTCTGTAAGTGACGTTAACTTTATGTGTGGGGAAATGAGGGTAGAAAGGTGACTAAGAAGCTTTCGTTATCTCTCTCTCTCTCATTCTCATTTCCACACAGCAGCTTTTTAGAACCAACTTCAAAAATTTATAATTCCTTCAACTCTTTCTTTTACTATTAATTTAAAGATAGCAAATTGCAACAATTTTTCCATTAAAAATGGAATTTAAGTATATACTATTTCCTGTAACAATATCTTTGAATGAATAAAACATTGTAAGAATGAAATATATTATATATATATATAACTATTGAAATTCAACAGAGTAGGAATAATGGTGTTTAACTTTGATAATGATGAGAGATTTTAGGAAGGTGTGCAATTTACTATATTATAGTAACAGTATCATTATATACGGGAATAACGAGGAGTTTTCGTTTCCCACAGGAGAAAGACAATTGTGGTTTCGTGCCTTGGTATAATTGGTCATTCTAGAGTGATTTTCATTGGAAATGAAATCCATTTTGGCGCAGTGATGCTATATATTTGCTGGGACATAAGACCGTTTTGTTGTATATGTATACGTTATCGTGAGGTCACAGCCCACGCGATTTAGCCCTTCACGCAAAAGCTGTGCGACGCGAGCTTTACTTCACTCTACACCCCCACCTTCTTCTTGCAGCCTACGGCCTTTTCACCCTCCTCTCCCCCTCACCAACGATTTCCCACTCCCAGGAACCCTAGAAAGTTTCACAGCCACCCTCTTGCAGACACTACCCTGCATAAATACGATACTCGTCGTATACGCCAACTACCATTATACTTGTCAAGCCAGCACTCGATGCATCGTTTGTCTATTCAAACGTATGCTCTCGCATATACTATATATATATATATATATATATATATATATAAACTCTCCCTGAATATATATAATATGCCTAAATTCATGTGCAGCCCGCATGTGATGAGAATTTGCGATAATTTCTCTTCGTCTTACTTTGAACTTCACAGACATCATTTAGACATCGTTTTACTTTCGTTAAAAGCACATTATTTTTTATTATATCGATTCGTGGAAATGTGAATGGTTCGTTAGACATATAAAAAAAAAAAACACTAAATACATCAAATTGCATAAATGCTTTCCTTCCGGTTTGAAGGCATTTTGAAAAGCTGGTAAATTTTTAAAATAATTTTATTAGTTCGTGGCGTATATATACAAACCATATGCCATTAATAAAAAATTATTGTAGAAGTGTCACAACTTTTCAAAATGTCGTCAAACTGGTTGGAAAGCATTTATGCAATTTGGTTGATTTGGTATTTGTCATAATTCTCGTCAACTACCGCACCCTGCTCTATTGAAAATTTGGGGCCTTTTAGTAACTTTTAAAACAATAAAGTCACTAAATTTCTACTAGAGCAGGGTGCGTTAGTTGACGACAATTATGACAAATGGCGAGTGGGGACAATGGGAACTAAACATTTGTATCACATTTGTAAGGTTATGTTCACAATAAGCTTGTTTATGTCCTTATGTTGAATATTATATATAAAGATGCTTGTACACCTCACAAATTCTTAGTATACTTGGAAATTGTCAGAGATTTCACTATAATTTTGATTATCTTTGATTGGAAGATTTCCAAATTCTCTATGTGGAAAACCAATCAAAATTAGTAAAATCTGTGGAAAATTTCCCAGTATATAATCATAATTTCTAAGGTGTACAAGCGTCTTAATACAATATTGTGTTATGTTTAAAAAAAAATTCTATTGTGGACATAGTCTAAAGATCTTAATTATTATCAAATTCTCATGTCAGTATCCAACCCTGAGTTGAAAGGTTATTGCACGTCACGACTACCCAACCATGAATCATATGTTATTCATCTATATTTCGCATAATTAATGCCGCATACTCCCTACCTTATACATGTCAAGATTTTAGACATAATTTTCATTAGAGCGGTATAATTAATTAGTTATTTTTAATATTTAAACTTTTTTTTGTCACTTCTAATAAAATAGCGTCTTATATGTTTTAATAAGTATTAGTCCTGTTAAATAATATATTTATAGACGGAACGAATAAGTACACTAAAATTCCATGTGTTGTATATTTTTTTTATGAAATTTTGTGAAACTGTATAAATAAGTAAAGTTTTATGAAACTTTTTACGCTTTATAAAATACGAAAGGAAAGATGAATGTAAAGTTAATATATTGTAGAAAGAGCTTAAAAAAACTTTTAAGGCCGATTCAGCAATGGATTGATGCAGATGCAATTTATCTTACAATTTTTTTAATTGGGATACATTTTAATAGCGTCTAAGTCAAGCTATTGTAGAATCGGCCTATGTGTAAAGGTTGACGCATATTGAAATATCTCATGACGTAACGGGTTGGTTTCCATTGTCCCCACTCGCCATTTGTCATAATTCTCGTCAACTACCGCACCCTGATCTAGTGAAAATTTAGTTACTTTATTGTTTTAAAAATTACTATAAAATTACTTAATTTTCAATAGAGCAGGGTGCGGTAGTTGACGAGAATTATGACAAATGGCGAGTGGGGACAATGGAAACCAACCAATGGGAAAGACACCAATGTCCCCACTAACCAAAGTTTCCATTTGTCATAATTCTTGAACTACCGCACCCTGCTCTAGTGAAAATTTAGTGATATTCTAGTTAGAATTGAAAGTTACCATAAAGTCACTAAATTTTTACTAAAGCAGAGTGCGGTAGTTGACGGAGAATTATATTTGTCCGTTCATATATAGAGGAACCTCCAAAATGTAACAATGGTAAATGTAACTTATCTTATTTTAATCACCTACCATATTTATTGCACCATGAAATTTAGTAAAAAATTTAGTTACATTTTAGTAAATTTCTATAAGAAACTAAATATTTTATTGAATTAAATATAGAAACATAAAAATATAAATTTTAAAGAAAAATATTTTTCCCTTTATTTTCTAAAAGTATTTTTATTTTATGTTGATAAACCGTACATATTCAATACTGGAAATTATACAAAAAACAACGTGTGACCTAGGAAAAAGACAAATTTCCCCTTTGGCCGGCGCGTCTTATCGAAAGTATAATAGATAAGTCGGCTTTAGAAATTCAAACGAAAACCAAGGGATTTATTTGACTTGCTAGTACAGCATTAACTCTTAAGGAGTAACTTAATTACAGTAGAGCATGAATAGCGGCACGAGCTTCCGTAATTCAAGATGAGCGAGGCTTTCCAGTTACAAATTGAAATTTCCCATATAACAATTGCACACTCTGCTTCTCTCCCCCCCCTTACTCCCTTGCACACTCACAGTGTGCCAATAAAAAGTTTCCTCGTCGCTATATATATGTAAACGTAGAGAGGGAGGTTTTTTTTCCTGCCTCTTTCAAACAATTCACTAGACTTGAAATCGTATTCCAAACTCTTTGGTCGTGGTAATTTGTTATCGGATTAAAAAGTTTATCACTCTTGAATAATAACCTACTTTGATTGCAGCGCCAAGATTATACTTCCTCGCTCTGATATTAACTTTGTAATATTAATTATACAAATCTTTTTAAGCTTTTAGAAAATTTCGATCAATATATATATATATATATTTGTCGAGCCATGAGAATAGATACCTTAGAGTGTAATGATAGTTAGAAATCGGCCGGTAAATATTTGTACTAAATATTATCGCGCGTCGATAAACAAGTTACCGACCGCGCAGCTCAAAGACGTAGTACCCGATTTCGCCGCGCGGGCCGCATGGCTAAAGCTCACTCGCGTGCGCCCAGCCCACCGATCGGCTATATAAGCTGCGCTCTCGCTAAGGACCGTCACTCTCGTGCTACACGGAGTCCGGATGGGTCTTACCCACCTGACTAGGAGTTTTACTCCGAGAATCTTTGTGGAGAGTTTTAGTCTCGTTCGTCGGGTTTTACCTGTCGAACATTATATCGGTTTTAATGTATATAGTGTAAAGTAACGTAACAAATGTATAGTAAAGAATTGTAAAGTAACGTATCACGATGTAAAGTAACGTAACAAATTGTACAGTAAAGAATCGTAAAGTAACGTAACGAAATGTATAGTAACGTAAATTTGAATTCTCGAAGTTTAAAGTAGATTTTCTGTTTTATTACCGTTTTAATCTCCGTTTTTAGATATACTTAGAGTGTTACTCTTGGTATAATTGGAACACGAGTTTTACTCGTGGTTCACCTGTTTATCGCGAATTTTTAGGCAGTATAGTAACAGATTTACGGCTCATCGCTACGAGTTGAAGCCGATTTTCTTAATGCGCGGCTCAAATAAGCGACGTTCCAGATTGATGCCGATTTTCAGTTTTCGCGTCTCAACATATTTTAGATAGACGCCGACAAATCGTTACTCGAAACCGACTTTCGCGATTTATTTGTAATCTCCGTATAACTTTTATATTGTAAATACCGTTGTAAATAAATAAATTGTTATCAGTTTGTAATTAACCCGTTATTATTGTTATTATTTTGTTGGAATCAAAACGAACCCTGGCTCGGCGAGCTAAAACATTGATTCTTAAAATTACAAACGTTACAAGAGGCAGAAAATTGTAGGTTATGTTTAGTGATAGTTTCAGCTTGATTAAATGTTCATTTTTAATTATGTTAAATAAAAGTCAGTCTTTATTTAATATTTTGGATATTATTATTATCATTGTATTATTATTCTTATTATTTTATTATTATTATTATTATTATTACTATTATTATTCTTATTATTTTTTTTTTTTTTTTTTTTTTTTTTTTTTGCTTACTGCGGGTCGCCACATTACTCCTACAACAGAATGCTCACATAAGAAGATATATGACCATTCAATCATAGGAGTTATAATGACTTTAAAATCTTTTATAGAGAAACAAGCTTGGCGCCCAAGCTTGAATACTGTGAGACTCTGACGCAAGCGCCCATACTCACTAAAAACCCATTTTACCCGGACACTATTTCACCTGCGGAACTGCCGTCAAGCTTCGGTCTTCGCAGATGAGGTCCCGTTTTGCCGCTATAGCGACCCTACCGTTACGGAACTTCGTAGCCTACTCTTCCGGCTATTGCTCAAGGCTGGACAGAAGGGGGAGGGGATCTAAATTCTCCTCCTCCCTCTTCTGCTTGATCCCTGCCGAGCATTAAGGTATCTCCCGGTCAACCCGGATCTTCCGTCTTTGTCTTTTGTCGACATGACTTTTACGACAAAAGTCTCGATATGCCTCCAAGAGTCCACATTTTGGAGCATGATGGGGACCATAGTATCGGGGTTGAATCGAGTCCCAACCGCCGTAAACATGGTCTCCCTATCATCGCTCCAATGCTCACAGGAAAATAGCGTGTGTTCTGCGTCATCAGTTTGAGCATCGCAGTACACGCATTTTGAAGCTTTTCTTATTTTAAATCTGAAGAGATACTGGCCGAAACAACCATGACCTGACAACACTTGTGTCAGGTAATAGCCAACTTCGCCGTGCTTTCTATCAAGCCAGGTGGCGAGGTGAGGAATCAGGCGGTGTGTCCACCTTCCTTTTAAATCCCCATCCCATCTCTCTTGCCATTTCTCAACGAGACGTTTCCTCGCTTCTTTGCGAATAGCCGCCTTTAGGCTATTACAGTTCCCTTGTTCTAGCGAGCTCGCTAGGTCCTTTACTAGCATGAAGACCTCCTGTCTTTCTCTCGCCAGTAAATCTACTGGCGGAGTGCTCGCCAGAACTAGGACTGCACTCGTTGAGACTGTTCTGTAGGCTGAAACCACTCTCCGCGCGGATCTTCCATGTACGGAGAGCAGTTTATCAGAGATGCCGCGGGTCTTTAGGGCTTTATCAGCCCATGCAGGGGCAGCATACAGCTGCTTTGCTAGACCCACGGTCGCCACCAATCGCCTTTTCCTTTCCCTGGGGCCGCCGACATTGGGCATCATCCTCGAAAGGTTTCCAACGCATTCGGCGGCCTCGAGTGACTTGATGTTACAGTGTTGGTGGAAGTTTAACCTTCTGTCCAACGTCACTCCCAGGTACTTAAGATTATTTCCCCAGGAGACTTCGGTCTTCCCGATTTGGAGCCGAGGGGTTTCATAAGGTCTCCGGTCTGTGACGAGCAAGGCTTCAGTCTTCTCTATGGCCATTTGAAGGTCATTGAGGTCTAACCAGCGTTTTACTCGTCTCAGACTTTCATTGATCCTTATTTCCAGGATTTCTAAGCTCTGCGCGCAACATACTATAATGACGTCGTCTGCAAAGCCGACTACAAACGTGTCTTCAGGTAGGTCGATCCGCAGGAGTTCGTCATACATGACGTTCCATACGAAAGGACCCACCTTAGACCCTTGTGGAGCTCCACATGTCATTTCGTATTTGATATGACATGTGTCGCTCCTGTACACAACCCATCTGTTGCTAAGATAGTTGTCTATCATGCGCAACAGATAGGCTGGAACCCTTTTACGTTTCATTGCTTCTATGCAATGGTCCCACCTTGCAGAATTAAACGCATTACGTATGTCGACGGAAACGAGCGCGCAGAATCCTTTCTTTTTCCCCTCTTTGGCTTTCTGTGCCTTATTGACAACAGTGAGTATTGCATCAACTGTTGACCGGCCTTTTCGAAAGCCAAATTGGTTCTCCGATAGGCTGTTCTCGCCTACCAGGATTTCCTGAAGTCTCTGTAGAACCATACCCTCTAGAAACTTACCCATCGTATCCAATAAGCATATCGGTCTGTACGATGTGACCTTATCTAGAGGTTTGTCTCCTTTCCTAAGGAGGACCAATTTCTGTATCTTCCAGTCATTGAAGAACTCTCCAGCTTCCAAACACGCATTAAAGACGTTGAGAAGAAGCTCTGGATAGGCAGCGGTCACCTCTTTTAGGATCTCACTGGCTATTCCGTCATTGCCAGGCGCTTTGCCATTTTTCAACGTCTTTGCCACCTTTTTTAGTTCTTCAAGCGTGAAGAGCTCCTCCCTCTGTACTACACAGTGAGTATAGTCCTCCCTGGGGATCGGTTCTACGTGGGGAAATAATGCGCTTATGATTTTCTGGACCCAAATCGGATCATCCAGACCAGGGGTTTTTTGCCTAGCCACCAATTTCTTGGTGACAATCTTGAACGCCAAACCCCATGGATCATTTTCGGATTCACCGATTAGGTCCTTCCAGCAACGGCGTTGGCTATTTCGAACCGCTTGCTTGAAGATAAGCCTGGCTTTATGCCATTTTTCTCGCAGCTCGGAGTTTCCCTTAGAATGGGTATATTTTCTCCTAGCTGCTTGGCATTCTCTTCTAAGGCAAGCGAGTTCGTCGCTCCACCAGTACACAGATTTCTTCCTTGCTCTTCTTGTCTGCCGGCGAGGCATGGACCGGTTGCAAGCATCCACAATCACACGCCTCGCCTCTTGCACGGTATCTATGAGAGAAACTGGTTTCTTCATCCAGTTGAGATCGTGGATAAGCCTCGACTCTTCCAGAGATTCTACCAGTTTCTCTCTATTTAGTCTCCTCAGGTTCCAGGAGGGGTATTTTCTGCTTTTTTGCAGTTTAACCTTTCCTCCCGGATTTTCCTCGGAGACTAGAAACTCTATGCACCGGTGGTCACTCATGGTTACTATATCCAGCACTCTCCATTCCTTTATCCTGCGAGCCAAGCGGGGAGATGAGATTGTTATATCCAGGATAGATCCTGATTCCCCCCGCCTGAATGTGAACTCACGGCCCCGGTTTATCACCACCAGGTCACTCGCAGAGACCATGTCGGCTACCAAGATCCCCCTCCTGTCTAGACGGGCCTCTCCCCATTCCGGGGATTTACTATTGAAATCGCCCGCAATGAGGACATCCCCGTCGAAAGTCCTAAAACTTTCCTCAAGAGAACGGATCTCGGCGTCGAACTTTGCGATGGGATCGTTTGGAGAGAAGTAGCAACTGTATACACGTATACCAGCCACCTCCACCCAAACGAAACCATCCCTAGTCTCCAGGAATTCGCCGATGGTGAGTTCCGGGTTGCATATCATTATGCCGGACCTCCCTGATGCATCCTGAAACCAGTTTGAGAATCCTTGCTTTTTATACTGTTCACTCACGATCAGTATATCAGCTCCTCTCTCCCTGGCAGTCTGCATCAGGAGGTCTTGTGCGACGCTACCTCTTCCAAGGTTGACCTGGAGAAAACTTAATTTGCTTTTAGCTTACGAAGTTCCTCCCTGTAGATTGGGCAGGACCCAGATCCTGGGGTGTGGTTTACATCCTTCCCACCTTTATCAGCACAGGTTAGGCATTTATATTCGCTTTTACATTCCTTGTGGGAATGGTCGGAAGAACCACACCTCCAGCATGCCTTACTCCTGTCGGGTCCTTTGCAGGACTTTGCCACATGTCCGTAGCAAAGGCACCTAAAGCATCTTTGCACTTCGACTCTAGGCCGGATTCTACAGTTAATCCAGCCTATTTTCACCTTGGCCGTTTTTAGCAGCGCATCCGCGTCTGCTTCGGGGAGCTGCACAATTGCCAGTTTTTCCCCACGGCGCAAGGTGATGAGTCGACAGGACACTTCCGTATCGGCCCTGCCCAAAGATTTGCGGACCGCCTCGACGACGTCACTTTCATCCGTTGTCTCATCGAGATCTTTGATCTCGAGAGACCTTTTCGTCACAATGGGAGTGACTTCCGCCTTTTCTTTAAGGACGTCAGTCAACCTCCTTCCGAAATCCGTCACCCCCTGGTTCCTCCGGAGAACAAGAAGCAACTCCTGCTTCTTTGTTCTCCTGATTGACAGGACCTCGGTTCCGGTCTCGGAGGGATTGACCGACGTCTTTAGTTGCTTCAGGATGTCGGCGTAGGATTCATTTCCCTTCGCCGTCACCCTGATAGCCTCCGTATTCCTCATTTTTTTTGAAGAGGCTCTCTTAACGTCCTCTTTTATGGCCATCTTCTTTTTCTCTTTTTTTGAGGGTACTTTTACCCACTTCCCCTCGGCATTCGTTTTTTCCGTCTGAGGTTCACTGGCAGGCAAGGCTTTTGCATCCTGCTGGATTTCCTCAGACGTCCTCTTTTTGGACACTCTCTCTTTTGGAGAGGCCGAGGCTCCCCTTTTCAGGGCTTGTGCCGAGGGGACTTGTCCCTCCCGCTTGGACTGAAGTGTCCTTGGGGTGCTGGGGGTATTGCGTTGGGCACTTTTTGGGCCTTTTGTCCTGGGTGTACTCGGCTGTACCAGAGTTTCTTGGAGTTTACCAACCGAGGACCCAACGGCAATGCCCGCGTGCATTGCCGTATTATAAATCTCCTTTGCAACCTTTACCCTCTCTTTTAGTTCATTAGGGGTGTTTTTAATAAAAGCCCCTTCGATGTCGAGGAAGGCCTTATCCAGCGCTTCCAACCTCCCTTTCAGTTCCTCCACAATATCAAGCAAAAGCTTGCATGGCCCTACCCACGGGGGCGTGGAGGAACCTCTCCTCTTTCCTATGACGGCAACTCTTGCCGTGTTAACGGCAGAAGACCGTGTACGAATTTCCCCTTCGTTATTTACAAGAGGGGTTTGGTACACCTCGGCTGTCACCTCAATTTCTGTTGGAATTTGAGGGAGCAGGACCGGTGGACTTGGTTTATCAATGTCCATTTCTCCATTGTCAACCATTATTTCGTTTTCCAAATCAATATTAGTTTGATGATCCATTTAAATTGTTTCACCAGCGCATCGTCTGTGGAGGGGCGGGTCGCCTAAGGTGGGAACGGGTACACCCACGGGCAGGTATCCTTCACGGATAGCTGCCCGACCCCCAGTACTCTGGGGCCCACCAAGCGCTTAGCCAGTCCCGGAATACACGGACGGACTGGACTCGCCCGGAGCAGTATGGATTCCGACCTCCATACCCACCACAGACTTCCTGATCAGGGTCCGAAGCGGCTGGCTCCTGATTCCATACTTCGGCTTACACCTCGGCAGAGACAAGCTCACATCAACCTCTAGGCTGCGCCGACGGAAAACAAGCCGAACGCAGCTTCGAGGTACTCCCAGTGGGCCGAAGCAGGAAACGATCAGTGTGTAAAAGTGTCTTGTGTAGGTGTGTGCGTGTATATGTTGTAAATGTGTGATGTGTAAGTCTGTAAGGAAAGTGTTGATCCTGTAAGTGTCGTGTTGGATCGTTGTTTCCATCTCCGTGTCCGTGGTCTGTCAAGGAAGTAAAAGCATACATATTGAAAAGAATAAATAAAACAAAAAATAAAATAAATAACATTTAGAACAAAACAAAATAAATAAATAAATAAGACAGAACAAAATAAATAAAAACAAACGGGAAAAGAAAAGAAAAACTGGGAAGTGAAAATAAAAAACAAAATATAAAATAAAAAACGAGTAAAAAAAAATAAAACAAAAAAAAGAAGAAGAGCAGAAATCGGCAAGAGACGAAAAGAAGTTTTTTTTTTTTTTTTTTTTTTTTGTGGCTCGGACATCTCAGGGCACCAAACCCGTCGACTGCAGGACAGAAACCCGATGCTCGACCCGCCCGAGAGTCCTACGGTCCCTTTCCGCCGACACGGATGACCAGCTTCCCCATCCGCAAGATAGATTTAACTATCGTTCCTTCATAGGGTTGCTGGAACCCCCAGGGACTCCGGGATTTTATCCCCGCGCTAGAAAGGTCTCTGCCCTCGTTTGGCAACCAAGTGCTTTATTATCAAAGTCACGAGGTTGATACCGCACAAGCAGCAGAGCATCCGCTGGTCTCGAGGAGGCCGCAGGAGCAAGGACGGGACGAACACAAGAGTCCGGCCGACAGTCAAGGGGAGCAGACACCAAGTGTCCCACCTTTTTTTTTTTTTTTTTTTTTTTTTTGCTTCTTCCCGTCTCTCTCCTCATCCTACTCCACCTCACCAATCTTCAAATCTTCCCTTAAATAACCCCCCCTTAAACCGTCCATTTTCCCTTCCCTATTCTTCCTCTCCTTTCCCTTGCTGGTTTTGGTCCGCTCCGGATTTACAACCAACTTGGTTCACCCTTAACACCCTATCCGCCACCCGGGAAAGCGCCCGATGGAGGACCAGCAACACAACCCCACACGGGATTCTTATTATTTTATTATTATTACTACTATTATTATTATTATTATTATTATTATTATTATTATTATTCAATTATATTATTGTTAATATTTCATTAAATATATGTGTTCCTGGAGCTATGAATTTATAAATCGTTTGTCGTGTGACTTTAGAGTGACATCTCCCACTCCTTTAAATGAGCAGACGTTTCAAAACTATATGGGTAGCATATATAACTTCGTAATGCCGCCGCACCACTTTCGTGAAGCAGCGCTGTCAACCTGTAGGAGTGGAGTATTTCTACTAAAGTTATATAGTTTAAGACATTCTCGTGTAACTAAGAAAATGAAAGATCATCTTGTAATATATTGGTGCTTTTAATTAGAAATCAGAAAATAAATTAAAAATTAGACAAAAAAAAAAAAAAATTTAACTTTCGTATAAAAAATATTCCATTAGTAAAATTATTATGAAATTTTATAAGAGTCCACTTTAAATTTCGAAAAATGTAAAAAACAACACTTGAAGTTAAAAAAAAAATTATAAAATCACGAAGCTAATTAAAATTATTTTTAAAATGGAAAATAGAAAAGTTTTCAAATATCCGCGATATATGGAGAAAATCTATTCTAAAGTAAAAACTTGTAAATTGAATTCTGTTTTTTTTTCTCTCTCTCTCTGTCTTTTTCTCATCGTATCTCTTTTCAACTCTATTCGAAACAAACGAAGAGTGTACAAGATGTAAGGATTTAATACAGACTATTCCAAAGCAATTCGATTCTCGCAACTCTTTCTGTCTCTCTTTCTTTCTCTCTTCGATTCTCGGAGAATAAATTCATGAGAGGCTCCTTTTCATGCTAATAAGATCTCTCTTCAGAGCTTTTGCATTTCGAATATATATATATATATATATATATATATATATATATGTACAACGCAAATTGAATTCACTTTGTAAAAAAATGAAAGCGACAAGATTTGTCAAAAAAAAAATGAACAATTTTGTTTGTTCTTGTATATTTGAAAATAATTTATGAATACAATATTTAGAGAACAATTGAAGAGATATGAGAGTAGACAAATTAATATAGTATATACATATATTTGGCTTAAAGAGCAGAGGGATTTAATATTTAGTTGGGAATGAGGGAGAATTAAATTTCGAAACCTTTCCCGAGCTTCTTGGGTGCCTGTCGAGAACATACCAAAGGGGTATAATCGAATCTTCGTCTCTCTGTGACCTCGGCTCCATTTCACCTCGCTCGTTGGCAAAGAGCTGCGCTTGGATGAATCCAGAAAGTGAATTACATTCAACGATGAAAATATCGGTACATGAATTGGTGTGTCAAATTTACGAGAATTTCCTTCAATTGTAAAATTTCATATATAGCTACGCGCATTTCAACAGTACAATGTTAGGTTTTGTAATTAAAATTTATAGTATAAACAGAGAAAAGTTTTTAAATGAATCTCTCCTTTTTTAGAGTTGCAAACTTTTCCTTTTTTTTGCAGTGTAGTCCTTATAATAAAATAGTAATATAATATTATTATAATAAAATAATAGAAATATAATAATATAATAATAATAATAATAATAATAATAATAATAATATAATTTTGGATGCCCAGGAAATATACCCGAAGAGAATTTCAATTGATACGCTACTGAATATTTTTTTGTGCGTGTGCTGTCGATAACATGTCGATGCAGATTTCTACAATTGAGACTTTTAGTTTAACAACTTTTTTTAAAGGAATTTCCGTATAGTATTGAGAGTATTATTATTAGAAAAAGTGACGCAATTTATAAAAGTTGCTAATAATTAATTAAAGCAGATGTAAATATAACTCGCACATAAATATGAAGAAATTGAGGTTATGTGCGAGTTATATTTACATCTGCTTTAATTAATTATTAGCAACTTTTATAAATTGCGTCACTTTTCCTAATAATAATCCTCTCAATACTATACGGAAATTCCTTTAAAAAAAGTTGTTAATCCTTTGAAGCATACATTTTTTTTAACAGGAATTTATATTTGAAGTGCATTATAGGGGGTTTTAAGGGTCGCTGATTACGAATCCGAAGCCAGATTTTAAAAACTTTCAAAATTCAAAATGGCGGATCCAATATGGCGGACAATTTTTTTTTAAATTGATCATATACGTTCGAAACTGGTTACTCAGGGGTTTTCGGGGTCGCTGATTACGAATCCGATGTCAGTTTTTCAAAATTCAAAATGGCGGATCCAATATAGCGGACAATTTTGTTAAAATTGATCAAATTGATCACCGACACACACACACACAAAACCGCCATTTTGAATTTTGAAAATCTAACGTCATATTCGTAATCAACGACCTCAAAAACCCCCGAATAACAAGTTTTAAGCAAATCCGATCAATTCTTCATTTTGTCATCCGCCATATTGGATCCGCCTTTTTGAATTTTGATAATCCAACATCATATTCGTAACGAGCGACCCAAAAACCCCCCGAGTAACAAGTTTCAAGCCATTCCTATAAATTTTTCATTTTCTCATCCGCCATATTAGATCCACCATTTTGAATTTTGAAAATCTAACGTCATATTCGTAATCAGCGCCCCTAAAAACCCACGAGTTACAAGTTTCAAGGAAATCCGATCAATTTTTCATTTTGTCATCCGCCATATTGGACTAAAAGTCTCAATTGTAGAAATCTGCATCGACATGTTATCGTCTGCTCACGCACAAGAAAAACATTCAATAGTCAAAAAAAAAAATTGTTCTTTGACCCTATAACAGCATAAATTTCTATGAAGCAAAGAATCTTTTATCTGAGGTACTAGAAAAACTTGAGATAAAAATATTATTCTTTCTTATTAAAAATTAAAGTGATGAGGAGAATGTAAATATTGTTGAATTTTATTTCAAGAAAATTGGTGACAATAACATAACCTCAAATTAAAAAAGTGGGTTTTTAACGCAATAATTATTAGTTAATTAATTAATAATTAATAATCAATTAATTTAGTTTTCATTGAAAACATAGTTAAAAATAATTTTCTAATTTGAGGTTATGTCACGATCACCATCCTCCTAAACGTGATTGGTATAATTAATTATATAGTTGCGCAAATTTGAAATGATGAAGAAGTCATTTAACACTGCAAACGATTAAAATGGGTTAAATTTTATGACACGAATCATTAACATTGAAAAGAAAATGCAAATGAGCTGAAGTTGTAGAAAATCTAATTCGTCTTTAATTTCATCTGTCGTCGCCTCTTCTCCCTTGAGGGAAAAGAAAATTTGTCTGGCGCGCGAGACATTCGTGTCTGTGGCATAATATATATATATATATATATATATATATATATATATACTATACCTCTACACCTTAAGGAGTAAATGAATGCCCTTAGGCAAGGAAAAGATACATCATCATACTTTTGAGTAAATTGAGTTGCACACAGGAACGTAATGCTGGGACAATGAAGAGAAAATAAGTTATTCTGAAAAATATGCCCGGAGACGATCGACTAGAGTCTTTAGGATAAAGCTTCATGGATGCAAGACGAAAGTAATCTCAGGAAAAGCGAGAAGTAAAGAGTATATGATGAGTAAGGGAGAAAGAAACAGAGAGCGCGCGCGCAAGAGAGAGAAAGGAAATTGGCGATAAACGAGTCTGGAAAAATAGATTTTCCGTGCAGAGCATATTGGCAATATGTAAATTTTACCCTTTAAATGAAAAATTACGTCAGTCTGGAGATTCATCATATATTTCTCTACTATGCATTTATTTTTATCAAACTAAAATTTTTATATTATTTTAAAAGTAAAGACAAAATTTTGAAATTTACATTCATTGAAAATATTCAGATAAATTAATATTTTATTATTATTATTATTATTTTATTGTTTACTGAAATTAATGTGATTTAATAATGAATTTTCGGTTTTTTTTTTAAACTTTTAGTCGACATTTTAGATTATGAAATCCATAAACGATAATGTATTAATTATTGGTTAAAATAATGTATTTTAAAAAAAGTTCGCCACGAAGCATGCGCAGTAGGTTTCTTGTTTCACGTTGGTAATAAAAATGGCAAAAGTTTGAATTTTTTATTTGATCGAATTTTCAAAAGGTTCGAATTATCGAAACTTTTTACTCACGTGAGTTTACTTTCTTTGTTTTATATAACCATAGTAAATTCTATTTGCGCGCGAAATTCAAAATTAATATAAAATTTTTAAATTACGCGCGCAAATAGAATCCACTATGACTATATAAAACATATAGAAAGTAAACTCTCATGAGTAAAAAGTTTCCAACTTTTGATAATAATTTTATGTATTGAGATTTATGTTAAAATAAAATGACTCGTTGTATAAAATCGTTGTATAATAAAAGTATTATTTATAAATATAAAATTAAAAAATTCCCGTAATAATAAATAATATATACTTTAAAATTATAAACTTGATGTTTGTAGAAAAAAAGACAATTTAACAAAAATTATTTCTAATGAACATTAATCTTATAATAATGTATAAAAAAAATTCATATTGATTAAAAAACATTATAACTATATATATAAAAATAATAAATTATTGCTTAAAACTTTTTTTTATTGTTCTCTAAACATTTTCTTATATTAAAGTATTTTAAATAAGAGCGCCTTTTTCTACCAATGAGACAGTTTACAGTAGCGCAGACGCAATTACGTTTGGTGGTTGGCATCCCTGCTAATCAGCTAATCATGATAATAAATAAAGACAACAAACGAGTCTAAAAAGTTTTTTTTAATTTTATTTAATAAGTGAAACAGGCAAAATAAGCCTTTAAATATAAATCCATACCTTCATACACAAATACAACTTTAATAATTATAAAGTACTAACGCTCCCAATAAATTTTGTGCTCGATGCTTCACAAAAAAAAAATCATTTCCAAATAATGAGTTGGCTTCTCGAGTGATTCTACTGATAAAAGAGTTTAAACCGCAATATTAGTTCTGAGCGTGGGTTGATAAAACAATGAGATATTGCGAAGATATTTTGTAAGTACTGAAAAACATAATCTCGATAATAACGCAGGGCATTTCATTAATCCGTGTTATATATGACTCTATATAAAGAGTAAGTCATTTTAATGTTAAAAAATACCTTGAATTGTGGTAATTTTTTTTTGTTTTTGTATTTTTCCATACAAATTCTATTATTCAATTGAAATATTAACCATTTACGTGTTTGAGAAAAAATCCATGATTTGGTCCCAAAATGTCTAGCAAATTCTGGCCGACAGATTTTTATGAAACTTAGGGCCAGTTTCACCAACTCTGGTTAAAAGTTAATCAGCGATTAAATCCCTAACCAACCAATCATGAACGATTAAATTATCTTTAATCGCTGATTAACTTTTAACCGGAGTTGGTGAAACTGGCCCTTAGTATACATATAAGGGTTCATGAGTTCGCTGAATTCAAATGTGACATTAAAAAAAAAATTTTAATGGCGGATCCAAGATGGCGGACAAAAAAAATTAAAAATCAACCGGATTAGCTTGAAATTTGTTACTCGGGGGTTACTGATTATGAATCCGATGTTAGTTTTCAAGAATTCAAAAAGGCGGATCCAATATGGTGGGCAAAAATTTAAAAAATCAACCGGATTTTGCTTAAAATTTCTTACTCAGGAGTTTTTAGGATTGCTGAATTCAAATCTGATATCAAAATTTAAAATCTAAAAATCCCCGAGTAACAAGTTTTAAGCCATTTGGATTCAATTTTTAAAAAAGTCGTCCTCCACTTTTGATTGGCCATTTTGAATTTTTAAAAACTAAGCTCATATTCGTAATCAGCGACCCCAAAAACCTCCGAGTAACAAATTTCAAGCCATTCTGATTGAATTTTAAAAAAGTCGTCCGCCATATTGGATCCGCCATTTTGAATTTTTAAAAACTAAGCTCATATTCGTAATCAGCGACCTCAAAAACCTCCGAGTAACAAATTTCAAGCCATTTTGTTTAAAATTTTAAAAAAGTCGTCCGCCATATTGGATCCGTCATTTTGAATTTTGAAAATCTAACATCATATTCGAATTCAGCGACCACGAAAACCCTTATATCCAAAATGTGGGTTAAATCAAAAAATAAATTTTTTTTTCGTGATTTTTACTTGTTTTCCAATTGTTATAATTAACATTAGTTAATAAATAATTACTTAATTATTGTAAAGACTAGAGTCAGTGATATCTGTTGTATGACAAAGATGATGTAGAAAATATAATTTTGCAATTTATATAATAAATTGCATATATTTTGTGATAAGATGTTCACGACCTTTGTAATTGTTTATTTCGCAATTTTTCTTTTATTAAACTTTTGTTAAACCTTATTTTGAATGTTGTTAATGGTAAACCTATAAAAATATTATCAATATTAAAACAAATTTGATAATATAATAATTAAATTGAAATAAATACTAGACATAAATGATAAAATTGTGTAAATTATATTTTTTACTATCTATTTAATTTTCCAAGGATTTTTGTAATAGAATAGATTTTGTTTTTTAAAAGTGAGGAATTTTTTTTTTTTTGTTTTATTTCATGATAATTGTGACTATACGCATATGTACATATATGTAGGTATTGGAATTTAAAGGGCCGAACCACTTTATTTTCCTTTGTGCATTTTAGCATTTCTATACGAATACCTACATATATCCATGTGTTTTTGGAGAGCTCTTTTTTTTTTCCTCGAACATGACGGTATTCGAGTTTATTCACATGGCACACGCAGAAAAAGGTGTCGATTGAGTCTCTTAACGAACAATACAATGCAATGTATAGAATTGTAGAGTACTTGAATTTCTATGCAAACAAATTCACTTAGAATTCTCGTGAACTCGCGTTGTATACAACGTATTGAAAAGTGGAAACGTATATATATATATATATGTACATACATTTTCTTCTCTTATATCTGACAATGCCAATTTGAAAATAAATGTAATATATTAAATTAATTTCAATCTGACAGTGAATATTTGGTTAGAATTTTTCAAACGAATCAAAAAAAAAATTAAAATTAAAATTAATTTAAAATTAAAATTATCAAAAAGTAATGAATTTTCAGTGTTAAATTATTTTTTATTCATATACTCAAATCAAAATAGATCAAAAAAAATTTTTTTGGTACACCCAGAAAAAAGATTTCTTCACTGAAAAAAAATTCTAGTTAGAATAACCAGAATTCTGGTTAGGGCATATTTAACATTTTGATTCTGGTTAGGTTAACCAGAATTCTGGTTATTTTAACGAGAATTCTATAGTTAATTCAACTAGAATTCTGGTTAACATAACTAGAAATTAATGTCAAATATAGCCTAACCAGAATTTTTTTTCAGTGTTTGATTCAAAGAAATCATTTTCTTTGACAAATTTTTGTTTCACTGAAAAAATTGTATGATCAGAGCAATCAAATGTTCGGTTAGTACAACCAAACTTTGGTTAGGCTAACCAAACAATTCGGTTGGCACAATCAAAGTTTGGTTATACTGACCACACATTTTTTTCAGTGTTGATACAAAGAAAATTTAGTTGTTTCAAACAAATTATCATTGATCCAAACAAAAAAAAAATTATGTTCGTTTTAAAGAAATTTTTTATTTAATTCAAATAAATGTTTCTTTGACCCTATATGAATGTTAGAATTTTTTTTTATTTAATGCATAAATTTCTTTTATTCAAATTTTTTTTTAATACACCCAGAAAAAAGATTTCTTTGAGTCAAAGAAATTTTCTTTTGAAACAAAGAAAATTTTATTTTGAATGAAAGAAAACAAGTCAAAGAAAGTGATTTCTTTAAATCAAAGAAATCTTCTCGGGATGTATAATATTATGGACAATTGAAACATTTAGCTGTCTTAAATTAAAAATTTTTTGAAACAAAAATTACAAAAATTATAAATGTTACATTACAAGGCGAGAAAAATTGTTTTTGAATTAGTCAACTAGATGTTAAGATTTTTTTTTAACAAATACCCAGATAGCACGGAAACTTGCAGTAAGCTTGCGGCAAGTTCACCGTGCAAGCTTGTCTGAGCTAGCGAAATGTCCCACCCAGGGCAAGCTTGCCGTGAAAGCTTGCTGTAAGCTTTCCAGGAAAGGTTGCTGCAATCTTGCCATGAAAGATTGCTACAAGATTGCTGCAAGCATACTAAGAATGATTGCGGCAAGCATGCCGTGAAAGATTGCTGTAAGCTTGCTGCGTAAGGTTGCAGGAGAATTTCAACAAGCTTCTCGAAAGGTTGCTGCAAGGTTGCTGCAATTTTTAAAAAATACCTTTTAAATTAAAAATAAATTTATTTGTTTTCTAAATTTGAAAATCCTTGTGACGTTTATTTCAACAAGAGAATTTCAACAAGCTTCTGAAAAGGTTGCTGCAAGGTTGCTGCAATTTTTAAAAAATACATTTTAAATTAAAAATAAATTTATTTGTTTTCTAAATTTGAAAATCCTTGTGACGTTTATTTTTAATTTAAAATGTATTTTTTAAAAATTGCAGCAACCTTGCAGCAACCTTTCCAGAAGCTTGTTGAAATTCTCCTGCAACCTTACGTAGCAAGCTTACAGCAATCTTTCACGGCATGCTTGCAGCAATCTTGTAGCAATCTTTCATGGCAAGATTGCAGCAACCTTTCCTGGAAAGCTTACAGCAAGCTTTCATGGCAAGCTTGCCCTGGGTGGGACATTTCGCTAGCTCAGACAAGCTTGCACGGTGAACTTGCCGCAAGCTTGCTGCAAGTTCCCGTGCTATCTGGGTAGTGAAAAAAATTTTTTTGTCTATTTTCAGAAACTTATTTTATTAATAGTAGGAGTAAAAAAAAAAAATTTAACATCGAAAGTTTAATTTTTTTTTAAAAATTTTATGCAACTCTTTCGAGAAATTCTAACCCTATTTATTTTCGTATTGTTTTTTTTAATACATAAATTTACATTTTAAATATTTATATTTTAATTTTACTCTTTTAATCCTTTACTGTGAATTTCTGTTAGTTTAGAATATTTTCATTTAAAAATTTGATACAAAAATAAAAAAAGAGAAGAGAATTTTGCTAAATAAAGTATTGAAAGAGAAAAATATAAAATAAAATTTTTTTATTTTAAAATAAATAAGAAAATATAAAAAAAAAAAATTTAAATAATATTTTGTTTTAATTTCAAATTTTTCATGAATAGTCAATTTTTGTTTTAGAAAAAATTTTCTGCATCATGAGCACGTTTTGTTTTTGTCTCGGTATTCATTTTTTTTTTTTTTTTTTTTTTTTTATATATACATTGTCAAGAGTCCATTTTTCGAATGAATTTTCAATGACGAATAGAAAAAAAATATTCAAAAAGTTTGTTAATTTTCACAATATTTGAGTTTTAAATAAAAAAAAGTGAGGAAAAAAAATAAAAATTGGAAATTTTTTTCAGAGTGAATTTACGTAAATTTTTTGCACGTGTGCGTATATACTATTATTATATATATATATATATATATATACATGGGTAGTATCAGTATATAGAAAGCAACATCGTGTATCGATCCGACACGGCGTTCACATGGCTGAGGCCAAGCTCTCTTTGGGATACAAATTTTTGTCACGATTTTCCAACACGCTTTTTGCTTTCAAAACACGTGTATATGATCCCAAATCACACTATAGTTGCGAAATTTCCATTTTCCTTTTTTATTTTGTTTTATAAATGAGATTTGAAGACGATACCTGCGAGCATACCCTAAGAAACATTGCTTCCTCTTTCGAATTTTAACGAAACATTCGTATGGACTTTATTATATGTAATTTTTTCACTGAGTACATATAAACAAAGAAAAAAAAAGTGTTTAAGAAAAATTCCGAACAAAGTTTTGGATTTTGTAAGAAAAATGCAGGAAAAAGAAATTTAAAAATATGTAAACTATGCTAAATAATTCCAAGAGTACAGGAGAATTAATAATCTCTTTTTAATACCAAAAAAAACTTTTATACAAGCTCGTTTTTCCTCTATATAAATATAGTAGTTATAAATTCTTTGGATTAAATTTTTCTAATTATACGTTTTTTTTCTTAATTTTAAATTTCGTTTTATCAATGAAATAAAATACTTTTCTTTTTTTTTGTTTTATTTCAATGTTTCTTACTTGTTCGTTTCACATTTCAGACGGAACTGTCACAAAATCTGCAGCAGTTGTCGGAGCGTGCACGTTCTACAACGGAGTTCATTCAAAGGCTAAAAGGAATGACAGATAAAGTGCACGTAAGTATGCAAGTTTCTTCTTTTTACCATCTATTCTACCGAACAATTCCCGGACACAATGAAAATGTATGTATTTTTTTTTTTTTTTTTCAGTCATTTATATGCGGGGAAAAATGTATAATTTCATTACTTAATGCAATAATCAGCATTTTTCTCTGTCATCTGAACATGTTTTTTGTTATATAGAATTTTGTCATAAAATATAAAATTGAGTTTAATATTTTTTGTTCTATTATTACAATTTTTGGACGCATGATT
The DNA here is from genome assembly GCF_019393585.1 of Leptopilina boulardi. Classification (NCBI taxonomy): domain Eukaryota; kingdom Metazoa; phylum Arthropoda; class Insecta; order Hymenoptera; family Figitidae; genus Leptopilina; species Leptopilina boulardi. The sequence goes on from NW_026137921.1 coordinate 508,662, forward strand.
ATGTTCTAAAAATCATTAGTTAGAATTTTAATTTTATGAAATTTCATTTGTCATAATTTTTTTTGAGCCGAATTTTTATTTGTCAGAATTTTTATTTCCTCGAATTTTCATTGAACATAATAGATATTTTAAAGAATTTTTATTGTGTAGAATTTCATTGCATAGAATTTTTATTGAGATGAATTTTCATTTGTTCGAATTATTATTTCATATAATTTCCATATAACCGATTTTTCATACTACGGAATTTTTACTTAACCGAAAAATCATTTAACAGAATTTCTGATTGATAGAATTTTTATTTGTCCGAAATTGCAAACGGCCGAACAAACAATCGACAGAAAGATTTCGGTGCGATTTTTAAAATCAATCAATCACAATTTTATGGTTAATTTTTGATTAATTGATTTTAAAAATCGCGCCGAAATCGATTGTTGTTTCGGCCATTTGCAATTTCGAACAAATGAAAATTCTATCAATTAGAAATTCTGTTAAATGATTTTTTGGTTAAGTAAAAATTCTGTAGTATGAAAAATCGGTTAATATGGAAATTCTATCAAATAATAATTCGAACAAATGAAAATTCATCTGAAAGAAAATTCTATGCAATAAAATACTATTCAATAAAAATTCTTTAAAATAATGCCTATTATATTAAGGGTATGTAGGCAAAGGACGTTTTTTTGTGATTTGAAACTTTCTCTGAAATAAAAAATAATTTTGGGTTAAAATTTTGGAGAAATGATTTAGTTTGGTACAAGGAATCTCGCTGTTCTACTCATTTACTGCATTTTAACATTATTAAACAATATCCAGTATGGATGTTATTAAAAAAGATATAAAACATATATTTTAAGTGGAAATTACCGCAGCAGTAAAATATTTCAAGTTAGTAAACAAACACTCCTAACCTCAAAAATTTATATTTTATCACGAATTCAGAGAATCTATCAATGCAATTGAATCAAATATATAACAAAATTAATTATCAACACACATTTTAATTTTATTATATGTCAACAAGCGTTTTCCGTGTTTAAAGTATGAATAAAATTGATGAAAGTGGAAACAAATTTTCTTCCCCGTAAGAATAACATTGTGTCGTCGTCTGTTTGTTGTCCCTCCAGGCCTCTGACGTCATATCTTGAACTCGAAATATCTCGATGAACTGACACAGCCTAATATGCACAAAAAATTCAGTTACTACCCAACTCTGCTTTCGCGCAACAATACAGACGTTGAGTTGTAATTTCCCAGTTCTGATTATTTACGCATTGTCGTCAGCTGTCACGTTGTATTAGTCAAAGATATTTTTATTAATAGACAATAATTATAGGCAAAATATTTCCACATACAATTACTTATTTATAAAAAATTTGTGGATTTAATAAGTTAAGTGTAAAATTACTAATATTTTTTTTAAAATTAGACAGTTTATTCAAATATGACATCCATTTTTCTAGTAATATTTTAGTAACATTTTTATCCATCACAAATTTATCCTTTACCCTGTATCCTAACGACTTTTATCCTCTATCTTTACAACTTTTTACCCACCATTTTTTCTGTGTAAGTTACGTGAAATGACAAATGAAATTACATATAATAATCGTGAATATCTTTCGTTCATTCTGTCCACACCTGAAGTTAGTATTTGTTATAGGTCTTTTGTTTTTTTTAAATGTGTTGTTTGACATTATTTTGTGTTGGTTAAAATTTTTCAATGTTTTGACATTGTCATTTGTGCGGTCGTATTTTAATTATTAAAAATTATAAAATTGTTAGAATCGTGCAAAAAAATTGTGTGGATTGTGAGAAAAATTGATTCGATTGCTGTTAGAGTAAGCTGCATAAGTTGATAATTTTATGAAATTTCAAAAATTTATTTAATTACATCACGATAATTTAATTAATTTTAAAAATAATAAAAAAAATTTTATATTATTTATTTATTTATATTTATTATTTATATTATATATTACAAATTAAATTTTTTTTTTTATTTTCACAAAATATTTATTTATTTTTGTTATTATAATTAAAAAAATTTATATTATATATATATTTATATTATATATAAATATAAATTTTTAATTTTGACTAAATATTAATTTTTTTTAATAATTTTTATTTTTAAATATTAACTTAATATAAAATTTTTTAAAATAAATTTTATTTAAAATAAAATTTAAATTATTATATTTTATATATATTTATATATGTTACATTAATTAATTAATTAGGAATATTGAATAATATATATTAAATATTAAATTTAAATAATTTATAAATTATTTATTTATTTATTAATTTAAAGTTATTAATAATAATTATTATTATTATTTATTATTATATAATAAAAAATAAAAAACTTTATTTAATGATAAATATTTTGATGATAAGAAATTTTTACAAGACCTTTACCGATATATGTTATATTAAAAATTATCAATTTAAATTTTAAATCGAAAATTTTCTTGAATAATTTCTGAAAAATTATCGACAGATAATCAAAAAAAAATCAAGAAATATTTTTTTCTATTTGATAAAAATTAAGGAATTATTATTAACAATGTAATAATATTATAATAAATTAAAAATTTTATTGATAATATTAATTTTAATTTCTTTATAATAAACAATTAAGTCCCTAATTTCGCGCGCTTGCGCGCACTTAATTTTGCTAGTTCATTAAAGTTAAAATTCTAACTAATGATTTTTAAAACATAATCATGTCTCCCGTTATTTTAATATTATTGTTATTATTTTTTTATAGTAATTACAAAACTTGTTGCTGTAACAGTTGCTATGGAAACGTTCTGCTAAAAATGACAATCGTTGATATGCTAAGCGTTTCCATAGCAACAGTTGCTATAGTAACGATTACCATGGCAACTTTTGATATGGTAGCAGTTACTATACAGGGTGTTCCAAAAGTATGAAAACTTGCAAATATCTCGAAAAGTACGAATTTTCGTAAAAAATGTTCAATACAAAAGTTGTTCCAAACAAAAAGATCTACATTGTTCAAACCAAAAAATTGGGCCCCGGGCCCAATGTTGGGCCCTACAATGAAAAAAGCAGTTTTCTTAAATGAGACCACTAATTTTTAATATCAAATTCGTAATCCCCATGAAATTCTGCGTTCAGACATGTGGTATAAGTGCCCAAAATATTGGGCCCAATCCAAGATATCGGGCCCAACATTTTCGACAAAGAAATAAATTTAAAAAATCGTATCTTTGGGGGTTTTCGGGGTCACAGGATTACAAAATTCAAAGCTACTTTTCAAATTGGGCACAGAGCCCAATGTAGGATTCCGTGGCCCAATGTAAAGCCCACAGTAAAAAAATTAGTTGTCTAAATGCCAAAAATATTGGGCCTAATATTTTTGGCATTTGTACTACAAAACTAAATCCAAAATTTCATGACGATTACGAAATGGATACTAAAAATTAGTGGGTTTTATTTTAGACAACTAATTTTTTTACTGTGGGCCTTACATTGGGCCGCGGAATCCTACATTGGGCTCTGTGCCCAATTTGAAAAGTAGCTTTGAATTTTGTAATCTTGTGAACCCAAAAACCCCCAAAGATACAATTTTTTTAATTTATTTCTTTGTCAACAAATTTTGGGCCCAATCCTAGACATTGGGCCCAATATTTTTGGCATTTGTACTACAAAACTAAATCCAGAAATTCATGACGATTACAAAATGGATACTAAAAATTAGTGGGTTTTATTTTAGACAACTAATTTTTTTACTGTGGGCCTTACATTGGGCCGCGGAATCCTACATTGGGCTCTGTGCCCAATTTGAAAAGTAGCTTTGAATTTTGTAATCCTGTGACCCCGAAAACCCCCAAAGATACGATTTTTTAAATTTATTTCTTTGTCGAAAATGTTGGGCCCGATATCTTGGATTGGGCCCAATATTTTGGGCACTTATACCACATGTCTGAACGCAGAATTTCATGGGGATTACGAATTTGATATTCAAAATTAGTGGTCTCATTTAAGAAAACTACTTTTTTCATTGTAGGGCCCAACATTGGGCCCGGGGCCCAATTTTTTGGTTTCAACAATGTAGATCTTTTTGTTTGGAACAACTTTTGTATTGAACACTTTTTTTACGAAAATTCGTACTTTTCGAGATATTTGCAAGTTTCCATACTTTTGGAACACCCTGTATAACAACTCTTGAGGTCCAAAAATAGCCCTAAAAAAGCCCAAAAATCTAGTGTAGTCCGATTTCTAAATTTTAATTGTGGAGGAACTGGTTTGACGGACCTCAACTCTTGCCGTGAAGTTATATCAAGTTAAAGAAATATTGCATCATACAGAACGACAGAAGTAAAAATTCAATGAAATTGCAAATAATAATAATAATAATAATTCAAATAATTTCAATTAAATAATATAATAATAAATATAGTAAATTATTTTTCGATCCAAATAGTTAGGATTAAATAATAATAATAATAGTACATTATTTTTCGATTAATTTTGCAAAATTGGATTTCAAACGCTCTGTACGAGTAAAATATGATTTTTGATCTCATTTATGGATGATCAAATGAAGTATAAGGTATATTAAAATATGATATTCACACACAATTTTCAATAGACCCCATTTTCAGAGTATGTAGCTGATCATAGTGGCGTGCACATAATCATGTGACAGTACATAAAAGGGTAAACTCGGTTTTGTGTGTGCGCGCAAAATATATCGTCACAACTAATGAGCCGTGTTATATAGTTTATATATATATATATAGTCTCAGCTCCTGTAGGAGTGGATTTCGATGGAATACCACTTTTCAGATTATATACTGGTAGAATAACAATTTTCACGCGAACATTACAGCAACATTATGCTTTCACGGCATTCCATATATATGTAACAACAAAATGGGAATATTGTTTTGTCAGTACTCTGTATATATAGTCGAGGAAAAGCATGGTTAGCGGTTCAAAATAAGCTTTACATTTTACATTTTATGCATAATATATATATATATATATATATATATATATATATACAAAATGCATTTCACTTTTGACCTCTACTATATACTGTACTTACATGTATATGTGTATATTTATATTAACATCAATGGCAATTAACAATTTACCCACTATACAATTAATTATCGGTTGAGTCTGCTTCCCCTCGGGTTATTAAAACGGTTTCCCTGTTTTCGTATTATTTCCGACAGTTTCGTTCTATATCCGGATTAAATTCTTCACAAAAAAAAATAAATATGAGCATGAAAAGCATTTTTCTGCTGATAGGTAAGCTGCCGCCACGTCAATTGATGATTTATTTAGAGAATGATTGTCATATATAATTATAAATGTTCTTTCTTTTTGGGTATAAAATAATTATTAGGGAAATTTTTTTTGTAATATTTTCGTTAAGTTAAATTTTCATATAGTAATATATTTTTTTATATTATTTAATCCCTCGAGTGACAACCGTAAATAAAAAAAAAACCATGGTAAAGAACGTCGCAAAAATTTTTTAATTCTTATTTCTTGAAAATTTTGTAAAGTATTTTAAAAATTTTTTTAGCATTCATTTATTTGTGATCTAAACTAAATGCCTTAACTTCTTTTTTCAAAATTAATTACGAAATTTTTACGTAGATTTCTGAATTACCGACAATTTTTTTTTTTAATACTTACTGTCGGTAAATAAATTTACTATTCAAGTGTATTTGTATTTTACATAAAGAAAAATTATTTTTTTAAACATATTTAATAATAATAATAATTAAATTAATTACCAATTAATATTAATATAATTATATATTACACTGGCCAACAAAATTTTGGTGCCCAAAGGGTTACAGCCGATTCTTATAGGATTTTGTCCGTAGAATCCGAATCTGGCCATGAAAATGCTGGATTGGCTCTAGTTTTCGAGCAATTTAGGTTTAAAGGTGTCAAAAACTGCATTTTTGGCACTTTTTGAATGTCTGTAAAATAATCAAGCTACACAATAAAACAGTCCGCATACGACGAAATGAAAGCTTAATTATTACCCTTTGAGACCCTAAAACAAAAGATTAGGTAATTTAAACTTTAAAATATTGGGAACAGTTTTTGAACTCGCGGATGCCCGAATTATGCTCAATGCTTTCACGTGCATTTCCTAATGCATAGGACTGAACTTAAATTGTTTTTTTAGTATTTTTGGGCCGTTGACTATGAATTTGAAGTCAGGTTTAAAAATTTCAAAATGTCGGATCCAATATGGCGGACACGAAAATTAAAAAATCGTTGGGTTTGTCATATAACTTGGTACTGGGGAGTTTTTGGGGTCGCTGATTACGAATTTAAAGTCAGATTTCAAAAATTCAAAATGGCGGATTCAAAATGTCGGACACGAAGATTAAAAATTGTTGGGTTTGCCATAAAACTTGGTACAGGGGAGTTTTTGGTGTCGCTAATTACAAATTTAACGTCAGATTTTAAAAATTTTAAATGGCGGACCTAATATGACGGACACAAAAATTAAAAATCTTTCTGATGGTTATGAAATTTTTGTTATTGAGAAATTTTTAGGGTTGCTGATTTTGAATATTTTGAATATTCTCCAGGACCAAATTTCATGAAAATTCGAACGACTTTTAATTTTTGTCTCCGCCATATTGTATTCACCATTTAAAATTTTTGAAATCTAACTTTAAATTCGTAATTAGCGACACCAGAAACTCCCTAAAATCATGTCTCATGACAATCCGAAAGATTCTCAATTTCTTTTGTCTGCCATATTGAATCCGCTATTTTAACTTTTTAAAATCTGACTTTATATTCGTAATCAGCGACCCTGAAAACTTTCGAATACCAAGTTTTATCAAAATACAAACTTTTAATTTTTATATCCGCAAAATTGAATCCGTCAGTAAAATTTTTTAAAATATGACGTTAAATTTGTAATCAGCGACCCCAAAAACTCCCCTGTACCAAGTTTTTTGGCAAACCCAACAATTTTTAATTTTTGTGTCCGCCATGTTGGATCCGCCATTTTGAATTTTTGAAACCTGACTTCAAATTCGTAGTCAACGGCCCAAAAATACTAAAAAAACAATTTAAGTTCAGTCCTATGCATTAGGAAATGCACGTGAAAGCATTGAGCATAATTCGGGCATCCGCGAGTTCAAAAACTGTTCCCAATATTTTAAAGTTTAAATTACCTAATCTTTTGTTTTAGGGTCTCAAAGGGTAATAATTAAGCTTTCATTTCGTCGTATGCGGACTGTTTTATTGTGTAGCTTGATTATTTTACAGACGTTCAAAAAGTGCCAAAAATGCAGTTTTTGACACCTTTAAACCTAAATTGCTCGAAAACTAGAGGCAATTTAGCATTTTCATGGCCAGATTTGGATTCTACGGACAAAATCCTATAAGAATCGGCTGTAACCCTTTGGGCACCATGAAATTCTTGAAATTTTGTTGGCCTGTGTTATATTTAAGGGGTTAGGGGTAGTCAGAATTTTCAAAAAATCAAATTTTTTTTTTTGCATTTTCGTTAAGTAAAATATCTTAAAAATAATCTCTGAAAATTTCAAGTTAATCCGATAATTCGTTTTTAAGTTATTCGACAAATAACAAAGAGAGCTCGGGCCTTTTAAAGCGCTCGGGAGCGCTTGCAGCTAGTGTCAGCTGCAAGAAATCGGCTTTTAGGGTTCTATTGTCATCGATGAACTTAGACTTGGGTATATGTAGTAGTACCTAAATTAATATGGCCCAGGAATAGATGACTCGGTGTAAGTAATTTAATAATTCGTTTTTTTGTACGTAAATCTAGTGTGAAACTAAACGCGTTTTTCTCAAAACTATGTTTTTTGAACTGGTGACAACTATAACTCGAAAACCGCTCAGTCGATTTTAATGAAATTTATACAGCTTTTAGAATACATAATAAACTCGGGCCTGATCGAAGGATTTTTTTTTTTTGAAAAATTTCGATTTTTTAAGACCAATTAACTGTTGATTTTTTCCCAAAAATCTAGACAAAAATTTCCTGAGGCCGCCATTTTGTTAATTTTTGAAAAAAAAAAATCCTTCGATCAGGCCCAGGATTATTTATTTATAAAACTAATTTTTTTTATCCGATTGATTTCTGATTAATCTCCAAGGACTTATGATTGTCACCGCAAGGACCTTTTTTTGGAACTGGGTTAACACAAACAGCTGTAACTTCGGAAATAAAAATTTTTTTTTTTTTAAATTTTCGTGACTTCAAGTCAAAACATTGTTTAATAATACCATATTACTACTTTTGTAAAATAAAATTATTTAATAGCAAAAAAAAATACTGAAAATTCTCATTTTTTCGTGCCTCTGACTACCCCTAACCCCTTAAGTATTTTTTAATAATCTGAAAATAATGAAAAAAATTTATTTAAAAATGTATTTAAGGTAAAATATTTATCACTTTTGAAAGATAATTTTTTTATTGCATAACGTTAGAAATCACTTTTTGTCATTATAAAAGCTATTCTGTTAGAAAGAAAATGGGCAATAAACCACGTAGGCGCGCATCACTTTATATTCACCATCAACTCATTTTTATATCGTTTTATTTTTTTTCGCTTAACGTAAAGCTGTTCTCACACATTTTACAGACCCCTTTTATATATATATATATAGAAATCGAACCTTTTGATAAACTGGATAAATTGGCCTGACGCAACACAAGCGTAAAACGATTACGTCGAGTGCCTTTATAGAAAGACGCTCAATCGAGACGTTTCCCTTTAATGTTGAGATGAATTCAAAATCTATTTTAAGCAAATTTGTTATTTCCATTCGTGATAAATAGAGTGAGAATATGTGTTATATTTAAATATTATATAAATTTTAAATCATATAAGATACAATTTTTATATTATTTGTTTTTTCATTTGGATCCCCGTACAGAAATTGAAATATAGCTGTACTGATTTATCAGGGCCTTGTAATTTTTTCTTTAAATTTATCTATTTTGTGAGATTATTTTAAGTTAATGACGCAGTTATTACAATTATTTAATTTCTAATTTTTATTTTGTTTAAAATTATTACATTATATAGTATATAAAATACTTAATAATTTTGAAAAATCTAGCACTCATAAGGGGGATCGTACCCAGGACCTTTAAGACGCGGGCCATGTACTCAGACCTCACAGCTACGTTGACTTACTGATATTTTACCTTTTACCTTCTTTAATATTAAGAGTGTACTATCTTCTTTTTGTGATAAAAAAATAACTACATTATTTTTACATCTAATAATAGTTTATAGTCCTTTTAAATAATTATTAAAAAAAAATTAATTATAATTAGTAATAATAAAAAAATTACTACAACATTTGTATAAAATGATCGTTTTTGGTCAATAATTTTCTTTACAAAAAGTAATTTTAAAAACTTAGTTTATTTACATATTTTTCAAACATGGAAAACTGGGGAGGCCCTAACCATAGCCCTATTTTAAATAGGACAAAGTGAATCAATTTTTTTTCTTAATTATTTGAATTATAAAAATTTTTCAACAATTTTTTTTCCAAAACTAAGCTTATAACATTTTTTTTTGTTCCTAAAGGGAAACGATGTATATAAAATATACTAAAAAAAAAGTGCGTGCATAATTTTTTTAAAAGCGCATGAAATTTTATGAATTTTTTGAATTGCCTCGATTTCTATACGATTTCTTTTCTTTTTATTGAGATTTTTGTGTGTGGAAATCTTTTTTAATTAGAATTGATGAAGTTGTAAAAGTATTCTTAGATGCAGCAGCATCTTTTGTTTTTAGTGGGAACTTTTAACTGGATTTTCCAGGAGTTAACAAAGTTTTAACTCTCCTTATTTCCACTTCTTATATACATCTCAACATTGTTTTTTCAGATTAAATCGGAAGTTTGTTTAAATTACCCTTAATTATTATCTCGTCAAAGTGAATATTACAAACCATAAATAATAATAAGATTTGTGGTAGAGTTTAAAGAAATTAATGTGGAAAAAATTAAACTTTAGCGTTTTTTTTTTGTTTCTCTGGATTAGAGAAAGGAAAAATTTTGTTCATAACCGCTTTTATGAAGATTTTGAATAAACGTGATTTTTTTTTCATTCAAAGTAATTTTCATTTACCGATCGGTAAAATAGAAAACTGTCCGAAAACTGTCGGTAATATAGAAATCTATCTACAATTTTTTTAGCCAAATTAAAAAAAAAATAATTGTGGCACTTAAATTAGTCCTCAAATAAATGAATGCTATAAAAAATTTAAAAATACTATTCACAATTTTTGAGAAAAAACAGTTTATTCCAAAAATTTTAATTTCCTCTAGATTCTACGCGGTAAGATGTCACATATTATGTAAAAATTTCACTTAAAATGAAAAGGAAGATTGAAATGTAATGAACGTAGTAAAAATTCTTCTTAATTTCCTCTTTTTCTTGTGAAAAAAGAAGAAAATACAAAGTAACGATAAAAAAAATGAGATGAAGATTTTGAATAAACGTGATTTTTTTTTCATTCAAAGTAATTTTCATTTACCGATCGGTAAAATAGAAAACTTTCCGAAAACTGTCGGTAATATAGAAATCTATCTACAAATTTTTTAGCGAAATTAAAAAAAATAATTGTGGCACTTAAATTAGTTCTCAAATAAATGAATGCTATAAAAAATTTTAAAATACCATTCACAATTTTTGAGAAAAAACAGTTTATTCCAAAATTTTTAATTTCCTCTAGATTCTACGCGGTAAGATGTCACATATTATGTAAAAATTTCACTTAAAATGAAAAGGAAGATTGAAATGTAATGAACGTAATAAAAATTCTTCTTAATTTCCTCTTTTTCTTGTAAAAAAAAGAAGAAGAAAATACAAAGTAACGATAAAAAAAATAAGATGAATCTAGATGTTAAAAAAAAAGTTTAACGACATTGATTAAAGAGAAATTTTTTTTTTTTTTAATTTCACAGGAAGAATGCTGCGCCCTGGAGAAGGAAGTTGAAGAAAGGGTGAGCAATCTCGTGAGTATGCTTCAGGCCCGGAAATCAAGACTGATTGAGGCAGCGAGGCAAACGAGGGAGGCCAGAGTGCGAGCATTAAGGGATCAGGTGACTCGATGTGCCACCCATCTGCAAACGACAACGGCCCTTCTCACCTTTTGCATCGAGGCGCTCAAGGAAACTGACAGCGCTGCCTTCCTTCAAATCGGCGGGATGCTTTCCGTGAGAGCAGCCACAGCAGCCAGTTCCTGGGGTGGCGCTGAGGGTGTTCAGGAAATTGCTCGACTTCCTCTTCTAGACCTCACTCTCGATGACAAACCACTACTACGAGCCATCGATCAGCTTACATTCGTTCAAATGAAACGTAAGTTTAATTCGACAAACTTTTTTACTCTCACATTGTCTATCAAGAAATAGATATCTCTCATCGTTTGTTTTGTCCACTATCTAATTTTGAATTTTTGAGGTTATGTTTACTGATTTTAATCTCAAATCGAGTGGGCTTCTTGATTTGAGAACTTAAAATTTTATTTTCAATTTTACAGTTATGTTCGCCCTCTTAACTCAGAAATTGACCTAGTTTTGAGGTTATGTTTGCTGATTTTTTAATCTTAAGCCAAGTACTCTCTTTTTGAGTATTTTTGCCTTGAACTTTGACCAAATTTTGAGGTTAAGTTAGAATCTGAAATCTAGGGGTCTCTTGTTTTGTGTCTTGTTAATGTTCAGGACCAAAATACTAATAAACCTGAAAACATAACCTCAAAATTAGGTCAATGTCTAACTCAAGAGACTGTTGGGTTTGAGGTTAAAAACATTGCGATTTGTTCGAAAAATATTTTTTTAAATCGACAAAATATGAAAAAAAAAATATTTTAAAAGATAAATGAAGTTTAATAGTGCCAATTTATATAGAAAATGTAATAATTAAAGCAGTAAATAATTAAAAACTAATATTAATTGTGCAATAAGTAACTGTCAATTCTCAATTCTGTGAGATTTCGAAATATTTTGTTAATTTGATTAAAATTAATGTGGAATTTAATTTTCATTCTAAAAGAAATACAATGAAATTTATTAAATTCTATTATTTGTACGTCTAATTAATTAATAATAATAATAATAATAATAATAACAAAAAATTTTCTACATATTTTGTCCATTTAATTAATATTTAAAAGAAAACCGAATTTTTTAAAAATATATTACAATTTACTTACATCTTTTTAAACATAATGAACATAACCTCAAAATTTTTAATAATATAAATTTCTATTTTACCGATTTTACTTGAATACAAAATGATTCTAAAAGATTTATGAATATAATTAAAATAGGTTTTTTTTTAATGTTAGGGTCATTTTTTCTTAACGGAAAAACTTTACATAAATAATGTATTAGGTTTTTTTAAAGGATACAAAATTTATTTTCTCAATTTTACATAATTATATTTTTACTTATAATTACTTTTGTACGAAAGGGCATGTCCCGTTAATAAATGAAATTAAATTAAATTAAATAATTATATATAGTTAAAATGAAACATAATCTTAAAATTTATGTTTAATCTATATATTAATTTTTATAATTTTCCAATTTTGTAATTAAATAATAATAATAATAATAATAATAATAATAAAAATAATAGTAATAATAGTAATAATAATAATAATAATATAATTTTGTAAATAAATAACATCCTTTTTGAAATCTTTTTAAGTTTTTTCTATAACTAAATTATGATTGTTGAATTCATTTTTTTAGTCCTTGAGAAGGAAAATAATAAGAAAATAAAACAAAAAGCGAATAATAATTATTATTATTTATATTATTATTATTATTTATATTATTGTTATTATTCATATTATTATTATTATTAGTAATTGAAAACTATTAATAGTGGACAAAGACAAAGTCTATTTCTTGACTTGACATAAAAAGCCGAAAATTTTTTTCTTGCCCTAAAAAATGAAAGGAAAGAGCAGGGAAAAAAATTTTCTGAAAACATGCCTAATTTTACAATTTTTCATAAATTCACCAATGCACCGATTTTTTTTTTTTACATTTAAAAATTTTATTAATTACGAAAAATTAGAATAATTTTTTTCTTAATTATTTCTTCTGCTTTATTTTTGGCTTCTTATATATATAGAGATTTTTTTTAATGCTTCTCAATGTAAAGAATTATTTTTTTTTTATAATATCTATAATCACATCGTTTTGTTAACTAAAAGCTTATAGCTTGGTTGCTTGTATTCAAATATTTAGCTTTTTGTTAGAAATAATTTATTTAATTCGATTATTATAAGCTAATAATATATCTATGGTATAAAGAAAATGGTTTTCTTAAATATTTTCAAGTCTTACCCCAAATACTTTTATTATTATGAATAAAAAGATAAATAGAAAAATATATTTGAGACAGGAAAATTGATTTTTAATTAAGTATATTGTAAATACAAATGAATAATTAAATTTTATACGTTAGGAATAGTTTTTTGTTAACCTAACCTAAAAAAAATAAAACAGTTACCGATCGAGTACTCTGTAGGTAATACTATAAAGTACTCAGTCGGTAATTTGTAATAGGTTAATTGGAATTATTTTCATTGGTAAAATCAATGAGAATAATAAATTTTTTTGACATTTTGAAAATATGTCCAATTTTTTTATTCTATTTCTAATAGTTCATTTTGTATTTTTTTTTTTTTTTACTTCTGTGAATTAACTATACACATAGCAAACATTAGTTAGAGCAGTGGTAGACATTTAATTATTTTTCATGTAGAGGTGCAATATTCAAAATAATTCAGTGGAAAATTCCCCGACACTGCGCGAGTATTAATCGACAAGTTTGGAGCAATATTGAACTTGGTAGTTCAATATTGACCCAAACCTGCGCCTATCGTCAATTTCCCATTGGCAAAATTCTGAAAATAAACCAGATGTTGTAGTTCAATGAAAAAAAAACAAACAAAAAAAATTCAAATACCCTAATTCAATTATCTTTTTTTCAGAGAATGGAAGAATTTTTTGGGGTAAGACATAAAAAAAAAATATAAGATTTGAAAAATCGTGATTTTCAAAGTGAGCATGATTTTTATTGTTTGTGTTTGCGTATTTCTGTTTTTTGACTACAAAAACAAAAATTATAATTTTAAACAAATATATTGTGCATGAAAACAATTGTTGGTTTTCTGAAAAAAAAATGCTTGTCATTTTTTCGGACGCAGCATCCGAAGGAGAAGATCGATATCCAACTGCAGGTAAAAAGAAAAATAGAAAGGAATAAATTATTATTCAAAAATAAAAACTAAAAAAAAAGAAAGGAGGAAAAATACCAGTCTCTAATAGCGTCTGTCTCTAACATAAACTTGAAAAGGACGACTCAGTAATTTCCAAGTTATGCTTCAGGCGACTTCTTTAACAATATTTCATCTTTGACTAAACGTTTCAAAAGGGGTTTAATCAGCTACCTGTCTTGGAGCATAACTACGCTAACGATCTCGTATTATAGCGATGTCGAGTTAAACCAAGTTCTCTCTCTCTCCCTCTCTTATTTTTTTTTTCTCTCGACCTCTTATCAAATTTGCCAGTAAGACCGACTTTCTTTTCAACAAATTGCTGATTCACGATCGGAGAAAAATTAGCTGCTAAGTACTTTTTAAAATAGCCGATAAAGAAATAGCTAAGTGAGCGGAAAATAAATTCCTATTTTTTTTTTTTTTGTTAAATATCATATAATCTCTTGATTAAAATTCAATCAATGGAGTCAAATTCAAATCATAATTTTAAAAATTCTAAATTATTATTAAATAAAATGAATTATTGGAGACTTTTACTTATTTATATTTATTTTTTTGTTTAAATAATTGAAAATTATTTCTGTAGAAATAAATATGATTGGAGGTCGGTGACTAAGAAACAGGCTCTCTTATTCTCGTCTCCCTACTTTTTAACTTTACGTCACACGATAACTTTACTTTAGCCCCTTTAGCGGAATTTAATAAAAAGAAAAGATTTTCTTTCACTTAGATCACAGGAAAAAAAATTTGTTCGTTAATAAAACACCTACTGTTTCTAAACTTTTATGTTTAAAAAAGAATTTACTTAAAGTTTAAAAAAAAAAAAAATATTCTTAGTGACAATAAAACTTCTTTGCATACAAATAAAAATGTAAATTTTTTGTCTTGAAGTTGCCCTACAGTATATACCCTTTTAAAAGATGATATTTTCGTAGAATCAACGTTCTGATACAATATTTAAACATTGATTTAATTTTCAATTTAATACTGATTTAACTGTGATTTAACTTTGAGTTAATTTTGATTCAATATTAATTAAACTATTATTTTATAATAACAGTGATTCAATATTATATATGGATTTAATGTTAATTTAATTATGACTACGTATTAATTTAATATTGATTTAATTTTTTCTTAATCTTTATTTAATGTTAATTTAACTTGACTTAACTACTCTCTAAATCTGAATTAGTAAAAATGATTACTAATTTGAATTAGTGACTCACTTTTTGCTTCTGAATTTGTAAAATTTAACTAATTCTAAAGGAAAAAGTGAGTCACTGATTTGAATTAGTAAACATTTTTACTAATTCACATTTAGAGAGTAGAAGTTAAAAATTGATTTAACATTGATTTAACATTGATTGAACATTGATTGAACATTGATTGAACATTGCTTTAACATTGATTTAACATTGATACATATTAATTTACAATGATTTAAACTGTTATTTAATGATAATTTAACATTCATTCAATTTTGATTTGAAATTAATGCAACTGCATTTTAAAATTAATTTAACTTCGATTTAACATTGATTTAAGTTTGATTGAACGTTGATTTAACATTGATTTAACTTTGAGTTAATATTGATTTAATTTTGAGTTAACTTGGAATTAAAATTAAGTTAACATTGATTTAACATTGAATTAATATTGATTTAACTATGATACATATTAATTTACAATGATTTAAACTGTTATTTAATGATAATTTAACATTCATTCAATTATGATTTAAAATTAATGCAACTGCATTTTAAAATTAATTTAACTTCGATTTAACATTGAGTTAAGATTGAATTAACTTTAATTTAACATTGATTGAACATTGATTGAACATTAATTAAACATTGATTGAACATTGATTGAACATTGATTAAACATTGAGTTAACATTGATTTAACATTGATTTAACATTGATTTAACATTGATTTAACATTGATTTAACATTGATTTAACATTGATTTAACATTGATTTAACATTGATTTAACATTGATTTAACATTGATTTAACATTGATTTAACATTGATTTAACATTGATTTAACATTGATTTAACATTGATTTAACATTGATTTAACATTGATTTAACATTGATTTAACATTGATTTAACATTGATTTAACATTGATTTAACATTGATTTAACATTGATTTAACATTGATTTAACATTGATTTAACATTGATTTAACATTGATTTAACATTGATTTAACATTGATTTAACATTGATACATATTAATTTACAATGATTAAAACTATTATTTAATGATAATTTAACATTCATTCAATTTTGATTTAAAATTAATGCATCTGCATTTTAAAATTAATTTAACTTCGATTTAACATTGATTTAAGTTTGATTGAACATTGATTTAACATTGATTTAACTTTGAGTTAATATTGATTTAATTTTGAGTTAACTTGGAATTAAAATTAAGTTAACATTAAGTTAACATTGATTTAACATTGATTTAACATTGAATTAATATTGATTTAACTATGATACATATTAATTTAAAATGATTTAAACTGTTATTTAATGATAATTTAACATTCATTCATTTATGATTTAAAATTAATGCAACTGCATTTCAAAATTAATTTAACTTCGATTTAACATTGAGTTAAGTTTGAATTAACTTTGATTGAACATTGATTGAACATTGATTGAACATTGATTGAACATTGATTGAACATTGATTAAACATTGAGTTAACATTGATTTAACATTGATTTAACACTGATTTTACATTGATTTAACATTGAATTAATATTGATTTAACTATGATACATATTAATTTACAATGATTTAAACTGTTATTTAATGATAATTTAACATTCATTCAATTATGATTTAAAATTAATGCAACTGCATTTTAAAATTAATTTAACTTCGATTTAACATTGAGTTAAGATTGAATTAACTTTAATTTAACATTGATTGAACATTGATTGAACATTAATTAAACATTGATTGAACATTGATTGAACATTGATTAAACATTGAGTTAACATTGATTTAACATTGATTTAACATTGATTTAACATTGATTTAACATTGATTTAACATTGATTTAACATTGATTTAACATTGATTTAACATTGATTTAACATTGATTTAACATTGATTTAACATTGATTTAACATTGATTTAACATTGATTTAACATTGATTTAACATTGATTTAACATTGATTTAACATTGATTTAACATTGATTTAACATTGATTTAACATTGATTTAACATTGATTTAACATTGATTTAACATTGATTTAACATTGATTTAACATTGATTTAACATTGATACATATTAATTTACAATGATTAAAACTATTATTTAATGATAATTTAACATTCATTCAATTTTGATTTAAAATTAATGCAACTGCATTTTAAAATTAATTTAACTTCGATTTAACATTGATTTAAGTTTGATTGAACATTGATTTAACATTGATTTAACTTTGAGTTAATATTGATTTAATTTTGAGTTAACTTGGAATTAAAATTAAGTTAACATTAAGTTAACATTGATTTAACATTGATTTAACATTGAATTAATATTGATTTAACTATGATACATATTAATTTAAAATGATTTAAACTGTTATTTAATGATAATTTAACATTCATTCATTTATGATTTAAAATTAATGCAACTGCATTTCAAAATTAATTTAACTTCGATTTAACATTGAGTTAAGTTTGAATTAACTTTGATTGAACATTGATTGAACATTGATTGAACATTGATTGAACATTGATTAAACATTGAGTTAACATTGATTTAACATTGATTTAACATTGATTTAACACTGATTTTACATTGATTTAACATTGATTTAACATTGATACATATTAATTTACAATGATTAAAACTATTATTTAATGATAATTTAACATTCATTCAATTTTGATTTAAAATTAATGCAACTGCATTTTAAAATTAATTTAACTTCGATTTAACATTGATTTAAGTTTGATTGAACATTGATTTAACATTGATTTAACTTTGAGTTAATATTGATTTAATTTTGAGTTAACTTGGAATTAAAATTAAGTTAACATTAAGTTAACATTGATTTAACATTGATTTAACATTGAATTAATATTGATTTAACTATGATACATATTAATTTAAAATGATTTAAACTGTTATTTAATGATAATTTAACATTCATTCATTTATGATTT
The DNA here is from genome assembly GCF_019393585.1 of Leptopilina boulardi. NCBI lineage: Eukaryota > Metazoa > Arthropoda > Insecta > Hymenoptera > Figitidae > Leptopilina > Leptopilina boulardi. Next base: position 527,173 of record NW_026137921.1, read on the forward strand.
AAAATTAATGCAACTGCATTTCAAAATTAATTTAACTTCGATTTAACATTGAGTTAAGTTTGAATTAACTTTGATTGAACATTGATTGAACATTGATTGAACATTGATTGAACATTGATTAAACATTGAGTTAACATTGATTTAACATTGATTTAACACTGATTTTACATTGATTTAACATTGAATTAATATTGATTTAACTATGATACATATTAATTTACAATGATTTAAACTGTTATTTAATGATAATTTAACATTCATTCAATTTTGATTTAAAATTAATGCAACTGCATTTTAAAATTAATTTAACTTCGATTTAACATTGAGTTAAGTTTGAATTAACTTTGATTTAATATTGATTTAACTTTGAGTTAATATTGATTTAATTTTGAGTTAACTTGGAATTAAAATTGAGTTAACATTGAGTTAACATTGATTGAACATTGACTTAACATTGATTGAACATTGAGTTAACATTGATTGAACATTGACTTAACATTGATTGAACATTGATAGAACATTGATTGAACATTGATTTAACATTGATTTAACATTGATTTAACATTGATTTAAAATTGAATTAACATTGATTTAACCGTTATTAAATATTAATCTTAATGTAAAATTCTAATTGAAAATTAACTTTGTGAATACTAAAATAAAGATTGTAATATTTATTCAATTATTGTAAAAATATTTTGCAAATTAAAAACAAAGCAATAAAATAAAATTCGAAAATGTGATTTGAAAAGAGATAGTTATATACATAGAAAGAGTGAAAGATATGGTTTACAGGAGTTATATACGTATATCAACACGTTAGTTCCACACGAATCCACCTTAATTCCTGTTTTTACCGGAAACGGATTACCCTCGCGCCGGACAAACACGAACGTATGTAATATTAAATGTCCGGCAAACTGCCATAAAGGATTTTATTTCATTCATCATGCTTTTGTCAGTGGAGTTCCACGTTTCAGTTCGACTCTCTTTGTAGTTAGATGGAGATAGGATAGGCACTATATATATATAGGAAGAAGAGACGAAAAGAGAAAAGAAAAAGACAATTAAATATAAAGCCCATGACGAAGCAAGTGCAAATATAAATGCGAAATATGACGTTCACCCAAAAAAGAGGAAAAAAAAGAGAAACAGAGAGAGAGAAAAAAAAACACTGATCAAAATGCCACACTCGTTTTTACAAGTACAAAGCACGTTTCATGCAAATTAAAATTACATTTTCCCTGAGAACTAAGATATGTGTGTGTACCCTCTATATGATTTTAATTTTAATTAACAATAAAGTAGATTAAAAGACTTTTTTAAATAGACTGCATTTTTTTTTTTTATTTAAAAACAAGTCTGTTATATTTCATATTTAAGAAACAAAAACTTAATAGAAGGATTTTTCTATTAATTATAAAGTTTTAACTTAATTTTAATTCTAAATATTTGAAAATATTTTTGATTTTTAATCCAAACTTGAGATTATTTTTTTTTTTTTTTTGTTAATAAATTTGAAAAGTGAAATTCACTTATAATAAGCCAGGTAAAATTTCACCCGTCATAACATTATTAAGGGGAAATAATTTAATTTCAAACACAAATTCATGCACAAATGCAATTTGTTTTCCACTTTGATAAATTGTATTATTTCATTTTGTAATTTCATTTTGATCAGTGAATTGAATTATAATATGCATTTTCTCTTCAATTTTTTTTTTTTGGCGATAACAAAAACATTTTTTTTTTTAAAGATCTTTAAAAAATTTTCTATAATATAAAAATTATTTTTTCTGCTTATATTATTTTAACATAACAGTATAGAGGATTTTGAAAAAAGAAAAAAAAATTAAATGGAATTTGAAATAAATCCTCAGTATATATATCTATTTTGCAATTTTATGAGCCAAAAGAAGAAAAGTGACGTGATTTGCACTGACGTTTCGTGAACTTATTTTTCCACTTAACGTACGTCTTTATGGAGGTGACTCTGTTTGCTTTCGAGCGATAAACTTTCACGCGAGTTGACGTTAAGTAATATCGATTTCTTGATTCTCTGTCGTAGTTCTACTCTTTTCTCGTCTGTCATGACTTTTCTTATCAAAATAGCTTTCTTTTCCTCGAAAAATGGTATCACTATTCTTATTGTCAGCATTTCAATAAGGAAATAATATACATTCTTCATTTTTTCTCGAAATCCTTTTCAATACTCTTGTTTGGTTATTGGACAATTTTAAAAGTAGAAAAAAAATTTTCTAATTTAAAAAAATGGATAGAAAAAAATTTTTCTTTTCATTCGATAAAAACAGGGGAGGGGAATATTATTTTTAAAATTAACTTTTGAATGTAAAAATGAATTGAAAAAATTTTTTTTTTCAATAATAAATATATTTTATTGAAAAATTCGTCGTGTATTTGAATTAAAAATAAAAAAAAAGTGATATTACGGCAATAAATATGAAACGTCTGACTTGAGCTTGACCGTTACTACTGAGGACTTATGGAAAATGTATCCAGCGGCCTTTTGCAGTAGCAGTGATCGAGCTTCGGTCAGACAGTTGTCTCTCAGAGGACTGAGAAATTTATCATGAGAAGCACCTGGTTTGCCCACAGATATCGATTTTAATTCCCTATTGGATTCAGTTCCAATCATTCAAAAAAAAAAAAAAAAAAAGAAAATGCACTTGGCACATCTATCCTGTTTGCATTTGCTTCGATATTTCATCGCTCTTATAAACTAATCACAAATGTCAATAAAAAATCATATTTTCCATATAGAAATTCTACGTAAATTTTTTTTTCTACTTATCAATTTTGAAATATTCAACATTTTATTCATTCTATAATTTTCTTCTTTTTATAATTATTTAGAATTTTTCGATCTTTAAAGATATGAAAATAAATTATAAAATATAATCAATTCAGAAATCAGAAATTTTACACTAGTGATGATGATGATGATATGAATAATATATTATGCTTGTGAATTATCAACGAAATTATCAAAGAGATAATTACGATATTTCCGAATGTAGTTCAAACCGAAATTCTACTATTTAAATATAAGCGAAATTTTATATTTTGCATTCTCTATAAAATATCCAAAAAAAAGGTTTACTCACAAAAAAATATTTAATAAAATAAACAATATTTTCAAAAATATTAAAATATTTAATATTTGATTAAAATTAGAATATTATTTATTTGCATTTAATTCCACTTTTCGTCACAAATGTTTACTAAAACTTATATATTTTCAAGAAATATAAATTTTTTTCCATTTAAAACGTTTTTTTTCCCCTTGTCAATTTTATCAATTTTTTTTTTCGTTAAATATATATCAAACCATTTTATTTTCTCTAATCATAGTAAATTTCATATAATTTTCTTACTTTTTTTTTTATTACATTTGTACTTTGAATTTTTTTTCGATCTATGTAAAGATATCATAAGAAAAAATAAATTACAATGTCAAAAGAAATATAAAGAAATTTACGACCATGTGAATATATATCTTATTAGACAGAAAAGAAATTTTCTTTCTATATGACAAATGATCTTGTGTGGCTGTCACTTCCTTACTGTTTTTCCCCTTCTAAGAAAAATAAGTATTGTTGACACGCAACCATGAAATGATTCCAGAATAATTGATAAAAAAAAATTGAATTTAATTTGTAATATTGACATTATATAAGTTTTCGAGTGAAAAAATATTTTTCCCATTACTTTCAAAAATGAATTTTTTTTTTCAAATTATATCTAATTTAATTATTATTAAAGAATTATAATAAAAAAATATTATTTTAAAATTTAATTAATACGTGACAAAATGAAATTGAATGCAAATAATTTTCTAAAGAAATTTCCAAAAGAAATTCATTTATCAAGGAATGTAGTAATTATATTTTCTTCTCCTATATATATACATAGAGAAATGTTAATTATCAATTTTAATTTTAAATTCTAATTTATATATCAAGATGTAAATACGGAACCTTCACGAGGTCCACGGGTAATCCTTTCAAATTCTGATTACATTGCGCTGTTGCGTATATATACGTTAATTTGATGTACGTTGAAGGGACGTGGAAGAGGGTCAAAAGGGAGGGAAGGAAGGAAAGGGAAAAAGGTGGATATAGAGGGGTTTTGGAGAATTCCCCCTTCAAGAACCAATCAATTTACACTCTCGTTATAGAGCTTGTAACTAAATGTCCCACAAGATCTTCGCTTTAACCAATCTCTGTAATCATTTTGTTTCCATTCTTTTTTTACATTTAGATGAAATGAATGAAAACGTACTTGTTTTTTTTTAATTGAAACTTGTAGGAAAAATTAATAGACATCCAATTGAAAATATTATTCTTCGTATTAAAAATTATTTTTGTAAATATTAGAGAAATGTAGATTTTGTAAAACACGGAAATATTTTCAAATGGAATTTCTCTTTTCTATATAAAGTAATCGAACAAATATAAATTTAATCTATGTACAAGGGAATAAGATTGTATATATATAGAGTTTCTAAAGGCCAATCAACAAAACTCCTTCACTGTAATATACTGAATATTCAATTGCCGACAATCAAACTTCCCTCTTTTTCTTTCAATCCCTTCAGCAACATCTCATTTATTCTGCTCTAGATTTCTTTTTATTTTCTTTTTTCTGTTCTATTTTTTCACCTTTAATTTATTTCTTTTTTAAAATTCCATTTTCTTTTTTTAATCATAGAAACAAAACACCGAATTATTATTACTACTACTGTTATGTAGCTTATACCAATAACTAATAAACTTTAGTATATATTTATTATATTCCAACTTTGTTTGGTTCAGTACTAAATTATAAAAAAATGTCGCTAAGTCGGGTCTTCAAATTTTTGTCACGTTTCATTAAATAATAAAAATTATTCTTCAAATGGTGCAAATATTTGAAATCCTTTCAAAATTTAGGTATTATTTATATGGATTTAAAAAGATAAACTTTAGTACCATGAATTACTATATCTATGTAAAGGATCGCTATCCTAATCCTGTCATAAAGTACCCTTATTAAGGTACGATGTACTTTACGGTACATCTGAATCATAAAACTTTTAAAAAACTATTTAGCTATTTTTATTCGTGAATATTCGTAAATTGTCGGTAATATTCGTGATTTTCGCAGTTTTGTAAGGTTTTCGTTTTCACACATTCTTTTGCAAAGACAGTCCAAATAAATACATTTAAAACAGAGTGAAGTTCATTTATTCAGGTCTATCACCTAAAATAAGGGATAAAATAATATTTATTTTATCTCAAAATTTCTGCTACATATAAATTAAGAAAATTAAAGAGAGAATTTAATTTATTACGAATGAACAGAAATTATTCAATTACAATCAGTTAATTAATTTTCATGTAATAATTATAATAATTTTTTTTTTTTAATTTCTATTTGAAAAGTTTTGAATTAACGTGCGGCTCGTCGTTCAGTTAAATATAAAAGAAAGTCATTAAAACTCGTGAATTCAAGAAATAATATGACGAAATGATCCCTTACCAAAAAGCAAAAGGGAAAAGTCTTAAACAAACTTCCGGTATTCTAAAGGCGCCAAATTGCCTTTCATTAAATTCTTCTCGTGAAAAAAGTGTCGAGTATTTTGGCAACTGGTTTTAATTATCCAAGTATAGAAGCTGTTGACATAAGTTTATGAATTTCATATTTAATAAACATTCATCGCGTAATGAAAATATATATAAATTTCTTATCCGTAGATTGAAAAATTTAGTTAGATAAATCTTTCGACTTTTTGTATTTTTATGCTTTATTTTGAGTACAATAAGGCTTTTGAATTTGTAGTAAACTAAAAACTAACATTTTGTATTTAAATGAATATTTATCACAAAATAAATGTGAGTTTATTTTTTATTATCTGTATACAAAATATAGTATGCTTTTTTTATTCAACGTTCAGAGGACTGAGATGAGAATTTCTCAATATATAGTGAAAGATTGAATTTTGTTTTTTTTGAAAAAGATTTGTAGGGTCATTGAAGTTGGTACAAAGGCGCACACATAAAAGCTTTATACTGATTGCACTTTACAATAGATATCCCAGTGTGAATAGTTGTGGGATTCAATTGATTTCTTTATATATATATACACTGAACTCATAGTTGTTAATTGAAATTTTTACCGAAAGAAGGTGTTTTAATTGAATACGAATTCTAGCGCCAGGAGCACCACTTCTTGTACCAAAAGAATGCAGCGCCGAAAACAACAGCGTTACAATTGCTTGGAAACCACCACTTGGTTGTGGACAACGAGGTCCTTCAATTGAAGGATATCTTCTCGAATTGGACGACGGATGCGACGGTGAATTTAGGGTGAGTTCCAATAAAATATTTTATTTATCATTTTTTCTTGTTGAAAAATTAACTTCAAAATTAATTTATTTTATAACATTTTATCATTAACGTGATAATTATATTATCTATACTGAGAAAAATCTGCTATTGAATCAACAGAATTTCTGCCAAAGGTATAAAAATTATTAATTCAAAAGTATATGCTATAGAATTTGTATAATATTTTTACAAATTCTATAGCATATGCTTCAGAATCAATAATTTTTATACCTTTGGCAGAAATGCTGTTGATTCAATAGCAGATTTTTCTCAATGTACTCATTAAAAAAAGTGGATATTCCTGTTTAAAATTTCTGACTGATTCTGAATTAAATTCGAACAGATTACTCAGGATTAGTCTGAAAATTTTTGTGAAAACAATCCGAAAGTGATTAGCATTAGTCCGGAATTGAAATCCAGAATTTAGTCTGGAAAATATTTTGATTTAAATTAATTCAGAATAATCCAAAATTTGCTGTGTGTTACGTTTGATCAGACCGATTTCGGATTTGGTTGAATTAATTCCAAAATCACTAGTTCCACAAATTTTGAATGAAAAATCTATAATCACAAATCTGACAGTTTCGGACTAATTCCAGATTAGTTCGGAATTTTAACCAGAATGGAATTTGATTATCAATAAAATAAACTAACTGAATATTTACGAACCATCATTGAAGTAGTAATGACTTATAATTCACAATAAATTTCAATTTACAATTCAACTATTAACAAAGACATTAACATGCAGAGCGAATTCTCCTTCGATTTCGGAAACGTTGCATCATTGTGTAATTAAATTTGATTAGAGAGAGGTGGACAGTCTCTGAAATTACTCGGAATGAGTTAGTTTCAGTTAGTTCCCTCTTTATTTCAATTTGTTGTTTCAATATTAAGGAAGAAAATAATATAGATAAAAAGAACAATATTAATTTTCACTATTTATATATGTATATTGTAAATTGAAAGTTATATAATTAAGACTGAAGGACAAGAAGATGAAATTTTCGTACACGAAAGACAATAAGATCTCCGGAGACTATGATATATGATTTGAATGTTATCGAAACAGGGAAACTGAGACAATCAAAAGCCTTATGATTTATAGGTTTCTCTCCAGATGTATAATGCGATGAGACCCTAAATTTTGAATGTCACCCTCTTCACAACTAAGTTATGGTTACAATAGAAAGTCTCAATGTTTTAATAAACCATTCATATAGAATTAACTTCTTCATTGAAAATTAATATTTTCACATAAATGATTTTTCAATTTATTGAATTTTTAATTGTGTGTTAAAAAGAAATATTTTTAAAATATATGGATGATGAGATACAACATTTAAAATTTTTTATTTGTCCAAAAGTAAATTATCGCTTTCTTAATTATATTAAAAACATGAAAATCTTTTAAAGTAAAATTTTAAATTACTTTTATATTCAAACTTTTTGAATTTATATAAAGAATAAAATTGAAGAATGGTTGTCAATTTTTTTTTTTTTATAAAGAAAAATAATTTTAAGTTACAAATTGGCACCAAAACATAATTGCGGCAAATCCGAATGTAGTTCAAATCGGAATTCTACTATTAAATTGTCTTGGAACTTTGGAAAATAATTATTCAATGTGAGGGTAACATATCTGTAAAAGCTTAAAAAAAATTTTTTTGAAACAAGTGGGAATTAAAGTTTTACATGGCAAAATTTAACGGATTTTAATATTTAACTAGTGAATTTTTAAGTATTTTCCGTTACTTTTCAATGACAAAAAAATCTGTATCCTTTTTTAAAGTCTGAAAAATTAGATCTAATTTTGAAAAAGGGATTTAAATTTTCTCTATTTTTTGTTCTGTAACCCATAATTGGAAATAATGGTTGTTACTATTGACAGTACACTATCATTGAATTCTCATATTTCTGATGTTATAAGTAGAGCGCTTAGGTCGCTTGGCTTTGTGACAAGAAATGCATCCTTGTTTCGAAATGAACGTACTCTTAAAATTTTGTTTTTTACTTTCGTCATGAGTATAGTGCAGTATGCGTCAATTATTTGGGTGCCATACTATGCATATTTGTTAATAAGATTGGAGCGTGTTCAGAATTGGTTTCTTCGGTTTGCGGCAAGACAATTGGGTATACCTTTCAATTTTTTTGAACATAATTATGATGAGCTACGAAATCGTTTGAATTTGTCCAAAATTGTCACTAGATTTTTATATTCAGATTTAATTTTTTTTTGTACAAGTTGTTAAACCAGTTTCACGAATTGTCTAGTACTTTTATCATCGATTAAATTCTTTGTACCTACGAAATCATCTAGATATCTTTCACTTTTTTATGTGCAGTATCACAGAACGAATTATGCGAAAAATTCTCTGATTGCAAGAATAAGCAGAGAGGCTAATACTAGTTCTGATACGCTTGTTTTTTTTGATGCTTCACTGATAAGGTTTATCTCTAGTCTGAGACAATTGTTATACAGCTGATAACAGGCCTAGCGTTAAGTATATTACCTTAATTGGTCATTTGTGATTATGGCTTTGTATGCCATTATTATTAAGTACTTCTGTACGAAAGGGTTTATTTGTAACCCGTTTATGTTTAAATAAATAAATAATTAAAAATACATTTTATTTTATCTTGTCATGAAGAAAAATGTTGAATATATTTTTTTGTCCCTTTTATTCAGCGTGATATTGTTTTGACAAGATTTCATGTTATTTAAGTTATTGAGCCTCTCAAACAGAACATTGAATTGATTGCTGGCATTATCAATACGTTTACAATGTCAATAATTTGCAGTGTCGTCGAATGTCTACTGCAGTCGAATTCAAGTAGATTAGGGAATTTCTCATTAAGGTTTGATTATTCGACTGTTTCATCACATTGTATTTGTTTCAATAATATGACAACAAAAGCCACATTACTTTTCATCGATTATATCCCTCCGCTATAGAAACAAAAGAAAAACTAAAACCAATATTACATAGTTTTTTTTTATTAATAATTTCTTTCTAAATTTAATTTAACAGAATAGAACATAATAAAATTTCTCCAAAAAAAATGGTATTTTCCAGTAATGAGAGCTTTTCAGCTTATCACATAAACGGAAATTTTATATTTAAATAAATACAATTTACTCATTTGCACCTTTAACAACCAGTTATAATTTTATTAAAATTTCAACATTTGTTGCGAAACATAATCTTTCTTTTTTTACTACTCTTTTTCGAAGTTCTTCTTTTTTATAACCAATATATTAAAAAGTTTAACCATAAACCTATGGGGGTTTTTTTTCTGAACAGGAAGTATATTGCGGACGAGAGACGATCTGCACGGTAGATGGATTGCACTTTAATTCACTGTACAATGCACGGGTGCGAGCTTTCAACAGTGCTGGAGAAGGGGAATACTCGGAGCTGATAGGTTTACAGACCGCTGAGGGTAAGTAATTCTACGAGCCAACGGGGTTATCGTAAAATCCTCCCAAAAACATCGTAAATCCTTTTTTATTCAAAGCACGACTTCAAGTGTCTCTGAAAAAATCAGGAAGCGTGAAAGCGTAAAACTCTATTCATTGCATCCATAAAAAAAATGTCCCATTCAAAGATTTTATATTCTCCAGAGAAAGCAATATTCAAGATGCTATGTCGTTTTTTAAATAATTTCGTTTCTTTTTTTTTTTTTTTGTAAAAAATAATTGACAAAATTAAAAAAAGAAATACAAAAATTATATCTAAAGAGAAAATATTTGTTTTATCAAGTTTGGATTACCAGAATAGTAAAATAATTTTGATGGATATTGAATTTCAATTTTTCGTATATGAAAAAATAAAAATTTCTATTCGAGGTAGAATTTAGTTTTTTTTTTTTTGAAATTGATACCTAAGGAATTGGAGAATTTGATATTTAAAAAAAAATGTTTTGCTTTCACATTTACAGTGGCTTGGTTTTCATGGGCGACAGGAGATTCTACAATACCACAGGAAGTTTCTATCTCCGAGGATGCAATGAGTGCTTCCTGCGAAGGATACGAACATCGAGTAGTCCTTTCAGGCACAGGATTCTCTCGAGGAGTCCACTATTGGGAACTTACAATTGATCGGTATCCCAGTGACACAGACCCTGCTTTTGGAATTGCACGATGTGACGTTTCTCGAGATCAAATGCTTGGTAAGTATTATTGGTCAACAAATATATACCGTTAAACCCTAAAATTAGTTTGTCAATAAATACAAAATAAATTTTAGTTTTATACTTTATAATATATATGAAAATTATCAAAAAGGGATTACCTCATTCTGATGACATTCAAAAAAGAGAGATATATAATTTTTGCATTTGAAACAAAATTCTAAAATGTTGAATATTCAGGTTAAACATATAATTTCTCCCTCAAACGGGATAAGTCCAATTGACTGTAAATCGTTATCCTTAACCTAGATATTAAAGTCCTTAAACTCATCCAGCTTTGAAATTCACACTTTGCAATTGCACAGATTGGATACGGCTTAGAAACTTTCTACATGGCTAAAGGATATTTCCAACTGTGTCAGAATATTAAGCAACACATTCAGAATCTAGATAAGGTTGAATAGCTTTAGAGATGATTGTTCCACCCAGTTTGAGATAATGTAAGGTAAATGTGCCATAGTGATTTAGTCCTTATCATTTAGAGACATTTATTTGAAAAAAATAAGTCACACTATCACCTTGCGTGGCAGTAAGTGAAATATTCCGTAAATTTAAATATTTGTGACATGAAATAACAACTAGAGCATTGTTTAAATAATCCCATGTTTATTTAAAAATATGTATTTATTCCTGATAGGTATGTACACGCGACGGAATATAGCAAATACCATAATTTTTAGGTTAGACAAATACGAAAAGTTTATAAAAAAACCCGCAGTTTATAATTATTTACATTTACAAACGTAAAAATTTGCTGATTATATTAACAAATATTGCTAATAGTGTTTAATTAAGCATTTTAGTAGTTTTATTTTCGTAATTTTGCTTAAAATAACGATGACGGTGAATGAAATAATTTAATTACATGCCCCAGTTTTTAAATTTTAATGCTGAAACTATGTGCTCAAGAATAACGAACATATTTAAGTTACTGACTTACAAAAATCTACCCTACCAACTTATGTTAAAACAAGAATATGAGAATATAAAAATTACCGAATCACAGAAATCTACATTACCGACTTATGATACAACAAAAGAATGAGAATATAAAAATTACCAATTTATAGAAATCTACATTACCGACTGATGGTGAAATATAATTTATTAAAATTACCAACATACAGAACTCTACATTACCGCCTGATGGTAAAACAGGAAAAAATTTAAAAATACCGTTTGACGGAAATCTACATTACCGACTGATGGTAAAACAGAAAAAATTTAAAACTACCGACTTACAGAAATCTATCTTAGGGGTCATCCATAAAGCATGTGATACTTTAGGGGGTAGGGGGGGGGACAGCAAAATATCACACTCCATATTAATCGGTATTGGAAAAAGCATCACAAGGGGGAGGGGGGGTGTTAAAATACTGAAAAAATGTATCACATGCTTTATGGATGACCCCTTACCGACTTATGTTAAAACATGAAAAATATAAAAAATACCGACTTACTGAAATTTACCCTACCAACTTATGATGCAACAGGAGAATGAGAATATAAAATTATCGATTTACAAAAATCTACATTACCGACTGATGGTAAAACAGTAATTTTTAAAAAAAATTTCCGACGTTCAGAACTCCACATTACTGACTGATGGTAAAACAGGATTCTTTAAACCTACCATCGTACAGAACTCTACATTACCGACTGATAATAAAACAGGAAAATTTAAAAAAATTGCGACTTACAGAAATCTACCCTACCGACTGATGGTAAAACATGAAAATATAAAAATTTTCGACTCACAGAAATTTATCTTACCGACTGATGTTAAAACAAGAAAATAAAAATTTAGCCAATTACCGACTTATAAAAATCTACATTACCGACTTGCGGTAAAAAAATAATATAATCACGTTGGTAATGTAGATTTCAGAAATCTAGAAATCTACATTCCGATTGATGGTGAAACAGGACATTTTTTTAAATTACCGACGTGCAGAACTTTGCATTACCGACTGAGGGTAAAACAAAATTTAAAAACAAACACCGACTTGCAGAAATCTACCCTATCGACTGATGGTAAAACATGAAAATATAAAAATGTTTGACTCCTGGAAATCTATCTTATCGACTGATAGTAAAACAAAAAAATGAAAATTTAGACAATTACCGACTTACAGAAATCTAAATTACCGACTTATGGTAAAAAAGACAAAAAATATAAACACGTTGGTAAGGTAGATTTTTGTAACTTGGTAATTTTCTATATTTTCATTTTCCGGTTTTATCATCAGTCGGTAATGTAGATTTCGGTAGACTTAAAAATATATGAATGAATGGAAACTCGTAGAATGTTTTCGCTAAGAGCAATGGCGTTGATTCGGCTAAATACATTACTCTACTGGAAGAGGCACGCAACTCATTCAAATTTGAATTCTCCAATAACAATTGAATTGTTTTCAAGACTTGTTATTTGGCGTTCCTAAAATTCAATTAAATTCAACGAATGATATAAAAATTGTTATTTTTAACTTGAAAAATAATTAATAACAATAAAATAACTAATGATAATCAATTCAATGTACGTTTATAATATAACAATTTATAGGAAATAATTTTTTGTAAAGCCGAAAAAATAATTTTTATCAAAATGACGTATCCCTTAAATTTAAAGTGCAAAAAAAAATAGAAAACTTGAAGCAGAAAATAAAAATTATAAGAAAATTGAATGAAAATCCACCCTCTCAATCAATGTATATATATATATATATATTCGATGAGGGCTTTTTAATTAAGTACTCCCTAAAATCTATCTCGCGCGCGCATCCACACCCCTTTATCACTTCCATTACATGTAATTAATGAATCTCTCGGTGTTGATGTATTCTTGCAGGAAAGGACGATAAAGGCTACAGTATGTACATCGATCGTTCGAGATCATGGTTCATGCACGGTGGCGGTCACGCCCAAAGAACAGACGGTGGTGTTCAACAAGGTTCAACAGTTGGCCTTCTTCTTGATTTGGACACAACTCATACATTAAGATTTTTCGTCAATGATCGTCCACAGGGCGGTGTTGCATTTCGTGATCTCTATGGCGTTTTTTATCCGGCAGTAAGTCTTAATCGTGGTGTCACTGTCACTCTTCATACAGCCCTCGATGTTCCTCGTCATCTTCTCGATCTACATGAAGAGTACATGAGCGATGTTATTCAAAGCTAGGGGTACCTATCAGTCCTGAAAAAGGGCCTCTTTCAAGAGATCGGTTATCCTTGCTCATTTACAATTGAGCGAATCAAGGATTTAAACGATAGCCTACAATTGCAGACTCTTGAAAAAATTATCGAAGAAACACCAAGCGAGACTAATTGTTGTGGTACTGAATTTTAAATGGTCAAAAAAATATTAACAATATTTTTTAATTTCATATTGTTTCTAACAAAAAAATTGTATAATTTATAAAAAAAATTAGTTTTTTAAAAAATTTTCTATAAAAAAAAAATTATTAAATATTTTCCTAATATATTTAAAAGGTTACAGATTTTTATAAAAAAATATCTGTATTTAATGAAAAAAATTGGAATTCGTTTGCTTTAACTAATTCTTTTTCTTATTCTATTAAATATTCGAATCACTTCGAAATGTGATTTGAAAATTAATAAACCAAAATTTGTCGTTAGACTACAAAAGATTGTAGAATATAGTATATGTATATTATTAAAATAATTTAATTTGACCTTTAAGAAAAATTATTAAGCGAAAAAATAATATCGCAATTATCAAATTAACGTGTGTTTAAAAGGAAAAAAAAAATGCACGCATTTTTCGAAAGACTGTACTTTCTCACGTTTATACGTTGGAGCTTGAATTTATCCGAATATCCATCGTACCTTCATATCATATCGTATATTTATAAGTGTTATTAAAAATTGCGCTGACATAAATGCGCATGAAAAAAACAACAACAACAACAATAAAATAAGCGAGCAATAAGAAATAAATTATTATTATTATTATTCAAAGGCATGAATTGATGAGTGAATAAATTATAATAAAAGAATAAATGTATTTATGAATGAGACAAAAAAAAAATATATCTATAAATAAGATGAATACTCGATATAGATAACTTCAAGACAGTCGAGTGTAAAATAAATGTATACTGTTTCTAGTCTTTATAGATTTCTCGTCTTTCTACTTTCTCATGTTTCTATCCTTCCCCTCCAAAAAAGATAAATATTCTTTGTTCTTTAATTGTTATAATACGTTTTTTGCTACTTGTCGCCTTTTATACATATTTGTACGAAACATTGTGAATACAAGGACCCGATATTATGTTTTAAGAGATCGTATGTATATATACGTTCTAAATTACAACAGCAGTAATGTAGGGTTTCCGTGATAAGCCGATTTAAAGGTAAAAATCGAACACTCAACCGAAGGTGAGAATCACATTGTATATATTTGTATATAAAATACTGCCGATCAAATTGCCAAGTGTATTATTATTATTATTATCATCATTGTACTCAATCAATAAAATTGCATCAAATAAACTCAGTTTTTTTACTTTATATCCTATTTCCAAAATTACAATTTTATTTTTTGAAATAAATTTATTTTACTATTTACGGTCATATTAAATCTTAAAAAATGATATTTTATTTGTTTATCTTGATGGATTGCTGATAATATAGAAATCTACCTTAATTTTAGTTGATAAAGAAGAAAATGTGAAATTTATAGTTTACCGATTGCTGATAATATAGGAATTTGCCTTATCTTTGGTAAGTAAGTAAGAAGTTCGAAATTTCAGCTTTTACGACTGCTGATAATATAGGGATCTACCTTAACCTTAATTACAAAAACAAACAGAATTTCGGCTTTTCCAACTGCTAATAATATAGGCATCTACCTTACCCTACTTTACCTCCAGTAGCCAAGAAACATAATTTAAGTTTACCAACACCTGATAATGTAGAAATGTGCCTCATTATTAGTAGATAAGAAAGAAATTAGGAATTTCTGTTTTACCCACTGCTGATAATGCAGGAATATGACTTATTCACAGTCGGTAATGAAGAAACATGGAAATATAATATAAGAGTCAATCTTAATTTTAGTCGATATAGAAGAAAATGTGAATTTCCTACTTTACCAATTGCTAATAATGTAGGAATCTGGTTGATCCTTAGTAAGCAAGTAAGAAGTGGCGAAATTTCAGCTTTTTCGACTGCTGGTAATGTAGGGATGTACCTTATAAATTTCAAAAACAGAGAAACGGGATGTTAGCTTTTCCGACTGTTAATAATATAGAAATCTACTTTATCCTACCTTACCTTCAGTCAAAAAGAAATAGAAAAAGAATTTCGGCCTTTCCAACTATTAATAATATAGAAATCTACTTTATCTTACTTTAAATGTAGGTGTCATGAAAGAGAAACAGAATTTCGGCTTTACCGACAGCTGATAATGTATGAATCTTCCCTATCTTTAGGCGATATTAAAGAAAAACATAATTTCTGCTTTACCGACTGTTGATATAGTAGGAATGTGGCTTATCTACAGTCGGTAATAAAGGAACATGGTGTTTGTACTTTATATTCTGCAGATAATATAGGAATCTACCTTATTCTTAGTCAGCAATAAAAAAAACGTAATTCAGTACATAACAATAATTTGTATAAATAATTAGAAATAGAAAAAACTTTTCAATTTGTAATTATTTTTAATGCTTTAATGGATAAATTTTTTTTTAAACTTTTTTGTTAAATTAAAGTTTATCAATTCTGCCAGGCCATTGAGAAAATTAACTATATTCGGACAAATATTTTTAACATGAACTGACAATGGACAATAAAGAGGAAAGATAATGATGAAATTTTGTTTTCATTCATCTAGATGGAATAAATTTGTATTGAATAAATTTTTTTTTGGTCTTTTATTAAAAGAAAAAATAATAAAGAAATTTAGATTCGATGATCGAATAGAGGTTTTTCATTGCACCACTCATGTTCTTATTTACCCTTGAGCGAGACGTAAGCCAGCCTTTTTGAGCGGTTAGGAGGGTTCCTTAATCATATCCTTCTATATAAGGCCTCGATATTCCATCCATTAGGAGAAATTTTTGAAGGGTCCGTTTGATTTTAAGAAAGGGAGAATGGAATTTGAATGTACACGTGCGGAACTTCGTTTGCTGCCTCACAACATATACAAATAAGGTAAGTAATTATTCTCCCTTTATTGATTTAACTGCGTCACAGATTTTCAATAGATAAATCTTCTGCAATTCTTAATTAAATGATTTGGCCTTGCAAAAAAAAAAATTCAAAGGCTCTCTCTCTTATAAAGAGAGTCTTTCCTATATATGTTATTTTAAAACATATCTTTAGGCCTATTTTGTTTTTGTAGTATTTATAGTAATTAAATTTTACAATATATATATTATTAGTTTCAATTATCAAAAACAAATTGAATTTAATAATTTGATTATTTATTCAATCTCTCATCTTTTTACTCTATATAATAATGTCATTCATAAAGTCTAAATATCGTATTAAAAGTACCAACAACAGAACAAACTAGTGCTCTTATAAAAGTTTTACTTTCTTATATAGGAAAACTTTGATATTAGGTCAGTACTGTGAGAGTAAATAGACTTAGGAAGTAGATGGCAAAGAATGTGTATGTCTATGTGTGGAGCTTTTAGATACTAAATTTAAGTTTCTGAAAGCTTATTTCTCATCTTCTATGTACGACTTCCGGGAAGACTTTCGGCACCCTGAAACCTATTTATTATTAAGCTTATAAATATGCAAATTGACGTATCGATTTAACTTCTGCTCCGCGACGTTGGCATCAGTCGAAAGTTTTAAAATTCCTCCTCCTCCCCCCCCTCACTCTTCTTGGCTAGCCCGTGAAATTTCGCGGGCGTCGTCAAAACTTTTCTGAGCTAGATGTGCAAGGACTGATGCGAAATCTTTGTTACTTTCTTTCGCCAAGTTTCTGGTTTGATAAGTCCCTTCGGCTATTTGAGAGGTGAAGAAGGAATATGAGGGGGTATAGTAAATGCTTTCAACCTTTTTCCACAACACGGAAATCCACTGTTCCAGTTTCTTATTTCGATAGAAACTTTTTCCGCAAGCATTTAGAAAACTTGATATAAGGAACATCATTTAAAAATTTTTAAATATAATAATAAAAAGGAAAGTTCTTTCTTCCTTCTTCTTCTTTTTGTTAATTGTATTTGTGTTATTAATTTTAATTATCTGCATATGATGATACATTGAAAATAATATTATAAATTGGAATTTGACGGAACTGATGATTTAACTCGGTCGATAAAACGCTTTAACTATATAAGTCTGTGTTAAAATACCCGCTTACATCGGATTAATTTTTAGACCCCTTGAGTTAAATTTTTCTCCTATATATCGGATTTTTAGTTCAAATTTGTATAATAAAGTTTTTGCAAATTTATAAATTGTTTAAATAGGGAAAATGCTCATATAAGAAATTACCGACTTAGAAATCTACCTTACCGACTGACGGTAAAGAAATTTTTGAAAAATTAAAAATATAAAAAATTACGGACATAGAAATCTACCTTACCGACTGACGATAAAACAGGTTTTTGAAAATATAAAAATTACCGACATAGAAATCTACCTCACCGACTGATGGCAAAACAGATTTTTGGAAAATATATAAAACTTACCGACATAGAAATCTACCTTACCGACTGACGATAAAACAGGTTTTTGAAAATATAAAAATTACCGACATAGAAATCTACCTTACCGACTGATGGTAAAACAGATTCTTGGAAGAATATAAAAATTACCGTCATAGAAATCTACCTTACCGACTGACGATAAAACAGGTTTTTGAAAATATAAAAATTACCGACATAGAAATCTACCTCACCGACTGATGGTAAAACAGATTTTTTGAAAAATATAAAACTTACTGACATAGAAATCTACCTTACCTACTGATGGTAAAATAGATTTTTGGAAAAAATATATAACTTACCGATATAGAAATCTACCTTACCGACTGACGATAAAACAGGTTTTTTGGGAAAAGTTTGTAAAACTTCCAAAAAATTCTTTACCATCAGTCGGTAAGGTAGACGTCGGTGTCAGTAATTTTTTATATATTTATTTTTTAAAGAATACTGTTTTACCATGAATCGGTAAGGTAGATTTTTGTGTCGGTATTTTTCTGTTTTCAGTTTTTAAAATTTTTTACCCTAATGTAAAATAACCCTAATAAACACGTAGCGCTCGCAAATGAAATTTCGATTTTGCAAACAATAAAATCAGTATTATTATTATTATTATTAATTTAAGAAAATCTGGTATTATCGAAATTGTCGTTGTTTTCACGAAAATGTTTGCGAGAAAGGGATGTCAGAGAATTCCTTCCTATAGCAACACACTGCAAAAGTTTTACTATACGTAATAACATTGTAGTTCCTATTGAACTGTCGTGTGGCTTACAACTTTGCAGATCAAGCTTAGAACCCTTGTGGTTAGTTTCTAGTTTAACATCACTCTATATTGAGTCTGGGTTTTGATAGGAAAGTTTTCAAAAATTCTCTTATTTATTTCACTATATATATATATAATACTAGAAACTATAATGAACGGTTTCATCCGCACGTTGTTAAATTTCAAACTTTGGTATACTCCAAAACATCATGTAAAGAAAAGAAATTTTTTACAGGAGAAAGTAAAATTCTTTTTCTTTTATTAATTAAAAAAAAAAAATTTTCCCAATAAGGTTTATTTTACAATTGTTTATGCGAGATATTTATAAATTTGTACATTGGATCCGAAAGCTGGATTCCCTTAGGCGAATAAACTCAAATTGAATATTTCTCGTGACTTTGAAACTTTGCTTTTTTGTATCGAATTATATGAAACGAAGGGAAAACTACGTGCGTTATACAAATGAACGCCTGGGGGGGTTCAAAAGGAGTCGCTTTTCACTGAAAAACAGTATACATGATGAAAATTTAATGAAGTAGAATCATTAAAATAAACATTATTATTCAATATTATATTCTGAATATTAACAGATTTATGCGTAAAATAATTATAATTTAAAATATATATATATATATATATATATTTGTTATTACAAGTATAGCTATTACTTAATTATAAAATAAATTTTCATAATAATTATAGAAAATAGTTATTTCAAGCAATAATTAATTTTCTAAAAATTGTTTCTCTACGTCTTAAATAGATTTGACTAACATAAGTATTTTTGAAGAGAAATAATTTTCAACATATATATGTTAAGAAATTTACGAAGGTAACAGGTTTTGCACGAAAATAGTGTGAAACAGTTTTAGGAGGAAATAATCCCAAGCATCCGGAACCTTACGCCTGCAAGGAGTTTGCAATCACGGTGGTTCTATTTCCAGGAGTGTGAAACTGCACGATTAGGCTAAACCCTCCTACACTCCCCCCCCTACCACCCTCCGACAATACGACTTTAGCATTAGGTGTAACTGCTTTTCGAAATGCAATTTCCGACTTAACGAGGCGTGTATCAGTTACCTATTTTCAAATAAAATTTGTCATTTCAAAATGAAAACTAAATTTCTGTATTTCAAAAATAGTTTATCAATGGGTCATTCCATTATATTTCACCTAAAGTCGTTGCGGCCTAATTTTTAAAGAAGTTGGTACTTTCAGAAATGATTTTTTATGATATTTAGGAAACGAAATAAAAAGAATTAAGTTAAAATTTTTATTATTTATCTCAAAATATGTATTTAAAGTGGACAAGGTGCGGAAAAATTTCACCTTTTTAGCATTTAGAAACTTTTTTTAAAAACATAGAAAAATTGTTAAAAGTGTAAAAAAAATTATTTTTTCTTGTTTAGAATCGATTAATTATCTATTTTTTAATGATTAAAGTAGTAAATAAATTAAAATAATATATAAAATAAGTTTTCAAAGTTGGTCTGTCAAATAACCTAATTTTGGGATTTTTATTAATTAATTACTAAAAAGTGGAGTTATTAAATAAAATAAAAACTTACCGAATGTAAAGTATTTGTGGTGAACTTTCAAATTTTCTTAGCACTTTGTACTTTTTAAATTTATAAATGTAAAAAATCTTGAGTCGAAAATTTGCACTTTGTTGACTTTTCCGATTTTTAATCGCTTGTAACTCTTTTGGTGCAAAATAAAAACTTTTGAAACCTTGTGGAATATTTAAGTTAAATCTAAATAAAAACTCACTTAAATTTTTGTGATGGATTTTGATCGAGATAAGGAGAAAATTTAATTCCAAAATTGTACGTATATTTCCAGGTTAATGTTTGTAATTTTTTTAAACTTGAAGTTGGGCCACTACTTCAAAGACGAAAAATTACATACATTAACCTGGAAATATACGTACAATTTTGGAATTAAATTTTCTTCTAATCTCGATCAAAATCCATCACGAAAATTACAGTGAGTTTTTATTTAGATATAACTTAAATATTCCGCCAGGTTTCAAAAGTTTTTATTTTGCACCAAAAGAGTTACAAGCGATTAAAAATCGGAAAAATCAACAAAGTGCCAATTTTCGACTCAAGATTTTTTACATTTATAAATGGAAAAAGTAAAAAGTGCTAAGAAAATTTGATAGTTCACCGCAAATACTTTACATTCAGTGAGTTTTTATTTTATTTAATAATTCCACTTTTTAATAATTAATTAATAAAAATCCCAAAATTAAGTTATTTGACAGACCAACTTTGAAAACTTATTTTATATATTATTTTAATTTATTTACTACTTTAATCATTAAAAAATAGATAATTAATCGATTCTAAACAAGAAAAAATAATTTTTTTTACACTTTTAACAATTTTTCTATGTTTTTAAAAAAAGTTTCTAAATGCTAAAAAGGTGACATTTTTCCGCACCTTGTCCACTTTAAATACATATTTTGAGATAAATAATAAAAATTTAAACTTAATTCTTTTTATTTCGTTTCCTAAATATTATAATGAATCATTTCTGAAAGTACCAAGTTTTTTAAAAATTAGGCCGCAACGACTTTAGGTGAAATATAATGGAATGACCCCAATAAAAAATTACTTTTTATCAAAAGTTAGAAACATGAATTTCTCTTTTTTGAATCTAAAATTTCTTTTATAAATTCGTCGAAATAAAGTTTGTGTTCAGTACAGTGGGAGAAAAATTTGACATGCCGAAACTTCAAGCTAAAAATAAAAAAAAAAAGTCTCTCTCTCTCTCATTCTGGTTATATGGAATCGTGGATGGAAAAGCACGAAATCTACATTTGTGAAACAAGTGTTTTGCCTCTGGCTACGACAAGTATGATATATGGTCTTTATTTGTAAATCTGCATATGCGCACAAAGAGTGGATGGAAACTAAAAGAAATTCAATTATATTCTTAAAATTCTTCGTATTATTTTAATAATTTTTATTAGGCAACGAATGAAGAACTGAAAGAGTGGTAATATACATGAAAAGAACAGGGGTTTAATTGATTTAAACAAAATGTATCAGTATCCAACTGGAAATAATATATTCTTCCGAGAGAAAAAAATTACATTCGAAATAAAAAAGCAGACATCATTGTAAAAAGAATGTTCTAAAACAGTACGGAAAATTACTAAAACAGTACCGATTTTAGTTATCAAAATAGAACCAAATGACAATTTAGTACCTACCTGAAGTCGGTATTAAATTAATACCTTTCTTTTTACAGTGATAGGGATTTGATGTTTATAATTATTTTAGATTATATTAGACCCTTTTGGTGTTTATATAAATATTTATTGTTGTCAAGGGATTTTTAAATATTTTTGTTTAAAGCAAACAAAAATTTGGGTTTGGATAATCGAATATAATGAACAAATTGTCAAAATTGCCTTCATGGTTAGTAGAAATCTATGTTAGCTTCTAATGGAGATCATGTTATTAGGTGTGACCTAAACCATTCCCGCATACACGAGATTCGTCCAGCTTAAGCCTTTTAAGATACATACTGTCCAAAGCAATCATGACCTGACAAAGCTTGTTCAAGGTAATAGTCAACCTTGTCGTGTTTCCACATGTTCAGACAGAGAATTCAGAATCCAGTGGATTTCTCATCCCATTTCACTTGGCACAGTTCAAAGAGTCTACTTCCCGTCTCTTTGAAGTTCTCTCTGTTTCATTATTATATAGTGGAAAGTGTGTAATGATATGAAAAAAATAATTACAAATTGTCTTTTTTTTGTTCCTCGACTGATGCCGGTGAATCCATTATATTGAAAGCAAAAGCATTAGTTTTATTTATTATTACATGATTTAGTTTGCTTGGACATAATTCTTTATTTCCTGTAAGTACAGAAACTAATAAGCAGAAAGTGTTATACTGTAGTACAAAATTAGCTACAACTCTATAATAATTATTAATGTAAGTATACGTCGTCAAAGGATGTTCCAACCAGAAGTTAACAAACTCTCCACCAAGACAAGTTGGACTAAACCATCAAAGAGATAAATGGTACCTTCGAAGGTAATTCAAGTCAGGATTCTACTTTTTTGATAAAGTTTGTAAAAATGTTTAATAACAGGCAAATAAAAAATTGTTTAAACCGAGATTCTACTATTTTAACTGGTGTAATAAATGGAATTTTTTTGATTTCATTAAATGGCAATAATTACATTAGATTTCTTTCAGTGGCATAATCTATAAGCCTAATTTTTGAAAAATATATCTTAGGAAAAGGCTAAATAAGTAATTGTCAAGTTGGCAAATTGTTGCTATAATGAATTCAGAGATTGAGGAGGAAATAGAATATTATAATGGTGTAAGGCACATGAAACTCCTGAAAATTACGAAGTTCACTATGGACTTGAGTATGGAGTAAACTCGACTTACTAAATTGCACAAACTCTGGTCAAACTGTAAACTGCAAGTCTATATCTACATATATATATATATATATATATATATATGTGTGTGTATGTATATCTGTATACGTATATACAAGCTTATATGTGCTTAGGCCTTGCTGAATACACCTGTAAAGACACACATGTATGGATTTACTGTGGATGTCTCCTACCCGTTAATCAGCATGTTTCCCAGTAAGTTCATTACCAAAGTGGCACTCGCGTCAATTGCGTGAAACTCGATTAAAGTCTCTCGCACGACTGAAATTACTCTCTCCACGTTGGCGTACGATCAATTTTGAATTGTTTAAGGGGAACTTTTTTTTTTTTTAAATTCCAAAAATATTCTTGTTTATTGCAATTCCCAAATATATACACACAATTAAGTGTTCTATAAATATATCTGACTTTATACCATTAAATGGCTTTTGTTGAATTTTAATTTATTCTGTACTTTAAATTCACCCCATTGTTTACATTCACTTAGAAAATTGAAAGAAAATAAAGGAAGTTTTCTACGCAAGACTGACTTTCACCGCCTATATATATATATATAAATATATATATATATATCTCATTGTTTGAGAAAGCTTTTTAATTTATGTTAAAGTACATTTTTTCACTGGAAAATTTCATAATAATAGTTTTTTTTTCTTTGACTGCAATAATTATTACTTTTTTTTAATCATAATTTTAGAAAAACATTTAAAAATTTTCAAACATAAAACCAGTCAAATTTTCCACCATTCTTTCCATTCCAATAATGCATAAAGTAAAATGTATATATAGATAACATTTTTATATCCTGTAACATAAATTATCTAGATAATTAAGTTTTTATTGATGTAATAAAAAAAAAGAAATGTCCAATTTTATACTGAATTGCGTCGCGTCAGATTTTACTCGAATTTTCTCTTTATAGCTTTATTTCTAATGGATAGAGTAAAAAAAAATGTCATATATTTTTTTTATGCAAAAAATTATTTCAATGGTTTTTTAATTAAGAAAACATGTTTGTAAAAAAAATTATTTTTTAACAGATTATCATATAGACACATATATATATATATATATCTATTTCAATTTCCCAAGTTTTATAAAACTCGTTTAAATTGAAAAATGCTTGCTTTATATATAAAATACAGATACCAATCTCTGGGTTGTCACGAATTAAATTCCACGAATAGTTTTCATGGAATCTGATAAATTAAAATTGATTTTGAAATTGATGTTTGATAAGCTGTCAGTGATTATATATATATATATATATAAATATTCCATCCGGATTTGATCCTTGATCTGATAAAAAAAAATTTTCCACTATGCACACATAAGATAACAGTTTTCAAAAAAAAACTTTAATTCACTAATCGTATTGTCCAATGTTTATACCATTAGGAATAATAATACTAAATTTACAAAATAATTCATCAATCATATTGATTAGTATGTAGAATTTTTCCTATATTTAAAATTTTCAAAATTAGTTAAGAAAATATTCAATTCTTTTTTTAATAAGCCGGTCCTGAACAAAAAATGTATAGCGCACTTTTTGATTGGACAAAACGTTTATTGCGTAGACGTTTATTGCGTTTCGCGTTTGCGAGAACGAATACATTTACGGGGTTAGTACCACATTTTCAATATTTTTTTCAAATAGTTTTCTATGAGTTTTAAAACTGCGCAGTATATTTTGGTATGTACAGTTTGTCCTTATGTTTGTAGGTTAAACTTTTCAGAAAATTATCTTAAATTTTAGACTTAAAAAGAAATATTTTTTGTGCATGTATCGAAATGTACAAGAATATGTACCTGTTCATGTACAAGTACTTTAATCCAAAACTGTAGTAAACGAGTACACTTGCATGTTCTAGTAAATGTTCATGTACATGTTCTTTGTTCCAATTCCTTTCATTGTAAATGCGCCATAAATTTTTTTTTCGAGAAATCCTGGTTTAGATTTTGGTGGTATTCCCGAACAATTATCTCGCAAATTTAATTTTTCGTAATTATTTATGAATTTGTTTTCTACTGTAGCTCAGCATTCACTGGACCATTCAAAAAGTGCGATAAAAATTTTTTTCGAAAATTTTGACTATTTTTTTTTGGTATTCTCGAGCGATTATCTGGAAAATTTCATTTTTACACAATTGTTCCAAACTATTTTTGAATGTAGCTCAGCATCCGCTGGACCAATCAGAAAGTGCACCATACATTTTTTGTTCGCTACTTTTTGCTAAAGACTTTGGCGGTATTCCCGACCAATTATCTCGCAAATTTAATTTTTCGAAATTTTTTAAAAAATTTATCTGAGTGTAGCTCAGCATCCGCTGGACCAATCAAAAAGTGCGCAATACATTTTTTGTTGGAGACTCCCGGCTTAAGACTTTGGCGGTATTCCCGATCAATTATCTCCCAAATTTAATTTTTCGAAATTTTTTAAAAAATTTATCTGAGTGTAGCTCAGCATCCACTGGACCAATCAAAAAGTGCGCTATACATTTTTTGTTCAGAACTTTCTTCTAATTACTGTGGTGGTATTCCGAATCGATTATCTTGCAAATTTTTTTTTTCGAAAATTTTTCCAAAATATTTTTGAGTGTAGCTCAGCATCCGCTGGACCAATCAGAAAGTGCGCCATACATTTTTTGTTCGAAACTTTTTCCCTATTTTATTGGTGGTATTCCCGAACGATTATCTCGCAATTTTAATTTTTCGGAAATTTTTCCAAATTTGTTTTCTAGTGTAGCTCAGCATCCGCTGGACCAATCAAAAAGTGCGCCATACATTTTTTGTTCGAGACTCCCGAGTTAAGACTTTGGCGGTATTCCCGACCAATTATCTCGCAAATTTAATTTTTCGAAATTTTTTAAAAAATTTATCTGAGTGTAGCTCAGCATCCGCTGGACCAATCAAAAAGTGCGCCATACATTTTTTGTTCGAGACTCCCGGGTTAAGACTTTGGCGGTATTCCCGACCAATTATCTCGCAAATTTAATTTTTTGAAATTTTTTAAAAAATTTATCTGAGTGTGGCTCAGCATCCGC
Source organism: Leptopilina boulardi (assembly GCF_019393585.1). Classification (NCBI taxonomy): domain Eukaryota; kingdom Metazoa; phylum Arthropoda; class Insecta; order Hymenoptera; family Figitidae; genus Leptopilina; species Leptopilina boulardi. The sequence continues at coordinate 553,686 of NW_026137921.1, forward strand.
AGTACCAATCAAAAAGTTCGCCATACATTTTTTGTTCGCTACTTTTTGCTAAAGAATTAAGCGGTATTCCCGAACGATTATCTCGCAAATTTAATTTTTCGAAAATTTTTCCAAAATATTTTTGAGTGTAGCTCAGCATCCGCTGGACCAATCAAAAAGTACGCCATACATTTTTCGTTCGAGACTCCCGGGTTAAGACTTTGGCGGTATTTCCGATCAATTATCTCGCAAATTTATTTTTTCGAAATTTTTTTAAAAAATTTATCTGAGTGTGGCTCAGCATCCGCTGGACCAATCAATAAGTGCGCCATACATTTTTTGTTCGCTACTTTTTGCTAAAGACTTTGGCGGTATTCCCGACCAATTATCTCGCAAATTTAATTTTTCGAAATTTTTTAAAAAATTTATCTGAGTGTAGCTCAGCATCCACTGGACCAATCAAAAAGTGCGCTATACATTTTTTGTTCAGAACTTTCTTCTAATTACTGTGGTGGTATTCCGAATCGATTATCTTGCAAATTTTTTTTTTCGAAAATTTTTCCAAAATATTTTTGAGTGTAGCTCAGCATCCGCTGGACCAATCAGAAAGTGCGCCATACATTTTTTGTTCGAAACTTTTTCCCTATTTTATTGGTGGTATTCCCGAACGATTATCTCGCGATTTTAATTTTTCGGAAATTTTTCCAAATTTGTTTTCTAGTGTAGCTCAGCATCCGCTGGACCAATCAAAAAGTGCGCCATACATTTTTTGTTCGAGACTCCCGAGTTAAGACTTTGGCGGTATTCCCGACCAATTATCTCGCAAATTTAATTTTTCGAAATTTTTTAAAAAATTTATCTGAGTGTAGCTCAGCATCCGCTGGACCAATCAAAAAGTGCGCCATACATTTTTTGTTCGAGACTCCCGGGTTAAGACTTTGGCGGTATTCCCGACCAATTATCTCGCAAATTTAATTTTTTGAAATTTTTTAAAAAATTTATCTGAGTGTGGCTCAGCATCCGCAGTACCAATCAAAAAGTTCGCCATACATTTTTTGTTCGCTACTTTTTGCTAAAGAATTAAGCGGTATTCCCGAACGATTATCTCGCAAATTTAATTTTTCGAAAATTTTTCCAAAATATTTTTGAGTGTAGCTCAGCATCCGCTGGACCAATCAAAAAGTACGCCATACATTTTTTGTTCGAAACTTTTTGATTATTTTTTTGTCGGTATTCCCGAGTGGTTATCTCGCAAATTTTATTTTTCGAAAATTTTTTCCACGATTTTTTGAGTGTAGCTCAGCATCCGCTGGACCAATCAAAAAGTACGCCATACATTTTTTGTTTGGAACTTTTTGACTATTTTTTTGGCGCTATTTCCGAGCGGTTATCTCGCAAATTTTATTTTTCGAAAATTTTTTCCTCGATTTTTCTACTGTAGCTCAGCGTCCGTTGGACTAATTCTAAAGTGCGCTATACATTTTTGGTTCATAACTTTCTTCTAAATACTATGGTTATTTGCCGAAAACAATATCTCGAAAATTTAATTTTTGGAATTTTTTCTCAACTTTGTTTGAATGGAGCTCAGCCTCCCCTGGACCAATTAAATAGTGCACCATATAATTTTTGTAGACAACTTCCGGGTTAAGACTTTGGTGCTATGTCGGAATGCTTACCTTGTCAAGAAGGCTGGAATTAAAAAGAATTAAAGAAATCAATTCTATTTAATACCTGATTTTTTTATTATTTTGTAATTTTTTGTAAGGAATAGACAGCATTAAACTTGAATACCTTTTAATTACGTTTTCGTAATGCGTGCAATATGAAATAGAATATATTTAAATGAATTAAATTTGTTTTATTAATAATTTATTTATTGATAAAAATCTGAGTTGTTTTTTTATTTGTAATCTAAATTATTCCTATAAAAAAAGTGAAGGCGACTATTTTATATTCAACGATTAACCTAAAAAAATGTTGAGACAATATATTATGTTCAATTTTTGATGCCTCACGTTTAAATTTATTAAACTTTTTACCAACATCATATTCTTTATAAATTATTTATTATTTTCACATTGAACCGAAAAAACACAGGAAATTCATTCACTATTACTTATAAATATAATCATGAGCAAATTATTTTCGAAGCACAAAAATATGTACAATTGTCATTATATAATAGAAAGCACACTTACCGATTTTTACGTAATGCAAAACGAATTTTAGATTTAAGTGGAATTCATTTCGTTGTCTATCTATCTTATTTCGATGACATTGAAAAAGTGGAAAAATGAGGTATTAAATGGAATTAAAATTTTTCAATTTCGTATACGATTATGAGATAACTTTAATTTTTTTCTATTCCAGACTTCTTGCCGGGATGTCAAAGAATTCAAAAAATCACAAAATTTATTTAGACTTATAAAATAATACATTTTTTTGACCAATATTTCAGTTTAACAAATATAAGATTTGCTTTTGGTAAAAAAATTACTGGAATTATTTAAGAAAAGGAAAAAAAAGTGCTGCCACCTACCTTCTAAAAAGCGCGACTTTATTGATTTTATCGACAAATGTTAATAATAAACTGTAATAGATTGAAATTAATAAAAACATTAAATTTTTATAATTATTTAACAATAATCATCATAAAAACATAAATCTTATTGTTTTAATCATTTAACTATATATTTCATTATTTTTTATAATATTTAAGACAAAATTTCAATCTCAACTTCATGTTCCACGAATGCTCCGCCAATTTCGTGGAGCATTCGCATCATACAATCCGCCAGGGGGTGTCAAGTAGCCAGTCCTGATAAAAAAATGTATGGAGCACTTTTTTGATTGGACTCACCGTTTTTGGCGTAGACAAGAGTTTAGTTTCGCGTTTTTGGTTTTTTGGATGAATTTTGTATGTTTTCAATTTGAGATAAAATCGTTCTGCAATACCTTTAAATTGTTAATGTGAAAAAAATTTTATTTTGAATAAAATTATTTTAGTCTATATATATAGAATTAACTCTTGAAACAAACATCTCAAATAAATAGAAACATTTGAAAAAAATGTATGTCAGTTATACTTGTCATGTCAGTCAGCACTTGTCGATGGTTATGACCCTTGTTTCATTTGAAATCTCTATGTCTATAAAAAAAATTACAAGTATATCCTGAAACAGAATGTCTCTGACATTATTGAGGAGATTTTATGATTGTGAGAGATGTCTTCACATATGTGACATTTTTTTAAACAACTGTATTATTTCTTATATTAATTATTTTAAATATTTGAAAAACATTTTGGTTAAAAAATTTTTATGTCTATTATTATTTATTTATTTACACTACAATGGGCCTGATGCCCTTTCATACAAAGTACTTAACAAAAAATAAATATAACAAAAATAAAAGAATTATTTTATTACTCATGGTAATTTAAGTTACACCATTAATTTCCATTTTTAAGCTTAAAACAAACTTGCTCAAAGGTGTAATAAGAAAATTCGACATATTATCATTACGCGCTTTGCGCTTGGAACTTGCTTCGCTCGCTAAGTTGAGCGTTCTTTGGAGCGCGCGAAGTATGATCGTCCCGCTTTGCGGTCTAATATTTATGCGCGCTTCGCGCTCATTGTCCTAACGTTGTAGTACGCGCTCCGTTTGTCTTTTACTTTCAAAAAACGTAGTAGCATTAATTAAATTGCCCAGGTCTTTGTAATTAACAAAAGTCAACAATTCCAAAATTTTTTAATACAATAAGTTATTCCGCTTCGAACTAATTTCGCTTGAGCAGAAGAAAAAATTCTTTGAAAATTTTAATACATTTTTAAAAAATAACTTTACATTCTCATCACCGCATTCGCGTTTCACTCTCGAAAATTATAAAAATGCAATAACAATAAAAAGTGTGCATTATAAAATTTTTAATTTTGATTATTTTAGAGTGGAAGAATGTACAGTTTTAACAGATTAATATTTTCTAAAAATTCATTTACTATCATACTTATATGGAAATACAGACAGCCATACTAATTCAAAACGTGGAGATTCATAGGAATTAGAGAAAGCTCAAAAGCGCCCAAATATAATACCTACTCCACGGGGTGCCTGAACAAACTTTATATGGCCACTTTTTTTTACTTCGGATATTTTTTATGTTAAAAATCAATTTTTTCAAAAAAAAAAAATCAATTTCGATTAACACAGTAAACTTGGTTGTATCTTTTTCTATTGCAACGTTTTGATTCACATAAGTTATATCAAAAAGAGATCGTTTTGTGTATCATTTTTAGAAATGATACACGAAACGGTCTCATTTTTTGATGCAAAAAATTTAATCAATTTATATCAATCATGGCCGAATTGAATCGACTCAAAATTAAACGAATTTTTTTCAGATATTTTGGTAATAGTACAATTGCGGAGACCATTTCACTATTTAATTTGAAAATGAAAATAACAGAAAATCAAAGACAATGTGCAATTCGATAATTAAAAAGTGACAGCTTATAAACATAACCTAAAATGCATGAGAAAAAATTTGTCGATAAAATCAATATAGCCGAGCTTTTTAGAAGGTAGATGGCAGCACTTATCTATTTTCTTTCTTTAAATTTTTTCTGAATCGTTTTTATAAAAAGCAAAACTGCCATCTACCTTCTAAAAAGCTCGGCTATATTGATTTTATCGACAAATTTTTTCTCATGCATTTTAGGTTATGTTTATAAGCTGTCACTTTTTAATTATCGAATTGCACATTGTCTTTGATTTTCTGTTATTTTCATTTTCAAATTAAATAGTGAAATGGTCTCCGCAATTGTACTATTACCAAAATATCTGAAAAAAATTCGTTTAATTTTGAGTCGATTCAATTTGGCCATGATTGATATAAATTGATTAAATTTTTTGCATCAAAGAATGAGACCGTTTCGTGTATCATTTCTAAAAATGATACACAAAACGATCTCTTTTTGATATAACTTATGTGCATCAAAACTTTGCAAAGATTTGATGCAATTTTTGGTCTCAATTTGATACTTTTGGGAAAACTGTGATATTTTTAATTTTTGAAAAATTTATTTTTTAATACAAAAAATAACTTTTTTTTGAAAACGGCTCGACGAATTTCGCTAAAAATTAATTTACACACTATTTTTAAGTTCCTGAATCGAATGCAAGAAAAAAATCCGAAGTAAAAAAAGTGGTCATTTAAAGTACGTTTAGGCACCACGTGACTCATTATGATGAGAATGTAAAAATATTAATTTTCAAATTTTATTTTTTCACTTTTAAACGGTTTTGATTATCATTAGAACTACCGTCTGAGGGTTTGTTGAGTTATTTGATGGGGACCATCAATTGATTAATATAAATAAAAAAAACTTCTACAAGTAAATAAAAATATCCCAATTCGGAAGATAATAATCGAAAACTAACGTCATTCTGATACAACGAGCAAAAAATATGAACTATTTTCGATTAAGGATTCTCCAGGGGGTGGTGCGGAGTAAGGGGATAGTTTCTATTCTTCCTGTGTGAAGGCTCACAAGTTTGCAACCTTAGAAAAAATAAATTTTTATATGATAAGAAAGGTTCTTGTCCTTATTGATAGTAGAATTGTTTAGAAAAAGGTGTATAAATTAACCCTCACAACACAAGGATATTCAGGATATCCCTGGGACGTCCTGGGGATATCCATTTGCTTTTGGCGATTCGGATATCCCTAAGATATCCTCTGGATATCCATGGACATCTCTAAGATATCCCAGGGATATCCAAACCGCCGAAAACAAATCGATATCCCCAGGACGTCCCAAGGATATCCTGAATATCCTTTTGTTGTGAGGGAATAATAAGCTTTCCTCGTTACTAAAATATTATAAATTCTATTTAATTAAATTTTTTAAAAAGTGCTTGAAATCATGGCAACGTCGCATTCTCGTCGCGTAGTTTATGTAAGGTTGGTAAGACTGGTATTTGTATGTATATATGTATGTAACACAGATTGGGCCTACACCTGATCTGACATCTAACCTCAAATTTTTTGTTATATGTTACTATTTAATTGTTGAACTTCCATAAAATACTTAAAATTGAAAATGAAAATAATATTATTTACTTATAAGAAATTTGTAATATAAGTCGTTCACCTCAAAATTTGAAAATAAAATGGAATTTTCTTTTACCTTATACAAGCATATAAATAGTTTATTTATTATACTTTATTTCAATTTACATGATAATTAGTAAACAAATATCCAATTAAATAAAACTGTGATTGTAGTAGTTTTGAACTATATTTTATTTTGACAAAAATATTTAATTATAATTTGAGGTTATGTACGTGTATTTTTATCACTCTTTTTGTTTTCCAATAATTAATCAGAATTAAATTTATATAAACTTTCAAATTAAACATAACATATACAATATTCATTGCAGTTTAATCCATTATTTTCTAAAAATAATATACAAAAATATCTGAATATAAATATCAATTTGTCGACTTGTATACTTGCATTTGAAATTCGCGGCAAGTTGCTGCGCAAACGTGCAAAACACGTGTTGCGACGTTGCCACGTTTTCATGTCTGCTACACTTACTATTATTATTATGACAAAAAATCAAACTTTATTATTTATTTACTCAAAAACTATGTGGTAAATTTTCTTTATATTGTGCAGTTAATAAATTTATCATATTTTTTCCTGTATATACCAACTTTCAGATTTTTGTGTCATTTCCATCACACTTTTTTCCTTTGGTTTATACACGTTCCCATAAGAGCCCATGTTAAATTATGGTCATATATTTTATTTTTTTTTCTAAAAAACTACGTGGTAAAAAATTCTGAAAAAAATCATAACTTCCTAAATCAATCTAATGAACAAAATGAGAAAATTTGGTAAGTCTGTGTCATTTCCTTATATTGCCAGGGAGAATCCTTAAAGGATTTTTCGAAAACAACAGCAATGTTAGAAATGAAAAATAATGGTTTTATTTTTTCTGACTAGAATAACAAAAATTTTCAGCAACAGAATGAGATTTAGAATATTTTTCGGTTATCAATTCATGTTAACGGTTATATTTTTACTATCCCAGTCGAAAATCCTCCGCTATGTTAAGCTGCACAAAAAGTTGTTTTGAAGTATTGAGATAACCATTAGAGAATTGTGAGACAGTAGATAACTAGCTATAGAAAACTTTCAGGAAGCCTGTTATGGCCGATTTTTCGCTTCCACGGAAAGCTTGAAAATAACAAATTTTGTACGTTTTAAACAAAGCATTCAAGTAGCTTTGAGAGAGTTATCAAAGAGTTGCAGGATTTTGCATATATAAAAAGAAAGCGTTCAGGTGGCGAAAATTAAATGAAGCGTCATGGATGTTTCAGGAAACAGAGAAAAATGACAATGATCAAAAATTAAATTTAACCTTTCTTTCCATCTTTATTTATCTCGTAAAAATATGATGTATTAGATTATTATATTTAAATATTGAAGAATTAAAGAAAAATTATTTACGTCAGACTCGGTATTTCCACAGTCTTTTTAAAAGGGTACAATTGTTTTATAAAATATCTATTAGTGATATTAAATACTTTTTTTTAAATTAATTATTATCTTCTTTCAATTAAAAGTTAGTTGTCAATTAATTTTCTATAGTGAAATTACACAATTAATATTGATTAATAATTTAATGTTTCATGTAGAATACTTTTAAAAATTTGTAAATAAAAATACGCTGTTAAATTCATTTTCATAAATTATGAAATTCTAAAAGAATAAAGAATATATTATTTATAAAAAATATTCATAAATATCAAGTATAAAAATAATAATCTTTTTTTTTAAATAATAAATATTTTGTCTTTTTTTTAAGAAATTGTATTCATTATTCAATATAAAAAGTTTTCACCGTGTTCGTATTCCTAACCCCAAATTTTTCTCAAGTTATATATAATTTTTTTCGTATATAATTTAAGTGTTTAAAAATAAACGTTTTCTTTGAAAAATAATTTTTATATAATATATAAAGAATAATTATTAATTGTATAAAACGGATTTACAAATTACTATAGAATTTTTATGATTTTTCGATTTAGTTTAATTTAATGAAATTATTCTAGTTTTCAGGAAGTGTAAAAAAGGTAATTAAATTACATATTAATTTGCAACTTGTGAAAAGCAAATAGAATTGCTTTCTTACACATTAAACCAGGCATTAGGAAAGCATTCACCAAGCAAACTGGTAGACCTTTTGCTAGAAGCTGTCCACAGATATTCAACAAGCTGTAGAAAAAGCTTCCCGTTAAGAAGTCAGAAAGCAAATATCACAGAATTTTAGGTCTAATGTATAAATAGTTGCCATGAAGCTTTTGAAACCTTCATAACAGTTACCTGAAGGCCATGTGAACCCTTCAGGGAAACTTACGATTTTCGACTGGGATATATATTGTATATGGAGAGCTAAACGTTTTTTATATGTGTTCAGAAAAACAAGATATAAATTAAGGTGATTTCTTTTAAATACACAATTTATAAACACACTATACCCTGATATGTTTTTACCGCTCCAAAAGGAACACACTTACCAAAGATACGAGAAGCCCGAAACCTATAAATAAATGGCACAATATAACCAGCGATAACCAATAAATAAGAAACACAAAATGCGGATGCGATACACCTAATAATGACTCTACTACTGAACACGGAAATCGGCTAGGGGGTGGAAATGGAAGGACATAAAACGAGGCAGATAAGCCAAGTGTGTGTAAGAGAGAAAAGAGAGAGAGAGAAAGATAAAATGGTTGGTTTGGATCGAGAGAGAGAGAGAAAGAGTAGAAGGAGCAAGAGGTTATTGCAGGCATAGGCGATGCCGATATATAACCGAATAAGAAAATCTAACGAGACTGCACTAGGAGATATTCTGGGGTTGGGATGGTCGAGGCCTGAGGGCATGGGGTGGTTATCCAACGTTCCCTCTTCCCAAGCTTTTCTAAAACGTCGTAATTGGAACTGCGTATACCAACACGTAGGAATGTCTATACACTTGTGTGAGTGTACGTGAAAATATCGACCCCACCATGCCTGCAATAACCACACCACACTGGCGTATATATACCATGGCACATGGAATCTCTCTGTAGATGCCCTCCCATTGCCTTCAACCCACGACGACGACGACGACTACGACGACGAGGGTTCTGTTATACTGAGGATGGGAGGGACTTTTTTTAGAGAAAGAGAGAAAGAGGACTACGGAGACAGAAAATTGTACATCCCACCCAGATAAGCTGTCGAGAAACGAGTCCCGTGAAACTTGACCCCCTTGCCCCCCTTCCATCCAACGAATATTCCAGGGGGTAATAAGCGCGAAAAAGTTTCTCTCCTTGGCGCGCGAAAAGCCATTGTATATTTATTCCTTCTATATGAATTCAGTTGTGTTCAACCCCTTCGACCCTCTTTCTAAATGTATATATATAGTTGTGAATTTTTCAAAGATTTCTTCTTTGAATATATATTTTTTGACCGCCAATGCGTTTATTATGGATATCGTTTTTTAAATTTAGTGTTCTAAATGAATTTTTAAAGCTTTTTCCGTCATATTGGATCCGACATTTTGAATTTTTAAAAACTGACATCAGATTCGTAATCAGCGACCCCGAATACCCCCGAGTAATAAGTTTCAAATGAATCCAATTAATTTTTGAAAATTCGTCCGCCATATTGGATCCGCTATTTTGAATTTTTAAAAATTGACATCAGATTCGTAATCAGCGACCCCGAAAACCCCCGAGTAACCTGTTTCAAACGAATCCAATTAATTTTTGAAAATTCGTCCGCCATATTGGATCCGCCATTTTGAATTTTTAAAAACTGACATCAGATTCGTAATCAGCGACCCCGAATACCCCCGAGTAATAAGTTTCAAATGAATCCAATTAATTTTTGAAAATTCGTCCGCCATATTGGATCCGCTATTTTGAATTTTTAAAAATAGATTGCAAATTTGTAATCAGCGACCCTAAAAAACCCCCATTAGAACGTTTGGCGTTTTAATCAATCTTTTTTAAAAATCTATGTTGCAAAGGGTTAATTATAAATAAACAAAATTTAAATGTTGCACACTTTTAATTAAATATTTTTTATGTATTATCAATTAATGCAATCAATAATTTATTGTCACACAATATCTTAATTACCAGATAACATTTGGTTGGTTTCCATTTGTTTCCACTCGCCATTTGTCATAATTCTCATCAACTACCGCACCATGCTCTAGTGAAAATTTAGTGACTTTATAGGTAAAATTAAAAGTTACTATAAAGTTACTAAATTTTCACGAGAACAGGGTGCGGTAGTTAATGAGAATTATGACAAATAGCAAGTGGGGGACAATGGAAACCAACTATTTGTAAATAAACAGGGTTGGGATGCAAGAATCCAAAATATGTTTGTCCAAAGCAGAGTTAGGTAGGATTGAAATATCCAACAATAATTTTCGGAAAGTGTACGTATTGTAAACACAGCCTAATTAAATACATTTCCGAAAATTATTGTTGGACAAAATTTCAATCCTACCCAACTTTGCTATGGACGAACATATGTTGGACTCTTGTTTCCTAATTCTGTTTCTTTACAAATGTCATCTGATATTCTGTGACAGAAAGTTTCTAATAATTGGCATGAAAAATATTTATCAAGTGCAATGTTTAAATATTTTGTTAATTTACAATTAAATTATTAAATTGTTGATAATCATTTGAATCATAAAAATAATTTAAAATTTTCAAGTGCTGTAATTATGAATTTTATCATAATCTCCCTTTTATTTCTGTTCAAAATTATTGTATGCAGACAAAATTATTTAGTAGTCCACAATTAATTAAACGGGCTCTCACGTTTGGAGTTCCAAAAGAGGTGAAATTTCACAACTTGCCTTTTCTCTGTAAATAAATTTTTAAGTTATTCAAATCATCTCTTGACTAGTAATAAAATCCTTTTATTAAATTTTTTTTACAAAATATAATATTTATTAATTATTTTATATATAATGTATACATTTATTATTAACTAAAATATTATTATATAATAAAATTGCATTTTATTCTGAAAACATTGCTTTCGGATATAAATAATAGGACTTGTCGAGAAGCAAATTTCCATTTAGGTTGGGTGTTGAAATATTCATTCCCCTCTACAATCCTGAGATCAGGGGGGTTCACGCATGCTTTTGAAAAGCAGCAGAGACATTTTTTTTTAATGTTTATCTTCATTTATATTTTCATATATATATATATATAGTTATAGATTGACGTCAAAACATTGAAATAATATTATGAAGCACAAAATATATTATTAATATAATAATAAACATTATGTTTCATTGTATAAATATTAAAATCTATATCGTTTAAAAAATATCGTCTAAGGTGCATGAATTTGTGTGTACAATATCACTATTTGGCTATAAAGGCAGTAAATATCTATAATATACAGTAATAAATATTGTCAAAAACCATACAAAGTATAATTAATTATTTTTTCTATTTGAAACTATTTTCACGCTCACTATCAGATCTTATAAGTAAAAAAAAAGGTCTGCTCTGCATAAAAAATAATAATCACTAAATTTTTCTCTACAATTGTGGAACCGATAAAAAAAAATACTGAAAATAGAATAATTTAATAAAAAAATATTAAAATTTCTAATCAATGTCTATGAGTACTACTACTTTCGTTATCTATAAACGTTTTTAATTCACAATTGTCCACTTTTGATTCCATCATATTCTTCGTTTCAATTTTTAATCTTAATACTGGATTTTGTATAGCTTGAATTTCCTCCAAAGTTCGTCCTCTCGTTTCAGGTAGAATCAAATAAATAATAATAGCCCCTGTTATAATGAGTATTGAATACAAGAAAAATGTTGTATATATACCATAATTATTTGTTACTGGCTCGTACACAGCTGATGTGATGAAACTAAAAGCAGGTCCTATAATCATTCCACTAGCAACCATAGGACCCTTAATACTTATAGGAAAAAGTTCTCCAATTATAATATATGGCAGTGGACTCACACCAAATGAGCCTATCACATCGTAAGACGTTAAAGCCACTAATGGTACCCAAGCAAAATTACTGACATCAACATCAATATATAATTTCAATAAAAAGAAAAAAGCCACCACTGCTAAACAAACACCATCTAAAATTGCAGTTGTCAAAAAAAGTGATTTTCTATTAAATCGATCGATTATTCCCGTTGCAGCAACACAAGCAAGAAATAGCATTCCATTTCTAATCATTACTTGTGTTCCTGGTTTCAAGGGCAATGGACTCATGGCAAATATTTCATGAGCATAAGAAGCAGTAGCATATCTTCCCGATAAGCATTCAGTAGCCTCTAAAACAAGAATAATACAAACACCTTTACGATTATTACTATTGGTAACAACTTTCCAAAATCCCGCTGTACTTGCTTTTTGATCTTCAACAATAGCCAATTTCATCATTTCCATATCGGATATTAAAACATCGGTTGTTGTTGATTTTCTCAATTTTTTTAAACAACTCATTGCATCAATATCGCGACCCTTCATTAAATAATAATGGGGCGTTTCCGGAAGTATAAGAAATATTAACAACGATAATATAGTTACAAAAATTGACATATAATTTAATGTATCATATGACCAGTACGCTGCAATTGCTGTAAATATAAATACACCAATATAATTTGCAATCACCATTATATTAACAAGAATACCCCTGACATTTTTCTCAGCAATTTCACTTAAATAAATGATTAATGTGGAATAAACGCCACCCTCACCAACGCCACCCAAAAATCGAGCTATATAAAAGAATAAAGGATGTTTAGCGTAGATGATTAAACACCATCCTATTAATTCGGGAATAGTAAATGCCAATAGTGTATATTTTCTGCCAATTCGATCAATGAGGGAGAAATTTAATAAACTTCCTACTAGATCGCCTGCATAGTATAGGGACACTATCCACATTGCATCATTGTCTGTTACTCGTATTTGTGCCTCTTTACTTTTTAGATGAGCAATTGCTGGTGATGGCCAGGCTTGGTAAGCTCCACAAACAATTGCCGACAGTGAAGCTGCAACAAAAAATTGTTTCAAATTAAAGCATTTTGAACTGCAGTAAAAATGAGAATAGGTTTTTTCTGTGTTATGGATTTTTTCAATCTTGGTTAGAGAATTGTTTTTGGACTAATTCGTAATTAGTTTGAAATAGACTGGTGTATGGTTAGGTTTTTGTCATCCTGAATTAGTCCATTTAAGATCGAAAATTTGTGTAACTAATGAATTCGGAATTAGTTAGGTCCAATTCGAACTTCGTTTGATTAAACGTAATTAGTGAATGCAGATTCTGGATTTAATATAGTTATTCAAACCGGATTAATTTCGGACTCAGCAGGAATAATTCTCTATCAGGAATAATTCACTCCTGATATGATCTGGTTCCGGATTTTCTAGTTACACAAATAATATACTAATTTCGGACTTAATCTGACTAATTACAGACAACACAGCAAAAAAAAGGTGGGTAAAAAGTTGTAAAGATAGAGGATAAAAGTCGTTAGGATACAGGGTAAAGGATAAATTTGTGATGGATAAAAATGTTACTAAAATATTACTAGAAAAATGGATGTCATATTTGATACTTTAAACACGGAAAACGCTTGTTGACATATAATAAAATTAAAATGTGTGTTGATAATTAATTTTGTTATATATTTGATTCATTTGCATTGATAGATTATCTGAATTCGTGATAAAATATAAATATTGAGGTTAGAAAAGTTTGTTTACTAATCACATTTTACATTTTAACATTATTAAACAATATCCAGTATGCATGTTATTAAAAAAGATATAAAATATATATTTTAAGTGGGAATTACCGCAGCAGTAAAAGATTTCAAGTTAGTAAACAAACACCCCTAACCTCAAAATTTATATTTTATCACGAATTCAGAGAATCTATAAATGCAATTGAATCAAATATATAACAAAATTAATTATCAACACACATTTTAATTTTATTATATGTCAACAAGCGTTTTCCATGTTCAAAGTATGAATAAAATTGATGAAAGTGGAAACTAATTTTCTTCCCCATAAGAATAACATTGTGTCGTCTGTTTGTTGTCCCTCCAGGCCTCTGACGTCATATCTTGAACTCGAAATATCTCGATGAACTGACACAGCCTAATATGCACAAAAAATTTAGTTACTACCCAACTCTGCTTTCGTGCAACAATACAGACGTTGAGTTGTAATTTCCCAGTTCTGATTATTTACGTACTGTCGTCAGCTGTCAGTTGTATTAGTCAAAGATATTTTTATTAATAGACAATAATTATAGGGAAAATATTTCCACGTGCAATTACTTATTTATATAAAATTTGTGGATTTAATAAGTTAAGTGTAAAATTACTAATATTTTTATTAAAATTAGACAGTTTACTCAAATATCATATTTTTCTAGTAATATTTTAGTAACATTTTTATCCATCACAAATTTATCCTTTACCCTGTATCCTAACGACTTTTATTCTCTATCTTTACAACTTTTTACCCACCTTTTTTTCCTGTGTAACAGAAACCTGATTATAAATTGAAATAATACCAGGGCCGGGATTACGACAAGCAATACTGCTAAGTTAGCAAACTGCTAGTTACCAATGTCAGTTATATTCACGCTGGAAAAAAATATTGCTACCGGGTGTTCGATAAAATTCTAATCATTTGACAGATTTAGGTTAACCTATGAATTATTTACAGAAAAATACACACTTAAAAACTATATTAATTGATAAGAATAGAAACATTTGATTCCATATTAATTCAAAAAAAAGACTTTAAACATTTCATTTCATAAATATTGTTTATATGATAGTATTAATATAATTATTTTTATTTAATAAATAATAATAATATTTTCGAGAAACATTTCATTATGATTATTTATAATTTATTTTTTATTATGGTTTAATATATTTAATTGAATAATTATTTCATTTTGATTCTTTTACGTTTTCATTTAATTATTTATTATTTAATCCTCTATTTTATTGTACTTATAATAATTAATATCTTATAAATGATTAACATTTTTCTTGCTACCCTGTATATGATTAAGCAATTGAAATGGTTATATTGCATGAAATCTTTCAATTGTTTTCATGCTCACTGCTATCAATCCCAGCAATTTGACAAAACTTTGGTGTCAATTTGCTCGTTTTTTAGGTTAACTTGATTTTAATTTCTATTGTATAAGCTTGTACTTAATTTTTTTTACCAAATAGCAATAAAATGTGATTGTGGGATAAATTTCCTACAAATGTCATGAAATTTTGTTAAGTTATATTTGCTAATTAGCAATAATTGCTAACTTAGCCGCATTGATAGTCGTAATCCCGGCCCTGATTTGTACATATACAGACTTTTAATCGATTTTTGACTTTAAATTCGAATTCGTTACATATAGATTTTCGATTATTTTGGATTATTTTTTAATTAAGATTTTTGTGCTGAAAAATATTGACTGACTAATACCGGATTTTTTACATAGAAATTTCAGATTATTTCGAATTCAGTTTTTTGATAGTATATACTGAATCCGGATTGTTGCATATACTGTTGGCGAATAGTTTACATAAAAATTTCGAATTATTCTGAAATTTTTGATCAAACTAAATTGAGTTTGTTGCGGATTTATTGCGAATTAATTTAATGTCAATTCCGGACTAATCGGATTTTCAGATTGTTTTCCTATAATTTCCGGACTAATCCGGATTGATCTTTTTGAATTTAATGAGGAATTATTTCAAAATTTTAGTCAAGGAATGTTATAAAAACACATTTCTTAACGTTTCGACACAAAATACTATTCTTATCGGAACTTAAATTTATTTAACTATTACCATACGTAGAAAAAATATTGGAATGTTTCTTGAGTCGGATATAGCAACATTTTTAAAAAAACATTATTGTAACATTAAGTTGAAATTTTGCAAAATATTACTACAAAATGTGTTACAAAATTATTATTTTACAATAGGGACAATGTATTATAATACAACTAATAAAATATATAAAAAAAAATATTTTACTAATTTTCTCGTTATCTTTCAATGTCATAGATAAAAAAGATATAAGAAAAATTTTACGGTATTTATTAAATAAAATAAAAAAAAAATTGTCAGTATGAAAATATTATTATGAAATGTTTTTTCTACATACGAAAAGAAATATTCTATACAGAATCCGCAGTGTTGTTATTGAAACGTATGCCGGAAATTTTAAATCAATCAATAAAATTGGCCTGAGGTAAAAAAGAATTCTGTAGAATATAAAATAAATATCATTCTTTAAATAAAAATTAAATCAAAATATTTTTTTTTAATATTCCAGTATTAATTTTCAGTGTATAATATTTTTAAGCGTAATATATAAAGTTGAATATTATTTAATTAAAGCTGATAAATTTATAATTAATATTGTATTAAGTAATTCCAATTGTAACTGCTCTAGAAATAAATTAATCTTTTGTTTAATTATTGTTTTAACTTTTATCTGTTAATATTAAATGACATAAATTTTTTTATTTCAAAAAAAATTATTTTTTTCCATTATTATATTAAGAAAGTGAAATCTAAATCTAAAATGGATTAAATGTAAATTTTTAACAATTATAATTAATTAAAATATTGTACTAATAAACATTCTATTTAATATTTAATTATTTATTCATTTTATTAAATTATATTTTCTTTCTCATTACAATAAAATTTTAGAAAAAAATATATTCTAAAATCAAGAATCAAATTAAATTATACTTAATAATTATTATATTAATTTAAATAGTTAATTCAATATAAAAATAAATTTTTAATTACTTTTTTTAAACTTTAATGGAAAAATATATTTGTAAAATTATTGTGAATTAAATAATTATTTTCAGTTTATCTTATTATGAAAGACAGACTTCGTACACTCATGTTTTATATTATCACTTCTAACCTATAATCTATACTATATTTAATAATATTTCCCGACTGCAAATTGAAACTTACCACAAATTCCAAAAACAAATTGCACAATTTCACTTTTTTTCTCACTAATTGATAATTCAACTATTTTTTCGTTGGTTATATCCATTCTTTGTTAAAAGTCTCTCTCTTTTAAATCTTACTATTATTAAATATTTGGAATCATGAGTTGTGTATTATTATTAATCAAACTACTTAGAACATACATACTGCAGAAGAAACGAACGATAAAATAAATTTTCACTATCAATGTCGTGTGATATCTAATCTAAAGTGACGCTTAATCCGATATCAAAATCATTTCTATACTCTTCTCTACATTTATTCTAAAGATGCTTATAATTGTCTTTTAAATGCATTCTAATTTTATATTATACATTACATATATAAATAAAATAAAAAATTAATAGTAATTTATTTATGTCAAATATGAAAAAAAAAAATGTCTAACCATTTCTCACGTTAGTGTGACGTAAATATTACTGAATATAAATAAATTAATAATTGCATATTTTACAAGTAAAATAATTATTAACAATATAATGTTTACAGTTAAACAACATAAATAATTAGATAATAAATATTTTAGAAACTTATAATAATTGAATGTTAATAAAAATAATTGAATAACATTATAAGTAACACTTGTTTACAATAATTTTTAATAACCAATTGAATTAAACTAAATAAAATCGAGAATTATTTTGGGGAATTTTATAAGTTTATAGAGGTAGGTATGATTTAAATATTATTATAAAATTATTATGTCATTTAGGACATAATACTTTATTATATAAATCTTATGTCTATATGTATATTTTCTTATTACATATATATTTTTTTTCTTTTTTTTTTAGGAAAAATAAACGATTTATTTTAAAAGTCTTTGTTTTTCTTTAAATTGGTCGAGTGGTTTTCAAGCAAAATGGGAGTTTCAAACTAGAAAATTAAATAAACTTTTAACTTTATACGTAAACATGAAAAAAACTGTATTTTATATAGAAAATAAACAGATTTAATTTACTTGAATTTTTTTTTTTATATACGCTGAAAAGTTTGAAAAAAAATGAAGGAGTATTTAATTTTATGTTTCCTCGTTACCTCTCTGACGTACTAAAAAAATATTAACACAATATTCAATGTAATAAAGAATGCACTATAAACTTTAGTTGGAAATTTATATATTTAACTTTTGATGCGAGTTATATATTAGTTTTTACTCTCAATTGTAGAATTTTTAATTAGAAGAAAATTATAAATTAAAAAAATTTATTTTAATATTATATATATATTTAATAAATAATAAAAAAAATACTTATTAATATTATTTTTATTATTATTGTATTATTATATGACTTGATATATATATAATAACATTTGAAACATTGTTAAGGCCAGGTCCAAGTGAGGCAGCGCCATCTACATTGATACTAAAATTTTGGAAAATTTTCAACAGCCTTTTTTTGAAAACAAGATGGTAAAATGCTTTTTCCTTTATAGATAATTGATTATTGGCAAGATAAACACCAGCTAAAATTTTTTTTGAGTTAAAATAATAAAAAAAATTTCATGTCAATAAATTAAATATGAGCACTTTTTTCACAAAAACTGTAACAGTACTTTCTCAGAAATTACAATCAAAAATGCAATTTCCATTTGGAAAATTAATAAACGCTAAAAAATACACGACCTAAGATTTACCAATCACGAAAATAACAAAAAAAAATTTTATTAAATATTTAACATATTGATACTGCTTTACTGATTGTGACAGCCCTTTGGTAGATTATGTATTTCAGGTGGTTAGCAACAGCGCCAATCTCCTCCTTTCGGCAAATCTGCGAAACGTCTGGTGACATAAATAACCTGCCAAACGGCTGTCATAATGAGTAAAATATGTTATGTTAAAATACTTTTTTTTTGTTATTTTCGTGATTGGTAAATCTTAGGTCGTGTATTTTTTTAGCGTTTATTAATTTTCCAAATGGAAATTGCATTTTTTAATGTAATTTCTGAGAAAGTACTGTTACAGTTTTTGTGAAAAAAGTGCTCATATTTAATTTATTGACATGAAATTTTTTTTATTATTTTAACTCAAAAAAAGTTTTAGCTAGTGTATATCTTGCTAATAATCAATTATCCATAAAGGAAAAAGCATTTTACCTTCTTGTTTTCAAGAAAAGGCTGCTGAAAATTTTCCAAAATTTTAGTTTCAATGTAGATGGCGCTGCCTCACTTGGACCTGGCCTTAATGTTTCAAATTGCGATAAAATACATTTTTTAAAACGTTTTGTTGATTATAATTGAAAATTATAAATCAATTTTTAATTTTGGTTTTTAAAGACAAAAAAAGTTTTTTTAAAAAAATAATTTTTATAATTTTTTTTTTTAATGCACCAATATCTTGGGATAGAAGGAAAAATTTTAACATTTATTGTGACAAAGTTCATATTTCAAATCATTATCGAAAAATTTTTTTTCTGATTTTAACTTTTATTTTTGCAAAAACTAAACTCGATTTTTTCTTTTGTATTGAATGTCTATTTTAAAAAATCGTTACATAAGTGTTTTATTAATGGTAGATAACTATTTTTGTTCGCCTTAGATCATACTATATCACCAGAGTTTTAATAGGAAAAACCCAATAATAAATATTTTGACTCATTTGTCAATTTCTACAAGATCGATTGGCTTTATTTAGCTCACCGCTTGTAGGTCCTTAGATAGGACAAGTAAAAACCTGTAAAAAATGACATGAATTAGATATAATAGTATGTTTATTTTAATTAATCTGATTATTATCAATAATAATAATTATTTATTATATTATTAGTCATAGAAACATGATATTTTTAAAGAGAAATAATTTCTGAATTTTTGCTTTTAATGACCAAGAAAATGTTTATTTCAACAAAACGATTTGTAGTTTTAAAAAGAAATATACAAGTGATTTCGATAAAAATCTGCAATAAACGTGACCTTTTGCAGAGAAGAGTATAACTGAACATAGAGTTCACTATCGGAAGATCAATAACTCGTTAACTGCCATTTACTGCTTTATCACTTGGTTTGGGACAATATAAAAGGATCGTTGCTCCTCAGCCTGTTACCACAAAAAAAACTGATATAAAAAAAAAACTTAAATTGTGTTTACTGTTAATACTTCAAACAGTATATGAACAATGCGTTAAAAAATAGGTGACATCACGTACCTGTAAACGTGATAAAATCTACAATTTTCCTGTTATTAATTCTCTCAATTTCATTTTCGTTCATTTCTGAATTTAAATTTTTGATAAATTGATAAAAATTCAAAAATAGATAGTATAAAATCATTGCGATGATAAAATATCACCACTAAATAATTTTTAGAATTAAACCTGAATTTGAGGTTATGTTTTAAGTTTATTATAATCTTCATTTTGAGGTTATTTTTATGTTTGTTTGGTTTTTAGGCCCTAAACTTTGACCTAATTTTGAGATTATGTTTTTAGGTTTCTTTAAATTATGAATCTGAATTTTAATTTAATTTTGAGATTATGTTTTTAGGTTTGTTGCGTTTTTAAGCCAATAGAACTTTGACCTAATTTTAAAGTTATGTTTTCAAGTGTGTTCGTGGTTATAGGCCCCCCCCCTCTCCTTATCTCTCATCCTTCTCTCAAAACTTTCTGATTCTCAGTAATGTTGAAATCTTATTTTTATAATACTCTCTAAATCAAAATTAGTAAAAATTTTAATTTGAATTAGTGACTCAATTTTTGCTTTGAAATTAATTATATTTTACTATTTCGATAGTAAAATTTTTTTTACTTTAGTTAAATTTTATTAATTCAATAGCAAAAAGTGATTCACTAATTCAAATATAATTTTTCACTAATTCAGATTTAGAGATTATGTGACTTTTAACGAGAAAAAGGACTTTAGAGACAACAGATTTTAGATTATGTATTTGATTTTTGAATTGAAAATGCACAAAGAGAATTAACTTTTAATACAAATCAATGACGTTAATATATCTTCATTGGATACAAAAAATTCAATGGAAACTGATTTTTATTAAAATTAAACGTTTAATCAAGCTAAAAATATCACTAAACATAATAACCTACAATTTTTTTGCCTTAAGGTCTCTTTTTTTTATTAGGTTTATGAAATATTGTTATTTTCTTTACATCATTTGTACTATAAAAAATTTTTGAACATAACTAATTATAACGATTATAAGGTCTCAATATTTCTAAAAACTATTTTTTTTTTAATTACTCGAAACTGTATTTAGGCTTGATATATATAATTAGTGAGCTTTCGAAGTTTGAAGGCATTCACCTAACAAAAGCCGTATGCTGTTATTCCATTCTGTTGTTGAAGGCAAGAGCACTGAGGCTATATGTATATAGCTACCTAAGACAAACACATGGGTGATCCAAGATCACTGATGCCTATTCACCAAACTGAAGCACGGCATATGTAAATGATTCGTTTGTTAAAGCATCATCGGTGAGATAATCCAGGTTACAACAATCATATATAGTCATGTGATTCCGGAAGCTCAGCGTTTGTGATCTTTGAATATATATAGTTTTAAAAAATTTTACTTGACCTTAAAATTATTATAATCAACTTAAAAAAAATTTTTAAACGAATCCATTGAACTATTTATGTACTTTTTACGATGCTTAAGTCAACAACGCTTATGATCAACGATTAGAAAACAAATTATTTTTTTAAACAGAAAATTATAAAATTTTTTATTTTTAAATTTGTTTCAAAATTTTTTGATTAATAAACATTGTTGAGAAAATATTTTTGAGACGAAAATTCATAGAATTTTTTCTGCAATAAAATATATCTATTAAAATTGAGGCTCCGGATCTTATTAAAAAGGTTTAAATTTACATCACAAGTTTTTAGCCTCTGGTTTAAAAATTTTTAAATGTTCAATGTCAAATACCAACGATAACAATCAACTGTTGAAATTTGATAATGAAAAATTTCAAAATTTTAACTCCAGGGGGTCGATTACGTAACTTTCCCACTTCCCACATCCCACTTCCCATTTCCCACATCCCACATCTCACTTCCCACATTTTACATCCCACATCTCACTTCCTACATTTTACATCCCACTTCCCACATTTTACATCCCACTTCCCACATTTTACATCCCACTTCCCACATCCCATATTTCACATCTCACTTCTCACTTCCCATATTTCATATCCCACTTCCAATATGTCACACCCCACTTCCCATATTTCACGTCCCACTTCTCACTTCCCATATTTCATATCCCACTTCCCATATTTCACATACCACATCCCACATCCCATATTTCACATTCCACATCTCACTTCCCACATTTCACATCCCACTTCTCACATTTCACTTTTCACACTTCACATCTCATATTGTACATTACACTTTTCTTATCACGCTTCCCACCTTTTATATCCCACTTCTCACAAGATGTTGGATGTGGGAAGTGGTATGTAAAATGTGGGAAGTGAGAAGTGGGATGTAAAATGTGGGAAGTGAGATGTGGGAAATGGGATGTGGGAAGTGAGAAGTGGGATGTAAAATGTGGGAAGTGAGATGTAAAATGTGGGAAGTGAGATGTGGGATGTGGGATGTAAAATGTGGGAAGTGAGAAGTGGGATGTAAAATGTGGGAAGTGAGATGTGGGATGTGGGAAGTGGGATGTAAAATGTGGGAAGTGAGAAGTGGGATGTAAAATGTGGGAAGTGAGATGTGGGAAATGGGATGTGGGAAGTGAGAAGTGGGATGTAAAATGTGGGAAGTGAGATGTAAAATGTGGGAAGTGAGATGTGGGATGTGGGATGTAAAATGTGGGAAGTGAGAAGTGGGATGTAAAATGTGGGAAGTGAGATGTGGGATGTGGGAAGTGGGATGTAAAATGTGGGAAGTGAGAAGTGGGATGTAAAATGTGGGAAGTGAGATGTGGGATGTGGGAAAGTTACGTAATCGACCCCAGGGATCAAAATTTGTGATGCATATTCGAACGTGGGCCCTTTTAAGATCCGGAGGCCTCAATTGTTGATCATAAACGTTGTGAACTTCAGCATCGTTACCTTTTACTACAAATTATTACAAAAGTTATTGATATGTTTCAAAATTAAATAATATTTAAAAACATTACTTTTAGTTTTCTTTAGGTTTGGTTTTCATGGCAGTGGTTTATAAATTATTTATTTCAAATGTAATCTGCTTCTGACAATGTTAAATTTAAAAAAAAATCAATTTCCATAATTTTCCAAGAAATAATACTCCAGTTAAAAAAAAATTTTTTTCAATAAAAATCTCCTATCATATATAAATTTTAGAGTGAAACTGAAATTAGAATTTTTGAAAATATACAAATTATTAGAGCGTACACTCACGAAAATCCCTCCGTAATCACTAAACCACGAGATAATTTCTGTTCGGCACTAGCACTAAATTGCAATCTGACTAAATCCGGTTCTAGCTATTGAACATTCCGATCTGATTACAATTTTCAGGACTGTTACAAAATATGAAGTAACTATCGGGACTAAAGCCCGTTTATCCCATACATACATATATATATATATAGTTCTGTCTTTGGTCGTAGAATATTGTGGTGGATGTGCAATAGTAAATCCTTTATCGTGTATCCTTTATCCTTCATAAACACCACAGAGTACGCGCAGCTTTCCAATTCATGCTTCTCATCTCCTGCTTGTGGACGTAAAACGACTCGTTTCATGTAAACAGAGAGAACTTCCTCCCTCTCTCTCTCTCTCTCTCACTCACTCTCACACATATTATCAATGACCTATTCACATACACAAGACGGAAATTAATCTCGGCTTTCACAGATTATCATCTGCAAACAACAATGAACATCTTGTTTTAATCTATATATCATATCACAATATGAATTAAATTTACATTTCGCATTTATTAGAAAATAAGAAAATATAATTATTGGGCTCTTGTTTTAATATATAATGAAATTAGAGAAAATCTATAATTGGATTATTTGGACAATTCTCTGTTAAGTGGAAATTTTCATACCTTCGCATTCTACTCTCTAAATATCTTAACCATAGACAGTAAAACATAGCTGGCTCATACGTGAAAGTACAACTGGGGTAGAAAACTACCCCAAACGATTTTTATTAATTACCACCAGTTATTATAAAAGTAAATAATTGCCGCTAGGGTACCAAAATCTTCCGCATCAGTTTCTGTAGAATCATCCGCATTTATGTATATACCAGTAATTAATTAATTAGCAAACAATTTTCAGTTTTTTCCATATATATATATGAAACAATTATGAGATTGTTTCTTAAAAACTTCTTGCGGTGATAACATTACTTGAAGGATGTAACTTTAAACATTTTTCATTATATACCTTTACGATGTAGGGAATTTACTGTGCAACAATAATTCAGGATTGAGGACAACACTGGTGGATCTATATAAGCTCAGAGGGTTTTGATGACTACCCGTAAAAGCAGCAGCCACCAGGAAGTCAGTTAAAGAATATAAAGACAGTTAAGAAGAGTTAATAACAGTATAGCAGTAAAATTGTCCATTTTCACAAATTTTACTAATACTTTTTCTCTTTTTCAGTTCTATATATTATATTCAAAGAGAAATTTTATCAGCAGCAACTGAAGCTTCGAGAAATAAAACAAAATGCTTAAATATAAATTTTTAAAATTATCTCTCTGTTTATTTTCAGCACGTTTAAAGATCATCAAAAAGTTATATATTGGGAACTCCCAGGAGTCGATCCCTGCGACTCTTGGGTAGTTCCCAATACACTGAAAGACTTTTTATTTTAAAAATCAGGAGAAAAACCAGGCGTAAAGCGCCTACATCTAGAGTTTCGTGGCTTTTTAAATTCAGACCAAAAGTTATTTGTATATAATAAACATATATATATATATATACATATATTCACATTATTTGTGAATTGCTATGGTTTCTATGGTAATGGTTGCTATGGAAACAGTTGCCATGGTAATAGTTGTCATGGTAACGGTTGCCATGGAAACCATACGAGTGTACAACGGACGGACAGACAGACGGATGACGGACAGATGGACGGACGAACGGACAATTGCTATGGTATCTGTTTCCATGGCAACCATAAGAGTGTACGACGGACGGACGGACGCCAAAGCGAAACTATATAAGGCTTTCGGCCCTGGGCCACGAAACCTTAAGAATTAATAAAATTTGTTTCAAAATGAGGAAAACTGTTTTTGTACTATTTAGTCGTATAGACTTACTAATTTCTGATCAGATAATACTAAAAATTAGTATGGACCATATTAATTTTTGGTATTATTTGGTTAGAAACTAGTACGTTCATACGACTAAATAGTACAAAAACAGAGTTTTCCGCATTTTGAAACAAATTATATTCATTTTTGAAATAAAAAATCTTTCAGTGTATATGGCTTTTTGATGGTCTTTAATAGTATCTTTAATAATATTAAATATACAAATCATATAAACAAACAAAGATAATATTAATATTATGGCAACTAGGTTGTGGCATCCAAAATTTATACAAAATCCATTCTATTAGAATAATTTAAAGTTTGGTACTCACCCTCATAACAAAAGGATATCCCTAGGATATTCATAGGATATCCATATCAATGGTCGATATCCTAGAATGGTCCCCAGGATATCTTGGGATATCCCTAGGATTTCCAAACCGCCGGTCTGTGGGACATCAACAGGACATCCATAGGATATCCACAGGATATCCCTAAGACATCCACGAAATATCTATTGGATATTATATCGCAGGATATCCATGGGATATCCTCAGGATGTCCGTAGAATATTCTTAGGATATTGACGGGATATTTAATATCTCAACATATATTTTTAAAGGTTAAAATTGTTAAACTAATATAATGAATAATAATATAATAAAAACAAAAATCTTATGAGCTTTTAATTTATTTTAAATGAAGATTTGAAACGGATTTTTCAAAGTTTTTAAATAAACTAATGCACTTAATGTATAATTAATATTAATAGTTATTCGTTATTTGCAGGGAAGAATTTATATTGTTTAAAGCCAATTTATTTTCTGACAATATTAAGCATATGAATAAAGGAATGAATCACGAATGAGAAAAAAATTAGTTAATAATTTTTCAAATTAAACAACTTTCTCGAAAAATAAGTTGCATTTTATATTATTTATATAAAATTTAATTCACAGAATATTCTCACTCGTAGTCTCATAATGACTTTAAAAACAGTATCCTGAGAATATCTTCTTGACATCCAGAAGATATACTGAGAATATCCTGAAAATATCTGTGGGATATCCTAACGATATCTATGGGATATCCTGATGATATCTATGGGATATCCTGATGATATCTGTGGGATATCCTGACGATATCTATGGGATATCTGGAGGACATTTATGAAAGTCTATAGAGATATCCAGAAGATATCCATGGGATATCTAAACCGCCGATTTTTTGGATATCCTTAAGAAATCCTTTTGATATCCATAGGATATTTCTAGGATATCTGCGGGATATTATCACTATATCCCAAGATATCTTGTGTTATTAGGGCAATGGTTAGGAAAAGCCAAAATGCAATTTTTCAGCTTCTAAATGTTATTTTTTACTAAGTTTGTGTATAAAACTGTAGTTTTTTTTATAATGTATCGTAGATAAGAGGTCATTAGATCATTAAAATTATTATATTTGTTGCATTTTAAAAATGAATTTTTAAAAATAAATTTTCATTTTTTTGAGTTATTTTCAATTAGAATGATAAATAAAATTGTTGAATTCACACAATATTGAATTTTTCTGCTACTATACAGGAAAATGGCATTTTATAGATTGCTTCCTCATTTTATAGATCGTTTTTCATTGGGTTTATGGCTTAATGTTGAATGCATTTGGCTTCTGGTGGTGTACCATATATGAAGTATTCAAGTTTTACACGCAAAACTGATATGAATTTCAGATTTTGAAGGTTCATGTCGTTACCACATTTTAACTTGTCTCACAAAAGCTCTAACACAAAATATGTGCTTCTTCTTTTTCATCATTCATTTCTTTCACCATTAAACCATTTTGGTATTTTATTTTCTTGAATTATGTAAAAATTACTCTCTCCCAAAAAAAAAAAAAACATTATCTTTGTCAGAGACAAGAAGTCTATTAAATTTCAACCATATTATATAAAGTTCAAAAATAAGAAAAAAAAACACAGATTAAATAAAAATAATATTTCACTTGGAATTTTTAATTTTTTTTTTTTAATAAACGCGTCTCAAAATGTGATAATGTTAATTATATATAATAATTTTATAAAATCATGAAAAATGGAAATTTTTCTATATGAAACGTTTGTTTTAGTGTAGGGTGATAAAACTTTCTTCTGCATATAACGTTCGGCGCGAAAGTTCACGAAAGCATGAATAAGGAATTTCCAATTTTCCATCCTGTGGCCTTCGTGATAGTAAAATTTTTCAAACAAGTTATAAATGACAAAAGTATTCAAAAATTGTCATGAAAAAAAATATAGTACTTTCCGTTATTCAAAAAAAAAAAAATCATATTTTCACTTCTATTGTTTCTAATTTTCATTCTCATTTTCATTTTCATTTAAACTTATTGGAAAATCAAAATAGTGAAAGTGAAATTAAGAGTGAAAATTAGAATCAGTGAAAGTGAAAACGAAAGTGAGAGCGAAAATTATATAGAAGTGAAAGTGAAAACGAAAGTGAGAGCGAAAATTATATAGAAGTGAAAGTGAATACGAAAGTGAGTAAAAATTAGGAGTTGTCGGTAAATAAGAAATCTGTATTATTGAGTAATTTCAATTTTTGTATTTTACTTTTTATTGTTAATTATTTTTTAAATAATTAAATTATCGTTTTAATTTTTGTATTATTATTATTATTATTATTATTATTATTATTATTATTTTTATCATTATTATTATTATTATTATTATTATTTTTATCATTATATAAAAAATAGTATCAAGAAAAAGGAAATTTTAATTTTGTTCATTGGCTAAAATTGCAAAATGGTTGATTAAAATTTTCAAGAAAAATTTTTTTTATCCACTTTTAGCAAAAAAAAAAAAAACCATATTGAGTTTTAGAAGATATTTTTTTGCACGGACACGTTCATATACTATATATTGATCTGAAGGTGGAGTGTGCGGTATAACGATGAGGCAGCCTTACTTTAGAGAATGAAGCACAATTAACTTAATTGGCCTATGCTTACATTAGTATGAAGGTAGAAGTATATATGCTGAGCTAGTCAGAGGCAAAGACTTTGATGCAAAGGTAGAGTGAGTGAGATGGAGAAAGTTTCATTTCAAAGTTTCGTTGTTACCTCCTTACCAAGTCAGAATTCAAGGGTCTTGTTATTCTTGGCACAAAACTTAAAAGGAATCACATTATACATGACAGTACTGATTCCAAAATCCTCTTATCTTCGCAGCCAATTTTAACTAACGCATTATTTCATTCAAGGGGAAATTACATTTCGCATATATATATATATATATATATATATATATATATATATATATATATATATATATATATATATATATATCACTTTGTTATTATTAAAAACTTTTACTTTTGTAACGTTGATTATTATAAAATGATTTGACACAAATTTTATATTTTTAAAGTTATTTATTTTTATAGCTGATGTCTAAAATTATTTGCAAGAATTGCAATTGAGAATATGGAAGTCTATTTTTGGTTAAACAACCTCTTTTACAGAATTTGCTGTATCAACGTAAATTTGAGGGGACGAAAGTGACTTAAAAGATTTGTGAGCACTTAGTACACGTGCCTATTAGTATCTTAGAGAAAAGGTAGGCCAATAAAGTTTCTACACTTATATATATATATATATATACACGACAAGCAAGAAAGCTTTTCCTGGTGTTTTCATGTGCGCCAGTGTCTTAAGTACATGCTATCAAAATGACGTGGTTTCGTCTTTGGCGACGAGACCCTTTTACTTTCCCTCTTCCACCACGTCCTCCCATTAACAAGTAATCCGATATCTTCCTGCGTCTTAACTTGATGCAATAGAGCTTGAAAGCTTTTTTATTGCAACTATAATAGTTATATTTTTAGACATGTTTGCTAACTGCAATTTTTTTTTCCCCCTATGTTATTAATATTTTTAATTTCAAATTTTGAAACACTTTTTTTTTTTAAACTTATAATCCTTGATTAAATATATTAATGGAAAAAAAGTATTCTTAAATCACAGATTTTCTCTCGCGTGAAATTCACAGTTCGTAGTGGACAATTTCGCTATGGTATTCTGTGTATGTCATCCAAAAGGCGAAGTGAGTAGATTCAAATTTCAAGAGAAGGTTAGAAGCCAGGAAAGTGGTGCAACAGTAAACTGGCACTGGAGTTTCATCTTTCACCACAAAACCGAGACAGGAGGAAATAAAGCCTATCTTTGTAGACAGATTACGGTTCTTTACTTTCAAAACAGAAGTAGAAATAGAAAAAACAAAAAGAAATCTTTATTTTGCAACTAATTATCCAATTTCCACCAAGAAGTGAAAAAAAAAAAATGTCAAGAGATCAAATTCTACTCTTTAATTATTTTCCTCTCAAATGAGGAATGATTAATATATAATGATATATAAATGGAAAAAAAGTTAACTACTGCAGCTAATAGTGAACTATTCTAGATAATTTTAATTACTATTATATGGACAGTAATTTTATTAGCTATTTTTGCTAACTTATGTTAACTGGATACTACCCTCACAGCACCAGATATCCTAGGATATTCCAAAAACATCCCTTGAATATCCTAAGGATATCTTAAGGATACTTTAAGGATATCCAAAGTAGCAGCGCTTAGGATATCCTAGGGATATCCCAGGGATATCTAAGGATGTCCTTAGGACGTCCCAGGGATATCCTAATCATTTCCCCGGATATTATTAGGATATCCTGTGGATATCCTTAGAACGTCCCAAGTATATCCTCAAGATGTCCTAAGGATATCCCAAGGATAGTGTGGATACTATTGATGATGGTATGATTGTGTCTGGTAGTAGTATAGTTACTACTTGTGGTGTACCAGACGTTTGAGACTCACTATTGTTCATAGTTTGATTAATATGTAATACCTAATAACAACATCAACTTTCCCTCCCGCTCGTCGGAAAAGACATACTTTTCTCCCGCTACACAGGTAAGAAATGGTGTACTTTCGGTGCGTGTGTTAGAACAAAAAATTTCCATTCAGTCAGTCCCATAAAAAATGAATTTAAAGTGTCGAAAATCGCATTTTTGGCTTAAATATATATGCTCTAATTATCAACTTTAAGGCCCAGATTTGAAAGATGATTGACAATCACGGGAAACCTATTTGTATCAAAAAATCGCTATCTCAAATAGTCAAAATTTGAATCATAATGATATCCTAGGGAGATCTTAGCGATATTTCTAGAATATTTTAACGCTATACCAAGTTTATCCCAAGAATATCCCCACGATATCACTAGGATATCCCTAGAATATCCCAGGGATATCCCTAAAATATCATACGTAACGGCGGTTTGGATGTTCTGAGGATATCCTCAGGATATCCTATGGACGTTTTCAGGATATCCTACATTAGTTTAGGATATCCTGATGATATCCTCAGGATATCCTTTTGTTGTGAGGGTGATAACTATTGTAGCTAAATGTTGTTCGCTATGCTAACTAATAGTTTGCCTCAAATATTAACCTAGAAATAATTTATAAATGTAATATTGATCAGAAAAAATTAAAACTAAACATTAGGCTCAGTTGGCGTAAAACATCCCAAAAACAATTTGCGAATGAATACAATGTTATTATATCGAGCTATATATATATAATAATCCTTTTGTCCTTAAATGTCGACGATTAGGGAGAGCCTATAAAGCAAGAGAATTTAGAGGATATAATCTTAAAGCAAATCGATTCTCTGTTCCTTCAACTTTGAACGATGGTTATACATATATATTTAAGTAAACGATGTCCTCCTCTGATGACAATTGTCGATCTCATTACAATTCAAGTACGCTTTTAATAGTTACATTTACATTTAAATTCCATTTTCGCAATATAGTAGAAATGACATTGTGGAAGTTATCAGTAATAATCTCGGCCTCAGTGGTTATTGTTATATGATGCCATATCATCATGAGTTCCAAAGCTCTTAAAATGACAACGGACTTTCTCGACTTGCGTCTACGACATTTTAAATGATACCATTTCATCTCAATATTCTTCTGACTCTTATACATATATGCATCCAATGGCAAAGAACACTTTTCACATTATATTATATATATATCTAACCTTTTCTCGACTTATATCAATTATAGAGAACAAAAAGAAAATCTCTTTAAAGATATCGATCAAATCACTAGAGAAAAATGTCTAAAGTCTAAAATCTTCAATGAACTGTATAATGAAAAGGAAAAGATTATAAATGACTTCAATTTGTTTTTAAGACAGTCGTTTTTTCACGAAAATGACTTATGCATTTTCTTTTTGTGAAAGGAAAAAAATATTACAGCGAGACACAGTCACACACACCATCGAGCTAATATTTATATTTTTTCAAGAATTATTTACTTTTTTTATATTGTCAACGACATTTAAGATTATGTTTTTTTCCTACCGACTTCTGATAATGTAGGAATCTACCTTACTATTAGTCGATAAGGTAAGAAATAAAAAAAAAAATAAAATATTTACCGACTATCGTTTCTTTAGGAATATACTGAACCATTTTTTCCTGATTGTAATTGAAAACTGTATTTGACATTTTTATTCGCTTTCAAAATAAATGTATAAACTGTTATTTCTTTCGTTTTATTTCAAACTTCTTAGAATTCTAAAATCTAAAACGACCCCATATATAAAAACAGATTTTTTTTTTTAATCTGGCAGCTTGATGCCTCCCCAAATCATATAAATTAAGATCATCTCAAAAATTGGGTATAAAAATAAATAATTTAAATGCAATATTTTTTTTTATTATTATTTTTGTATAAAACAATTTTTCTGGTTTGTGACAAGCTAATGGTTGTTTACTTTTTTTTGTTTCTTTACTAGCATAGATAAAGTAAGAAATTGAATACTAAAACAGTTTCCAACTGATGTTACAGTAGATTCCTAAATTTTTCAGCTGCCGGTAAGATTTATAGTTCCCAATCGCCAATATTTCCGACTAATAGTAATGTAGATTCCTACATTAGCAGCCATCGATAAAGAAAAACGTATTAAATGGGAAAAACTGGAAAATTTGGAAGTTAGCTCATCAGGGTCAGATTTCAATTTCTACACGGGACGAAGTTACAAAAAATCAATAGAAACTGAGTTTTAACCCTCACGTGTCTGAGTTCATTTTTTGACGTGCGTGCCTGAGCTGGGTCCGAGGGACCTAGCTGCTTAAATTCCATAAAAAACAAGATTTAATAGCAGGATATTCAATATTTTAATTCTAAATTATAATTGTAATATTTTGCAAATAAAATTGCAAAAAAATATTTAATCTTTTGACACTCTAAGAGTACATAAATAGCCCACAAAAAGTCGCGTCGTGACACCTTTTTCGACAGAGCGAATTTTTGAGTGTACAGTACAAAAAAAGGTAATTAATAAAAAAAGGTATTACTGGGTATTCTTAGGTTTTTGGGGTCACCTGATTACAAATCAGACGTCAGATTTGAAAAATTCAAAATGGCGGACGAATTTTCAAAAATTAAACACATTTGCTTGAAAATCGTTAATCGAGGGTTTTCGGGGTCGCTGATTGTGAATTTAAAGTCAGTTTTTCAAAATTCAAAATGGCCAATCCAATATGGCGGACAAATTTTCAAAAATTAAACATATTTGCTTGAAAATCATTACTCGGGGGTTTTTTGGGGTGGCTGATGAAGAATCCGGTGTCCGTTTTTCAAAATTCAAAATGGCGGATTCAATATAGAGGAAAAAATTTTTAAATAATCGTTCTGATTCGCTTGAAAATCGTTACTCGGGGGTTTTCAGAGTCACTGATTTTGAATCTGATCTTACTTTTTCAAAATTTAAAATGGCGGATCCAATATGGCGGACAGGAAAATAAAAAATTAATACAATTTACTAATACCAGATTCGTAATAAGCGACCTTGAAAACCCCTGAATAACGAGTTTCAATCAAAACCGTCAAATTTAAAATACCATATCCGCCATATTGGTTCCGACATTTTGAATTTTGAAAAAGTAAGATCAGATTTGTAATCAGCAACCCCAAAAACCCCCGTGTAACGAGTTTCAAGCGATACCGAACGATTTTTTAAAATTCTTCCGCAATATTGGATCCGCCATTTTGAATTTTGAAAAACGGAGACCGGATTCGTAATCAACGACCCCGAAAACCTCCGAGTAACGATTTTCAATCGAATATGTTGAAATACATGAAAAAATAGTTGTCTGGGTCCAAGGGACCCAGCTCAGGCAACTATATGTATACATAAAAGCTATAAAATAATGTATTAGAAAAAGTTTTACATAAAAAACTCTTTTTCTTTCTCTTTCAAATTTTTACCAACTTAAATAGGAGCTAAAAATATTCCCCACTTAAAGTGAGTGGGAAATATTTTAACAATTATATTCTTATTGTAAGAATATTTCCCATTTAATTTATGGAAAATTTTACCGTGTCATATTTTCAGATTTTTGTGCGTAACAAAATGCCGTTTTATTAAAGACAAAGTAAATATTTTATATATAATTTTTAAAAGATTTCACAAAGTTTTAACTAAAAATGGTAATTGATGATCCAATTAAAAATTTAACTGATATTTTTTAGATGGGAAAAATTACTAATTTTTATATCACCCGCTCGATGGACAATATGGTGGAGGAAGTCTAATTCTCATTTTTCGTTTGAACGTGATCGTCCATTTTCCTCTTTCTCTCTCCCTCTCCCTCTCTCTCTGGAGATTCGCGTTTATGGATAGTGGCGGCAAAACGTTCGCGTAATCTGATTTATTGTCGCAGAACGCGGCATGGCAAGAGCAGCAGTCGCGTGGTGATGGTTGCAACACCCTCAGTTTATGAAACTGGGTTGGCACAAGGCAGATGCTTTGTAACTGCTATATATCGTCGCTTCTGGAATTTCGCCATTATTGCCTGCCTGAAATGAATTCGAAAACGGCGTAAAAGTGAAGTACCTCACTGGACACACATAGTACCGACCACATTATCCCCTGTCCCAGGCTTCATTAAAAGACCAATTTATAACGCGAATTCCCTTGACATTTTATAACATGACTCGATGATGATAATTTTCAGTTGAATATTTAATTTTCCAACTTTTCTATATTAAAATATATATATTATATATTTTTTTTGTGCAAAATCATAGTTTGATAAAACTTCAATTGAAAGAATGCAAAATATTATCTGGTTTTATAACAATTAAATAAAATTATTTTAAAAAATACGTTAGTAGATAATAAACATTTTTAAAACAAGATTTTTTAGGGATTAAAATAAGGGACGTTCCATGTTAACCGGATCAGTGCTCTGTACATAATTGTATGGGATCAATTGAAGCGTTTAAGGTCTTAAAAAGTTCATCTCGAAGTACTTTAACATTTACAATATGGCCATTTTAAAAATCCAAAATGGCGGCCGAATTATGACACATTATATGGCTGAAATGTAGAAAATGTATAATTAAAACATTATTTAAGAAGCAAAAAATGTTCGAATTGGCATTAAATTGATCACCAACAGTGCTAGGGGTTTACAGAATCAAAAAATGCTGACACTTTTCAAAATTTTCAATAATACAAAATTACAGATCCAAAATGGAGGAATAGTTTTAAAAATATGACTCAATTTACTCGAAACTTAGGACTCGGGGGTTTTTGGGGTCGCTGATTACGAATCGGATAATAGTTTTCAAAAATTCAAAATGGCGGATTCAATATGGCGACTAAATTCCATAAAATTAATTAAATTCATTTGAAAATTGCCACTCGGGGGTTTTTGGGGTTGCTGATTACGAATCCGATAATAGTTTTCAAAAATTCAAAATGGCGGATCCAATATGGCGAACTGTTTTAAAAAAAATTACCCAATTCACTCGAAACTTGTTTTACACTCCCGAGTCACAAGTTTCGAGTGAATTGGGTAATTTTTTTTAAAACAGCCCATCCATATTGGATCCGCCATTTTGTATTTTTAAAATTGAGTACAGATTTGTAATCAGCGACCCCAAAAACCCCCGAGTCACAAGTTTCGAGTGAATTGAGTAATTTTTTTAAAAACAGTTCGCCATATTGGATCCGCCAATTTGAATTTTTGAAAACTATTATCGGATTCGTAATCAGCGAGCCCAAAAACCTCCGAGTGGCAATTTTCAAATGAATTTAATTAATTTTATGGAATTTAGTCGCCATATTGAATCCGCCATTTTGAATTTTTTAAAACTATTATTGGATTCATAATCAGCGACCCCAAAAACGCCCAAGTGGCAATTTTCAAGTGAATTTAATTAATTTTATAAATGTTAGTGGCCATATTAGATCCACCATTTTGAATTTGAAAACTGAGTTCAGATTTGTAATCAGCGACCCCAAAAACCCCCGAGTCCTAAGTTTCGAGTAAATTGAGTCATATTTTTAAAACTATTCCTCCATTTTGGATCTGCAATTTTGTATTATTGAAAATTTTGAAAAGTGTCAGCATTTTTTGATTCTGTAAACCCCTAGCACTGTTGGTGATCAATTTAATGCCAATTCGAACATTTTTTGCTTCTTAAATAATGTTTTAATTATACATTTTCTACATTTCAGCCATATAATGTGTCATAATTCGGCCGCCATTTTGGATTTTTAAAATGGCCTTATTTTAAATGTTAAAGTACTTCGAGATGAACATTTTAAGACCTTAAACGTTTCAATTGATCCCATACAATTATGTACAGAGCACTGATACAGTTGACATGGAACGTCCCATAAATTTCTTAACTTTTAAATTCATAGATAGTATAGTAAAATAATAAATTAAGGGTATGTGGGCAAAGGACGTTTTTTGTAGTTTGAAACTATCTCTGAAATAAAAGATGATTTCGGGTTAAAATTTTGGAGAAATGATTCAGTATGGTACAAGGAATCTCGCTGTTCTACTCATTTACTACAACTTAACGCAAAAATAATAAAAATAAAGCAATAAATAGTAAAATAATGTGTTTTATCATAGTTCATTCAGTGGCCACTCGCTCGAATTGGCGCTGTTTATTGGAGTACTGACACTCTCAAGCAACGTCTGTGTATGCGCCGCCATGTTTCTTTTCATTTTCGTTTAAAAATTAAACTTTTTAAACTTCATTTTTTAATAATTTAACTCAAAATTATGTATTTTTCGGAGAACAGTGAGATTCCTTGTACCCAAATCTATCATTCCTGAAAATTTTAGACAAAAATCTTTTCTCGTTTTAGAGTAAGATGTATACTACCAAAACACATTTTCCCATACTAGGTCACATGGGAGGTTCCCACATACCCTTAATTAAATATATTATTAATAAAGACGGTAAATATAATTTTAAAAATAAAAGTTGAGTTTTATTTCTGTCATATATATATAGAAACATGAGGTAAAATTCTAACCATATCAACATTGCAATTTACTTACTTTCTTTCCGTTTTTTTTTCCACTTTTTTTTTTCATTTAACAAGGTGGCTGGTTTTCTTCTTAAAAAGCGACTGATTCTTTTTTCTTTTTTACTTGTGCATTTTCACGGCTCCGCAGTTCTCTCCAACGAAGAAATTATCCACTATACTGTCCCGCGTCGCGTCATCTAATTACGAGTCCCTCGTAATTTTATTCTTTCCCGCGACGCTAGTCATCTAGGATTTTAATTTTAACTGTTTGCTTTTTTTTTTTTGCAGACAGTCAGATTTTCACATTAATTTCTGAAATATAAATATTTATTTATTTTAAATATATAACATAATTTTTTGAATTTTTTATTTCTAATTTATATTCTATTTAAGATTATTACATAAATATAAAGTACATAAAACACTTTTGAATAATTTTTAAAAATCTCGCGTCTATTGGGAATCGAACCCAGGACTCTAAGCTCGCGAGCCGTTTACTTATGCGACCACACAGCCACGTGGACTTACAGATTTTTTGCCTAACACTTTTTTAAAAATATTAATAATGTTCTACCAACTATTTGTGATAACAAAATAACATTATCTTAAAATTTTTACATTCAATAATAGTTTACAATCCTTTGAAATAATTTATTTCAAAAATAATCTAATGCATTTTTTAAAATTTTAATAAATTAATTAAATAACTACAAATAAGTTCATTGCAGAGAAACATTTGTAGAACTAGAATTAAATATATGAAATTTACGTGTACCTATATCTCTAATTTACATCCCTCACAGCACCAGATATCCTAGGATATTCCAAAAACATCCCTTGGATATCCTAGGGATACCCCAGAGATATCCTAAGGATACTTTAAGGATATCCAAAGTAGCGGCGGTTAGGATATCCTAGGGATATCCCAGGGATATCTAAGGATGTCCCTAGGACGTCCCAGGGATATCCTAATTATTTCCCCGGATATTATTAGGATATCCTGTGGATATCCTTAGAACGTCCCAAGGATATCCTCAGGACGTCCAATTACGTCCTAAGGTAACAGCCCAGATTTGAAAGATGATTGACAATCACGGGAAACCTATTTATATCAAAAAATCGCTATCTCAAATAGTCAAAATTTGAATCATAATGATATCCTAGGGAGATCTTAACGATATTTCTAGAATATTTTAACGATATACCAAGTTTATCCCAAGAATATCCCCACGATATCACTAGGATATCCCTGGAATATCCCTTGAATATCCGAGGGATATCCCTTGAATATCCTCAGGATATCCCAAAAATATCCTACGTAATGGCGGTTTGGATGTTCTGAGGATATCCTATGGACGTTTTCAGGATATCCTACATTAGTTTAGGATATCCTGTGGATATCCTCAGGATATCATTTTGTTGTGAGGGATCCTATTTGAAATTTTGCTTGGGAATTCTGATCAAACCTCTGTAATAAAAAATTATTACAAAAATTTATATAGAATATACATGATAATAAATAACAAAAAATAAAATACAATTAATTTAATATAAAGAAATATATTGAGAGGAAATTTTATGTCTTCCAATATAGGAACAACATTGAAGGAAGAAAGGAAATATATTTATATCACTGAAAGAGACTGAAAGAAAAGAAATAAATGATGAAAATCTCTCGAGCGTGTGGTGTTCGTGGGCGCATCGTGTAACAGAAACCACTGCGAATTATTTCCGCATTTTGTGTTCACAAGGACCTGCAAAGTCACGGAATTTTAACGAGTTTTGTGCAAAGTTGATAAAACCAAAAGAGACAAACGTCTAACTCTCATCGTGCTGTATCATTTTTACCACATCTTTTTCGCTTATACGCGCGTCCTTCATATATATTTCCCACACTGCTTTATTATATATTCTCATAAGAAAAATTATATCCTTGACAATTTTTACGTTTGAATTGAAAACAAAAAAGAATTCTTCAAAAAACCTAACAAAAAATTGAGATATATTTAAAATTACACTCGTGGCCAGATATATGCTTACGAATGTACATTCGATATTCTTATTTGAAAAAATGACTTTTTATGTAAATTGTTATTTATAATATTTTGTACATTAAAAATTGGAATAAGCATTTTCAACAAATTTTGACGTTCTAAAAATAAATTAACATGTGAACTTAAGGTTATGTATTATCAAAATCGTATTGCCGACGTATTAAATTTTACTCAAATATGAAATTTTTTAAAACAAAATATTATAATATACTGTATATAACTGTCAAAAATTCATCATCAACCGACCCAACATCAACAACAATTGAATCAACATTAACTGACCCAACATCAACAACAATTGAATCAATATTAACCGACCTATTATCAACAACTATCAAACCAACATCAACAACAACTGATTCAACATCAACCGACCCAAAATCAACAACTCTTGAATCAACATTAACCAACTTAACACCAACAACAATGGAATCAATATCAACAACAATTGAATCAACTGCAACCGATCCAACATCAACAGTAATTGAATCAACATCAACCGACCCAAAATCAACAACTCTTGAATCAACATTAACCAACTCAACATCAACAAAAATTGAATCAACTTCAACCGACCCAACATCAACAGCAATTGAATCAACATCAACCGACCCAAAATCAACAACTCTTGAATCAACATTAACCAACTCAACATCAACAAAAATTGAATCAACTTCAACCGACCCAACATCAACAGCAATTGAATCAACATCAACCGACCCAAAATCAACAACTCTTGAATCAACATTAACCAACTCAACATCAACAAAAATTGAATCAACTTCAACCGACCCAACATCAACAGCAATTGAATCAACATCAACCAACCCAAAATCATCAACAATTAAATCAATTATACCAAAAGGCAAAGGATTTTTATTCCTATTTGTATTTTCATTATTTTTAACTGTAGGTCCGTTCATGTTCGTATGTTAATTAATTTACATTTTAAATCTTATATTTATTAACCTTCCTAGAATATAAGTTAGTTGTAAATTTGGAATAATATTTCAATGGTAATAAAGTACTTAAGTTGGTTATGAATACTCTGTTAGAAAATTTATTTTAAATAAAATTCTGTTTCGTTTGACAATGACTAAAATCGTTTTGCTTGCATATTTAATTTTCTTTAAGTATTCAATTTTTAAAATAAACCTTCGAATAGTATATTAATACTTTGACACATAACAGGATTTTTTATACTATTTTTGAGTTCTCTATAAAAAATTTCAACTCAATCTGAAAATGTATTGCGAGAAAACTTGCAGAGAACATTTATAATTACATAATCTTAAAGATTGTATTGTTTTAATATTTATAGATTTTATAAAATTCGAAAAGTTAGGGAGAGTATACAATCTTTTTAGATTTATGGATCATTCTCTCAAAAAAGACAAATCACTCGTTCATGAAGTTTAAATAATAATAAAAATAATTTAAATTAATAAAAAATCGCTTCGCAAAAAACGTGTATTCAAAGTTTTTCAATGACGGGAGTTTTTAAGGCCATGTAAACATAAATATTTCAGGTAATTTGACATTTTTTGTTTCTCTTTGAAAAATTGAAGCACATAATCCTATGGCCAGCAGAATTTTTATTAATTAAAATTAGTTGAATTATTAATTTGTGTAACAACTTCGAGAACGGATGATTTGCCAATTCTGAGAGAATGGATTCTTAATTGTTATTGTTTTAGGCTAAAAAAAATTATTTGGTTCAAATAAAAAGTATTTTTATTAAAAACGAGATTTTCATTGTTCTGAATCATTGTAAACATTAATTTTTTGTTAATGAAAAAATATTTGACTTTTGGACTTAGAATATTAAATAATATATATATTATATATAAATAAATGAATAGTATTAAATAACTCATTATTCTCATTACACTTAAGTATTTAATTGATCAAAATATTTTATCAGCTTCAAATTTTTATACGAGTTGAAAAATAAAAAAAAAATTGATTTATTTAACAACTAATAAAAATGAAATATATACAGATATACGTTATATATTTCTACGACTTTTCATTGTTGATTTTAATGTAAAAATTGATAAAATGTTTAATTTTCTATTCGATATAAGAAAAACATGCTATACTTCAATAAAAATAATAAAATCATTTTTGTTTAAAAGTTTTTAGATAAAAAAAAACGAATTTAACGAGTTTCACAAAGTCATGTGTAATAAAATTGTTAAATTATATAGTGTTATCTGCGAATACCAATATGTATAAAAGAAAAAATTTCTTGATGTTTTAAACACTTTTCTTTTCTTCTTATAAACGTTACAAATTTACAAGTTCGTCAATATTGTTTCTGAAAAAAAAAAATTTGAAAAACATGAATTATTTGAAATCAATTTTATTTGTTGCTATCGTTAATGGTAAATATATATATAAAAATATTATATAAATATTATATTATTGGGAATAAAGAAGGTTCAGGTATTTTTTAACACTTAAAAAAATTACCTATCTTCTAATAAAAAAAAAATGAATACATTCTTTTAATCTACACGTTTAGTATCTAATATTAAAAATTTATATTTTTATCATTCGCAGGCTATGTTTTGTTTACAAAGGCAGAGAAAATACCATTTAGTAGCTTAAGCTATACTACACTTAAAGAACTTTGCGGCAATCAGTATATACAATATAATCTGTTAATTGATGCAGGCAAATTATCAAGAGAACTTATTAATAATTATGGAAATTGTACTGATACTACACATCAAGATAAAATCAAAAAATTAGTTGAATATATACTTCCTTGCTTTGACAATGAAACTACGCCAAATGAAAATGAATTGACACAAATTTATAGTAATATCACGGAAAAATTATGCATTAACTACGAAATTGGTAATTGTATAAAATGGTTTTTAAAAATATATTGTTACTTATTAGTATTAATAATTATTTATTAATGGAATATTATTTTTAATTATAATTTATGACAATGTGGACGCATAAATATTTGACAAAATACATTAGATATAATTAGAAAATATATAATATTCCTGACAAAATATTTCCATTTTATGTTCAATCAGTTTTGGCAAAGTATTATTACACAAGGCATATGCATTCCGAAATTTGTTTCCTTAACAATCACTTTTTGTCCGAATTTAAATTTCTACAGGGACGCATGATTATGTTCTAAAAATCATTAATTAGAATTTTCATTTTATAGAATTTCATTTGTCAATAATAATTTTTGAGATGAATTTTTATATGTTCGAATTAGTATTTTGCTGAATTTCCATATAACCGATTTTTCATATTACGGAATTTTTACCTACCTGAAAAATCATTTAACAGAATTTCTAATTGATAGAATTTTCATTTGTCCGAAATTGCAAATGGCCGAACAAACAGTCAATAGAAAGATTCGGCGCGATTTTTAAAATCAACCAATCAAAAATTATATATAAAATTGTGATTGGTTGATTTTCAAAATCGTGACGAAAAATTTCTGTCGATTGCTTGTTCAGCCATTTGCAATTTCGGACAAATAAAAATTCAATCAATGAGAAATTATGATAAATGATTATTAAGTAAAAATTCTGTAGTATTGAAAAATTGGTTATATGGAAATTTTATCAAATAATAATTCGAACAAATATGAAAATTCATCTAAAAGAAAATTCTATGCAATGAAATTCTACTCAATAAAAATTCTTTAAAAATGCCTATTATGTTAAAAGAAAATTCAAGCAAATAAAAATTCTAACAAATAAAAATTCTCTGAAGTGAATTTTCGGTTATATAAAAATTCTGTAATATAGCAAGTTGGTTCAATGAAAATTTAGCAAAATACTAATTCGAACAAATAAAAATTCGGCTCAAAAATTATTATGACAATTGAAATTCCATAAAATGAAAATTCTAACTCAAGAAAAAAATTCTTTTCGGATCATTCTACATCGATCTGTTTCAGTCAAATGCTTAATATTTTAATCTTTTTAAATCCTCAAAATTTCATTCCGTATAAATCTGAATTAACCCGTTTATTCAAGGAAATAGGATTGATTCGGAATGAAAGAACCCCGCACCATATACATATGGGAATTTGGGGTCCGGTGAAATTTCTTGCAACTTTGTAATTTTGTAGTTTTTGACCTCCTGAACAAAAAATGTAAATGACAAAATTCCAAAAAATGGAAAGATTTTTTTAAAAATTAAGGTTTAAGGTTA
Source organism: Leptopilina boulardi (assembly GCF_019393585.1). Lineage (NCBI taxonomy): Eukaryota > Metazoa > Arthropoda > Insecta > Hymenoptera > Figitidae > Leptopilina > Leptopilina boulardi. The sequence continues at coordinate 596,713 of NW_026137921.1, forward strand.
AAAAATAGTGTTAAAAGCGAAAAAAATGAGTAAAACCAAAAGAACTAAATAAACTTTTTTAAAATTCGTAACTCGGGGGTTTTCGGGGTCACTGATTACGAATTCGATGTCAATTTTTAAAAATCCAAATTGGCCGACCAATTTTTCAAAATGCATCGAATTGACTTGAATCTCGTTACTCGGGGGTTTTCTGGGTCGCTGATTCACTTAAAACTTGTTACTTGACGACTTTTTAAGCCTCGGTGAAAATTGACATCGAATTCGTAATCAGCGACCCAGAAAACCCCCGAATAACGAGATTTAAGTCAATTCGATGCATTTTGAAAAATTGGTCGGCCAATTTGGATTTTTAAAAATTGACATCGAATTCGTAATCAGCGACCCCGAAAACCCCCGAGTTACGAATTTTAAAAAAGTTTATTTAGTTCTTTTGGTTTTACTCATTTTTTTCGCTTTTAACACTATTTTTTAAACTTAAACCTTAATTTTTAAAAAAATCTTTTTATTTTTTGGAATTTTGCCATTTACATTTTTTGTTCAGGAGGTCAAAAACTACAAAATTACAAAGTTGCAAGAAATTTCACCGGACCCCAAATTCCCATATGTATATGGTGCGGGGTTCTATCGGGATTTGAAAGGATTAAAAAGTTTCGAAATGAAACAAATTGATTCGGAACGAAAAAAACAAAATTGAAAAGAATTAAAATTCAGCTTCAAAATGAAATAATGGATTGATTGGGAAAAAATATTTTGTTAAGTTACATTAAAATTTAGATTTGGATAGAAACTATATACTTATTAATACTTATTAATATATTAAAATTGATTGAAATTTATTCCAAAATTTTTGTCGTGTATTCAAAATGTCCAAACCAACATGGTAAAAAAAATTTATTAAATAATTAGATTCGTTTGAAACTTGTAAATTTTAGAGGTATTTAAAGTTGATGATTAAAAATTGAATATCAGTTTTGTAATCAATGAAAATTTTATTATATATAATAATAAAATTTGAGAAAATATATCTAGAATCAATTTTGGGGAATATTGATGTATTTTGTAAAATCCGCAATAGAATTGATTTGCGTCATTGTACATTATTGGAAAATTAATTCTTTCCAGTCAATTTTTTGGAAAACAATAAAAAATGCATTAAATCCGATAATGAAGAATTTATGAAATGTTTGTCGAAAAATGTTGATGAAAATAAACTTGAATCTGACAATTTCTATCAGATGCTGGCATTGACTCTTTCAAAAACGGATTGCAAGTATGTTAAATATTTAATTATTGACAGTTGTAAATTTTTATTTATTTCATTTAATTTATTACAATCAATTATTTTATTTACAGCTTTTTTAAAAATATGTACAATTGTATAGTGAATTCATTTAACGACAATTGTAAGTCTGAGGCTAAAATCTTTAAAATAATTTTATCTAAATTTGCCTTGAATTTAAAGTGTGCCAAATAAAAAGAATTTGTTTTTATTTTTGTTACACTTAAATTTATGATTATTACAATATATATTATTACTCTTCTTTAAAATTACACTTTACAATTTTATTTTATGTATAAAGTGAAAATTATTGTTTATGTTTGAAATGAAAATAATTCTTTTAATAATACTGTATTGTTGTTATATTTGTAATTTTTGTGTTTGAAATCATGATTTAATAATAAAAAATTTCATGACAATTTCACTTGTTTTTTATTTAAAAATGAAAACATAAAAATTTTATAGAGAAAATATTTTTATTGTTTCAAGATAAAATTAAATATTCTTAAAATTATTTTGAAATTTTTTAAACTTTTTTATAATAACTTGTAGAATAAATATATTTGTCAAATATTTGATAAAATATTTCATTTACTAGATTTACAGTAAAAAAAAATTCTAGTTCTATAAGTGTATAAATTTATTAAGAATTCTCTAAAAATACGTAGAGATAAACACCAAAATAATGAAAAAAAATTTTGAATTAACTTTCTGTCATAATATTGAGAAAAATTTTATCATGAATTTCATTTTGAAAAATGTCAAACTTTAAAATTTTTAATTTTTTAAAATACTGCTTCATTTAAAATCTAAATTATTTGTTTATATTTGAAATTGTTTTTCTAGAACAAAATATTATGTATCTGTTATTATTGTAATCTTTGTGTTTGAAATCATGGTTGAAAAATAAAATTTTTTTATCAGCTTTATGTTTTTATTGAAAAAAATATAAATATAAAAAATTTATGACGAAATATTTCTTTGAATTGCAATCATTTCTGTTTTTAAGATAAAATATTTTTAAAAAATTAATTTTTATTATATTTTTAAATGTTTAATACATAAAAGTAAAAAATACATAAAAAAATACATAAAAGTACGTAGTATAAAAAAAACAAAAATATTTTTAACAAATTTAAAAATTAAAAAATTTTTTAAAATTCCGAAAATATTGAAAAAATTGTTTGCCTACGATCGGACAAGGCTTAAAATTTTCATAAAATAAGGAAGTAGTTTTTTTTGAAAAAAATTGATCAGTACGTCAATTGAGAAAAATGACTTTTTATCTTTAAAACTTAAAAATTTGAAAAAAAATTCGATTTTTTTTAAATACATTTAAAAATACACATTTTGAAAAAAAAAAATTTTTAAATTGATGCATTTTGAAGGAAGTTATGAGCATTCAAAAATTAAAAGTCATTAAAATTCTGAAATTTTGAAAAATTCATATCTCGAAAACGGCTTGCTAAAAAAAATTTGAAAAAAATTATGAAAGCTATGTCTCAATTAGTACTAAAAGAAAAGAGAGTTTAAAAAAAATCGGAGATGCAATTGCAGATGGACTTCGAATTTGAGTATTAATAAATAAAAAACATCACTTCGAATAAAAAAAAAATCGCAAGGAGTAGGGGAGGTAAAATAAGGGGAGGTAAGAAGGTGTAAAGAAGTAAAGTAAGATGGTGCAGGTGTTTACAACTACAAATTTCATAATCATGAATTTATTTACAGTTATTGCAATCGATTTCGTAGTCCAATCAATTCAAAGAGGGTTAAATTATATCTACAAAAAAAATAAACATACTAATTTTTTAATAAAAAAAATAGAATAATATTTCTTTCATAAACAAAATAACCAGGGTTTTGAACATTACCTAAAATATATAGAAAACAATTTGTTATTATACTCAATAACACAGCCAAACAAAAAAAAAGTGCCCGGGTTGGGACATCAAAGTATCCCCCCCAAGTATCAAATATCCCCTTATCCCCATGTATTTTAGGCCGCTGAACACGAATCTGAAGTCCGTTTTGCTCCTGCGCATATGTACGTTTCTTCCTAACCTCAAAAAAGCATTTCACATTTTTGGTGGGATACGATTTTTTTTTAAATTGATGGATTTATATGAAATTGAGTATTTAGGGGTATTTGAGGTCGCTGATTACGAATCTGATGTCAGATTTTAAAAATTCAAAATGGCGGATCCAATATGGCGAAAAAATTGTTGTATTTTTATAGAATTTGTTACTTGGAGGTTTTAGGGGCCGCTCATTACGAATCTGAAGTTATCTTTTCAACATTCAAAATGGTGGATCCAATATGTCGGACGAAAAAATAAAAATCATTCGGATCGGCTTGAAAATTGTCAATCGGGGGTTTTTTGGGGTCACTGATTAAAAATCTGAAGTAAGTTTTTCAAAATTCAAAATGGCTGATCCAATTAAATATGGAGGACGAATTTTTTAAAAAAATGTTGAATTTTTATGAAACTTGAAATAAACTCAACCTGGACCGTCGGCATTAGCATTACCCGATGAGGTTGAGTTTATTTCAAGTTTTATAAAAATCCAACAATTTTTTAAAAATTCGTCCTTCATATTGGATCCGCCATTTTGAATTTTGAAAAACTGACTTCAGATTCTTAATTAGCGACCCTAAAAACCCCCGAGTAACGATTTTCAAGCCGATCCGAATGATTTTTATTTTTTCGTCCGACATATTGGATCCACCATTTTGAATGTTGAAAAGATAACTTCAGATTCGTAATGAGCGGCCCCTAAAACCTCCAAGTAACAAATTCTATAAAAATCTAAGAATTAAAAAAAAAAAATTTCTAAAAAAAATCATTTTTTTCAAAAATTTGTCCGACATATGGATCCGCCATTTTGAATTTTTTAAATCTGACTACAGATTCGTAATCAGCGACCTCAAATACCCCTAAATACTCAGTTGCATATAAATCCATCAATTTAAAAAAAAATCGTATACCATCAAAAATGTGAAATATTTTTTGAGGTTAGGAAGAAACGTACACGTGCAGGAGAAAAACGGACTTCAGATTCGTGTTCAGCGGCCCAAAATACATGGGGATAGGGTACTTTGACCTCCTAACTCGGGCACTTTTTTTTGTGTGGCTGTGTAATCTTTACGAATTAATTAATTATTAGGAATAAAATATTTTTCATTAATATAATGATAATTATTATGTATGATGTTTATAAAATTGTCAAAAAAAATTTCCCTATTCTATTAATTTTGTTGTTTTTAGAATTTTTGGAACACTAGCGCCCTTGTGAGAAGTGGAAGAAATCGGAAATACGTTGTTTGTATTACTTTTTTTCCGATCGCTATCAGCTCTCATATATGCGATGGCCGATTGTAGAATCAGCGTTTTCTTTAAGAAGTGTGTCATTGGCATAAATGACACAACCTCTTCTCTAAACATCAGTAGGCCCACGCCCCTCTTATTCATCATTGTCACATCATTGTTAACCATTCAGTCTAAAGTTGCTGTCACGTGGGGACGGAGGGAATTGACTTTGTTCTACCTTTGATTTGTTCAAACTTTAGTTCATTTTTAGCCAAGTTCTGTGTTGTGAATTCATATGATCTGTTCTGATTTTGAAAGCAACTTCTTAACCTTTTTTTTAAACCGTTTGTTCTACCACGTGCTCTCCGAAGTGTTCTTCGAAGTTTGTTCTAATCCTGATTTTTTCTGAGTTTTGTCCTATAAGCAAGTGTGACTTCTACCCTCGCTCATCGTAACCTTTTTGTGAAATATCCAAATTTTTTGTATCGCCCTGAGGACCCATTTTATTCTGTTCCGTGTGACTTTTCATGAATTTTACTGGTTTTATCTGATTGTGAGTTCGAAGTGACTCACTCTTATCGTGCTGTGATCTCTGCTGTTTATAATGCTTTGTGGAACTATGTAAACATCTTTTGTATATCTGCGGTGTCACCTTGCAGTGTTATGGTCTTCGACAGTTTAATATCTTAACTGTATACCACTTGTTCAAGGATTAAGTATATTTAAGGTGTTTGAAACCCGGTGCTGACATTTTCCCGCCTTACAAGTACAATTGATATTTCTCACTCAATCTGAGTTTGTTTCTCATTGTTTTACCCAGAGGGAGCTTGACTTCAGTAGTCTTACTTTAACCTTTCATTGTTATATTTTTCTGATTGAAAGTTAGAAATTGTTATTAGGATCAATTAAGGATCACTGGATTCCGTTAAGCTCATATTCACACTCTCTGCTTACGGCTGGTTTCCAAGTTGGGCTACAGTACTCTTCGGATTATAATTATGATCAGCTGTCGACGAGTTCTATTTTCTTCTTTCAATTGGTTGTTCTGACTCATTGTATTATCAAGAAGTCATATAAGAAAGAAGAAGAAGAAGATTGTTAACCATTGTTAACTGATAAAAATTATGAAAACGATCGACAAACGTAATTAAATTGTTGATAGAATAATATAGTACATTTATTTTTCAAAATTAATTTATTATATATTGTACTAACACAATATCGACGCATTCAAAAAGTAAGTTTTTAATTTTACGACTTTTCTGAAATTTGACATAAGCTGATTTTTCTAGGTTAGGAATATTAATTTGAAATGTTCAGGAAAGTTTATGTATGCATAATTTTTGCACATCCACGAATTTTTACATGTAAATAATCTTCGTGAGCGAAAATTTTGTGGAGAACACAAAAATAGTATAAGAGTTAGATGTGACTGAACACGAATTCAATGTCAGATTTTCAAAATTCAAAATGGCGTATCCAATATATTTGCACAGAAAATTAAAAGGCATTAAAATAAGCTGCAACGCTTATTATTTTAATCCAATTTTGCTTATTTTAATCCATTTTGGTATTAAAATAAGCAAAATTTGATTAAAATAATAAGCGTTGCAGCTTATTTTAATGCCTTTTAATTTTCTGTGTGACGATTTTTTTAAAAATTGATTGTATTTGCTTGTAATTTGTTACTTGAGGGTTTTTGGGGTCGCTGAACACGAATTCGATGACAGATTTTTAAAATTCATAATAGATTCAATATGGCGGACGATTTTATTAAATATCGAAGAATTTATTGCCATTTTAAATTTTCAAAATGGGTTTTAAAGGGGAGGAATAGCACTTTCAGATACAATATTGACCTTTTGGAAAAAAATTATCTCTTGATGTTTGCATGTCCTCAAATGTCGTTAAAAAACGGGTTTTCTGCACTTTAAGGTTAGAATAACTCGAAAACCTGACGTGCATTGTCAATTTTGAGTCCGAATTCGGATTCAACACGTCTAAAACCTTCGGGAAAGTGTTGTCTGATTCTTGGAAAGTAAATTGAATCCAATTTTGTTGGACTGTGTAATTTGTCAAAAAATTGCATGTTTCTGGTTATGATTGAAATCGTATTCTCGTTTTATTAAATTTTTTTCAAATATTTAATTTTTTAAAATTATATTTTTTATTATTTTTTTTATAGAATATTAATACTCTGTCACATAACAGCGATTCTTTATACTATTTTTGAGTTCTCTACAAAATTTTAGCTTAATTTATAAAATATTTTGCGAAAAATTTACAAAGAATATTAACATATAAAATCACAAAAAAAAATGGTAAAAGTATCCGTGCTGTGTAGGAATCGTGACATACACACACACACACTATATTTGAACACTTATTTCTTTTATATCGAAATAAATAAATTATATAGTTAAAAAATTATTCTAATTTTTATTTTCAATTAATTAAATTCTTTGTTTATATTTTTAAGGTTTTACAAGATTGAAAATTTAGAAGTAAAAATATACAATCGGAAAAATGGAATCTATCTCATCTGAATATTTCTCAACCAATGCAGATCTATTTGAGAATGATGAACTTTGCGATTTTACATTCATTGTAGGCAATGAAAAATTTATGGTTCACACACAAATTCTAGCTTCAAAATCGTCAGTATTTCTTGCTATGTTTACAATTGATATGAAAGAAGCTCAAACACGTGAAACTACTATTACTGATATTGATTCCAAGGTATTTAAAGAATTTTTAAGGTATATTTACACAAACTCAGTAGAGAAACTGCAAGATTATCATTATGAACTGTACATAGTTGCTGATAAGTACAACATACCAAAATTAAAATATTTATGTTCTAATTCAATAAAAAACAGTGTAGATGTTGCAAACGTCACAAAAATACTTTCATTAGCTGATCAGTACCAAGACGTTTCTTTAATGCTACGTATGACTTCCTTTATTCCATTCAATATTAAAGAAATTATAAACTCTAAAGAATACAAAAATTGGTACCCAAATGCATCACCTAAATTATTACATTTCATCTTGGAACAATGTACATACCACATTTCAAATAAATTTTAATTTATTCTTAATTATTTGCATATTTTTAAATGATATCCTTTTTGAAATTTTTTTATTTATTTTATACATATTCTGTATTTATGAAAAAAAAAACCTTAATAAGGAAGTGTTCGAAGCTGATAGACGAGAAAATAAATATTATTACTAACCAAAATAACAGTACAAAGCCTTTTCATTAAAAAATTAATTTACAAGTTAGTATTGCAAAAAAAGAAAATATCTCCATCAAAATTATTATTAATACAAAAACTCACAAGAGGATTTTTCAAAATATTTAAATTGCTATCGGCACAATGTCTAAGGGAATATACAAGTGGGAATAAAAATTGCAAATCGAACACAAAATGTCATGCGTGTATATCGACATTTGAGAATATTTTGACGAAAGAAACTTTGACACATTAGTCGTGCGGTTTCTGCGTATCCTTTTGATTTCCTGTCAGGAATATTGATGTTATATTGAATTCGTATACATATATATATACATATAAAGGTTCAGTAGTGAAAGTGATTTAATAGCAAAAAGGAAGCAGAATATGAAGATCACAAATTCGAGGGGTAAAAAGTCTTCCGTTATAGAAGTATGATAAGGAAATCTTGTCATAAATTCTTCCAATCATCGACAAATGTTTCCAATTTCAAGACGAACTATATGAAATCAACATCGGCTCTCTTACATCCGGATTTTTAATAAGACACTGAATGTGGAAAAAATATAAAGACTATTACATTTTCTCGCTTCGATTCATTATTATTTTATATTATGAAAAATTCCTCTCACAAACACGACGAAGAATCTTGAATTTCCTTTTCATTTCACAAGTTTAATTTCATTTCTCAATTTTAAATTCCTTGAATTTATATACGTAATGAATGATTGTATAAATCACTCTCTTGTTGAAAAAAAAAAATTATAAAAAATCTTTTACATATCTATTACACTTAAAATAAAGAATTTTAATTTAAATAAAAGTCTATAGTGCGTCGTTCCACGGTGAAAGGGACCTTAGCTGCAAAAAAATTAATTTTGAGTTATTTATATCATACTATCCTATTTGAGTTGCTCTTTCACATTTAAAAATAAAAAATAATTTTTACTTATAGATTTTTTTGTTATCATTGTTCAAACATGAGCTTGTTGATAGTTAATACGTTATTATTCAGAAAAGCAGCCCCACCACTTTCCACTACTACTACACTGGCAACGTAAGTACAATTCGTGTGCTTCGTGTAAAACGGACAAATTTCAATGTGTGGGGCTGAATTAAGGCACTCTCACAGCTTTTTGGTTGCCTGCCTGCCTGCAGGTTACCATGGCAACGTACGAGTGTGAGTGAGACAGAAAATTTGAATATTCAAATTTTTAAATTTTCTGTCGCACTCACTCTCATGCGTTGCCATGGTAACCTGCAGGCAGCCAAAAAGGTATGAGAGTGCCTTTTCAGTGGAGCGTCTCCACCAATTCGAGTGACTCTACTTCAAATGCTTTTCCTGTAAAATTCGTCTACTGCAGCTAAGGTCCCTTTCACCGTGGAACGACACATATATAAAACTTCCGAATACAAATAAATTAATTAATTAAAATCTTATTTTAAAAAATCTTGTACACTGTTTAAATTATGCAGGTAAATACCCTATATTGCAATAGTAAACCAAACGAATACGATGGAACACGAGCACATTGCTGGGTTAGTGGAAAAAAAGGACACGTCGGATTTTCGTTGAAAAAGAGGACACGTCGCGTTTGAGTTAAAGAAAAGGACACGTCGAATTTTATATTTTTTTAAGAAAATTTAAGTTGGTAACACTTTTTTTGAGGTTGACATTTAAATATTTATTTATTTATCACTTAACTGAAATAAATTATATTGGTTAGAATGGTTAAAAATTAAATTATAATATTGAACATTTAACCTTGTAATTCTAACTTAATTAATATTTTTGTTTATAATACAATTTTCAGTTTTCGCTAAGTTACAAAAATTAAAATTATAATTCTCCTTATTAAAAGATGAAAGATGTATATGCAGCAAAAAATTTATAACTTCAAAAATTTTTCGGGTCGTTTATGTGTAAATTGATAAAAAAATATTTTGATTGTAGGAAATAAAACTTCAATATAAAAGACAAATAATTACATCATAAAATTATTTCATTTTATGATGTAATTATTTGTCTTTTATATTATTATTAAATAATAATAAAAATTGTTATTTCATTTTATGATGTAATTATTTGTCTTTTATATTTAAGGCCATGTTCTTTTGCTATCACTTTGCGCGCTTTTTTTGAAATACAAAATTATTAAGTTTTTAAAGCAATAAAAAAGTGTAAAGAAACTAACGAAATAACTTAAAATTAAAAGTTACTATTAAAATAGTAACTAAGTTACGTTACAAGTTACTTTTAAAAAAAGTAACTTAGTTACGTTATAAGTTACAAGTAAAGTAACTTTTTCAGTAACTTAGTTAGTAATAACTAGTTACTACCCAACACTGATATGCATTTATAGCCTATATATTAACATGACCTCAAACTATCAAGTTGTTTTTAACTACACATAAAATTATAAAGTAAATATTAAATTATTTTGCCTAAAAATTTGTTGTTAAATAATAATTATTTCATTTTTTATATTTTTTGTTTATAGTTGATGAACAATTGTTATTGTTTTTTTTATGGTTTTTTAATAATATTTAATTTAATAAATTAATTTAATTTAATTCTTTTTCAAAGAGAAAAATGAGCCATTGTTTATAAAAATTGGATAAAAATTACAATTGTTCACCAACTTTTAAGAAAAAAAACACAAAATATTTATTAATTGTTATTTAACAATAAATTTGAACTGAAATTAATTTTTTTTTGTAAATTGTACGAATCCTTCTAATTTGGGTGAAATCAATTTTAAATATATATTTTTAGTTCTGTTAAAAAGTACATTTTAGTTTGAGTTTATCATAATGGGTTGAACCTCCTTAAACATATTTGACTGTATACACCGAGAAAAAAAATTTCTTTAATTTAAAGTACATAATCAATTTCTTCAACAAATTTTTCTTTGATTCAAAAAAAAAAATTATCTTCGTTTCAAAGTTTTTAAAAAATTTTTTTGAATCAAAAAAACTTTCTTTAAAATTAAGAAGCTTCTTTTATTTGAAAGAAAATTTTATTTTAAAAGAAAGAAAACAAGTCAAAGAAACTGATTTCTTTAAATCAAAGAAATATATTCTCTGGGTGTAGCAAAGATGTACTAAGTTTGAATGGTTCAACTAAAAAATATCTTTTTCTCAGTGTAGAAAAAATAGGATTTTCTTTAGAAATATAGAAAGAAATTAAAAATTAAAATAAATAATTTAATAAAATATGAAAAAAATGTCAGGATTAAAAATCAAAAATTTGAAAAAAGAATATAGTTACAAATTTCATATATATATCATATTTTTAAAACAACCCCTTTTAGGATAGACTAGAGTAGAGTTTGTGATTTATCATCACGAAGAATCTCGTTTTCCCTACGGATTTTCTTTCCAGTTTATTTTCTAGCATTATTATGGCTTATACTCTTCTCTGTTTCTAGTGATTCCCTGAGTGCTATTTACACAATGTCTTCTTTCTTTTTTTTTTTTTTTTGTCTTATTATGTATTCATGTAATTTACAGAGTTCAATATATAGAATCTATATATTTCATCAATATTTTTATTTTGCTTATTACACAAAAAGAAAGTGAACATATTGTATCTTTTTTATTGTTTCATTTTTATAAATAAAATAGAAATTTGTTTATACAGGAAAAATATGTCAAAATTTAGGGTACGAGGAGGGGATTGAACACAAGTTGAAGAAAATCTTAAAATCACCCTTCCAGGGAAAAAAAAAATATAATGTTATTAAAATTAAAATTTTAATTTATGAGAAAAAATATCCAGTCAGTGAGAAAGTCTAAAAGATTTACGAGGCAACATACAATAATTCAAAGGGGCGCACGCGAAGAAGTGACTCCTTAAAAATTATTAAGTTACATGCGGAGGAAAAGCATAGCAGATTGGCGAGCTCGAAGGAAAGCCGTCAAGATGAAGGATTAAAGAGGAGGGATTAAATGAAGGAACTCGTTGTAATTAGATCAAAAAAAAATCTCCAGGCAAAGCAAACATTTTTTTAAAGCTCAGCTAATATAAACAAAAAAAAAAAAAATTTAAATAATAATAATACAACTGAATATTTATTAAATATTCTATTAAATAAAATCTATGTTGCCTAAAGATGTGATACCAGAAGTATTAAATGTGTGCACTAAACTAAAAATTTTCAAAAAATATTAACTCTTTTAAAGGTTCTATTTATCTTTATGTTTGACTGTCACGGTGCGCCAGAAGGTGGTTTAAATAAAAATGAATTGGCACTTAAAAATTTTTTTTGATTATGATTCTTAGATGAATAACAAACATTTCTCAATAGTTTTTAAAATCAGTTTACGTGCCCGATTGAAATAAAATTGAGTTTTTATATAAAAACAGTGTTTTATGGGGAATCAGAATTTATTTAATCTAATAAATACTGTAATAAATGATAAAATAATTACATATTTTCAATTTTACATATAAATAATTATATTTCTGTAGTGTTTGTGTCCGATTTAAAAAAATTAAATTATAATGTTAAAAGAACGATTTTAAGAGTGACAAAATTTATTTAAGAGAGTCGAATGGTCTCTGAAATTTTTTGGCAAGAAGAGACCTTTAATTATCGCTCTATAAAAACGGCACTAAACGTGAAAATGATAAACATTGATTTTAAAATACTTTCTTCTCGAAAGACGGACACTTTTTACAAAAGCAGCTAGAGATCCTTATCTTATATAAATTTCCTAAATCCTAAAGATTATACGAATCCATACAAAAACACAATTGCAAAACAAAAAGTAATATAATGAGGGGTTCATTACCTCCTGCCGCCGTCAGATAGCAGCAGCATGCAGGGCGCACAAAGTCGCAGCTGTTATTAGATTACTTTTCTACTTTTTGTTTTGCAACCATGTTTTTCTATGAATTCGTACAGATTTTTGAATTTAGGAAATTTATAAGATGAGGATTTTGGCTGATTTTGTTAAGTGTTCGTGTTACGAGAAAAAAGTATTTTAAAATCAATACTATTTAACGTTCAGAGCGATAATTAAAGCTCTCTTCTTGCCAAAAAATTTCAGATACCGTTCGACACTCTTAATGCATAAATATAAAAACGAAACAAGAAAATAACTTCATTGTTAATTTTATATGAACCCAAATCTAAAACATCTATTATCTATACGCATATAAGTATACATTAAATAAATTCTGGTTCCTCATAAAACACTATTTTTAAATATTTAAAACTCAATTTGTTTTAAATTGGGCACGTAAGTTGATTTTAAAACCTATTGAGAAAAGTTTTTTATTCATCTTAGAACCATAATCAAAAAGAATTTTTAAGTGACAATTCATTTTTATTTAAACCTCCTTCTGGTGCCTTAAAAATAAACTGAGTTTGGATTAAACATAATAGAGTTGAACTAAAAATATCGTTTTCTCAGTGTAGATTCTAAGCAAAATTATAAATGAAATTTATTATTAATTTATTAATTGAAGATAAGAGTAAAATGGAGAAAATTATCTTTGAAAGATAAAGGAGACAGAGAATAATTAGAGATCACTAATGAGACTATACCATATAATGATCATGAATCATCAAAATCGCGCTTTAGATTTTCAGATATAGAGTAAAGGTTTTGGCAGTAGTAGAGAGCATCGAGTTTTCCCTGGAGGCACGTTTCCGGTAGGTAACCGTTAAAAGGGACATTCTGAGTGTGGTGTAGGGCCTGTTTCATACAAATGGGTCTCCGGAGAATTCGATCAGGGCGAAATTCGCCCCCAGGAGATGCTTAACGCTTTGGTGGAAAAGCATCACAATCGATCGCATTCGATCATCGACTCTATATACGTCCATCTGTTTCTCTCTTTCTCTCTATATCTCTTTCTCTCTCTCTCTCTATCTCTCTATATCTCTCTCTACATGTTCGTTAATACCAACTATTATTCAAACCGCTACACACTGTGACTGATTTTCCAACTTTACATCTGTTATCGCTTTTTCAAACCAGAATGGTACAGAGTTGATAATCTTGTTAACATGCAGCATCAGTACATTACTCTCATAAAAAGATTACCTTTCCACTTTATATTGTTTCAGCAAACAAATTTTATGTGTTTTTCATTTCAAAATCTGTAGTGCATCATTATTTGGTAAAGCAAATGATGGTGAATAATTATTACCATTGTGTAAAAAGTATTTTTTTAAAAAATAATTTTCTATATATATTACACCTTTTAGAACAATAGGGTGGTCTAATTGTAAGAAAAAAATTGAAAATTCTTTTACTCTCATACCCACAAAATCGGCGTTTAGCCCCTTGAAAGTCGATGGCCCAAATATGTCCAAAAAAAATCGTGCCACCTTTGTGATTTTGGATATGGGTGATTCTCCAGAAACAGGTCACTTTTGATTCTTTGATTAATTAGTTAATAAATATTATCTAGAATTGGTTTATTTTTTTTTTAATTTCTTCATTTTAATGATCTTTAATAAACTCATTATCAATATAATGATATTTTACTTCCCAAAATTTAATTTGTCATCTGAAATATGCTAAAAATATACTTTTGCTCGTTCCACACATGGATTTTGCTATTTTTGAATAAGATTTTTGACATTAAAATTAAAAAAATAAAATTTGTCATTATAGTCATTTTAAAGTATGGCTGAAAAACTGTTATTCCCTAAAAGGGTTTTTAATTTTTCGTCCATTTAAATAAAAAAATGTTTATTTATAATGTTTCTTCGTAAATTTTTTTCTGGATCCGGAGTTGAGAATTTGACTAGTTTTTCGAGGTTTTGCTTGTTATTTTCATTGTAACTAAAGCAATTTTTTGATAAATATGTGTAAAAATCCCAATTGAATAAAAATCAACGGTACTAATTAACTAATTAACTTTTAAATTTATATTATTAAACAATACAATTTGCGTATTTTTATTATGTCTCAACTCCGAACCTGTTTAAAACAATCGTTTTTCAAAATACACTACCGTCCGAAATTGTGCGAACTCTGCTTTTTCAACAACTATAAAACTGTTCAAATCTTCAAAAATATTAAAACTAAAATTTTTTCCTCTTTATTTTATTAAAGCTAATAAAATTCTGAAAGAAATGACACCTTGACAAAGAGAATATGTTAATTTTTCAATTAGATATCTAAGAAAAACCCAATTTTCAATGTTTTTACTATTTTTTTTATTTCTCTGGCAAAAATTAATATTTTTAAACGTTCTTAGGCTCATTGAAATCGTATTTTGTTATGCAATTCAAATTATATAAAACAATTCATGTACACATTCTTTGCTAGCGTATGCAAACCGTGAAAGTTGGCTCATAAAATGTCAAAAAATTGTGATTAATATTTATATGACAAAAAATGATCAGTAAAATGTATAAATCTTAAATTTACTTACATAAATCAGAGAAGTTTAGAATGATATATTTACTTGATTTTTAAACATTATATTTTATTGTAGAATTAAATTTAAATTTTTTGACATTTTATGAGCCAACTTTCACGGTTTGCATACGCTAGGGAAGAATGTGTACATGAATTGTTTTATATAATTTGAATTGCATAACAAAATACGATTTCAATGAGCCTAAGAACGTTTAAAAATATTAATTTTTGCCAGAGAAATAAAAAAAATAGTAAAAACATTGAAAATTGGGTTTTTCTTAGATATCTAATTGAAAAATTAACATATTCTCTTTGTCAGGGTGTCATTTCTTTCAGAATTTTATTAGCTTTAATAAAATAAAGAGGAAAAAATTTTAGTTTTAATATTTTTGAAGATTTGAACAGTTTTATAGTTGTTGAAAAAGCAGAGTTCGCACAATTTCGGACGGTAGTGTAATTTTGAATTTCAACCTATAGTATCGATAAAAGTAATAAAATTGTATAAAATCCCTAAAGGATTTTTTATTTAGTCCTTAATTAACAAAGTAATTAATGTTTTTCATTTGTTTCTCAACTCCAGCTCTCTCAACTCCGGCCCCCGAAATTTTATTGAGCATGCGCAAGTTTCGCGCGAGCAGAAACGACACTCAACTACAGGGCCGTCATTCAGCTTTTCAGTTCCCTTGCGTTTAAGAAACTTAATTTTTTTTCTCTATTTTTATAAAAAAAAGCCGAGATAAATTTCTACAAAACAATTAATTTTTGCAAAGAAATTATTGTTTTGTTCTCGAAAAATTAAATATTAAAAATTTAATTACATGTCTGCGCAAAAACAATGGTGCCTGGGGCCCCGGCCGCCCTTGCTACGCTATTGCGCTGAAAGTACTACAATACATATTTATCGTTAAAATTACATTAAAAACGGTTTTTAAGCTCAAATATTTATTAGAATCACTTGTTCCAATCATAATTAATAAAATGGATGCAATAAACATGTATTTTTAAATAATTTAAAAAAAAAAATTCCTTATTCAAAAGTGACCCGTTTCTGGAGAATCACCCATATATATATACAATATCCACATTAGAAAAAAAAATACTAAACATATTTCGATTTTAGTGTCAATGGGTATACTAAGGTTTTCGGGGTCGCTAAATCCAAATTTGAGATCAGATTCAAAATATTCAAAATGACGGACCCAATATGGCGTCCAAAAAAATTTTTAAATTGACTAGATTTGTATAAAAATGGTTCCTTTAAAGTTTTTGGGGTCGCTAAATCTAAATTTAAGGTCAGATTTCAAAAATTCAAAATGACGGACCCAATATGGCGGAAGAATTTTAAAATTGATTCGATTCGTTTAAAATTCGGTACTTGGGGATACCGGAATCCAAATTTGAGATCAGATTTAAAAAATTCAAAATGGCGGACCTAATATGACGACTCAATATGGTAGAGAATTTTAAAATTGATTCGATTCGTTTAAAATTCGGTACTCGGGGTTTTTGGAGTTTATGAATCCAAATTTTTAATTTGTTAAATCTCATCTCAGATTTGGATTCAGCGACCCCAAAAACCCTCTAGTATCGAATTTTGAACTAATCGAATCAATTTAAAATTTTTTCCACCATATTCGGTAGCCATATTGGGTCCGCCATTTTGATTTTTTTTTAATCTGACCTTAAATTTGGATTCAGTGACCCCAAAAAGTTTTAACACAATGATATGATATTTTTTTTGGAAACTTTTTTTTTTGGACCGTTTTGGGCTCACAAACGATTTTTCTACTAGACTGCGAAGGGGTTGTTAAGAATTCTGTAAAATGTAAATTGGAACAAATCACAATTCGACAAGAAAAAAATTATTTTACAATATTATTTAGGTAAAATAAAGTTAAGTTTAATAATGTAAAGAAATAAAAATTTTGGTTAAACATAAATTCTATCAATATTAATGAAATTTTTGCATTAAATGAAAATCCAAACTTATGAATTTTAGGGTGCATCCCTATTTTAATGCATAAAATTTTAAAGAAATTTTAATAACAGATTTGTAACAAATTTCTAATGAAATATTAATTTGAAGTTGGTCAATCCATTTATTGTTATAGTTTGCCATTTTATTTAATGCATTTTTGTTAGAAAATTATTTTTGTTTAACTTTTCTAGATGAAATTTTATTGAAAAAATAGTACGGATATCTTCAAAAAAAAAAAAAAAAAAAAAAAAAAAAGAAACGAAAGAAAATGTACTTTCCTTTCAAATACGATCGATTTCTTTATCTTTTTATCGCAGAAAAAAAGGACACTGGCGAGAAAAGATGCTTACACTGAATTCGAAACATGGAGCGAAGCGTCACGACATGAATTTTATGAGGGCTTTGTTCAAGTTCAAGACAAGAATATTGAACAAGACGGCAATATTCAAGCATTGGATGAAATGCTTATGGATCTACTTAAAAATGCAATACAATTTTTGTCTTTATATCTGAGACTCTATAAAGAAAGTCTGCGTGAAATAGAAAAGAATCCTTTTAAAAATGTATTAATATTTTTCTCTCATTTTTTTTTTAAATGTGTGTAGACTAATTACAAATTCTTATTAATCAAATTCTCTAAATTCAAAACAAATCCAATTGTTGAATTTTAATTGCTTTTGGATTTTTATAAATATAAAATTCGATTTTTCGTACAAAATAATGGATCTAAAATTTTGAAATTATAAAATCTGATTTTTGGATTTAATGAACTTTTAATAAGTGCTTCCAAGTTTTATAATTATATTAAATTCAACCAAATTTTCAAATCTTCGACTTTTTTGAAATTCCAAAAATTTTCAATTCGTAGAATTTTCATTTGTTTGAAATGAAAATTTCAACGCAGCCAATTAGTAAATAAATCTAACATTTTTGTAAATACAGTACTTTGTACGACAGGGCTTTATTCCGGTATTGCCCGTGTAAATAAATAAATAAATAAATTTTTATATTCACACAAATTGTTATTTGAGAGAAATTTTAAAACGCCAATCTTTCATTTGACCGAAATTGGTAATTTCCGAACAAACATAAACTACATAAAAGATTTCAAAGCGATTTTTAAAATTGACCAATCGAAAATTGTTAAGAAAATTTCAATTAGTAATTTTAAATTTTCCCGCCAAATAACAATTCGGCAAAGAGGAAATATTAGGATTTAAAAATTTGACTCATTCTATTTAATAAGAATTCTAGATTAAAATGTTGGTTAAATTCTATTAAATAAAAAGTTGGGTTTAAATTCGATTGAATACAAATTTGAAAAAAATTAAAAACTGTTAAATTAAAATTTTAATTAATTAATCTTATAGAAGTTCCGAAATTTTAAATATTTGTGAAAATTGTTTTATATATAAGTATCATTCAATGTCATAAATAACTTCTGATTTGTTTCAAAAAGTATAAATATTCCACAAGAAAATGTATATAAAATAGAATTAAATTCATTTTATTTTCTTTAAGGGGAGTTGTTCAATGTTTCAGTGCAAAAATACGATGAAGCAGAACTTTCGCTGAATAGTGTAATATTTTCAAACTATATATATATATATATATATATATATATATATATATACGCGAGTAAGATTCTAGTCGTTTGGAGAAAAATAGGAAGATATCTGATTTTTATGCTACACGCTTTCCTATTCGCCAGTCGGATCAATTTAAGATACATCTCTCAAGCCTTATGCTTCACAGTACGTCTTCTTGAAAACTATTCAAGTGAAACGACCGACGGATTCTACTCTGTGATAAAAATCCTGGCATACCTCTTCTCTTATACTCTGAATTTTCCTTGAATTTTTTTATATATCAGTCTAAAGTTCATTCTTTCGTTAAACTTCAATACGAAGACTGAATCTAAATTTCCCACCTTTATTTTTTTTTTATTCATATGTTAATTTTTCACTTTTCATTCGACAATTTAAAAATCTTTTCAATTATTATTAAAAATTTTCTCAAGGTAAGTTGCTAAAGAAAAATAGGGAAATATTTTATGTTACCGACTGCTGAATATGTAGAGATCTACCTTACCGACGGTCGACAAGGAAAGAAAATGAAAAATTAAAAGTTATCTACTATTGGCAACAGGGACTGACACGGAAACGAAACAAAACGCCAAATCAATTTTCTATCGTGTTCAATCACAAACAACACATTTAATAATTTATAATGTTTTCGTGTCCTGTCCGGACACTTTTAAATTAATGAATTGTTTTCGTGTTCCGACCAGACACTTTTAAAAAAATTAAATGTTTTCGTGTCTGGACACGACACTTACAAAATAATTAAATGTTTTCGTGTCCACACCAGACACTTTTAAAATAATCAAGAGTTTTCGTGTCCGAACACGATACTAAAACTTTTTAAATGTTTTCGTGTCCGGATAGGACACACTTTCTCATTGTAAAATATTCTCATGAACAAATTTACTTGTTACGCCATATTGGATCCACCATTTTTATTTTTTTCATTTTTGAAATTAGATTTGGATTCAGTGATCCCAAAAACTAGCAACTCTCCTTTCCTCTCCCCTCCACCATCACAAAGATTAAAAATTTAATTAAATTTATAATAAATTATTCATATTAAATTAAATTAATTAATTAAATATTTCAGTGACTAGACATGAAACATTAAAAAAAGAATTATGTCTCGTATCCAAACACGAAACGTTATTCAATGAGAAAATGTGTTGTGTCTGGATACAAAACATTTTATTATTTTAAATGTGTCAGGTCCGAACACGAAAACATTTTTTTTTTCAAAAGTGTCAGATACAAACACGAAACGATATTCGATGAGAAAATGTGTCGTGTTCTGACACGAAACGATATTCGATGAGATAATGTGTCGTGTTCTGACACGAAACGTCACTCGACATGAAAATGTATCGTGTTCGGACACGAAAACATTTCTTAATTTCAAAAGTGTCGGGTCCGGACACGAAACATTATTCGACGAGAAAATGTGTCGTGTCCTAACACGAAACGAAAATCAATGTAGAAATGTGTCTTATCAGAACACAACACATTAGTCAATGTCTAAAAGTGTTGTGTACAGAACAGAAACGGAAACGACACGAATGATTCGGGCAAGTCCCTGATTGGCAATGTATGATTTTACCTTATCATCAGTAGGTAAAGAAGAAGGATGGAGCTGTTCACAAAATACGTAACGCTTACAGGAGGGAGGGGGGGGGTCAAGCTATTTGTTACGGAAAGCCAAAAATGGCGCTAATGTATGTAACTGACCGTTACATGGGGGGAGGGGGGGTTGAAATTTCAAAAAAAAGTGTTACGTATTTTGTGAACAGCCTCTATACAAATTACCGGCTGTTGATAATACAGAAATCTACCTTATCCTCAGTTGGTAAAGAAAACCTAATGTTTTAAACGGTCTGAATTTAAAAAATATTGAAGTTTTTCCTCTAATTAATTGTAGGTTTCAATATAGGACAATAATATTAAATATACAAAATATTAAATTAATTGATCTGAAACTTTGTTAAATTGATATTTCGTTGAATTAATTATTATACAATTTACTTTGGAAGTGTTAATAAAATGTGAGGTTAGACCTGACAAATTACATACTGTTAAGCATATCAATGATTTGTAATGAGAAAGTTGATCTTTTTTTTTTTTGTATATTTCTATTCCGCAAACTATCATAAACATAACCTATAATTTTTTGCTTCTTATATCCCTTTTTTTAGAGCGCATCATACATATATATGTAGAAAAAGTAATTTCAATAAAGCGTCTAGACCGATGCCATGAGCAGATTTCATTCTTATATACGCAAAAGTGAAAAAAACCCCTCGAAAATTGGAGGAAAAAAAAATTGTTGCGTGGATCTTTTATAATAAGTTAAACTTGACAGGATATGGCAGCGTGCCAATATATATCTAAGTTCGATTATACGGAGACTGCCAATGTCGGGATCTCAATTTTTTCGTTCCAAGTTTCCGTTGTACATATGCAGAGTGCTCATAAAGAAACTTACCTAAGGATCGCTGGAACGAAACGACACGGACAGAGCCATAAATCTGCGAGAAAAGCTCTTCCGTAAAATATCACCTGTAGTATCTCTATTCAGACTCCTACTGCTATATACATATATATACAGTTAATCTCCATCATACAGGTGGAATATCACAACTTTACACTATTTTCATTCATATACATTTTATTTTATGTACTTTCTACTGTTCTGTATAGAATATTTTTCCGCTCTTTTGATCGATTTTTTTTCTCATTTATAATAAATATATATGTAATAATACAATTTTATACTTCTTATTGAATGTTTACGTTTCAATCTCGGTTTTACCCTACTGAAAATTCTCATGTAGGATCTTATATAGGATCTCACATAAATTCATATATTAAAATCCACATAAAATCCTTATGTGTCATATGTAAGAAACTATATAGGATCTTATAAAAAATCATATAGGAAATTAAGACATGATTTGAAGTGGGATTCGATGTAAATTCTTATAAACGTATTCTTAAGTAATAAATTATGTAAATTCCTATGTGAAATCCTATAATTTTTTCCTTCAATTTCTTATGTCAATTTCCTTCGTGTTTTCTCATTAAAAAGCATACCAAAATTCATTGCTCAATTCTTAACCAGAAATTTTCCTATATCAAATCATACATCAAATCTTTTTTCGATTCTTGAATAAAAAATTATTACAAATTTCCCATATAATTTCCTATCCCAGTGTGCAAGGATACAGAACAATTCTGTAACAGTTCTAGAACAAAAAAGAACAGGTTCTAGAACTTGTTACTAACTGGTTACTAAAAATGTCGTCCCCCTGAAGGAACAGTTCTAGAACAGAATCTGTAACAGTTCTAGAACAGTGTTCTAGAACATTGTTCTAGAACAAATCCATAATAATTACATAACAAAATTTTTTTAACATGATGTTTTTGCTTGAATAAAATAAGAAAAACATTTGTTATACATTTACATAAAAGTCGAAATTTATTCACTGTTAATCCTCAAATCAGTTCTAACACACATTAAAAATTATTTTTGATTTTTTACAAATAATAAATTTAAATATAAATTTGAAAAACAATTTTAAAAAGTAATGAAAAACTTATGTATAAACTTATGTATAATTCATACAATTTAATTTGGAGCATTACTATATAATGATTTTAATTATTCGCACGCAACATGGCAATAATCACGCATTTATTGTCATCAAGAGCGATTTTTAAACATTTACGTTTAACTTTTATATTCAATAAATATTTGTTCCTATGAATTTCACTATCTTCTTTATTTATCTTTACTTCTTATAGGCACACATTTTTTACATACCAGAAAACAATTGTTCTTAAACAATGTTACTTTTATTTTATAAAACACTTCTAGAACATTCGCAATGGAACTGTTCTATAACAAAGCAGGAACCATGCTATGGCACAATTCTAGAACAAATCTAGAACTAATGTTCTTGAACATTGCATTACAGAACAGATACAGAACAAATGTTACAGAACAAATCTATAACACAGTTCTACAATTGTTCTATAACAAAATGATAACAACTGTTCTAGAACACTGTTACCTTTTTGTTATAGAACAGTTCTAGACCGTGCACACTGGGTATATAATCCATATGAAAACATATGTAGGAACTTATATGGGTGATTCTACAAACGAAGGACGAAAATGAAGAAAATATGGACACAACATTTTTTTCTCATTTAAGGTCTGAAAAGTATACTTTAACTTCAAGTTAATGACACTAAAAAAGATATCTGAAAGTGGCCAGACAAAATATTAAAAATTACAAAAGTTATAGTTGTTTATAAACAATTTTTCAAAATTCAAAATGGCGGATACAATATGGCGCACGTTTTTAAAAAATCGTTTGGATTTGCTTGAAACTCCCTACTGAGGGGTTTGTGGGGTCGCTGAAAATGAATCCGGAGTCAGTTTTTCAAAATTCAAAATGGCGGACAAATATTTAAAATCACTGGAAACTACTTACTTCAGACGAATATATTAAATTTTTTAATATATTTAATTTTTATATTTTAATTTTTTTTAAATTATTTTTTTATATTGGATCCGCCATTTTGAATTTTGAAAAACTGACCTCTGATTCGTAATAAGCGACCCCGAAAACCCCCGAGTAATTATTTTCAGACAAGTATATTAAGTCTTTTCAAAAGTCGTCCGCCATATTGGATCCGCCATTTTGAATTTTGAAAAATTGACCTCTGATTCGTAATCAGCGACCCCGAAAACCCCCGAGTAATTATTTTCAGACAAATATATTAAGTCTTTTCAAAAGTCGTCCGCCATATTGGATCCGCCATTTTGAATTTTAAAAAACTGACTCCGGATTCGTAATCAGTGACTCCGAAAACCCCCAAGTAAAGAATTTTACAAGGATCAATAAAAGGTATCGGTTTAATTAGTAATTTGTTTACATAATTTGTTTATAACAAATTACGTGTGTTCATACGATTCACAGGAAAAAAGTACTTTTTATTTGTTTATTTATATTAATATAATTATATATACAAAATGAAAATTAAATATTGGGGTTTAGCAATATCTTAAAAATTTAGTGAGGATTATTTTAAGTCAAGAAAATCGAAAAATGTTAAAAAATTATTAGTTTTACGCTGTTTTTAGTGCTTAATGTATATCCTGTCTCAAAAGTGTCAGACGAATGAGAATTTTGCAGTTTTAAAAAAAAAAAATCGGACAAGTGCGAGTTACACTCGCACTGAAATCGAGGGTTCCGTACTCGAAGCGAACTTATTTGGTATAAAAACAAATGTTTAAAAAATATGTGTTGTATGACAACTAATATAAGTGATACAAAAAGGAACAATTTTGTAAAATTCAAGAAAATTGTTCCTCTTCGTATCACTTATATTAGTTGTCATACAACACATATTTTTTAAACATTTGTTTTTATACCAAATAAGTTCGCTTCGAGTACGGAACCCTCGATTTCAGTGCGAGTGTAACTCGCACTTGTCCGATTTTATTTTTTAAAAAATATTTTACTAAAAAAATATAAGAAACATAATTTTATTTCAACTCGCAATATTTTTATTGTATTTACATTTTAAAAATATATTAAATATTAAATTTTATCTTTTTAAGTCAAAAAGAGATAAAACTTAAGATATTGATATAAGGCTAGTAGCTGCTTGTCAAGGAAAAATCGAAAGTTATCTAAAAAATAAAATTTGTTTATTAATTCCAGAAAAATCAACTCCAATCATCCTCGCTATATTTTTTTGTAATCTACACGTAAAAATACGTCAAAATATATAAATTTGAATCACTGTAGAAAAACTTTTTTCGTTTTTTGCGGAAAAATACATTTTTTTCTGAAATTTATCATTTTTCTTCAAAAATTTGATAAAAATTGATCATCAACTCCAATCGCGCTTACATTTTTTCCCTGTATTTTTCACGCAAAAATTGAGTTTTACAGCAAGTATGAACAGTCTGGATTGAATATTGTGTGCGCTAGGGAGAATAAATCATTTTTTTCGAAATTTTTGATTTTTCCTTGACAACGCTATGTAAATTAATCCGAATCAAGTTCGCTATAATTTTCCTGTAATTTTCACGTAAAAATACGTAAGTGTGTCAAATTTGAGCTCTTTATGTCAAAAGATGTGGCCGCTAGGGGGGGGGGGGGGTACATACTCATTTTTAGGTATTTTTTGTAAAAATTCATGGTTTTTCCTTGACAACGCTATGATAATCAACTCCAATCATGCTCGCTATATTTTTTTTGTAATCTACACGTAAAAATACGTTAAAATATATAAATTTAATTTCCTTTAAATAAAATTTTGTTCGTTTTTGGTGGAAAAATACTTTTTTTTCCTAAAATTGTCATTTTTTCTTGAAAAACTTGATAAAAAGTTAATCATCAACTCTAATCGTGACCGCTTTTTTTCCCCTGTATTTTTCCCGTAAAAATACATTTGTATACTAAATATGATCTGTCTGGGTTGAATATTGTGTGCGCTAGGGAGAATAAATTATTTTTTTCGAAATTTTTGATTTTTCCTTGACAACGCTATGTAAATTAATCCGAATCAAGTTCGCTATAATTTTCCTGTAATTTTCACGTAAAAATACGTAAGTGTACCAAATTTGAGCTCTTTATGTCAAAAGATGTGGCCGCTAGGGGGGGGGTACATAGTCATTTTTAGGCATTTTTCGTAAAAATTCATGGTTTTTCCTTGACAACGCTATGTTAATCAATTCCAATCAAGTTCGCTATAATTTTCCTGTAATCTACACGCGAAAATACATATGTGTACTAATTTTCAGCCCTCCAGATAAATTTATGTGGCCGCTAGGGGGGGGTACACGATTTCAAAAAAACCGATATTAATAGGGTTCCGAACCGAGTACGGAACCCTAAAAAGGTAGAAACAACATTAAATAAAAAAATAAACAATTCTATCCGATAGAGAATTCAAAGTTGCAATACATAAGCCTATAAAAGGATCTAAAAATAATATTTTTTTTAAAAAAATAGATGCCAGACGAATGAGAATTTGTCTGGTCACAACGCAATCTTGGTCACAAATTGAGAAATTTTAGTTAATAGAATAGCAGATTAAATAAAACGCGCGTGGTCTCACATTTAGTTTAGTTTAATTAATAACAATAACGAACTGTAACTTCATTAGAATGTTGATTTTTAATAATTTTAACGTGTTTTCAACTGCCAGACGAATGATAACAAAATCCAGGGACAAAATTCAAGAAGATATTTTATAAATAAGGTATAGAGTAATGTCATAATTATTTCCATATTAATAATCTACAACTATTCAAAATTACTAATCCAATATGAATTTTCCGCTAAACACTTGAAAAATAATATTTTTTCTCAATATGAAGTGTCAATTACACTGCGGGACATGCCAGACGAATGAGAATTTAGCACTTTGATGTGTATTTTTTGCAAGAAATATTTTTTTTCATCGGCTGCTTTTTAGTGCCACAATAGAAACCATTTAGATTTACAATTTTCATTAAAAAAAAAAATTATTTTTTTCAAAATTAATATACAAAATAAGCTTGACCGCTCATAATTCCCTCGTTTGTAGAATCACCCATATATTTATACTTAAAAAAAGTTTCAATTTGTTGACTATAGAGACCGCTAAAGTTGGTCTCCCTTTTCTGCAGGGCAAATCGGTGGGCAAGATTCCGGTTAGACCGTTTAATCTAGAACAAAAATTCAAATTTTTTCTGAATTTGTAATAGATTTAGCTTTAGAGTACGTAGGATATTTTAAAAATATTAATTTTTCTAGATTTGGCAGCTATTTGAAGGAAAGAGTCGATTTTTAGGGCGAAATTTTTTCAAAATAAACTATTGCCAAAAAAAAACACACCTACCAATAAAAAATCCGCTACGTACTCTAAAGCATTAGTAAATGACGATTAAAAAAAATGTTGGCCGAAATCAATCCGATCAAAACTGTTCGAGCTAGTCTGCCCACCGTTTTCAAAAATGTCATTTCGAGAAAAACACGTTTAAAGTTTTGACATATATGGAAAATTACGACAAATTATGTTTTAAAAGTTCATTAAATTATCGTAAAAAAAATTTCTACTTTTTTGCCTCTATTAATTTTAATATTTGTTTTATAAAAAAAATCTCAAAGGAAAAAAAAGGTGCGGATTTTCATTTCCTACAGGATAGCGTTTTTAAAAAATTTGAATTTTATTTTTTTCCATTTATGGACCACCTGACTGGTCGCAAGGCGGCTGCCTCAAGCGTAGGTCTCCTTATAGAATCGATGTCCTCAATTCACAATAATTTTAGATCCCAAATAATGCGAGAAAAAAAATTGACACCCCTTAACAAACATTCATTTCGATAAATTGAAATTTCATCGATCCCTACCCTTAAAATACTGTTTGTCACTTGATTTTGACGTCCAGCAAAGGCGGGTTTCAGAAGCTAGTATATAGTTTATATTAATAAGAAGACGAGCAATTATAATTAATGAAATTCTAAACTTTTGCCGATGTATTGAAGTTACAATTAAAGTGGTTTCGAGTTTCAAGAAGAGCTTTTAATAAATTATAGAAGTTGTTAATATATATATGATATCCATTGGTTCTTATTGGATCGAGACATAACTAGCCACAAAGTTTAGAAACTTCATCAGATGTATATATATATATATATATATACACGAGTTTGTTGTTGGAATTGAAGTCTCTTGCAACAAGGGGTAGATTTTCGTTCCTTTCGACCACCGAATGGCATCTCTATTACATGCAAATTCGTTTCTCGTCGGTTTATAAACGAGACTTGAACCCCCCCCCCTCTTCATAGAGCCCCGAAGGGGTTAGTTGTTAGTTCAGTTCGGTTTAATTTAGTTTAGTTTGGTCAATAGTTAAACCGTTATTGTATTTTGCGTCCTATCTGGCCAATGAGATGAAGGCCCGCTTTTCCTTATTTACATACTTCGTATTCCTGTAAATACGACTCGTGAAACTTTCTCTTTTAAATGGATCAAAGGGAATTATTTAATATTCCCTTTTAATTTTTCATTTCTTAAAATTTCATTAAACTTTTCCAAAACTTCAATGTCTATATGATTATTTTTTTAGTCGTATATTTCAAAAAATTAGAATTCGCTATTTTTTCAATAAATGGTTGTTTTTATCATTAAATAATAAATAACGAATTTAAATTGCATATCTAACTATTAGTATAACTTTATTGTGTCGTAAATCAACAAATTGTGACAATAAAAGTATTAGATTTATATCCAAGTATAAAATTAGATGTTTGAGTGCTTTTAACTATCTACATTTATATAATTTTTTTTTTCTTCCACAGGAAAATAAAGATTTAATCCTTTTTTTACTTACTATGAAGTTGAAAGGGAAATTAAATTTGTTCTAAAATTACGAACAATTGTGTTCGAATCGCATTTTTTTTTTTTTTTTTTTTTTGATAATAAAGAAATATGAAATTAAAAATCTACGAATTATGGAGAACTTTGTTGAATGCATTGTAAGATGTTTCCAAATCGAAAATCAATTGTCTGACTTGATTGTCGGAAAGTTCATCAGACGCTGACATGTTGTTTAATGTTTGAAGCCATTCGGAAACTTTTTCTTTACCATCAAAATCACTGGGAAGAATGCTAAGTCGATTCATTGTATCCATAAGATCACGAAGATCTGGATGTAATTGATCCATTGCTTTGATTTCCAAACGTAGTTTATCCATTAAGGTGATAAATAAAGAAACAATATCGGCAATGCATTTTGATGTATTGCCCTTATCGTCCTTTATCGTTATTGGTCTGTCCTCTTTGATTCTTTCGAGTGCCGCTGGACAATCGAGCCTAAAAGCTCTCGCAAAAGCATCAATCGTTGGATATTGATCGCTTTGAACCTGAAAATAAAAAAAAAAAAAAAATAATTAAAAATAACACTCAAAATCAAATAAAATATTTACGAATATAAAATAATAAATTCGCAATTTTTAAATTGCAGAGAAAGATCAAAAATTCATTTTTCAAATTTCATGAATTTTTATTTTCAAGTGGAAATT
Source organism: Leptopilina boulardi (assembly GCF_019393585.1). Taxonomy (NCBI): domain Eukaryota; kingdom Metazoa; phylum Arthropoda; class Insecta; order Hymenoptera; family Figitidae; genus Leptopilina; species Leptopilina boulardi. Next base: position 625,567 of record NW_026137921.1, read on the forward strand.
TTCGGTGAAGTTCACAATGTTTATGATCAACGATAAAAAAAAAAGAGTAAAATATTCTTAACGCGAAAAATATTGAAATTTTTTGCCTACAAATTTAAAAAAAAACTATTAATCAAAATCGTTTGAAAAATATTTTTTTCGTTTAAAATCTTATAATTTGAATAAACATTTTTATAAATAATAATTTCGCAGGCCTTGGATCGACTTTAAGACACAAAAAAAGTCGTTTTAGTCGATTTATATTCCCAAAAAAATCGAAAAAAGTCGATTTTTATTATTTTAAAAAAATTTAATTGGTTAATGAATATTTTACTATAAATAACTAATGTTATAAATTCATTTTATTAATTCTGTAATGAGAATAATTCTATAAAAATATTATCAAGAAGATTTATTTCCAATATTTCACAATTGAACTAATTGTAAGACAAATTTTCAAAATTTTATTTAAGTAGAACAAATTTCCAAAAAATATTTTTGAAGTTACATTCTTATAATTTTTTGATGTCTGATTTAAGAAATTTATTCGAATTAAAAATTTTGTCATAGTTTTTTAGTTTTTATAATCAAAATAATTTCAGGCAAAAACTTAATCAAGTTTTAAAGATTTTTAAATAAATTTTTTTTTAAATAATAATAATTTTAGAAGAGTTAAAGTTGAAATTTTCAAAAATAATTGAATTTCAAAAGATTTGGTTAATTTTCAGACAATAATTAAATTTTACATAACTAAAAATAATTTATCAAATAATTTTAGATAACATTTTTTTAAAAGTAATTGAATTTTCAAAGATTTACAATTTAGATTTTTGAAATTAATTAAACTTCAAGTGATTTTTAATTTAAAATTTTTGATAATTTCTGTTACTAAAAAATTTATTAGAAATTGCAGATAAAAATACAATAATTTGAAAATTTTTTAAGTGAAAAATGGTTTGAGATAGTTGAATTTTCGAAGAATATTATAAAAATCATTAAAAATAATTTGATTTCACGAGAATTATAATTGAAATTATTTAAATTTGAAAAAATTTTATATGGAAAATTTTAGAAATAATTAAATTTTAGAAGCTTTTAAATTGTAATTTTGGAAAATAATTAAATTTCAATTGATATTGAATTGAAATTTTTGAAAATAATTGAATTTTAGTTGATTTTTGAATTGAAATTATTGAAAATAAATGAATTTTAGTTGATTTTAAATTGAAAATTTTGAAAATAATGTAATTTCAATCGAAATATTGGAAAATAATTGAATTTTAATTGATTATGAATTGAAATGTTGGAAAATAATTGAATTTTAGTTGATTTAAAATTTAAAATTTTGAAAATAATTGAATTTCTATTGAAATTTTTGAAAATAACTGAAGAATTTATTAAAAATTACACACAAAAATTGAATTTTTAAATTTTTTTCATTGTAAAATGCTTTCAGATAATTGAATTTTCGAAGAATATTATAAAAAATTATTAAAAATAATTAAAAATTTTACAAATAATTTAATTTCAAGTGATTTTTGAATTAAACATTTTTGGTAATTTTATTTGCTAATTTTTTTTTAAATAATAAACAATTATTAAATTTTATAAAAATTGTAATTCAAAAATAGTTTAAGATAATTTAATTTGTGAAGAATTTCATTAAAATTATTAAAAATAATTAATTTAGTTAAAAATTTTAGTTAAAAATTAATTAATTAAATTAATTTTTAACTATTTCTTTTAATTATAATTGAAATAAAGAAGATCTGAAGAAGATTTGCATTGTATCCTTAAAAAAACGTATTTTGTTTTAAAACTTTGTAAAAAAAATTTTTAAAATGTCGAAAAAGTCGCATTTTATTAAAATAAGTCAAAAAAAAAATTCGAAAAAGTCGTGTAATCCGAGGCCTGAAATTTTTTTTAAAACTAAAAAAACTGTAAGATTATTTAATAATAATTTAAGATTTACTTTAATCAAGATTTACCTGTTTGAAAGCTGCTCTATATTGAACTAATAATTTACTGCACGCTGCTGTATATTCTTTAGGTGTAACACAATCTCTAATGTAGGCCTTTTCAAGATGCTGAAGAGTATTAACAACTGCGTATAAATCAGCTTGATTATCATATTTTTCACGTTCTCTGGCATTTTTATATAATTTTACCTCCTCGTATAATTCTGGTCGATCTTGTGCTATCGACATGATCACCTAAAATAAAAATAAAAACAAAAATCATCAAATATATGGAAGGTGATTATATCGATTGGCACTTAATTTTTTTTTTACGATATATATTTTATAAAAATAAATACCTATATATCGGAAATCACAAAACAAATGTGCCTGAACTTTTCAACTTTTATAGATAAACGAAAAATTTGTTTACTAAATTTTTAACTTCAAATTTTATTAAAAAATATTGTTTTCTATATCACAAAGTAAATTAATAATTTATTAAATATTTAATTAACATTTTTATTTTTCAATTCCTGTAGTTATTTTCAAAAAATTTAAAAATTAAAATATGAAATGAACTTCAGACACATAAAAAAAATCGATATTTTTAATTTTTAAATTTAATTAGTTAACATTAGTTATCATTAATTTTTTAACAAAATTTAAAGTATAATAATAAATTAAATAAAACAATTATATAAAAAAAATTTAATTCTTTTTTTCATAAAAGTTTGTTAAGTCTATAATTCATGGAAATTAAGCTAATCTAGATTTTCTCGACAAAATATTTAAGAGAAAAATCAAAAATTAAATGGTTAATTCATGGAATATAATTTTGAGTCGAATAGATAAAAGAATTTTTGAATTAGAAAAATTGTTAAGATTTTAAGAGTAATAAAATTTTTTTCATATTAGAACTTAAACAATTTTTTTTTTAATAATTATAACTATATTCAATCGAAAATATTGAAAATCTAGAATTACTCAATGAAATAATATCAATAATACCTTCAAATTATATTTAAAATTTACATCAATGAAGTTCACAAAGTTTATGATCATTAAATTGAAAATAAAAATATTTTTCAGTTCAAAAATAATAATTAATTTTTCCGATAAAATTTTTAAATCAAATAATTGAAATTATACATTCAACTATTAAATTAATAATTTAATTTCTCTCCAAATAGTAAAAATAAATGAATTTAAATAATCTTTATAAATAATTCATAATTGTAAAAAACTTATAAAAATAAATAAATAATAATAAATAAATAACTAAATCACTTTTTTTAAGAATAAATGACTAAATGGTTTTTTAAAATATAAAATTGATAATAATAATAATAATAATAATAATAATAATAAAATAAATAAAAAAAATAAAACTATTCCACAGGAATAATCAATTTTTTAAGAAAATAAACAATAAAACACATGAATAAATCAAAAAACATTTAAAAACACAAATTTATAAAATTTGAAAAGACACAAAAATTAATTAATATATAAAATGTGCAAACGTTTAAAAAATAAAAATGATCGTTTTTATTATTAACATATCTTAAATAATTGGAATTTACAAAAAGTTTTTAAAGGTCAATTCATGAAATAGGTATAGGTATTGTTGAGTTAAGTATATATATATATTTGAAAGAAGTTTTTGAGTTGGAATAATATTCTCAAAAAATCGAACTAAATTTTTTTTTTCTTTCATATTAATACTTTGTGATTTTTATTTTTTCAGAAAAAAAATTTGCTTTATTTCATATAAAAAGTTAATAATTGTACTTTGTTTGTTAATTAAAAGAGCAAAAAATTTGTACACTAAATAACATTGTTATTAAAACTTGAAATTTAAAACTCCGAAAAAGAAAAAAAGGTATATGCTTTTGAAAATTATATATTATATTATATATAATAATTATATATGAAAATATTAATTAAAAAAAGAATTTAAATTCTTTAAAAAAATATATATATATATATAATTATTAAATAAAATGTCTTAAAATGACACCAAAATAGAATTTTTTTTTTAAATTTCTAGGTTATGTTTACAAAAATAAAATTATTGATTCTACAAAAAGAAATTTTAATTTTTCAAATAGTATTTCGAGAAAATTCTGTAGAATTTAATGTGATTAAAAAAAAAAACGTGTAAAAAATTAATTTCTACTTTATTTGTGATATATACTCAAGAAATGACAAATGACTCATCCCTTTGTTAAAAACGTCAAATTTCCCTGATTATAAAATAATGCAAACATTTCTTACCTTCAAATAACAATAGTTTATCAAACAACTACTTATTTAATTAAATAACACACTGTTTTTAATTAATTAACTAAGAAAAAATGATTTATCGTTTAAATTCTCGAGAAAAAATAAGACATTGTAATGTCAATTTTTATTCTTTGATAGTATTGACTAGTATTGACGACAATGACGGGAAAAATTTGAACTACTTAGCTGCTTAGGGCGCACTCACACCTCTGGCTGCCTGCACAGGCAGCCAGTGAGAGCCAATCAGAGAGTCAGTAGATTTAAATTTGAATTTTCTGTCTCTCTTACTCTTGTACGTTTTCTGCGTGGTGGGAGGCTGCCTGTGCAGGCAGCCAGAGGTGTGAGTGCGCCCTTAGTATCTAAACACGAAATCTGTCTTATCATTTATTGATATAAACAAAAATTGCAAATGTTATTAAATAATTAGAAAAATATTTTATCAATTTTTAGCTAATAAAATAATATTTTTTGTCTTGTTTTGCAAATTAATGTTTGCTATTAAAAAAAAAAGAATAAATCTATAAAGGCGGGAAATTTTAAATTTAAATTACGTTCAAAAAAAAAAATTCAAATTTTTCTTCCCTAAAATTTTAAAAATTGATCATTCTTTTTCTAACTTATGACCTTGATGTTGTCAAATAAATAATTAAGTATTTAAAGTTTATTCAATACCTTTAAATTTTTGATGGCTTTTATCTAAGAAAAAACCTCATATATATTTGATCAAAATTTAAGATATTTAGAAGTTTAACTTTTAAACTAACTTTTGTATATATACATAAATTATATTTAAACTCTTTTTACCAAATTTCGAATTTTCTCTTTCAAAACTGCTAATAACAAAAGTAATTTTATTTTTATTAATTATGGAGAAATATTTAGTTAAAAATTGTCTTTTGCAAAAAAAAAAAAATAATCATGAAAAATGAACAATTTTTTTCCAAAAACTGTATTTATTAAAAATTTAAAAAAATATATGTTATAGAGGACCATTGAACATGAATCTTCAAGACTACAATATAGTAATAACAAAGATCACAACGAACTTACAATATTCAAAAATATAAACGTTATATACTAAAGACATTATGCATTATTTAACTTTTTCAAAAAATTAAACAAAAAATACAAAAATAGTATAAAATTAAATAACTTTCGTTTATAATTAACAACATTTAGGAACTATTGAAAATCTCTTTTATCACATTTGGTTTATTATTAGCTAGTCTAATATGACAATTTTCGACAATTTTCCCCTCTTTAATACAGGGACAATCGAAGTTTTCAATTCTTTTATTAATTGAATTTTCGTTAGATTTTTCATGAAATATTTTAAAATTCACTTTTTTATCAACTGTAAAGTACATGACACTTAAAGTTAAATTTTTCTCATCAATAATTTCCAAGGGCGAATATACTTTTAAATTATCACCAATATTTGCTTTTAATTCTCCAATAAATTCTTGAACAAACATTAATGTTAACATTTTCATATTAACACTTTGAGCATTAACATTTTGAGAATCATCATTATCATTATTTATTTTAGTGTTCAATTTAAAGAGGTTTTTTAATAAATTAAATTCATCATAAATTAAAAAACATTCTGCAAATTGTCTATTGTATGCATTATATAATTTTTGAATACATAATTCAACGAACTGAGAATTATGAGTTTGAAATGTTGATTGTTTCAATTGATGTTTCCATATTCGTAAAAAGGAAATTTCTGTGTCCACTATGGTTCGTAATTTTGCCGCAAAACTGCCTCTGCAATCAGAAATAATTGTTTGAAAAAAAAAAATTAATTATTTAAATAAAAATATAATACATAATAAACTTATTTTTTAATTTATAAAAATCTTCATTTGGCAAAAACTATTATTTATTGATGATAAAAATTAATAAAATTATGATTAAAATTCAAAGTGATTTAAATTTCGCTCTTTTTAATTATCTGCTTTATCTACAGTTCATAGGTTGGAAAATTTTATGGATAAACTTTAAGTGAAAAATGATTAATTATTGTATTATTTTATTTAAATTGCAATTTAATTTTAAGGATTCATTGAGAAAATGTTATTCTTAATATTAAAACTCAAAAAGAAACTATATAGCTATAATCATTTTTATGTCGACAATAAAATTAAATTTAAACAAAATAATATTTATTTAAAGCAAATAAATATTTAATTGGAGCAAATTATTATTTGAAACAAAATAAATAATTTACTTCTAAAACAAATATGTTTTCTTTGAATAATGTTAATCTTAATAAATATATTTAGAAAACAAATTTATTTCATTAGGAAAAAAAATTTATTTAATTCAAAAAAAAAAAATTATTTTTGGTTCTAAAAAATTAAAATTTTATTTAAATCAAATAAAATTTATTTTGAACCCATATATTTGAAATAAATATATTTACTAATTTCTGAGATAAATATTTTTAAAAAATAATAATAATTTGTGCCTAAAGTTCAAATGAATGAAAAATTTGTTAACTACAAATTTTTTTTGTTGATTCAAAGAAAATTTATTTGTTTCAAAAAAAAATTATCTTTGATTCAAACAAAATTATCTTCGTTTTAAAGAAATTTGTTATTTAATTCAAATAAATGTTTCTTTGACCCTATATTAATATTAGAATTTCTTTGATTTAATGCACAAATTTCTTTCATTCAAAGAAAATTTTTTTAAATGAAAGAATTTTTTTTTTTTTTTTGAAAATAAGAAGCTTTTTTTTGTTTTAAAGAAAATTTTATTTTGAATCAAAGAAAACAAGTCAAAGAAACTGGTTTCTTTAAATCAAAGAAATCTTTTCTTTGGGTGTAGGACAAATTTCTAAAAAAAAAAAATTCTTAAAGTTCAATTTTTATAATTTTTTGAAGTCTGATTTAGGCAATTTATTCGAATTAAAAATTTTGTCATAGTTTTTTAGTTTTGATGGTCAAAAAAATTTCAGGCAATATTTAATTAAGTTTTACAGATTTTTAAATAAAAAATTTTTTTTAAATAATAATAATTTGTGGAAGAATTAAAGTTGAAATTATTAGAAATAATTGAATTTCAGAAGATTTTGTTAATTTTCAAACAATAATTAAATTTTACAGAACTAAAAATAATTTATCAAATAATTTTAGATAACATTTTTTTTAAAGTAATTGAATTTTCAAAGATTTAAAATTTTGGATTTTTTGGAATTAATTGAACTTTAAGTGATTTTTAATTAAATTTTTTTGATGATTTTTTGTTACTAAAAAATTTTATTAGTAATTGCAAAACAAAATACAATAATTCGAAAACTTTTCAAGTGAAAAATGGTTTTAGATAATTGAATTTTTGAAGAATATTATAAAAAAAAATCATCAAAAATAATTGAATTTCATGAGAGTTATAATTGAAATTATTAAATTTCAAAAAATTTTAGATGTGAAAATTTTACAAAGCTGAAGTAAGCAACATTTATGATAAATAAACGATTTTAAAAGAAATAATTTTTTAAATTAAAAAGTTCTCTAATATTTTGTCTAAAAAATATTTTTTTATAATTTGTTGATTAATAAAAAACTACAAAAAATATTTTTTAGGGAAAAAAATTATAGAATTTTTCATTTTAAAAAATTATTTCTTTAAAAATCGTTTATCATAAACGTTGCGTACTTCAGCTTCGTAAAATTTTAGAAATAATTAAATTTTAGAAGCTTTTAAATAGAAATTTTTGAAAATAATTAAATTTTAAAAGTTAAAATTCCAAAAGTTTATAATTGAAAAATGAATTTAGATAATTCAATTTAAGAAGAATATTTATAAAAATCATTAAAAATAATTAAAATTTTTGCAAATAATTAAATTTCATGTGATTTTGAATTAAACATTTTTAATAATTTTATTTGCTAATTTTTTTTAAAAAATTATAAACAATTATTACTTAAATTTTATAAAAATTTTAATTAAAAAATAGTTTGAGATATTTGAATTTGTGAAGAATTTCATTAAAATTATTAAAAATAATTAATTTAGTCAAGAATTTTAGTTAAAAATTTGTTAAATAATTGAAATAAAAAAGATGTGCATTGTATACTAAAAAAGACGTATTTTGTTTAAAAATTTTTATAAAAAAAAATCCAAAAAATTCGCATTTTATTAAAACAAATCGAAAAATGACGGAAAAAGTCGTATAATCCAAAGTCTGTAATTATTAAATGTTTAATGTAAGTTTTTAATTTTTTTTAGTAATTTAAAAAAAAACCAAAAAAAAAATTATTTCATTTATTTAAACGTTTAGAACATCAGGTAAATGTAAATTCAAAAAAAAACTTACTTTTTGAATTTTCTCTTCTTTTTCTCACTCTTAACAATATTACTGAATGATTCTAAAATTGGTTTCGGTGATGAAGTTTCATTGCTTATGATATTAATAATTTCAGTTGAATTATTTGGATGATGATATCTCGTTGATGATATCTCGGAAATTCTTTGCGATGGTTGAATTGTCAATAATGATTGTTGACTTTCAGCTTTAGAAAAAAATGTATCCTGTGAATCCATGGGCGATTTACATGATAGAATATTTTCATTTGTAATTGTTTTCTTTAAACAATAATTATTCACGATAACACCCGGCGTATCATCGTCTTCAATAATAAAACTCTCACTTTTTTCAGATTCAATCACATCATCATCATCATCATCATCATCGATTCTTTGTGATCCTTCTTCTTCTTCTTCTTCTTCTTCTTTTAGTTTTTTCTCTTTTTTCTCCTCTTCTTCTTCATAATCATCGATTCTTTGTGATGCTTCTTCTTTTATTTCTTCCCTTTCTTCTTCTTCTTCACAATCATCGATTTTTTGTGACGTTTCTTCTTTTATTTCTTCTTTTTCTTCTTCTTCTTCAAAATCATCAATTTTCTGTGTTAATTCTTCTTTTTTCAATTCGACTTCTTCATAATTATCAATTTTTTCTGATACTTCTTTTTTCACTTCTTCTTCTTCGAAAAATGTCTCATCAACTATTTGCGATAAATTACATTTATCATTAGAAATTTCAGTTAATGAAATATTTGGTTCAATTTTAAATTTTAAACTACTGTCAACAGTTTTTATAGTCTCATTTGTTTTATTTTGTCGTGATAAATTTTTTTGTCGTTCAATTTTTTTAGCAAGAATTTTACCACCAAGAATTGGTGATTTTTTAATATTACTTGTCGTTGGTGTTGTTGTTAAAAAAAATTTCTCCGGACTTTTTTCATGTATTTGAAATTTAATTTCTTGATTTTCATCCGTCAATGATGATGATAAATTAAATAAATCATTTTTTTTTATTTTTAATGAATTTTTCACTTGATTTAAATCATTATCTAGAATTAATTGTCGTCGTGGTCGTTTAATTGTTGTTTTAATAATTGGCGATTTAGATGAACGTTTTGTAAATGATGAACTTAATATTGGTGATGATGGGAAAATTAAATTTTCTAATTTTGAAATATTATTTTCATCATTTAATAATGTGGATTGTGAAATTAAATTTTCTGATTTTATAAAATCATTTTCCTCATTCATTAACCATTCGGATACTAATAATTGTTTATTTTCATTGGATAAAACATTTGTTTTTGAATTTTCACAATTATAATTGGGATAACAAATTTTGAGGTTAGAATTTATTGGTTGATCATCGTTGAAATTTAATTTCTGTCTAACCTTTGGTTTTGAGGATTTTTTATTCTTATGATGACAAGATGATGATGTTTTTTTATCAATTGTTGACATTTAAATGAGAGGCGATAGAATTTTTTTTGTTTTTTAAATGCACATACCTCTTTTGAAATGATTTTTTTTGCGATGAGCACGTTTGTTTTCATAATCACACACCTACGATGAATACCTGGTGTTCGTGAACAGTCGGTGGTCGACAACGACGGGGGAACATTTACTATATACCTATATATATATATATCGAGAGTGATGTCGCACTTCCTGCTGGCACACAGTTTATTGACGTGAGAATGTAATCTTCGCAATCATATAAATATATAGCTTTACTCGAAATCAAAAAAAAGAAAAAGATAATAACATGTGTGTAAACGCAGTTGATTTTTTAAATTCGAAAAACACTTTTGTATTATATATTTCATAAAACGTGAATTTTATTTAATACAATGATGATGCCACAGTGATAGATATATGAAACAATTCATCTTCTTTTTACTATAGTAATATAGACATATTTATTTGAACAAGATATATTTATCACACACAAGATAAAATGTATATGAAAAGTTTGAAATTGTTTTTCAATTGAATAATATAGAATTAAGAGAAATATTTTCTTAAATTTATTTGACAGGTGATTTTATGTGAATTATTTATTGAGATAAAAACAATTAACTGTTTTTTGATATATTTTTAGAAATAATACATATAATTTGAAAAAAATGACACTGTAAACACACCACGAATGTACACGTGCAGTCACGCATAAATGTGTTGAGTGCGCCGACGCACAAGAAGATCCGCCATATTTGGCGTTTCCATGACAACGCAATGATATGGTTTGAAAACACAATGCAATTTAAAAGTTTGAAATATTATAATGCATGAAGAATATTTATTTTAAATTCTTTATATATGTTCCCTTAATATATTTAATTGAAAATAAAAATACACAGTAGTTTTGATTAGAATTTATATTTTATTAAATTCTGTACATATATATTTTGATGTATTTTTTTATATTATCCTATTAATTGTTATATATATTGTAAAAAAAAATTTTTTTTTTTATTAATTTTTTCATTCTTCTAATTTTTTTTTTAAATAAAAAAAAAATATTTTAATACAATAAAAGTTATACATTAAAAATTTACATTCTATTCAACAATTTAAAATTAGAAATTAATCGACCAGGGGCGAAGTTAGAAAAATATTTTCGGGTTATATAAAAAAAAGTAGGGGGGGGGGGTAATATTTTTTCAAAAATGTTGACTATGATTATAAGTTATAATTTATTATTATTTTTTAAAATTTATAAATTAGGAAAACTAAAAATTAATAATGAAAATAACATTTTTTGAATAGAAAATTATGTAATTCAATAATAAATAAATTTAGAAAATTTCCTTTTGTAAATTTAAATCAAATGTTAATATTCATAATATGTATTTATAATTTATTATATCTATAATGCATATTTAAATAATTAAATAAATAAATTTATAAAAATAATTATTTACATTTAGATTGAATAATAAGTAGATAGTTAATATTTTAATTTAAATAAAATTTCAAATATTTAAATAAATATATAATAAATTTTATTAAACGATACTATAAAATAATATTTATAAAAAAATACATAACAAATAGTAAATATTACTTTTTTTTACACAATTTTTAGAATTTACATTTAGGTATTTTAATTGGAAAAAAATTATTCATTTACATGGAATTTTTTAAATAAAGTAAGATTTATTTTTTAAAATTATTAATTCACTTTTAATTTTTAAATGAGAGTCTCTCTAAAGTTTACCTATATCGAATGACATTTTTAATTATAAAGTTCAAAATAAATTGTTCGATAAAAACAATTTTAGAATAAAATTATCCAATGTCTAAAAGTTTGTAAAAGTAATATAAACGTATTTTCTCTGATTAATTAAAAAAAAAGAAATACCTAGTTAAAAATTTTCAATAAAATATATAAAATTTTATAGGATAAATTGAAAAAAATTATTTTTATCTATTTAATATTATTATTATTATTATTTAAATTTGTTTACACGTTCCCTTTTGGTAAAATAATATTATTATTTTAGTTTGAGTACATTCTTTTTTTAGACTTAAATTTTTTAATATTAAAAATCAAAATTTTTAGACAATATAATTTATAAAGTAAAAACACAAGTTTCAAATAAATAAACAAATTGTAAAAATTTATTAATGTTAATATTAGATAAGTACATATATAATAGATTGTAGGAAAATAAAAAAAAATTACATGTACACTTTATGTACTGTTATCTGTTGTATAAGTAAATTAACATTTATCAAATACGCTATAAGAATTAAAAAAAAATCATTATAAGTTTATAAAAGATCATGTCTGTAATGCAATATAAATAAATCAATATATGCAGTTAGATGTATACCTAATATATATATATATGTATGAGTGTATTTATGCACCTTTCTCTTTCATATATATGTAAATTCAATAATCCTTTTCATTTTCCAACATTTTACGTCTATCCTTTAAATTTTTATATTTTAAATTAATAAATAAAGTAAATTAAATCCTCTTAAAAAATAAATCCTTCAAAATAATTACCTTTATACACTGTGAAAAAAATTTGGTGAGTTTATAATAGCAATGAAAGTTGGGAAAAATTATTGGAGTTAAATACAAAAGTGAGTTGGATTAACTCTTCCTTCTTGTAAAATTTTTATCAAAAATTTTTAAAAATTCATTTTAAAAATTCGCTCTTTAAAAAAAAAAATATTCTCACGATTCTCACATAATAGAAACTAACAGCTTTTAAATAAATAAAAAAAAAAAAAAATTCGTTGGTATAGGTAAGTATATAACATACGTTCATGAAAGAAACATTTTTTTTCAAATAAATTTGAATTCTTAGCGCAGATTAATTAATTTTGAAAAAATTTAGTTCAATATAGGTAGTTTTTTTAGTTTTATTAATTTTAATATCAATTTAAAAAATTAGTTTTTAAAAAATTCAAAACTTATCTACGTAATCTCTTAATTAATTTTCAATTTAATTTATAATAAAATTTTTAAAATTATGATAAAAAATTTATTAACTGATTTTTTATGCGAATTTCATTTCTATGCAATATGAATTGTTAATAAAGCTCTTTGTTCCCTTTTCTTTGTTAATAGAACAAACAGTCTTCCATATTATTTTGAGAACTTTCAAATCTCTATAATATATTTTTCATTGGTAAGATCTGAATTAAGGTGTAGGTATTGTTCTATATTATTTGGTAGCCTTATTATACGTTTAATTAGAATTAAAATAGGTTCAAAATAGATTCCTTCGTTTTGTTGCATGTTCAGTTGGTTTATTCTTTTGACAGTAATTCTTTTTGTTTTCTGATATGATTTTTTAAAAAATTTTTAATAAGTGACAGTTCTTATAATTTTTTTTTATTCCTAACTTATATTTTCATTTAAGATTAAATTAAATATATATACAATATATTATACAATTAAGAATAATTTTGAAAAATCTCACACGCATGGAGAATCGAACCCAGGACCCTTGGAATACGAACCGTGTACTCCGACCCCACATAGCTATGTTGAATTACAGATCTTTTAACTCATATTTCTTTCAAAAACGGATGTTATTTTAACTTTTGAATACTATACTTTATTAAAAATTTATAACTAATAAATTTTTCGACTAGTCAACATTCCAATTCTTATTTTTAAAAATAGATATTTCAATTCAAAATTTAAAAAATCATATGGATTGTAAACACTACCCGCACTGTTGTCCACTCTCCCCTATATGTATATATCCCTATATTGCAAAAAAAAACTGTGATTTTAACCTCAAACCAAGCTCTTCTTGACCTAATTTTAAGATTATGCTTTCAAGTTTGATAATATTTTGGTTCTGAACCAAACTGAACCTCAAAATTAGGTCAAAGTTCAGGGTCAAAATACCAACAAATCAAGAGGACGTTGGGTTTGGGATTAAAATCGTCAAACATAACCTCAAAATTAGGTCAATTTCTGGATCAAGAGAGCGAATATAACGTCAAAATTCAAGGTAAGATTTTAAGTTACATAACCTTAAAACTAGATCAAAATTAAAAACTAAAATACCATCATAACCTCAAAAATTCAAAATTGAGTTAAATTTAATTTAATATATAGGTATATCTCTATATTACAAAAAGATATCGCCGCTGCTGTTTTAAGACTCTGAATATAGCCGCAAGTCAAGAGAAGGGGGGTAGAAGAGAAGGGAGGGGGGGACTTGCAGCTATATTCAGAGTCTTGAAACGATCTTAACCTCTACATTTAGGGTGGGGGGAGGGGAAAAGGAGAGGAAGAGGGGAGGGGGGAATTTCGACACTACGCTGGAATTCGCTGTACTCGCCTACCATGCAATTTACGTACCATTCAGAATTTGTCTCGAAAATTTTAGAGAACGGGGGTTGGCGCGCGAAGCGCGCAGGGGGCGTAGCCCCCTAGTATATATATATATATATATATATAATTCTGCCGTGCAAAACTGAAAGACCGTAACTTCATATTTGAATTAGGTTATCTTAACCATTACATTTTCACTTCTATAAAAATAAAGAGATTAAAATTTCTATCAAATTTTGTTTTGTTACACTGAGAAAAAGGTTTAGTCAGAGCAACCAAAATTTGGAACTAACTATTCTCTTAAGCTATAAGCTGAGAGCGAATCAAATTATTAGGTTGTCGCAACCAAATTTTGGTTAGGATTACAAACGATCATTTGGTTTTTTAGACCAAACTATTTTGTTGTGTTAACCAAATTATTTTGTTATAGTAACTAAATTTTGGCTAGAATTTAAAAATGTTCAAACTAACCAAATGTTTGGTTAAAATAAAAAATAATTAAATGGCAGAAATATTTCGGCGCCAATTTTAAAATTGACCAATCACAATTTTCTTGACAGTTTCTGATTGGTCAATTTTAAAATTGGCGCCGAAATATTTCTGCCATTTGATTATTCGACCATTTGCAACGTAGGATAAATGAAAATTCTAAGTTTTAAGATTTCTATTAAATGACATTTTGTGTTAATAAAAATTCGGACAAATGAAGATTTGGTTTAATGAAAATTCTGGCATTTAAAAATTCAACTCAGTCGGAAATTCGTGTTAAGAAGAATTCTTTTGAATAAAAAGAGTGCTGAATGGAATTTATGTTGAAAAAATATTTTGTTAAATAAAAATTTGATTACTTAGAAATTTATAAAAATTAAAAATCAAATAATATTACTGCAATTCATCTGAAAAGAAAAAAAATTGTGCTTTGCAATACACCTTCTGAGTTAGAGTCTCAGCTTTTATAGTATTCAAGACTGATCTCAACTGTGAGAAAAAAAATTATCACCATCTGGCGGCGTAAGAGTGGAACTATGATGATCTACATCTATATTGCACGGAGAGAAAAATCTGCCTTTTATAGTATGAAATAGATTGCTGCTATTTTTCTTTAAACTTTTCATACTAATAGAGCAAAGATTTGAGAATTTTTAGGATAGTATTTGTCCGTACTAAAAAAGCATAGTATATATGCTTCTATAGTACGAAACATGTAGTTTAATAGCAACAACGCCATGCGAAGATCGCACATAACATCATCCTACTATGTTTGCATAAGTTCTATGCTTTTTCGGGGATAGACTCTTGCAACTGGCGATTAGGCCACGCCCACCTTTACTTAATTGGAACTGCCCTAATCGCCAGTTGCAAGAGTCTATCCCCGAAAAAGCATAGAACTTATGCAAACATAGTAGGATGATGTTATGTGCGATCTTCGCATGGCGCCGTTGGATTAAAAGTATAATAAGTATGTAATAAGAGGCTATATGACAAACTTTATTAGCATAGACAAGTTTCATGCTAAAAAGACATACGATTGTACTATAATTACTCAAATTTCATGTCTATATAGCATAGAAAATTTCTGTGCATTAAATGTAAACCTTTCTATACTATAAAAGGCAGATTTTTCTCTCCGTGTGGAATTTCCCATATAATTTCCTATATAATTTCCTACATATCATGTTAGAATTTATCATACAGGAATATATATAAAAATCCATGTAACATCTTATGTATGATCTTATATAGGATCATACATAAAATCCTATATAGGATCCTACATAGGATCTCATGTAAGAATTAATCATATAGGAATTTATGTGGGATGTCATGTGTGGATTTCACTGTTTTATTTGTCCATCTAAGATACAGATGTAGATCATCATAGTTCCACTCTTACGCCGCCAGATGGTGATAATTTTTTTTCTCACAGTTGAGATCAGTCTTGAATACTATAAAAGCTGAGACTCTAATTCAGAAGGTGTATTGCAAAGCACAATTTTTTTTCTTTTCAGATGAATTGCAGTAATATTATTTGATTTTTAATTAAATAATTTTTAATTTTTATAAATTGCCGTCTGCCAACTGAAAAATCCTATATTGTTTCCTTTATATAATTCTATGTGAAATCTTAGATATAGATATTTCAGATTCTACATGAAATCCTATATGATTTCTTATGTTCAAATCAATCATATATATGATCCCACGTGAGGATTTTTAATATGATTTCATGGCAGATTTTTTGTAATAATTTTTTATTCAAGAATCGAAAAAAGATTTGATATATGATTTGATATAGGAAAATTTCTGGTTAAGGATTGAGCAATGAATTTTAGTATGTTTTTTAATATGAGAAAACACGAAGGAAATTGACATAAGAAATTGAAGGAAAAAATGTGACCAGAAAAAATTGTAGGATTTCACATAGGAATTTACATAATTTATTACTTAAGAATACGTTTATAAAAATTTACATCGAATCCCACTTCAAATCATGTCTCAATTTCCTATATGATTTTTCATAAGATCCTTTATATAGTTTCTTACATGACACATAGGATTTTATGTGGATTTTAATATATAAATTTATGTGAGATCCTATATAAGATCCTACATGAGAATTTTCAGTAGCCTTAATTTAAATTCTATTAAACGTTAATTCGAAAAACACAAATTCCAATAAAATAAAATTCTATAAAATGAAATTTCTAAATGATTCACATTATATGGAATAATCACGAAGCTGAAGTACGAAACGTTTATAATAAACGATTTTTAAAGAAATAATTTTTTAAAATGAAAAATTCTATAATTTTTCACCTAAAAAATATTTCTTGTAGTTTTCATTAATCAACAAATTATAAAAAAATATTTTTTAGGCAAAAAATTATAGAATTTTTCATTTTAAAAAATTATTTCTTTAAAAATCGTTTATCATAAACGTTGCGTACTTCAGCTTCGTGAATAATCATGTGCCCCCTAAAAATTCGTCTCAAAAATAATTATGACAAATGAAATTCCATATATAATATGAATATTCTAACTATAATGATTTTTAGAACATAATCATATGCGTCTCTAATATATAGGAAATAAAATTGTAAAATTTGCGGGTACGCGCCTTATCTGAGAAAATAAATCGGCAAATAAAACGCGAAGCACGCACAATTACCGCGTGTGTAATGTCGAGGAACCCCTTTTATATTTAATAGTCGACTGACTGTGACGGTGATGATCGAGGGCCTCAATGGAAGAGGGAGTGAGAGAGAGATAGAACAGTCAAACAGAGAGTGACAAGTTGAGTCGTTGCTCGATCGTTGGATTGAGCTAGTGAGGGCTAAGAAGGGGGAGGGGGAGGCTTAAAAATAATAGATAGGAGGACGGGATAGGATATACCGTATATGTGGCCCCCCCGTATGTGTTGTACGTATATACGTTGTATGTTTCACTTTTCAGCTCCGCGCTATGGCTATTTTACTTTGTCCGCATATAGAGTTATTGTAATAGTTATAGATTCAGATATATGACAAATCCCACAGATCACAAAGAATGAGAATATAAATAATATAGAAAATAGAATGGAATAAAAAAAAATAAAGGGGGGCAGCTGACATTTTATTTTAACAAAGAGGAAGCAAAAGGGAAATAAAATAAGAAAAAAAAGAAAAAGAAGAAGAAGAATAGCAAATGGAGAAACAGAAAGAGAAAATTAAATAAATCAAGAGGTGAGGGCGGGGGAGAATAAAAGGAATTAAATAGAACAATCAAATCGAGATTGAGGGTTTAAGAGATTGAAGGAGACAGAAGGCAAAATAAAATGGTCAGCAATGGCCTTTTTGTATGTGATAAAGATTAAAAAAAAGAGATGCGGGAAGTAGCGCGAAGAAAATAACAAAAACAGGGAATAAAGAGAATATAGAGAGAGGGAAAATAAAATATTTCTTTTTTTCTCACATTGTTTCGTTGTTCATCTTCTTTTTCTTCTTTAAATAACAAAAAATACTCTCTAAATTTCAATTTGGTGAGAATTTGTTCACTAATTTTGTGAATTGTGATTTTTAGTTATTTTCATTAAAAATTTTAGTAAATTAGTATAATTTATTAAAAATTAGTGATAATTTCTAATTTAAAATAGTAAACGAATTCTCACTATAATTCAAAATTTAGATAATAATTTAAATTAAAAAAAAATTAATGAAGAAAAAGCGGAAGAAGAAGCAAGAGAAAAAAATTGTAGAAAAAATTTAATAAAAAATAATAAAAGAAACGAAACAATATTAATAACATCGATATAAATAAGAAATGAAGACCAAAAAACCGGAGAAACAAATAAATTATAAATAAATAAAATATAGAAATTATAGAAGAAAATAGAAAATAAAAATGAAACGTAGAAAAAACATCGGTGGAAATATTTTTAAATAATTTTAATAAAAAAAAAGTTTTTCAATATACTCTTTTTTTTTAGTACAAATGGAAGTTTTTATCATGAATGTTTGAATAAATAAAGTCTAAAAAAAAATTTTAACGTAAAAAGAAAAAAAACGAAATATAATTAAAAAAAATACAAGAAATCAGCCTCGGGAAATTATATCTCAAGAGAATGAGATTTTCCGAGATTAATATATTTCATAAAAGAAAAGTGAGGAATTAATTTAAATCTCGATTTAAATAAACTTAGATATTTAAAAAGGAGAGAAAAATAAAAGATATAAGCCATCAAAGACTTTGAACTGAACAAAAAAAATTAGATATATACATATATATTTATGCGTATACCAGTATTTAAAGAAAAAAAAAAAAAAACGAATTCTAAGCGCAATAAACGAGAAAGACTTTTTTCTCAAACAAAGTAAAATTGTTGGGGAAAGTGTATGACAAAGATTAAAAAGAGAAGACAGATATACACATAACAAAAGAAGAAAAGAGTAAAGTAAAAGACCCGAAACTCATACGCGTAGAAATTTATATACAAAGTATATATATATGAAAGCAAAAAAAAAAAAAAAATAAACGAAAGAAAAAAAAATAAATCCCGGTAAAAATTAAAAAAGAGCTTTTAACTCAAATACACATTCCCTGTGCAAAAAAAAAAAAGAAAAAAAAAAGTGGGTGGTAAAGGTGGTTGTTGCTGGGACTGGACAGAAATCTTTTGAAAAGAGAAACGAGTGGGGTACGAGAATGAGAGAGAGAGAGAGAATATCGAATCATTTGGTGAGTGAGATTGTGCGCTTTTCCGACGACCAATTTCTCTCTTGTATACAGGGTTGCGCAGTTACATGTAACTCAGAGTTTTCGTCGTAATATACGTCAAAAACGTAATATACGTAAAAAATGTAAAAAACGTAAAAAACTTATCCAAGATGGCGGATGTAATATAAACATTATAACCTTACTTTTTTATGAAAATTGATGTCAGTAAATGTGTTTCTTATTATTTATTAATATGAATAATTTAACAAAAAGAAGTGTAAAAGGAGGACAAATTCCATGGCAAGAGTTAAACTTTGAACGACAGAAAGTTGGGACAAAAGCTGTCTCTAAATGCTTAATTTGTTTCCAAATTTTTCAAAATACCAGCTACGATCGTCTCCTGACACACCGGTATGTCTTTATTTTACTTTATATCCTTTAATATATATTTCAAGTGTTGCCGAAAATTTTAATTAGCAAATCTAAAAAAATTTTTTTTTTTGTAGAAACGTTTGTAAAGGAAAAAAGGCTTCAAACAACGATGATGATAATAACAAAGTTGCTAACGAAAATCAGGACAGTTCAGAAGTACCATTCAAAAGACGTAAAGTAAGTATGTCCCCTTTAATTAATTACTATAATAATTAATTATTTTTTAGAAATATAATTGTTTTATATATTTATCATACAATAAATAACAATAAGGGTTTAAATATGGATAATTTCTAAATACTCCAATTCATAATGTCTATATATTTAGTTTGATTTTAAATTTTTTACTTTTTGTTAATTTTATCAAAGTAAAGTATTTTTATTTTCAGGGAAATTGTGATTCTGATATTGATAGTACTCCATCATGTTCATCTAGTACTTTATCAGAACTGGATGAACTATTAGCAACGTTTTTTGTAGGATGCAATGTACCATTCTCCGTTGTAGAATCAACATTTTTTCGTAACTTTGTAAAAAAATTGAACCCCGATTATAGACCGCCGTGTAGAAATACGTTAAGTAACACAATTTTAGATAAATTATATGTAAAAGTGCGAAAAGAAAATTCTCTCTCTGTCAGCGATTCCAGTGTACTTATTTTAGATGGCTGGAAAAATAAATCAAAAAACGAAAAATATGTAGCAAGCATACTACATAATGCTACTGGAGAACGAGTATTCTTAGACAGCTGGGATTTCACTCAAGAAAGGGAAACTGGTGTGGCTTTAAAATGGGTTGTAGAAGAAGCTACTAAACAAGCTAAAGAAAATTATCAAACAGATATTTATGCTGTTGTATCAGATAATGCCTCTAATATGACGTTGATGGGCAAATTAATAGACCAGTGGTTTATTACATGCAATAGCCACAGCGGCAACTTATTGGCTAAAGCTTTAATAGACGATTCTTTTAGTAAAAAAGCCATTCCAACTTTAAAAGAATTTAAATCGCCTGCATTAGAAAAAGAAATTGTTAAACGAGGTGGAATAAAAATTTGTCTCCCTGGAGAAACACGCTGGTGCAGTTATCGTGACAGTTTGCGTTGCTTCCTTCGAAATTTAGTAATAATGCGAGCCATTGTTCAAGAAAAACAATTTCAAATTTCAAAGGAATCAATCACTTTAATTTTAGACGGCGAATTCGAACAAGAATTGTTAAAATTTATTATAATTTTTGACGTGGTATGCACTTTAATAAATAAATTACAAAGCGATAAAAGTAATATAGCAGATGCTATAGAACATTGGCTGTCTCTAAAATTTCCTATTTGCGAGGACAAATATGAATTGTTACTTAAAGCTCGCCTAGGAAAGGTAATTAGACCAATCGGTTTAGCTGCAAATATTCTACACCCTGTTTACAGAGGTAACATTTTTGCTCAAAATGCTGAATACGAGGGCATGGCGAATAATTTCTTGAAAGAAAACTTAAAAGACGGTGGATTGAAAGATTTAAAATCGTATCTAAATAATACAGGGATTTTTGAATCTTTAAATAAAAAGAGTTTAAAAAATCCGCAAACTTTTTGGGATTTGGCACAAGACGATCATCCTGAATTAGCTAAATTTAGTAAAAAATTACTAAATATACCAAGTTCCTCTGCCGCATTAGAAAGATTATTTTCTCAGTGGTCTTATGTTCATAATAAATTAAGAAATAGGTTAAATATTGAAACATCAAAAAAATTAATCTACCTTTATTATACGTTTAGAATAAATGATCATCAAGACAATTATGATGATTATTAATTATTTATTCTGATGAACTTCCACAGTTTGTATTATAAAATAAATATTCTTTTGCGCATACAGTTTCTAATTTGTTTGTTGTACTTAAACCTATTAGTTACACTAATAACATTTTATATCTTAAAATACAAATATCTTTGGTTTCAAACGTTAGGAACACAAAAATAAAACTGATATAAATGTAAAGTTTGAAACAACAATTTTTTTGTTTAATGAGAAGTAAACTTTTTAATTCTACTCGTTCGATAAAATACTGATTCGAAAAATAACATTTTGGATTAATTTATAATATAAAAATGAAAAACAATAACACTTATTTAGTATTTTACTTTTTCATCTCTTGGATCTTTAAATTATAGTATAAGTTAACAATCTTGTCTGATTGCTCATTCGGTAAATTCTTTTTTTCAAGAAAATGACCGTTTATTTTAATAGAGGAGGCTGGTATCGATGATATTTTAAGAGCTAATTTTGATAAATTTGGAGCTTCTTCTTCTACAAGTTGCCAAAACAGTACAGGTGATTTAATATTTTTTTTAAATAGTTTTGCAAAAATTCCTTTTTTACTCACATAATCTGTGAAATCGCTCAGACCCTCTTCTTCAAGATTATCAAATAAAAAGTCCTTTGCCATCTTCATTTCTGTGGGGCTAAAACTTTTACCGTTATGAATAGGATGCAATAAATTAGCGGTTATAGACACTGGTTGCTTTAAAGAATTTATGTGCAATTCTATTTCTGATCGAAGTTTCTCTGGAGCGCATTTCAGTAGATCTAACCAGCTTTGTATAGCATCCCCGATTAAAACGGTACTTTTCTCAAAATTGTCAATTATTTCAATTAATGACATATACATGTTTTTAAGCTCTTCAATTTGTTTATTAAACGATTCATCAAAAACGAGTGTTGTGCTTTTTTGATTGAGTTTTATACTTCCTTCTGCAACTTTTTGTTTTAGCGTCGTTAAGTTGTTTAAATAAGTCGAATAAGTATGTAAATGGTTTCTCCATACTTCGTTGCTTTGTGCAGAAATGCTTTCATCAATAATTTCTTTATCGAGTTCAATAACACCACGTTTCTGAAAAGTAGTTACAATTGTCTGAACACTATAGCAAACTGAATGATTTGCTAAAGAGGTTGCTATTAAATTCGCAATTTTAATATTGCATGGTGTAATCCACTTGTCGAAAGTAAAAGAATCTAGAAGTGATATTTCTTCTGTAACAATGGCGAATACGTTTCCAGAAAATTTGTTTCTGGTCAATTCCATAGCTTCATTTACAATCTCTCGAAACTCTGTTTCCCTTTCTTCTAATGAAAGGGAAAATATTTTCAAAAAATGTAAGTGTTCTTCATCTGCAGCCCGAATCATAGCTAATATGCTGACTTTCTCTAAATATATCGTTTGATTTAGAAACAAAATTATAGGCTTCGTACCAAATTCTACATTAATATCATTTCTTGTATTTTCAAACATATCATAAGTGTTTTGTAGAAGCTTTGAAGCTACGTATCCAGAATCGGGCGGGATGTAAGCTGGTCGTAAGAGTTTAATGAATTCTTTAAAATATTTCGAATCTACAATATCAAAGTCAATATTACAAGAGAAAATTAAATTTGCAAGCGCTTGATCAATTAACTCTCTTTTTTTTTCTGAAATTTTGTCAAGAAATGATTGCATTGATCTTTGAAGTTTTTTTGGTACGATTTTCAAATGGCTATTTGAAAAAGTTGTAGAAGAAGCAACAGATGGATTTTTTTTACTGATTTCACCATTGCTTACATTCGATAGCAGAATTGGATGGATAATCTGAAATGAGAATTATTGAAAATTTATTTAACCTACATTATGAGACAGTAAGTCAGAATTATATTTTCTATTTTTTTAAATAGCATATTTAATTATAGAGTCTTACATTATTATTATCTGGCAATATTTCTTCTGAAATATCAATTGACACATTTGTATCACGGCTCAAATTGGATTTATTTAACGATAAACTAGTATCCACTTCCATATTAAATAAACCGTCCTCAACAGTCAGAATTTTCTCAATACCACATTTTTTCCTAAAAAAATATTAGTTTATTATTTATAGGGATTGAATATTCAATGTAACTTTCAACAAGTAATAACTAATCTTTAGTATATCAAATTTACCTGTGATTCTTTAACCTTTCTTCTGCGGTATTGGTTAGAATGCGGTTACAGCCTGGACAAAAGGCAACATTTTTTCCATTTTGTTTTCTTAAAACAAAACAGAAATCTTCCCAAACACTATTTCTTGGTCGCCCGCCTCTATTCATTATTATAAAATTAAAGTTAAGTCAGTCAGATATTTTTGGGACAAATTATAGTTATAAAAATACTAGAGGTTATGTTATGATGTTTATATTCGATAAGAATCGACGCCATCTTGAAATGGTAAGTTACATTTTGTAAGAAACTCGAGACGTAACATACGTACGTATGATACGTCAAAAACCTCACGTAATATACGCAATGTAATATACTTGCGCATCCCTGCTTGTATATACACACACTTGAAGAATGATTTTGCTCAGACGCGCTTGCCAGAAGAAGTACTGACGGCAGTGGTAGCAGAAGCAAAGGAGACCGGATGTAGGTTGGTGCAGTGATTCCACTGATTCGTTTCAAGAGTGCCCGTGGCTTCCAGCGAACTTCCGAGTGCCGTGTTCGTTGTAGGCCTGTAACTCCCGCGTGTGCTGCAAGCCATCCTCTTTTGTCACTTACAATCGTGATTGATATATACATATAATTTTTTTTTTTTTTTTACAAATTTTTTCCACAATTGTTTCTTTTTTTTTTTAAATAATATTTTGTGCGAGTCAAAAAAAAAACTATATTTCGGAAAAAAGTTTGTTTATTCTCATACGCGCAAAGAGAGCGACAATTTCCGGAAAATGATTTTTCGCCTTCCGGATTTAACAGTTACAACATAAACAAAATACAAACAAAAGGATAATTTTGGGGTGAGCTTAGATTATTTTCATTTTTTTTTTTTTAAATAAAAACAAAAATTAAAAAAATAAATTTAAATAAATTTAAAAAAAATTAATTTAAACAAATTTAAAATAATTTTTTTTTTATTTATGAAAATTTGTCCAGTGTTTTCTAAATCTGAATTAGTAAAAATGTTTACTAATTTGAATTAGTACCTTACTTTTTGCTTCTGAATTAGTTAAATTTTACTAATTGTTAGTAAATGTTACTAATAATTAGTTAATTATTAGTTAAATTTTACTAATTGTTAGTAAAAGTTACTAATAAACTAATTCAGAAGCAAAAAGTGAGTCACTAATTCAAATTAGTAAATATTTTTACTAATTCAGATTTAGAGAGTGTAAAAAATAAAATAATAAAATTTTCATTTTATATATGAACAAAAAAAAAAAAAAAAAAATTATTTAATAGAGAAAAAAGTTTTTGTGTCAAAATACTCTGTTGGTGAATGTGACCAAAAAAATTAATATAGATGTGTAATAATTTTATGATTAAACGTCTAGTGAAAAAATATATTTCTAAAAAATAAAATAAATCTTATTTGTTTCAAAATAAATAATTGATAAATATAGTTTATATTTTATCATAACAAATAATAGTATTTGTTAATTATTTTTTTTTCCAAAGATATGTAAATATTTGTTTTATTTAATAAGTCATATTTTGAAAAAATAAATATTAAAAAAAATTTTAATTATAAGTCGACATGAAAATAGACATTATAAGATTAATTTAATATTTGTTAATAATAATAATAATAATAATAATAGTATTTATTACAAGTAAAATTTTATTTGGCGTAAGTTGAATTATTATTATTATTATTATTTATTATTATTATTATTATTTCCTATAAAAATTTAATTATTTATTAAGAAACTTAATTTAAGACTTAATTTTAATCCTTAAATGACTCATCTTTGAAGAATTATGTACATATACTTGCTACACTAAGGTCCATTAGACCTTAACGAAAATTGTTATAAAATAAAAACTATTGATTATTTTTACTTCACAATTTTTTTTTAGAACTTTATTATTAAGTACAAGAAAAAATTTCTCTGAGTGTATATTATATTTTTTTTAAATAAAATTTAAATAAAATAAAGTGTAAATAAATAAAAACGGCACTTTTTGAAAATATTAGAAGTATACTGAAATAAAAATAAAAGGAAAGGTGATAAAAAATATAATATAATGAAATAATCCAATTATTATTATGAATTAATAATAAATTAATAATACCTAAATTAATAATAATAATAATAATAGTAAAAATAATAATAATAATAATAATAATAATAATAATAATAATTGCAAAAAAATTACGAGATTTAAACAGCAGTGAAAAGTTTATTGGAAAAGCACAAAAATTTATAATTTAATTAGAGACACATGTTATAATATTGTACTTTATACATTTTTTAAACAAGACAAAAAAATTTTTAATTCTTGTTATAGGCCCAAAAAAATGTAATTTAAATAATTGTAATAATCGGAAATAAATAAATAATAGTAATAGAAATTTTAATTGTTTTAGTAAAAGTAATAATAATAATAAATAATAATTTATAACCAAAATAAAAAAAATAGTAGACTGAAAAAAATTTATTTTATTCAAATAATCAGATACTTGACTATATATTATCAAATAAATATTTACTTGAACTAAATAATTTTTATTTGAATTAAATAAATTATATTTTGAACCAATAATTTATTTGAAACAAAATATTATTTAATTGATTTAATAAATATTTAATACAAATAAATATTTATTTGATTAATAGCCAAATAAACGATTATTTAAATTATAAATAATTTTTTTTTTTTCATTGTAATGAAATAAAATATTGAATTTTATTATATGAAATCGAGTATGAAATTTAGTTTAATTACTTTTTAATTGATTTAAACAATCAAATAATCAATTTTTTTGAAAATGAATATTTAAATTTTTTCAAACTGTTTAGATTTTGTTGAAAGAAACAGATTTTTTGTAATTTTTTTTTTTTTTTTACATAAACAATTTCTTCATTTTAAATTGAAAATATAATTAATGCATTATAAGTATATGTTATAGTATATATAAAAAATAAAAATTTATTTATTTGTAAAATTTAATTTTGCGAGAATTTCTCGTGGTTCAAGCCAGAGATATACCTCTTTAACTCGAACTGATACCTCTTGAACTAAATAGAATTTCCTCTCATCAGAGCTCAGTATTTAGTATCACCTCTTCCTTTTTGTTTCAAAGAGGGCTTTTGCATTGATTTTTTTTTTTTTTTTAATATATAAAGACATATAGAGAAAAGAAGAAAAATTATAACGATGATAATGATGAGAAGACAATAGGTCGAAAACGAGTCGCGACTGTGAAGAAGTGTGTTACAGATGGCGTAAACAAGATGTGCTTCGAGGGCGAAGGCGTGCGAAATGAGATGACATTGTTTGCACTCGTGACGTCACTAGTAATTGTAACTAACAATGAGAGAAGCACATGAGTGCGTACGTACTCACTTTGCAAACTCACCTAATATGCATTTCAACCTATATATATATATATATATTCAGAGAAAAGTTTTTTTTTTAACCAAATATACCACTTTTTTGGATTAACACAATTATTTGGTTATTTCAAACAAAATTTGTTTTGTTCAAATAAATACTTTTTTGATATAAATAAACATTTACTCTCTAAATCTAAATTAGTAAAAATGTTTACTAATTTGAATTTGTGACTCGCTTTTTGCTTCTGAATTAGTTAAATTTTACTAATTGTTAGTAAAAGTTACTAATAATTAGTAAAATTTACTAATTTGAATTAGTGACTCACTTTTTGTTTCTGAATTAGTTAAATTTTACTAATTGTTAGTAACTTTTACTAACAATTAGTAAAATTTAACTAATTCAGAAGCAAAAAGCGAGTCACTAATTCAAATTAGTAAACATTTTTACTAATTCAGAAACAAAAAGTGAGTCACTAATTCAAATTAGTAAATTTTACTAATTATTAGTAACTTTTACTAACAATTAGTAAAATTTAACTAATTCAGAAGCAAAAAGCGAGTCACTAATTCAAATTAGTAAACATTTTTACTAATTCAGAAACAAAAAGTGAGTCACTAATTCAAATTAGTAAATTTTACTAATTATTAGTAACTTTTACTAACAATTAGTAAAATTTAACTAATTCAGAAGCAAAAAGCGAGTCACTAATTCAAATTAGTAAACATTTTTACTAATTCAGAAACAAAAAGTGAGTCACAAATTCAAATTAGTAAACATTTTTACTAATTCAGATTTAGAGAGTACTAATTCTTATTAAAAGTTACTAATAATTAGTAAAATTTAACTAATTCAGAAGCAAAAAGTGAGTCACTAATTCAAATTAGTAAATACATTTTTACTAATTCAGATTTAGAGAGTGGTTTAATTTAATAAATTTGAAAAAACGAAGAAAGAATATATGATTGAGCCAAAAAAAAAACTTTTTGTTGATTCAACCAAAAATTCGATTAATTGTATAGTAGAATATTTATTTGGTTGATTCAAAAAAAATTTGGTCGTTTCAAAGAAATTTTTGAGAATATAATATTTTTGACTCGATTTAAAAATATATTCAATGGATTTTATTCTTAGAGTTAGAATAATATAATATTGTTAAAAAAAAGAAAAAAATAATTGTTAAATTAAGATATATTCTTATTTTAAGAATAATCTAACTGTAAGAATAAAATGCATAGATTATAATTATATTTTTAAATTTTTTATTTAAATTTTAAATAAATTATAAGTTTTAAATAATAATTTTAAAAAATTTTAACCTTTCATTATTACACTGAAAAAAAATAGCATTGAATCAAGAAAACCTATGTACTTGACTGTATTTTATACCAATATTTTCTTGATCCAAGAAATTTTTATTAGTTTGAAGTAAATTTTCTTGGATTAAGAAAATATTGGTATAAAATACGGTCAAGTACATAGGTTTTCTTGATTCAATACTATTTTTTTTCAGTGTAGTTTTTTTTTTATAATATACACCAAAAAAAAAAGGTTTAGCAAAATAAATATTTATTTGTTTCGAATAAATTTTATATGGTTTAAACAAATTTTATTTATTTGATTCAAATAAAAATGTTTATTTATATTATTTTGAATAAAATTTTGTTTATGCCAAACAAAATATTTTTACTTTAAATAAATAAATAATTAATGAGCATTTAAATTAATTCAATTCAAATGACAATCAGAGGAAAGTTATATTTGTCTTAGAGCCAAATAAATATTTATTTGTTTTAAATAAATTTTATTTGATTATATAAAAATTTTCATTGGTGCTAAATTAAATTAAAAAAAAAAAAATAAATAAATAAAAATTTATTAGGATGTGAGATTAATATATTTTTATTTCATATAAATAAATTTTATTTGTACCAAATAAAAAAAAATTTATTTGATTCAAATAATTTTTTCGGTGTATTCGGTTTGAAATAAAAAAAATTTCTCTGGGGTGTAATAGTATAAAAATATTTTTAATAATAATAATAATAATAATAATAATAATATTAATTATTATTATTATTATAGTTTTAGATTATTTATTAAAAAATGAAAATAATAAAATGTAATTAAAATCTTATTAATTGAAAGTCAATTTCATATAGAATTAATTCCCAAGCTGTTAAATAAATTGATTGCTCGAAAGTAATATTTTCTTCCATTTTGTGATTATAAATTACTGATAAACGATTAAAAATGAAATAAGATTTCTTCTATCCTTGAGCGTAGTAGTATTATTATTTAATAAAATTTGGTTTCATTTTCTCGATACTCGTCACTCGATTTCCAACTACTTTATCGAAATGGAGTTAAAATTCATTACCGGTGTATTTTAATTATTTATTCATCTTGAGATTTATCGGAGAGGTTTATTAATTACCTAGTCAGACACTCTGTGACGTCAGTAAATTGCAAATACAGTATTTGAAAAAAAAAATATATATAAAATATTCGTTAGAAAACAAATTTTTTATTTTTGCATAAAAAAAGATTTATTTTTTTTCTAAATAATGGAAATTTCCTAACATAACTTAATTTTTCATTTTCAAATATATTTTTATGTAAATAATTTTGTTTTTTTTGACGGCTAAAAATATTAAAATATTAAAATAATAATAATAATAATTAACTTTAGGAACCAAATTTTATTTTTAATATAATTATAATAAAAATATAATAATACATACATATCGTGGAATATAAATTGCCAAAATAAATATAAAAATAAATTTACTTTTCAATATCTTATTACATTTATTTTTATTTAATGCGATACTATTTAATTAGTAGTTTATCAGATGCTTTTGATAGAAATACTGCATTTATTTATATCCAATGTAGTAATTAAATTTTATTCGCTTTTACGAGAGAGATCAAACTTCTAATCATTCGAACCAAAACAAAAAAAAAAAAAATGTTATAATTATATAACTTACAAGAAAATTGTCTTTTTTATTTTTATAGAATTTATTATTTTAATTCATTTTATATGATATATTTTTTTTATTTTGCGAAACTGTTGAGATTTTAACTTCACAAAGAAATAATGTAATTAATATTATATTTTGATTTTTGAAAAAAAATTTTAACTTCTTATTTTTATTTATCTTTTTATCCATTCAAAAGTGTATAAATAAATTAAAAAATTTTTTTTTTTTAATTTAAAATCTTTACGATAAGAATTAGATTTTGTTCTCATCGCATTTATATTTGTTACTTTGATAAGTTCCTATAAAAAAAAATGTCTGTATTTAATTATATTTGTACAAACAATAAATGTAACAAATTTTTCAATTATAAACGATAAATTCAATATTCATTTGAAATATTTGACTTACTCTTTAAAAATCATTATAATTCGTTTACATTTATACGATAACATTTACATAATTATAGCTTAAGTGCTCTCAAACGATGCGTGGCTTTAATAAAAAAAAAAAAGAAAAAAAAAATGATTGAAATATTCTTATCTCGTCCCATCTTCTTGTTCAAGTGTTTTGCATTAAGTATACATACAATTTTCACACTTCTTTTTAAACTCTTAGGAAAATTACGCATTTCAGCGATAACATTGTTTTTTCACTATCAGAATATTAAGTTTTACGGAAAATACATTAACTTTAAAAGAACTTTTTACTTTTTTTAATTTTTGTAGTGAAATATTCTAATATTGGAAAATAATGTTATCTATATGTATATGGGTTTGAATAAGAAAAAAATACAGTGTATTTTTTAAAATAAACTTTTGAAATTAGTTTTAAGTGTGTGTTTATATATATAGGTGACAAAAATGAGGTGAAATTTAATTTGAGTATAAAAAGAAGTTTTAAAACATATTAAATTGTAATTTAATATAAAAAAACATTTTTTTGTTACTATTATTTGTTATTTTTATTTATCATTTTTGATTTTTTTTTTATATATTTCTTACGTTCTGAGCTTAAATATAATTACATTCTGTTATAGTGTGTGTAAAATATATTCGTTATCTAGTTTTTTTAAAAACAATTAGAATAGTCATTAATTTTAAAACAAAGAATTTTTTTTCCAAATTATCTTATTTTGAAATTTATTAATAAAACGGAATTGTATAAATGTTCTTAGATTATTGATTGTGACTATAGATTTACAAATTTTTTTTTCTTATTCGTTATTACTATTTATTTTCACAGTCTTCCTAAAAGTATCAAATTGAGACCAAAAATTGCATCAAATCTTAGCAACGTTTTGATGCACATAAGTTATATCAAAAAGAGATCGTTTTGTGTATCTTTTTTAGAAATGATACACGAAACGGTCTCATTTTTTGATGCAAAAAATTTAATCAATTTATATCAATCATGGCCGAATTGAATCGACTCAAAATTAAACGAATTTTTTTCAGATATTTTGGTAATAGTACAATTGCGGAGACCATTTCACTATTTAATTTGAAAATGAAAATAACAGAAAATCAAAGACAATGTGCAATTCGATAATTAAAAAGTGACAGCTTATAAACATAACCTAAAATGCATGAGAAAAAATTTGTCGATAAAATCAATATAGCCGAGCTTTTTAGAAGGTAGATGGCAGCACTTATCTATTTTCTTTCTTTAAATTTTTTCTGAATCGTTTTTATAAAAAGCAAAACTGCCATCTACCTTCTAAAAAGCTCGGCTATATTGATTTTATCGACAAATTTTTTCTCATGCATTTTAGGTTATGTTTATAAGCTGTCACTTTTTAATTATCGAATTCCACATTGTCTTTGATTTTCTGTTATTTTCATTTTCAAATTAAATAGTGAAATGGTCTCCGCAATTGTACTATTACCAAAATATCTGAAAAAAATTCGTTTAATTTTGAGTCGATTCAATTCGGCCATGATTGATATAAATTGATTAAATTTTTTGCATCAAAAAATGAGACCGTTTCGAGTATCATTTCTAAAAATGATACACAAAACGATTTCTTTTTGATATAACTTATGTGCATCAAAACGTTGCAATAGAAAAAGATACAACCAAGTTTACTGTGTTACATAAAATTACGTAGTATAAATAGAAATCAAAAATATTTTTAAAAAATTCAAAATTTAATAATTTTTGAAAAATTCCGAAAATATTGTATAAAAATCGTTTGCCCATTATTGGCCTAGGCTTAAAAGTTTTGTAAAAAGAAGTAGTTTTTTTGAAAAAATTTTGAAAAAAATCGATCAGTACGTCAAATGCGAAAAATGACTTTTTATCACTACCTAAAACTCAAAAATTTGATAGTAATATCATTTGAAAAAAATTTTTAGATTTTTTTTTGAAAAGTACGTTTAAAAACACACATTTTGAAAATTTTTTTTTGAAAATTGATGCATTTTTAGGGAAGTTATGAGCATTCAAAAATTAAAAGTCATGAAAATTCTCTAATTTTCAAAATTTTCATAACTCGAAAACAGCTTGCTAAAAAAATTTGAAAAAATTCATGAAAACTAGTCTCAATTAGTACTAATAGAAAAAAAATCTCAAAAATATCGGAGATGCAATTGCAGATAGACTTACACTTTGGCATGGAATACATCATAAATTTATATTAATCAATTATTTATACCTGAAAATTTAATTCAATATTATTCTTTCTATACATTAAGAAAAATGTTTAGTCAGAGAAACCAAAATTTGGTTGGGCCAACAAAAAAAATTTTGTTGGTATTTAAGCAATCAAACTATTTGTTTGTGTCAACCAAATTTTTTGGTTGAGTGTTTTTTTTTGGCATAAAAAAAGGTTTAACCAAATTTTTTTTGTTAGGTCAACAAAAATGTTTGGTTGATCAAACAAACAGTTTTTTTTTGTAAAATTAAAAATTTTATTCTACCTCATTTCTTTTCTTTTTATCTTTTTTTATTTATTTCATTATTTATTTATTGTCAATTTAACATTGAATTTATATTTATTCAATTGAAATATTTGTGTACTTTGAAAAATCTCATCTCCGCCTGGGATCGAACCTCTGTTTTTAAACTGAAGGTCGGGAGCACTGACCCCTGGACTACCCATCTTTGTGAGGGATTTAAACTAACTGTTCTCTTAAGCTATGCGCTGAGAGCGAATCAAATTATTTGGTTGTCGCAACCAAATTTTGGTTAGGACAACAAACGATCATTTGGTTTTTTAGACCAAACTATTTTGTTGTGTTAACCAAATTATTTTATTTTCGTAACCAAATTTTAGTTGGAATTTAAAAATACTCAATCAAATAATTTTGTTGGCCTAATCAAATGTTTGGCTGAGATAACTCTACGACTTTGTTTCAGTCAACCAAAAAATTTGGTTACAAGAACAAACACTAAATTTTTTTTCTCAGTGTATCATAAATTTTTTTGAATAATTTTATTAATATAAAAATATAGATTTGAAAGTGTTTCTTTATTGGAAGCATCTAAAATTTCTAGAAAAGTGACCGATATGGACGGTTTATCTAAAAAAATATATTATATTTTATACTCTCTAAATTTAAATTAATAAAAAGCGAAATACTAATTTAAATTAGTAAGAATTTTCACTAATTTTTAGTCACTTTTTACTAAAAATTTAGTAAAAAAAAATTTTAAACTACTAAATCAAATAGTAATATTTTACTGAAACTTAATAAAAATTCTTACTAATGTGAATTAGTAGCTCACCTTTTCACTAATTCAAGTTTCACTAATTCAACTAAACACTGTTAATGTTGTTAAACTTTAAAAAATTGATTTTAATTAAAAATTTTTTTTTTTCTTTTTACAGAAAAAAGACAAGCCAATCAACGGCGAAAATCAGAAAAATGTTGGAACCAACAAAACAAGTGGAAGTCTTCACCGGAAATGGTTGATTCATTACAAAAAGAAAAAAATGGCACAGTGGGAAATGTGATAATTTGAAAAAAAACAATAAAAATTCAATATCGACAATTTTTTTTTTTTTTATTAACATGATGGATAAATTTCCATAATAGAAATCTCAACAAACAAAAAAAAAAAAAAAAAAAAAAAAAAAAACAATTCTCAAAATCTCAAGATATTAAATGTAAAAAGGAAAAGGTCAAGAGAAAAATCAATGAATAATCCACGATGATGTTAATTTATTCACTACAACGATAAATGTGATTGTTTTATAGTGACGCAAATCGCGCGCGCTGAGTTGTGTAGTGTTGTGCGAGGGAGTTCGCGCGATGAAATGTGAATCGCGAGGTGATGCGGAGGATATTAATTTTACCGGTGCCTCGTGCAAATGCACAATAATAATTCAGCTGGTAATTATTTTACTAAAAGCAAAAAAAAAAGTAATTAGATTATATTAGTAATCATTATATTATATATAATAAGCATTCCAAGTGCAGTAGAAAAAAAACAAAATTTATCATCATCAAGTCAATTTGTATTTCATTTATATAATAAAATTATAGAAGAAAGAAATTCTGTCAAATCTTTGGATTCCATTTATTCCAAGCACTGAGTAATTTTATTCATTCATATATATAAATATATATATAATTTAGTGTAATAATGATTCACTGCTAGTGAATAGAGTAATAAACATTTATAGTGTAATTCATATCTTAACAATTTAGAAAAGTTGACTATAATCGAATTAATAAAAATCTAATGAAATTGACTTAGAAAAGAAAAACGTAATTTTTAAATTCAATACTAATGGATTTAATAAATAGATTTAGTAAAATTACAATATAAATTAAAGTATAATACATAAAATTATACTTGCATAAAAATGAAATGAAATTAATAAAATGATGACATTGATATATGGAATCAATATGGAATCGATGGAATTTTTTTTGATGTATTTTTCAAAAATTGAATGAATATTAGTAGTGTTAAAAAAAAAATAAATGTCGATTTAATTATTGATTTAGTGAATTAATTGAAAGTGAAGTGCTAGATTTTTGGTGCTGATGAAAGAAAGTGTTATAGGATATAGGGTAAAGGGCAATTGTGTCCTCAAGAATGAGTAAAGGACATGCCGAGTGATTCGAGAAGGATCACGCTTGTTTTACAAGAATTCTCATCCCCCTTGAGGACTTGGATCGGTCAGTGTAAGCTCCTCTTTTTTCTGAAAAAAGATGAGCTCCATAGATTTCGACGAGGTGCTGTTACACGTGGGCGAGAAAGGAAGATATCAAAATATTATGTACTATCTACTCTGCATACCAGCCACTTTGCCAGCTGCATTTTTGGCTTTCTCGCAAGTACGATTCATTTTATATTATTTAAAAAGCAAAACAAAAAATCATTTTAATAAGGGAGTATAATCAGGGTTAACTTTTCTCTACACCGAAAAAAAAAATATTCTTGTATTCAGAGGAAAATTCCTCTTAGGGGCCGTCCATATATCTATTTTTAAAAAATTATTTAACTTCTTAAACATGGTTTATTATTTAAAAATTGATGATTAAAAAAAATTAATTTTAAAACTTTTCATTATTAAAAAAATATTAATAATAAATTTAGTTTATAATAATAATATTATTGTTTATTGTTAATATCAATATTATTAATAATAAAAAATTAATTTTATTATTATTATAATTATTATTTAAAATAAATAATAAAATTAATATTAATAACAAAAATACAGTAAATTTTAAATTTTATCAAATTGGTAATTTAATAAATAGAAATAAAATTTCAATAATTAATATTTTTTTAATAAATTGAGTTGTTTTTTCATTTTTTTAAAAAATTTAAATTCACTCGCCATTTAGGTTGGCAACCATGTGTCAACCAATGAGATCACTTGCACCTCTCAAGAGGACACAAAACTTATTTCCCCTCAGTTGGTCGATTAGGTTAGTGGTTAGGGTTTGAATTTCTGCGCGGCGAACCCGGGTTCAATTCCCAGTCCCTCCAAATTTATTTCCAAAAATTTCTCCGTTATTATTAGAGATTTAATAAAAGCAGGGTGACAGAAGCACAGGTGTAGAAATAAATAATTTTTTTTAATTGTACTGAATGAAATTCAATAGAAACTTTCTTTTTTAATTACATGGAAATTTGCATTAAAATCTTTAGAATACTTACCGGAAATAGTTTTAAAGAAACTTAATAAGCAAACTTCTTGTTAAATAACAATTCAATATTTCACAAACTTTTCTTTGCGTACTCTTTTAGAAAACTTACTACGATAACTTTTTGGAAGCTATCACGGATAAGTTAATAGCGGGGGACATATAAAGCTACAGGGAAGCTAACGGGAAACTAACCGTCTTAATTTCCGAACTTAACACTGTTAGTTATCTGTTAGCTTCCTGCAAAATATGGTGCTATGTGGGAATACAATATATGGTATAGAATTAACCCACATAACACATTATATTTCCTAAATATTTCTGAAATATTTCTTTGAAATTATGAAATATTCCAAAGCAAAGTCCTTGAAATATTGCTGAAATTAGAGAAATGTCCGCCTATAAGAAATATTGCCGTGTAATTTTGCTGAAATATTTCACTAAAATATTATAGAAAAAATCCAACTTAAATGATGCGCACAGATTGATCTCAGTTTCTATGTCCTGTACAGCTGCGCAATTGTTTTTAATTTTCCACGATCCTAAGGTGTTGAACATGTTAGAAAATAACGATTGATTTCATATTTTAAAAAAGTTTCTAACTTTCTTTGAAATATTTCCTGAATATTGCAGAGTCTTCATGTGTAATATTGCAGGAGTCTTAAAGTGTAATATTTCAGCAAAATTGCACGGCAATATTTCTTATAGGCGGACATTTTCCTGTTTTCATCAACATTTCATAAACCTTGCATTGAAATATTTCAAATCTTTCAATGAAATATTCATGAAATGTTTAGGAAATAAAATGTGCTGTGCGGGAAAATATTTATGCCAGGAATATCTGAAAATTATCGTATAAAATAAAAGTAGGTAACAAATCTTAATATAATATCGAAAAAACCACAAATCTAATAATCGTCATCTATATTATCATTGCTGATCCATGGTTGTGTTAACCATTCGGCAAGATTATCAATTGCGAAAAAATCAATGGAGCTCTCTGAAGTTACATTATTTTCCATCTCTACACAAGACACCTTCAACAAGTTCCATTTCTTCATCCCAATTCTCTGTATTTCTTTTACGTTGATTTTTATGTAATATTTTAACGTGAGTAGTTAAGTGCGACTTTGCAGCAAAATAAAAGCCACATTCACTGCATATGCGTTCTAAAATTTTAAAAACAGTCTGTTAGTTGATTGAAGTATTTTGAGTCAATAGTAGTTTCAAAATTCAAGATGTATTTCAAATCAAAATTTGTTACGCTGAGTATCAAAATTTTTATCCGAGTCCTATCTGTGGAATCTTTTTAAGGGGTCACTTACCTTGCATAGTACAGGTAGTACTGAAGGGCAGTACAAATCATAAGGGAGATTTTGAGGTAAATCCTTCACAGTAAGTCTTAAATTCATTAAAAATGAAATTGTAATTTATGAGAATTCGGGTTTAGGCGGGTTTGTTATGATTTTTCACGTGTTACACACCGGCCGGCGTATATTGATTCGATAAAACTCGAACGAAATCGATAAAAATATCGAATGACTTCCGCAGCGCGTGCATAATACACTGGCGCGAAATTTAAAAGAGGGATAAAAAACAATAAAATTTCATTTTTACTGTGTCCACGTGGACAATTGCTTTGACCCCCCCCTCCCCCCTCGTGGACAATCGTGGACTTTTAATTAATTAATAATTTATTTAATTTCAAATTAAAAAAAAGAAGAATTTATTATATTTTTATTTAACACGAAGCTCAAGTACGCAACGTTTATGATAAACGATTTTAAAAAAAATAATTTTTTAAAATGAAAAATTCTATAATTTTTTACCTAAAAAATATTTCTTACAGTTTTTATTAATCAATAAATTATTAAAAAACTATTTTTTTAGGTAAACAATTTTATAATTTTTCGTGTTAAATAAAAATTAATTTCTAATCGTTGACCGTAAACGTTACGTACTTCAGCATCGTTATTTAACAGAAATGTAACTATATTTTTGTATTTAAAAAAAAAATAGCGCTTTTTCAAAATTTTATTTTATTTGAAATAACATTTAACCAAATTTGTTCTTTAGATCGAATTTTTGTTTATGCAATTTTTCATTTAACCAATTAACATAATCTCAATGCTAAAAACAGATAAAACAATAATTAGAATTTATTTCATTAAATTTTGAAAGATTTATTTGTAAAATTTGCAAAAAAATAATTATTTTCAGCCAAAATATGTTATTAAATGATAATTTAACTTTTTCTGTGTTTTGTTGATATTTAATAACTTTTGAAACAAAATTTAAACAACAGAATTGTAGAAAAAAAATTTTTTTTTTTTTTTTTAATAAAAACTAACAAACAGAAGAATTCAAAAAAATTTGATAAAAATTATACAATTATTCGGAAATTACTTAAAACAAAAAGATGGAAATGTTAAATAATTATTATTTGACTAGGGTAAATGCACTAATTGCGGCGAGATTCGAGTCAAAACACCTTTGAAATAGAAAATTCGACATTTCTATTGTATAAACTCAATTTAAGACTTATTAAACTTAAAGCTTATGTTATTAAGATATTAAAAAAAAATTTTAACTCTATAAAAATCGATTATTTAAACAAATATGAGAAATTAAAACTAATACCGTAATTTTCTATTGCGGCGAGTTTGTATCAGTTTCGGTGTATCAATTTCGGTGACCAAAATTACGTGTATTTTGAAGATACTTTGCCCGCCGAAATTGAAGCCAATGGAAATCTTAAAAATGTTTCAATTGCGGCGCGGAAAAAAATTTGATCTCAAATAATTAAATTAATAATTGTTTAAATGTGCATCTTTATAAGTATTTGTATCAAAAAAAGATTGAAATAATTTTTTTTAATCATTTGGCAACAGTTATATTAAATATAATAGTAATAATAGTTATTTTTTATGAACGCGCCGTAATTGGTGCACTCGCCGTAATTAGTACACTTACCCTATAAATTTTGACTCAAATATTTTTTTTTAATTGAACAAATAGATCTTTCATAATTTAATTTTTATTTTGGTGAAAAAATAATTTTTTTATTTTGAAGTTATGTTAAAGGTTTCAATCGAGGGGGAATTTACTCAGGTAGTCAAGTGTACACTCTTCCTGTAATACTTGTGTAATAACGTGTAATACCGTGTAATAATGCGTTATTACAGTGCTGTAATAACGCAAAAAACTCTGTAATATCTCTGTAATAATGTGTAATACTCTGTAATAACGTGTAATACTTAGTAATAAGGGTAATATGAGGTGTAATACCGGTAGTCAAGTGTACACGTTTTTAACTAGTAAATTCCCCCTCGGTTTCAATACACCGTCCGACAAAATTCAACTTTTTGTTTGACCCACAAAAAAATCCAACATTTTTGTAAACTAGGACCCAAAAAAATACCCGTGTCTGACCGTTTTGCTAGATCAAGTCATTTGTGGTTTTTAGGGGTGAAAACAGACCCTAAATAAAAAGTGACAAGATATCTTTTAAAAATTATTAATATTTTATAAAACTTGGTATCTTGGGGTTTTCGGGGTCGCTGATTATTAATCTGATGTCAGATTTTCAAAGTTCAAAATGGCGAATTCAATATGGCGGTCAAAATTTTAAAAAGTTATTAAATTTTTTTTAAACCTTAATATCTAGGGGTTTTTTTGGTCGCTGATGACGAATCTGATGTTAAATTGTAAAAATTCAAAATGGCGGATATAAAATAAAAAATTAATAACTTTTTAAAAATTTGATCGCCATATTGGATCCGCCATTTTGAATTTTGAAAATCTGACATCAGATTAATAATCAGTGACCCCGAAAACCCCCAGATACCAAGTTTTATAAAATATTAATAATTTTTAAAAGATATCTTGTCACTTTTCATTTAGGGGTTGTTTTCACCCCTAAAAACCACAAACGACTTGATCTAGCAAAACGGCCAGATACGGGTATTTTTTTTGGGTCCTAGTTTCCGAAAATGTTAAATTTTTTTCTAGGTCAAAAATTGTGTCGGACGGTGATATAGTCCTATTTTGTCATGTATTATAACATCATTATTATTATAATTATGATTATGATTGTTATTATTATGATTATTATTATTAATTAATATTTATTATTATTATTATTTTTATTATTAATATTTGTACAATATCGGATATTTGAAATGACTAAAAGTAGAAGTATACACGCGTATCATATTTTCTGTCATTATTTCTATATCTGTGAAGCTTTTGAAGATTGCATTTTGTGTTGTTTTATATCAGATTTCTTGTCCTTAACTTCTTTACGTAACATAAATCGATTTGAAAGTCAATTTGGGTTCAGGAAATTAGTCCATTAAAACTGACCTAGTTTTATTTGATAAGATGAAGAAAGGACACAAAAAAATATTGTGGTCCGTAAATGAAGTTTTGCTAAAAAAAAATTTAATTTCCTATCTGTATCTTGATAATGAAACGCTTTTTTCGAATAAAAGAGATTTTATCCATTCACTCTTCGTTTCAGTGTTTATATATATATATATTTATTTTATTTGAAAAAAAGCTTTCTTCCTCATAATTAGAGATTTTTTTTATAGAGATACCTATAGGTATATACAATATAATATATGTATATTTGAAATAAAAAATAAAAAAGCTTTCGAGATTAAAGTACATATTCAATATTTATTTAAATATAAAGCTAATATATTTCTGCAAAATTAAATAATATTATTCTACTTCATATGACATGGATTTAATGAAAATTTTTAAAATGTGTAAATATAATTAATAATTAAATAAAGCTTATATATATTTATGATATTATGTGAGGAGTTTTAAATCATGAATTTAAATAATTAAAATGGAATTCGTTTAATTTTTAATTTTAGGTAAA
Organism: Leptopilina boulardi; assembly: GCF_019393585.1. Taxonomy (NCBI): domain Eukaryota; kingdom Metazoa; phylum Arthropoda; class Insecta; order Hymenoptera; family Figitidae; genus Leptopilina; species Leptopilina boulardi. The sequence continues at coordinate 666,867 of NW_026137921.1, forward strand.
TATTAAACTCGCTTTCATTACGCTGAAATGTATTATTTATTTAATTTCTTATTATTTTATTCTAATATATGCCAGTATTATAAATTACATATTGTATTCTTTAAATTTATATTCAACTGTAAAATTATTATTATTATTATTATTATTATTATTATTATTATTATTATTTAAAATAATGAGGTATTTAATTTTCTTTCTTTTTCTTATTTTTAATTTTCTTTCCTGCTCGAATTTAATTCTAAAGAGTATGTAATTACGTTTTTTTCGTTTATTATGATTCTTTATTTGAGTTATAATATTTGGTTCCATATTGAATATAAAAACATCATTTATATTAATAATGGTAGACTATATAAAAGAGGAAATCGTTTGTACTGCTCTTTCAAAAAAAAAAAATTCAATTGTTATTTAATATTGTTCTTGGGTATAATTTTATTTGAATTTATATGTATACCTATTTATATATTATGATAATTGTAACAAAAATAAAATAATAATTTATGCTACAGTTTACATTTATGAGAACACAGAAAAAATTATATTATATATATATATACATATATATATATTATATATTATATCTTCGAACTATCTAAATAAACGTTTTATTTATTTTAAATAAAATTCTAAAAATTGGTTCAGTAAATAAAAATCTCATTTGATTCAAAAAAAATTTTTATTTCTGCCAAATAAATTTTTATTTGAAACAAATTAAATAATAGTTATTTGACTATATTTTTATTTAATTTCTATTTATTCTAATATTCACTTGACAATATTTTTATTTAATATAATTTTTATTTAACAAAACTTTGGTTGAAAAAATTTTTATTGCAACTAATTTTTATTTAATAGAAATTCTACTTAGCTGAATTTTAAAATGAAAAAATTTCTATTTCACCGAAATTCAATGTGACCAAATTTTTATTTAACTTTTTTTTTAAAAACTCCCGCTGAAATATTTTGTCCAGGTCTATGAAATATGACAATTCAGGCAAGTAAAAATTCGGTCAAATAGAGTTTTGGTGAAATAGAAATTTTTTATTTAAAATTCAGCTAAATAGAATTTCTGTTAAATAAAAATTAGTTCGATTAAAAATTTTCTCTAATAAAATTTTTGTTAAATAAGAATTTTATTAAATAGAAATTATGTTAAATTTCAATTCAGTTAATGAAAATATTGTCAAGTGAATATATTTGGATAAATAGAAATTCGATAAAAGAACAATTCTGTTAAATAAATTTTTTTTTATAAAAAATTTGTTAGACATGAATTCGGTTAAATGAAAATTGTATTATTTGAAAATTCGATGTATGAGCGAAAATCTGCTTTATAAAAATTCAGTTAAATAGAAATTCTATTAAATCAGAATTTAATTAAATAAAATAGAAATTGTATTAAATTAGAATTTAGTTAAAATAAAATTCTTCGATATAAAAATTAGGTTCATTAGAAAATTCTACTAAATAAAAATTGGATAATTTTTAATTTGTCATCTTAAAAATTTCGACAGATCTTATGTGAAGAATATTCATGCGTCCAAATATATACATTTTCATTTTTATATTTATTTGTCTATATATATATATTTACTTTATCTCATTCTGATGACGTCTCTACGTTTCAATTTTATATTCAATGTTATGAAAATTCTAGAAAACCGCTACATATATTTAAGTTATTGAATTCACATCAGAACCGTTTGTTTCTCATTTCCCAAGAGTATCTTCTCTGAAATATATATTATTATGCATATATATATAAAGTTGAAGGATTTTTGAATTATTATGAGGTAAAATTATTTTTATATTGTTTTGTTTTTTTGTAGCCAAAATGTGAATTTCATTGTCATTAATCAAAACTGAGTTTGTCAAGTATCTCTTCAAACATTTTGGTTTTTTTTTGTCTATGTGTGTGTATGTATGTGGTTGGTCCTCTTTTATCATTCAAACATTCTGAATGGAAAATCCATACCTCATCTTTCTTATATTACTTTCTAGAAAAATTCAGATATGAGATGGTTTCTTTTGTTTGTATAAAAGAAAGTAGGTTTCACTGTTTTCATTGTCATATATATTATGCAGAAAATATATATCTTGCTTTAATGCGAAAACCGTAAGGTCATGTTGCACAAAAATATACCTACGTCACAAGTGTATATATATGAAAATAATATTATATATAAATAATTCCTATATATATATGATTATTTAATTTCTTCAAACACATTTTAACCAAGAAATTTATTAATAATGTAATAGAAAATAATAATAATAATAATAATAATAATAATAATAATAATAATTAACTATAATAATTTTCGTATTCATTCATTCATTCCGTCTGTCCACACTTGAAGTTAGTCGTATTTTGTTCCTTTTGTTTTTCTAAAATTTTGACAATTCTTGATTTCGTAATATTTTATGGTTAACACGACGGATATTTTTATTTATCGCCATTAATTAAGTCATATACTAAGTGACAGTTTAAAGTAAAAAAAAAATATTGTTCATTGTGTGCAGCACCAGTATATTTCCTACTTGGTATTTATAGAAAAAAAAAGTTTCAATTATAATATAATTTTTATTACTATTTATAAATTTATTATATTATATATACATTTTTTTAAATATAATGATTATTACAGATAATTAGAACATTTTAACTTATAATTATTATTTATCTTTCATTATTTTTTCATTATTCATTATTATTTATTATATATTATTATTCACAAATTTATTATTATTAATTATTAAATTGTTATATTTTTTTATCTATAAACAATATAAAAATAGTTTGCTTTTTTAAAAAATTTTCAATTTGATTTTAATTTTTAATTTAAGTTTAAAGTTTAAAACATTACAAATTTTTTTTAGGTTTTATTTTTTCAAAATTTTTAAATATTTTTTAATTGCTTAATACTTTTTAAAATATAATTAATAATTTTCTGTTAATTTAAATTTCTTTTTGATTACATAATTTTTTAATATTTATTAATTATCAGTTAATTAAATTTTTTGAAAAAAAACATAAATTTAAAATTTTTATTTGCAACGAAATATTTATAGAAAATACAAAAAAATATTTAACATAACTAATTTTTTGTAATTTGAAAGATTATAAAAAATTCATCGAACATTGACTTTGTCAAAAATATTTATTTCTAAAATTTTAATATTTATATTTTAAAATTTTTACTTTAATTTATTTATTTATATAACATCAAACTCATTTTTTTCTGTGTATAAATAAATGATAACGTGAAAATTAGAAATATACCTATTATTAATTTAATACTCCACTGATGCAGAATTATTATTATTATTATTATTAATATTATTATTATTTTAAAATAACCATTGCAATTAAAGTTGGACGCGCGCTTGCGCGCGTGTAATTTTGCTAGTATTAATAATAATATTAATAGTAAATTTATAATTGAGGAATTAAATTTTATAAATATTGTAAGTTATTAGGCCAAATATATATTTGGCCTAATAACTTACAAAATTAATAATAACAATAATAATACAAAAGTTGGTTTTTTAATTTATTAAATTACTTTTTTTAAAATTATTCTTGTATAAATTATGATTTACATATTTTGTCATTGTATAACTCAGCTTTAGAGAAGGATAGTCATATATTGTTGTTCTTCTCTTACTAATTCTTCCGTTTGCAATTCAAGTTACGTTTCTATTATGCTTAGGCCTTTATGGTATAATGATAAAAAATAGATACAATTTTTTGGCAGAGAATTTAAAATTATATTTTATTTCTGAAAAATACAATTTTATGAATAAAAATTATAAATAAACTATAATTGTAATATATATATATATATATATATATATATGGGTGAATCTCTCGAAAAGGACAAATGCTGAATTAAGAAAAAAAAAAAAAAAAAAGTTCAAAACCACTGTTATGACTATTGCTATGTGAAGAGAAGGACCTAAATAAGTCTCTAAAATACGTTGTTACGATCTTTATGAACATTATTGTTTAAAAACTAATTGTTTAATATAAAATAATTGTTTAATATTTTGTCACCGATACAATGATCGAATCCGTTTAAATCTTGTTACTCGAGGGTTTTTGGGGTCGCTAAACACGAATCCGGTGTTAGTTTTTCAAAATTCAAAATGACAGATCCAATATGGCGGACGACAATTTCAAAAATCAGTCCAATTTACTTGAAAATGGTTATTCGGGGGTTTTCGGGGTCGCTGATTACGAATTTAAGGTCCGTTTTTAAAAATTCAAAATGGCGGACGACAGATTTAAACATCCATCCAATTTACTTGAAAATAGTTACTCAGGGGTTTTTGGGGTCGCTGATTACGAATCTGGAATCAGTTTTAAAAAATTCAAAATGTCGGACAATTATCTTTTAAATCTATTTAATTGGCTTCAATATCGTTAATTAGGGGGTTTCAATAACGGTGAACACAAATCTGAAGGTAACCCAAGTAACCATTTTCAAGTAAATTGGATTGATTTTTGAAATTGTAGTCCGCCATATTGGATCCGCCATTTTGAATTTTGAAAAACGGACCTCAGATTCGTAATCAGCGACCCCAAAAACCTCCGAGTAACCATTTTCAGGTCAATCGGATCGATTTTTTAAATTGTTGTCCACCATATAGGTTCCGCCATTTTGAATTTTTGAAAACGGACTTCAAATTCGTAATCAGCAGACGAAAATCTTGAAGGAACGATTTCGTTTGATTTTTTTAACATTATTATTCGATAATATTACATGTTCTTTTTTTTTGACATGGCCCCCTTTGACCCCCTGTAATTCCGAAAGGGGGCATATGCTCATCTTGAAATTTTGCAGGGATTATTGGGTCATCATATGTTACCATTTGGCATAAAGAAAGTTTCAAAATTCGAGGTACGAAAAAGGTGCATTTTTTTGGATGAGGCTTTATAATCGATGGATGTGACTAGCGATCACGGAGGGGAGTTTTCTTCCTTTAGGCGTAGCCAAAATTTATTGATTCTAATATAAAAATAATAAATTTTATAAAAAAAAGTAATAATAGTATTCGCGATATTTAAAAGAATATTCTAAAAATTATTAATAATATTTATTATTTATTTATCAAAAAACTAAATTTAAAGTGGTCACGGAGGGGAGTTTTTTTGTGTCGACGAACATTGCGAAACTGAAAATCTTTCTGACACTTATTGTTTTCATTTCTTTCATGATGTTGTGTACTGACCAAAACAACATCGTCACTGTAAACACTTTTGAATTCTTCATTTCTCAATTATCATTTTTTTTTTCATTTACTCATTATATTTGTAATTGGTCACGGAGGGGAGTTTACTTTGCGAACAAAACTTATTTAATTCTAGGAAAAAATATTTTACAAATATTCTGTTTTACACTTTATAAATCAATTATAAATAATGTAATTAGTAGATGTTACTAGACAAAAGATGTTTTCCTATTGCAGTATGAATGCAATAATTCTTCTTTAAATAAAACTTACTTCGCGAACGGTAACGGAGGGGAGTTTTTACACTATATAAACATGATTATATTCAATTATTTAAAATTGTCAATTTTTTTTTATAAAATCTTATTAAATTCTGTTGACTTCTATAATAAGGCCCGCAACATTTTCAATTATTATAATTATTTATTAAAAATAATGTCATGAACGTGTCATTTGTCCTTTTTGTGAGAATGACCCATATATATATATATATATATATAATAAACTTAAAATTAATTTATTCTTCATACCATTATATTTTTTAGAAATACGTATTATAAAATAGTTTTAAATTCTCCGCCAAAAAATCGTTCTTATTTTTTTCGTTATACCAAAAACTAGTTAGGTGTGTAAATACCTTTAAAGAAAACTCACTGGAAAAAGATGTCACATTTTGGACTTTTTAGTGTAAATTGCACATAGTAATTTACATTCCCAACTCTGCTTATGTGTCGTCTGCAGTTTAATATTTAAGGCCTAAGCACAATAGAAACGTAACTGGAATCGCAATCGCAAACGGAAGAATTAGTTTTATTTAGTTTTATTTTTTGTTTTTTCGATTTCTGTAAAACGTATTTACAAATAAATAAAGTGAACTCAAGAAATATTTGCCACATTTATAATAAATATAATAAGATATACGGTTAAGGAAAAAATATATATTTAACACAATGAAATACCATATAATTTTATTTTATAATTTTAATTAATTTTATTATTTGAGTTAATAATACATCTTATATTATTAATATATATTTTTATATATTTAATTTTATTTTTTATAATCATTTTTAAGCATTTGAAAAAATCTTTTTTAATAATTTACCGAATCACCCCTAAAAAGGGGCAATACTCTCGCAAATGAACAGCTATGATTTTGGGTCAAGTTTTTCTCGACTCAGGGGATGCTATGGAATCACCTGATACCATTGAGCAGCAGGGGCATCGTAGGTAAAGGCCAAATCAGAATAGAAACGCAACCGAAATCGTAATCGTAAACGCAACCGGTAGAATGAGTTAAAGAAGGACAAACAATATGTCTATCCTTCTCTAACTCATTCTTTCGGGTGCGTTTACGATTACGATTTCGGTTACGTTTCTATTCTGCTCAGGCCTTTAACTTTTTTTTCCTTCCAGCCACCTGTGAGAAGAACAACAATATATGACTATCCTTTTCTAACTCATTTTTCCGTTTACGATTGCGAATACGGTTACGTTTCTATTGTGCTTAGGCCTTTATTATTTCTACATACCATTGTTATTTCAATTACATAATTATTTTATGATTGATTGTGTTTTCAACAGAGATGGGTACCTAGAAAACCTCGAGTATAATACAAGGTATTTTACGTGTAATATACACGTATTATACATGAGTTTTCTAAATGTGTATTATATGTATTATACATGAGGCTAATTTTGGGATTAAATCTGACCCTAAATCTGCTTGTTTCGAATTACCAATTTTCAAAAGTTCTGATATTGGCAAAAATTAATTATCGATGCTTTGATAAAATTTAAATTGTATTAGTATTTCTCTTCTAAATTGAAAACGGAAGCACATTTATAATGTTAAAATTTTTTACGTAATTATTGCAAATAAGATAATATCATTTAACTCAATTGAAAGTTCTCAATTGACCAATATTTAAATAGTTTATTTATTAATTAATAATTATTTATCAACAATAAACCGGAAAGTAAATAACAAAAAGAGGTTATGTTGCCATTAATGCGGCTACAATGTCGAAAACGTCGAAAACATTCTATTGCTTGACTCAACTAGTCAAAACAATAACCATTTTTTTCTGATTTGATTCACTTTGTAAATTAGAAAGTCTATGGCAACACTGCTTATATTATTATTATTATAGGATTAAAAAATTGTAATATTAATACATATTAATTAAGTATTAATATAATATAATAAATTAATAATTAAATATAATATTTCATATATTATTTTCCATAATTTATCTTATTTATATACTTTAATTATTTCAAGTATTGTATGTTTTTTTTTAATAACGCACGCTTGAGTATATTCTAACCTCAAAATATTGACGCGCGGAATACCGTGTTGCCAGACGTTGGAAGTTTTGCTTGCTGTATCACAAAAAATAAAAAAAAAATTTATAAATTAATTAATTTGAACTCTCACAGGTACCTATTTTGTCCTTTTTTAAATACAATATCGGTTCATTACATATCTGTGTTTAACTATACATAATTTGATTAATATCTCTTTCTTTAATAATTTGTAGTACAAAAATATATGTGAAAAAATAACGAATTCCCATAAGAATCAATGTTAAACAGTGAAAAAATAAAATGAATATAACTTTTTTCTCAAGAACCTACAGGTCTCAAAAATTTAACTACATAATTTTAGAAGCATTATTTAGTAGTACACCAAGTATTATTAAAATCTGTTTGTTTATTCGATTATCCATATAGAACCTCTTTAAATATTCAAAAATATGCGAATTGTAAATTCACCTTTAATATGTTGTAACAAACTATCAACACAGCTTAATGTATTTTACTTCATCTTCAAAAAAGTGCTTTTTTTATTCGATTGTTTATTTTTCTTTTGTTTCACACTTGAAAATCAAAATAATATTATTTTCGATATATTCAAAAATGTAGTAAAATCAGGAAATCAATTCATAAACTTTTCAGTAATTAAATATCGTCCATGACAATTGTACTCTATTACCAATTTTAGGAATCAAAAAATGATCAAAATAATGAGAATCAATTTGATACCATTTATGGGTATCAAAATGTTGCATAATTTGATCTAAATTTTAGAATCAAACTGATACATTCAGGAAAATTGAAATTCAATGTTAATAATTCACAACATCTTTATAAGTGTCATGCAACAGGTGTTCGCGCTGAATGTCTAATGAATGTCTATATAATGTAAAAAGGTCATTGATACGTAGAAAAATATGTCAAGCGAAAAAAAATTTTTTTTTTCGAATTCCTATAAAGAAGCCGACAATTCACAAAAAAACCAAAATCAAAATAATTCTGAATCAATATAATAACTAATAATATGAAAATTAAAATAATCGAAATTCAATATAATCGTAAAATCATATTTTTTTTTGTTAATATTCAACAGCGTATTATTTTTGCCTTTTAGGAGCTTGTTATCATTCGAGTACTTCTATATAAAAGGTCCCTCTTTAAACTTCCGTTGACATACTTATATATTTGGCGTTTTTTCAAGCGACATTCAGTCGCCAATTATTATAAGTACTTATTCGACATTCGGCTTTTTTTATAAGGGAATATCTTTGGAACCTTTAATTTTTATGTAGCTCTGCTATATTTAGCGATAATTTCAGGAAATTTTTAACTAAATTTTATTGGAGATATTAATATTTAGTATATACGAGGAATTGTTTACAAACGATTGCAATTGCATCTCCGATTTTTTCGAAACTTTTTTCTTTCTTTTAGTACTAATTGAGATTAGCGATTTAGAAGACTATGATTTTTTTCAAATTTTTTTTAGCAAGTTTTTTCTTAATTTTGCATATTTTACCCAATAAATGAAAAAACCATAAATTTTAGAACTTTTTTTTATGGTTTGCACCATAAAAATAAAATTTTCGGGTATTATCACTATGATTTTGATAATCAGCGCAGCAAAAGACATTAAAGTAGGGGAATAGTGTCAGGGTTGGACACAGTTTTGGTTTTTTGATTATAAATATTTTGTTTAGATAAATTCAGTTAATTGTGGTATATGGGTGGAAAGATCTACAAAAGAGGAACACTTTTGTTGTGGACCGTAAATTGATTGGTCCAAAATTAAAAAAGTTATAAACATTTAAAAAAAAAATCTAGTCAGAGTTGGAATTTTCAGCCAGGGTTGGACACTTTTTAAAAATCGAAACGCATTATTGATAAAAACGTAAAATAACATTTGTAATGTTTTTTATTCTTATTTTTTCATGTTTATCTTTACTTATTGTTTACAAATTGTAAAGCTTTATGGGTTTAAAAAAGGAATGAACTCAAATTACAAAAAATAACGCTTTATTGTTCCAAATAACTCAATGAAATGATGAACAAAATTTATACAATTTAAGTATTATTTTTCTAATATCTTTGGCACAATTTTGCACTGAAATATCAATAAAATAAAATTTATTTATAAATTGTGTCAAATTCATAATTAATATGGGTGTCCAACCCTAACTAGAAGCATCATTTTCGAATTGTGCTAACCATAACCAGACATGTGTCGCGATTCGATTTTTCACTTTTTTTCTTCTTAAATTATGTACCCCACAATACATTCAATATGGTTACCTTGCCGAATTCTTGCTTTTTTTACACATTTTTTAGGTTTATTCACAAGTCAAACAAAACTTTTTTTGTCTCTTCGATTGCACCGAAGTCACAGGAGACGCTACTTTTGATTCTCCAAAAATGTAATGCCACAAAAAGTTAGGTTACACTACTAGAAAATTCGTCACGTACGCACACAGGTGGCGCTAGTGTTCTTATTTAAAAAAAGCCAAGTGTCCAACCCTGACACTATTCCCCTACGTAATATAAAAAAAATCAAAAATATTTTTAAAAAATTCAAATTTCAAAAATTTTTAAATATCCCGAAAATATTGTAAAAATTGTTGGGTGTACTTCCGAAGTAGGGGTACCTCCGATTTTAATAAAACTTGGTATACTAACGTATTTTGGTGCGCTGATTACGAAAATGATAGTGAAAATTGGCGCAAATTTGATTATCATGGTAAAAACCATAAAAAACACCATAAAATAATGGTTTTTTACGATTATCTAGTAAAAAACAAAAAATTTCGAAAAAAGTTTTAGACAAAAGTTGTAGATCTCAAAAAAACACACATTTTATGTTTTATGCATTTTTTACCAAAAGTCATTATTTTTCGAGAAAAATCCAAAAAACGAAAAACACCATGATAATGAAAACATATACAGCAGTCATGGTTAGACATATTATTTGACTCGTATATAGTATCATATTCACCATTAGTCAGGATCTAACGAATTCCGCAAAATACTTTCGGCCATATCCACCCCCTCTCGCCAAGGTATTTTTTAAAAAGAGAAGCGAGCAGTACCTTACGCGGCCGAAGGCCGTGTTTAATATTTTGCATTTACCGCTGCTGTAGACTCCACCCCACATTTTCCGCAAATTACTTTCGGACCAATTTTCTCGAAAAATAATGACTTTTGGTAAAAAATGCATAAAACATGAAATGTGTGTTTTTTTGAGATCTACAACTTTTGTCCAAAACTTTTTTCGAAATTTTTTGTTTTTTACGAGATAATCGTAAAAAACCATTATTTTATGGTGTTTTTTATGGTTTTTACCATGATAATCAAATTTGCGCCAATTTTCACTATCATTTTCGTAATCAGCGTACCAAAATACGTTAGTATATCAAGTTTCATTAAGATCGAAGGTACCCCATACTATATACGAGTCAAATAATATGTCTAACCATGACTGCTGTATATGTTTTCATTATCATGGTGTTTTTCGTTTTTTGGATTTTTCTCGAAAAATAATGACTTTTGGTAAAAAATGCATAAAACATAAAATGTGTGTTTTTTTGAGATCTACAACTTTTGTCTAAAACTTTTTTCGAAATTTTTTGTTTTTTACGAGATAATCGTAAAAAACCATTATTTTATGGTGTTTTTTATGGTTTTTACCATGATAATCAAATTTGCGCCAATTTTCACTATCATTTTCGTAATCAGCGCACCAAAATACGTTAGTATACCAAGTTTTATTAAAATCGGAGGTACCCCTACTTCGGAAGTATATCCAAATAATTTAACGTGAAACACTTTGTAGTTTGATTTTCAACAATAAAAAAAAAAATCAAAAATCTGAATCACTTTTAGAAAATTGCGATTATCTCCTAAAATAAAATAGACAAAGTTGTCTATTTTCATGTGGACATACACATATATTTATTTATTTCCATTTATTTTATATTTAAGTAAAATGAATTTCGTTTTTTTTTAAGGTGTTTGTCAGCGCATCGCCGGATCACTGGTGCAAAATACCAGAACTAGACAACTTAACAAGTATTCTTAGCCTGGAAGAACGTAAGGCTCTTTCACTGCCTTATAGAATTAGGTCAGATGGAAGAAAAGAGTATGACAGATGTACAATGTATGATGTAAATTACACCTCAATTGTAGAGTCTTGGTTAGATAGTTTCTTATCAAACGATTCTCAATTTGAGAGTTCAACTTCTTCATCATCTTCCATAATATCTTCAAATTTGATTTATCCACCAAATCGTCTTCCATCACCACCAGTCAGCAATCCCAATTGGCCAGTCACCAAATGTCGTTACGGATGGGACTACGACACTAGAGACTACGACAGTACTCTTGTCACAGAGGTAACATCATCTCTCTCTCTCTTTTTTTTCTTTCTCATTGTTTTATTACATCATCATTTTTTTCCATTGAGAACGGGTTAGTCCACTGACTTTCGTCTAATAGTGGTTGCGACCAAATTTAAAAAAAATCTAGTTTTAATATATGTGAAACTCGATGATTCCCTGAGTTCATTAACCATAATATTATGGTAAAAATTTTATTCCCTTTAAAAATATTAAATATCAAAAGTAGGAGATTCACAATGTGATTTTGTAAACTTAAAATTTTTCAATTTTTTTAAAAACGCTATTATTAAAAAATTATTAAAAATTAGATGTTGGAACTCACCAAAAACATAAATCACTTTATTTCGCACATAGGAACGAAAGAATTATTGCAAAAATTTATTATTTTTGGATGATATACGATTTTAAAAAAAATTTTATTTAAATATTCTCAAGATTTTTATTTACTTATAACTTTTTTGTCGGTGCTCCGAAAAAATTGAGGTTTTGCACAAAGATTTTTTATAATATTCTTTACCTTCTATTAAAATTTCACGAAGGTGTTTTGCTTCGTTTTGGAAATATTAATTTTCAAAATTTTTTATTTAAAAAGGTTAATCAGACCCACTCTTAAACTTTTTGCCAAATATTCTTAGTATTTCTATGTAATAATAAAAAAAGTAAAAAAAATTCGTGCCCGAAGTTAAAACAAATTAATTTGTTTTTAAAAAATTGTTATTTTTATATAAAAATTTGTATTTGTTTGGTTATTTGAAATTTCGGTCAAATGAAAATTTGAAGATTCTTTCAATTGTGCGAGTAAATGAAATTTCGGTAAAATTTTTTCGGTGAATTGGAAATTCTTTGAATTAAATATCAAATTTTATAAAAGCATTTTCAAATTTTGTAAACATATTTTCAAGTAGTGGAAAATATTGTAAAAAGCAAAATTTTCATATAATAAATACTAATTTTTAATAAACTTTAATGAAATTTACTATAGTTATAATAAAATTTGGTAGAACGAATTTGATTCATTACCAAATATTTTATTATAACTATAGTAAATTTCATAAAAGTTTATTAAAGATTAATATTTGTTATGTGGAAATTTCGCTTTTTACAATATTTTCCACGACTTGAAAATATACTTTTTGTACAAAATTTGAAAATGCTTTTACAAAATTTGATATTTATTTTCTGTCCGTGTATACACTAAAAAAAATTGTTTTATTCAAATAATCGGTTACTTGATTATTATCAAATAAATATTTACTTGAATCAAATAATTTTTATTTGAGTCAATTAAATGATATAATGTTTTAAGTACCTATAGAAATTATTGGTTCAAACACAGTTTATTTAATTCAAATCAAAATTATTTGATTCAAGTAAATATTTATTTAATAATAGTAAAGTAACTGATTATTTGAATCAAATAAATTTTTTTTTTCAGTGTACAGATAAAATATAATCCACTTTTGTCGACATGTTAATTATAAAGTCATTATAAATATAAAATATTAAAATTAAATGTATCTGATTATGCATAATGACAAGTTTATTGTGTCAAATTGCTATGATATGAGCATTTGAAGAATTAAATCTGAAATACTTCCGGTTGCAGCGAAATGTTTGCGACCTTCGATTATAAGTGGTTAAGGACTGTACGTGGTGGGTCACTTGTAGACTTTCATATCTGTTAATCTTTCTTCAGTGAAATAGACCGTTTATGGTCAGACGAAATTAAGAACGAAAATAGAATTAATAAGTAGAGAAATTCGTAATTTTAACAGTATATAGGTACATTAATTATTATCAATCAAAAGGAGTAATTCAAACATAATAAAGAATGTATATAAATTATTCAGCTACATTTTATTTCAAAAGAGCACAAATGTGTATAATTATTTTAAAAACAATTTAATCGTAAATTTCGTAAATGGCTCATCTCAAAAAAGCGTAAGTGTCATTTTCGCATAACAATTGATAGTGAAAATGACTCTTACGGATTTTAAATTTGAGTCCTTTTTGCAATTCACGACTAATATTTCATCAATTTAATTACAGTCCTTTCAAAATTTTTTTTTTTAATTAATAACTGTACACAAAGGTGTGATATTATTCTAAAATTAAAATAAAAATTAAAAATAATTTATTTAGTAAACAAAAAAAATCAGGGAAAGAAGCATGCTCAAAGCGCCTACATCTAGGGTTTCGTGGCTTTTTAAATTCAAATCAAAAGTTATTTGTATATAATAAATAATTTATAATTACATTATTTGTGAATTGCTATGGTTGCTATGGTATTGGTTACTATGGAAACGGTTGCCATGGTAATGGTTGCTATGTAAACGGTTGCTATGGTAATGGTTGCTATGGAAACGGTTGCTATGGTAATGGTTGCTATGGAAACGGTTGCTAAGGTAATGGTTGCCATGGTAACTGTTGCTATGGAAACGGTTGCCATGGTAATAGTTGCTATGGTAATGGTTGCTATGGAAACGGTTGCTATGATAATGGTTGCCATGGTAACTGTTGCTATGGAAACGGTTGCCATGGAAACAGTTGTCATGGTAACGGTTGCCATGGAAACCATACGAGTGTACGACGGACGGACGGATAGACAGGCGGATGACGGACGGAAGAATGGACAGACGATTGCTATGGTATCTGTTTCCATGGGAACCATTTGAGTGTACGACGGACGGACGGACGGACGTCAAAGCGAAACTATAAGGCTTTCGGCCTTGGGCCACGAAACCCTAAAAAAGGCAAACATATATTACGTAGATATTATGAAATGAGCATACACGGAAAAAAATTTTCTGGTAATTCTTTAACATCGATTTGGAGATTTTACATGTTCCTAAATCTGTTAATTCTACAGATATTTTCTGTAAAGATTTAACGCATGCGCGAAAACAATGCAGTGATTCGACTAAGGCTGAGTACGATTGAGTGCGAGAGGTTAAGGCGAATTTAGTGTTTTTATTATTATCATAGTGTCGGAAAGAAAGTTTAATTAAAAAGGAAACGTCTTAAGTATATAAACATTATTATAGAAATAAATTATTACAAATTTTTTATTTTTAAATTAACTGTAGTGATTAAGTGAGAATATAGTCGTTTGTTTCAATTTCTCGACATAAGAAAAAGTGGATTTATCATAAGTTTTGAAAACTTGCTCCTCATTTTTTTTGTTAGAAAATTATTGAAGGATGAATTTATTTACATAGAAGTTATACTAATTTATACAATAATGTTCCGCGAATTTAATGTATTCGGAGGAGAATATAACCTATAAGAAATACTCTATACCAAATATATATTATCCCCATATAGTATACATAATTTGGTCACTCAACAGTTTTTAAGAACTGTAGCTCAAACTTGTAGAATTAACAGATTTTAATGCCAATGATTCAACATATTTCTCTATTTGGAGAAACATCAGTAGATGGCGCAGGAGTTTCTGTAAATTCTACAGAAAATTTCTTTCCGTGTACATACAATGATAAATGTTAGGAAACGAGATGTGAACAAGGTAGAATGTGAATATAAAGAAAGAAGGAGAGAATGTGGGGTGAGTGAACGAAAATGAATTGGACAGGTGAAAATAGGCGTAAACGTATATAAGACCGAATGGATTGCAGCTCTTGGTGGCGTCAGCAATTGACGACCAATTTACCTACCCCCACATCCGGTCATGTGATACATTGCGATCAAACGCTCGTGCATGCTTCTGGCATCTATGTATAAAAGGGTATATCTCATCCGTAAATATATACAATCCATAATTTGCTTTGTATGATGTAAAAACGCCCCTTCCTTATTTCCACCCTTCTCTGATTACCTTCTACATATATATATATGTGAATTTTATTTTTCTTAAAAAAATAAACCTCTGCACTTTCTTTCGTTATACAAAAACTATATTCTTTTCTTAAAATATGACTGAAATTCACATTGAAACACTTACAATCTGTATTGTAACATTCAGAATATTTATAGAAATAATTACAATGTGTGTTTTAAACTTCACAGTCTGTATTGTAAAGTTCACAATCGGTATTGTAAAATTCACTATGTGTATTGTAACGTTTACAGACTGTATTGTAAACTTTACTATCTGTATTGTAACGTTTACAGACTGTATTGTAAACTTTACTATCTGTATTGTAACGTTTACAGACTGCATTCTAAACTTCACCATCTACATTGTAAAATTTATAAACTGCTTTTGTAATATTTACAATCAGAGGTGCGTTCGCGAAATTTCATTAAAAATTTAAATGGTCCAAAATATATGCCAAATGATACAATAGATATTATATATTACAATATAGATTCGCTTATATATTTCATTCTTACAATTTACTATTTATACGCAAATTATTACTTTACACTTTCACTTTTAATTACACTAAAGTTTTATTTTCACTTTCACTATTATTTTGACCATAATTTATAATAAAATTTATAATTTCATCTACATTCTGAGAATGAAAGTGTAAAGTAATAATGTGTATATGTGACAGTGAGAGTTCAATTGCATTAATCCAAATAACATACAAGAAGCCTTGAAAATGTCCATAAACATTTCAACCTTTTATAATAATTTCTAATTCTTGTAAAGCTATTGTACTTTAAAATTTTGAAAATTTAAAATTTATACTTCATAATTTTGATAATTTAAAATAATTGTGAAACAAATATTTTGTTAGGAGACATAGATTACTTTTCTTTGTAACAAATCTCATAATCTGTAATATCTTTCATCTGTATTGAAAAATTTACAATCTGTATTTTAATATCTACAATATAAATTGAAATAATTACAATCACTACTGTACCTATATTTTTCATATGCATTGTAAAATTTACAGCATGTATTGTAATATTTACAGTATGTATTGTAATATTTACAGTATGTATTGTAATATTAAAGTTTATATTGTAAAATTTACTGCAAGGTTAATAACATTTACAATTTAAATGGTAAATTGTGTATAATACAACAATTTAAATAGAATTTGATTAACGTGTTAAAAAAAAAAAGTTTCGAAAAGAACAACCTTCTGATTGTGAGCAAAAAGAGTGTATATACCGTGATGCTCAATACGGAAAAGACAATGACCTGTTCCGGGACTCGATGAAGTGGGGAGTGATTATGATTAAGTCGCAACTCCTAAATCGAGCCCAATAAATCATCGGATCGGAAGCAAAAGTCAGTGTGTCACCTACACGTCATCGTTGCTCGAATCGTGCATGAACCAGAAAGCACTATACGGTTTTGTGACGTAGTTACATACTTACCTACTAAACACACATTGGCATTATTGAATATACACGAACATTATTATCTACTTATCCAACGATACACGTATGCGCTTATCTCCGGCTTTCAATGCAGCTATCTACATACTTCATTCATAAGGTTAATACCGCACGAGTCCTTAAGATAAATCGTTCTCTTCAGAGATGCATCTATTTCATTGCATCTCATTTATTTATTGAATATAAAATAAATTATATCAAAAAATCTCTCAATTAAAATTGATAAAATATATAAAAAGAGTGATTAAAAATTCTCGTGTAGAAATTACCCCTTTTTATTCTATATGTAAAATAATGTCAACGTGGCTGTGTGGCCAGAGTTCACGACTCGCGTCCCAAAGGTCAATGGGTTCGATTCCCCATCCTAGATAGCACCGAATTTTCCAGGAAGTTAACGACCACATAGTTTTCTTGTGTGTATCAAATTGATACAAGAATTAAGATCAACTCATGCAACGTTTTGATTCGATATAAGGTATCAAATTGATCCAAATATTTGAATCATTTTCAAGAAATGATCCAGAATATGAGATCATTTTTTGATACCTGAATTGGTATCAAAGTATAACTGTCATGGCTGGCATGCTCTTATTGACAAGTTTATTAATTAATTTATTCACTGCACTGAATATTCAGATATTAAAAATACTTTTATTATGAATTTTAAGAAAGAGAGAAGCGAAAACTTATAAATTGCGAACAATTAAATAAGAAAAAATTTATTTCGAAATAAAATGAAATAAACTAACCTTTATTTATGTTTATCACATAAGATTTAAGTTAAGTTCACAATCACAACACTTGAAAATTTTTAATTATTTTTATGGTTCAAATAATTATCAATAATTTATTTATTATAAATGAACAAAATTTAAGTAATGCACGCTTGATAAATATTTCTAATGCGTTGTCAATTAATGCAATTAATAATTTCCTATTACACAATATCATAATCGACATATATAACATTTGTAAACAAACAGGGTTGGAAAACAAGAGCCCAAAATATGTTCGTCCAAAGCAGAGTTGGGTAGGATTGAAATTCGCTTTGGACGAATATATTTTGGGCTCTTGTTTCCCAACCCTGTTTGTTTACAAATGTCATATATGTCGATTATGATATTGTGTAATAGGAAATTATTAATTGACAACGCATTAGAAATATTTATCAAGCGTGCATTACTTAAATTTTGTTCATTTATAATAAATAAATTATTGATAATTATTTGAACCACAAAAATAATTAAAAATTTTCAAGTGTTGTGATTGTGAACTTAACTTAAATCTTATGTGATAAACATAAATAAAGGTTAGTGTATTTCATTTTATTTCGAAATAAATTTTTTTTTATTTAATTGCTCGCAATTTATAAGTTTTCGCTTCTCTCTTTCTTAAAATTCATAATAAAAGTATTTTTAATATCTGAATATTCAGAGCAGTGAATAAATTAATTAATAAACTTGTCAATAAGAGCATGCCAGCCATGACAGTTATACTTTGATACCAATTCAGGTATCAAAAAATGATCCCATATTCTGGATCATTTCTTGAAAATGATCTAAATAATTGGATCAATTTGATACCTTATATCGAATCAAAACGTTGCATTCCAAAATGTTACCATCAAGTTTACAGTGATTCATAAGTTCGGAAGTTAACACTGTTAACTTTCCGTTAACTTCCAAACTTATCGTCGTTAACTTTCTGTTAACTTCCTGTAAAGTTGGGTGCTATCTGAGATGCCTGCGAGATTTATCAAAATTATTATATTTTCAAAATAAAAATAATTCCATAAAATAGGGCAATTTAAAGGAAAACTGACTAGGTCCTGATAAATTTTATAGTATTAGTCCGGAAGAGCGTAATAGCCTTTTCGAGAACTAGTCAGTTTCTTTGAGAATAGCTACATTAGAGATACGGAAATCTGATCAGTATCCCATCAGGCCTACATTTAAATTTCTGCACGGGTTTTATAGTTAAAATTTCTACTCTTGAATTAGGTGTCTCTAAAACTAATTTAATAATTGCTTTAATTTAATTTTAATTTTTTGAAATTTTATTTAATTAAACTAAAAGAACTTTCAGTAAAAGTGATAATATATCTATACTCATTAGTCAAAATTCTCGAATATGCTCTCTAAATTTGAATCAGCGGAATCTCGCTGATTCTCAGCTATAAGTATACCACTGATTCCAATCAGCTTATATGCACTGATGAATTAGTGGAATTTCACTGATTTTTCAGCGTATATCCGCTGATTGGTGCCAGTAGTATACTTATTGCTGATTCAAATTTAGAGAGTGAATGGAGCCTAAATTCTAAATTGGTGAAGAATGGCATCTCTTTTCAGATTATGGAAATGATATTCTTTCATTGCACAAAGAAATATTTAAGTGCCCTAAAAAGATATTATATATAATAATTATTCACTTTGATAATATAGACATTATCTTTCCATTATCACATACTTAATTTGGGTAATAAAAAAATTATTGTACTCACAATTTAAATTATCAATAATGAGGGTGAATCAACAAAAAAAAAAAAATTTCCCAATATATAAATTCACTGGAAAAGTGATGAAATATTTTTCAACTGAATCTAAAATACGTATGTTTAAAATTAATAAATGAGCTTGAATGTTGATGAACGATATTGAAAGAGTCCCTCTTTTTTTTTATTTTGTTATTCCGCGAAAAATCTAATTTCCTAATAATAAAAGAGAGAGCGAGAGAGGACATGAGATAAATTCGCAGTTCGGGCGATCATCGATTCCGTCCCGAGAGGGGAAGTAGCCTTCCCCTCCACCACCAGAAATGGATTCTCGCGCGTATCCCAAGCCAAAGTCGGGACTAGCAGTGCGATGTGTCGCATAAAACTGACTACAATTTTCATTGTACAAAAAAAAGGCGAAAAGAAAAGAAAGCTTTGGAGAAAATGAATGTTTTGTTGCAATTAAGGCAATTAATACAGTCATCACCCCTCAGTCGCATTATAGTTCGTGAGTTCATACTCCCGTGGTACATCATTGATATGAAATCAAAGACATATAGGCATATCGTAGTTAAACTGTAGAAGGCAAATGAATCGGTACATAACTGCCTAATTCTGATTAATAATAAAATTGAAATCAAAATTTTAATTATTACTTAAGGTATTCTTGTTCAATAAAATTAATTACTCTTGACTTATTCAGATTAAAGTTTATTGTTATGTACACGTCAATACGACAATAACATAACACCTACTACAAAAACTTGGTAGTGAATAACAACATTCACTTCAATAAAAAATATCTATCGAAAAATCAGTGATTATGTTCTACTGATTTAGTTCAGTGCTTATATAGTTATCAGACTTTACTGATATTTTAGTGAAAAAGAAAATAGTCACTGATTCACCAGTGAATATTATTTTTACTGATTGAAATAGTGAAAATTACACTGATTCAAATTAAGAGAGAATTAATAATAAAATGAGAAATCAGACGCCCATCTAGTTATTAACTATATTAATTTGAATGTTCTTTCCAGTGTTGGGTAGTAACTAGTTATTAGTAACTAAGTTACTGAAAAAGTTACTTTACTTGAAACTTATAACGTAACTACTTTTTTTAAAAGTAACTTGTAACATAACTTAGTTACTATTTTAATAGTAACTTTTAATTTTAAATTATTTCGTTACTTTCTTTGCACTTTTTTATTGCTTTAAAAACTTAATAATTTCGTATTTCAAAAAAAAAGCGCGCAAAGTAATAGCAAAAGAACATGGCCTCTGCGCTTGCATGCTGCGCATTGTACCGAGTGTTTACATTCTATTTTTCATGTGCTCGTGTTCCATCGTATTCGTTTGGTTTACTGTTGCAATGTAGGGGATTTACCTGCATAATTTAAACAGTGTACAAGATTTTTTAAAATAACATTTTAATTAATTAATTAATTAATTAAGTTTTATATAGACTTTTTTTTAAGAGTTTATAAAAATAATTTTTAGCAACCCCTTGTCGAAATTGTACCTTCTTAATTGATTTGTAAATTAATTTTAAAAATGGCAAACAAAATCCATGATTACAAAACCTAATTTTCTAATAATGATAATATTTTTAAAATTTTTATAAATAAATACTTGCATAGGTTAAACATGGATGCGTTAAAGAATTAGAAGCAGCTATAGCGAAAGAAAAAAAAAGGAGAAAATTCGAAGAACAATTCTCAGATTCTTCATCACAGTCAAATAAGAAGCAAACTCTTTTGGAAAACTAGACTTCCGATTCAAAGCTAGTTACTCAAAAAATATTGGATAAAAAAATTATGGATTATGTAATAGAAGTGTTGTAGAAAAATCATCTTTTAAAGACCTAGTGTTACTTGGATTACCAGGAAATTTTAAAACTTTAGGGGAAAGAATAGATGATGCTTTTATTAAAATGAATACAAATCTATGTGAAGAACTTGAATAAATACATGTATTACAATTACATTTCACATTTTAATTTGATTCCCATTTGATAAAAAAATTGAATTTCAATAAGACAAATTTTAAAATAATTTTTCAGTAACTTGAAATGTAACTTAAGTTACTTTGTAACTAACTGTAACTGTAACGAGTTACTTTTTATAAAAGTAACTGTAACAGTAACTAGTTACTTTTTTTCATTAAGTAACTTAAATGTAACGAGTTACTTAAAAGAAAGTAACTTACCCAACACTGGTTCTTTCATTCGTTCATTCACTTTTTTTGTCCCTCACACTCTAAAGTATTAGTGTTCTGTGTATATATACTTTTGTTTTTTGTTGAGTTCAAATAGATTGTACTATTATTATTTTATGTTATAATTATTTTTACTTTATTTTTTATTTACTCTCTTAATCTGAATCAGTCGAATTTTCACTGATTTGCCAGTGTATTTTCACTTATTTGAATAAGTGGTATACTTATCACTTATTCAGATTGAGAGAGTAATTCAAAATAATTATTTCTAATTAAATGAAAAAATTATTGTTGAGAGAATAATGCAAATCTTTTTTTTTTTTTTAAATTAACACTGTGTTTTTCATTATTATTTTCATCATTTCATTCATAATTTTTCATTGTTCATTCATGTTTAAATTAAATTATTTAAATTAAGCAATCGCAAGAAATTATTTAAATAAAAATTGTTTGTGAAATTTTAAAATATTTTAAATTATTGGATATTATACTTAAAAACATAAGTAAACGAAGTAACAATTACCCTTTTTTTAAAACTGTCGTATCTATATAAAAATCAGCATTGTATTTCAAGAAAAAATTTACTCTGGAACGTCAAAAACAGTTTTTTTCAATTTTCTTTGTAAATAATGAATCAATGTGGCTAAAATTTTTGGAGATAGTGTGTTGTCATAAACATGGTTTACATTTAAATTTTGGTCGAGTTTCTTTAAGTAGTTTTTCAGTAAATTAAAATGTCCTATTGTTTAAACTGTCCCACTGTTTGTCACTCTCCCCTATATATAAAATATATAATATAATATATTCTATATAAAACATTGCTTCTTAATAAATAAAAATAAACGTCTGTACGTGTGAAATGAAAACAATATTGAATTTTTATATTTTTAAGTGAAATAACATATGCTTGAAATAGCTAGAAAATAAGTATATTTCAAATTTAATTTGACGCTTGTGGGTCGCATGGTGGGGGAAGGTCACTTCCCCTCACAGGACGCAATCGATGACTGCCTCATCGCAGTTCACCACAAGAATCGATGAATCAGCCAATTCTCCCCTTGGATTATTAAATTACTGTTGCACTCGTCCTCGCGAATTTCAATAACCTTCGACCATTCCCGCTCATGCCTATGAATACGTCAACGTAAAAAAAAGTTTCATTAAAGGGACTATGCTATATTTTCGCGCCTTAGCTTTAAGCTTTATTTTTACGCTCTTTAAACAAAATTTCGTTTGATCTATAATAAACTGAGAAAATTTTAACAAGATCCGACAAGAAGAATAAAAAAAGGAAAAAACTAAAACATATGGATTATATTATAGATGTCTATATATATATATGGGAATAATACATCTCATACGGAATAAAATTATTACAAATAGTACAAAAATTTACAGTTTACTTTATCGTTTTTAACTGTGATTTTGATGAGTGTTATCGGTTTACATTATTGAAAACTCTCATATTGAAAGAAAATATAGAAATAAAGTTTTAAATACGGAATATTATTTAAATATTGATCTTTCGATAGTGTGTTATGTACAATTGAATGATTTATCATTTAGAAAAAATTCTGAATGTACATAATCAACAGTAAATCCATATCAATGTAAATCCGTAGAAAAATCTCTATTCGAATTACAGTTTTTCTGAAGGTAATTTAATTCTAAAATTTGGATCAAATTACACAATATTTTGATACCCGTAAGTGGTAAGAACTTGATCCTCATTATTTAGATCATTTTTAGAATTGATAGGAAAATTGGGGTCATTTTTTGATACCTAAAATTGGTATCAAAGTACAACTATCATGGACGATATATTCTGTATTCATAAAAGTTCCGTATTTAGCGCCCCAACAATCCAAATTTAATTCTGTCAAAAATTGGTATTTGGAATCTGAAATTTGTATATTTGACTGAACTTAATCAAAATTGTTAAAGGCTGATTTCAGATTACGTAACTTAAAAATTCTGAACCTAATACAGATTACAATGTTTTAACGAAGTAATTTTCAGATTGATGCTACGGATTTTGCATACGTTTTTAGATTTATTTTGCATTGATATATTTTGTGTGACTGCTGAATTTGCATATATTACAAATTCATAATTATTTCAGACTCAATTTGGATACCGAACTGATTTTGGAATTGTAAAATGAAAACATGTGTTATTTCTAAATTACACGTTTTACAAGGATACTACTTATTTTTTAAATACCTCTTATGTTAGACATGGATAAAGCTGTTTTTCTGCAAAAACAGTTGATCCTGATTTGAATAAATAAATACATAGATGAATTTTAAACTACTCTTAGAAGAATACAGAAGTTTCCGAAACTTTCAAAAATCAATATTTGATATATTCAATATTGCTTTAGCTATACATAGGAAAAAATTGGTGGTCAGAACATACTGATGAGAATCTACCCGATTTTGTCATCATTTTACCAAAAGCTGAATCTTTTGTTAAAGCTGAACTGTCAATTACTGTACTGCAAAGTTTGTTTAAAAATCAAGTTCTAAAATACTAATTTTAACAAAGGAAAGCTGTGAAATTTTGAAAAAAAAAATAGAAACATTTGAAACTGGATAAGAATTCTGAGAGAAAAGAACATTTTTTCACTTATACTTATATAGAATTTTCTCACTTATTGAAGCATTATGCTAAAGAAATGTGTGGATACTATATAATAATATATGTCAAGATGGTTTCAATTTGGATAGAAAATTTTTTTGATGAAATGGATCCCAGAAAGGGAAACAATCATGTTGGTGATTGTAAAAGAGATTGGCTAAACAGTGATGAGAAGGACGGTGGAGTGAAGAGCAAAGGGTGATGATGAGGGGTCAAGAGAGAAAGGGGGCACGTTCCTCCTGTCAACTGAGGGTGATGGACACCTCTTTTCTGTGGGAGCCACCAACACATCAATAGCTATTACTGTAACCATGTAAAAAGAATTATATCAACACATCGTTATATTATATATATATATATGCGATCGATGATGCTGGTACAACGATCTCGCTCTCTCTCTCTCTCTTTTTTATCGTGTATAAACTCAAATGAATGAAATAAATATTCTTTGATATGCGTGCACATGTAACAAAAACAGCACATTATATGCATTCCATGTAACATATATATATACACACGTGACGTGTTCCAGGCAAACACGTGTATGATGACCACGCAACAAGTACATTGCTATGTCATTCAACAATTCAACGTGTCTTCCGATTGTCAGTGTAATTACGTTGAACGTATCGTAACGCACGTAATGCATGTTTGCGCATGATTAAAATATGAATCATTCATTGCTCTCAGATGTATTCAATAGTCGAAATAAGGAAGTGCTTTGCTTCTTTTGATAGACTTTAGCTGCAAACAAATTTTAGGTTATGTTTAGTTATATTTTTACCTTCATCGCACTAAACGTTTATTTTTAATTATATGTAAAATCAATCAAAATACAAACATAACCTAAAATTTATTTGCAGCTATGGTTCCTTTCACTTTGGAGCACGTCACATATATCGTTCTTCCTACTTCAATGATAGACTTTGTGTTTAAAATATTATATAATTTTTGAAATACCAAATACAACGTCGTCTGCTCTCGGCAATTCAAGTACTTGATTGGTTAGAAATGCGCGCACTGAATTAAAAAAACGATTCAACCAATCACAGCATTCCGAGAAAAACTACGAAATATTTTCGGCATTCTTCGGAAACGTTCGGGGACACTATATATTAGTATTTTGTACGGACCTCTGTATTCTGTTTTACAAACTTCAATACACTTTTTTAAAAGTGACTGTAAATTCTATTTTTTTTATCAATTTCTATTTATTGGCATCAATAAATTAAATAATTTAATAAATATAATAAAATAAATAATTTTTTTAGATATACATTAATTATTTTTACTAAATTAGATTTAATTATAATTTAATTCTAATTTAGCATTTAATTATTTAATTTAATTTACCTACACGTTTATTTGTTATATATTATATGGTATAGATTGAAATTTTAATGTCATTTTGTATCCACATAGCTAGACCTCGTTTGCGACAACAGTTGGTGGCCTTCCACGTCGACGACGTTTTTCTACGTGGGAAGTTTATTTGGAAATGTTGTCTTCGGCTGGATCGCAGATAAATGGGGCAGAAGAACTGCCTTTTTCGCTATACTTTTCTTAGAAGTTATCTTCTCGATAGCCACTAGTTTCAGCCCCAATTACGTCATTTACACAGCTCTAAGAACCATCAATGGCCTCTTTTTTCCAGCCATCTACCAAATTCCCTTCATTCTTGGTACGTAAATATATAATCAACTTTTGTTTTGAAATTTAAATTTTTTTTTCCTTTTTTTAGTGTGATAATTCACGATGCGCCAGAATGTGGTTTAAATAAAAATGAATTGGCACTTAAAAATTCTTTTTGTTTATGATTCTTAAATGAATAACAAACATTTCGCAATAGTTTTTAAAATCAGTTTACGTGCCCGATTTAAATAAAATTGAGTTTTTATATAAAAACAGTGTTTTATGGGGAATCAGAATTTATTTAATCTAATAAATACTGTAATAAATGATAAAATAATTACTTATTTTCAATTTTACATATAAATAATTATATTCCTGTAGAGTTTGTGTTCAATTTTAAAAAATTAAATTATAATGTTAAAAGAACGATTTTAAGAGTGACAAAATTTATTTAAGAGAGTCGAATGGTCTCTGAAATTTTTTGGCAAGAAAAGACCTTTAATTATCGCTCTATAAAAACGGCACTAAACGTGAAAATGATAAACATTGATTTTAAAATACTTTCTTCTTGAAAAACGGACACTTTTTTACAAAAGCAGCTAGAGATCCTTATCTTATGTAAATTTCCTAAATCCTAAAGATTATACGAATCCATACAAAAACACGATTGCAAAACGAAAAGTAATATAATGAGGGGTTCATTACCTCCTGCCGCCGTCAGATGGCAGCAGCATGCAGGTCGCACAAAGTCGCAGCTGTTATTAGATTACTTTTCTACTTTTTGTTTTGCAACCATGTTTTTCTATGGATTCGTACAGTCTTTTGGATTTAGGAAATTTATAAGATGAGGATTTTGGCTGATTTTGTTAAAAGTGTTCGTGTTTCGAGAAAAAAGTATTTTAAAATCAATACTATTTCACGTTGAGAGCGATAATTAAAGCTCTCTTCTTGCCAAAGAATTTCAGATACCGTTCGACACTCTTAATGCATAAATATAAAAACGAAACAAGAAAATAACTTCATTGTTAATAAATTTATATGAACCCAAATCTAAAACATACATTAAATAAATTCTGGTTCCTCATAAAACACTATTTTTAAATATTTAAAACTCAATTTGTTTTAAATTGGGCACGTAAGTTGATTTTAAAACCTATTGAGAAAAGTTTTTTATTCATCTTAGAACAATAATCAAAAAGAATTTTTAAGTGCCAATTCATTTTTATTTAAACCTCCTTCTGGTGCACCGTGAATTATTAATTAATTAATTATTATTGATTTTAGTTATTAAATTATTAATTTGTATTTTCAAATATTTTTCTTACTGTATTCTGTGCTTTTCTTAATTTTATGTAGATAATAAATTCTAGACGAATATTTTTTTTATGAAATTTTTTTTAAAATGAAAATTAATTGAAAACAAGAAAAACAATCACTTACTTGATTATTATCATTGCAGCTCTCGAATTAATGGGACCGAGGTATAGAACCTTCGCTGGCATGGTCATTTGCATGTTTTTCGCATCGGCAATGTCACTTCTCGCGTTATTGGTGAGCATTTAAAATTTATTGATAGTTTTGTCGGTAAATAAGATAATTATCACATATCATTGTCATTATAAATCAATCGTTCATGTTTTCTTAATCAATAAAAAGACAAAAAATTAATTTACAATTTACATACCTATAATAATTTAATATACCTAATTATAAAAATTATAATTTTTGTAATTTTTCTAAACGTATTGTGAAAAAAAATCTTTTAAGAATTGGAAATTATTTTTGTATTCAAGACTTCATAAATTTGTCAAAAATTAGAATATTTTTAATTTTTTATTTTCTAATTTACACTCCATAAAAAGTACCATAAATTAATAACAAGTTTTTGAATTTTTATGTAAAAAATTTTAATTTTTTTTTTATTTGCATGAGACATAAAAAATGTATTTTAATGCACTGATTACGAAAATCATAGTGACAATACCCAAAAAATTAATTTCTTTGGTAAAAATCAAAAATTTGAGGATTTTTTTTATGGTTTTTACCATAAAAATCAAATTTTTGGGCATTGTCACTATGATTTTTGTAATCAGCGCATCAAAATACATAAAAGTGCGTAGTATGAAACAAAACTGGAGATATTTTAAAAAATTCAAAATTTTCAAAATTTTTTGAAAATACAGTGCGGTCTCGTAACTGCAACATTTGAAACTGCAACAGTTTCGTTACTGCAACACCCCACCTCGACCACCGGACTTGAAACTGAAACGTGACGTCGGCAGCTTTCAGTGCCGTATCTACAGCGGAAAATGAATATCAAGTATATCAAGTAAATTTTCTCGCGTATAGTAGGTATGTACGTCCCTGAAATGGTAGGTAGTGGGATATGTTGCAGTATCAAGTCCGAAAGAGTGGGAAATTTCAGAGAATGTTGCAGTTACGAGACCGCACTGTATTAAAAAAAAATTGTTTCCCTACGATCGGACTAGGCTTAAAATTTTTGTAAAAGAAAGTAGTTTTTTTTTAAATTTTTTGAAAAAAATCGAAGGATACAAACAGTTTTAAAAACAATATTTTAACATTTAACCCCTTGACAGTCCAGGGCCCATATGTGGCCAGAAAAAGTCGTGCCACCTTTGTGCAAGTGGCCATATATGGCCACCGCAAAAAAATAATACTAAATTTAATTTGATTCGCCTGAAATTTGTTACTCGGGGGTTTTTGGGGTCGCTGAATCAAAATTTAAAGTCAGATTTCAAAAAACAAAATGGCGGACCCAAAATGGCGACCATGAAAACTTAAAATTTATCAGATTATGGCGGATAATTTAAAAATTAATGCGTTTTGACCACAAATTGTTACTCGGGGGTTTTCGTAGTCGCTGAATTCGAATTTGAGGTCAGTTTTTCAAAATTCAAAATGGCGGATCCAATATGGCGGACAAATTTTTAAAAAATCAATCCGATTTGTCTGAAATTTGTTACTCGGGGGTTTTTGGGGTCGCTGAATTCGAATTTGAGGTCGGTTTTTTGAAATTCAAAATGGCGGACAAAATTTTTAAAAAATCAATCCGATTTGCCTGAAATTTGTTACTCGGAGGTTTTTGGGGTCGCTGAATTCGAATTTGAGGTCAGTTTTTCCAAATTCAAAATGGCGGATCCAATATGGCAGACAATTTGAAAATTGATGTGTTTCCACCGAAAATCGTTTTTTAGAGATTTTTGGAATTTTCGAAATCAGCGACCCCAAAAACCCCCAAGTAACGATTTTCGGCCGAAACACATTACTTTTTACATTATTTAACATATTTGGTCACCAAATTTAATCCGCCATTTTGAATTTTAAAAAAACGACCTCAAATTCGAATGCAGCGACCTCAAAAACCCCCAAGTAACAAATTTCAGGCAAATCAGATCAATTTTTTAAAAATTTGTCCGCCATATTGGATCCGCCATTTTGAATTTTGAAAAACTGACCTCAAATTTGAATTTAGCGACCCCAAAAACCCCCGAGTAACAAATTTCAGGCAAATTGGATTGATTTTTTAAAAAATTTGTCCGCCATATTGGATCCGTCATTTTGAATTTTGAAAAACTGACCTCAAATTCGAATTCAGCGACCACAAAAACCTTAAATATGATGAAGTCATATTTTTTTGGAAACTTTTTTTTCGGACCGTTTTAGGCCCACCAGCGATTTTTAACTGGACTGCGAAGGGGTTAAATTACAAACAATATAGTAAATTTAAATTTTATAATTTTTTGCATGAAATTTTTGAAAAGTTGAGTTAAAAACACACATTTTGAAAAAAAAACTTAAAATTGATGCATTTTTAAGGAAGTTATGAGCATTCAAAAATAAAAAATTATTAAAATTCTCCAATTTAGAAAAAATTTATTTATCGTAAGCGGCTTGATGAAAAAATTTGAAAAAAATCATGAAGCTCTTTTTTGGAGGGTACAAAATGGTAAAAAAATTTGAGCCAATTCGAAGAGGTCAAAGTCGACGATATATTGGTTTGGCATGGACCGTCCCATATGTACTTCCATTTCCATAGATTTTACTTTTTATTCATGTTTATATTTCCACTTCCATTAATTCTAATTTTAACACAAATATTTCCATTTTCACTTCCATTTCCACTGACCCTAATTTTCACTCCCATAAATTCTATTTTTCACTCATGTTACCGTTTCCACATTCATTTTTAACTTTCTTTTATATTTTCACTTTCACTTACACTGATTAGAAATTAGTGAAAGTGAAAACGAAATTAAGATTTTAATTTTTAATTAAATTAAAAATTTAAATCAGTGGAAGTGAATGTAAAAATATAATTAAAAAATAGAAACTGTAAAAGTAAAAATAAAAATGAGATAGTGAAAAGTAGAATCAATAAAAGTGAAAGTAAAAAAACGAGAGTAAAAAATTAGAATCATTGGAACTGGAAATATAATAATTGTAAAGAGGATAACGAAAATGGAATTACTTTTTTTTTTTTAAAAAAAAAACGCGTCTTAGATTGCTTAAGTAGTTTCATTTTTAGTTTTTTTGAGGCAGAGTCGAAGGGCAAAAAGAAGAAAATTTTAACTAACAAAATATTTTTTTTACTAAATCATAATATAATATTTAAAGCGTTTGTATTTTATTGTTTTAACGTAATACTATAAAAAAGAAAATAATTTTTAGAATTTTATTATTATTTTTGTTTCTGTAATTTATAACGTAAAATAAAACAATAAAAACTAATTAAATTTGTTAGTTTTGTTAAAAATGTAATTATAATTAATTTCAGGGATATCTCCTGAGGCATTGGTACACTTTATCATTAGCCACATCAGTTCCATTTATTCTACTCTTTAGCTACTATTGGATAATTCCAGAATCGCCAAGGTGGCTTCTCAGTAAAAATAGGATAGACGAGGCAGAAGAAATTGTCCAGCACATGGCCAAAATGAATGGTAGAACAGTGCCCACGAATTTTCTTAGAAAAATGGAGGTAATGAGAAAATGGAATTTAAAAAAAAAAATGTTTAATTTAAAATCTAAAGCAACGATCTTTTTTTAGATGGACATTTTAAAACGTCAAGGAGTTTCTTGTAATGGGAAAAATTGTGGGGAATTCTCACCGGAAATGGAGACTGAAGATAGACCACCACCACCTTCCGCAACCCCAATGGATTTAATAACAAATCCTAATATCAGGAAAAAATTTTTTATTTTAGCATTTGATTGGGTGGCAAATGCGGTCGTTTATAATGGTCTGTCGTATAATACGACGAATCTAGGTGTCTCTGATTACTTAGCTTTTTTTATTGGTAAGTTTGTTATTTAAAATTTAAATAGTTTTCCTCTAAATTGCTCAATTTTTTTTTAACCGAGTACTTTAACCATACAGCCACAATATGACTTACACATATTTTATCTAATACTTCTTTTTGGGGTTTTGTCAGGAAATTTTGGTCAAATTCCAAGAATAAAATTTTTTTTAAAAGATTAGTTCATATGAACCAGTGTTGGGTAGTAACTACTTATTAGTAACTAAGTTACTGAAAAAGTTACTTTACTTGTAACTTATAACGTAACTACTTTTTTTAAAAGTAACTTGTAACGTAACTTAGTTACTATTTTAATAGTAACTTTTAATTTTAAGTTATTTCATTACTTTCTTTGCACTTTTTTATTGCTTTAAAAACTTAATAATTTCGTATTTCAAAAAAAGCGCGCAAAGTGATAGCAAAAGAACATGGCCTCTGCGCTTGCATGCTGCGCATTGTACCGAGTGTTTACATTCTGTTTTTCATGTGCTCGTGTTCCATCGTATTCGTTTGGTTTACTGTTGCAATATAGGGGATTTACCTGCATAATTTAAACAGTGTCCCACGTGAAAAGGTTCCCGGAATTTTTTTGGTTTTTCCCAGAATTCATGGAATTTTCGTTTCAATCAAATAATTGATACTCCGGGATGACTCCAACGTACATCCAGATATCCAGGAGTCAATTGGACAACTTCTTCAGGGAAGTTTAGCTGTAATCAAACCATCAATACTCCAAGATGACTCCAACGTTCTTCATGATGACTAGGAATCAATTGGAACACTTCTCCAGGGAATTTTAGCTGTTATCAAAAATCGATACTCCAGGATGACTCCAACGAACATTATGATGACCAGGAGTCAATTGGACAACTTCTCTGGGGAATTTTAGCTGTAATCAAACAATCGATACTCCAGGATGACTCCAACGTACATCATGATGACTAGGAGTCAATTGGACAACTTCTTAAGGGAATTTTCGTTTCAAACTGATTCTTAATAATTAAAAGAATCATAAACTTGGATTTAATATTTATGATTATTTAATATTAGGATTCTAACAAAATTATTGTTGTCCCACTTTACTTTACCGAAGGGGTGAAAATCGAAAAATAAGGGTTGATTTTGAAAAAAGGGGTCAAAAATTTTTTTTTTTAAATTTTGTATACATTTTTGAAAAGTACGTGAAAAATGCATTTGAATTCATTATAGATAAATTAAAATCCATTAACTTTTGTCATAGTTATACGGATTTGAAAATGACAATGTTACCCTTAACGTCAAAACTTCAACCCCCTCTACTTTTTACAAATATTTTTTTAATGCGTTTATATTTTAGGGATTTATTACTATCATATCGGACAACAATTTACCAAAGTATGAAGCCAATCCCAGAACATTGACTTTTTGGGCTGGGGCGATTGAAAAAGAATCTCTCATATAAGAGATGTACATGACATGATATATTTTTTTGGGGGGGTTTCATAGACAAGCTCACATATGCTCAGAAGAGTACTTGATGTTTTAAGCGCCCCTAACTTCATAAAAAATGTATTTTCAATGTATAATCTAACCGGATTGTAAAATTTTAAACACAGAAAAAGAAAAATAACCTATACATTAAAGCCTCATTAATATTATTTATGATATAATTAAAAGTTAATGAATAATTGTTGCGATTAAGTCGGGGCTTCATCTAACCCTTTTAAATTACGCCACTGTCCACGTCGAATTTTTCTTAACTTGACTACTAAATATTGAAAAAAAAGAGGTCATATATTGTTAAAGAGACTTCTATTAAACAAGAAATTTCGTCTTCTTCTCGTTTTTTCCCCACTTTAGTAGTCAATTTACTAAAAATACATATGAGTTTAATAAAAAGTGATAATTAAATTTTCTCCGTGTAAAATTCTCTGAAGAAGTTAAACAATACACTCCTGGGTATCAGGATGTACGTTGGAGTTGTTTTAAAAACTCGATTATTTGGTTGAAACGAAAATTCCCTGAAGAAGTTGTCCAATTGACTCCTAGTCATCATGATGTACGTTGGAGTCATCCTGGAGTATCGATTGTTTTATTACAGCTAAAATTCTCTGGAGAAGTTGTCCAATTGACTCCTAGTCATCATGATGTACGTTGGAGTCATCCTGGAGTATCGATTGTTTGATTACAGCTAAAATTCTCTGGAGAAGTTGTCTAATTGACTCCTAGTCATCATGATGTACGTTGGAGTAATCCTGGAGTATCGATTGTTTTATTACAGGTAAAATTCCCCGAAGAAATTGTCCAATTGACTCCTAGTCATCATGATGTACGTTGGAGTCATCTTGGAGTATCGATTATTTGATTACAGTTAAAATTCCCTGGAGAAGTTGCCCAATTGACACCTGGGTATCTGGATGTATGTTGGAGTTGTCATAGAAACTCGATTATTTGGTTAAAACGAAAATTCCCTGAAGAAGTTGTCCAATTGACTCCTAGTCATCATGATGTACGTTGGAGACATCCTGGAGTATCGATTGTTTTATTACAGCTAAAATTCTCTGGAGAAGTTGCCCAATTGACTCCTAGTCATCATGATGTACGTTGGAGTAATCCTGGAGTATCGATTGTTTTATTACAGGTAAAATTCCCCGAAAAAGTTGTCCTATTGACTCCTAGTCATCATGATGTACGTTGGAGTCATCTTGGAGTATCGATTATTTGATTACAGTTAAAATTCCCTGGAGAAGTTGCCCAATTGACACCTGGGTATCTGGATGTATGTTGGAGTTGTCATAGAAACTCGATTATTTGGTTAAAACGAAAATTCCCTGAAGAAGTTGTCCAATTGACTCCTAGTCATCATGATGTACGTTGGAGACATCCTGGAGTATCGATTGTTTTATTACAGCTAAAATTCTCTGGAGAAGTTGCCCAATTGACTCCTAGTCATCATGATGTACGTTGGAGTAATCCTGGAGTATCGATTGTTTTATTACAGGTAAAATTCCCCGAAAAAGTTGTCCTATTGACTCCTAGTCATCATGATGTACGTTGGAGTCATCTTGGAGTATCGATTATTTGATTACAGTTAAAATTCCCTAGAGAAGTTGCCCAATTGACACCTGGGTATCTGGATGTACGTTGGAGTTGTCATAGAAACTCGATTATTTGGTTAAAACGAAAATTCCCTGAAGAAGTTGTCCAATTGACTCCTAGTCATCATGATGTACGTTGGAGACATCCTGGAGTATCGATTGTTTTATTACAGCTAAAATTCTCTGGAGAAGTTGCCCAATTGACTCCTAGTCATCATGATGTACGTTGGAGTAATCCTGGAGTATCGATTGTTTTATTACAGGTAAAATTCCCCGAAAAAGTTGTCCTATTGACTCCTAGTCATCATGATGTACGTTGGAGTCATCTTGGAGTATCGATTATTTGATTACAGTTAAAATTCCCTGGAGAAGTTGCCCAATTGACACCTGGGTATCTGGATGTACGTTGGAGTTGTCATAGAAACTCGATTATTTGGTTAAAACGAAAATTCCCTGAAGAAGTTGTCCAATTGACTCCTAGTCATCATGATGTACGTTGGAGTCATCCTGGAGTATCGATTGTTTTATTACAGCTAAAATTCTCTGGAGAAGTTGTCCAATTGACTCCTAGTCATCATGATGTACGTTGGAGTCATCCTGGAGTATCGATTGTTTGATTACAGCTAAAATTCTCTGGAGAAGTTGTCCAATTGACTCCTAGTCATCATGATGTACGTTGGAGTCATCCTGGAGTATCGATTGTTTGATTACAGCTAAAATTCTCTGGAGAAGTTGTCCAATTGACTCCTAGTCATCATGATGTACGTTGGAGTAATCCTGGAGTATCGATTGTTTTATTACAGGTAAAATTCCCCGAAGAAGTTGTCCAATTGACTCCTAGTCATCATGATGTACGTTGGAGTCATCTTGGAGTATCGATTATTTGATTACAGTTAAAATTCCCTGGAGAAGTTGCCCAATTGACACCTGGGTATCTGGATGTACGTTGGAGTTGTCATAGAAACTCGATTATTTGGTTAAAACGAAAATTCCCTGAAGAAGTTGTCCAATTGACTCCTAGTCATCATGATGTACGTTGAAGTCATCCTGGAGTATCGATTGTTTTATTACAGCTAAAATTCCCCGAAGAAGTTGTCCAATTGACTCCTAGTCATCATGATGTACGTTGGAGTCATCTTGGAGTATCAATTATTTGATTACAGTTAAAATTCCCTGGAGAAGTTGCCCAATTGACACCTGGGTATCTGGATGTACGTTGGAGTTGTCATAGAAACTCGATTATTTGGTTAAAACGAAAATTCCCTGAAGAAGTTGTCCAATTGACTCCTAGTCATCATGATGTACGTTGGAGTCATCCTGGAGTATCGATTGTTTTATTACAGCTAAAATTCTCTGGAGAAGTTGTCCAATTGACTCCTAGTCATCATGATGTACGTTGGAGTCATCCTGGAGTATCGATTGTTTGATTACAGCTAAAATTCTCTGGAGAAGTTGTCCAATTGACTCCTAGTCATCATGATGTACGTTGGAGTCATCCTGGAGTATCGATTGTTTGATTACAGCTAAAATTCTCTGGAGAAGTTGTCCAATTGACTCCTAGTCATCATGATGTACGTTGGAGTAATCCTGGAGTATCGATTGTTTTATTACAGGTAAAATTCCCCGAAGAAGTTGTCCAATTGACTCCTAGTCATCATGATGTACGTTGGAGTCATCTTGGAGTATCGATTATTTGATTACAGTTAAAATTCCCTGGAGAAGTTGCCCAATTGACACCTGGGTATCTGGATGTACGTTGGAGTTGTCATAGAAACTCGATTATTTGGTTAAAACGAAAATTCCCTGAAGAAGTTGTCCAATTGACTCCTAGTCATCATGATGTACGTTGGAGTCATCCTGGAGTATCGATTGTTTTATTACAGCTAAAATTCCCCGAAGAAGTTGTCCAATTGACTCCTAGTCATCATGATGTACGTTGGAGTCATCTTGGAGTATCGATTATTTGATTACAGTTAAAATTCCCTGGAGAAGTTGCCCAATTGACACCTGGGTATCTGGATGTACGTTGGAGTTGTCATAGAAACTCGATTATTTGGTTAAAACGAAAATTCCCTGAAGAAGTTGTCCAATTGACTCCTAGTCATCATGATGTACGTTGGAGTCATCCTGGAGTATCGATTGTTTTATTACAGCTAAAATTCTCTGGAGAAGTTGTCCAATTGACTCCTAGTCATCATGATGTACGTTGGAGTCATCCTGGAGTATCGATTGTTTGATTACAGCTAAAATTCTCTGGAGAAGTTGTCCAATTGACTCCTAGTCATCATGATGTACGTTGGAGTCATCCTGGAGTATCGATTGTTTGATTACAGCTAAAATTCTCTGGAGAAGTTGTCCAATTGACTCCTAGTCATCATGATGTACGTTGGAGTAATCCTGGAGTATCGATTGTTTTATTACAGGTAAAATTCCCCGAAGAAGTTGTCCAATTGACTCCTAGTCATCATGATGTACGTTGGAGTCATCTTGGAGTATCGATTATTTGATTACAGTTAAAATTCCCTGGAGAAGTTGCCCAATTGACACCTGGGTATCTGGATGTACGTTGGAGTTGTCATAGAAACTCGATTATTTGGTTAAAACGAAAATTCCCTGAAGAAGTTGTCCAATTGACTCCTAGTCATCATGATGTACGTTGGAGTCATCCTGGAGTATCGATTGTTTTATTACAGCTAAAATTCCCCGAAGAAGTTGTCCAATTGACTCCTAGTCATCATGATGTACGTTGGAGTCATCTTGGAGTATCGATTATTTGATTACAGTTAAAATTCCCTGGAGAAGTTGCCCAATTGACACCTGGGTATCTGGATGTACGTTGGAGTTGTCATAGAAACTCGATTATTTGGTTAAAACGAAAATTCCCTGAAGAAGTTGTCCAATTGACTCCTAGTCATCATGATGTACGTTGGAGTCATCCTGGAGTATCGATTGTTTGATTACAGCTAAAATTCTCTGGAGAAGTTGTCCAATTGACTCCTAGTCATCATGATGTACGTTGGAGTCATCCTGGAGTATCGATTGTTTGATTACAGCTAAAATTCTCTGGAGAAGTTGTCCAATTGACTCCTAGTCATCATGATGTACGTTGGAGTAATCCTGGAGTATCGATTGTTTTATTACAGGTAAAATTCCCCGAAGAAGTTGTCCAATTGACTCCTAGTCATCATGATGTACGTTGGAGTCATCTTGGAGTATCGATTATTTGATTACAGTTAAAATTCCCTGGAGAAGTTGCCCAATTGACACCTGGGTATCTGGATGTACGTTGGAGTTGTCATAGAAACTCGATTATTTGGTTAAAACGAAAATTCCCTGAAGAAGTTGTCCAATTGACTCCTAGTCATCATGATGTACGTTGGAGTCATCCTGGAGTATCGATTGTTTTATTACAGCTAAAATTCCCCGAAGAAGTTGTCCAATTGACTCCTAGTCATCATGATGTACGTTGGAGTCATCCCTGAGTATCAATTACTTGATTGAAACGAATATTCCATGAATTCTGGGAAAAAACCAAAAATTTTCCGGGAATGTTCTCAGAATGTTCTGGGAACTACTCCCAGAGTCACTTTGCAAAAATTCCGGGAACCTTTTCACGTGGGGTACAAGATTTTTTAAAATAACATTTTAATTAATTAATTAATTAATTAATTAAGTTTTATATAGACTTTTATTTAAGAGTTTATAAAAATAATTTTTAGCAACCCCGTGTCGAAATTGTACCTTATTAATTGATTTGTAAATTAATTCTTAAAATGGCAAACAAAATCCATGATTATAAAAACTAATTTTCTAATAATGATAATATTTTAAAAATTTTTATAAATAAATACCTGGATAGGTTAAACATGGGTGCGTTAAAGAATTAGAAGCAGCTATAGCGAAAGAAAAAAAAAAGAGAAAATTCGAAGAACAATTCTCAGATTCTTCATCACAGTCAAATAAGGTTACTTGGATTACCAGGAAATTTTAAAATTTTTACACGTAAAACTTTAGGGGAAAGAAAAGATGATGCTTTTATTAAAATGAATACAAATCTATGTGAAGAACTTGAATAAATACATGTATTACAATTATATTTCACCTTTGAATTTGATTCCCATTTGATAAAAAAATTGAATTTCGATAAGACAAATTTTAAAATAATTTTTCAGTAACTTGAAATGTAACTTTGTAAGTAACTGTAACTGTAACGAGTTACTTTTTTATAAATGTAACAGTAACTAGTTACTTTTTTATAAAAGTAACAGTAACTAGTTACTTTTTTTCATTAAGTAACTTAAATGTAACGAGTTACTTAAAAACAGAAAGTCACTTTTCATATTTATATCATTTTATCATCTTCAGTACACCCTAATACAATTGTATTCCAATTTTTAAACAAATCCGTCAACATTTGTCCAAGTTATGACGATTCATGTTTTAAAATTCAATGAAATTAAGAAAAAAAAATTTTTTCATTTGTTGTCTCTACTTCTTAACAGTATTCACTTTACAAAAAAATATTAAAGAAAAAAAAGTAGCGCATTTTCATTTTATAGAAGAGAGTGTTTTTAAAATTTTTTATTTTCAACTTTGGATCTTTTTTTCACATTTTGATCCGACTGACTGCCTTTACGCTGATCGTCCGAGCGCAGATCGAGTTATAGAATTGGGAGGTTCATATATTCTCTTTAATTGTTAATATATCTTTTTTTTACAAAAGGAAATATCAAAATCTTAGTTTATTGACATTTTTAAAATAATAACAATCAGCATTTTCAGACATTTCATTATTTTCCATGTAGACCTATTTTAAAAAAGACAAAGTGGGTCAATTTCTGCACGGGAATATGAATAAAAATTTTCATTAATTTTTCTTAATAGAGACTAGCTATATTGAATTATTTAAAAATTTTAAAAAAATACCTTTCAATTCTCTTAATAAATTTAATTGGACGTTTAGAAATTATATTAAATTAATTGAAACTTGAATTCAAATGGATGAATAGAATGTAGAAAGAAGCCTTAAAGTCACTATGTTATTTATCTTAAACGGATTGCTTGCGACGAATACTGTTTGTAGAAATGCTCAGCGTTGAACAATTGCTTTATAAATATAATAAATCGTGCTACATAACTTTGCAAAGAGTTGTTATTCAAAACAATAAATCTATTTCTGTATTTGTTATTAGCATTTAGTTAAATTAAGATTTAAGAATAATGTTAGGGTTTACAAATTACTCTTAGTTTTAAAAATTTCTTTACAAAAATGATAATAAATTTATAACTTCTCCGATTAAAGAAATAAGAAAAGATTTCATATTCTTTGGTTGTTTTCTGAGCTCTTATGTTTACAATCGATATGTGAGGTGAGTATTTCTGAATCTAAGTGAAAACTGAAGTGGTGCCCAGATTAGCAAACATGTCATGAAATTTGAAATTAATGTCATATTTCTTTAGTACTGAAGGAGATGAAATGGTTATAAATTATTTTTTGCAACATTAACCTTCTAAAGTTGAATATTACACACTGAAAACTGATCCTTATCTTATAAATTTCTTAAATCCGAAAGATTATGCGAATCCTCACAAAAACGCCATCTGTCGGCGTCAGGACGTAATGAACCTGTCATTATATTACTTTCCTACTTTTCGTTTTGGAATTGCGTTTTTGTGTGGATTCACAAATTTTTCGGATTTAGAAAATTTATAAGATAAGGATCTTTGGTATTTTGGTCAATTTTGCATATAAGAAATGTCCGTTTTTTTTAAAAAAAAAGTATTTTAAAATCAATGTTTTCACGTTCAGTGCTGTTTTTATAGGGCGATAATTAAAGGTCTCTCTTTGCCAAAGAATTTCAGAGACCTTTTGACACTCTTAAGTGGAATTTTTCTAAAATTACAATTTAAAGAAATAAAGGGACGCATGAATATGTTCTAAAAATCATTACTAAGAATTTTCATTTTATAGAATTTCATTTGTCATAATTATTTTTGAGACGAATTTTTATTTTTTCAAATTAGTATTTTGTAGAATTTTCATCAAACCGATTTTTAATACTACAGAATTTTTACTTAACCGAAAAATCATTTAAGGGTATGTGGGCAAAGGACGTTTTTTTGTGGTTTGAAACTTTCTCTGAAATAAAAAATGATTTCGGGTTAAAATTTTGGAGAAATGATTTTGTTTGATACAAGGAATCTCGCTGTTCTACTCATTTAATATAACTTAACGCAAAAATAATAAAAATAAAGCAATAAATAGTAAAATAATGTGTTGTATCATAGTTCATTCAGCGGCCACTTGCTCGAATTGGCGCTGTTTACTGGAGCACTGACACACTCAAGCAACGTCTGTGTATGCGCCGCCATGTTTCTTTTCATTTTCGTTTAAAAATGACACTTTTTAAAACTTCATTTTTTAATAATTTAACGCAAATTTATATATTTTTCTGAAAACAGCGAGATTCCTTGTACCCTAATCTATCATCCGTCAAAATTTTAGACAAAAATCTTTTCTCGTTTTAGAGTAAGATCTATACTACCAAAACACATTTTCCCATACTGGGTTATGTGGGAGATTCCCAATACCCTTAACAGAATTTCTAATTGATAGAATTTTCATTTATCCGAAATTACAAGTGGCCGAGCAAACAATCAACAGAAAGATTTCGACGCGATTTTTGAAATCAACCAATCAAAAATTATCTATAAAATTGTGATTGGTTGATTTTAAAAATCGAGCCCAAATCTTTCTGACGATTGTTTGTTTGGACACTTGCAATTTCGGACAAATGAAAATTCTATTAATTAGAAATTCTGTCTCGAATATACATTATAGTGCAATAATTTTCTTTTAATACTTTTTCTATGTAATATTCTAATTAAACAAGAATTATGGTAAAATTTTTCCAGAATTTTTAGACAGTATTTTATATAAAGTCAAGAAAATAGTTTACAGATTCTTTGCGGATTATTAAACCTGGGTGACGCTAGTGCCAACACTTTAGACGCTTTAGACCTACCTATGCTATCAGCTATTCAATAATAATTCAATTCCTCTTAATGAAAATTGAAATAACTTCTCAATACTTTGATACAAATGTACAGAAGAATTAACGATTATAATACCTAACCTACAATTTATCAGAATTGTGAAACTTGTGATGTCACAAGAAATACAGTAACACTATAGGTTAATTCTCTATATCTAAAAGCATAATTGACATGAATAATCAAATTAGCACAAAATGACACTGATTATAACACAACCAAGTATTATAAAATTTGAATATAATTTACCATCACAATAAAATTTTTGTCATTTACAAATTGTTTTAGGTGGAATAGTAGAGATTCCATCCTACGTAATTACATGGTACGCTATGGATAGAATAGGAAGGCGATGGGTTCTTTGTCTAACTATGCTTCTAGGAGGTTTAGCATGTGTTTCATGCATGTTTGTTCCCGAAGGTATATAATCTCACATTTCTTCTATAATTTAAAGAACATTTATAATTTAAAATTTGTATTTAATATTTTTTAAAAATTCAATTATTTTTTTAATAATATAATTAATAAATAAAAAATTGAAGCAGTTTAAACTTTTATTAGATGCTGTTTGGGTGACAGTGAGTTTAGCAATGATTGGAAAATTTGGAATAGCAGCATCATTTGCAGTCTTCTACGTATTTGTGGGAGAATTATTGCCAACTGTTCTCAGGTCCCAAGCAATGGGGATTGCATCATTTATAGCTGGAATAGGTCTTTTAACATTTCCCTACATTGTGCATTTAGCTGTTTATTCAAGAGTTCTCCCTCTAATTATAATGGGA
Organism: Leptopilina boulardi; assembly: GCF_019393585.1. Taxonomy (NCBI): domain Eukaryota; kingdom Metazoa; phylum Arthropoda; class Insecta; order Hymenoptera; family Figitidae; genus Leptopilina; species Leptopilina boulardi. The sequence goes on from NW_026137921.1 coordinate 709,344, forward strand.
TCATTAAGTGTAGCCGGAGCAATAACGTCCATTTTCTTGCCAGAAACATTAAATATACATTTGCCACAGACTGTTGAAGAAGGTGAACTTTTTGGAGCTGATTTTAAACTCTGGTCCTGTCCACCATTATCCGCGTAAGTAAACCCTAATAACACAAGATATCTTGGGATATATTGATAATATCCCGCAGATATCCTAGGGATGTCCTATGGATATCAAAAGGATCACTTAAGGATATCCAAAAAAATCGGCGGTTTTGATATCCTTTGGATATCCCATGTATATCTGAGGATATCCACAGGATATCTTCTGGATATCTCTATAGACTTTCATAAATGTCCTCCAGATATCCCATATATAGATATCGTCAGGATATCCCATAGATATCGTCAGGATATCCCACAGATATCGTCAGGATATCCCACAGATATTTTCAGAATATTCTCAGTATATCTTCTGGATGTCAAGAAGATATTTTCAGGATACTGTTTTTAAAGTCATTATGAGACATTTTTATTTATTATTATTAACATTCATATTTTTTATTATTCCCTAATAACACAAGATATTTTGGGATATATTGATAATATTCCGCAGATATCCTAGGGATGTCCTATGGATATCAAAAGGATCACTTAAGGATATCCAAAAAAATCGGCGGTTTGGATATCCTTTCGATATCCCATGTATATCTGAGGATATCCACAGGATATCTTCTGGATATCTCTATAGACTTTCATAAGTGTCCTCCAGATATCCCATAGATATCGTCAGGATATCCCACAGATATCATCAGGATATCCCATAGATATCGTCAGGATATCCCACAGATATTTTCAGGATATTCTCAGTATATCTTCTGGATGTCAAGAAGATATTCTCAGGATACTGTTTTTAAAGTCATTATGAGACTGCGAGTGAGAATATTCTGTGAATTAAATTTTATATAAAGAAAATAAAATGCAACTTTTTTTTCGAGAAAGTTGTTTAATTTGAAAAATTATTAACTAATTTTTTTCTCATTCGTGATTCATTCCTTTATTCATATGCTTAATATTGTCAGAAAATAAATTGGCTTTTAACAATATAAATTCTTCCCCGCAAATAACGAATAACTATTAATATTAATTATACATTAAGTGCATGAGTTTATTTAAAAACTTTGAAAAATGCGTTTCAAATCTTCATTTAAAATAAATTAGAAGCTCATAAGATTTTTCTTTTTATTATATTATTATTCATTATATTAGCATAACAATTTTAACCTTTAAAAATATATGTTCAGATATTAAATATCCCGTGAATATCCTAAGAATATCCCACGGACATCCTGAGAATATCCCATGGATATCCTGCGATATAATATCCAATAGATATTTTGTGGATGTCTTAGGGATATCCTATGGATATCCTGTTGATGTCCCACAGACCGGCGGTTTGGATATCCTAGGGATATCCCATGGATATCCTGCGATATAATATCCAATGCATATTTTGTAGATGTCTTAGGGATATCCTGTGGATATCCTGTTGATGTCCCACAAACCAGCGATTTGGATGTCCTAGGGATATCCCATGGATATCCTGCGATATAATATCCAATAGATATTTTGTTGATGTCTTAGGGATATCCTGTGAATATCCTATTGATGTCCTGTTGATGTCCCACAGACCGGCGGTTTGGATATCCTAGGGATATCCCATGGATATCCTGCGGTATAATATCCAATAGATATTTTGTGGATGTCTTAGGGATATCCTGTGGATATCCTGTTGATGTCCCACAGACCAGCGGTTTGGATGTCCTAGGGATATCCCATGGATATCCTGCGATATAATATCCAATAGATATTTTGTAGATGTCTTAGGGATATCCTGTGGGTATCCTATTGATGTCCTGTTGATGTCCCACAGACCGGCGGTTTGGATATCCTAGGGATATTCCAAGATATCCTGGGGACCATTCTAGGATATCGACCATTGATATGGATATCCTATGGATATCCTAGAGATATCCTTTTGTTATGAGGGAACAAATCGTGAATTTTGTTTTAGAAAAAATTGCTTTCCTAATTTTATTGAGGATTATAATTTATATGTATGCAAATTTTCAGGAGATGTCCAAGGGAAGAAAAGGTAGAAATTCCTCTAAAGTACTTTGTGAATGGAGGACCGGAACGTCGTTCGAAATCAAATATTCTATCAGATTCATCGCCTTCGGATGCGGCACCCTTAGAAATAGAAAGATGTCTACTGTCATTAAGTGAAGATGAAACTGCAAATTTAAAATATGCTGACAGTGAAGATGTTTAAGAACAAAAAATAAATAAATAAATAAATAAATAACTTCAAAAGAAACTAAAAAATTAGAAACAGTGCTTGTGAAAAAGTGTCAAATGTTCTTTATACTGATGATAATCAGTTATCTGACTGTATCAGTCCTTTTCTCTGTATTATATTTTCAGTATAGGGAAGCGTTGTATTTATTTTTGTCCCGTTATTATATAAAAGTCTAATGTCTTCGTATAAACTCTGCCTCGTGACCGAATTTTGTTGCGCTTTTTGGCGCTACACGCACTTTCAGAACATTTTTTTTTTTATTTTATTTTTTTCTTATTTACAGTTGACAATTTAATATCTTTCTATTACAGTTATAATTGTCTTGAATCATTCATTACCAATAATCTGCGAAATAAAGATATATACTTTAGTGACAAAAAAAAAAAAAAAAAAAATTGTAAATAATGTCAGACTTGCGCAAAGTGCGTGTATAATAATTATCACTATATAGCTGCCCAAGTGAAAACGTTATCAAAGTACACAAAAGCACGTGGACTTAAGACTTAATACTTAACGTTAATTCCAGACTAATGTTTGTTATTTAATATTTATTTGTCGAACGCACTGCCCTTATGAAGAAGACAACCATTCTCAATTTATCGATATTATAATGTATATTCAAGAAAAATTTTGTCGTAGATCTTTTTTTATAAAGGAAACTTGTTGAAAAAAAATTTTCATTAGATTTGAAATTTTTTTTTAGACCAAAGAATAGAAATATTTTTTCATCAGGTTTTTTTTTTTTTTTTAATATTCTATGCGCAACAATTTATTAAAAGACTGCTTTATAAAGATTATAAATTTTAATATTCTATCATAGTAACCCTTATATATTTTTTTTATATATAAGATTTTTAACGACATGAACAAAAAAAATTGTAATTTTTCATTGAAAATCGCTGTTTTCTTCCATTAGGACTTATAACGCAATATTCTCTTGTGGCATTTCGGTCGCTATAAGATCCTATTTAGATTATTATAATAAATGATCTTCCGTCATATTGTGTGACATAATGTATTATTTGTGCAATATGCAAATTTCAAAAAGAAAAAGCATGACTCCATGTGTTTAGTCTTATAAGTGACGTGTAGAAAAGATAAATGTATCTCATTTGTAATAAAGAAATACCGAAAAGGCGTTTTGAAATATTTATTTATATTTCTAATATTTTTTTATATTATATTAAGGTAAGTGTACCAATTACGGCGTGTTCATTAAAAATTACTATTATTATTATTATATTTAATATAACTGTTGCAAAATGATTGAAAAAAATTATTAAAATTTATCATTTTATACTTATTTATCAAATTATTCCCACGACGTAATTGAAACATTTTTAAGATTTCCATTGGCTTCAATTACGGCGGGCAAAGTATCTTCAAAATACACATAATTTTGGTCACCGAAACTGTCACAAACACGCCGTAATAGAAAATTACCTTTTAATTTTCAAAAATAAAATCAAAGTAAAAAAATTTTTATAAACAAGATATTTAAATAAAAAGATTCATCAGGTTCACTCTAGAACTTTTTGTAAACTAGTATTTATCAAAAAGAAAATCTATTTGAGCCAGTACTCGCTCAATATTGGCTCAGTATTGGTTTGCCAGTGCTGGGAGGATGGTACTGCACCAGTACTGATACAATGAAAATACCAGTACTTGTTCAGTACAGACTGCCCAGCCTCGGCAGCCAATAATGAATTTGGAATTCTTCATAATAGGTATAGGCTGATTAACTAAATCGTAAATATAAATTAGCAAAAATACTCTTACTAATTAATTAAATGGTAATTGAAACCAATCGTTTCTATCAGTGCACTAAGTAACTCATAAAGTACTTTTGTAGAATAAATTATAATCTCATATTTATTTACAACAAAATTCACTAATTACATTATATTTTGAAATATTTCTACCAATGATTGTAATTATCATAAAACTTTTAACTATTGCTAGTAAGGTCTTTCAGCATTGATGCTACACCTACTGGATTGTCTTTTGCAACCTATTAAATATTAAAGTAATTTGAATAAATTATTATTATTATTCTTACCCAGATAGCACGTAAGCTTGCAGCATACTTCAAATGTCCCACCTGACCCAAGCAAGATTTCTCAGTAAGCTTGCACGGTAAGCTTGTCGCAAGGTTGCCAAATAACCTTGCCAATCAGCACAGAAGGTTGCAGCAAACTTGCACCAAGCTTGCCACAAGCTTACTATGCAAGCTTGCGATAATCTTATCATGTAATCTTGCAGTAATCTTGCAGTAACCTTACACTACAATCTTTCGGTAAGCTTACCATGCAATCTTGCGATAATCTTACTGAGCAATCTTGCAGTAACCTTACACTGCAATCTTTCGGCAAGCTTACCATGCAAGCTTGGGTTAGGTGGGACATTTAAAGATTGCCGTGCAAGGTTGGCAATATTGCGTGGCAAGTTTGCTGCAAGCTTACGTGCTGTCTGAGTATAATAATTGATAAATTCATCATTATGTAAATTATTACTGTAACCATATATGTTTAATTGAATTGAATTTAATAATAAAACATTACTTACTATGTGTCCTGCTCTATTAATCCAATACATTTTTAGATTTCCGTAAGCTTTAACATAACCTTCAATGATATTATTTACCACTACTGGTTTTCTAGGAGCCTTTCTCCATCTTTCAGCATTATCCCATTGCAGTTTTTCCACCCAAATAAGAGTTCCTGATTAAAAAGAAGAAATACAAATTTTAAGTATTCTTAATAATAGTAATTGTTATTTAATTTCATTGACTAAAGAAATATCGTTACCTGGTGTATCGACAATGAGATCTAATTGACCAGTGTATACAAAAACTTTAATATCAGTTTTATTTAGAAGGAGTTCCACTGAGAAAAGTAAAAAATTGATATCAAATTTATTAAAATTACACAGAAAAAAACTGAACTCAGAATGCGCCGTGTAGGCGGCTCATTTTGATGTGCAACAAAAATGAACCAGATTAGTGGCGCCACTGTCTATGTTGTTTATCATTGGCTCATTTTTATTTGCAACAAAAATGAGATTAGGTTTTTTCTGTGTAATAATGATATTCTGACATTCGAAATAGTACAATCAATAATTGCACTATTTTCTCGAAGGTACCAAAATTTGATACCGAATTGGATCAAATTGATACTTTCAAATTGACAGATGGAAATCAATTTTGAAAGAGTTTTTAGAATTTCTAAATATAATGTATAATGAATGCCTTTCCTGTTGATTATCTAAAAATACGATCTATTTATTTTTTAAATCAATAACCTATGTCTGTTGTTGGCTTCATAAAATCTTCTGAAAGAGTGGTGAATACTTCAGAGAATTGATTATTAAAAGTAGAATTTAACTTAAGTGCCTCTTTTACTTTAGAGTTCATCAATTCTTCAAGATCGTTACTAAACGTAGATTCGTTAACACTAGACTTATCCAAAATATTATTGAAGCTTATACTCTTTGTGACATTTATAATTTCTTGCTCAGTATCCATCCATAGATCAAATGCTAATTTCCATTCTTCTTTTTCTACAGCAACTTTTGTTTTATTCGCAGACTTCATAATTTGTTGGTAACCTTCGGTGTCAACCATACCCTAAATAGTGTTAATTTTTTATTTACTATTTTATTATTATTTTTATTTATTTATTATATAATATTATAATTTATTTATAAAATTCAAAGTAAAACAGTCGGCAGACATTCTGCAGTCTTTTTAGCAGCAAATCTGTCTGCAGATTTTAGAATATAAAACCAAAAAATTGAACGAAAACAAAAAAAAAAACTCAAATTACAGTCTCCAATAAGAATGGAGCCCAAGTCAAAACAGAATCAATTGGTGAAATCCAAGAATCTCCAAGTCCAACTCCTTTTAAATTACTATTAATTTCACCTTTCTCTTGAGCCTGAAAATGAAGAATTATATTTTGACGCATATTTATGAAGATATAGTATTATTCTTTTATTATAATACTATAAACAAATATAATTGTAGGAGAAAATTTTTTTGCAATATTAGAAAACATTTTAGAGTATGAGTTTTAATTATTATGAAATATATAGGAAAAGCGAGAAATTATTTTTACCTTGTACCATAAATATGCAAATTCAACAGTCATTTTACCCCCATAGGATACGCCAATAATGTAAGTGGATACATTAGCAAAATTTGGGAAGTTTTCTAAAAAGTTTTTAATAAATACCAAAAGGTCAAGTGCAATTTGCTTGTTTGTTCGTGTGAGTGCATCTTTTGTTGTAGTATAACTAAAACCAGCTCCCACAGGATTGTCGACAAATAATACATTATATTCCTTTACCTATGAAAAGAAAAACTGAAATTTTAACTATTTATTTATACCCACAGCACCGAAACTTTCCTAAAGATTTATTTGAAATGTTCGGAATATTTAATTACAATGTTTAGTGAAAATTGTGTAAAGATTTAAATGTCCGGATTAAATAAATCTTCAGAAAAGTTTCGCGCTAAACATTTATTCAAGAGGGACATTTTTAAATCTTTACACAACTTTCACTAAACATTGCATTTAAATATTCCGAACATTTCAAATAAATCTTTAGGAAAGTTTCGGTGCTGTGCGGGAGGTCTGTAATGTTAATTTGTCCGTAACTTTTCTTGTAAAATACTAAATGGATTGAGTTGAAATTTTATGGAGGAGTTCCAAATATTATAAGGAATGGTTGTTAAGTGCGAAAATGTTGATATATTGTTAAATAATTATTAGAAAAAAAGAAAATAGTTAGAAAATGTGGGGTTAGGAGTGTCGGATTTTCTAACAATTATTTTTATGTCTTTTATTATATTTATTTAACAATATATCAAAATTTTTGCACTTCACAACCATTCTTTATCATATCTTAAATTCTTCCACAAAATTTCAGCATAATCCAAAAAAGTTACGGTCAAATTAACACTACTAACCTAACAAGTAACACCACCAAGTGCCAATCGCCGATTGACTTGAGTCTTTGCGCATTTTTTAGAGGAGCTAAAAATATTTGATACGTACATTTTTATATCGGCAATGAAGATGTTGTAAGGGTTGAAAACAGGGGTTGAAAAGTCATATTTTGAGTGGCAAAATATACATATCATGATCATTAAAGAAAGTTTAATTAAAATCATTATTTCATTATTCAAAAAATGTTTGACACTTCTTTCTTCATTTCCTAAAAGATACTGCTCGGTAGAAATTACCGTTATAAACCTTTTTGAATGGGGTGAGTAAAACCTTTAACCCTTTAAGAACCAAATATACAAAATTTTTGCATGATTTCACAACCAATTTTTCAAAGTGATTTGAATCGCTTGAAACTTGTTACTCGGGGGTTTTCGGGGTCGCTGATTACGAATTCGATGTCAGTTTTTCAAAATTCAAAATGGCGGATCTAATATGGCGGAAGACATTTTGAAAATCAACTGCAATTTGATTGAAACTTGTTACTCGGGGGTTTTCGGGGTTGCTGATTACGAATTCGATGTCAGTTTTTCAAAATTCAAAACGGCGGATCCAATATGGCGGAAGACATTTTGAAAATCAACTGAAATTTGATTGAAACTTGTTACTCGGGGGTTTTCGGGGTCGCTGATTACGAATATTTTGCAATTTTGAAAATTGGTTTTAGAATCCTAATTAGGAACCTTAAAAATTCACAGATAATTTATTTTTTATCTATTCTACATGAGTTTCGTTACGAAATTTTAATCACCCCTTTCCCAATTTTTCGCCCACCATATTAAATCCGACATTTTCAATTTTCCAATTTTTAATCGAATTCGTAATCAGCGACCCCGAAAACCCCCGAGTAACAAGTTTCAATCAAATTGCAGTTGACTTTCAATATGTCTTCCGCCATATTGGATCCGCCATTTTGAATTTTGAAAAACTGACATCGAATTCGTAATCAGCGACCCCGAAAACCCCCGAGTAACAAGTTTCAATCAAATTGCAGTTGATTTTCAAAATGTCTTCGCCAATATTGGATCCGCCATTTTGAATTTTGAAAAACTGACATCGAATTCGTAATCAGCAACCCCGAAAACCCCCGAGTAACAAGTTTCAAGCGATTCAAATCACTTTGAAAAATTGGTTGTGAAATCATGCAAAAATTTTGTATATTTGGTTCTTAAAGGGTTAAAGGTTTCACTCACCCCATTCAAAAAGGTTTATAACTGTAATTTCTACCGAGCAGTATCTTTTAGGAAATCAAGAAAGAAGTGTCAAACATTTTTTAAATAATGAAATAATGATTTTAATTAAACTTTCTTTAATGATCATGATATGTATATTTTGCCACTCAAAATATGACTTTTCAACCCCTGTTTTCAACCCTTAAAACATCTTCATTGCCGATATAAAAATGTACGTATCAAATATTTTTAGCTCCTCTAAAAAATGCGCAAAGACTCAAGTCAATCGGCGATTGGCACTTGGGTAGTGTTACTTGTAAGTCACATGATTTTAAAATCTAATATATCGGATTTGGTTTCAGCTACTCCAAAACAAAACCGAGTAACGCAAATTCTGATCGAATCAATTTAAAAATTTTCTGCCATATTTGGACATCATAATATTGAGTCCTCTATTTTTAATTTTTTAATTCTGACATCAAATTCAGATTCAACGACCACAACAACATTAGTAAATCCATTGATACTGGAAAATCGATTTAGTGTTTAATATGTTTTTTCAAAGAAGTGCCAAAATCACAAAGATAGTACGATTTTTTTTTTCCCATAAAATATTATTCTGCGGACGTTATATTGTAATAAATGAATAACAGGTACAGGAATAGTGTCAGGGTTGGACACTTGGCTTTTTTTAAATAAGAACACTAGCGCCACCTGCGTGCGAACGTGACGAATTTTCTAGAAGTGTAACCTAACTTTTTGTGGCATTACATTTTTGGAGAATCAAAAGTAGCGTCTCCCGTGACTTCAGTGCAATCGAAGAGACAAAAAAAGTTTTGTTTGACTTGTGAATAAACCTAAAAAATGTGTAAAAAAAGCAAGAATTCGACAAGGTAAGCTTATTGAATGTATTGTGGGGTACATAATTTAAGAAAAAAAAAGTGAAAAATCGAATCGCGACACATGTCTGGTTATGGTTAGCACAATTCGAAAATGATGCTTCTAGTTAGGGTTGGACACTTATATACAGTTAGGGTTGAACACCCATATTAATTATGAATTTGACACAATTTATAAATAAATTTTATTTTATTGATATTTCAGTGCAAAATTGTGCCAAAGATATTAGAAAAATAATACTTAAATTGTATAAATTTTGTTCATCATTTCATTGAGTTATTTGGAACAATAAAGCGTTATTTTTTGTAATTTGAGTTCATTCCTTTTTTAAACCCATGAAGCTTTACAATTTGTAAACAATAAGTAAAGATAAACATGAAAAAATAAGAATAAAAAACATTACAAATGTTATTTTACGTTTTTACCAATAATGCGTTTCGATTTTCAAAAAGTGTCCAACCCTGACTGAAAATTCCAACCCTGACTAGATTTTTTTTTTAAATGTTTATAACTTTTTTAATTTTGGACCAATCAATTTACGGTCCACAGCAGAAGTGTTCCTCTTTTGTAGATCATTCCACCCATATACCACAATTGACTGAATTTATCTAAACAAAATATTTATAAACAAAAAACCAAAACTGTGTCCAACCCTGAAACTATTCCCCTAATAATAAATGAAATAATGAATAAAAAATAAAATAAAAAAAAAACTCAAACAAATGTCTTTTGGCAAACTGTTTTAATTTTAATTATCACATATTTTAGTAACAAAATTTTTACCCAAGTATTATTTCTATCTGTTACATTACTATCAAGAGGACCGATTTCTTCGAAATTTCCAAAACCACTTGATGACATCCCTGGACCACCTTGTAACCAAATTACTAATGGCTTTTCAAAATAATTCGATACATTCGCAGTTGTATAATAAAGCCACCAAAACATTTCTGCATCTGGCCTAACATTCACGTAACCCCATTCCTGTTCACCAGAACCAAATCCAGATTTTCCTAAATATGTTGTTTTAATTAATCTTTTAAAATTTCAAAAAATATTTTATTCATTTTTAAAAAATAAAAGATTATCCATAAATAAAAACTCTAAAAATTACATTCATGTCGTGCTATATTACTGAATTGAGTTAATTCAAGGTCAATGGCGGTGACACTGAATTACGTTTGTGAAAAATGATCCTAGTTAAATGATCAAGATTTAAAAGTTTCTTCATTTTGAATTTAATTTTTTATTAAAAAATATTTATTTATATTAAAAATTGATTTGTTTATAATTACAAATATTTTTTTTTTCACTAAATATCCTAAAAAAAATTTATTGAATTAAATCTTGATGATTTCGAATCTCTTACCATAACTGACAGGAAAAATGCCTAATAGAACAATTAAAATAATATTTTTTGCAAACATTTTATTACTGTTATTCCTTTATTCCGGTAACTGATATGTCAACCTACTGACCACGTGCCTTAGAAACACTGATATAAATTGAGGATGTTCCAGTTATCTTTCTTGTGTCGATTAGATTTACATTTTGTCGTTCTTAAATTAGAAAATGTCTTTTAATTTTTAAGTTTTCATTTGATTTGGTAATGATTAAATTTTATGTGAATTATTGCGTTGCTCATTTGACTGAAGGAATTTTTTGTAATTTAATAATTTAACAAAGGTAATTTATTATATTAGTAAGCACTTCATGGAGCCGGGATATTGCTAATTAGAAAAATATTGAATCGCATAAAATTTTTATTTATTGAACCACAAATTTTGAAGCGCATTTTCTCTAATTTCACTTTTTACGAATTTGACAAACTGGCGGACAGGATTGACAGAAAACGCCTTGACAAATTATAATTAATGATGGTTTGTTAGTTAGTCATTTTATTTTTTTAAATTATTTTTTTGTTTTTATCACTAAAAATTATCGAATTTCACCAATTCTTTGGAATTTTTTTTTGGTTCAAATGGAAACTACAAATGTAAACTTTAAAATTTTTCCTTGATTTTATGTTTCAAACAAAAATTGCGGCCTCTATTGTGTCCGCCGTATTTTAAGACCAGATGTGCACCGCCATCAACAATTGATTTTAATTTCTTTATTTTTTAATATTTTATGTCGAAAAATTTTTTTACAAATGCTTCAAATATATACAAAAACATCACAAAATGCCCGGAGGTCTAAGTTAATTTTTTCTTTCTTTAAAAAAATTCTTTAAGGCCAGGTCCAAGTGAGGCAGCGCCATCTACATTGAAACTAAAATTTTGGAAAATTTTCAACAGCCTTTTCTTGAAAACAAGAAGGTAAAATGCTTTTTCCTTTATGGATAATTGATTATTAGCAAGATATACACCAGCTAAAACTTTTTTTGAGTTAAAATAATAAAAAAACTTTCATGTCAATAAATTAAATACGAGCACTTTTTTCATAAAAACTGTAACAGTACTTTCTCAGAAATTACAATCAAAAATGCAATTTCCATTTGGAAAATTAATAAACGCTAAAAAATACACGACCTAAGATTTACCAATCACGAAAATAACAAAAAAAAAGTTTTTTAACATAACATATTTTACTCATTATGACAGCCGTTTGGCAGGTTATGTATGTCACCAGCATTTCGCGGTTTTGCCGAAAGGAGGAGATTGGCGCTGTTGCTAACCACCTGAAACACATAATCTACCAAAGGGCTGTCTAAAGCAGTATCAATATGTTAAATATTTAATAAAATTTTTTTTTGTTATTTTCGTGATTGGTAAATCTTAGGTGGTGTATTTTTTAGTGTTTATTAATTTTCCAAATGGAAATTGCATTTTTGATTGTAATTTCTAAGAAAGTACTGTTACAGTTTTTGTGAAAAAAGTGCTCATATTTAATTTATCGACATGAAATTTTTTTCATTATTTTAACTCAAAAAATGTTTTAGCTAGTATATATCTTGCCAATAATCAATTATGCATAAAGGAAAAAGCATTTTACCATCTTGTTTTCAAGAAAAGGCTGTTGAAAATTTTCCAAAATTTTAGTATCAATGTAGATGGCGCTGCCTCACTTGGACCTGGCCTTAAAAAGGCGCTATTTTTAGGCCTTCTATAAAGTATAGGATCCCCACTTAACCAAAATAGCACATAAAACATATAAAGATTTTTATAAAAAAAACTAATATTATACAAATCCTGGCCGACGAAATGTCACATCTACGAAATACATTATTGTTTTGAATTAATTCAAAAATTTCTTTCCTAAGATCGTTTAGAGAAGTTTTTATAAATTCAAAAATTATGAAAGGGTGTATAAAAGAAAGATACTCAAATCATTCAAAAAAAAAAATGTTTTTTTTAAACTTTATTTAACCTTACATTCGGGAAATTTAATTAATCTCACATTAGTTAACAACGAAAAAATTAATTACATTATATATTTCGAACTCTTTCAAGGATTGTTATAATTATTATAATCCTTTTAACTATTACTTGTAAGGTCTTTTAGCATTGATGCTGTTCCTGCTGGATTATCGGTTGGAACCTATATATAGAAGTAAAAGAACAAAAATCAAACATAACTTTTAAGTATTCGAATTTAATTTTTTAAAATAATAAATTGCAAATTACTTTATATAATTACTATTTAAAATACACTGGAATCTCCTAACTTTAGAATGTGATTACCTTGGACACAGAGTTGCCAATGACCTTACCTAAACGCTACTGCGCTTGCGCTACGACAACTCTCTTATAGGTCGAAAAAAGCGCGCTTATATAAAATGCTTAATAATAAGAAAACTTTAATAAAGCAATATAAAAATATTTTTACTATTGAATTTTTTTTTTGTGAATTATATTGCTTCCTAATAAAAAAATACTAATTTCCTTAATATACTTAAGTATATAATAATAATAACAATAACAACAATAATAATAATAATAATAATAATAATTTTATTATATTTATATCATTATTGTCATTATTTTTTAAATAAAATGTTCATAATCTATTATTATTATCATTAATATAATATTTATTAATTAATTATTATATTATTTATTATCATTATTTTCAATAAATTATTATTAAAATAATATCTATGAATGTATTACATCTATATATTTCAAAAAAATGACCGAATGTTTTTTTGTACTTTTTTCCCAATTCAAATTTTCCTCATAAAAAAGTACAAAAAATGTCGATAAATTGTTCAAAAAATATATATGTATATATCATAGATAATTAATTAATAACAATTTAATGATAATAAAAAAAATAAATAATATATTAGGGAATTAATTATTAAATAATTAATTGATGATAATAATAATAGATTATATATTTTATAAAAAAATAATAACAATAATAATATAAATATAATAAAATTATTAATATTATAATTATTATTATTATTATTTTTACATATTTAAGTGTACATTATGTAAATTAATATTTTTTTTATTAAGAAGCAATATAATTAACAAAAAAAAAATAAATTCAATAGTGAAAATATTTTTATATTGGAATGTGAAAATTTTGATCCACGGAAGGTATTTAAAATAACACAAATTTTATGTCATTTTTTAATTTATTGCTAAGCAACGTTTCGATGACATGGTTTTGTCATCCTCTTCAGGCAAGTATAAAATTAAAATTACATTTTTTGTAATTAGTCAAATGAATATGAGATTTTGTGTCTTGTCATGGCAAGCAAATTTTCGAAAATTTGCTTGCCATGACAAGACACAAAATCTCATATTCATTTGACTAATTACAAAAAATGTAATTTTAATTTTATACTTGCCTGAAGAGGATGACAAAACCATGTCATCGAAACGTTGCTTAGCAATAAATTAAAAAATGACATAAAATTTGTGTTATTTTAAATACCTTCCGTGGATCAAAATTTTCACATTCTAATACATAATTGGGAAGGAAATTATCATTATAATTTTTATATTGCTTTATTAACGTTTTCTTATTATTAAGCATTTTATATAAGCGCGCTTTTTTCGGCCTATAAGAGAGTTGTCGTAGCGCAAGCGCAGTAGCGTTTAGATAGGGTCATTGGCAACTCTTCTTGGACATGGGGGAGACAATAGGAGAGGGATTAGGAGAATTTAATAGTGGACTGAAAAAATTTTGGTGCAGCAGCTGTTCTAAATGAAAAATTTCTATATTCAATTTACTTCATATATAATATTTACTATGAGTTTTCATATGAGTGAAGTTAACTGAATAATGAAATTTTTCACTGTGGACGGCATACTAGAAGCACTTGCGTCAGTTTAGTGTTCCTATTTGTGGCCCTATTTTTGGCTAACAGAAAAATTTAAAAAGAAATTATTAACAGTAACAGTCTTATATATTATATCAAGTGCCCATCGCTTTTATACATTACACGGCCCTGAATATTTTTTGTTTTTTGCGTCAAAGTGTACACTCCAAACTTTAGACACCGTAACCGAGCAATACATAAAGTTCGGAGGTTCCAATGTATTTTTTTTCTAAATCTTCTTAACATCAACAATAACATTAATGATAGAATGAAAGTCAAGGTGAATCAATTACCATGTGTCCTGCTCTATTAATCCAATACATTTTTAGATTCCCGTAAGCTTTAACATAACCTTCAATGATGTTATTTACCACTACTGGTTTTCTAGGAGCCTTTCTCCAATGGTGAGCATTATCCCACTGCAATTTTTCCACCCAAAGAAGAGTCCCTATAATTAAAAATTAGAAAAAAAATATTTTGTGAACCTAATGCTAATAATAGTAATTATTGTTATTTAATTATATTTTCTGAGTGAATTTCGTTACCAGGTGTGTCGACAATTAGATCTAATTGTCCAGTGTAGACGAAAACTTTAATGTCAGTCTCATTTAAAAGGAGTTCCACTGAAAAAAAGAAAAAGTTTGATTTCATTTTAAAAAATTTAATTTCACCGAATATTAATTTAGCAGAATTCTCATTCAATAGAATTGTGATTCGAATTTTAAAAATGCCACAATTCACAATTCATCGAATTTTCATTTTTCCGAAATTGAAAATGACCGTTAATAAAAATCGAATGAAAGATTTTGGCGCGAATTTTAAATTTAACTAATCACAATTTTCTCTATTTCTTGGTTAATTTTAAAATTAGCGCCAAAGTCTTTAAATCGATTGTATTTAAGACATTTTCAATTTCGGACAAATGGAAATTCAACGTTTTATGAATTCTATCAAATAAAAATTCGGATAATTAAAGATTCGGTGAATTAGAAATTTTGATATTTAAAAATTCGAATCACTTAAAATTCCGTTGATGGAAAATTTTGTTAAATTAATATTCGGTTAAATTAGAATTTTTTAAATAAAATTTTGGGTAAATAGAAATAATGTAAAATAAAAATTCTATGAAACAAAAATTTTAAAACCTAAAAATTTTGTAAAGTAAAAATTCATTTAAAAAGAAATTCTGGCAAATATTAATTCAATAATAAATTACCTATATCTATTGCAGGTTTCATAAAATCTCCAGAAAGGGCAGAAAAAACTGCAGAGCCTTGTTTACCCCATGTAGAATTTAATGTAAGTACCCTTTTCACCTTGGAGTTCATTAATTTTTCAAGAGCTTCATCACTAAACGTATCTTCAAAGCTATAATTATCTAAAAAAATTTTTTGACGAAATTGAATAAAATTCTTCATTTTCTTGTAAAATTAAATTTGCTTTTGTAGATTTTGAAAATATTAACCAATAACTGTTGTTATTAATGAAAAACTTATTTGACTTGATTGTAAATAATTATTTTTTTTCTAGATGATTTTTTAAATTATTTTCATACCATTAACATTGTTGCTCAAGATTTTTGATTTTATATAGCCTCGACTTGTAGACTTATACAAAATATTATAAAAGTCAATATTATTTGTCATGTCTAGAATAACTTGTTCGGTAACACCCCATAGTTGAGTTGCTAATTTCCATTGTCCTTTTTCTACAGCAATTTTTGTTTTATTTGCAGATTTCATAATTTGTTGGTAACCTTCTGTGTCAACCATACCCTAAAAATAGTGTTTAATTTTTATTTATTATAAATTACGACATATGCAATATATTAAAAAAAATTAAACGACGTATGAAGTATATTTAAAATATAAAGCTGAAGAATTGTACGATAGTAATAATAAAAACTCAAATTACGGTCTCCAATAAAAATGGTGCCCAAGTCATAACTGAATCAATTGGAGAAATCCAAGAATCTCCAAGTCCAACACCTTTCAAATTACTGTCAATTTCTCCTTTCTCTTGAGCCTGAAATTAACGAATAATTATATTTTAAATATGTTTTATCAGTATTTTTTAAAAAATTTAAAATTTTGCTATTTATCATTTAATTATTTATTAATATTGCAATTTTAAGTATTGTTAAAAATGATAGTGAATACTTGTATCGGGCTGTCAATTTTTTTCTACTCTTTTGGGTGTATTTTGGGCAAATATTTACAATGAAATAGTCTGCCTAAGAAAAATTGAATTTTTTGGGAATTTAGAGATTTCCTTTATGCTAGTAACACTAGTTTACAGCAATTTTGATCCACAACATTTTTCTCTTATTTTTCATGTAAAATGACCTCCTGGATCCGAAAATGAAGTCCAAATTTAAAAAAGTAGAACAGTTTTTAAGATATTCTTGTTTTTTCAAATTTTTCGTTTTCAATAAATTTTTTTTCACAAAAATGTAAATATCTTTGGTCTCAGTGGACGGATTTTAATTTTTTTTGTCTTAAATTGAAGGTAATTACATTTCTGATCAACCATCTGTACAATATTTTTTAATCCGATCATCTACTTAAACTATACTAATGAATATATCGAAAATTTTGCTTCAAATTTACAAAAATTTGTAATAAATGCTGGATTCTACTATTGATTGCGCTAAAATAAATTTTTTTATGACCTGATTAATTATTAGTCATTAAAGTCTAATCTATTACGATGAAAATGAGTGGTCATTCAACAAATTCGGTTAAAAAATATGAAAGTTATAAGCGTTTTAGTAAAAATGTGGAAATTTGATTTTTTCGCATATTTTCAGTATTTTCGTTTCTACGTTACATTATAATCTTTTTTACCTTTACAGTCACTTAGAAAAGATTTTAGTGGATGTCACTATACAAGCTGAGTGACAATTACAAAAAATTTTTGTCACTCTTTGACTTACTAATCAAATGGTTTAGTTAACTAGAAGTTTGTTAGATGTACTTAACGAATAGTAAATCTGAGATCTATGAATTGTGTTACTTTTAAGACGTGAAGTAAATTTCACTTAATTAATATGTGATAGTGAGATTCACTAAAAATCTTCTTCCCGTGAATACTTAATGATTTTGTTTACACAGTCACAACTGTTAACAATATTCTAATAGTGCTACCGTGACAGTTTGCAACCTGAATACAAAATCTGCCAAAAGCAAACGAAAATCTAGTTTTTCGCAGAGTTCATTAGTTGAGGGATTTACAAGTGTTGCACAAAACACTTGGCGTCCAGGATTTGTCAAGATTCTCCGGCAAAATTTTAAAATATAAATGATACGCTGTTTGTAATGTTTCGGTGAAATTTCGGATTCAGGAGGTCATTTTACATGGGAAATAAGAGAAAAATGTTGTGGATCAAAATTGCTGTAAACTATAGTGTTACTAGCATAAAGGGAAACTCTAAATTCCCAAAAAATTCAATTTTTCTTAGGCAGACTATTTCATTGTAAATATTTGCCCAAAATACACCCAAAAGTGTAGAAAAAAAATGACAGCCCGATACAGGTAGAGGAAGACCCCTATTACCAGCATAAAGGAAATCTCTAAATTCCCAAAAAATTCAATTTTTCTTAGGCAAACGATTTCATTGCAAATTCTTGCATAAAATATACCCAAAAGTGTAGAAAAAAATTGACAGCCTGATACAAGTAGGGGAAACACTCCTATGGCCACTCCCAAGATAAGAAAAACTTCTGAAAAATGCAATATTCTTTACACAGACAATTACGGGTTTTTTCTAAATTTGTATTAGGGTGTCAATTTTTTTCTACACTTTAGTTTTATTTTATGCTAGAATTTTGCAATAAAATTGTGTGTGTAATGCAATTTCAATCTTTTTGAATAATGGCAATGTAGTGTTTTATACTAGGGTTGTTTTTTTAAGGAATTTGGGGTTGAGCTTAATTTTTTTTGTTAAGTATAATGTTTTTTTGAAGTTTTTTGTATTTTTTTGTTGTGTTCATGCAGTATCTTGGTTTTTAAAATTTCGATGATCGTAATGGATGTGAACTTCACCGACCTTATAACCCAGATAGCACGTAATCTTGCAGCAACCTTACGCAAAGCTTGCCGCGCAATATTGCCAACCTTGCACGGCAATATTGCCGCAAGGTTGCTGCAAGCTTAAAATGTCCCACCTGACCCAAACTTGCATGGTAAGCTTGCGGAAAAATTGCCGTGCAAGGTTACTGCAAGATTGTTCAATAAGATTATCGCAATATTGCTCGGTAAGCTTGTGGCAAGGTTGCTTGGCAATCTTATGGCAAGCTTGGCGCAAGCTTGTGGAATATTAACAAAAAAATTTTTTAGGTTTACGAAAATGAGCACTATGCGCACTTGCAATCACAAGCACTTACGGCTGCGCAATAAATTTTTTTGACCTCCCAGAAACTGGTGCTCAATGTATATACAGAAATAAATTTCTTCCCTCCAAAAAATTTTTTTTTTTCAAATTCCGCAAGCTTGCTCCAAGCTTGCCATAAAATTGCCAAGCAACCTTGCCACAAGCTTACCAAGCAATATTGCGATAAACTTATTGAACAATCTTGTAGTAACCTTGCACGACTATCTTGCCGCAAGCTTACCATGCAAGCTTGTGTCAGGTGGGACATTTTAAGCTTGCAGCAACCTTGTGGCAATATTGCCGCGCAAGGTTGGCAATATTGCGCGGCAAGTTTGCCGCAAGGTTGCTGCAAGATTACGTGCTATCTGGGAAGTTTTATAAAATTAAATAAATGAAAATTTTTAATTATATGTATAATTAAAAATGGTTACTTCAATATGAAAAAAATAGTAAATTGCAAAATGCAGTTAGGATTATTTTAAACAATAGGTAGAATTGGTTTTTAAAAAAATTTAAAATGGCGAATCAAAAATGGCTGACAAATTTTGAAAAATGGCTGACAAATTTTGAAAAATGGTCAGATTCGCTTGAAACTTGTTACTCAAGGGTTTTCGGGTTCGCTGCAATTACAAATCTTAGGTTGAATTAAAAAAATTCAAAATGTTGGATCCAATATGGCGGACAAATTTTCTAAAAAGTGATTGAAATTTTTTGGAACTTGTTACTTGGCGGTTTTTAAGATCGCTGATTACAAATCCAAAATCAAAGTTTTATAATTTAATATGGTAGACAATTTTTATAAAAATTATTGAATTTTATGAAATGAACCGCCGGCGACGAAAATGGCTTACGCGTGACTTTCGTTGGCCCCTCGTTCATCGAGTTTCTAGCTATTCCAGGGGCCAATGAAAACCTCGCGTAAGCCCTTTTGGTCGCCAGCGGTTCAAATATATTCGTATTTATGGTTTTTTAGGATCATTTTGATAATATATTTGATCATCGAATAAAATATTTGTAGTTCAAGCATGAGTCGTTTACATTTTCATGTTCGTTAACATTTCACAACTTGGACGCATACTCTTAAGAGATGAAATTTTTAATTGAAAAAAAATTAAAAAACGTGTAATTATTGTTACCTGGTACCATAAATATGCAAATTCAGCTGCCATTTTTCCGCCATATGACTCGGCAGTAATGTAAGTGGATACATTAGCAAAATGAGGACATTTTTGTAAAAACTTTTTAATACAAACTAAAAGATCCTGTGCAATTTGCTTGTTTGTTCGTGTGAGTGCTTCTTTTGTTGTTGTATAACTGAAACCCGTTCCAACTGGATTGTCAATAAACAATACATTATAATCTTTCACCTAGTAAAAAAAATTGTTATTAATATTTTGGTCTATTTTATTTATAAAAAGAAATATTTACATTTAACCCTTAAGGGTAGGTCAAAGTCGATGCAATTTTTACATAGAGTTTCAATGGGAAAATCTCATCGACTTTGACTTGTCCTTAACTGACACAATTCCGGGTTCGAACGTAAATGGCACAACGGGTCTGCTGGACCCGACGTATTCAAACGTGTATTTTGCAGCCGGTATTAAATATTTTTGCACAAAAATGTAATCTGAGGTAGCTTATGATGTGTTTTTTTAAAATATATAATTAGTTTTACAAGGATTAATTTATTTTAAGTTAGTTAAAACAATTTTGAAAAATAAAAACGAAACATTGCGTGTTTTTACTTAAAAATTCATGACTTATTTAAATTTTAATATTATGACTTAAAAATTTAAGGTTATGATGTACTTTAAGGAAAAAATTACCACAACAGCAGGACTTGCAAAAAAGGTATTTATTTAGAATAAAATGTAACTTTTTAGGTTAAAATTAAAAATTTATAATTATTAATGTTTAAAGCTAATTTATTCTTTTGTATCGAATTAGTTGTATCAAAAAACTTACAAAATTACTAAGAATATGTCAAACTAATATATTAAAATATAAAAAATATTCAAAAGCTACAAATTCAGTTAATTTGATCTCAAAAAAATGCTTGGGTCTACTGGACCCATGGTGCCAGTTAAGGGTTAAATTAATTCATAATAATTATATATTATTAAAATGTTAGAAATTATTATTTATATTACAAAGAAAAATAATTCCAAAACTGAAGTTTCTTGAATAATTGAAGCGGGGATCTGTATTTATTACACGGACGGAGAATTTTGATCGTGACAACGTCTTTTTTAATTAATTAAAATATATTTTATAAGATTATTATTTAGTATTTATTTTTTATATAAACACACTGAAAAAAATTTATTTGATTCAAATAATCGGTTGCTTGACTATTATCAAATAAATATTTACTTGAGCCAAATAATTTTTATTTAAATTAAATAAATTGTACTTGTACCAATAATTTTTGTACCCTGAAACAAATACCTTTTCATTGACTCAAATAATAATTATATTTGATACAAATAAATATTTATTCGATAATGTTCAAGTAACCGATTATTTGAATCAAATAAATTTTTTTTAAGTGCATAAAATTAGAATAAACTGACAATAATTTCCAAACAATTAAATTTAAAAATATTCAATACGAAATGCCACATTATTGCCAATTGCTGAAATTTTGCACCGAAATAATATCAAAACATAACCTCAATTGAGGGGCTGGAAACAATAACAACCAGTACGCTCGGCCGGTCGCTTTGAAGCCAGTCAACACGTCAAAAAGGTGAAAAAATTGAAACTCAAAATTCGGATTCTTCAAAAGCTTCACTTTATAGAAGATAAAAAATGCATCTTTTTTCTCTCAGAAATTTTTTTCTAAATCCAATATTTTTGATAATAAAAGCAAAAAACCCAAAAAAAAATTTTCTCAAATTTAATTAAATTTTGAAATATAAACGATCATTTCTTTCACAAATAGTAATAAATTTGTTTACAACTTGGTATACATACTAAATTAGGTCTAATAACGCCATTAAAACATTAGAAAAGGCAAAAAAAATTATTGTTTTATTATTTTTAATTAAAAATTGAAAGAGGTCGATATTCACATTTTCTAACTTTTGACGATAAAATGTCTGCAGGGAATTTCAAAACTGTAAGAACTTCTCTTATAATATTTATTCACTACTATTTCAGGAAGTTTTCTGCAAAATTCCAAATCAATTCCTGTTATAGTTTTTAAAAAAATTAATTTTCAAGAAAAAGCGGATAGCCCGCATCGCGTTCACTTAACCCGCTGGAGACTCTTTCTTGAAGTATGTGAAATTATTTCGGCTCGAATAATAAGAAATTAGTGAAATAAGAAGAAAGTTATGTTTATTTTTTGTGATCAGTATCTTATATGTATGTACATTAGTATTAGAATTGTTAACAATATTAATATTAGTAACATTTATAATTCATACTTGATATTTTGTAAATATTTAAAATACGCATATTATAAATATAATATAAATAAATATAAATAATATAAATATTATAAGAGAAGTTCTTACAGTTTTGAAATTCCCTGCAGACATTTTATCGTCAAAAGTTAGAAAATGTGAATATCGACCTCTTTCAATTTTTAATTAAAAATAATAAAACAATAATTTTTTTTGCCTTTTCTAATGTTTTAATGGCTTTATTAGACCTAATTTAGTATGTATACCAAGTTGTAAACAAATTTATTATACTATTTGTGAAAAAAATAATCGTTTACATTTTAAAATTTCATTACATTTGATAAAATTTTTTTTGGGCTTTTTGCTTTTATTATCAAAAATATTGGATTTAAAAAAAAGTTTCTAAGAGAAAAAAGATATGTTTTTTTATCTTCTATAAAGTAGTGCTTCTGAAAAATCCGAATTTTGAGTTTCAATTTTGAGGTGTTGATTGGCTTCAAAGCGACCGGCCGAGCGTACTGGTTGTTATTGTTTCCGGCCCCTCAATTATGGATTTACTCTGTTCAAGAATTGTGGTGGACCAGTTAATTATAATAATTCTTGAACAGAATACATCTACGATTGAGGTTATGTTTTGATATTATTCCGGTGAAAAATTTCAGCAATTGGCAATACTATGACTCGAATAACGATACGAAAACAAAACAAAGTGACAGCTTTGGCAGCCATGTTTATTTTGACTATTATACATATATATAGGTATAGTGGATACTGTCAGCAGTGGCGCTGTATACTAACATGTTAAATCTTTAACCGGTCGGTAACATAGAAAACTATAAAAAATTTCATTTCCAAATATTTGCCAAAAATAAGTTTGGCATCGAGATTAGATCGAAAGTAATTAAATAACACAAAAATCTTGAAAATATGACTTATAGTTTTCGAGAAATCGACGGCGATATGAACGCCAATTTTTCTGACTGGCTCCCTAGACCTCAGAGTTTGACATTGTCACGTCAAAAAAAAGTGTATTAGAAATAAAAAGTAATGACAAATTTTAGATATCCATTTTTGAAAACACACTAATTTAAAAGTATCAAATTGATATCAAAAATATCAAATTGATATAAAAATTTGTATCAATTTGGTATTTTCAGTACAAAATTTAATACTTTTAAATTAGTGTGTAAAAAAATATTTGGTAGTCCATTAATATTTTAATTTAACGATTATTTCCGTAAAATAAATAAAAATAATTGCTGTTATAATAAAAAAATAAATAAAAATAAAAAAATTGTTACCCAAGTATAATTTCTGTAGGCTAATTTAAGATCGAGTGGACCGATTTCTTCAAAATTCCCATAACCTGTTGACGATGCCCCTGGACCACCTTGTAACCAAATTACTAATGGTTTTTCAAAATAATTCGATACATTCGCAGTTGTATAATAAAGCCACCAAAACATTTCTGCATCTGGCCTAACATTCACGTAACCCCATTCTTGTTCACCGGAACCAAATCCAGATTTTCCTAAAGATATATGTTTTAATGCTTCTTCTTAATTTTTAAATTAAATATTTTAATTTTCACAATATAAAAAATCATTTGTAACAAAAAGACTAAAAAAAAAATTAGATTTATGTCGTGTCATTAATTTTTTTTGGGGTTAATGACGATTCCAAATGTGTTCGTACACCCAGAGAAATGATATATTTGTCTCACAGCCGAATAAATATTTATTTGATACAAATAAATTTTTATTTGATTTAAATAACTTTTTATTTAATTAATTTATTTATTTTACATATATTCTTTTTTTTTCTAAATATTCTGAAGAAAATTTATCGATAAAAATCTTGATGAATTTCGAATCTCTTACCATAACTTACATGAAGAATGCCTAATAGAACAATTAAAATAATATTTTTTGCAAACATTTTATTACTGTTATGATATACTTTGTCAACCTACTGACCAAGTTCCTCAGAAACACTGATATAAATTGAGGATGTCTCGGTTATCTTTCTTGTGTCGATTAGATTTACATTGTCGCTTTTATCAAAAGGAAACGTCTTCAAATGTTTGATTTTTCTTAAATAAAATTGATTTTTTTGTCAATTCTATCAATTCTCATTCTACATTGAAATTTTTTTTAAATAAAATTTATTAACTTAACTATTTGTCCAAATCAATAATTATTTTAATAAATATTTTCAGTTTTGAACAAGAAATAAAATATACGTAACTCGTACCAATTTTTGAAGCATAAGATCATCATGCTCAAAATTTAAATTGTCAGAATTTGACGGTATGTAACTTTTTTTTAATCTATATAAGTGTATTTTTTAAAATTTAAATATTTTTTTTCCTGTTCCAAAATGACAAAATTTATTAAAACAATCAATTGATTTTCATTTAATTGAAAACAAACATTAATGTAATTTAATTAATTAAATTTTTTCACCAAATTAATAATCTTCTATTATATTAAAATGTTTGTTTTGTCGTCTTCATGACGTCACTGGGCCAAGAAATTCCGTTTTTCACATTCTTTTTCAACAATTTTTGTACAGATATGATTCAAAATTAAAATTTAAACATAAATTAAACACATGAATTAGAAAAAAATCTAAATTTTTTTTTTGCAACTTTTTGCAAAAAATATTTTTTTGAAAATATTGCAACTTTTTGTTATTTTTCAGTAATTCACATGTAAAATGCACCCCACTTTCAAATCCCATCAAAAAATATTTATTTTTTTAAAAGTTATCGTTATTTTAAAATTTTTCACAAATCTTCTTATTATATTAAAATGTTTGTTTTGTCGTCTTCGTGACGTCACTGGGCCAAGAATTTCCGTTTTTCACATTCTTTTTCAACAATTTTTGTACAGATATGATTCAAAATTAAAATTTAAACATAAATTAAACACATGAATTAGAAAAAAATCTGAGTTTTCTTTTGCAACTTTTTGCAAAAAATATTTTTTTGCAAACATTGCAACTTTTGGTTATTTTTCAGTAATTCACATGTAAAATGCATCCCACTTTCAAATCCCATCAAAAAATATTTATTTTTTTAAAAGTTATCGTTATTTTAAAATTTTTCACAAATCTTCTATTATATTAAAACTAGCATCTTTGTAGTCCGCAAGCGGCCGACTACGTTGCTAGTTATTATAAAAAGATTTAAATTAAAAAATACTTTAAGATTACGATTCTTAAAAATGATATTACTTTTAATTTGTTTTACACATTTTCATGTATTTGATACAAGTTTAATGCTTACAGGATGACAAAAAGAGTAACGTTAATACAAATAAATTTGTAATGTATTTTAACTAATTACAATTTTTAATTAAACAGATTACAAATTAATGCTTTTTATAAAATATGCGCAATAACCTGTTTGTTTTTTTTTTTATCAAATTGGAGCAAGAATAATCAAACCAAAGTAAACGAAATTCTTTAACTATTGTTTTTTTTTCTCACTTTACTTTTTTCTAACAGACTTTTAAACTTGTTTTTGTAAAGAGTTAAATAATTAAATTATGAAATAAATAAAAAATTTTAATTAAAAATAAATTATGAATTACAATATTTATTAAACATGTTTTATTATAAAACTATTTTTAAAATTATTTCTATTATATAAACTGATTAGAAGTATTTGTAAAAAAAATTCTTTCAGGATGTTAAAACAGAATAATAAAAGTAAATTGTGATAAAAATTTATTATTTTACTATTGTATTTGATTATTACTTTAATATTATTTTAATTGTTTTAATTTTTAATTAAATAATTTTAATAGGTATATTATTAACTATTAATTATTAATATTATTATTAATATTAATTTATTTCAAGAAAAAATTTTTTAATTCAATAAAATAATTATTATTATTATTATTATCATTAAATAATTATTATTCTAATGATTCTGACTTTTTATACTTATACAAATTTGATTGAAATTAAACAATTCGTTTATAAATCATATGAAAGTAATAATTTTACCTTTTTATTATACATATAATTTAATTTTATTATTATATTCTTAATTTACATTTTAATAGGTAGAATTTTTATAATGTGGTTAAAATTTTTTAAAACTCGATATAAAGGTTAACAATTATGTAATTGAAAAATAAATAAACTGTCAATTGTCTCTTCTTTATCAGTGACATTTCGAAAAAAAATTTTTGGTTCACCTTTTCTGTCAACATTTCCAAATCTCTGTTAATTTGTAAAAAAAAAATTCTTCTTTTCTGGCAAAATTTTTCAAAATACCACTTTTCTAAAAATTATTCTATATTTTCAAGAAAAATTCGAATTTATTTAAAAATGCGTGAAATTGTTCACATACAAACTGGCCAGTGTGGCAATCAAATAGGTGCAAAGGTATGAAAAATACAGACAATAAATAATTATTTCCTAACTCAGGATTATTGTTTTATAATTTTATTGATTCTAAATTATTTTTTTTTTTTACTAATTTCTAACAATTAAATATCTAAAAGTATATAATTTTTTCTACTATATTTTAATTTTAAAGTTCAAATTTATTGTTATCACAATAATTGTATTTTAATATTAATAATTATTTTTAAAAGCGTATGAAAATATTATTAAATTTTTTTATTAAAATATTATTTTTAAAAGTTATGAAAATTTAAAATTTTAATTTTTTTTTATTTTTTTAACAAAATATTCTTTAAATTAGAAATCTTATTAAATATATTGTTCTTTTGATTAAAAAGTTGATAAATAGGTCATATAAACCATAATAAAAGTAAATAAGATTTTCGTTGAATTATTGCTTCATGTATAATGAATTGTTATTATATAGAATTTAATATTATGAATCTGTAAATCATTCAATGATTATCATTACAATATATATATTGCATAATTCAATAAAAATAAAAAACAAAATATCAGATTAAAATTATCTTATCTATTTTTTCCATCCATCAATTTATGTTATTGATAACAATAAAAAATTTATAATTGAACATTTTTTCTATTTTATTTGCATGACATTACTTTTTATTTTCTATTAAAATAAAATTTTTATATACGTTTGTTTGTTTTATTGGTAAAGAAATATTTGGTATAAAAATTATTTTTTTTTACAAATTTCATGTTTAAGGTAATGTGATTGTTGTGATTTCACATGTAAATATTTTCCGCAGGTTTTCTCGCAAAATATTTGGAGGCGCATGATTTTTCCCAAAAATTAAAAAGTTCGAAATTTTAATTGATCGAATTACTTTAAGTCGATATTTTATTTGGTCGAAATTCTAAAAGAACGACAGTTATGAAAGTCGCCATTTTATTTAGTCGATATAATAAATATAAAATAAAATATTGACTTAATAAAATATCGGCCATTTTTAATATCGATCATTTAGAATTTCGAATAAATAAAATATCGATCAAATAAAATGTTGACCATTTTAAATATCGATCATTTAGAATTTCGTTCAAATAAAATATCTCGATCAATTAAATTTTCGACCTTTTTAATTTTTGGGAAAAATCATGCGCCTCAATATTTGATACATTGAGCTAAAATTTTGCAGAGAACTCAAAAATCCGTTATGATCCAGAATATTAATATTTTATTTTAAAAAATTTATTTTTAAAAAATTGCATATTTGAGGAAAGGACTAAAATCATATGGTAGCCATATTGAATTTTCCTCAAATATGAAATTTTTAAAATAAAATATTAATATTCTGGGTCATAACTGCGATTTTTTATACGGATTTTTGAGTTCAGACAATTTTACCATGTGAGTAGTTCATGTGAGTATTCATATGGTAAATTTATCATATGAACACTACTCACATGATAAAATTGTCGGTGAATCTATCACACTTCGCTTTTATTTCTTTTTAAAAAATTATATATTTCTTATTCCAAATCAACTTTTTTAGACTTCGAAACATTTATTCTATTCATTTATAATGCAAACTCAAAGAAACAAACGTCAATTCAAATGTTCAAGAGAAAAAAATTCACGGGAAGAAAAAAATAATTCACCGTAACGTTTCAATTTGGTTTTTTCGCAAACCGAATTCAGCTTAAGTTACCACCAATTCTTTTCGGTTACTCTCAATTCTTTTATTTTTTACTGGGAAGTTCATTAATGAACATGTACAAGAACTTGTACATTTTCTTGTACAAGTTTTTTCAGCCCGTAATCACAAGAATCACATAACCTTTATACAAAATTACCAAATGCGAAAAAACTCGAAGATTTTTTTTTAAAATATAAAAAAAAAACCAAAAAGAATATAATTTTCAGTTCTGGGAGGTAATATCCGACGAGCATGGAGTTGACGCAAACGGTATCTATTGCGGTGAGACTGATCTTCAACTCGAGAGAATCAATGTCTACTATAATGAGGCATCTGATAATTTATATGTTCCACGATCAATTTTAGTTGATCTCGAACCAGGAACAATGGATTCCGTTCGTTCAGGTCCATTTGGACAAATATTTCGGCCCGACAATTTTATTTTTGGACATTCGGGTGCTGGTAATAATTGGGCAAAGGGACACTACACCGAGGGCGCTGAACTTGTTGATTCTGTACTCGATATTGTCAGAAAGGAAGCTGAAAATTGTGATTGTCTTCAAGGTTTTCAAATGACCCATTCGCTTGGTGGTGGCACTGGTTCGGGATTGGGAACACTTCTTATATCAAGAATTCGTGCTGAATATCCCGATAGAATAATGAATAGCTATCCTGTTGTTCCATCGCCAAAAGTATCTGACACTGTTGTTGAACCCTACAATGCAATACTATCAGTTCATCATCTTATTGAAAATACCGATGAAACATATTGCATTGACAATGAAGCACTTTATGACATTTGTTTTCGTACTTTAAAACTTCCCACACCAACTTACGGCGATTTAAATCATCTTGTTTCATTGACAATGTCAGGAATTACCACTTGTCTCAGATTTCCTGGACAATTGAATGCTGATCTTCGAAAACTTGCTGTGAATATGGTTCCATTTCCAAGATTACATTTTTTTGTACCAGGATTTGCGCCACTAACAGCGCGTGGAAGTCAAAATTATCGTGCCCTAACTGTTGCGGAATTAACACAACAGATGTTTGATTCAAAAAATATGATGGCGGCTTGTGATGCAAGACATGGACGTTATTTAACGGTTGCCACTGTTTTTCGTGGTAAAATGTCAATGAAGGATGTTGATCAACAAATGTTGAATATACAAAATAAAAATAGTTCATTTTTTGTTGAATGGATACCAAATAATGTGAAAACAGCTGTTTGTGATATTCCACCAAAAGGATTGACAATGTCATCAACATTTATTGGCAATACAACGGCAATTCAGGAATTATTCAAAAGAATTTCCGAACAATTTTCCGCTATGTTTCGAAGAAAAGCATTTCTTCATTGGTATACAGGTGAGGGAATGGATGAATTGGAATTCACCGAAGCCGAGTCAAATGTAAATGATCTTATTGCTGAATATCAACAATATCAGGAAGCAAGTATTGATGATGATGAATTTGATGAAGAACAAAGTGAAGAAAATTAAATTAATTTGTTGTTTTTTCAATTGCGGTAAATTAGAAGAAAAAAAATTTTAACGCTGAGTTGAAAATAAATTTTATTAGAAATTAAAATTCCTATACACAAAATATTTGACAATAACAATATATATATATTTATTATAAACAATATAATGATAAATTTTTCATGAGTAACGAATTTTATTTCATTGCATTAACATTTTGCAATAGGATAAAAATTTTTTGGAACTACTTTTTTATTTCCCTATAGTATATATACTATTATAATTTTTCATTTACAATATTTTTTTTCCAGAAAATATAACACAATATTTATATGTAATTTCAACAAGACTGTGTGTACTTATAATACAGTGCATAACAGTGACAAATTGAGATATTAAATTGCTTTTTACCCATTAAAAAAGAAATACTATATATTACTATATATTTGAATTCTAAATAATTTCGTTTTAAATTTCTAGAATTCATTTTCAAAATTTTAATATCTATAAAATGATGAAATGAATAAATTATAAAATATTCTTAAAAATTCATTACAGTCGTATACTTATGTAATTACCTCACAAACTTTTTTTTTATAAAATAGAATGATTATTATTTTTCTAATAATGAAAATATTATTTTATCATGTAAAATAATATTTCAAAATACACTTTTAAAAAAATATACTTCTTTTCTTAAAAAAAAAAATGTATTTTTCTACAGCAATGAGTAATGTCAAAAATATACAAGACATGACGCCCCACGAGAAAAGATACCATAAAGGGAAGAAATTTTAGGTTATGTTTGTGATTTTTAAAAATACACTAAAAGGATTAACCCTTATAAACCACTCATGTTTAAGTCTTCATTAGATTAAAAATATTCATTAAAAACTGATTTTGATTTCACATAATTAAAAATGAACGTTTAATCAAAATAAAACTATCACAAAACATAACCTAAAAATTTTTGCCTCTATTCTTTTCTTGTGGCGCGTCACATATATTCATTACGGAATGTGTTTTTAGACAATTTTAAATATTACATTGTGCTTGAAAACAGCAGTAGTGAAAAACCTGATATGCATTTCTTAATTATATTTATTGTAATGCTCTCTTTTAAAAAGAGATTTACAATTTTGAAACAATCTATCGTCATGGAATGTTCAGTTACGTACACGTGAAAAATGATAAACAAATATTTATGGTTGGAAACAATAAACATTAAAAAAAATATAAGTGAAATATGAAATTAAAAAAAAAAAATAACACGCATGTTGTCAATGAGATTGTGAGATCTATTAAACAATAAGCATATATATCTGCCATTCCATGAGTTTTTTTAGCACTATTCGGAGTAACCTTTCCAAATTAAATGAAACATTTGTTTTTAATAATATTTATTAATATAAAGGTCCAAAATAATCACTTTTTAAGTAAAAACAATTTTATTTATTTAAAAAATGCAACAATAAATAATGAAAAAAAAATTCACTTTTTTTCTGCAACACCAAATAAATTGGTTTAAATATCAAAATTTTCCTTATTTTTCAAACTTTAATACCGCACAAGAAAAATAGAGTATTTCAAAATAGTTAACTCACAATTTTTTAAACAATGTTTGTTTACTTTTTTGTATTTTATTTACTGTGAAACGTCTGCTAACGCTGCGCGCGACGTTCGGTAGTTGTCGCTCTCGTCATTGAGCAGAAGCTCATTACACTAGCGTAGTAAAAAAACATGTTGTGTGAAAAGTGAGGTTTTTCATCCTTCAAAAATGTTTTCTATGATTTTTTACTGCAAAGTAGATAATTAAAAACCATTCAATGTAATAACTAGAAATGTTTACGTTTCGTTTAATAACATAACCTCACTTTTCGCACAACATGCTTTTTACTACGCTAGTGTAATGAGCTTCTGCTCAAGAACGAGAGCGACAACTTCCGAACGTCGCGCGCAATTATAGCAGACGTTTCACAATAAATAAAATACAAAAAAGAAAACAAACATTGTTTAATAAATTGTGAGTTAACTATTTTGAAATACTCTATTTTTTTTGTGCGGTATTAAAGCTTGTATAATAAGGAAAATTTTGATCTTTAAACCAATTTATTTGATGTTGCAGAAAAAAAGTGAATTTTTTTTCATTATTTATTGTTGTATTTTTTAAATAAACAATTATTTTTACTTAAAAAGTGATTATTTTGGACCTTTATATTAATAAATATTATTAAAAAAAAATTTTTTCATTTAATTTGGAAAGGTTACTCCGAATAGTGCTAAAAAAAACTCATGGAATGGCACATATATGTATCTAGCATATATATATAAGTAAACTTACAAAATACCTAAAAATTAACTTTATATATAATTACATGATGCCTGAGATGGATAAACGATATCACGGTGAAAGAAAAAAAAAGTAATAATAATTTTTCTTAAGCACTGCTTTTCTTTTGAACCTTAAGGTCATGTTGAACAGCTATAAATTTTCACATCGGAATACAATGGAAAAATTCAAGGTGGTCTAACATAACCTGAAAGGCTAGAAAATTCTGTGTCATATCAACAGATTGCTCACTTTTGATTGTACAAGTGTTTCTAAAGCGCTATCTTGAAGTTTTATTTCTCTCTTTCATTATTCAAATCGCTTTTTTAATTTTTGAGCAATTGAAGCCACAATAGCAGCACCCTTGCCACTTCCATCCTCCACGCTCATCAAGTTGAACTGTAGCAGAAATAAAGGAAAAATTTAATACATTAAGGACAGATGGAACACGCGTTTTTAGTTGCATTTTTTCTTCAACTGTTTTTAAAAACATTTTCAGTATAAAATTATTTCAAAAAAATAAAACAAAATTTTGCATTTGATAATAATAAATTTGTACCTTTCGTCCAGGTGCCAATAATTGAATATAACGATTCATCCAGGCCTTAAGTCTGGGATGATGTTTGTACAATGAACCATCAACGGCTATCGTTACTTCTTCTTTGTCTATTCTTTCAAGTAAAACCGATATACCTGTAAATAATATATTCTATTTAGAAAATTTATTTGATGAGAAATTATCTATTTATTTAAAAAGTTAAAAGGACAAGCCTATTCGTAAAGTACACGGAAAAAAAAATTTATTTGATTCAAATACTCGATTACTTAACTATTATTAAATAAATATTTACTTGAATCAAATAACTGTTATTTGAATTAAATAAATTGTATTTGAACCAATAATTTTTGTATTTGATAATAGTCAAGTAATCGAGTTATATATAGCGATCAGTGTGAAAAACTGATGCAGATTTTATTACGAACCAAGGATCCTTATTTTATAAATTTTCTAAATCCGAAATATTGTGCGAATCCATACAAAAACGCAATTGCAAAACGAAAAGTAGGAAAATAATATAATAACAGTTACGACTTTGTGCTCCCTGCATGCTTCTGCCATCTGACGGCGACAGGACGTAATGATCCTGTCATTATATTACTTTCCTATTTTTTATTTTGCAATAGCATTTTCGCATGAATTCGCACAATCTTTCGGATTTAGGAAATTTATAAGATATAGGTCCTTGGTACATTGGCCGATTTTGTAAAAAGTGTCCGTGTTTCGAGAAAAAAGTATATTAAAATCAATGATTATCATATTTTCACGTTCAGTGCCGTTTTTATAGGGGGATAATTGAATGTCTCTATTTGCCAAAGAATTTCAGAGTCCGTTCGACACTCTTAAGTGAATTTAATGAGGATTTTCTCAACGGATTTTAAAACTCTAAATGAGTACAATTCATACACTATTTGCCGATTTTTTGTTCATTTTTGTAAAATTTATTCTCCTCAGAAGCCTGGTATACCAGAAACCAGCATTGCCCAAGAATATCAAAAGATATTTTCTGATTGTTCAATGTTCAACTTTTGCGTTAAATACAGGCAAATTTCACGATTTCATTTTGGACGAACTTGTCCTTTTTTTTAGTCAAGAGTCTTAACTTGCTGGTGCTAATTCTGGCTAAGGAATAGCGATCATCTTTCTACTTTGATTCCTAATAAGAATTCCTATATTCGTTTGGCCCAAAATGGCTTAGATTTTGCACTAGAAGAAAGTGGCATCGCTCTACCATTAATAACGCAACGTCTATAATTTTCTCAGTGTATATATATACACTGAGAGAAGTTTAACGCAATATCTGCATTTTTTGAGGGTCAAATATTGTACCTCAATCATGTGCAGACGCAGTACTAAAATCGAACAGCAGCAGCGCCAATTGAGTACAGATTCTGACCTAACTTGTGGGACAAACGATTTAGTACAGTATCTGTCCACCAAAAAGCGCAGCTGCGATACAATTTAGAACCGATGTTGCTCTAAAGGTTATGTACACTATCTGAACGTGTGTTTAGTACGAAATCTGTGTTTAACTTTTCTCAGTGTATGAATAATATTTATACTAACACGCTGAGACAAGAAGAGCTGCTCGATTTGAAGCGACTTCACATACATACTGGACTGCAATTAAATCATCCTGATCTGGTATAATTCCAAATTTTTCAAGAACTTCTCTTGTATTGTTGTAACCACCATCCAATGTATCTCTACAAAAAATATAATTTTTCATATATAAACATATAAAGATATAACGAAACATTTTATATATTTTTTTCTGCAAAAAAAAAATCACGTACTGTTCTATGTGAGAAACAAGGTCACTTGTGAGATTTCCGGGAGTTAAAAGAGCGCCTGAAGAATTATTTACAAAAAGGAGTCCTTCCTTTGTTAATTTCGCCAAAATTACTCTCACTATTTCTCCCAGATATTTTCCACTGATGTACTTTTCAAATCTAATGCAAAAAAATAAATTTAATTGTAATTGATAAAATTTTAAATTGGATTTTTAAACAAATCATTTAATATTTATATAAGAACAATTAAAACAGTTATAAAAGAGCATTTTCTGTAATGCCTAACTCCGGTTAAAAGTTAATTAGCGATTATATCCCTAACCGAGCAATCATGAGCGGTTATAAATTGGCTTTAATCGATGATTAACTTTTAACCAAAGTTGATGAAACTGTCCCTAAATATTCTAAATCGTTAAATTTTTCACCTATGATAAGAATAATTAATAATTAATATATTTTTTACTTACGTAAACGAATTAACAATAAGTGAATTTGCATCATTCTCTCGATCAAAATCAGTCTTAATAAAGTCAAGGACACCATTGTCTCCAAATGCACCCCATTCAATGTCGATTATCACCTGGAACAAGATAAATCTTAATTCAAATATATGCAAATAAAAAAATATATAGTTTAACTAATATACTCCTCAGGTGTATGTTCAGAAATTTTTAAGCTTCTTCTAAGTGTTCGCATGGAACTACGGTACACTTATAGAGAAAATTGGGCGTCTCCAAAAACCGTCCATTTAAGAAATATTGTCCATTTGAGGAGGTACACACTTTGGGAGAACCTACTGTAATTTCACTAATAATTACTATAACAGGTCAACACTGATTTTGGTGCGGAAAATGTCAAAGCTGTTTCTGATAAGTTTTTTCATGCAGAACACAAATCCGTAAACGAAGTTCTTATCACCTCTAGTTTTTGAGAAAAATAAGTTTAAAGTGTCAAAAAATCGCATTTTTGGCAAATTTTGAGTACCTCTAGCACTGAAACAAATGGCCATAAAACCTTCAACTTGGGCTT
The DNA here is from genome assembly GCF_019393585.1 of Leptopilina boulardi. Classification (NCBI taxonomy): domain Eukaryota; kingdom Metazoa; phylum Arthropoda; class Insecta; order Hymenoptera; family Figitidae; genus Leptopilina; species Leptopilina boulardi. The sequence continues at coordinate 745,099 of NW_026137921.1, forward strand.
AATGTTTTTACTACAATCTCCAAAAAGCAGCTTTCTCGCATCATGACCTCAAAGTCATTTGTATTACATTTTTGAGTCGCAAAAATTAATTTTGGAAAAGTTTGAGCGTGTACCTCTAACAACGAAACAAAAGGCCATAGAAACAATTTATTACTAATGACTTTGAGGTTAAGGTGCTGGAAATTAATTTTCAGGGATAGACTAAAGTTTAAAATTTAGTTTAAGCCCAAAAAAATATTATATGACCTTTCATTTCATCGCTGGAGGTACGCACTCAAATTATTCCAAAATTAATTTTTGCAACTCAAAAATGGATTAAAAATGACTTTGAGATCATAATATAAGAAAGATGATTTTTGGGGATTATAGTTTACATTTTAAACCCGTTTTTCTCAAAAACTAGAGCTGATAGAAACTTTTCATTTACGGATTCGTGTTTAGCATGAAATAACCTATCAGAAACAGCTTTGACATTTCAGCACCAAAAAAATTTTCCAATTTTGTTAGCCTGTGGCTATTAACATTAATTTAAATAACTTGGCAAAATTAATGTAATTTCTACATCAAAAACTAAAGAAATAATTCCAATTGTTAAAAAATTGAATCTCTAAATAATTAAATATAAATGAAGCGCCCTTTTATTAGAATATTTAAATACAGGTAAATAAAAATCCCAATATATAGTTATTATTAATAACCTAATTTTCCCCCTTTTTTCAATTTTTATTTCAAATTGAATAATGACATCAAGTAATTAAAACCCCGGAAGACAATAAAATTACTGTATTAAATAAAGGTAATTGATAAGGATTAAATTGTTCAATATTTTGAGGGGGTTGTATGCCTCTCTTGAGAAAAGTTCCTTCTCGAATTACATCCCGTCATCACTGATCTCTACACAATATTAATGAAATTAATCCCCAATTTATTAAATAAGTTATTTTTTCTCTAGACATTATTACTAAATTACTAATTTAATTAAGGTCACTAAATTGGGCGTCTCCAAAAACCGTTGACTTAAGGAATACTATATCCACTTGAGGAGGTGAACCACTTTGGGAGATTAACCTACTGTAATTTTACTGTTGCTCCCCTAATATTTAAATATTAGTAATTGAATTGAAATAGAAAAACTGTTTTTTTGAACGCGAAATTTGAAAAATAAAAAAAGTAGCAAACCTGTCTCTCTCCATGTCGTTCAACTTCCCAATGTTCCACTTTATCCGCCCGTTCAAGATAGCAAGCATTACTTCCTGTTCCTAAAATTAATCCAATAGCCGTATTTGGATCTTGAGTGGCTCCCTGAATTAAAGTTCCTGTAGTGTCATTCAAAATCGCTAAAACATTAACTCGAGTATCACCTCTTCTATCCAATGCCTCACGAAGAAGTTGAACTGCGTCCTTGCCAACTACGTCAGGACAATTAAAACTTTTCGTCCACGTCACTAATATACCAACATCCAATGAATGTTGAATCATGGGAAATGAAAACGTAAAACCTGAAACAAAAAAAAAATTGTCACTGATAACTATATAGATAAATCATAATTATATTTAAAAAAAACTACTAATAACTAGGTTAAAACTAATAAAAGAAACTCTTGGTTCTCATGTGTAAATTAGATTTTTCGGGGTGGACTGTAATGGATTCTTATATTTAATTAGACGTTTTTTTACCAAAGTGTTGCAAACAATAATAAAAAGTATAAGATTAATTAAGTTCTCAGCAGTTGGTTTTATAGGAGATATTGATTTTAATTTACCAAGAGGAAGCTCTACATCCTGAAGACCCTCATTGATGACGAAGTCACTGACACATTCGGCAAGATAGTTAAAGAGAGGAATTCCTGAACCCGTTCTAAGATCTGCTCGAATGTGATATTTTTTCACGTCCTCACGCACAGCAACGCCATTAACCAATTCGAGTAGAATTACTCGAAAATTTGTTCCTCCAAGATCAAGTGCCAGAAATAGTCCTTCTTCTATAGCATTTTAATGAAACAAAAAAAAAGAAATAAGTTAATTCCTTAATCCACAAAACTTGTTTACTTATGAAAATAATAATAATTGCTATACGTAATAAAATTTAAGTAACAAATTAAGTTTTCTAAAAAAAATGACAAATTATACTAATTCCTTGCTCTATTTCTTTTTTTTTACTATGTATATCAATTCTACAGACCTGATCCATTAGGAAGTTCCGGTATATATGTATTTTCCATTTGCAGTGATGATGATTGCTGATGGATGCCTTTTTCCATTTCACTTTTGAAAACATTCTGTATTTTTCTGACAGTAGCAGCCGAGAATCGCATTTGTTCAAGGCGATTTTCAATCTGGAAGTAATAATTAATTTAAAAATCTTCGATTATATGATTTTAAAATAAATTGAAATGATTTATGATAGGATTCAATATCTGTGTATAGAAGTCCAGGTGTCATCTGAAAGGATTTTTTTTGGTAGAAAAATCACTGAATTTCTACCGCGGGTAGGGTAAGCCGGGGTAAATCCGAACGCTTTTAGTAAGTTTCAAAAATAACATATAAGTTTTTTCTTTTAAAAGACAATACTTCCGGTATTTTGGTGCATGAAGTTGTTACTTTACTTCCATAGAAGAATTTTATGGGGTAGCAAAAATTTTTGATAAATTACAATCGCAGGAAACTTAGCGTTCGTATTTACCTCGATACTTTGCAACTTTCCTAAAATACCGGGGTAAATACGAACGCCACTGTATATCAGAAAAATCTTAGGGAAAATAAATTTAAAGTATTGCAATTGTTAAACTTATATAAAAACTCAAAAAAAAAATACGATAATAAACCTATTATGTAATAATGCATCATATATAAATACAAAAATCAAACAGGTTAAAAATTAAAATGCATTACACAATTAAAACCTTCAATAACTTTATCAAATCATAACGGATTTTTGCAAAACTTGGTACAGAAAGTATTTTGGAGTGATTGAATGTAAATACAAAAATAAAAGTCAAATTTTTTAAATTCAAAATGGCGGACTTTCCTAAAACTTATTTTTAAAAATGATCAAATTTGCGAACTCTAAATTCGTAATCAGCGACCCTGAAACCCCCCGAGTAACAATTTTTGAGCGAATCCAATGAATTTTTTAATTCTCGTCCGCCATATTGGATCCGTCATTTTGAATTTTGAAAAACTGACTTCAAATTGGTAATCAGCGACCCCAAAAACCCTAGAATACCAAATTTTATTAAGATCCTGAAAAACTTTTTTCAACAAACCATTTGGCAAAAAAAGTGGAACACTCCTTCGAGAGAACAGAGATTAAGTTTCTGCTTATTAATTACTAACGAGGATACATATAGAAAGAAAAACTTTTTTCTATGTACTTTTATAATGTTAAAATAATAGTGTAATCAAATAAAAACAATTTTTGATATAAGAAAAAATTATTGAAAATACCGTTCGGATTTACCCCGGTTTTCCAATTTTCCGGGGTAAATACGAACGGTCTGATATTATTAATAAAATTTTACAGAAGGCAAAAATGAAAAATAGTTTCTATTCTAGTATTCATAACAAACAATTATAAATAATAAAATAAATTTTTAGCTTCTTTTTCTTCAAATACGAGACAAAATACTGAAAGAGTGTCATCTTTGATTTTCAATACCATATCTCGATTTTTAATGTTTTTAAGCCACTAACATCGGGGCTAATAAATTGTACTTAATTTTAAAAATGTTCCATAACAAATATTTTCAAATGTATAAAGTCACTGAGAATAAATTAAAAAAATTTTCTTTCAAACAATTGTTTCGTTATTTCTCCTTTTCTATTCTGTGATTTAATTATTTAAATTCAAAAGAAATTGACAAAATAATTTTCCATAAAACTATTAAATATTTATTTTACTAAAACTTCCTTTTTAAAATTTCTAAAAATTTTCAGCGCAATTTTGCTACAAATTGTTCTTGAAACTTTTCGACAATTTTGCTTAGCATGTTTGCAGAAAGTTTTTGCTGCAAACTTGCCAAGGGAGGACATTTTAATATTTGCCACAAGTTTGCTGCAAACTTACCTTACAAACTTTCAAACCTTGCACTGCAAACTTGCAGAAAACTTGCTGCAAGTTTCCGTGCTATTTGGGAGGAAGCAATGAAAATAATAATAATAAAACTGTCAACAAATGTCACACCTCAATCAGCACGAAAACTTGCAGAAAACTTGCAAGAAGCTTGCCGTGCAAGGTGTGCAAGATTGCAGTGCAAACATGTAGCAAGTTTGGTAGAAGTAACAAAATGTCCTCCTACGGCAAGCTTGCAGGGCAACGTTGGCGCAAGCTTGCTGCAAGTTTGCAAAACTTAACACGATGCGCAGTTGTAAACGGAAGCTCCTACGGCTGCACAATAAATTTTTTAATCTTCAAAGCAGGGTGCTCTTTATGTTTATTTAGTAACAAATTGTTTCGAACAAAATTTTTTTTAGCATTATACAAGCTTTTTGCAAGTTTGCTTAACTACCTTGCCGCAAGAGGACATTTTGTTGCTTGTACCAAACTTGCTACATGTTTGCACTGCAATCTTGCACATCTTGCACGGCAAGCTTCTTGCAAGTTTGCTGCGAATTTTCATGCTGATTAGGACAGGTAGCAATGTCACTTTTGGTCAAATATTTATGGAAAATTAACATTATCTGGCAGAAAAGTAACATTTGGGTGTTACCAAGTGTCTACCGGTTATCCGGATCAATTTTTTCAAAGGAAGTTAACCTCAAATGGCCAAAATGGAATTCAAGTAAGTCACCAATTGTCTATAATAGGTATTCAGGTCACTTTTATTTAACTTCTTTGGGGGAAATTTTATCTTAAACCTAAGACAGTACAACGTAGCTGGCCCATACATAGAAGTACAACTGGGGTATAATATCACCCCAATGTTGCTAGAATGTTTATATTTAACGTAAAAAAATTTATTAACAGTCATTTTCTTCGTTCTTTTTATAAGACAGAAGGTGGCGTTTTTTGTTTTTTAATAGAATCAAACATATGATCAAAAATATTACAAAAACAAAAATGAAAAAACGCCGAAATTTTATAATTTTTTCTGGGATAGTTTTCTACCCCAGAATTAGCATTGACCCAGCACGTCAGGTTTTTGGGATATCCTAACCTAAAAGTGCAAAAATTATGATTTTTGAGCATATTTAAGGTTATGTAACATCAAAAGATAATTTTTTTTCCAAAAACGTCGATACAGCATCTGAAAGTACTATTTTCTTAGCCTTTAAAAATTTTTAAAAATCTTTATTTGGCTCTGAGTTATCGTCATTTGAATTTTCTGAGTTTGGTGAGTTTTTCAATATTCGTATATATATATATATATATGTATAAAAAAAATTCAAATGACGATAACTCAGAGCCAAATAAAGATTTTTTAAAGTTCCAAAATGCATTTTAAAGAGTAAAAATAGTACTTTCAGATGCTGTATCGAGTTTTTTGAAAAAAAATCTCGTTGTCTGTTCTGAAGTAGGCTAAAATTTTGTCGGTCTGCATAATTGACAAAAAAATGGTATGCTAAATTATGCATAAGGAAAGATTTTAAAAAAATAAAATTCAGTTTTATTACAGGTTTATTTTTACAATAGTTGCTTGTTTTAATATGAAGACTGGAAATTTTTTAAAATGATCGGATTTTTTTTAAACTTATTAAACGCGAGAGTTTTTGTAGTTGATGTTTCTGAATTTGGTGTCAGATTTGCAAAATATCAAAATGGCGAATTCAATATGGCGGACTTTTGTAAAATGAATACAATTCGTTTAAAACTTCTTTTTCGTGATTTTTGGGGTCGCTGAATTCTAATTTGATGTCAGATTTTTAAAAAATCCAAAAATGGTGCAACCAAAATAATGTCTCAATAGAATACTTTTTACATTGTTGCAAATACATTGAAACAAATACGTCAACTTAGCAACAAAAATTAAATTTAATATTTAGAATTTTATAATAAAAATTAGTGATTTTAATTTATAATAATTGTTCCCCGTAGGAATTACCTTAAAATGCATTATTAAAAAAGAGGAAAAACTCGATGTTTGGAGTTAAATAAAATTTTGCTTTAAAAATTCCTTATGGCCGTTCGTGATGTGTTTATATCAAGATTATATCATATCCTGCGCGCATAAACAATCAGGAAGCAAAAAACGAGTTCAAAATAATAATTTAAAATAATTATCTGATGCTTATTTAAGAGAAAAATAGATAAAAATGTAAAAAAAAACAGAGACACACAATAAAAAAAAAAAGTCGCAATAGTTGCCATTTCTTCGAAAATGACATTATTTTGCCAAAAAAATAAATGTATACATTATTCATCTGTCTTGTGTATTTGAATTTCGACAGATCATTGATTTCAATCTCTTGTGTATTTGCTATAGAGCATTTCATTATAACACACGAAGAACGCGCAGAGTTCAAGAGCAAGTCGAGCAATGTAACCGAGACTATTTCGCAATAAAATTGTCTCGGAACTTTCTTGTATATTATTTTCTAGAGTAATAATAATATAAACAACGGTAATTAATATGCTAATAAATAAAAGAAAATGACACACTGGTAGTCATTTATTTTTTTCTTTTATATGAGTCATTCCACGTGAGATTTTATTTCAAAAAAACATTTTTTTTTTTTTTTGACAAGAACATTTTTTTTTAAACTTTTATGAAAAATAAAAAAATACGTATTTTTTATTTAATAAAAATTATGGAAAATATGATTTCTTGAAAATTTAACGTAGAGTACTTTTGATACCTGTTTTTCTCTGTCATACTAGATAAAAAATAATGTTATTTTTTATCTCTTAGTAGGAGAAAAAAAACTCATTTTAGAAGTATTTTGCCTTTAACGATGTTAAATTTTAAAAAAATCAAATCTTTCATCATTTTTATCAATTAATGAAGTAAAAAATACGAATTTTCTTATTTTTTGTAAAAAATTTCGAAAAAAAATTTTCAACGAAAAGGAGAAGGGCCCCTAAGGCCTATATTTCGCCCCCTTGGGATTTTAATTTAAATGGTTGAAAACTTTTTCTTATAGTAGAAAAAGTAATTTTTCATTGAAAATCGTTGCTCGGTTTTCGGGGTCGCTGATTACGAATCCGACGTTAGTTTTTCAAAATTCAAAATGGCGGATCCAATATGGCGGACAACTTTTGAAAAAACTTAATATATTCGTCTGAAGTAAGTAGTTGTCAGTGATTTTAAATATTTGTCCGCCATGTTGCATCCGCCATTTTGAATTTTGAAAAACTGACTCCGGATTCATTTTCAGCGACCCCAAATACCCCCGAGTAGAGAGTTTCAAGCAAATCCGAACGATTTTTTTAATAGTTGTCCGCCATATTGGATCCGCCATTTTGAATTTTGAAAACCTGACCTCTGATTCGTAATCAGCGACCCCAAAAACCCCGGTGGAGAGTTTCAAGCAAATCCAAACGATTTTTTAAAAAAAATTCCGCCATTTTGAATTTTGAAAAACTGACACTCTTTTTGAAAATAAAAAAACCCTAAAATCTAAGGGTTAATTTGACCAAAACACCCCCGTTTCACCTAAAATCAATGAAAAATTACTTTTTCTACTATAAGAAAAAGTTTTCAACCATTTAAATTAAAATCCCAAGGGGGCGAAATATAGGCCTTAGGGGCCTTCCTCCTTTCACATAGAATACACCATATTGTATTAAAATCATTACAAAATTATTTGTTTATTTAAAAATGATTTCAAAACTTTTACATTGAAATTAATGTTGGTAGTCATTATTTTTATAAACTTTAAAAATTTTTAAAAATGATTGGGATACAAGAATTCCAAAACACAAGTTTCAAAACGAAAGTTCCAAGAAAAAAGTTCCATATTTAAAAGATCAAAAATTTATTTTTCCAAAGTACAAAATTTCCAAACATCGTAAAAGTGTAAAAAAAATATTTTCCATGTATAATTTCTGCAATATTTATTATATATTTATACTACACTTTACAATTTAACTAAAATTTATAATTTTCACAATTTAAAAAATAAAAAAAAAACACCTCAATGAAGTTGGCGTCGAAAATCATTTTTCACGGGTACCAAAAATATTAAATCATTTTTAAAAAGGTTTTGGTTCTACATAATATCTTGAAAAGTATTTCTCAATGCATTATTATTTGAACCGAAAATCTTAAAAACAAAATAATTTGACATTTTTGGTCCTGTGACAAACATTAATTCGGCGCTGAGCTTCGACGCCAACTTCATGGAGGTAAAATAAATTTTTTTTTTTTGGAAAAAAATAATAAAACGACTATTGAAAAAAATGTCCTTTGGGAAAATAATAACTTGGGCCCTTAGGAATTGGAACTTTTTGTCTCTAATGAAAATTATTTTTTTCAATTTTCGAAAAAATTTAAAATTTTGTTTAAAACAAAATTATTAACATCAGTTGCGATATTTCCAGAACTTTCCAATATATATACATTGATAAAGAGAAATTAAATAAAATATATAAATGTAAAATATTTACGTATTGATTATAAACTTATGAAATATTTGAACATAAGGAGAGCGTGTCGATAACCCTTTTGCTCTGTGATATTATTTTATAATAAATATAAAAAAGACTTAATTAGGTAAAAGCAGAAAAAAAATATAATTATGAGACTGTAAGAATATTCTCAGGTCAAATGTCATTAGAATCATTAAATGATGCGGACTCTGAACATGATCTATATCATATATCTCAAATCTCTTTGGTATATTTAAATGTTTTTTTAATATTTTATTTAGTAAAAATAATTCTCTTTTCTTACTTTCTGTCGTCTGACATCATCCGAGAATACTAAAGATGAAACCTGTATGGCTTCTTGAATAGCGCGATCTGTAGGTACCATTTTTGTCAGTCCTTGTAAATTTTTCTGCAACACAAATCATTTTTGTTAATAAAAGAAAAAAATGCATTTAAAAAATTTGTATATTCATGACTTAAAAGCTATAAAACATTAAACACAGATTTCATGGAAGTAGAAAAAATCAAATAAAAAAGATAATGAATTTTCAAAAAATAAAAAAAAAAACAATAATGAAACCTTCCTTTAGGTTATTTAAATTTTTGAATATATTTAAATTTAATAAAGCATTAAATTAATAAATTTCCGTTTTGAAAATTTTTGAAAGTGGAATTTAATTTTTAAAAAAATTTATGCAGGGTGTTAATTAAATTATTTTATAATGCTTATTTATTGTATTTTTTTTTTGTTTTGAATAATATATTGATAGATAGAAAAAATATTAGAAAAATCATCCAACATTAATTTTCCATTCTTTTTGTTTAAATCATTAAAAAATGTAACGTAAATTTTTTATTTTCAAAAGAATTTTTTTCTGCATATATACATAAAATTATATACGCGTCGTGAATTATATTTCGTAGAATATATCATATTTCTCTTAGCATGATATTTATGACTGTACTCATATACTTATTAATATATTTGATCCCTATTCTTAATTATATTTGCTAAAAGTCTTTCATTTTATCAAAGTTTAAAAATTTCTCAAAAGACGCAATAGTTTTGGTATTTTTCCAGTTTTTCTTTTTTTCGTTGAAAATAATTTTTTATATTTTCAAAAAAAAGAAATAAATAAAAAGAAATTGAAAATTAAAAAAAAATTACAAAATATATGTAATAATTTTGGTAATTTTTCCAGTTTTTCTTGTTTGGGTTGAAAATAATTTTATGAATTCCAAAGAAAGAAATGAAAAATAGAAAAAAAAAAATTACAAAATATAAAATAATTTTTGTATTTTTTTCAAAATAATTTTAAGAATTCGAAAAAAAGAAATGAAAAATTGCAAAAAAATTACTAAATATTTAATATAATTTTGGTAGTTTTCCAGTTTTTTTTTTCTTTTTTTGGTTGAAAACAATTTTATGAATTCGAAAAAAAGAAATGAAAAATAGAAAAAAAAATTACAAAATATAAAATAATTTTTTGTATTTTTTTAAAAATAATTTTATGAATTCGAAAAAAAGAAATGAAAAATTGCAAAAAAATTACTAAATATTTAATATAATTTTGGTAGTTTTCCAGTTTTTTTTTTCTTTTTTTGGTTGAAAATAATTTTATGAATTCGAAAAAAAGAAATGAAAAATAGAAAAAAAAATTACAAAATATAAAATAATTTTTTGTATTTTTTTAAAAATAATTTTATGAATTCGAAAAAAAGAAATGAAAAATTGCAAAAAAATTACTAAATATTTAATATAATTTTGGTAGTTTTCCAGTTTTTTTTTTCTTTTTTTGGTTGAAAATAATTTTATGAATTCGAAAAAAGAAATGAAAAATAGAAAAAAAAAATTACAAAATACTTATGTATAGGTATCTATAGTGAAGAACCATAAAATAGAACCTTGACAAATGATTATAAACATAATTCAAAGAAACATTTATGGACAAAGCTTTATATGTTTTTTCATAATAATTGTCAGTTGTACACTTCAGTATTTGTTGCAAAGTGTCAATTATAAAAGTCATAAAACTTTATTTTGCGTGTTCAAAGACAAATTTTATTAATTACTACCCAATGATTTATTACATATACATATATATTTATTATTTAAGAATCCTACTTTAAAATTTTTTTTGTTTATATAAAGTTCTTTTATTACTTCCAATCAATTTTACACTAAACTTTTTAATATTTAGTCCTAAATACAATATTTGAATAAAAAAAAGATTAATATAATATTTTCTCACTGAGTAATTTAAATTTTTTTTTTAGTATTTACCTAAAGATGATTATTTTATTATTAAAAAATAATAAAAATTTATTTTACATTTTATCACGAATTCCTCTCATAATAAGAGGATCCCTTTTATATTTAGGAAACTTTTTTTATATTTGAAAATTAATGAATTATTCTCAAAATGATAGTAAATTTCACTTATGTTGACGTATCTTTTTTTGTTAAATTTAGACACAATTGAAATCCTCTCAAAATAATAGGATTCTTTCCTTATCTTTAAACGTTAAAAATATGTGTAAATTCTAGTATATATTTCTGAGAAAATAAAGTAAGAAAAAAAAATTATGAATAATTATTTTCATAAATAAAAAATTCTATAGTTTTCCAAATATTAATTCCTTAGTAATACATGTTACGTTTTTCTTCACTGACATTTTTATAAATCCAAATAGGATCAATTTTTGATAACAATAAAAAATGTACTATATCAGTATAAAACTCTTTTTTTTCTATTACCTACATAAAATCTTGTTCAAATTATTAGGAAAATAAGAATTAAGGATTTTTTTTTTAATTTAAAAACATTTTTAATGTAAAAGTATATTCTTCATTTAAGAATATTTAAATTTTTTAAATTATATTCTAAATTCAAGAATATATTGTAAATTTAAGAATATTTTTTAAATATAAGAATACTTTTAATTTAAAAAGTATATTATATATTTAAGAATAATAAAAATTTGAAAAATATTCTTATTTTGAGAATATTAAAAAATAAATAATATTCTAAATTTGAGAATATACTAACTTTTATAGTATATTCTAGATATGTATAAGAATATTTTAAATTTGAGAATATTTTAAATTTAAGAATATTCTAAATTTGAGAATATTTTTAATTTATGAGTATAATTCTAAATATATAAGAATAAATTCTTACTTAAAAATAATTAAGCAGTATTCGCAACTTTGTAATATATATTCAATTTTTTTCTTTCTTATTTCTGTTTTATTGAAAACAAAAATCGTAGTGAATAAAAATTCAAAAATATTAGGCATTATAGTAATTTAACTTTGCGCAATTTAAAATAAATAAGCAAACTATCTTTTTTCCTAATCTTTCGAATAAATACTTTATATCAGAGTGTACGTCGCATATAATATTCAAGAAATTGTAAAGTTGCAAAAAAATTATGAAAAATTACGTTAGACTTTAAAAATTATTAAGACTTTTATTACAAAGCTATAGATAAAAGAAAAAGATTTTCCATTGCAATATATTATGTGTGATCACAGAAAATCAGTATATATAACACAAGTTTACTGCTTTTTATACGTCAATAATATAAAGTCTACATTTTACCAGCAAACAATAGTAAATAATCTTGGTATTGACTTATTTTCAGGATATCATATTCACATGCAAACCTGTTACACACATTAATATATATATATATAAAATGTCAGAGTAACAATATAATCTAATGCAAATATCTATAACGTAAAACTAAAATTTTAAATTCAGTAATTATTATCTATTCGTTATTTTTTCCTCATAGAGTTTAGTGAGAAAAAAAAAGATAATAATAATAAATAAATAAATATAAATTATATTTTTTTCAATTTCCCCATAAAAAAAATTTGAAATTAAATACAGAAAAAGAAGCAAAATATATATATTAATTTAATATATACCTATTTATGAAAGATATAAATAAGAAAAATATTGAATCAACTGCACTTGATGGTAAAATAATCTTGATATATTTTGGAGCACATGTTTGAAAAAAAAAATTTTTTAAATGTAGAACATGTCAACACAGCCAACTGAGGTTGGACTTGGTATATTATATGTGTTCGCATTTCTTCATTGACGTCGATTCCAAATGCACATGCGCTAAAAACTTCCGATGTCTGTATATGTAAATTGTCTGTGTATTACGGAATAATATTATAAAAGTGAATTAAATATAAAATATACTATTTTCAGTATTAATTTTCAATGAAACAACTTTTTTTTGTAATATTAAAAAAGACAAATTTTTTACATTTGAAAGAAAATCAATCAATATAGTTTCATATTAAGAGGAATCTCTATGGTTTACATTATGGGCGATTTTATGTTAAATTTTAAGTCGACCTCTTAAATTCGACCAAATATATTTCTTTCTATTTAGAGAAAAATAATGGTATACGTATTTTTTTTGTTTTAAAAAAAGTTTACGAATTATAAATTTTCCTAATTTTGGTTTTTTCAATGTATAGCCCTCTTTTCAAAGACAAAATTACTGAAAATATTGAATTTAGCAAATTTTTTGCCAAGAAAGGAGAGGTTCCGTTTTTTTTTTAATTTTTGTTAAAAAAAAACAATTTTTTACAAATAATTTTTTTTTAAATTTTGATATGATTTTTTTAAACTTTTCTTTTAAAAAGGACTTGGAAACACTCAAGAAGATTTATTTGTAAAAATTTTTAGTTTTTTTTATAAGAGCGATATTCGCATTACTTTTCACGCAAAAATAATCGACGCTGTTCTTTTTTTTATGTCCAAAAAACCACTATTTAAGTAAAAACAATTGTTTATTTAGGATACAACAAAATAAATAATAAAAAATCCATAATTATTAATTCTTTAACGTCCGAGTAGAATATATTTGAATGCCCAAGAAGCACGTAATATATCCTCAATATCAAGGTAATATTACACGTGAGATTCGTAATATAACGCTGTAATATTACAGTAATCTTACAGTGATCTTAAAATGTCCGCCTCAAGGTAATATTACAGTAATATTACAGACTGATTTGAGTTATTCATAAAGCATAAAAAACGTAAATATATTATAAGTCAATTTGGCTTGTTGGTAAAACTCTGGACTCGTGTGCTTTGTATTCGGGGTTCGATTCCCTGGATGGGTAGATTTTTTTCGTAAAGAAATGTTCCCATAATATTACTGTAATATTCTCTTGTAATATTACCTTAATATTACGGTATAATATTACTGCAATATTACTGTAATATTACCTTAATATTAGCGCGTAATATTACAGTAACATTACCGGTAATATTACCTTGAGGCGGACATTTTAAGATCATTGTAAGATTACTGTAATATTACAACGTTATATTACGAATCTTACATGTAATATTACCTTGATATTGAGGTTATATTACGTGCTTCTTGGGTGGGTATCATAACAAAAACGATATAACACTCGGACAAATGAATTTTAATAAAAATTTCTCCAACGTTTCGAAATCACACTGATTTTCTCTTCAGAGAGTCTAATAATGTACAAAAATTATAAAATTAAATAAAAAACAAAAATACAAAGAAATTAAATTAATATGAGACGAATTAATAACAAAAACTAAAATACAAAAGGTATTTAGTTAAACAAAATAATATGATACCCATTCAATAAAAAAATCCATTTTTGAACTACACCCAGAAAAAAGATTTCTTTGAAACAAAGAAATCGTTTTTTTTAAACTCACTTTTTGAATCAAAGATAAAAAATTTGTTTGAATTAAAAAATTGTTTCTTTCCTTTTACGAAAATGAAATTTTTGAGTGTTTTTAATCAAAGAAATTTTTTTTGTTAAATGATTTTTTTAACCTAAAGAAAAATTTCTTTGAATCAAAAGAAATATTTGTTTTGAACTTAAGTTCGCTGAGTTGCCACGACTGCGCTTGCGCAGACTGCGTAAATTAGTAAACAGCTGTGTGTGCGCTTCATGGCAGCGTGTTCATGGCGTGATAATTATAATCAGATTTATGGTTTAAAATCTTTTGTATTAATAGCTAAATTTTGTTTTAGTTTTTCTTACAGTGAGTGATAAAGAAGTTTGTGAATTTTTCATGTCTTTGGTATTTACGAGTGATATATAAAATGTGTAAATATTGACTCGCAGTGTATTAATTGTTTTCTTCGTGATCAAAATTTTGCCATGAAGTTTTGTTTCAGTGTTTTACATGTAAAAATGCGCATTAAATTAATTAAATGTCTTTGAAATACATTTCAAGTATTTCAAAAATATTTAATTAATTTAATATTTTTAAACTATAATTTAATCAAAATACGAACGTACATACAATCTCAAAACAAAATAAATATATTTTCCATTTAAAGAAATTTGTGCATTAAATTAAACATTTATTTCTTTGATTCAAATAAAAAATTTCGTAAAATCAAAGAAATATTTCTTTGAGTCAATAAAAAGCAAATAAAAAAATAATTTCTTTAAATCAAAGAAATTTTTCTTTAACCCTATAACAATGTACAAATTTCTTTGATTCAAAGAAACGTTCTTTGAAACAAAGAAATTTTTTTCTGGGTGTACATAAAACAAAATGGCTTAAAGTTCTTTTTCATTATCTTTACAATTTTCATAAAAAAAAAAAAAAATTGTTAACTTTCTTAAAATTATTTTTAGTAACATGCTTTTTTGTATTGATATTTATAACAAATAAAACTTGAAAAAAAATTCTTGAAATTTTAACAAAAAGGAAATTTACCTATTCAAAACTAAATTTTTTTTCTATTGTCTTAAAATATCTTCTCATCGTTTTAATAGATTATAGACATATATATACAATGTGATGTAAAAATATAAAATACTTGATTTATTATCAGAGGGAGACTATTTCTTTTTATACCTACATATTCTATGTGACAAAAAGGTCATTTAGAATTCATACATTAATATCAATTAATTTCTATAAAGTTGAACGTGCGTTGTTCTTTCTTCCTCTTTCGTTATCTCTCTGACGCTTATGAATAACGGCGCATTCTATATACAAAAGAAAGACTTATCGTTTGTATTAAAGAAGCTTATTGGCTCAAAGACGAGACGTGCCTCTCTTACACTTACATTTTATATTAATACACGTATATATATATACATTATTCGCCAGAGCTCTCAAACACGCACTTATAAATATAAATGTCTAGCTGCTTTTAATTATTACATCACATATATGTGTGACAAATATTTACCCAAAAAATATTTATCACAAAAAAAATCCTATTTATAAAAGTTTATAAAATTATAGTTTTAAATTAAAATCATTGAAATTAATTTCACTGATTTCACATTCAATTTAGATAACCTAAAAATTTAATCAACCAAACTTTGATATTAGAATAATGTTAATTTTTAATTTCCATATTATTTTTTAAATTCAGTTGAATTCATTAAAATGTTAGATTGATTTTTGAATAATTTTCACAAAAAACTTTTTTTTTTTTACTAAATTATAAATTTTTAATATTAATATATGCTGCCGAAACGTAAAAGTATTGTGTTTTATTCCTTTGACTAATAATAATGTCAAAATGTAAAAATAATATCAAAATATTATTGACAATAAATAATAGAAAATAATTAGTGAAACATCTGAATTGTGACACTTTGCAAGGAATGTTTGTTTGTTTGTTTTGTTTAAATGGCCTCTTGTAACTTTGCAAGGAATGGCTTATTCGATTCATGGTGGGGAACTTGAATAGAGAAAAGCAGGGTGAAGCAGGTGTCAAATATATAAAGATATGACATATTTTGGACGTTCTACTTGAATTCTAGTGGAAATTTAAGGCGCCTGCCCATGACAGTGTGAAACGCCGGCGTAAAAGCGGAAAGCATGAGAACGAAAGAGATGAAGATATCTCATTATCTCTTTCGTTCTCATGCTTTCCGCTTTTACGCCGGCGTTTCACGCTGTTATGAGACGGCGCCTTCACATGCAGCCGATTTACTTATCTAACAATCAATTTTTTTATTTATTTTTTTAATTTTTTTGAAAAATCAAATTATTTACGTAAATAATTACTTTTTATCTTAAATTGAAAATTATTTGGAATCGAAAACTACCCCATTTAAAATTTTACTTTAGAGTTTTACTATAGGTATCTTGTGCTAGATATTATTTTTAAAAATTATTTTCTGAAAATAAAATTCCATTTTTCAATGTTATACTACTTTCTGAAAATTCTGAATAATTATTATTGATTATGGAGCATTTACACCTTTGGTAAAAAAAATTTTTAACTTTGATTTTCCAAAATGCAAAAAACTGATTGATTGCGTCCATTTATCAATCAGATTGTGAAAAACCAATCAGGTTTGTGTATTTCGGAAAATGCAAAATAAAAAATTTTTTTTTACCAAAGGTGTAAATGCTTTATTACACTTCAAGTGTAGAAATAATTATGTTTAAAAAAAAAACAAAAAAGCTTATTGGACAATTAGGGCACGGCTACAGCTTAGCTATCTAAGTAGGATCGTCATGGTAACGTATAAGAGTGAGAGAAATAAAGAATGTTTTTATTTCTTTCATTCTTATATGTTACCATGACGACTCTACTTAGCTGAAGACCAACGCAAAATTAGGCTGTGTCAGTTCATCGAGATATTTCGAGTTCAAGCTATGACGTCAGAGGCCCAGAGGGACAACAAGCAGACGACACAATGTTATTCTTATGGGGAAGAAAATTTGTTTCCACTTTTATCAATTTTATTCATATTTTAAACATGGAAAACGCTTGTTGACATATAATAAAATTAAAATGTGTGTTGATAATTAATTTTGTTATATATTTGATTCAATTGCATTGATAGATTCTCTCAATTCGTGATAAAATATAAATTTTGAGGTTAGGGGTGTTTGTTTACTAATCACATTTTACATTTTAACAACGTTATTAAACAATATCCAGTATGCATGTTATTAAAAAAGATATAAAATATATATTTTAAGTGGGAATTACCGCAGCAGTAAAAGATTTCATGTTAGTAAACAAACACCCCTAACCTCAAAATTTATATTTTATCACGAATTAAGAGAATCTATCAATGCAATTGAATCAAATATATAACAAAATTAATTATCAACAACCATCATCTGGCCAACGAACTCAGGCGAGATTTTGGTACACTTAAGGTGTATACCAAATTTGAAGTCGATTCATTAAAATTTGTTCGAGTTATCGTCGGACCAAATTTTGTCTACAGACATACAGACAGACAGACATTTTTTTAGGACCCATTTTTTCGGCATCAGAAAGTCTCAAAACGTCGAGATTTACTAAAATTAGAGAATGCTCAAAATCGCCCAAATGTAATACCTTCTCATTATGATGAGAATGTAATTAATTATCAACACACATTTTAATTTTATTATATGTCAACAAGCGTTTTCCATGTTTAAAGTATGAATAAAATTGATGAAAGTGGAAACTAATTTTCTTCCCCATAAGAATAACATTGTGTCGTTTGTTTGTTGTCCCTCCAGGCCTCTGACGTCACACCTAGAATCGACTCTGACGTCACAAGTGACAGAGCCTAATAGAAACGTAACCGGAATCCTAAGGCCTGAGCAGAATAGCAACGTAACCGGTTTACCGGTATCGTAATCGTAAACGCAACCGGAAGAATAAGTTAGAAAAGGACAAACAATCTATCTATCCTTCTCTAACTCATTTTTCCGGTTACATTTCTATTCTGCTCAGGCCTTTAACCGCAACCGGAATAATGAGTTAGAGAAGGACAAACAATATGTCTATCCTTCTCTAACTGATTCTTCGGTTGCATTTACGATTACGATTCTGGTTACGTTTCTGCTCAGGCCTTTGCCGTACCTTTAAACATGACATTTTAGTGTTTGGATTACTATTGGGATCAGAAATCACGCGAAACTGACTCACCCCTGAGCCTTCTTGTGACAACGATCTTGGTTTATTTTATCTCTTTCTTTTGTATGTTAGAGAAAAGGCCAACGCAGAATAGAAACGTAACCGCAATCGTAATCGTAAACGCAACCGGACGAATGAGTTAGAGAAGGACAAACAATCTATCTATCTTTCTCTAACTCATTCTTCCGGTTGCGTTTGCGATTACGATTCCGGTTACGTTTCTATTCTGCTCAGGCCTAAACACGAAATGAAAACATGGCCACCACAACAAGGCTTTCACCAGATGGCGTATCGCAGTATTTCAGATCCCAATATTTGATGTCAATAAATAAAAATTGATTAAAGAAATCGAATTTTCAAATAACTAAAAAGCAAAAAAAAATTCTCCTTCACAAATGAACAGTTTTTGAAGAAATCACTCGTGTATATCATCTTTGCGATGAATTGTTTTAGTGATGAAATTAATTTGTAACAAGATTGTGATATTGTATATCACATCTGATTATAGAGACAATATAATGAAGAAATATACTAATATACATATATATTCAAAGAACATTCTTCAGAGGCACACGAAGCGAAGAGTAGTAGTCTTTATTAAAATAAATTGGAAGGTGCAAAACGTCAACTCTAATTCAGCCAGTTGACCCTATACCAACTCTAATTGTGAACGTAACACGCACACTGGTCATTTAACATTTTAGAGTTTGAAGAAAAAAAAAATTGTTCAATAAATGTTTTATTATCTACATAAAATAAAAAATTCGGAGTTTCAATCTTTTTTAATCCTGATGTGTTGTTAATATCTTCAATAAAAAAATTAGTGTGAGAAGAAAAAATTAATTTTTTCTATTTATGGGACGAAAAAAAGTATAATCTTCTATTGAGAGGAAAATAGATTTCCCAAAAAAAAAAATTCTCTTTATTATTGGGATCGGCTAAACTGCAATACGCCATCTGGTGGGGACCCATTCTCTCCCTCCATTTTCTTTCTTTGTCTCTCTTCAATAAATAGGTTAGAAAGAGAAGAAAAAACAAAATGGAGGGAGAGAATGGGTCAAAGTTACTAGATTGTTACTAGACCACCGTTCCCAATACCCAATAGAATATTTTTATTTTGAATTAAAAAAAAAATACCAAAAAACGTTTTCCTCTATTATTAAGAGTATTCGTTTAATATTTTAGAGGATTTAAAAAAATTGTAATTTTTTTATTTTACGAGGCAAAATAACTAAAATTGAATCTATTGAGCCCCTCGTTATCGACGCCTCTGCTTGTATGATTAAGATGAAATTAATGACAAATTTTACATTCAGGGGTCGAGATCAAAGAACCCGTGCACGCGGTGTTCAAAGTATCTTTGAGTAATGCATGACGCATAGAAAAATTATTACATTTCTATATTCTTTTAAGAAATTAATTACAAATATCTCACCAACTTTTGCTTGGAGAAATATTCTTATTTTGAGAGGATGAACTGAAAGACTATCTCCAGAAGTAGAATATTCCTCTCAAAAATGAAATTGCATTTTTTTATGTAATTAAAACTCTTTTTCTTGATGAAAAATAATTATAAAACATTAATATTAAATAATGCAGGAATAATTTTAATTGGCAAAAAAATACTTAAAAATCATTTTCATATAATAATAATTTTCTATTGAATGGAGAAAGATTTTTATTTTTTTTAAATTTAAATAGAATTTTCTTTCATTACATTTACATTCAGAAAAAAGATATGTTTGAACCAAATGTACCATTTTTTTATATTTACCCAATTTTTTGGTTAGTTCAAAAAAAAATTTGTTTAATTCAAATAAATATTTATTTGATCTAAATAACTGTTTGGTTTATTTTAATAAATTTTTTGAACAAAGAAAAAATTTGATTGAGCTAAATAAACGTTTGGTTTATGCAACCAAATGTTTGGTTAACTGTATTTCAATGTATTTATTTTGTATGATTTAACCAAAATTTGGTTGCTTCAAACGAATTTTTTTCTAAGTGTAGAAAGTCACTGGGAATTATAAAAAATTTAATTTGTATAATTTTTTTCTGCAACATTTAATTTGTACATATAAATTTTTTTTGCCAAAATTAGTAAAATTCATCAAAACGATAGAAATTTTGTATTATGACAAAAGTACTTTATGTTAAATATAATTATATTAAAAACATAATTTTAAATAATAAATCGATATTATTTATTAAATATTATTTTTAATAATTAAGTAAATGCTTGAAAAATAAAATTTCAATAATTTTATACGTGATTAATTTAAATATTCACTTTAGGGAATATATATATATATATATATATATATATAAATATATTGAGAGCATATATATATATATATATAATTAGCATTTTTTTAAGTTTTTAATGAGAAGATAAAAATGTCCATTAGATGGAACTATAAAATCACTTAAGAAAATTGAATATTACATAAAATGCTTTTTAGATTTTATAAAATATTTTACGAAATATATTATATTAAAAAATCAAAATCAAAATAAATTAAATAATCATAATAATAACAACAATAAAATAATAGTAATAATAATATTTAGTTAAATATTTCGAATTGTGTTATGAATTTAATAATAATTAAATTAAAACGAAACATTTTGTCAAATTATTTAATTATTTCAAATAAATAAAGTATGAGATAATAAAATATGTTAAAAAATTTTAATTAATTAACATAAATTTTTAAATTCAATTAAATTTTTGTCTAATGTTTCAAAAGAAAAAAAAAAAAAAAACTATAAAATTGTCTTTGACTTTTGCACACGTATTGAAATAAACTATACTGACCTCATAAATTATTTATTAATGTGAGTCAATGAATAAGTTTATATTTACTAAATTAACGATTATGTATCTAATTAAAAATTTTTTTTTATTCAAAGTGTGATAAACAATTTTGGTGGAAACTTCTTTTATATATATATATACTTAACTCAATCTAATCCAAAAATTTCTGATAATTTAAAGGCACTTAATCTGCTCAATGACATTTATTATTTCGAAAGTAACTCGCCTCTTATCTCTAATCTTTGAATAGTTCAACGTTTAACACCGTTTTAAGAAAAAGAGAATTTTTCACGATCGTTTAATGATTAAAATTTATTTATGCATATTCATTTATTTAATTAATACATAGACAGAAAAATTATTCCTCTACATTTAAGATTATTCAGCGAAAATATTTTTATGATACAGGAAAAAAGGAGTTTTATTAGTTGCTTATAGTCAAATTCAGAAAAATGTAATTTCATATTGAGAGGAAAATTTTTTTATTTGACTTCTTAAATTCTCCTCTCAAAACAAGAATAATCTTCTTTAAAGTAGAAAATATTATTATTATTATTATTATTATTATTATTATTTAAAATTTTTAAATAACAAATATGTTAGTTTTCTTCTTCGATTAAATTTCCGTTTAGTGTTGAGAGGATGTAATTAAAGATATTTTTTGAAAATATTCTATATTCTTTTTTTTCAGTAATATCCTCTTAAATAGAGAAAAAAAATGTATTAAAAACAATTGTAATAATGTTCCTCTCAAAATGAGAAGATATTTATTTTCTTATTTTCAGAGCAATAATAATAATAATAATAATAATAATAATAATAATAATAATAAATAATAATAAATATAATAATAATAATAAGAAAAGATATATAAAAATGAGAGGAATATTTTGTAAATTTAGAGTTAAATGAATTGCAAATATTTCTTGAATTACGGATTTAAAAATTAAATGTTAATTACTTTTTAAAGAACATTTTTATTATTATTATTATTATTATTATTATTATTCAAAGTTTGTTTTTCAATATGTGTAAAAAATTTTTGACGAAATTTTTGAACAAAATTTTCATTTAAAAGTTCTTGACCTTTTGAATTTTGATTAAAAATTATCAGTCGTATTGTGCAATAAAATTTACATAAAAAAAAACTTGTTACGCGCTTTCATTGATATATTTTTTTTTATATAGAAGAATTATGACACCACATTCCATTTCGATAATTTATTTTTTTTATGAGGGAAAAAATTAAAAATAATATATATATATATATAAATATAAAGTAAAAGTATTTAAGAAATTGAAATTTCACATGAAATATTCGCCAAAGAACTTAATTTCCAACTATTATAAACCTGTTTGGGAACTTCAAACTTGAACTCAGACATCAGGAACAAGTTTCCGATAATAAAACAACTAAAATATAAAATTTGTATAAATTTTTTTTGTATATTTTTAGTTGAAATAAACAAAAAAAAATCATTATTTTGCAATAAAAATAATTTTATTCATAATATATATTAAAATTGCAAAAAAAAGTCTGTATTTTAGTAATTAAAAAGAATAATTTCTTAAAAAAAAAATTGAGAATATAGAAAATATCACAAAACCTATTGTATTAATTTTTAAAAAATATTTTTTTAATTGAAAAACATAATGAATTTTTTTGTTAATAACATAACTAAGTCATTAAAATTTAATAATTAAAATTAAAAAAAAATTTTTTTTTTTTTCAATTATTTACCTTTAATTAAGAAAATCCCGTTTTATCACGGTTCTGCAATTGGTTGTCAATCCACAATTTTGTTGTTAAATTTTTGACAATTATTAAAGACAAAAAAAAAAAAAACAAAATTCAATATAAAAAATTGTATGTTACACGATAAGTTTAACGTTAAAACGACACACACGACTGTCTCATATATTCTCAGAGTTTCACGAGCAACTGCCAAAGCGCCTACACTTGACGATAGTGAAACATTCGCTCGATTAGAGACGTGCCCCCAAACATACAGTCGCTCTCTTGCTTTAATTATATGTATAGATATATATACATATATACGAATGACGATATTCGTTTTTCAATTCTACTTGCGCTTTCATTCACCAATACAAATCTAGACGATTGTTTATCATTACGCCACATTACAAATATACATGAATCTGAACACGTGGATTTCAAGCACGAGGGATCTCACGCATGGCATGTATCATTTTTCTAAAAAAAAAAAAGTAGCTTCAGATTTCTACTAGAAAAAAAAAATTTCAGATTCTTTCAATTACAACATAAATGAACGAGTATTTTTTTCAACTTTATATTTAATATCAAAATTAGATTAAAAAAAAAAAAAAAAATTAGACCACATGCACATTAAAAAATAATCTCAAATTGAGAGGAAAATTCCACTTTTGATAGTTTTTCTCCCATAATTGACAAAAAAAAAGAATAAGAAAGATTGAAAATATTTAAAATGCTTATTATACGAAAAAATATACTGTACAATGATGTAAATAAACTAATCTCAAATTGAGAGGAAAATTCCACTATTGCTGTTTTTTTCTCTAGAAGGTGAAACTTTTTAAAGAGTGAAAAAAGATTAAAACTATTTAATGTGTCTATTATATGAAAAATTACACTACCAGTACACAAAAAAATAATCTCAAATTAAAAGGAAAATTCTACTTTTGATGGTTTTCCTCTAGAAAGTGAAATTAAAAAAAAAAGAGTGAAAAAAGATTAAAAATACTTCATATATGTCTATTATACGAAAAATTATCCCACAAAGA
The DNA here is from genome assembly GCF_019393585.1 of Leptopilina boulardi. NCBI lineage: Eukaryota > Metazoa > Arthropoda > Insecta > Hymenoptera > Figitidae > Leptopilina > Leptopilina boulardi. Next base: position 769,161 of record NW_026137921.1, read on the forward strand.
CATAAATATGCTATAATCTCAAATTGAGAGGAAAATTCCATTTTTGCTGCTTTTCCTCTCGAAAGTATAATTAAAAAAAGAGTAAAAAAAATTAAAAATATTTAATATGTCTATTATATGAAAAATTAAATCACAAGCACTTAAAAAACTAATCTAAAATTGAGAGGAAAAATTCACTTTTTGATAGTTTTTCCTCTCAAAAGTGAAAATTAAAAAAAAAGTATGAAAAAAATTGAAAATGTTTAATATGCCTTATATTATATAAAAAATTACACTACAGTGACAAAAATAATGTAATCTTATATTGAGAGGAAAAATCCTCGATTGATAGCTTTTCAATTTATTTTTTATATGGAAATAAAAATATTCTTATTAAATATAACCAAGAAAAAAAAACTTTATTCATTCAATTATAATAGAAGATTTTATTCTTATTTTTACTGAAAAAAATTGTACTCTAAATTTAAGAACATAATCTTAATTTATAAAAGTATTCTAAACGTTAGAGTAAAATAAATGAATATTATTTTATATTCTAATTGTAAGAAAAAAATATATTATTCTTATAGTTAGAATGTAATATTCTTAAAATAAGAAAAGATTTCGAATTAAGAAATCTTCTTATTTTAAGAATATCATTTTTTTGCAAGATTTAATTATAAGAAAGTAAGAAAAATAATTAAAAATTTAGAACTAATATATTTAATTATATGAAAAATTACACTATAAGCACATAGGAAAAAATAATCTCCAATTAAGAGGATATAACCCCTTTCGATAGTTTTAGTCTCTCGAAAGAAAAATTAAAAAAAAAAAATATAGTGGAAAATATTTAATATGCCTATTTTATGAAAATTTGCACCACAAAGACATAAATAAAGTAATCTTATATTGAGAGGAAAACTCTATTTGATAGAATTTCACTTTACTTTCTATAGAAATTAAAATATTTACAAAATATTACAAATAATATATTTTTTAAATAATATATTTATTATTTAAAAAATATATTATTTGTAATCTTTATTCCAGCGGCCGATTACTCTCAATTGTAAACAAATATTCTTTATTGAAGAGGAAAATATTAATAGTATATTTTTTTCTTTTAAAAACAAAGAATTAATATAATAATTAAGTAATTCATAATTAATTCTTAGTACAGTTAAGAATTCTTATAAGTAATAAAGATACTCTTAATTGAAGAGGAAAATATTATAGTTTATTTTTTTCCTTTAAAAGCAAAGAATTAATATTGATTATGTTATTCGTAATTAATTCTTATTTCAAATTAAGAATCCTCGAAGTAATAAAGAAACTCTCAATTGGAGAGAAAAATATTGAAGTACACCTGCTTTTATTATATTTTCTTTAAAACAAAAAATAAAATCAAAATCTTTCGTCAAATAATAATTTTTTTTCTTTCAGATCAGACAAAAATAGCAATTTTTATCCTCTTTTTATAAACGCAAAACATTCTCTGTGCAGTAGCAATTATTTTAAAATTATTAAAAGTATGATATTATCAAATTATTTAATAAAAATTTGTTTTAAAAATTATTATCATTAAGGGTATGTAGGCAAAGGACGTTTTTTTGTGGTTTGAAACTTTCTCTGAAATAAAAAATGATTTCTGGTTAACATTTTGGCTCGCATTTTGGAGAAATGATTTTAGTTTGGTACAAGGAATCTCGCTTTTCTACTCATTTCATATAACTTAACGCAAAAATAATAAAAATAAAGCAATAAATAGTAAAATAATGTGTTTTATCATAGTTCATTCAGCGGCCACTCGCTCGAATTGGCGCTGTTTACTGGAGCACTGACACACTCAAGCAACGTCTATGTATGCGCCGCCATGTTTGTTTTCATTTTCGTTTAAAAATTACACTTTTTAAACTTCATTTTTTAATAATTTAACGCAAAATTATGTATTTTTCGGAGAACAGCGAGATTCCTTGTACCCAGATCTATCATTTCTCAAAATTTTAGACAAAAATCTTTTGTCGTTTTAGAGTAAGATGTATACTTCCAAAACACATTTTCCCATACTAGGTCACGTGGGAGGTTCCCACATACCCTTAAATCGTCGATTGAGGGCAGAAACACGTCAATTCAGGCGAATGTTGAGAAACATGACAATCTAAAAAATATTAGGGAAACCTGCCATTCCAGTGAAGATTTCAAAAACATGCCATCTCAGATGTCAAATTTTTGTTGATTGTTTTAGGTTGGTAACACTGTAAACGAAAAATAATTGATGAGTCAAAATAATTAATCTTTTGTTGAATATTGATGGTTAAGTCGGTAGAACCTTCAATAATTTTATTATTAATAATTATACTTTTCTTAATTTTTAATATTGGTTTTAAGAATAAAATTTTGTTAACTATAATATAACATTCTCAAGAAAGTGTTACCAACCTAAAACAATCAACAAAAATTTGACATCTGAGATGGCATGTTTTTGAAATCTTCACTGAAATGGCAGGTTTCCCTAATATTTTTTAGATTGTCATGTTTCTCAACATTCGCCTGAATTGGCGTGTTTCTGCCCTCAATCGACGAAATAATTATTGAATGAAAATAATTTGTTTTGTTTATAATTAAAAAAAAACTTTTGTTTAATAACTGTTAAAAAATGACAATTTTTGAGAATGTTTTAATTTGTAAAATAAACTATTATTTAAAACAAAATAGATTGAAAATTGCGATTTTTGTTAGCTAAAAGAAAAAAATTAAGGTTATGTTAAGGTCACCACTGTTCATAAAAAAATGCAGAAAAATAAGTAGCGTATTGCATTTTCCTCTGCAATTAAAAATTTTCCAATTAACGTTAGGTAATATTAGGTCTTAACCTTATTTTTAATATGGTAGTATGGAAAATTTTAATTATTTTCCAATTATTTAATTGAAATTTTAAAATTACATATAAAATCAATCCCAGGTAACTTTAAATTAAAAATTTTGTAAACTCTTTCTTTAATTTTTGATGAGTATTGGCAATCGTTGCTATACCTCCATGAAGTTGGCGTCGACGCTCAGCGTGGAAAATTATTTTTCATGGGTTACAAAATATTAAAACATTTTTTAAAAAGGTTTTGGGTCCACACAATGCTTTGAGAAGTATTTTTCAAGGTATTATTTGAATTAAAAAATTTAAAAAAAAATAATTTAAATTTTTTGATTCTGTGAAAAACAATTTTTGGCGCTGAGCGTCGAAGCCAACTTCAGGGAGGTGTTGCTATGGCAATTGTTACCATATCAACCGTTGCTGTATAGTGATAGTTACCAGGTACTAACCATCGCCATATAGTAACTGTCACCATAACAACCGTTGTCATTGCCAAATAACATTTTATAATTCTTTTAATATAAAAATTTAATTTTTAAAACCAAATATTTTATATCATTGTTAAACTTTTTTTTTAAAATACTCCTTACCTAATTAACATATATATATATGTAAAAAGAAAAATCTTTTGTAATCGTATTAGAAAATTTTTGAGTACCAAAAAAAATATCGGCAAGTAAATATTAGATTGTTTAAATTAAAAAAAAGAGTATATATCAAGAGAAAATGTTTGTTTAATTTATTTTCTTTTGATGATTCATTTATATTCATATATACTCCAGTTTACTGCTTATCTTAATTTTTTTGTTATCTTCTTCTTTACAGACATTGTCATTTTTCTGTCTTCGATCAAAAAAAGAAAAAAAAGATACTAGAAGTCTTAAATATTAATTAAATTATTTATTACATAAATTATAAATATAAACTATTAAATAATTAGTGTCTTCATATTTTTAATTAAAAAAAATTAATTGAAATGAAAGAAATTAAATTTTGTTTATTTTTAATTAAAATTTACCATAAATATTAATTAATAAATGAGGGAAAGTATTTTTATGCGATTTTTAAAATTTTTATAACAAATCTCAACCTACTTACACACAATATAATTTCTTGGAATTATTATTACATAATAAATTAATTTGTTTTCTTGTTCGTAATATTGTGAATCATATAATATATATGTCCATTAGTGTATCTAAATGAAAATCGTAATATAAACTGTGTTAAAAAAATTATCTCTAATTTATTTTTATATTCTTTGTACTTTTTACTCATTATAAAAACTAATTAATAAATTTAATATTAATAAATAATAATTAAAATCTTTTTATGTACAAGTTCAACATAAATATAAAGTTGTTAAATATTATAAAATTCAATTCAAAAATTCTTTGTATAATTAATAGATTTAAATGTGTTAATTATACATTTTTATATATAACATGTGAAACTTTATTAAATATTTCTGTAAAACAAGGCACTTGTTTATGTGATTGTATATATATTCGAAAACGCTTATTATAAAATAGATGGAAAAAATGAACTGTTAAGTAAACTATTAGTAATAATTGAGTATGTAAGTAAGTGTTTACAATGTCATATTCGTGTAAAATGACGGAAGATGAGATTATGCAATTTCACATTTCATAACAATGTATAAATTCGAGTACGTTATATGTGACGTTGTTGAATGATAAAACATTATAACGACATGTTTTGATTAGCGATAAGTGCAAGAGATGAACGATAAAATATGATATGTGCGTTATTCTGGCAACAAGTCGTCACCAAGTTCTTCATCTCCAAAGTCGTCATCTCGTTTACCAACGGCAGTCATCGGTCTCACAGGCAGTGCACCAATTGGATCCGAATAGTGTGAATCTCAAAAAAAAAATTTAATCGTTAATAATACACTCAGAGAAAAATGTTGGTTAAACCAAATTTTTTTTTATTAACACAATAGAGTTTAGTTAATTTAAACAAAACTTTTTTCATTAAAAAAATATTTATTTGTTATAAATAAACGTTTGATTTATTTCAATAAATTTTTCGAATGAGGAAAGAATTTGATTAAACTAAATAAAATTTTGGTCGAATCAACCAAAAGTTTGCTTAACTGCGTATATAGCGATGCATTTATTTGATTGATTTAAACAAACTTTTTTCTGAGTGTAATATGTGACGCTCCACAAGAAAGGTGACCTTATGATAAAGAAATTGTAGGTTATCTTTAGTGATAGTTTCACCTTCATAAAAAAATTTTAATTAGGTAAAATCAAAAATATAGTTTTTATTGAATTTTTCAAATATAATGAAGACTTAAACATTTAAAGTAAAAATTTCACTTCAAAAATCACTAAACCTAACCTAACATTTTTTTATCATATAAAGTCCGTTTTCTCATGTAGCGTCACATTATTTTGATTTGTAACCAAGTTTTATTATACATATCAATTTTTAAATTGATTTTTAATATATTTAAAAAATTACGACTTTCATTATCCCTATAACACCCAGGAAAAACAGAAAATTTATGAAGGATGTAGGCCCTAACATAACCTCAAAAGTGAAAATTGGTTTTTAACGCAAACAAAAATTTAATAGAAATTAATTTTAAACAATTTTTAGTAGACTAAATAAATAAATAATTAAAATATAAACAATATAAATTTTATTTAGTAAATAATTTTTAACATACTTTTAGTAACTGACAAAAGTTTACGATTGTTAAGAATGTTTTATTGTGTTTTGAGGTTATGTTGAAGCCTCCATCCTCCTTCTTATACACTGTAAAAATTTTTTTTTGGAGATTGTACATTCACAATTTGTATTTGTGTTAAAATTTGTAAAATTACTATAATCAATAAGGTTATATTACTACATTAAAAAAAGTACTTTTACAATTTTCTGTAAATTTACTACTTTCAAAGTGGGTTATAGGTGAAACATAATTAGTTGTTGCATCCGTCACCTATTACCCACTTTGGAAGTAGTAAATTTACAAAAAATTGTAAAGTGCTTTTTTTAATGTAGTAACATAACCTTATTGATTATAGTAATTTTACAAATTTTAACACAAATACAAATTGTGAATGTACAATCTCCAAAAAGATTTTTTACAGTGTAGTTTTTATGGTGGTGTATTACAAATTTCAAGTCAGTTTTTCAAAATTCAAAATGGCGGATCCAATATGGCGATAATTTTTAAAAATTTGTTACTCAAAGGTTTTCACGGTCGCTGAATACGCATTCGATGTCAGTTTTATAAAATTCAATATGGTGGATACAAAATGGCGATTGAAAATTTAAAAATGGTTTCCATTTGATTGAAACTTGTTTTTCGGGAGTTTTCGGGGTCGCTGATTACAAATCTGTTATTAAATTTTATAATTAATGACCTCGAAACTCTCAAATAACAAGTTTTAGGCGAATCGGATCAAATTAAAATTATTTTTTCCCTATATTGAATCCGTCATAATGAATTTTGAAAAACCAACATCGAATTCATAATCAATAACCTCGAAAACTCGTAAGTAACAAGTTTCAAGTAAATCCAATAAATTTTAAAAAAAAATTTCCGCCATATTTGATCCGCCATATTGAATTTTGAAAAACCAACATCAGATTAATCAATAACCTCAAAAACCCGTAAGTAACAAGTTTCAAGTAAATGCAATAAATTTCAAAACAAATTTCTGCCATATTGGATCCGCCATATTGAATTTTGAAAAACCAACATCGGATTATCGTAATAAACGACCCCGAAAATCCTTCGACAACAAAAGAGATCTGCGAGAGTTGATTTTCTAATTTTTGCAATATTATATTTATAATATATATTGAAAAAAAATGAGAAAGTTTATTTAAAAAATATTTATGGTTGTTATTTTTATCTACAAAAAAAAATAACAAAGCGGAACATTTTTGAACCCCACATTTTTGAAAAGATTGGATAGAAAATTCTTCCGCTAGCGGATCAATGAAAAGATAAATGATATACCAGAATAACCTGCGAGTCAGATACATTTTTCATCCATCATGCGTTCAATTCATTAAGCTAGTGCATGCAATTTGCATGCATCACCAAGTTTATGTTCACATACAAAAATAAACACACTTCATGTATTTTCTTTTTAAAAGAATAATTACAATTTTTCATGACAAACAATGTTTTAATTTTTCCTTTTTTTTTTTAGAAAAAGTACAAAAAAAATCAAATACTTATCAATTTATTTTAATATTTTATAAAACTGTAAAAAAATTTTATAAAGATCCTATAAAATTATTGTTAAAAAATTCAAATTTATTTCTAAATTTTAAATTCAGGAAATATGTATATATACTTTATTATTGAAAATAATTTTCAAGTAAAGAAATAGTTTTTCGTTTTTCTTTTGTATTTTATTTACTTTTAATCAGCTGTTTTGGCTGCGCGCGACGTTTCTTATATTGCAGTCAATGATACCAACATGATGCGTTTACTAAATATGGTTAACCTCACTTTGCAGAATTATGTTGGTATCACTGACTGGAAAATAAAAAAAATTCGCGCGCAGCCATAACAGCCATAAGCTGATTAAAATAATTCAAAATAACAAAAATCAAAAAACAATTTCTTACATTTTGTGAAACTTAACGCCGTAAGCACCCGAACTTTTACTCTGATATGAAAAGCTGAAATAATAAGGAAAATTTTCAACTTTATGCCACTTGATTTTGTGTAGTAGTTCAAAAGTAAAATTTTTCAATGTTTATTGTTGTATCTTTCAAATAAACAATTGTTTTTAATAAAAAAAAATTGTATTTAAATTGGTGTGGTTACTATACGAAAAGTGATTAAGTGATTAAAAAAAGCTCCTAGAGTGGCACTAATAAATTGGAAAATCACTCGATTCGAAATGTAAATTAAAATATCAGTTACGCTTGCATAAGAGATGATATGACGTACTCATAATATATTATTTAATTTCGTGCTTTTCTTTCGACATATATTATAAATTATAAATGAGCAAATGAAAGCGAAAAATGTTTAATGAAAATATGATTAGAATGACATGTACTATCTACACTTTTGATGATAAGAAATTTCTTCACTTATATGTAAATAATGCCGGCAGCATATAATTTTCTGGATGCAACTGGTTTTAAAGAACAGTGCGATGATAAAAAAGAAAAAGAAAAGAAATAGTTATAAGAAATAAAAAATACTCACTCATATGTGTATTTGAATTAATATTAATTGGTTTATTAATTCCTGCACTATTTATTCTATGATCACCACGACTTAATGCAGGACTTGCTCGATGTTCTGATAATGTACTCATTCCGGAACCTCCTCTCGAAGAATTTCCACTGTTACTCCGCTTAGAACCTATTATAACAAAAAAAAATTATTTTTCCTCTTTACATTCATTGATTTTTAATGTTGCTGAAACTGGCATCTGAATAATTTTTGACCTGCTTAATGGATGTAGTTTTGATGTTATTGCTAACACAATTTTTTTTTATTAATCCTAATAATTGGGTGGAAATGTCGCTCGGTTATACTTTATAGTTCTGATAGGATCTTTTTTCCTGACTTTGTGAGAAAAGATAAATGTAACGATTCACTATACTAATTTTGTTTTATCTATTTTTATTGAATGATAAGACTGTTGGACTAGACACAGGGAAGTTGGCGCCTTTGTATATTATCAGTTGAGGTAAAAAAATAAATATACCCACCCGAGAGCGTTGGACAAAAAAAGCTGCAATTAACTATACCAATAAAAAAAATCGACAGGAATCGATTAGAATCGATTAATCCATTTCAGAATTATCATTGCATTTGATTTATTCAATTGGGTTTAATTATGATTTTTAAAATGGGTTGAATCAATTTAAGATTTTATCAGTTTCTATCGACTATTTTTTAGTATATTCCACAGTTGGTAAAAGAACGCCTAATGTTCCAATGACGTTCCTAAATCGTTTTTAGAACCTACACGTCTATTAAAATAGATTCTAAGGACGTTTAATGTTCCGAAAACGTTTGGCGAACATATGAAACATTTTCAGAACGCTATTTGAGGGGACATTAATTTCTAAAAAAAATTATGAGAAAGTTATTTGGAACATAGAACGTTTTGTGCCCACTGGATTATCAGAAATTGTAAACTGTTGTTATAATTCCCCAATAGACCCTAATTAATTTTAATTCTGGTCTAGTGAAGTAAGTATGGAACTATAGCTCAAATAAAACGTATTGCATAGATTCTTCTTCTTGTAGATGAAAAGCAAAATTATGTTTCACTGTTGGTTTAGTAGCATTTGTGTTTAGTCAATCCGACAAAATTATATGTTAAATGTCACTATCTGTTTAGTCTCCCAAAAATTAACGAATCTGTTTAATAGATTCTACTCTCATGACAATAGGATCTATTATGCCTTTCTCTTCATGTAGAACTTATCTATTGAGGATGCTGTAATCGTCAACCAGAGAGACCTTCAGTTGCAGTTAGTATACCCTCTTCTTAAATTTCTAAATGATTAATAGTACGTGATTACGAACTCCCATACTCGTCAAAATCATTATCAAAATCAGTAACACCAGCATCATCAGCATCGTATAAATGGATATTATTAACTAAGGCATGGTAAAATTTCCGGATTGTTTCCGGCTTAATCTGGAATTAGTCCGAAACAGTCCGGTTTATTGTCAGCTTTCTGTCATCCGAAAATTAGTCCTGCTAAATTCGAAATTTTTCCGATTATTGCAACTAGTCAATCCGGAATTAATCAGGTCTAATCCGAAGTCAGTTCGATCAAACGTAACTACTGAAAGTAGATTCTAGATTTACTGATTACATTCGCCGGATTAATTTCGGATTCAATAGAAGTAATTTTGCATTTATTAGTTGTGTATGATCCGATTAAATTCGGATTAGACCGGATTAACAAGTCACACAAATAATACTAATTTCGGACTTCACCGGACTAATTCCGGATAATAGAAACCAGACTCTAAAGCGGACTGTTTCAAATTAATTCCACATTCCGAAATATTAGCCAAAGTAGTGGCTATTGGTCAGAAGGCAACATGTCTTTTACGCTGACAGTAAACAGTTCATATAGAACTTGAGACTCATCTCAACTGTGAGAGAACTGCACCTGGCGACATGAGTAGGAACTGTAATAAAAGCAGCAAAACCTAACTAAATCCAAATTGTTGCGGACTAATTGCGGATTTAATACATACAGAATGTCGGATTATACCAGACGCATTTCGGATTCAGATTTTTAAACAGACTGAATCTATCTAGATTGTACAAAAACAGTCCGAAAATAATATGAAATACACCAAAATTAGTGTGGACAAAAAGACAAAAATTATGAGATAAGTCCCAAGTAGTCCGAAACTCATACGAAATCAGTCCATTACAATTCGATTCTAGGTCGATAAAAAAACTTACCCTAAAATGAGTCCGGAATAATCCGTTCTTAATGTGGTATAACATCTTAATTCAAAATGTGTCCGAAAAACTACGGAATTTATATGTACAAAATTATCATTGTAGTGGACTAATACCAGATTTTTTACAAACAGATTTTCAATTAAGATTTTAGACCTTTATAAATCCGGATTCGTTACACACAGATTGCCGACTAATTCGGACTCCTTTCTAATTAAGATTTTTTTCAGACTTCGACTGCTGATTTTGTACATATTAATTCCGAATTTTTCCAGACTCATTTCGGAATAGGATTATTTACCAGATTCAATCATAGGATTATTGTGGACTAATACCGGATTTTCCATATAAAGATTTCAGATTATTACGGCCTCATGTTGGATTCAGTTTTTCGACAGTACTTAATCCGGATTGTTGCGTACTGTTTGCGGATAGTTTACATAAAAATTCTGTATTATTCTGAACTCATTTTAGATTGTTTTTTGATCTAACTAAAATCAAATTGTTGCAAGCTAATTGCGGATTTATTTCATGTCAATTTCGGACTATTCAGGACTGATCTCGGATTTATCTTTTCATCCAAACAGATTGCTGACTAATACAGATCATTTTGGAATTGTTTTCGTACAATTTATGAATATTCCGGATTGATATGTCTATATTTAATCTAAAATCAGTCCGAAATTTTAACCAGGGAGGACTATTACTGAATGATTGTCAGGGAGATTAGTACTAAAAACTATTACTGAACATGCAATGATTGTTTAAATTAACAAAATGATGATCATTTAAATTTTAATACTATCAGCGTAAATATTAGAATTGATTATATCACCAACGTAACACTAAGGACAGAGTCTTACGACAGTGTGGCAAATAAAATAAGATGATAATAATTATAACCAATATCTATCAATAAAGGACAGACTTTGACACTGTGACCCGCTTATAAAAACTATAATAAATCAACTACTTAAACTATTTTCAAAATTAAAATTTACTTGTTGTTCCAGGTCTTCCAGATCCATGTCGTTCTTTAACTTCTTTTGCTCTCTCAACTTTCTTCAATTCAGTTGCATACATGTGAGCTTCCTTCAATCCTAAATCGCTACAAAGACGCACTAAAAATTTTAAACATTCGATATTATCTGGAAAAAGTTTGTGTATATTTTGATATTCCTCAAGAGCTTTATGAAATTGTCCAGTTCTTCTTAAACATGCAGCGACAAGTAATCTCCAACGTGGCTCATCAGGTGCAAGTTCAATGGCTCTTTCAAAATATATCATTGCCTTTTCAGCCACCTGTTGAAAATCAATTCATAAAATTAGGAAAGTAATTTATATAATTTAATTCCATATACAGTTTAGGTTACACTAGTTGAAGACAATACCTGCATTGAGATAAAATAGGAACCAAGCCAATCGATAACTTCGAAATTAGCAGGATAATATCTGTAAGACTATTAAAAATCTTTATTGATGCTTGTAAATGTTCATTTTTAAGTAATTTAACTCACGTCACTGTAAAATTGATATGCCTGTTGTTTATCTTCAATTGTATCGTACATTTCTCCTAACTTTTGTAAAACTCCCGGATCAGATGGAATAATACCTAACAATTGATTATACCTACAAGAAATAAAAATTGCTAATTTTCTAGATAATAAAATTTATTCGAAAATAATGATTATTCAAATGAAGATGGAAAATACTGGTACGAAGAGGAGAAATTTTAATTAGAGTTCAAGATAATTAAAGATCAATTTAAATTTTATTAATTACCATTCCGCTGCTTGGTCCACATCACTCATCAACTGATACAAATGACCTATTTGATAGAGCGTTTGTGGATCATAGTGCACAATGGTCCTTAACTTCCAAAAGCATTCTAGTGCCTCTTCAAACATACTTTGCTTTTTGTAGACTAAACCTATTAAGATAATTAATAATAATTATTCATTATTAAATGATATGAATATAAGAAATTCTTTATAAACTTGAAAAATGTGTCATTTCTCCTTTGTACCGAGATTATAGAGTGCCTGTACATGACTTGCATCAGTGTCTAAAGCACACAATAATAATTCACGAGCTCGTTCAAGTTCGCCTTTCTTTATCGCACATGCCGAAAGATTAACATAAGCCGCTGCATTATAACTATCTGCTTTACGAGCTGCTTCACCACATTTTTCTGCTTGATCATAATCTCCCTGCTGAAATATTAAATGAGTTTAAAAAAAAATTATATACAAGACACAAATATTTATCATTATTGTAATATTTTGTAGCAAGTTAAAGATTTAATTTGTAAATACTTATGTGCATAATTGTACAAACAAAACGGAGAGAAGGTAATTTACCTTAACGTCAAAATCAAATTATTTAGGTAGAAAAATATTCTTACTAGAAAGTAGACAAATGAGAGCATAGTTGACGCTGAACTAACAACTTTAGAATCACGATTCTCAAAAACCTTCAACGCATCAATAGCCAATTGGGTTTCTCGATTGTGTAAAAATACCATTGCTTTATTAATTTCCAAATCTGCAGCAAGTGTACTGTATGATGAAGATTTAATAGCGTCCACACACCTGTTGAAATGAATAGGAAAATGAATATTAATTTGTACAAAGATCACTTATTGTAGTAACCGTTCGAGTACTTCTAATGTTATAAGTTTTAAAGTACTATTTTTTATTTTTAAAATACCTTTGTTAATACTGATCTTTTAAATCCAATGCTTGGAATTAAGTAACAGTTGGTTTATAAAATAAAAATTAAGCAAATAATTTAACTCAGTTTGTGCTTAGAATAGATAACGCAAAATTTTTAATTTCAGTTTAAACTTTTCGGTTATAAAACCGAGTAAATGTCTGCGATGTTTCTGTCTATCCTGCTGTTTTTTTTAATAAGGTTAATTGAAACACCTTTATTTTTTGCTGTAAACATAGCCGCATGTTATGCCGAAAAAATTGATTTGTCGAGGCTACTTAATTCAAGAACTTTTTTGCTCCATCTACTTAGAGACTGCTGTATTAAATACAGACAGATCAGGCTGAATTAATTTAGAAATTGTACGAAAACAATTCCAAAATGATCCGTATTAGTCAGCAATCTGTTTGGATGAAAAGATAAATCCGAGATCAGTCCTGAATAGTCCGAAATTGACATGAAATAAATCCGCAATTAGCTTGCAACAATTTGATTTTAGTTAGATCAAAAAACAATCTAAAATGAGTTCAGAATAATACAGAATTTTTATGTAAACTATCCGCAAACAGTACGCAACAATCCGGATTAAGTACTGTCGAAAAACTGAATCCAACATGAGACCATAATAATCTGAAATCTTTATATGGAAAATCCGGTATTAGTCCACAATAATCCTATGATTGAATCTGGTAAATAATCCTATTCCGAAATGAGTCTGGAAAAATTCGGAATTAATATGTACAAAATCAGCAGTCGAAGTCTGAACAAAAATCTTAATTAGAAAGGAGTCCGAATTAGTCGGCAATCTGTGTGTAACGAATCCGGATTTAGAAAGGTCTAAAATCTTAATTGAAAATCTGTTTGTACAAAATCTGGTATTAGTCCACTACAATGATAATTTTGTACATATAAATTCCGTAGTTTTTCGGACTCATTACGAATTAAGATGTTATACCAAATTAAGACCGGATTGTTGCTAATACAAAATTTTTAACATACAAACACCGGATTATTCCAGACTAATTTAAGGTTAAGTTTTTTGATCGACCTAGCATCGAATTGTAATGGACTGATTTCGTATGAGTTTCGGACTACTTGGGACTTATCTCATAATTTTTGTCTTTTTGTCCTTACTAATTTCGGTGTATTTCATAGTATTTTCGGACTGTTTTTGTACAATCTAGATAGATTCAGTCTGTTTAAAAATCTGAATCCAAAATGCGTCTGGTATAATCCGACATTCTGCGTATGTATTAAATCCGCAATTAGTCCGCAACAATTTGGACTTTGTTAGGTTTTGCTGCTTTTATTACAGTTCCTACTCATGTCGCCAGGTGCAGTTCTCTCACAGTTGAGATGAGTCTCAAGTTCTATATGATCTGTTCACTGTCAGCGTAAAAGACATGTTGCCTTCTGACCAATACCCACTACTTTGTCTAATATTTCGGAATGTGGAATTAATCTGAAACAGTCCGCTTTAGAGTTCATACACAACTAATAAATGCAAAATTACTTCTATTGAATCCGAAATTAATCCGGCCTGTGTAATCAGTAAATCTAGAATCTACATTCAGTAGTTACGTTTAATCGAACTGACTTCGAATTAGACCAGATTAATTTCGGATTTATTAGTTGTACAAATCGAGCAAATTTCGGATTTAGCCGGACTAATTCCGGATGAAAAAACCTCACAATAAAACGGATTTTTTTGGTACTAATTCCAGATTAGTTCGGTAACAGTCCGGAATTTTTACCAGGGTCGTGAATACTGGTCAGATGATGAAGAATCATGATCAGTATAAACAATCGGAATGTAGTTTGAAATGACAAACGAAAGTATTTTAAAAATCAAGAATAATCCTTTAAAACTTGTTACATTAAGAGAACTGGGACGGGTATTACAATAAGTGTTATGAAAGAGGTGGCACGAAGTACAATTAATTATTAAAAAAAAATAATAATACGGTTGTTGCATTATTACACATAAAAAGTAATACCATGCATATCCAGCAGTAAGCGTATCTTCAATTACAGGAGCTATGAGATTAGCAGCATTAAGAATTGTTTTTTCAGCCTCAAATTTTAATTCCCGTTCAAGTTTCGATAAATCATCGTTTTTAATCATTTCATTTAATAAATTCGCAGCAATATCGTCCTAAAATATATAAAAATTCATCTTATTTTAATAGATAGTTGAAGTAAACATAACTAATAATTTATTTTATTGATTTCAACAAACTCACTGTACTCATACTGTATTTGTCTTCTTCATCTATATTCAGTTGAACTTCTAGTAATTCTAAAAAACCCCTTTTCATTTTATCACGATGAGATAATGCATAATGACATAAAACTGCATGCAAACCAGCTCTAAATTCAGGCCTCTCCCTCATAACCCATTCAAAACTGTTAGCTGCTTCTTCTAATCGACCCATTTGTACAAATAGCATTCCAATATTATGCATTATTTTAATTCTGTGAAATAATTTTTAAATTATTCTCTTGGCAGTTATGTACGTTTTTTCGTGATTGATGTTGATGATAATAATTTATGTGAATCTATTCCTCCACAGCACCGAAACTTTCCTAAAGATTTATTTGAAATGTTCGGAATATTTCAAATAAATCTTTAGGAAAATTTCGGTGCTGTGGGGGTTGTTAATTTTGTTAGTTGCATTGCAGTTTTAAATCCCCAATGTGGTTACAAATATTGAATACAATTCGTTCGTTAATTATTTACCTTAAATCTTTATACGCTGTTGGAGCCTGATCCAAGGCCATTCGATACATTTTAATCGCCTGTGGTAATTGACCCATTTTAAAATAAATATTCCCCATATTAACTTTCAGTCTTGCGCTATTGCTGAACATTTTATTTCTCGTTATTGCTTGATAAGTTGCTACAGCTTCTGTATATAATTCATTATTTGCATATTGACTTGCTAAATTGAAAAGTACCTGAAAATAGTATTGAATCGTTAATTAAACCTAATTGTAAGGATAAAATTTTAGTAAATAAAACTATCATTCTGTAAGTTGTACAATAAACTTTTTCTACGTTTTAGTATCATAGAAACAATATATAAATAGAATAGGTTATGCCCCGCTTTAACTATTCGCTCGATAAAAAAGGAAAGAAAATAAAACCAATCTTTGTCTCTTTTTATTCACGCATGCGCGATAGCTAAGAAACTGCATCATGAAGTGTCACGACAATTTTTGATTGGTACAGAACTATGCGCTTGCGCACTGGCTCAGTTTAGAAGTAGAGGACAGATTGTGGTTTTAGATTTTACCTTTCTCTTTCTTACGGCGACCTATACGGTTTAGTATCAGTTAAAATTGAATTCTAATTTTAATAGAAAAATTTTGCTAACTGATTTTAAAGATTTATACATTAATACAAATTCTTTGTGCGGTAAAAAATAATATTGTAAATATCCATTTAATATGTAGGAATAATTTACCGCAAATGTCAAATCTAAATTGTGATTGTCACTAAGTCCTGCTTGCTCTTGCAGTCTTATAAGAGATCGTTCTCTTGCTGAAGCTTCTCTAGCTCTCTCGAGTGCAACAGACATATTGTTTTCGCATGCAGCTTCAGCAGAACTTTCTATTAGTTCCATTATTTTTCGTTCGGCAGTTTTGATTTTCTCTTCGGGCCTTTAAACGAAAACATGAAACAATATTATTAAAAATCAACAATTTTTAAAGTTTAATATAGTGATCTTTTCTTGAAAACATTCAGAGATCCAGGTTTGATTTTAAAAATGAATGTTGATTTTTGAAATGATTTAATAATTTAATGATTAAATGTGATTTCTTACGTATTTTCTTTGTCGGATTCGAGTGCAGGTGCTGGACCTCTGTTATTGCTTCCCATATTTAGAGGGTCAAAGGGTTGTCGTCCACTACTTGTATAACCAGCACCTCGAACTGCGGTCATAGGACGGGGTCCAGCAGTGTCCAAACGACCAGCTGTACCACCTCTGTGAAACTAATAAGTTGCAATTATTAAATTTTGAAACTAGAAAACTTGTTGCAAAACACTTTTTCAATAATTATTTTTTAAACAACATACTTAAAAAAAGGAGTTAGATTTTAAAGGAATTGCAGATTTTAACTTCTAATGGGAATTATATAAAAATTTTACCCTTTTGGAGTTGGAGCAAAGGCGCAGTTATTGTTTAAACAGTTAATGTTATTCCCACTTACGGAGTTAATGTTATAATTTACTTACTTTTGGAGTTGATTTTTAACTCTAAATATTTTACTCCAAATTTTAATCCCTACTACTTTTTATAATTTTTTTTTTAAATGAGCTAAAATTTTAGGAATTTGTTACTCTTATACAGAACAACAATTTATTAAATTATAAGGCCAATTCTATAATTTCAAATGTTTGGGTAGTTATTTTCTCAGAGAATGTCTCAAGAGCAATGTTACTTTAAAAACAGTATATGAGTAATTTAAATTTTAAAACTACCTCCTATCTAAATTTATACAATATTATGCTACATACACCAGATGCTGTTCCAAATCTCATAGCAGTCCCAGGAGGTTTAGGTGTCATCTGAAAAACAAAATAAAATATTTCAGTATTCACGAAAAGATTGTCAAAAAATGCATTTCAGTGATTCCTCCTCAAAAATATAGTCGATCTTTTAAATTCGGGTAAATATTTGTTTTTGTTCTTTGGAGAAAAAAAGAGGTTTACCTTTTTTTTATTATTTTTTCACATAAGAGATCAAAATTTCCGAGTTCTGAATTTTCAAAATTTTGGTTTTTTAATTGTAATTACCTATTTTGAATCTCATACAACACTAAAAGTATTGAATTTAAAATTGTTTTCCAAGCGAAGAAAATTTATAATTTTTCTTCGATATTTCAATAATGTTAACGAAAAAAAAAATTTTCACTAATTTTTTGTTTAAAAAAAAGAATTTTTTTTTATAAAATTTCTACATATAGACACTCTAAAACTTTTTTTCAAAATATTCTTCGTTTTTCCAGGTATTCATAAACCCCTTCGCAGTCCAGTTAAAAATCGCAGGTGGGCCTAAAATGGTCCGAAAAAAAAGTTTCCAAAAAAATATGACTTCATCATATTTAAGGTTATTGTGGTCGCTGAATTCGAATTTGAGGTCAGTTTTTCAAAATTCAAAATGGCGGATCCAATATGGCGGACAAATTTTTAAAAAATCAATCCAATTTGCCTGAAATTTGTTACTCGGGGGTTTTTGGGGTCGCTAAATTCAAATTTGAGGTCAGTTTTTCAAAATTCAAAATGGCGGATCCAATATGGCGGACAAATTTTTAAAAAATCAAACCGATTTGCCTGAAATTTGTTACTCAGGGGTTTTTGTGGTCGCTGAATTCGAATTTGAGGTCACTTTTTCTAAATTCAAAATGGCGGATCCAATATGGCGGACCAATTTTTAAAAAAAAAATTTTTTTAATTTGTCCGCCATATTGGATCCGCTATTTTGAATTTCAAAAAACCGACCTCAAATTCGAATTCAGCGACCACAAAAACCCCTGAGTAACAAATTTCAGACAAATCGGATTGATTTTTTAAAAATTTGTCCGCCATATTAAATCCGCCATTTTGAATTTTGAAAAACTGACCTCAAATTCGAATTCAGCGACTACGAAAACCCCCGAGTAACAATTTGTGGTCAAAACGCATTAATTTTTAAATTATTCGCCATATTGGGTTGCCATATTGGATCCGCCATTTTGAATTTTGAAAAACCGACCTCAGATTCGTAATCAGAGACCCCGAAAACCCCTGAGCAACGAGTTTCATGTAAATCTGATAAATTTTATGTTTTCATGGTCGCCATTTTGGGTCCGCCATTTTGATTTTTTTAAAATCTGACTTCAAATTTGGATTCAGCGACCCCAAAAACCCCCGAGTAACAAATTTTAGGCGAATCAAATTAAATTTAGTATTATTTTTTTGCGATGGCCATATATGGCCACTTGCACAAAGGAGGCACGACTTTTTCTGGCCACATATGGGCCCTGGACTGTCAAGGGGTTAAGAGTAAAATTTTTTTTAAAATGATCTAAATGAAAAATAAATAATTTGTTTATAAAAAATTTTTATTTTTAAAAAATAAAAATTACCAAAAATTTTGTTTTTTGTTAAAATTTTTCAAAAGTAGAAGAAAAAAAATGCAACATTCTTTTTTTCTCTTGTTGAATTAATTTTACATCCGTTATTTATTATATTGTTGATTAATTTTTACAAGTTCTTTAAACGGAAAACAGATGTTTAATTAATTTAAAAAATTAATACCTAATTATTCTTTTTTTTCTTTTCAAAAATTGTTTTAATTTCAATAAACTTTTTATCCTTTTTCCTATCAAAATATTTTACATTTTCATATATAAATACAATGCTTGACTTGTTACAAATTCTTAATATCCTCTTCCTATTTACGGTCAAAAAAAATTTTTAAATTTCAATCGAGTTTTTATGAATTAAACATCTTTGTTTTTTCTGAGCGAATGATTTAAGAAAACATCACAAAAAGAATAATTTGAATTTGAACAAAAACAATTTTAACATATAGGTAGGTATAAATATTTTTTAATCACTTTACTAGAAAATTTTTTTTTCCGTTATTTTTGCAATTGTGAGTATAAAAACTTTATAATTTTTGAATTTATACGGAACAATTATTTTTAGTTTAAAAAAAAAATTATAAAGGAGCGTTCACAAATGATGTCACGCTCTTTGGCGAGGGGGGGGGGTCTTCACCAAACGTGACAAAATGTGACATGGGAAGGGGGGGGGGTCAGCTTAAGTGTGACATCACTTTATTTTGCAGTGTAGAAAATTAATATTCAAACTATAATTCAAATTTTGTGCGCGTTTACTACAACTCGCACTTGAATATGCAATATATTTCTATCTCATTAGCGATATATATCGATAGATAAGATACGTGACTATATTCAGACATAAAAAAAAATACTACTACTGAAGATGCTGAATGGTTGGAAGAGAGCGATGTAGAATGTGATTCATAAAGTGATTCCGATTTAGAAACTCCAACTGAAGGAACTATTCCAGTTATAAGTTCCATAAAAAGTTGGGTTGTCAATCCTTGGACTACGAAAGATTATTAAAGCTTTGTTTTAAGGCCAGGTCCAAGTGAGGCAGCGCCATCTACATTGATATTAAAATTTTGGAAAATTTTCAACAGCCTTTTCTTGAAAACAAGAAGGTAAAATGCTTTTTCCTTTATGGATAATTGATTATTGGCAAGATATACACCAGCTAAAACTTTTTTTGAGTTAAAATAATAAAAAAAATTTCATGTCAATAAATTAAATATGAGCACTTTTTTCACAAAAACTGTAACAGTACTTTCTCAGAAATTACAATCAAAAATGCAATTTCCATTTGGAAAATTAATAAACGCTAAAATGTACACGACCTAAGATTTACCAATCACGAAAATAACAAAAAAAAATTTTATTAAATATTTAACATATTGATACTGCTTTCCTGATTGTGACAGCCCTTTGGTAGATTATGTATTTCAGGTGGTTAGCAACAGCGCCAATCTCCTCCTTTCGGCAAAACTGCGAAACGTCTGGTGACATACATAACCTGCCAAACGGCTGTCATAATGAGTAAAATATGTTATGTTAAAATACTTTTTTTTTGTTATTTTCGTGATTGGTAAATCTTAGGTCGTGTATTTTTTAGCGTTTATTAATTTTCCAAATGGAAATTGCATTTTTGATTGTAATTTCTGAGAAAGTACTGTTACAGTTTTTGTGAAAAAAGTGCTCATATTTAATTTATTGACATGAAATTTTTTTTATTATTTTAACTCAAAAAAAGTTTTAGCTGGTGTATATCTTGCCAATAATCAATTATCCATAAAGGAAAAAGCATTTTACCTTCTTGTGTTCAAGAAAAGGCTGTTGAAAATTTTCCAAAATTTTAGTTTCAATGTAGATGGCGCTGCCTCACTTGGACCTGGCCTTAAAAGCAAAAACAGAGGAATACAAATCTACCAAAAATAGCTATTAAAGACTAATTCCAAAATTAACGACAAAACATGCAATTAATAAGTATTGAAAAAAAATTATTAAATATGTTAAAAACTATTTATAATTTGTTATGAAAGTGCGTATTGAGATCTCAAAAAATTTAGCCTAATATTTTAAGAAAAAAATTGTTTAAAATGTAGTCTAATATAATATAAATGATATTGTATTTTCCGTTATCTACATGTTTTAATACAATATATTGATAAAATAGTATATTTCATAACGTGTGTGAAAATTTGCCGATTTTTGAATGAGCACTTTTTTTGGATTGCTTGTTCAATCGATTATAAATTGTACTAATTTTTTTTATTATTCCTGAAAAAATTAAAATATAAAATTAGCGGGGGGGGGGTTATGAAACGTGACATCCGTTTAGGGGGTAGGGGTTTACCGGTACGTGACAGGGGGGGAGGGGTAAAAAATCTGGAAAAAGTGCGTGACATCATTTGTGAACGCTCCCTAATCTGTTATTGTGATCTAAACCAAAATTATTAAATTATATTTTATGCGCACTTACGATAGATCTTTTGGCATAGCTGGTTTTAAGCGCTTCTTGAAGGACTTCATCCTGATCGAGATCTTTTGTACTGTACACTGAGGGATAATCATTATATCCAGAATAAATATCATCGTCAAAGGCTATTTGGTTCATTAATCTCGTTGCCATTTTTCTAGATTTGAAGCATCTCACTTCAGATTGTACAATTATTTTTCAAATTAATGCAATTCCCTGAAAATTATTATTAAATTAATAATTTAAAAAAAAAAATGTTTATTAAAAAAAAGGCGTAGTATAGAAATCTGGTCATCATACTACTAATCAATTTTAATGTGGGTAATTTAAAAAAAAAAGATAACGGTTCAAATGTAATTAAACGGCAGTTTTTTAAAAAATTGTATTTAAATTTTTTTTTCACTCTTAAACTGTCAATTAACAATTTTTTTAAAATAATGTTCGAGGTATTTGAAAATAGTTACATTATTTTTGTCACATTTTGTACTTTTATTCTAATAATACATTTTTTGTTTAATTTTGATAAATTCATTAAATTCTAAAAATTAATTAATCAATTTTATTATATTATTATTATTAATATTATTATTATCATTATTATTAATATAATCAATTTAAGGACCTACTAAAAAGTGTATATTGAATAAATAAAATAAAAAACAATAATAATATTAAATTATTTATTATTTAGTTAACCTTACCTATATTAATTAAAAAATAGTTCAAAAATTATTATTTTATTGGATTTTGTAAGGGCATTCTCACTGTTAAATAAATAAAATTATTTTTTAATTTTTAAGTAATTTTTTGTTAAAATTGAATATTAATTTATAAATTTTTTAATTAATTTATTAATGAAAAAATTAACTTACATGTCACATGAAAATTGAAAAATTCTATTATATTGTTTTCAAAAAAAATACCGGCAAATTAATTGTGATTAACAAGTGTGACACTGACATTTGTAATAACAAAAAAATCACTTCATTATACAATTAGAATTACATAAAATATTGTTTTTCTTTACAATTGAAAATAAAATTTTTTTTCCAAAACTCGTTTAAATATATTTTTTTTTATACTTGACAAATAAAAAAAGCAAATAAAATAGACACGTTGTACTAGTATGCAGTAAGAAACTTTCTATTGTGTGGCTAATCACTATAGAAACACATATGAAGTATTTATAGGCAAGTTATACTACATCAGGTCTCTTTTACATTGCGCTTGCGTTAATATACATATATATATGTATATCATAATTGTCAAGGTTTTTCCCGTGAAAATTATTTATGAAATTTTCTTTCTTTAAATTATTTTTTTTTTTAATATAATAAAAAAAATTGAAAAAAAAAATTAAAAAATAAATTTTAGTTTCGAAAGTACTTTATTATTTTTTAAAATATTTATAAACAAATATCTAAATATTTAAGGGAGTGTTTCATATATTTTTAAGCATTTTTAAACTTTTTTATATTGTAGCGGATAAAATTTGTTTGAAAAAAAAATACAAACTTTCTTCAAATATAAATTCAATTAAAAAAATTAATAAATTTTTTCAATAACAATTTTTCAATTAAAAAATTAATTCTAAATATTTAGTACTTACCAAGAAATAACATAAAATTATAGTTTAAATTGTTGCCTTTAAAAAAAAAATCAATGAATTATAAAAAAAAAACTTTGTTAAATTTATTTTAATAAAAAAAAAAAATGTTCTATTTAAACAAATGTTTTACAATTGATAATTAAAATTTGCATTTAAAAAAACTATAAAATTTACCAAATTGAAAAATACATAATTTGCAACATTAAATTTCAGTTTGAATCGCTTCAGTGACTACAATACATCATATATATGTATATATTTGTGTATTGCATATGTCACTATGGTAACGCGCATGGGGTCTGAAAATAGTATAAACCTACGTCAACTTTATATACTTTTAAAAATCGGTCAAAGACCTTAAAAGCTAATAATAACTAAAACGAAGAATAAATTTAAACAAATTGTATAAATATATTATTTTGTAAATAATTATTAATAACAAAATGGTCGCCGTCGATTGGGATCGTGTATTATCAATAAATCCACTGTCATTAAAAGATGAAGAAATTGAGGATCTTTATCCAATGGTTGTAGAATGCGATGCAGAGGAAATAAATAACATACATAACCTACAAGTTTTATTTAAAATTTCTCAAGAAATTTTACAAATTAAAGACAGTCAGGTAAATTTTTTCACTTTTATTATTATTATTATTATTATTTATTTTTATTTATTTACATTTTTTTAGAAATTTATATCATATAAAATATAATAAAAAAAATATTTTTTTATTTTTAATTATAAAATATAAACAACAGATATATATTAAAATTATATATTATATATTAAATTATATAATATATATTAAAATTTAAAATTATTGTTAAAATTATAATAAATCTAGAAAAAATAATTTACATTTTATAGTTGACAAATATGAATTTTAAAAATGTGTGATATAATAATTTAATTATTTAATAATTGTTTATTTAATTATTTTATTATAATATACATTATACAATTATTTTATTTTTCTTCGTTTATGTTTTATGTTTAAAAGTGACGATTTATTTTCTGATGTTGAAAATCTTTCAAATTTTATTTTTCATCCACAATTTTTTAAAACATTTTTTATAATCTTTATGAAATAAATAATTATTTAAAATTATTATTATTATTATTTATTATTTAATTATTTTAAATTTCAATTTTTTTAAAAAGATATTATTTTTAAAAAATATTTTTAAATATTCAAAAGTTGTTAATATAACCAATTTTGGAAATATATACAAAAAAAAAAATTAGTTAACTAAATTATTAGTTTATAAATTTTTTAATATAACTCGAATTTTCTGAAAAAATAAAAATTTGAATTTTTCTCATACTTTTTTATTGTTATTTTCCATCGATAATTTTTTTTTAAATTCACTTTTCATGATTTTATTGAAATAAATATAATTATATTAATAAAATTTTATGAATTTTGAAAATTTTCAATTTTTGAAATAATAAAATTTCTTAGATATTGCACGCAAAAAAATCTTCACTTAGATCAGCGATATGTTTCACTGAAACAGTGAAAGTTTTCGCTACTCTAGAGAAATATATCGCTGTACCAGAGAAATTTATCGCTGTTCCAGATAAAGATTTTTTGCGTGTAGAAAATAATTCTAAAATTATCAAAAAAAAACTATTTAAAAAAAAAAAAAAATTCTAAAATATTACGAAATAATTTATTAAAATTTTAATAATACAGAATAATTATATTTAAAGAATAAAATAAACAATAAATTGGTGTCTATAATTTAATTTTTTTGTAATTCCACTTATTTATTTATTTATCTAAATAAATATTTTAAAAAAACGTAAATTTTGACGAGTTAAAATTGTACTGAATTCTTCTTAAGATTCTAAACAAAACAAATTAAAGAATAATAAATTTTTTTCCTCTAAAGGATTTGAAAATAAAATGAGATTTAAAAAATAAGAATTTATTTAATCAATTACATATTGAGTATATAATTGAAGGGTAGAATGACAAAAGGGGTCAAGCGCCAATTCACTGTTTTTACAGGAAGTAAAAAAAACATTTTTAAAAATTTTGCAGGTCATTTAAAAAAAAACTGAGAAAACCGTTTCGATATATTAGTATGTTTTAATAAATAAACAACAATTTGTTGAAATTAACCTACATATTAACGATAAAATTAAAAAAAACTGTGGTTCCTTGAGGTTATATCAACTGCGCACATTTTCTTTAAGCATTAATTATAAAAAAAATATACAGTTTAAAGAAAAACTGGAAAATTAGTTTCTTTCTATGGAATCGACGAAATTAATAGAAAAAAAAATTCCTTTAAAAAATTGTTTGTTTTCAAGAAAATTACGAATTAATTGCTTGCTTTGGAATTGAGCAATACTTTCATCTTTAAATTCAATTGTTCACTTAGTATAATCATAAAAATATTTAAAAATTAATAACAATAAAATGATTTTAAAATTGTTTAAAATTGAAAATATATTATTATTATTATTAATTTTATTAATTAAAATAAAATAAAATTAAAATAAAATTAAAATAAAATATTAAAATAAAACCTAAAAAATAATATTTTTGATCAAAATTGAACACCGCTTTCTTTTGTTTTTCAATCAGGTTGCAATAAAGTAAATTTGAGGCTATTTTATTAATTTAATTTTTATTAAAAACTGATTTAAATACGCAATAAAAAAGGAAATCCTTCTACAGAAATGTGTAAATGAATTTTCTTGATTTTTTTATGCAAAAACCTCATTTTCGATAAATTGGCGCTTGACCCCTTTTGTCATTCTACCCTTCAATTAAGTATAAATTATTATTTTTTATAAATAATAAATAAAAATTCTATAGTGTTGAATATTTTTGCAGATTGAATCACTTATAATTGAATGTGATGAATTGAGGGAAAAAAATCTCATGGAGAAAGAAACTTCTCCTTCAAAACAAAAGTCAGGTAAGTAAGAAAAATAAAATTAATTTTTAAAAGTGAAATTTAAAATTTTTGAAAAAATTTGTCAAATTCTTTTCAAGTTTAAATAAAAAAAAAAAAATAATTTTTAAATATTTATAAATTAATTTAGGGAGAAAATTGGAAGCCACCGATGAAAGTGGAATCGATTCCCAGGTAATGTAAAATTATTTTATTTAAATTTTTATTTATAAATAAATATATTAAATTTAAAAATAAAATTAAAAAAATTAAATTTTTTTTATATGTATTCCCAATCAGCGTGATTCTGGATATGAAGAGAATGTTCAGGAAATGTTACGCGAGAAGAATAGTAAAATTGAAATTCTCATGCAAGAACTTGAGGTATATTAATTAATATTAATTTTTTCTCAATAATTAATATATTTTATTATTTTAATCAGAGGAATTCTTTCTGAAATGTCTCAGTCAAAAATTAAAAATTATTGAATTATTATTATTAATTAATTAATTATTATTTATTTATTTGGAACATAACGGGACATGCCCTTTCGTACAAAAGTATTAATTATTATTATTATTTTAGTTTAATAAATTGTTACCCTACGTAAGGATATAAATCACCAAAAAATATTACACATTTTTTTAAAATTAAATAAATATGTAAAAATGAAGATTTTCTTTTCCCTTGAAAAATTTTCAGAAAAAAATTGTAAAGAAAGCGTAAAATTTTTTTTTAGAGGAAAAATTTACGAAAGTTTCAAACAAAACCAATAATATTTAATTTTTTACTGAAATATTTGAGAAAAAATGGAAAAAAATTCTACATTTTAAATTATGTTGTAAAAAATATTTTTTGTAAAATAATTTAGAGTTTAGAACATGACAACACTATTTTGAAAGAAAACTTAACATTACTAAAAGAAGAAATGGAAGATGCGACAGAAAAAATGAATGAAATGACAGATGAATTGACATCTCTTCAAGACAATATAAATATTTATAAAGGTACTTTTTTTTATTTATTTCTCTTTTTAAAATACCTTTTTTAAATTCAAGTTTGATTTTATTTTTTTTTTTAAATTAAATATTTTTTTCCAGACAAATCAGTACAATTAGAATTTGAAAATAAGGCGCTAGTAACACAAATTGAAGAATTGTCATCTCAACAAGTGGAAAGAGATAAACTTATCGATGATTTTGGTTTAGCTATTGACGCCAGAATTATTGAATGGAAAGTAAGTGTATAATAAATTAAATCAATTCTCAAATTTCAATTTTTCTATAATAATTAAATTGTGTTTAAATATTAAAAAGTTTTTATTTGATCATCTTTAGCATTTTTTTTTCTTGCATTTTAGAAAAAAATTTTAAAAAATGATTCATTTATATATATTTACAGAGTATCCTCGATGAAAAAGATGTAGAAATTGCACAATTAAAAGAAAATTTATCACAAACACGGATGCAAACGTCGACAACTCATAAAAATAAAAAATCATCAAAGATTGAAAGTTTAAGTGAAGAGATTGATCATCGGGATAAAATAATATTAGAATTGCAAAGTAAACTTTCTGAAGCTGTGACTGAAATTAATGAAAGTTGTTCAGTCATTGAAAAATTAAAAACTGATTCACAATCGTAAGTTTAATTCGATATATTTATTCACAATTTTCAGAAAACATGAACAATTTTAATAATTATATTTTTTTATTTTTTTTATTTAATAATATATTCAAAATTTATTTTTCAATATTAATTAATTATTAATTAAATTAAAGAGTTTTTTTTTTACTTAACAAATTTGTTCAACAGAACTGAAGGATCGAGGAAGAAAAGAGATCAACGTGATTTACTAAAAAAATATCAATCAGCAAATGAAAAAATTCAAAATCTTCAAAAATTATTGGAATCTGCTGAAAATGATGCTTTAGTAAAGAGCGAAGAAGTAAGACAATATTTATATATCTTCTTTTAATATTTAGAATTTCTTAATCACAAAATTTCTCATTTTTATTTAATTTTAGCTATGCGAAGCTCTTGTTACAATACGTAAATACCAGGATCACGACCAAGGTCTAACTGACACGCTAAATGAATTAAAAGAAGTCAAAGACCAATTAAATTATAAAAACGAATACATTCAAGATCTCGTGAACGTTATTAATAAACTGGAAATGATAAATTCACATCAGGAAGCGGAAATTATTGCCCTAAGGTGAATATTCAAATTTTTTTGGTTTTATTATATAAGAAGAAATTTTAATTTACCGAAAAAATAGAATGTTCGATTTTTCAAATATATAATTAAGAAAAAATCAATTTCTTTGACTTTTTCTTTGATATAAAGAAAATTTATTTGTTTCAAAGAAATTATCTTTGATTAAAAAAAAAAAACTGATACCAGTCTCAAAAATCAGACTCCAAAAACCTCTACATTGCAACTTTGAAGCAAATCCGATCAATTTTAAAAAATTCTTTCGCCATTTTAGGTCCGCCATTTTTAATTTTGAAAAACTGATGCCAGATTCGAAATCAGAGAAAAAATTTTCCTCTTTATTGAATCCAATATTTTGAATGTTAAAAATCTAATGTCAGATTCGTAAGCAGCGGCCCGATAATTTTTTAATAACGAGTTTCAAGCGATTTCGATTAATTTTTGAAAATTCTTTCGACATATTATGTCCGCCATTTTGAATTTTGAAAAACTGATTGCAGATTCGAAATCTGAGATCCTAAAAACCCCTTCTAAAATCCAATCAATTTTTTAAAAAAATTTCCTCATATTATGTCCGTTATTTTGAATTTTGAAAATCTAATATCAGATTCGTAGTCAACGACCTCGAAAACCACTTAGCAACGAGTTTCAAGAGAATTCAATTAATTTTGAAAATTATTTTCGCCATATTAGGTTCGCCATTTTTAATTTTGAAAAACTGTCAACGAATTTATAATCAGCGATTTTGAAACCCCTCCGAGCAACGAGTTTCAATCAAATTTAATTAATTTTTCAAAAATTTCTCCATATTTAATCTGTCATTTTGATAAAGAATTATTTCATTTAAAAAAAAAAAAATTAATTTTATTTACAAAAAACATTTTATTTTAGAGAAAAGCTTGATATGCCAGAAGAAGAAGTAATTGCAGTTGATCATATTATCAAAAGAAGACAAGAAGAACGAAAAAAAGTTCAAGAAAGTGAACATATCAACAGAGTGTTAAAGGAAGAAAATTTGGAACTTAAATCAGATGTGAGTTGCTCAAAATAAAATTACCACTAAATATTTTCATTATGACAAAAAATTTTAGAAATGTTTTAAAATGAATTCCAAAATGTTAGAAAATATTTATAAAAAGATTTGCAAAAAAAAAACTCGCTACCGATTAAAATCTGTAAAAAAAATTCATTGACCCACATGTGCACAAAATTTCGATTTTTAATTAAATTCATCTCTTTAATTTCACAATTCTTTTTCTTTCAGATAAGAACATTAAGGTACAAATTAAAAAAATTATCAACAAAATTTGTGGGACAATATGGTACGTCACTTAAATCGGATACAATTGATAATCCAGCAGGATCATCGCAAAGTTTACAGAAATCCGAAGAAGATTGGTTTACCGAGAGGGATAAAGATTTGTTTGCCGATAAAATAGAAATGAATAAAATGAAAGAGGATGTACAATTTTTCATTGATGAAAATTCAGCGCTTAGAAAAGGAATGCATGAAATATTGGACAGTATTCGCAATCAAGATGGTAAAAAGCAAAACAAAAAATTTTATTATAATTTCAAAATTAATTTTCGATAATTTCAACAGAGGTAGCATTGAATTTTAAACAATAATAAATTAAAAACATTACAATTTTTTTTTTAAAGGCAAAAGTTCGGTGCAAATTCAATCGGAGACATTGGAAAGATTACTTGAAGCTTTGGACATAAGACATTTGGCAGGATGGTATCATCCAGCTATGAGGATGCAGGAACAATTAAATGTTATCCAGGGAGTTAATTCCGAGTTGAGAGTACAACTTAGAGAATTTAGGTAAACATTTAAAAAAAATAAATAAATAAATAAAATACAGAAAAAAATATAGAATTTAATGTAGGACAAAGAATTTAATAATCAGAACATTTTTTTCCCCAACAGAAATGAGGCGAAACGTAAAGACATTATGTTGCAACAGGCAGGTGTTCAATCACCCAAAGAAGTATCAAAAGTCGAAGATTCAGAAACGGAGAAAGCAAAAGTAAACGTTTCCGAAATGGAAGAATTACAGGAAGCATATCAAAATGAAATCGAAGAATGGCAAAAACAAACGGATTTACTCAAACAAGAAAAATCTGATCTTAAAGAAACGATTCTTAAATTTGAAGTAAAAATTCAAGAATACGAGAACAATTGGAAACTCTTAAATCTAAGCGATGATGATATACGCATTGCACTTGATGCAAAAAGTAAAGAATATGTCGAAATCACAGGACAACTATCCCTAGCTAATAGAAAATGTCTTATTCTCGAAGAACAATTAAGCAGAGAATCAACAAAATTATATCTAGCTCAAAAAGAAGCAATAGCTAAAGAAAGCTGTCTACAAAGACATTTAGTAGACTCCGAGAAACGTTTGAAACTTTTGGAAAATCATATTTCAATGCTACAAAGTAATTTATTAAATTCAATAAGTGTTTTACAATACAATGAATTAAATGAAAAATATGTCGAATGCAATATGAAACTTCATGCAATGCTTGAAGATCGTATGCAACAAAGAGTTAAACATCAAACAAAATTAGAGGAAAAAATACAAAATTCAGAAAAAATTGATGCCGAATCATTAAAGTTAATAGACAATGATTCAAGTCAATTAGCAGAAATTAAAATTAAACTTCACGATGAACAACAACGCGCCGATCGTTTATCGCAATTGTATGATAAATCGCGTAAACAATTGACACAAATTGAAGTCGATTTTAGTCGAGCGACTGCATTAAATTCCGAATTAAGAGATCAACTTATACAATTACATCAAACACTCACTAATGAAATGAAATTGCAAAATATACAACAACCTGACGTTGATGAAATATTAAATGATCATCAAAAACGAATAAATATATTGCAAATTGAAAATAAAAATCTTAAACAAATGAATGATATATCAAAAGAAGAGGCACAAATGCAATATACGATAAATTCATTAAAAACCATTGAATTAGATAGTTTGCGTCATCAAATTTTAGATTTACAAGCAATTAGTGAGGATAAGGAAACAATTGCTAGACTAGGTTTTGAATTGACAAATTGCCGTTCATTGGAAATGGAATTGAGAAAAAAGAAAGATATGCTGGATAATAATTTATTGGAATTAAATCAAGAAATTGAAGAATCAAGAAAGTCAAACGAAGAAATAAGAAAACAATTGCAACAGTATCGTGAACAATCGAAAAATCGATGCCAGTAAGAATTTATAGGGTGTTTAGTGGTAGTTGAAATCCTTGAAATTTTTGAAAAATCCTTGGTTTTTTTTTTGATCTTTCAAATTCCTTGAATTTTGAAAATAATTTGTTACAATGACAATCGGATTGTTAATATAGAACTAACAAATCTGGTTTCTTGTTGACAAAAAAAATTTTCATTCATTACAAAAACTTTTTTTTAAAATTCCTAACATTTATTTATTTTTACAAACGAAACAAAGATCTCGATTTTTTATTATAAATCCTAATTTTTTTCAAAACTCGAAAATTTTTTCGATTTATTTTCAAATTTTTTTTTCTGATACTTTTTATCATCTTAACTTTTTATTATTAAAAATTCTCGTTTTTGAAGCGATTTTTCCCTCAAATTTTCATTTTTTTTTACAATTCATAAAATTTTTATATATATTTATTTACTTTTACAAACTAATCAGAAATTTTCAATTTTTCCGTAAATTCTCCTTTTATTCTGAAAATTTATTTTATATTTATTTTTATTCTTATTTTTTGAAAATCCAAAAATTTATTTATTTAGTTTTATAAACTAGCCCAAAATTCGCAATATTATCTCAATTTCTCCTTTTATTTTGAAAATTTATAAAATCCTCGATTTCGATGTACAAATTTCCTAAAATTTAATTTCTCTTCATTTTTTTAAAAAAAAATATCATGTTTTTTATTCTTCAAATTCTCTTAATTGGAATTTCTAAAAAAATCTATTTTTCTTTTAATTTCTTCTATTTATTTTCTTGAATTTTTAGTTTCCTTTCATTTTTCTAAAATTCTCGTTTTTTAAAACATTTTTCTATTTTTATTCTTATTTTTTGAAAATACAAAATCTTTTTTATTTAATATTGCAAACTAACCCAAAATTCTCAATTTTCCTGACAAATATTCCTTTTTTTTGTGAATTTCTAAAATTCTTAATTTTTCTTTCAAAATTTCTCTTGTATTTCCTTAAATTTTTTATTTTCTTTTTTCAAATTGTAGAGTTTTTTTTTTTTTTTTATGTTTTCATCAAACTATTCGTGTTTTAAATTTTTTCTTCAATTTCTCCTTTTATTTAAAAAAAAATTCTTAAAATTTATTTATAATTAAATTTTTTAATTCTAAAACTGTTAAATGCAAATTTTTTTTTAGCAAATTTTTTATTATTAATAATTAAAACAAATTTGGGGAAATGCTTAGTATAAATCAGGGAAAAGTCAAGTATTTTTTTCGGGAAGTTATTTATCACCATGTAATAATAAAATTGTTGAGAAAACAAAAAATTTTATATAAAAAAATCTGATTCTTAACAAATTCATTTTTCTCCAGAACATGCTTTAAATAGTAAAATTGTTCATGCTTTTATTTCTACTCATTCATTTTATATTTATTCAGAAAAACTAAGAAACAAAACTCTTACTTTATTATAAATGAAAAATATTTCCATAGTTTCTACGCCAAAAGTTGACCTTGAAAAAAATTATTTTAGACCATGAAAAAACTTTGAAAAGTCCTTAAATTTTTTTTTTTTTTTTGAAAACTTGCTGAAAAATTTATAAAATTTTATTTTCTAAAACAGATAAATATTTACAAAAAAAAAATTTCTTTCAGATCCTACATTGAAATGATGCGATTTTTACAACGACAATACGCTGGTTCAACATCATTAACTGCTTTGGAACGATATGAGTCAAATCTAACAAAATTAATAACAGATCGTGAGGAATGTTATAAATTATCTCAAGAGGCAAAAGAAGAAAATGAAAAAGTCAAACTTCAACACGAAATACTTTCTAATCGTTTGCAAATAGTTGAACAATTGAAAGATATTTTAGAACAACAAATTGGAAGTCCAGATGTACAAAATTTAATGCAACGATTTTCCGAGGAATCACAACGTTTTCTTAGCGTAAGTATATAATTTTTATTTACAACAAATTCAAAGTAATAAGCAAACATATAAGATTAATTAATTTTTTTTTATTATTTTAGGATTTAAAATATAAACGACAAATTTCTCATCTTGAATATGAATTGGAAACAGCAAACAAAAAACTTCTAGAATATGAAACAACAGTAACATCAATGGAATTTGAAATGTTAAATATGCAAAAAATTTGGAAAGAAAAAACAAATCGCGAAAATATTGTACAACAAAAGAATAATGAAATTTTGATTTCACAACAAGAAATAATTCCCGAAGAAGAAGTGGATATTACTTTTGAAGAGTCGCCAAAAAAAGATGAAGTGAAAAATGGAAATCTAAAAGTAAATAAAGAAAATAAAATAGAATCTAAAGAAGATGTTGAAAAGAAATTAAAAATAATTTCTAATTCGACACAAACGGAAATAATTAATAAACGTTCGATTGATGTACAATGTGAATTAAAAATTCATCATCAAGAATCAGAGAGTACAAAAGTAACAAATGAATTAATTCTAGATGAAAACAAACAAGTGGATAGAGATGATAATATTCATAGTTTTCATAAGGAACAACTTAACAAAGCACTGGCACTCGCTTCTGAAAGATCGGCAATTATTTCCAAATATGAATCACAAATCACTGAATATCAGGCGAAAATTAATTCTCTAACATTAAATATCGAAGAGAAAGATGTGAAAATTATTGATAGAGATAAAATTATAGAACAATTGAAAAATGAATCTAATATTCCAAATACTTGTAGATCTGATAATGAGGCATTGAATTCAACAATAAATACTTTACAAAAATTAATAAGTCAAAAGGAAGAAACAATTGCAAGATATCAATTGTTATTGAAGGAAGATAGAGATGAGCATGGTAAAGTTGCAAGTATTTTGCAAGAAGAAATTAAACATCTTCAGGAAAAAATTGCAATTTATGAAAAAGAGGATAATATTAGGTGAATATATTTAGAACTCGTTTTTTAAGGACATTTTAAGTAGATGAATTGAAAATTTTTTAAATTTCTAATTTTAAATACACTATGTTTAAAATAATTTTTTTAAATCATTGGCTTTTTTTTTAAGACAAGTGAATGAAATTCCGGAAAGAGATGACAAACCAGAGAAAGAAGACTCTGTGAAGGAAAATTTAACTAAAGACTATGATTCAATAGTTGATAGTGCAAGACTTAAGGAAAAAATTTTAATGCTCGAAGGAGATTTAAAAGCTGCTAGGGAACTTGGACAACGTTGGCATCGATTGGCTGAGGATAGATTGAGTCATATTGATGCCATGAGAACAAGGTATTTAATTCCTGCTGAATGTGAAGAGATATATAAATTCTATCTCTTTTAATATTTTTTTTGATCTCTTTTTATCTTCTTCTATCTATTTTTTTGTCTCTTACTATCTATCTATATCTTTTTTCTTTTTATATCTTATCTTTTTGTCATTTTCTATTTCTTTTTATCTCTTTCTATTACTTT
This sequence comes from Leptopilina boulardi, assembly GCF_019393585.1. Classification (NCBI taxonomy): domain Eukaryota; kingdom Metazoa; phylum Arthropoda; class Insecta; order Hymenoptera; family Figitidae; genus Leptopilina; species Leptopilina boulardi. The sequence goes on from NW_026137921.1 coordinate 804,171, forward strand.
CTATCTATTTCTATCTATTTCTATCTATTTCTATCTCTTTATATCTCTTTCTGTCTCTTTCTGTCTCTTTCTATCTATTTCTATTTATTTCTATCTCCTTCTATCTCTTTTTGATTTTTTCTATCTAGGGTAAGTGTACCAATTACGGCGAGTGCACCAATTACGGCGCGTTTATAAAAAATAACTATTATTACCATTATATTTAATATAACTGTTGCCAAATGATTAAAAAAAATTATTTCAATTTTTTTTTATACAATTACTTATAAAGATGCACATTTAAACAATTATTAATTTAATTATTTGAGATCAAATTTTTTTCCCCGCCGCAATTGAAACATTTTTAAGATTTCCATTGGCTCCAATTTCGGCGGGCAAAGTATCTTCAAAATACACGTAATTTTGGTCACCGAAATTGATACACCGAAACTGATACAAACGCGCCGCAATAGAAAATTACGGTATTGGTTTTAATTTCTCATATTTGTTTAAATAATCGATTTTTATAAAGTTAAAATTTTTTTTTAATATCTTAATAACATAAGCTTTTAGTTTAATAAGTCTTAAATTGAGTTTATAAAATAAAAATGTCGAATTTTCTATTTCAAAGATGTTTTGACTCGAATCGCGCCGCAATTAGTACATTTACCCTATTTCTATCCATTTCTATATTTTTGAATTTATTTCTATCTCTTTTAGATTTTTTCTATCTCTCTACATATTTTTTCTTTTAAGTTCTTAACTCTTTATCTCTTTCTGTATCCTTCTATTTATTTCCATCTTTATTTCAATCCCTTTTTATATTTCGTTATCTCTTTCTATATATTTCTATTTATTTTTATCTCCTTCTATCTCTTTTTGATTTTTTTTTCCATCTCTCTACATATTTTTTGTCTTTTTATGTCTTTATCTCTTTCTATATCCTTCTATTTCTTTCTATCTATGTCTATCTATTTCTATCTCTGCCTATCCCTTCTTATCTCTCGTTATCTCTATCAATCTTTTTCTATATCTCTCTATATCTTTTTTTCTATATATCTCTAAATCTCTTGATCTCTTTCTATCTCTTTTTACATATTTCTATCTATTTCAATCAATTTCTTTCAATTTTTATCTCTTTTTATCTATTTCGATATTTTTCTATCTGTTTTTATTTCTTACTATCTCTTTCTTTCTGATTCTAATTATTTCTGTTTCTTTCTATCTCTTTTTATCTCTTTATTTTCATGTGGAGCGACTCCACGTCAAGTGATCGCACTGTTTTTTGTTATTTTAGTAAATTTTTATGAAATTGATAATTTGGGTTCTTTTAAGGGTTAAAATAAGAAATCCCAAGTATTTTTAAAAAATTCAAAATAATTTTCAAAATATTGCAAATATAAATTTTTTGTAATTTTTTTTTTTTGATTTATTATAATATTCGCAAATTTTAACCAATTATGATGAATTTTTTTTTAAATTACTCGTAATTAAATGCTCTAACATGAAAAAAATATTTTAAAAAAATTATACAATTTTTATTGTTTAAATAAATAGAAAAGTATAATACTAAATAATTTTTTCTCGAAAACTATGAAACATACCATCTTTTTCAAGGTAACAACCCAAGAAGCACGTAATATATCCTCAATATCAAGGTAAGAGATGAGATTCGTGAGATTCGTAATATAACGCTGTAATATTACAGTAATCTTACAGTGATCTTAAAATGTCCGCCTCAAGGTAATATTACCGGGAATATTACTGTAATATTAACTGTAATATTACAGTAATATTAACGGTAATATTACAGTAATATTACAGACTGATTTGAGTTATTCATAAAGCATAAAAAACCTAAATATATTATAAGTCAATTTGGCTTGTTGGTAAAACTCTGGACTCGTGTGCTTTGAGTTCGGGGTTCGATTCCCTGGATGGGTAGATTTTTTTCGTAAAGAAATGTTCCCATAATATTACTGTAATATTCTCTTGTAATATTACCTTAATATTACGGTATAATATTACTGCAATATTACTGTAATATTACCTTAATATTAGCGCGTAATATTACAGTAACATTACCGGTAATATTACCTTGAGGCGGACATTTTAAGATCACTGTAAGATTACTGTAATATTACAACGTTATATTACGAATCTTACATGTAATATTACCTTGATATTGAGGTTTTATTACGTGCTTCTTGGGAATTAAAATTTTATAATTTTTTAAAAAATATTTTTTTCATAAAAGAGCATCTAATAAATCCAAAAAATAAAAATAAAATAAATTTATATTTGCAATATTTTGAATTTTTCAAAAATACTTGGGATTTCTGATTTTAACCCTTAAAAGAACCCAAATTATCAATTTCATTACCAAAATAACAAAAATTAGTGCGATCACTTCATGTGGAGTTGCACTGTGCAAATTTTAATTATATTCTGTCCTTCACTCAATCCTCTTGTAGTAAATTTCAATCTCTTTCTTCCTTTTTGTTGGTGGCTCGCTCGGTACTTTAATAATTTCTTAAGTTATTTCTATTTTTTATATAACACCTTCCGACACGATTTTTGACCCACAAAAAAATCCAATATTTTCGGAAACTAGGACCCCCTAAAAAAATACACGTGTCTGGCCGTTTTGCTAGATCAAGTCGTTTGTGGTTTTTATGGGTGAAAACAACCTCTAAATGAAAAGTGACAAGATATCTTTTAAAAATTATATTAATTTTTTATAAAACTTGGTATCTGGTGGTTTTCGGGGTCGCTAATTATTAATCTGATGTCAGATTTTCAAAATTTAAAATGGCGGATCCAATATGGCGATCAAATTTTTAAAAAGTTATTAATTTTGCTTCCTCGTGGAGGAAGCTTTGTAGTCTTTTCGTTTGTAAAAATTTTCAAAGTGTCGGAAACAAATTTTTCTCTATATAGAAACATGTTATATGAGATCCTGATCAATTGTCCGGATGTATGTGTGTGTGTGTGTGTGTGGATCCCTTTTTTGTTTAGAAGATAACTTTAACAGGTTTTAATGGATTTAGATAAAATTTGGTAGACTCATTTATCATATTAATATCTCAAATCTGACCAAAGGATTTTAAAAAATACCCAAAAAAAAAATTTTATCGTCTTTTTTCCAAAAAATTTTTTTTAATCGAAAAAATTTTTAAATAGAAAAATTTAAGGTTATATATAATAAAATCGTATTCCTTACGTCAAGACAAATCGATCAGTATAATATAAAGTATAGTTTTAATTTAAATTTAAAGAATTAATGAAAATTAAAAAATCAAAAATTCACATTTTGGCTATAAAATTTTGTGATTATTTAAATTTAAGTTTATAGATAAAATAATTTTATTCCTTATATGAAAACGAATCGATATAATTGTAAATAATTATAAATTATGTATTATTTTTCATTAATATTTAGAAATTTCGGTTAAAATATGAATTTTTGATTTTTTTACTTCCATTAACTTTTTCAATTTTACTCAAATGTATAGGTACTCTAATGTTTATATTATTTTTGTATGTTTATTTCAATGTTAATGCTTTCTCCACGAGGAAGCAAATTTTTTTGCTGATCGTAAAGAGGAAGCAAAATGTTCATGTAATGAACATCTGAATTTACAACTTGTTTTATGTTATATCCGCCATTTTGAATTTTCAAATTTAACTTCAGATTTGACATCAGCGACCCCAAAAACCCCTAGATACCAAATTTTATAAAAAATTAATAACTTTTTAAAAATTTGACCGACATATTGGAACCGCCATTTCGAATTTTGAAAATCTGACATCAGATTAATAATCAGCGACCCAGAAAACCCCCAGATACCAAGTTTTATAAAAAATTAATAATTTTTAAAAGATATCTTGTCACTTTTCATTTAGGGGTTGTTTTCACCCCTAAAAACCACAAACGACTTGACCTAGCAAAAAAGTTGAATTTTGTCGGGCGGTGTAATTTTTGGTAGTGAGCTCTTATACTAGGAATAGAGAGAGATTGAGTAAAGATTAGAATAAAGTTAAAAGTTTAAGCAAAGGTGTCGCTAGTAAGAAATAAAAAGAGATAGAAAATTTTAAATATAATTGGATAAAAGAAGAGATAAAAAGAGATTAAAATTTATAGTAAAGAGGTACAGGGAGATATAAAATAAAGATAAAAATTTATAACAAGAAAATTGATTTATATTATATTAGAAAATTCTCAATATTATTCAATTTATCATAGCAGTGAAAATGTGGTGACAGAAACAATTAAAATTAGTACTAGAAGAAGATATAGATGTAAGGATAGTAAAATATAAAAATATAAAAATTTCTGTCAAAGATACAAACTTAGAGATAAAAAAGATATAAATATTACCGAATACAGAAATATAAAGAGACAAAAAGAAATAAAAAGAGATACACATCACCCGATATAGATGTATAGAAAAAGATAGAAGTTTAGAGATACAAAGATATAAAGTTTTTATACAATTTGGCTATTTGAAAAAAAATTTATTAAAAAAATACACATGAATTTTTACGTGAATTAAATGTGTATTTTGACGTGACAATTTGAAACAGGAATTAAATGTGTATTACACGTTTAAATACTCTAAAAATTTATATTTATTAAAAACAATAAAATTTTATCTTCAAGTATAATTCTACGCTTATAAATCAATTTTTCAAATAAATTTTAAGCGTGTAATTGCTTCACATGTATAATTACACGTGGAATTTAATGCTCGAAATATTATTTATGAAATATTACAAAATTACTTATACACTTTTATTTACACGTCATTCCGATTTTAATAATTGTCACGTGAAAATACACGTGTAATAATAATACGCGGAATTACACGTGTAATTTTTTCAATATTGAATAGAAAAAATTCCTATCTTTTTCTATCTCCAATAATTCTATCTCTCTTTTTATCATTTCATTTCCAGCATGGAAGATAATCAATAAATCTCAAAACTAAATTTTCTAAACTTCATATATAGCTGTAAATTTTTGATATGTGATTATATATTTTGTAAATAAAATAGATTAGAAGAACAACATAAAACAGAATTAGAGAGTTATCGTTTGGAGCTCCATAAATGGCAATGCGAAACAGTTTCATTAAGAAAAAAATTCTCAGAAAATCGTATGCAATTAGCAAAAGAGAATATTTCCATGTCTAAAGATTTACAAGAGAAGGAAAATCAAATTCAAGATTTAAGTGTTACTTGTCAGCAGTTACAGGTAGTGTTATTGAATTCCAGTTTTTTTTTTAATTTTAAAGAATATTTTAAATTGTTTGAATTTTAAAGCTAATGAGATAAAAATTTGAATTTCTTTAAGAACGAACTCGAAGTTATGGAAACAGTGGCAAATGTTCCACAAGCAAGCAATTATGATGTAAGAGAGGCAAAAATGTGTGAGACAATACATAATTCTAGTCGGGAGCAAGCTATTAATCAATCACAAACTCAATTAGATTGCCTACGTCGTCAATTGCAGGCTTTGTTGGATAAGGAAAGAATATACAAGAATCAAATTGCTGAACTTAAACAACAACAAAGTAGAAGGTGATTATAAAAATTTTTCAATTATGATTTTAAATAATTTTTTTCAAACAATTATAGTGACAATCGGGGTAATTATGCCATCTCAGGGGCTATTATACCCATTGACAGTTTTTAATGAATAAAATATATTAAAATGTTTACATATATTACGTTTATATTATCCGGTAATATTACAGTAATATTACAAAAAATTTCAAAAACCACTTAACCCCTTGGGTGTCGATGACGTGTATACACGCACATAAATTTTGAGCCCAATAATAAGACGGAATTGGCCTAAAATTTGTTACTCGGGGGGTTTTTGGGGTCGCTGCTTCCGAATTTGATGTCAGATTTACAAAATTCAAAATGTCGGATACAATATGGCGACCAAAAATTTTGAAAATTGACCATATTCGCTTGAAACTCGTTACTCGGGGGTTTTTGGGGTCGCTGATTCCGAATTTGATGTCAGAATTACAAAATTTCAAAATTCAAAATGGATACAATAATAATCACACCCATACTATGCTATTTTGAATACCCAAAACCCCTGAGTAATAATTTTTAAGAATCAGCGACCCCAAAAACCCCCAAGTAACAATTTTTAAGTATTTTTAAATAATTTTTGCCATTTTTTGAAAAAATTGTCCGCCATATTGGTTCCGCCATTTTGAATTTTTGAATTCGGATTTTAGATTCGTAATCAGTGACCCTCAAAACCCCTGAGTAATAATTTTTAAGTATTTTTAAATCATTTTTGCCATTTTTTAAAAGAATTGTCCGCCATATTGGCTCGGCCATTTTGAATTTTTGAAATCTGACTGTAGATTCGTAATTAGCGACCCCAAAAACCCCCAGGTATCAATTTTTAAGTATTTTTAAATCATTTTTGCCATTTTTTAAAAAAATTGTCCGCCATATTGGCTCGGCCATTTTGAATTTTTAAAATCTGACTTTGGAATCGTAATCAGCGACCTTAAATACCAAAGTATACACATTTGCATAAATTTTGGTCATTCAAAAATTTACTGACATTTTGGCCCCACATATGAGATTTTGGCCTCGACTGCGAAGGGGTTAAAAGTATTTGACTGATTAATCATTATTTTTTTCTGTTTTATCATAAAAAACTTTGAAATTTTTATGTATTTCAAATAAACTGGTAATATTACCATTAGACGGACATTTTAATATTACTGTAATATTTCTGTAATATTACATGCTACTTGGGCAACGTTAGTTTATCGAATTTCAAAATGGCGGATCCAAGATGGTGAACAGAAAAATCAAAAAGTTTCACTAAATTTATGAAAATAACATCTAATGGATTTTTGAATCGCTGATTTTATAAATACGTACCTAAATTTTTTTTTTTTAGGTACATGGCGACAAAAACTTTGGAAAAGAAAAATCTCCAAAGGGAAGTTCAATTAGATCGTAAAGTAAAATCTTTAGAAGAAGAATTACAAAGAACTAAGGAACAATTAAATAGAGAATCTTTAGTTCACGAAGTAAAAAAAGCGAAGGTAAAAATAGAAAAATTATATTCTTTTTTATAATTAACAAAAAATAATAAAAAACTAAATAACTAAAATCGATTTTTTTCTAAATCATAGACTGCAGAGGAATTGGCACTGTGGGAAAAACAAAAAAAATGGCAACAATTAGCTGAAAAATTAAAAGAAAAATTAAAAGAAAAAACTGATGAAGTACAAAAATTACAAATAAATCATGAGAAATTACGTTCTATTATTGCTTGCATGGAGAGAGAAAAATATTATTTAAGAAGTAAATTGAAATTAGAAAAAAGTGGAATGTCAGCTGGTTTTGAATTTTCACCAGCAGTTACCACCGTTGAATCAAATATTGTCGATGATCTTGAAAAAGAATGTAATTATTTAAAGAACAAAATTCAAGAACTCAACGAGAAATTAGAAAACAATGAAACTGAACAATTTAAATGTATAATTGAAGAACAAAAAAGACGTTTATTTGCCTTGGAAACTGTTGCTGCAGTAAGATAATTTTCAATAAATATAAAAAAATAAATCTCATCTACTTTCAAAAGTAATTTGCAAATTTTTTTTTTTCTCTTAGGGAAATACTTATGTGATAAATCAATTGGAAAAATTGGAATCAATAAAACAGACATTAGAAAAGAAAAATTTGAGATTAGAGACAGAAAATTTTCAACTTCGACTCGAAGTTGAAAAATTGAATCTCGATACTCCTGGTCTTAGAGAAAAAATCGAACATTTGGAAAAGTAAAATGTTTTAAATAATTATATTGTTTTATTAAAAAGTATTGTTCATTTCTTTTTATTGTTTTTTTTTATCTTTCTTGATAGAAAATTTAAGATTTTCAAATTGCTAATTTTCAAAATAAAAGTATATTCTATAATTTAATTTTGTAGATATGTTGAAATTTTAAAAGAAGAAAAAATTTCTGACTCCATGCCTTCATCATCAGAAAACTTTCAACAAGGATCAAATACCAAAAAAACTGTTCATGAACTTGAGAAAACACTTTGCGTTTTAAAAAGAATCATTGAGAAACTTCAGTCTGAAAATAAACGTCTTAAATCTAAAAATAGTCACCGCTTAACGCAACAGGTATATGACATTAAAATTTACTTCCAAGTTTTATCTTCTTTTTTTTTTTAAATATCTATTAACCAATAAAAATTAAATCTACATTTATTTGATAAATAAATTGAATTAATAAATATTTTAATTTTTATTATATTATATTTATAAACATTTGTAGAACTATTATAACAAATGATTGTATTATAAATTTTTCAGACAAAAATAACAACTAGAGATAGTGAATCGTCTTTAAGAAAACAATATGAATTATCAAAGCAACGTATAGTTAGTTTAGAAACTGATTTACAATTATCAGAGCAAAGAATAATTATGCTCGAGAAAAGTTTACAATTTTCTGATGATGGAAATGGAGAAATTCAAGAATTAAAATTACAGGTTGCTCATAAATCTGAACTATTGGATAAAGTTAAAAATCTATTGACTAGAGCTGCAATTAATGAAAAAGCTCTTCGACAAAAGGTATGAATAAGAATTTTTATTTTTTAAATTTTATCAAATAAATTTACATATGATTTTTCAAAATCATTTTTAATTTATAAAATAATCTCAATTTAAAATTAAAGTTTTTAAATTTAACTTTCTTTTGGAATTAGAGTACATGTTTTTTTTTTTCGTTTTTTAGGTACAACAGTTGGAAATGAGACAAACACTCAGTACAATACCAGAATGTTGTGTGACGCCGACAAATAATTAATTTAATTATGTAATATATATATATAATTGTTATAAGTATTTAATTTAATTGATTAAATAAAAACAGTTCCGATTTTTTATTCGCTAAATGTAGTAGGGGCATTCTATTTTAAAATTACACCCCTAGAAAACAATTGACAATATAAGACAATTTTTAAATAATTATTTATTCTATTTAATTAAATCAAATTATAAACTTTACGGAAATAAAAAATTGAATATTTAAGCTTCCTTTCGACATAGATTTTGTCAAAATCGGAGACAATGTGTTTTGAGATATTTAGAAGTTTAACTTTCAAACTAAATTTTTTATACTAATTAAATATACATTTAAAAAAAAAAATTTTACAATAATAATGTTTAGAAATTTCTCTTTCGAAACTACTCATTGCAAAAGTAATTTAATTTAATTAAATAGGAGAAATAATTATTTAAAAATTGTCTTATATTGTCAATTGTTTACTAGGGGAATAATTTTAAAATAGAATGCCCTAGTAACAAAACTGTTAGAAAAGTTAATTTCTTTTTTTTTTATTCAATTTAATGTCAATTTAAAAGATCAAAATAATGTTCAATGTATTTTTCAGCTTACAATTTGCGTAATATGAAATTATAAATCTGTAATTTTTTTATGTAATTAAATGTAAAATATATATATAAAAAAAAGGTTGGATTTGTTGGCAATTTATCAGAGAAATCAAGACTTTAGAATCGTACATTGTAGCAGTACATGTGAAAAATCAATCAATAATTTAAAATTACTATTATTAAATATGTGGGCTCGCATTGATTATCATTTTGTTTTTTCTGTATATACTTTCTTAATTTGTTTTTTTTTCTCCTGACCTTGCAGACTGTTATAATTTGTTTGTTTTTTTACAAAAAGTACAATTTGAGATTTTTAACATATTTTCGAACTACGAATAAACATATTTTTAACTCAATGTCTGAATTTACCATAAATATATTGTTGACATAGAATATTATTCTATCAATACAGTTCAAAGGAGTTAAAAGCAAAAAGTTTTTTTTTTCAATTTCAAAAAAGCAGTGGATATAATTTTTTACTTTTTTCAATTAATTAAATTTCAAATAATTGCAAAGTTTCGAATTTATAGGAAAAATTGTTGAAATTTTTAAGATTAAGAGTGTCGAACGGTCTCTTAAATTCGTAGGCATTTAATTATCGCCCTATAAAAACGGCACTGAATGTGAAAATGATAAACATTGATTTTAAAATACTTTTTTCTTGAAACGTGGACACTTTTTTCAAAATCGGACAAAATACCAAGGATCCTCATCTTATAAATTTCTTAAATCCAAAAGATTGTGGAAATCTATACAAAAACGCGATTATAAAATGAAAAGTAGGAAAGTAATATAATGACAGCTGCGACATTGTGCTCCCTGCATGCTTCTGCCACCTAACGGCTGCAGGACGTAATAAACCTAAAATTATATTACTTTCGTACTTTTCGTTTTACAATCGCATTTTTGTATAGATTTGCACAATCTTTCGGATTTAAGAAATTTATAAGATGAGGATCCTTGGTATTTTGCCCGATTTCGAATAAAGTGTTCGCGTTTCGAAAAAAAGTATTTTAAAATCAATGTTTACAATCCTAGAATATCGATATTCATTGTCACGAATCATGAAATTAATTTTCAATTTGATTATCGAAATCAACTTTCAGAAGCAAAACGTCGACCAAAATATTTGTTACTTCTTTTCAAAGAACTGCCAAGAGAGTTTTTCCAAACACTCTGGATACAACACCAGTTCTTGGATGTCACTGTTGTCAACATGAAATCGATTAAATTACAAGTAAATTCGACAAATTTTAGAGAAACGGTCATTCATTACAATCCTTTCTCAGGGATAATATCCAAAAAAATACACTTCTTCTAAAACTATTTGGTTTCCTGACAAAATCAAAAATCTATACGGCTACCCACTGAATTTTCAAAAAAAATTCAATTTTTCTTAGGCGGATGATTTTATTGCATATTCTTGCACAAAATACACCAAAAAGTGTAGAAAAAAATTGACACCCTGATCCGAGTAGAGGAAGACCCTTTTTACCACCAAGAACGCATCCAAAAAAATAAAAAACTTACCAAAAAAATTCAATTTTTCTTAGGCAGACGATTTTATTGCATCTTCATGCACAAAATACACCGAAAAGTGTAGAAAAAAATTGACACCCTGATCCGAGTAGAGGAAGACCCTTTTTACCACCAAAAACGCATCCAAAAGCATAAAAAACTTACCAAACAAGTTGTAAATTCAGATGTTCATTACATGAACATTTTGCTTCCTCTTTACGATCAGCAAAAAAATTTGCTTCCTCGTGGAGAAAGCAAAGTTTTATTGCTAAAATGTGAATTTCTAATTTGTTAACATTCATTAATTCTTTAAATTTACCTCAAATGTATACTTTATATATATCGATCGATTCGTCTTGACGTAATGAATACGATTTTATTATATATAACCTTAAATTTTTCCATTTAAAAATTTTTTCGATTAAAAAAAAAATTTTGGAAAAAAGACGATAAAAATTTTTTTTTGAGGTATTTTTAAAAATCCTTTGTTCAGATTTGAGATATTAATATGATAAATGAGCCTACCAAATTTTACCTAAATCCATTAAAACCTGTTAAAGTTATCTTCTAAACTTTTTGATTGGTCCAGCGGATGCTGAGCTACAGTAAAAAACAAATTTGGAAAAAATTACAAAAAATAAATTTGCGAGATTATCGGTCCGGATACCACCAGTAAAATAGTCAAAAAGTTCCGAACATAAAATGTATGGCACACTTTTTGATTGGTCCAGCGGATGCTGAGCTACACTCACTAAAACTAGGGAAAAAATTTCGAAAAAAAAAATTTGCCAGATAATGACTCGGGAATAATGCCAAAAAATTGAGCAAAAAGTCTCGAACAAAAAATGTATGGCGCAGTTTTTAATTGGTCCAGCGGATGCTGAACTGCACTCACTAAAACTGGGGAAAAATTTTCGAAAAAAAAAATTTGCCAGATAATGACTCGGGAATAATGCCACTAAATTGAGCAAAAAGTCTCGAACAAAAAATGTATGGCGCACTTTTTGATTGGTCCAGCGGATGCTGAGCTACACTCAAAAAGATTTTGGAAAAATTTTCTAAAAATTAAATTTGCGAGATAACTGCTCTGGAATACCGCCAATAAAATAGGGAAAAAGTTTCGAACCAAAAATGTATGGCGCACTTTTTGATTGGTCCAGCGGATGCTGAGCTACACTCAAAAAGATTTTGGAAAAATTTTCGAAAAATTAAATTTCCTAGATAATCGTTCAGGAATATATCCATAGTGGTTAGAAGAAAGTTCTGAACAAAAAATGTATGGCGCACTTTTTGATTGGTCCAGCGGATGCTGAGCTACATTCAAAAAGATTTTGGAAAAATTTTCGAAAAATTAAATTTGCGAGATAACTGCTCCGGAATACCGCCAATAAAATAGGGAAAAAGTTTCGAACAAAAAATGTATGGCGCACTTTTTGATTGGTCCAGCGGATGCTGAGCTACACTCACTAAAACTAGGGAAAAAATTTCGAAAAAAAAAATTTGCCAGATAATGACTCGGGAATAATGCCAAAAAATTGAGCAAAAAGTCTCGAACAAAAAATGTATGGCGCAGTTTTTAATTGGTCCAGCGGATGCTGAGCTGCACTCACTAAAACTGGGGAAAAGTTTTCGAAAAAAAAAATTTGCCAGATAATGACTCGGGAATAATGCTACTAAATTGAGCAAAAAGTCTCGAACAAAAAATGTATGGCGCACATTTTGATTGGTCCAGTGGATGCTGAGCTACACTCAGATAAATTTTTTAAAAAATTTTGAAAAATTAAAATTGGGAGATAATTGATCGGGAATACCGCCAAAGTCTTAACCCGGCAGTCTCGAACAAAAAATGTATAGCGCACTTATTGATTGGTCCAGCGGATGCTGAGCTACACTCAGATAAATTTTTTAAAAAATTTTAAAAAATTAAATTTGCCAGATAATTGGTCGGGAATACCGCCAAAGTCTTAACCCGGGAGTCTCGAACAAAAAATGTATGGCGCACTTTTTGATTGGTCCAGCGGATGCTGAGCTACACTCAAAAAGATTTTGGAAAAATTTTCGAAAAATTAAATTTGCTAGATAATTGTTCGGGAATATATCCATAGTGGGTAGAAGAAAGTTCTGAACAAAAAATGTATGGCGCACTTTTTGATTGGTCCAGCGGATGCTGAGCTACATTCAAAAAGATTTTGGAAAAATTTTCGAAAAATTAAATTTGCGAGATAACTGCTCCGGAATACCGCCAATAAAATAGGGAAAAAGTTTCGAACAAAAAATGTATGGCGCACTTTTTGATTGGTCCAGCGGATGTTGAGCTACATTCAAAAAGATTTTGGAAAAATTTTCGAAAAATTAAATTTGCGAGATAACTGCTCTGGAAAACCGCCAATAAAATAGGGAAAAAGTTTCGAACAAAAAATGTATGGCGCAATTTTTGATTGGTCCAGCGGATGCTGACATACACTCAAAAAGATTTTGGAAAAATTTTCGAAAAATTAAATTTCCTAGATAATCGTTCGCGAATACAGCCAATAAAATAGGGAAAAACTTTCGAACAAAAAATGTATGGCGCACTTTTTGATTGGTCCAGCGGATGCTGAGCTACATTCAAAAAGATTTTGGAAAAATTTTCGAAAAATTAAATTTGCGAGATAACTGCTCCGGAATACCGCCAATAAAATAGGGAAAAAGTTTCGAACAAAAAATGTATGGCGCACTTTTTGATTGGTCCAGCGGATGCTGAGCTACACTCAAAAAGATTTTGGAAAAATTTTCGAAAAATTAAATTTGCGAGATAACTGCTCTGGAATACTGCCAATAAAATAGGGAAAAAGTTTCGAGCAAAAAATGTATGGCGCAATTTTTGATTGGTCCAGCGGATGCTGAACTACACTCAAAAAGATTTTGGAAAAATTTTCGAAAAATTAAATTTGCTAGATAATCGTTCGCGAATACAGCCATAGTGGTTAGAAGAAAGTTCTGAACAAAAAATGTATGGCGCACTTTTTATTTGTCCAGCGGATGCTGAGCTACACTCAAAAAGATTTTGGAAATATTTTCGAAAAATTAAATTTGCGAGATAACTGCTCTGGAATACCGCCAATAAAATAGGGAAAAAGTTTCGAACCAAAAATGTATGGCGCACTTTTAGATTGGTCCAGCGGATGCTGAGCTACACTCAAAAAGATTTTGGAAAAATTTTCGAAATATTAAATTTCCTAGATAATCGTTCGCGAATACAGCCATAGTGGTTAGAAGAAAGTTCTGAACAAAAAATGTATAACGCACTTTTTGATTGGTCCAGCGGATGCTGAGCTACACTCAAAAAGATTTTGGAAAAATTTTCGAAAAATTAAATTTGCGAGATAACTGCTCCGGAATACCGCCAATAAAATAGGGAAAAAGTTTCGAACAAAAAATGTATGGCGCACTTTTTGATTGGTCCAGCGGATGCTGAGCTACACTCACTAAAACTAGGGAAAAAATTTCGAAAAAAAAAATTTGCCAGATAATGACTCGGGAATAATGCCAAAAAATTGAGCAAAAAGTCTCGAACAAAAAATGTATGGCGCACTTTTTTATTGGTCCAGCGGAAGCTGAGCTACACTCAAAAAGATTTTAGAAAAATTTTCGAAAAATTAAATTTCCTAGATAATCGTTCGCGAATACAGCCATAGTGGTTAAAAGAAAGTTCTGAACAAAAAATGTATGGCGCACTTTTTGATTGGTCCAGCGGATGCTGAGCTACACTCAAAAAGATTTTGGAAAAATTTTCGAAAAATTAAATTTGCGAGATAATGACTCGGGAATAATGCCATTAAATTGAGCAAAAAGTCTCAAACAAAAAATGTATGGCGCACTTTTTGATTGGTCCAGCGGATGCTGAGCTACACTCAAAAAGATTTTGGAAAAATTTTCGAAAAATTAAATTTGCTAGATAATCGTTCGGGAATACATCCATAGTGGTTAGAAGAAAGTTCTGAACAAAAAATGTATGGCGCACTTTCTGATTGGTCCAGCGGATGTTGAGCTACATTCAAAAAGATTTTGGAAAAATTTTCGAAAAATTAAATTTGCGAGATAACTGCTCTGGAAAACCGCCAATAAAATAGGGAAAAAGTTTCGAACAAAAAATGTATGGCGCAATTTTTGATTGGTCCAGCGGATGCTGACATACACTCAAAAAGATTTTGGAAAAATTTTCGAAAAATTAAATTTCCTAGATAATCGTTCGCGAATACAGCCAATAAAATAGGGAAAAACTTTCGAACAAAAAATGTATGGCGCACTTTTTGATTGGTCCAGCGGATGCTGAGCTACACTCAAAAAGATTTTGGAAAAATTTTCGAAAAAAAAAATTTGCCAGATAATGACTTGGGAATAATGCCACTAAATTGAGCAAAAAGTCTCGAACAAAAAATGTATGGCGCACTTTTTGATTGGTCCAGCGGATGCTGAGCTACACTCAAAAAGATTTTGGAAAAATTTTCGAAATATTAAATTTGCGAGATAACTGCTCTGGAATACCGCCAATAAAATAGGGAAAAAGTTTTGAACCAAAAATGTATGGCGCACTTTTTGATTGGTCCAGCGGATGCTGAGCTACACTCAAAAAGATTTTGGAAAAATTTTCGAAAAATGAAATTTGCGAGATAACTGCTCTGGAATACCGCCAATAAAATAGGGAAAAAGTTTCGAACAAAAAATGAATAGCGCACTTTTTGATTGGTCCAGCGGATGCTGAGCTACACTCAAAAAGATTTTGGAAAAGTTTTCGAAAAAAAAAATTTGCCAGATAATGACTCGGGAATAATGCCAAAAAATTGAGAAAAGTCTCGAACAAAAAATGTATGGCGCACTTTTTGATTGGTCCAGCGGAAGCTGAGCTACACTCAAAAAGATTTGGAAAAATTTTCGAAAAATTAAATTTGCTAGATAATCGTTCGGGAATACAGCCATTGTGGTTAGAAGAAAGTTCTGAACCAAAAATGTATGGTGCACTTTTTGATTGGTCCAGCGGATGCTGAGCTACACTCAAAAAGATTATGGAAAAATTTTCGAAAAATTAAATTTACGAGATAACTGCTCCGGAATACCGCCAATAAAATAGGGAAAATGTTTCGAACAAAAAATGTATGGCGCACTTTTTGATTGGTCCAGCGGATGCTGAGCTACACTCAAAAAGATTTTGGAAAAATTTTCGAAAAAAAAAATTTGCCAGATAATGACTTGGGAATAATGCCACTAAATTGAGCAAAAAGTCTCGAACAAAAAATGTATAGCGCACTTTTTGATTGGTCCAGCGGATGCTGAGCTACACTCAAAAAGATTTTGGAAAAATTTTCGAAATATTAAATTTGCGAGATAACTGCTCTGGAATACCGCCAATAAAATAGGGAAAAAGTTTCGAACCAAAAATGTATGGCGCACTTTTTGATTGGTCCAGCGGATGCTGAGCTACACTCAAAAAGATTTTGGAAAAATTTTCGAAAAATTAAATTTGCGAGATAACTGCTTCGGAATACTACCAAAAAAATAGTCACAAAGTTCTGAACAAAAAATGTATAGCGCACTTTTTGATTGGTCCAGCGGATGCTGAGCTACACTCAAAAAGATTTTGGAAAAATTTTCGAAAAAAAAAATTTGCCAGATAATGACTTGGGAATAATGCCACTAAATTGAGCAAAAAGTCTCGAACAAAAAATGTATGGCGCACTTTTTGATTGGTCCAGCGGATGCTGAGCTACACTCAAAAAGATTTTGGAAAAATTTTCGAAATATTAAATTTGCGAGATAACTGCTCTGGAATACCGCCAATAAAATAGGGAAAAAGTTTCGAACCAAAAATGTATGGCGCACTTTTTGATTGGTCCAGCGGATGCTGAGCTACACTCAAAAAGATTTTGGAAAAATTTTCGAAAAATTAAATTTGCGAGATAACTGCTTCGGAATACTACCAAAAAAATAGTCACAAAGTTCTGAACAAAAAATGTATGGCGCACTTTTTGATTGGTCCAGCGGATGCTGAGCTACACTCTAAAAGATTTTGGAAAAATTTTCGAAAAATTAAATTTGCGAGATAACTGCTCCGGAATACCGCCAATAAAATAGGGAAAAAGTTTCGAACAAAAAATGTATGGCGAAGTTTTTAATTGGTCCAGCGGATGCTGAGCTGCACTCACTAAAACTGGGGAAAAGTTTTCGAAAAAAAAAATTTGCCAGATAATGACTCGGGAATAATGCCAAAAAATTGAGCAAAAAGTCTCGAACAAAAAATGTATGGCGCACTTTTTGATTGGTCCAGCGGATGCTGAGCTACACTCAAAAAGATTTTGGAAAAATTTTCGAAAAATTAAATTTGCGAGATAACTGCTCTGGAATACCGCCAATAAAATAGGGAAAAAGTTTCGAACCAAAAATGTATGGCGCACTTTTTGATTGGTCCAGCGGATGCTGAGCTACACTCAAAAAGATTTTGGAAAAATTTTCGAAAAATTAAATTTCCTAGATAATCGTTCGCGAATACAGCCATAGTTGTTAGAAGAAAGTTCTGAACAAAAAATGTATGGCGCACTTTTTGATTGGTCCAGCGGATGCTGAGCTACACTCTAAAAGATTTTGGAAAAATTTTCGAAAAATTAAATTTGCGAGATAACTGCTCCGGAATACCGCCAATAAAATAGGGAAAAAGTTTCGAACAAAAAATGTATGGCGCAATTTTTGATTGGTCCAGCGGATGCTGAGCTACAGTAAAAAACAAATTTGGAAAAAATTACAAAAAATTAAATTTGCGAGATTATCGGTCCGGATACCACCAGTAAAATAGTCAAAAAGTTCCGAACATAAAATGTATGGCACACTTTTTGATTGGTCCAGCGGATGCTGAGCTGCACTTAAATAAATTTCGTAAAAAATTTAGAAAAATTAAATTTTCGAGATAATCGATCCTGAATGCCATAAGAGTCATTAGAAAAAAGTTCTGAACAAAAAATGTATGGCGCACTTTTTGATTGGTCCAGCGGATGCTGAGCTACACTCAAAAAGATTATGGAAAAATTTTCGAAAAATTAAATTTGCGAGATAACTGCTCCGGAATACCGCCAATAAAATAGGGAAAAAGTTTCGAACAAAAAATGTATGGCGAAGTTTTTAATTGGTCCAGCGGATGCTGAGCTGCACTCACTAAAACTGGGGAAAAGTTTTCGAAAAAAAAAATTTGCCAGATAATGACTCGGGAATAATGCCAAAAAATTGAGAAAAGTCTCGAACAAAAAATGTATGGCGCACTTTTTGATTGGTCCAGCGGAAGCTGAGCTACACTCTAAAAGATTTTAGAAAAATTTTCGAAAAATTAAATTTGCGAGATAACTGCTCCGGAATACCGTCAATAAAATAGGGAAAAAGTTTCGAACAAAAAATGTATGGCGCACTTTTTGATTGGTCCAGCGGATGCTGAGCTACACTCAAAAAGATTTTGGAAAAATTTTCGAAAAATTAAATTTGCTAGATAATCGTTCGGGAATACAGCCATAGTGGTTAGAAGAAAGTTCTGAACAAAAAATGTATGGCGCACTTTTTGATTGGTCCAGCGGATGCTGAGCTACACTCACTAAAACTGGGGAAAAATTTTCGAAAAAAAAACTTGCCAGATAATGACTCGGAAATAATGCCACAAAATTGAGCAAAATGTCTCGAACATAAAATGTATGGCGCACTTTTTGATTGGTCCAGCGGATGCTGAGCTACACTCAAAAAGATTTTGGAAAAATTTTCGAAAAATTAAATTTGCTAGATAATAGTTCGGGAATACAGCCATAGTGGTTAGAAGAAAGTTCTGAACAAAAAATGTATGGCGCACTTTTTGATTGGTCCAGCGGATGCTGAGCTACACTCAGATAAATTTTTTAAAAAATTTCGAAAAATTAAATTTGGGAGATAATTGATCGGGAATACCGCCAAAGTCTTAACCCGGGAGTCTCGAACAAGAAATGTATGGCGCACTTTTTGATTGGTCCAGCGGATGCTGAGCTACACTCAAAAGGATTTTGGGAAAATTTTCGAAAAATTAAATTTGCGAGATAACTGCTCCGGAATACCGCCAATAAAATAGGGAAAAAGTTTCGAACCAAAAATGTATGGCGTACTTTTTGATTGGTCCAGCGGATGCTGAGCTACACTCAAAAGGATTTTGGGAAAATTTTCGAAAAATTAAATTTGCGAGATAACTGCTCCGGAATACCGCCAATAAAATAGGGAAAAAGTTTCGAACCAAAAATGTATGGCGCACTTTTTGATTGGTCCAGCGGATGCTGAGCTACACTCAAAAAGATTTTAGAAAAATTTTCGAAAAATTAAATTTCCTAGATAATCGTTCTCGAATACAGCCATAGTGGTTAGAAGAAAGTTCTGAACAAAAAATGTATGGCGCACTTTTTGATTGGTCCAGCGGATGCTGAGCTACACTCAAAAAGATTTTGGAAAAATTTTCGAAAAATTAAATTTGCGAGATAACTGCTCTGGAATACCGCCAATAAAATAGGGAAAAAGTTTCGAACCAAAAATGTATGGCGCACTTTTTGATTGGTCCAGCGGATGCTGAGCTACACTCAAAAAGATTTTGGAAAAATTTTCGAAAAATTAAATTTCCTAGATAATCGTTCGCGAATACAGCCATAGTGGTTAGAAGAAAGTTCTGAACAAAAAATGTATGGCGCACTTTTTGATTGGTCCAGCGGATGCTGAGCTACACTCAAAAAGATTTTGGAAAAATTTTCGAAAAATTAAATTTGCGAGATAACTGCTTCGGAATACTACCAAAAAAATAGTCACAAAGTTCTGAACAAAAAATGTATGGCGCAATTTTTGATTTGTCCAGCGGATGCTGAACTACACTCAAAAATATTTTGGAAAAATTTTCGAAAAAATTAAATTTGCGAGATAACTGCTCTGGAATACCGCCAATAAAATAGGGAAAAAGTTTCGAACAAAAAATGAATAGCGCACTTTTTGATTGGTCCAGCGGATGCTGAGCTACACTCAAAAAGATTTTGGAAAAGATTTCGAAAAAAAAAATTTGCCAGATAATGACTCGGGAATAATGCCAAAAAATTGAGAAAAGTCTCGAACAAAAAATGTATGGCGCACTTTTTGATTGGTCCAGCGGAAGCTGAGCTACACTCAAAAAGATTTTGGAAAAATTTTCGAAAAATTAAATTTGCTAGATAATCGTTCGGGAATACAGCCATTGTGGTTAGAAGAAAGTTCTGAACCAAAAATGTATGGTGCACTTTTTGATTGGTCCAGCGGATGCTGAGCTACACTCAAAAAGATTATGGAAAAATTTTCGAAAAATTAAATTTGCGAGATAACTGCTCCGGAATACCGCCAATAAAATAGGGAAAATGTTTCGAACAAAAAATGTATGGCGCACTTTTTGATTGGTCCAGCGGATGCTGAGCTACACTCAAAAAGATTTTGGAAAAATTTTCGAAAAAAAAAATTTGCCAGATAATGACTTGGGAATAATGCCACTAAATTGAGCAAAAAGTCTCGAACAAAAAATGTATGGCGCACTTTTTGATTGGTCCAGCGGATGCTGAGCTACACTCAAAAAGATTTTGGAAAAATTTTCGAAATATTAAATTTGCGAGATAACTGCTCTGGAATACCGCCAATAAAATAGGGAAAAAGTTTCGAACCAAAAATGTATGGCGCACTTTTTGATTGGTCCAGCGGATGCTGAGCTACACTCAAAAAGATTTTGGAAAAATTTTCGAAAAAAAAAATTTGCCAGATAATGACTTGGGAATAATGCCACTAAATTGAGCAAAAAGTCTCGAACAAAAAATGTATGGCGCACTTTTTGATTGGTCCAGCGGATGCTGAGCTACACTCAAAAAGATTTTGGAAAAATTTTCGAAATATTAAATTTGCGAGATAACTGCTCTGGAATACCGCCAATAAAATAGGGAAAAAGTTTCGAACCAAAAATGTATGGCGCACTTTTTGATTGGTCCAGCGGATGCTGAGCTACACTCAAAAAGATTTTGGAAAAATTTTCGAAAAATTAAATTTGCGAGATAACTGCTTCGGAATACTACCAAAAAAATAGTCACAAAGTTCTGAACAAAAAATGTATGGCGCACTTTTTGATTGGTCCAGCGGATGCTGAGCTACACTCTAAAAGATTTTGGAAAAATTTTCGAAAAATTAAATTTGCGAGATAACTGCTCCGGAATACCGCCAATAAAATAGGGAAAAAGTTTCGAACAAAAAATGTATGGCGAAGTTTTTAATTGGTCCAGCGGATGCTGAGCTGCACTCACTAAAACTGGGGAAAAGTTTTCGAAAAAAAAAATTTGCCAGATAATGACTCGGGAATAATGCCAAAAAATTGAGCAAAAAGTCTCGAACAAAAAATGTATGGCGCACTTTTTGATTGGTCCAGCGGATGCTGAGCTACACTCAAAAAGATTTTGGAAAAATTTTCGAAAAATTAAATTTGCGAGATAACTGCTCTGGAATACCGCCAATAAAATAGGGAAAAAGTTTCGAACCAAAAATGTATGGCGCACTTTTTGATTGGTCCAGCGGATGCTGAGCTACACTCAAAAAGATTTTGGAAAAATTTTCGAAAAATTAAATTTCCTAGATAATCGTTCGCGAATACAGCCATAGTTGTTAGAAGAAAGTTCTGAACAAAAAATGTATGGCGCACTTTTTGATTGGTCCAGCGGATGCTGAGCTACACTCTAAAAGATTTTGGAAAAATTTTCGAAAAATTAAATTTGCGAGATAACTGCTCCGGAATACCGCCAATAAAATAGGGAAAATGTTTCGAACAAAAAATGTATGGCGCACTTTTTGATTGGTCCAGCGGATGCTGAGCTACACTCAAAAAGATTTTGGAAAAATTTTCGAAAAAAAAAATTTGCCAGATAATGACTTGGGAATAATGCCACTAAATTGAGCAAAAAGTCTCGAACAAAAAATGTATAGCGCACTTTTTGATTGGTCCAGCGGATGCTGAGCTACACTCAAAAAGATTTTGGAAAAATTTTCGAAATATTAAATTTGCGAGATAACTGCTCTGGAATACCGCCAATAAAATAGGGAAAAAGTTTCGAACCAAAAATGTATGGCGCACTTTTTGATTGGTCCAGCGGATGCTGAGCTACACTCAAAAAGATTTTGGAAAAATTTTCGAAAAATTAAATTTGCGAGATAACTGCTTCGGAATACTACCAAAAAAATAGTCACAAAGTTCTGAACAAAAAATGTATAGCGCACTTTTTGATTGGTCCAGCGGATGCTGAGCTACACTCAAAAAGATTTTGGAAAAATTTTCGAAAAAAAAAATTTGCCAGATAATGACTTGGGAATAATGCCACTAAATTGAGCAAAAAGTCTCGAACAAAAAATGTATGGCGCACTTTTTGATTGGTCCAGCGGATGCTGAGCTACACTCAAAAAGATTTTGGAAAAATTTTCGAAATATTAAATTTGCGAGATAACTGCTCTGGAATACCGCCAATAAAATAGGGAAAAAGTTTCGAACCAAAAATGTATGGCGCACTTTTTGATTGGTCCAGCGGATGCTGAGCTACACTCAAAAAGATTTTGGAAAAATTTTCGAAAAATTAAATTTGCGAGATAACTGCTTCGGAATACTACCAAAAAAATAGTCACAAAGTTCTGAACAAAAAATGTATGGCGCACTTTTTGATTGGTCCAGCGGATGCTGAGCTACACTCTAAAAGATTTTGGAAAAATTTTCGAAAAATTAAATTTGCGAGATAACTGCTCCGGAATACCGCCAATAAAATAGGGAAAAAGTTTCGAACAAAAAATGTATGGCGAAGTTTTTAATTGGTCCAGCGGATGCTGAGCTGCACTCACTAAAACTGGGGAAAAGTTTTCGAAAAAAAAAATTTGCCAGATAATGACTCGGGAATAATGCCAAAAAATTGATCAAAAAGTCTCGAACAAAAAATGTATGGCGCACTTTTTGATTGGTCCAGCGGATGCTGAGCTACACTCAAAAAGATTTTGGAAAAATTTTCGAAAAATTAAATTTGCGAGATAACTGCTCTGGAATACCGCCAATAAAATAGGGAAAAAGTTTCGAACCAAAAATGTATGGCGCACTTTTTGATTGGTCCAGCGGATGCTGAGCTACACTCAAAAAGATTTTGGAAAAATTTTCGAAAAATTAAATTTCCTAGATAATCGTTCGCGAATACAGCCATAGTTGTTAGAAGAAAGTTCTGAACAAAAAATGTATGGCGCACTTTTTGATTGGTCCAGCGGATGCTGAGCTACACTCTAAAAGATTTTGGAAAAATTTTCGAAAAATTAAATTTGCGAGATAACTGCTCCGGAATACCGCCAATAAAATAGGGAAAAAGTTTCGAACAAAAAATGTATGGCGCAATTTTTGATTGGTCCAGCGGATGCTGAGCTACAGTAAAAAACAAATTTGGAAAAAATTACAAAAAATTAAATTTGCGAGATTATCGGTCCGGATACCACCAGTAAAATAGTCAAAAAGTTCCGAACATAAAATGTATGGCACACTTTTTGATTGGTCCAGCGGATGCTGAGCTGCACTTAAATAAATTTCGTAAAAAATTTAGAAAAATTAAATTTTCGAGATAATCGATCCTGAATGCCATAAGAGTCATTAGAAAAAAGTTCTGAACAAAAAATGTATGGCGCACTTTTTGATTGGTCCAGCGGATGCTGAGCTACACTCAAAAAGATTATGGAAAAATTTTCGAAAAATTAAATTTGCGAGATAACTGCTCCGGAATACCGCCAATAAAATAGGGAAAAAGTTTCGAACAAAAAATGTATGGCGAAGTTTTTAATTGGTCCAGCGGATGCTGAGCTGCACTCACTAAAACTGGGGAAAAGTTTTCGAAAAAAAAAATTTGCCAGATAATGACTCGGGAATAATGCCAAAAAATTGAGAAAAGTCTCGAACAAAAAATGTATGGCGCACTTTTTGATTGGTCCAGCGGAAGCTGAGCTACACTCTAAAAGATTTTAGAAAAA
The DNA here is from genome assembly GCF_019393585.1 of Leptopilina boulardi. NCBI lineage: Eukaryota > Metazoa > Arthropoda > Insecta > Hymenoptera > Figitidae > Leptopilina > Leptopilina boulardi. The sequence continues at coordinate 828,180 of NW_026137921.1, forward strand.
TTTTCGAAAAATTAAATTTGCGAGATAACTGCTCCGGAATACCGTCAATAAAATAGGGAAAAAGTTTCGAACAAAAAATGTATGGCGCACTTTTTGATTGGTCCAGCGGATGCTGAGCTACACTCAAAAAGATTTTGGAAAAATTTTCGAAAAATTAAATTTGCTAGATAATCGTTCGGGAATACAGCCATAGTGGTTAGAAGAAAGTTCTGAACAAAAAATGTATGGCGCACTTTTTGATTGGTCCAGCGGATGCTGAGCTACACTCACTAAAACTGGGGAAAAATTTTCGAAAAAAAAACTTGCCAGATAATGACTCGGAAATAATGCCACAAAATTGAGCAAAATGTCTCGAACATAAAATGTATGGCGCACTTTTTGATTGGTCCAGCGGATGCTGAGCTACACTCAAAAAGATTTTGGAAAAATTTTCGAAAAATTAAATTTGCTAGATAATAGTTCGGGAATACAGCCATAGTGGTTAGAAGAAAGTTCTGAACAAAAAATGTATGGCGCACTTTTTGATTGGTCCAGCGGATGCTGAGCTACACTCAGATAAATTTTTTAAAAAATTTCGAAAAATTAAATTTGGGAGATAATTGATCGGGAATACCGCCAAAGTCTTAACCCGGGAGTCTCGAACAAGAAATGTATGGCGCACTTTTTGATTGGTCCAGCGGATGCTGAGCTACACTCAAAAGGATTTTGGGAAAATTTTCGAAAAATTAAATTTGCGAGATAACTGCTCCGGAATACCGCCAATAAAATAGGGAAAAAGTTTCGAACCAAAAATGTATGGCGCACTTTTTGATTGGTCCAGCGGATGCTGAGCTACACTCAAAAGGATTTTGGGAAAATTTTCGAAAAATTAAATTTGCGAGATAACTGCTCCGGAATACCGCCAATAAAATAGGGAAAAAGTTTCGAACCAAAAATGTATGGCGCACTTTTTGATTGGTCCAGCGGATGCTGAGCTACACTCAAAAAGATTTTAGAAAAATTTTCGAAAAATTAAATTTCCTAGATAATCGTTCTCGAATACAGCCATAGTGGTTAGAAGAAAGTTCTGAACAAAAAATGTATGGCGCACTTTTTGATTGGTCCAGCGGATGCTGAGCTACACTCAAAAAGATTTTGGAAAAATTTTCGAAAAATTAAATTTGCGAGATAACTGCTCTGGAATACCGCCAATAAAATAGGGAAAAAGTTTCGAACCAAAAATGTATGGCGCACTTTTTGATTGGTCCAGCGGATGCTGAGCTACACTCAAAAAGATTTTGGAAAAATTTTCGAAAAATTAAATTTCCTAGATAATCGTTCGCGAATACAGCCATAGTGGTTAGAAGAAAGTTCTGAACAAAAAATGTATGGCGCACTTTTTGATTGGTCCAGCGGATGCTGAGCTACACTCAAAAAGATTTTGGAAAAATTTTCGAAAAATTAAATTTGCGAGATAACTGCTTCGGAATACTACCAAAAAAATAGTCACAAAGTTCTGAACAAAAAATGTATGGCGCAATTTTTGATTTGTCCAGCGGATGCTGAACTACACTCAAAAATATTTTGGAAAAATTTTCGAAAAAATTAAATTTGCGAGATAACTGCTCTGGAATACCGCCAATAAAATAGGGAAAAAGTTTCGAACAAAAAATGTATGGCGCACTTTTTGATTGGTCCAGCGGATGCTGAGCTACACTCAAAAAGATTTTGGAAAAGATTTCGAAAAAAAAAATTTGCCAGATAATGACTCGGGAATAATGCCAAAAAATTGAGAAAAGTCTCGAACAAAAAATGTATGGCGCACTTTTTGATTGGTCCAGCGGATGCTGAGCTACACTCAAAAAGATTTTGGAAAAATTTTCGAAAAATTAAATTTGCTAGATAATCGTTCGGGAATACAGCCATTGTGGTTAGAAGAAAGTTCTGAACCAAAAATGTATGGCGCACTTTTTGATTGGTCCAGCGGATGCTGAGCTACACTCAAAAAGATTATGGAAAAATTTTCGAAAAATTAAATTTGCGAGATAACTGCTCCGGAATACCGCCAATAAAATAGGGAAAATGTTTCGAACAAAAAATGTATGGCGCACTTTTTGATTGGTCCAGCGGATGCTGAGCTACACTCAAAAAGATTTTGGAAAAATTTTCGAAAAAAAAAATTTGCCAGATAATGACTTGGGAATAATGCCACTAAATTGAGCAAAAAGTCTCGAACAAAAAATGTATGGCGCACTTTTTGATTGGTCCAGCGGATGCTGAGCTACACTCAAAAAGATTTTGGAAAAATTTTCGAAATATTAAATTTGCGAGATAACTGCTCTGGAATACCGCCAATAAAATAGGGAAAATGTTTCGAACCAAAAATGTATGGCGCACTTTTTGATTGGTCCAGCGGATGCTGAGCTACACTCAAAAAGATTTTGGAAAAATTTTCGAAAAAAAAAATTTGCCAGATAATGACTTGGGAATAATGCCACTAAATTGAGCAAAAAGTCTCGAACAAAAAATGTATGGCGCACTTTTTGATTGGTCCAGCGGATGCTGAGCTACACTCAAAAAGATTTTGGAAAAATTTTCGAAAAATTAAATTTGCGAGATAACTGCTCTGGAATACCGCCAATAAAATAGGGAAAAAGTTTCGAACCAAAAATGTATGGCGCACTTTTTGATTGGTCCAGCGGATGCTGAGCTACACTCAAAAAGATTTTGGAAAAATTTTCGAAAAATTAAATTTGCGAGATAACTGCTTCGGAATACTACCAAAAAAATAGTCACAAAGTTCTGAACAAAAAATGTATGGCGCACTTTTTGATTGGTCCAGCGGATGCTGAGCTACACTCTAAAAGATTTTGGAAAAATTTTCGAAAAATTAAATTTGCGAGATAACTGCTCCGGAATACCGCCAATAAAATAGGGAAAAAGTTTCGAACAAAAAATGTATGGCGCACTTTTTGATTGGTCCAGCGGATGCTGAGCTACACTCACTAAAACTGGGGAAAAGTTTTCGAAAAAAAAAATTTGCCAGATAATGACTCGGGAATAATGCCAAAAAATTGAGCAAAAAGTCTCGAACAAAAAATGTATGGCGCACTTTTTGATTGGTCCAGCGGATGCTGAGCTACACTCAAAAAGATTTTGGAAAAATTTTCGAAAAATTAAATTTGCGAGATAACTGCTCTGGAATACCGCCAATAAAATAGGGAAAAAGTTTCGAACCAAAAATGTATGGCGCACTTTTTGATTGGTCCAGCGGATGCTGAGCTACACTCAAAAAGATTTTGGAAAAATTTTCGAAAAATTAAATTTCCTAGATAATCGTTCGCGAATACAGCCATAGTTGTTAGAAGAAAGTTCTGAACAAAAAATGTATGGCGCACTTTTTGATTGGTCCAGCGGATGCTGAGCTACACTCTAAAAGATTTTGGAAAAATTTTCGAAAAATTAAATTTGCGAGATAACTGCTCCGGAATACCGCCAATAAAATAGGGAAAAAGTTTCGAACAAAAAATGTATGGCGCACTTTTTGATTGGTCCAGCGGATGCTGAGCTACAGTAAAAAACAAATTTGGAAAAAATTTCAAAAAATTAAATTTGCGAGATTATCGGTCCGGATACCACCAGTAAAATAGTCAAAAAGTTCCGAACATAAAATGTATGGCGCACTTTTTGATTGGTCCAGCGGATGCTGAGCTACACTCAAATAAATTTCGTAAAAAATTTAGAAAAATTAAATTTGCGAGATAATCGATCCTGAATGCCATAAGAGTCATTAGAAAAAAGTTCTGAACAAAAAATGTATGGCGCACTTTTTGATTGGTCCAGCGGATGCTGAGCTACACTCAAAAAGATTTTGGAAAAATTTTCGAAAAATTAAATTTGCGAGATAACTGCTCCGGAATACCGCCAATAAAATAGGGAAAAAGTTTCGAACAAAAAATGTATGGCGCACTTTTTGATTGGTCCAGCGGATGCTGAGCTACACTCACTAAAATTTGGGAAAAATTTTCGAAAAAAAAAATTTGCCAGATAATGACTCGGGAATAATGCCAAAAAATTGAGAAAAGTCTCGAACAAAAAATGTATGGCGCACTTTTTGATTGGTCCAGCGGATGCTGAGCTACACTCAAAAAGATTTTGGAAAAATTTTCGAAAAATTAAATTTGCGAGATAACTGCTCCGGAATACCGCCAATAAAATAGGGAAAATGTTTCGAACAAAAAATGTATGGCGCACTTTTTGATTGGTCCAGCAGATGCTGAGCTACACTCACTAAAACTGGGGAAAAATTTTCGAAAAAAAAAACTTGCCAGATAATGACTCGGAAATAATGCCACAAAATTGAGCAAAATGTCTCGAACATAAAATGTATGGCGCACTTTTTGATTGGTCCAGCGGATGCTGAGCTACACTCAAAAAGATTTTGGAAAAATTTTCGAAAAATTAAATTTGCGAGATAACTGCTCTGGAATACCGCCAATAAAATAGGGAAAAAGTTTCGAACCAAAAATGTATGGCGCACTTTTTGATTGGTCCAGCGGATGCTGAGCTACACTCAAAAAGATTTTGGAAAAATTTTCGAAAAATTAAATTTCCTAGATAATCGTTCGCGAATACAGCCATAGTTGTTAGAAGAAAGTTCTGAACAAAAAATGTATGGCGCACTTTTTGATTGGTCCAGCGGATGCTGAGCTACACTCTAAAAGATTTTGGAAAAATTTTCGAAAAATTAAATTTGCGAGATAACTGCTCCGGAATACCGCCAATAAAATAGGGAAAAAGTTTCGAACAAAAAATGTATGGCGCAATTTTTGATTGGTCCAGCGGATGCTGAGCTACAGTAAAAAACAAATTTGGAAAAAATTACAAAAAATTAAATTTGCGAGATTATCGGTCCGGATACCACCAGTAAAATAGTCAAAAAGTTCCGAACATAAAATGTATGGCACACTTTTTGATTGGTCCAGCGGATGCTGAGCTGCACTTAAATAAATTTCGTAAAAAATTTAGAAAAATTAAATTTTCGAGATAATCGATCCTGAATGCCATAAGAGTCATTAGAAAAAAGTTCTGAACAAAAAATGTATGGCGCACTTTTTGATTGGTCCAGCGGATGCTGAGCTACACTCAAAAAGATTATGGAAAAATTTTCGAAAAATTAAATTTGCGAGATAACTGCTCCGGAATACCGCCAATAAAATAGGGAAAAAGTTTCGAACAAAAAATGTATGGCGAAGTTTTTAATTGGTCCAGCGGATGCTGAGCTGCACTCACTAAAACTGGGGAAAAGTTTTCGAAAAAAAAAATTTGCCAGATAATGACTCGGGAATAATGCCAAAAAATTGAGAAAAGTCTCGAACAAAAAATGTATGGCGCACTTTTTGATTGGTCCAGCGGAAGCTGAGCTACACTCAAAAAGATTATGGAAAAATTTTCGAAAAATTAAATTTGCGAGATAACTGCTCCGGAATACCGCCAATAAAATAGGGAAAATGTTTCAAACAAAAAATGTATGGCGCACTTTTTGATTGGTCCAGCAGATGCTGAGCTACACTCACTAAAACTGGGGAAAAATTTTCGAAAAAAAAAACTTGCCAGATAATGACTCGGAAATAATGCCACAAAATTGAGCAAAATGTCTCGAACATAAAATGTATGGCGCACTTTTTGATTGGTCCAGCGGATGCTGAGCTACACTTACTAAAACTAGGGAAAAAATTTCGAAAAAAAAAATTTGCCAGATAATGACTCGGGAATAATGCCACAAAAATTCAGCAAAAAGTCTCGAACAAAAAATGTATGGCGCAGTTTTTAATTGGTCCAGCGGATGCTGAGCTGCACTCACTAAAACTGGGGAAAAGGTTTTGAAAAAAAAAATTTGCCAGATAATGACTCGGGAATAATGCCACTAAATTGAGCAAAAAGTCTCGAACAAAAAATGTATGGCGCACTTTTTGATTGGTCCAGCGGATGCTGAGCTACACTCAAAAAGATTTTGGAAAAATTTTCTAAAAATTAAATTTGCGAGATAACTGCTCTGGAATACCGCCAATAAAATAGGGAAAAAGTTTCGAACCAAAAATGTATGGCGCACTTTTTGATTGGTCCAGCGGATGCTGAGCTACACTCAAAAAGATTTTGGAAAAATTTTCGAAAAATTAAATTTGCGAGATAACTGCTCTGGAATACCGCCAATAAAATAGGGAAAAAGTTTCGAACAAAAAATGTATGGCGCACTTTTTGATTGGTCCAGCGGATGCTGAGCTACACTCAAAAAGATTTTGGAAAAATTTTCGAAAAATTAAATTTGCTAGATAATCGTTCGGGAATACATCCATAGTGGTTAGAAGAAAGTTTCGAACAAAAAATGTATGGCGCACTTTTTGATTGGTCCAGCGGATGCTGAGCTACACTCAAAAAGATTTTGGAAAAATTTTCGAAAAATTAAATTTGCTAGATAATCGTTCGGGAATACAGCCATAGTGGTTAGAAGAAAGTTCTGAACAAAAAATGTATGGCGCACTTTTTGATTGGTCCAGCAAATGCTGCGCTACACTCAAAAGGATTTTGGGATAATTTTAACTGCTTCGGAATACAACCAAAAAAATAGTCAAAAAATTCTGAACAAAAAATGTATGGCGCACTTTTTGATTGGTCCAGCGGATGCTGAGCTACAGTAAAAAACAAATTTGAAAAAATTAAATTTGCGAGATATCTGCTCCTGAATACCACCAATAAAATAGGGAAAAAGTTTTGAACCAAAAATGTATGGCGCACTTTTTGATTGGTCCAGCGGATGCTGAGCTACACTCAAAAGGATTTTGGGAAAATTTTCGAAAAATTAAATTTGCTAGATAATCGTTCGGGAATACAGCCATAGTGGTTAGAAGATAGTTTTGAAGAAAAAATGTATGGCGCACTTTTTGATTGGTCCAGCGAATGCTGAGCTACACTCAAAAAGATTTTGAAAAAATTTTCGAAAAATTAAATTTGCTAGATAACTGCTCCGGAATACCGCCAATAAAATAGGGAAAAAGTTTCGAACAAAAAATGTATGGCGCACTTTTTGATTGGTCCAGCGGATGCTGAGCTACACTCAAAAAGATTTTGGAAAAATTTTCGAAAAATTAAATTTGCGAGATAACTGCTCCGGAATACCGCCAATAAAATAGGGAAAAAGTTTCGAACAAAAAATGTATGGCGCACTTTTTGATTGGTCCAGCGGATGCTGAGCTACACTCAGATAAATTTTTTAAAAAATTTCGAAAAATTAAATTTGGGAGATAATTGATCGGGAATACCGCCAAAGTCTTAACCCGGGAGTCTCGAACAAAAAATGTATGGCGCACTTTTTGATTGGTCCAGCGGATGCTGAGCTACAGTAAAAAACAAATTTGGAAAAATTAAATTTGCGAGATATCTGCTCCTGAATACCACCAATAAAATAGGGAAAAAGTCTCGAACAAAAAATGTATGGCGCACTTTTTGATTGGTCCAGCGGATGCTGAGCTACACTCAAATCAATTTCGGAAAAAATTTTGAAAAATTAAATTTTTGAGATAATTGCTTCGGAATATCTCTAAAGTAGTTAGAAGAAAGTTCTGAACAAAAAATGTATGGCGCACTTTTGATTGGTCCAGCGGATGCTGAGCTACACTAAAAAACAAATTTGGAAAAAATTACAAAAAATTAAATTTGCGAGATTATCGGTCGGGAATACCGCCAATAAAATAGGGAAAAAGTTTCGATCAAAAAATGTATGGCGCACTTTTTGATTGGTCCAGCGGATGCTGAGCTACACTCAAAAAGATTTTGGAAAAATTTTCGAAAAATTAAATTTGCGAGATAACTGCTGCGGAATACCGCCAATAAAATAGGGAAAAAGTTTCGAACAAAAAATGTATGGCGCACTTTTTGATTGGTCCAGCGGATGCTGAGCTACACTAAAAAACAAATTTGGAAAAATTAAATTTGCGAGATAACTGCTCCTGAATACCACCAATAAAATAGGGAAAAAGTTTCGAACCAAAAATGTATGGCGCACTTTTTGATTGGTCCAGCGGATGCTGAGCTACAGTAAAAAACAAATTTGGAAAAATTAAATTTGCGAGATAACTGCTCCGGAATACCGCCAATAAAATAGGGAAAAAGTTTCGAACAAAAAATGTATGGCGCACTTTTTGATTGGTCCAGCGGATGCTGAGCTACAGTAAAAAACAAATTTGGAAAAATTAAATTTGCGAGATAACTGCTCCTGAATACCACCAATAAAATAGGGAAAAAGTTTCGAACCAAAAATGTATGGCGCACTTTTTGATTGGTCCAGCGGATGCTGAGCTACACTCAAAAAGATTTTGGAAAAATTTTCGAAAAATTAAATTTGCTAGATAATCGTTCGGGAATACAGCCATAGTGGTTAGAAGAAAGTTCTGAACAAAAAATGTATGGCGCACTTTTTGATTGGTCCAGCGGATGCTGAGCTACACTCAAAAAGATTTTGGAAAAATTTTCGAAAAATTAAATTTGCGAGATAACTGCTGCGGAATACCGCCAATAAAATAGGGAAAAAGTTTCGAACAAAAAATGTATGGCGCACTTTTTGATTGGTCCAGCGGATGCTGAGCTACACTCAAAAAGATTTTGGAAAAATTTTCGAAAAATTAAATTTGCGAGATAACTGCTCCGGAATACCGCCAATAAAATAGGGAAAAAGTTTCGAACAAAAAATGTATGGCGCACTTTTTGATTGGTCCAGCGGATGCTGAGCTACACTCAATAAATTTTTTAAAAAATTTCGAAAAATTAAATTTGCGAGATAATTGATCGGGAATACCGCCAAAGTCTTAACCGGGAGTCTCGAACAAAAAATGTATGGCGCACTTTTTGATTGGTCCAGCGGATGCTGAGCTACAGTAAAAAACAAATTTGGAAAAATTAAATTTGCGAGATATCTGCTCCTGAATACCACCAATAAAATAGGGAAAAAGTCTCGAACAAAAAATGTATGGCGCACTTTTTGATTGGTCCAGCGGATGCTGAGCTACACTCGAATCAATTTCGGAAAAATTTTGAAAAATTAAATTTTGAGATAATTGCTCCGGAATATCTCTAAAGTAGTTAGAAGAAAGTTCTGAACGAAAAATGTATGGCGCACTTTTGATTGGTCCAGCGGATGCTGAGCTACAGTAAAAAACAAATTTGGAAAAAATTACAAAAAATTAAATTTGCGAGATTATCGGTCGGGAATACCGCCAATAAAATAGGGAAAAAGTTTCGATCAAAAAATGTATGGCGCACTTTTTGATTGGTCCAGCGGATGCTGAGCTACACTCAAAAAGATTTTGGAAAAATTTTCGAAAAATTAAATTTGCGAGATAACTGCTCCGGAATACCGCCAATAAAATAGGGAAAAAGTTTCGAACAAAAAATGTATGGCGCACTTTTTGATTGGTCCAGCGGATGCTGAGCTACAGTAAAAAACAAATTTGGAAAAATTAAATTTGCGAGATAACTGCTCCTGAATACCACCAATAAAATAGGGAAAAAGTTTCGAACCAAAAATGTATGGCGCACTTTTTGATTGGTCCAGCGGATGCTGAGCTACACTAAAAAACAAATTTGGAAAAATTAAATTTGCGAGATAACTGCTCCGGAATACCGCCAATAAAATAGGGAAAAAGTTTCGAACAAAAAATGTATGGCGCACTTTTTGATTGGTCCAGCGGATGCTGAGCTACAGCAAAAAACAAATTTGGAAAAATTAAATTTGCGAGATAACTGCTCCTGAATACCACCAATAAAATAGGGAAAAAGTTTCGAACCAAAAATGTATGGCGCACTTTTTGATTGGTCCAGCGGATGCTGAGCTACACTCAAAAAGATTTTGGAAAAATTTTTGAAAAATTAAATTTGCGAGATAACTGCTCCGGAATACCGCCAATAAAATAGGGAAAAAGTTTCGAACAAAAAATGTATGGCGCACTTTTTGATTGGTCCAGCGGATGCTGAGCTACACTCAAAAAGATTTTGGAAAAATTTTCGAAAAATTAAATTTGCTAGATAATCGTTCGGGAATACAGCCATAGTGGTTAGAAGAAAGTTCTGAACAAAAAATGTATGGCGCACTTTTTGATTGGTCCAGCGGATGCTGAGCTACACTCAGATAAATTTTTTAAAAAATTTCGAAAAATTAAATTTGGGAGATAATTGATCGGGAATACCGCCAAAGTCTTAACCGGGAGTCTCGAACAAAAAATGTATGGCGCACTTTTTGATTGGTCCAGCGGATGCTGAGCTACACTCAAAAAGATTTTGGAAAAATTTTCGAAAAATTAAATTTGCGAGATAACTGCTGCGGAATACCGCCAATAAAATAGGGAAAAAGTTTCGAACAAAAAATGTATGGCGCACTTTTTGATTGGTCCAGCGGATGCTGAGCTACAGTAAAAAACAAATTTGGAAAAATTAAATTTGCGAGATAACTGCTCCTGAATACCACCAATAAAATAGGGAAAAAGTTTCGAACCAAAAATGTATGGCGCACTTTTTGATTGGTCCAGCGGATGCTGAGCTACACTCAAAAAGATTTTGGAAAAATTTTCGAAAAATTAAATTTGCGAGATAACTGCTCCGGAATACCGCCAATAAAATAGGGAAAAAATTTCGAACAAAAAATGTATGGCGCACTTTTTGATTGGTCCAGCGGATGCTGAGCTACACTCAAAAAGATTTTGGAAAAATTTTCGAAAAATTAAATTTGCGTGATAACTGCTCCGGAATACCGCCAATAAAATAGGGAAAAAGTTTCGAACAAAAAATGTATGGCGCACTTTTTGATTGGTCCAGCGGATGCTGAGCTACACTCAAAAAGATTTTGGAAAAATTTTCGAAAAATTAAATTTGCGAGATAACTGCTCCGGAATACCGCCAATAAAATAGGGAAAAAGTTTCGAACAAAAAATGTATGGCGCACTTTTTGATTGGTCCAGCGGATGCTGAGCTACAGTAAAAAACAAATTTGGAAAAATTAAATTTGCGAGATAACTGCTCCTGAATACCACCAATAAAATAGGAAAAAAGTTTCGAACCAAAAATGTATGGCGCACTTTTTGATTGGTCCAGCGGATGCTGAGCTACACTCAAAAAGATTTTGGAAAAATTTTTGAAAAATTAAATTTGCGAGATAACTGCTCCGGAATACCGCCAATAAAATAGGGAAAAAGTTTCGAACAAAAAATGTATGGCGCACTTTTTGATTGGTCCAGCGGATGCTGAGCTACACTCAAAAAACAAATTTGGAAAAATTAAATTTGCGAGATAACTGCTCCTGAATACCACCAATAAAATAGGGAAAAAGTTTCGAACCAAAAATGTATGGCGCACTTTTTGATTGGTCCAGCGGATGCTGAGCTACACTCAAAAAGATTTTGGAAAAATTTTTGAAAAATTAAATTTGCGAGATAACTGCTCCGGAATACCGCCAATAAAATAGGGAAAAAGTTTCGAACAAAAAATGTATGGCGCACTTTTTGATTGGTCCAGCGGATGCTGAGCTACACTCAAAAAGATTTTGGAAAAATTTTCGAAAAATTAAATTTGCTAGATAATCGTTCGGGAATACAGCCATAGTAGTTAGAAGAAAGTTCTGAACAAAAAATGTATGGCGCACTTTTTGATTGGTCCAGCGGATGCTGAGCTACACTCAGATAAATTTTTTAAAAAATTTCGAAAAATTAAATTTGCGAGATAATTGATCGGGAATACCGCCAAAGTCTTAACCGGGAGTCTCGAACAAAAAATGTATGGCGCACTTTTTGATTGGTCCAGCGGATGCTGAGCTACACTCAAAAAGATTTTGGAAAAATTTTCGAAAAATTAAATTTGCGAGATAACTGCTGCGGAATACCGCCAATAAAATAGGGAAAAAGTTTCGAACAAAAAATGTATGGCGCACTTTTTGATTGGTCCAGCGGATGCTGAGCTACAGTAAAAAACAAATTTGGAAAAATTAAATTTGCGAGATAACTGCTCCTGAATACCACCAATAAAATAGGGAAAAAGTTTCGAACCAAAAATGTATGGCGCACTTTTTGATTGGTCCAGCGGATGCTGAGCTACACTCAAAAAGATTTTGGAAAAATTTTCGAAAAATTAAATTTGCGAGATAACTGCTCCGGAATACCGCCAATAAAATAGGGAAAAAATTTCGAACAAAAAATGTATGGCGCACTTTTTGATTGGTCCAGCGGATGCTGAGCTACACTCAAAAAGATTTTGGAAAAAATTTCGAAAAATTAAATTTGCGAGATAACTGCTCCGGAATACCGCCAATAAAATAGGGAAAAAGTTTCGAACAAAAAATGTATGGCGCACTTTTTGATTGGTCCAGCGGATGCTGAGCTACACTCAAAAAGATTTTGGAAAAATTTTCGAAAAATTAAATTTGCGAGATAACTGCTCCGGAATACCGCCAATAAAATAGGGAAAAAGTTTCGAACAAAAAATGTATGGCGCACTTTTTGATTGGTCCAGCGGATGCTGAGCTACAGTAAAAAACAAATTTGGAAAAATTAAATTTGCGAGATAACTGCTCCTGAATACCACCAATAAAATAGGAAAAAAGTTTCGAACCAAAAATGTATGGCGCACTTTTTGATTGGTCCAGCGGATGCTGAGCTACACTCAAAAAGATTTTGGAAAAATTTTTGAAAAATTAAATTTGCGAGATAACTGCTCCGGAATACCGCCAATAAAATAGGGAAAAAGTTTCGAACAAAAAATGTATGGCGCACTTTTTGATTGGTCCAGCGGATGCTGAGCTACACTCAAAAAGATTTTGGAAAAATTTTCGAAAAATTAAATTTGCTGATAATCGTTCGGGAATACAGCCATAGTGGTTAGAAGAAAGTTCTGAACAAAAAATGTATGGCGCACTTTTTGATTGGTCCAGCGGATGCTGAGCTACACTCAAATCAATTTCGGAAAAAATTTTGAAAAATTAAATTTTTGAGATAATTGCTCCGGAATATCTCTAAAGTAGTTAGAAGAAAGTTCTGAACAAAAAATGTATGGCGCACTTTTGATTGGTCCAGCGGATGCTGAGCTACAGTAAAAAACAAATTTGGAAAAAATTACAAAAAATTAAATTTGCGAGATTATCGGTCGGGAATACCGCCAATAAAATAGGGAAAAAGTTTCGAACAAAAAATGTATGGCGCACTTTTTGATTGGTCCAGCGGATGCTGAGCTACACTCAAAAAGATTTTGGAAAAATTTTCGAAAAATTAAATTTGCGAGATAACTGCTCCGGAATACCGCCAATAAAATAGGGAAAAAGTTTCGAACAAAAAATGTATGGCGCACTTTTTGATTGGTCCAGCGGATGCTGAGCTACACTCAAAAAGATTTTGGAAAAATTTTCGAAAAATTAAATTTGCGTGATAACTGCTCCGGAATACCGCCAATAAAATAGGGAAAAAGTTTCGAACAAAAAATGTATGGCGCACTTTTTGATTGGTCCAGCGGATGCTGAGCTACACTCAAAAAGATTTTGGAAAAATTTTCGAAAAATTAAATTTGCGAGATAACTGCTCCGGAATACCGCCAATAAAATAGGGAAAAAGTTTCGAACAAAAAATGTATGGCGCACTTTTGATTGGTCCAGCGGATGCTGAGCTACAGTAAAAAACAAATTTGGAAAAATTAAATTTGCGAGATAACTGCTCCTGAATACCACCAATAAAATAGGAAAAAAGTTTCGAACCAAAAATGTATGGCGCACTTTTTGATTGGTCCAGCGGATGCTGAGCTACACTCAAAAAGATTTTGGAAAAATTTTCGAAAAATTAAATTTGCTAGATAATCGTTCGGGAATACAGCCATAGTAGTTAGAAGAAAGTTCTGAACAAAAAATGTATGGCGCACTTTTTGATTGGTCCAGCGGATGCTGAGCTACACTCAGATAAATTTTTTAAAAAATTTCGAAAAATTAAATTTGGGAGATAATTGATCGGGAATACCGCCAAAGTCTTAACCCGGGAGTCTCGAACAAAAAATGTAGGGCGCACTTTTTGATTGGTCCAGCGGATGTTGAGCTACACTCAAAAAGATTTTGGAAAAATTTTTGAAAAATTAAATTTGCGAGATAACTGCTCCGGAATACCGCCAATAAAATAGGGAAAAAGTTTCGAACAAAAAATGTATGGCGCACTTTTTGATTGGTCCAGCGGATGCTGAGCTACAGCAAAAAACAAATTTGGAAAAATTAAATTTGCGAGATAACTGCTCCTGAATACCACCAATAAAATAGGGAAAAAGTTTCGAACCAAAAATGTATGGCGCACTTTTTGATTGGTCCAGCGGATGTTGAGCTACACTCAAAAAGATTTTGGAAAAATTTTTGAAAAATTAAATTTGCGAGATAACTGCTCCGGAATACCGCCAATAAAATAGGGAAAAAGTTTCGAACAAAAAATGTATGGCGCACTTTTTGATTGGTCCAGCGGATGCTGAGCTACACTCAAAAAGATTTTGGAAAAATTTTCGAAAAATTAAATTTGCTAGATAATCGTTCGGGAATACAGCCATAGTAGTTAGAAGAAAGTTCTGAACAAAAAATGTATGGCGCACTTTTTGATTGGTCCAGCGGATGCTGAGCTACACTCAGATAAATTTTTTAAAAAATTTCGAAAAATTAAATTTGGGAGATAATTGATCGGGAATACCGCCAAAGTCTTAACCCGGGAGTCTCGAACAAAAAATGTAGGGCGCACTTTTTGATTGGTCCAGCGGATGCTGATCTACACTCAAAAAGATTTTGGAAAAATTTTCGAAAAATTAAATTTGCGAGATAACTGCTGCGGAATACCGCCAATAAAATAGGGAAAAAGTTTCGAACAAAAAATGTATGGCGCACTTTTTGATTGGTCCAGCGGATGCTGAGCTACAGTAAAAAACAAATTTGGAAAAATTAAATTTGCGAGATAACTGCTCCTGAATACCACCAATAAAATAGGGAAAAAGTTTCGAACCAAAAATGTATGGCGCACTTTTTGATTGGTCCAGCGGATGTTGAGCTACACTCAAAAAGATTTTGGAAAAATTTTCGAAAAATTAAATTTGCGAGATAACTGCTCCGGAATACCGCCAATAAAATAGGGAAAAAATTTCGAACAAAAAATGTATGGCGCACTTTTTGATTGGTCCAGCGGATGCTGAGCTACACTCAAAAAGATTTTGGAAAAATTTTCGAAAAATTAAATTTGCGTGATAACTGCTCCGGAATACCGCCAATAAAATAGGGAAAAAGTTTCGAACAAAAAATGTATGGCGCACTTTTTGATTGGTCCAGCGGATGCTGAGCTACACTCAAAAAGATTTTGGAAAAATTTTCGAAAAATTAAATTTGCGAGATAACTGCTCCGGAATACCGCCAATAAAATAGGGAAAAAGTTTCGAACAAAAAATGTATGGCGCACTTTTTGATTGGTCCAGCGGATGCTGAGCTACAGTAAAAAACAAATTTGGAAAAATTAAATTTGCGAGATAACTGCTCCTGAATACCACCAATAAAATAGGAAAAAAGTTTCGAACCAAAAATGTATGGCGCACTTTTTGATTGGTCCAGCGGATGTTGAGCTACACTCAAAAAGATTTTGGAAAAATTTTTGAAAAATTAAATTTGCGAGATAACTGCTCCGGAATACCGCCAATAAAATAGGGAAAAAGTTTCGAACAAAAAATGTATGGCGCACTTTTTGATTGGTCCAGCGGATGCTGAGCTACACTCAAAAAGATTTTGGAAAAATTTTCGAAAAATTAAATTTGCTGATAATCGTTCGGGAAAACAGCCATAGTGGTTAGAAGAAAGTTCTGAACAAAAAATGTATGGCGCACTTTTTGATTGGTCCAGCGGATGCTGAGCTACACTCAAATCAATTTCGGAAAAAATTTTGAAAAATTAAATTTTTGAGATAATTGCTCCGGAATATCTCTAAAGTAGTTAGAAGAAAGTTCTGAATAAAAAATGTATGGGGCACATTTGATTGGTCCAGCGGATGCTGAGCTACAGTAAAAAACAAATTTGGAAAAAATTACAAAAAATTAAATTTGCGAGATTATCGGTCGGGAATACCGCCAATAAAATAGGGAAAAAGTTTCGATCAAAAAATGTATGGCGCACTTTTTGATTGGCCCAGCGGATGCTGAGCTACACTCAAAAAGATTTTGGAAAAATTTTCGAAAAATTAAATTTGCGAGATAACTGCTCCGGAATACCGCCAATAAAATAGGGAAAAAGTTTCGAACAAAAAATGTATGGCGCACTTTTTGATTGGTCCAGCGGATGCTGAGCTACACTCAAAAAGATTTTGGAAAAATTTTCGAAAAATTAAATTTGCGTGATAACTGCTCCGGAATACCGCCAATAAAATAGGGAAAAAGTTTCGAACAAAAAATGTATGGCGCACTTTTTGATTGGTCCAGCGGATGCTGAGCTACACTCAAAAAGATTTTGGAAAAATTTTCGAAAAATTAAATTTGCGAGATAACTGCTCCGGAATACCGCCAATAAAATAGGGAAAAAGTTTCGAACAAAAAATGTATGGCGCACTTTTGATTGGTCCAGCGGATGCTGAGCTACAGTAAAAAACAAATTTGGAAAAATTAAATTTGCGAGATAACTGCTCCTGAATACCACCAATAAAATAGGAAAAAAGTTTCGAACCAAAAATGTATGGCGCACTTTTTGATTGGTCCAGCGGATGTTGAGCTACACTCAAAAAGATTTTTGAAAAATTTTTGAAAAATTAAATTTGCGAGATAACTGCTCCGGAATACCGCCAATAAAATAGGGAAAAAGTTTCGAACAAAAAATGTATGGCGCACTTTTTGATTGGTCCAGCGGATGCTGAGCTACACTCAAAAAGATTTTGGAAAAATTTTCGAAAAATTAAATTTGCTAGATAATCGTTCGGGAAAACAGCCATAGTGGTTAGAAGAAAGTTCTGAACAAAAAATGTATGGCGCACTTTTTGATTGGTCCAGCGGATGCTGAGCTACACTCACTAAAACTTGGGAAAAATTTTCGAAAAAAAAATTTGCGAGATAATGACTCGGAATAATGCCACAAAATTGAGCAAAAGTCTCGAACAAAAAATGTATGGCGCACTTTTTGATTGGTCCAGCGGATGCTGAGCTACACTCAAAAAGATTTTTGAAAAATTTTCGAAAAATTAAATTTGCGAGATAATCGTTCGGGAATACAGCCATAGTGGTTAGAAAAAGTTCTGAACAAAAAATGTATGGCGCACTTTTTGATTGGTCCAGCGGATGCTGAGCTACACTCAAAAAGATTTTGGAAAAATTTTCGAAAAAAAAATTTGCTAGATAATCGTTCGGAATACAGCCACAGTTGTTAGAAGAAAGTTCTGAACCAAAAATGTATGGCGCACTTTTTGATTGGTCCAGCGGATGCTGAGCTACACTCAAAAAGATTTTGGAAAAATTTTCGAAAAATTAAATTTGCTAGATAATCGTTCGGGAATACATCCATAGTGGTTAGAAGAAAGTTCTGAACAAAAAATGTATGGCGCACTTTTTGATTGGTCCAGCGGATGCTGAGCTACACTCAAAAAATTTTTTAAAAAATTTCGAAAAATTAAATTTGCGAGATAATTGATCGGGAATACCGCCAAAGTCTTAACCGGGAGTCTCGAACAAAAAATGTATGGCGCACTTTTTGATTGGTCCAGCGGATGCTGAGCTACACTCAAAAGGATTTTGGAAAAATTTTCGAAAAATTAAATTTGCGAGATAACTGCTCCGGAATACCGCCAATAAAATAGGGAAAAAGTTTCGAACAAAAAATGTATGGCGCACTTTTTGATTGGTCCAGCGGATGCTGAGCTACACTCAAAAGGATTTTGGGAAAATTTTCGAAAAATTAAATTTGCGAGATAACTGCTCCGGAATACCGCCAATAAAATAGGGAAAAAGTTTCGAACCAAAAATGTATGGCGCACTTTTTGATTGGTCCAGCGGATGCTGAGCTACACTCAAAAGATTTTGGGAAAATTTTCGAAAAATTAAATTTGCGAGATAACTGCTCCGGAATACCGCCAATAAAATAGGGAAAAAGTTTCGAACAAAAAATGTATGGCGCACTTTTTGATTGGTCCAGCGGATGCTGAGCTACACTCAAAAAGATTTTGGAAAAATTTTCGAAAAATTAAATTTGCGAGATAACTGCTCCGGAATACCGCCAATAAAATAGGGAAAAAGTTTCGAACAAAAAATGTATGGCGCACTTTTTGATTGGTCCAGCGGATGCTGAGCTACACTCAAAAAGATTTTGGAAAAATTTTCGAAAAATTAAATTTGCTAGATAATCGTTCGGGAATACAGCCATAGTGGTTAGAAGAAAGTTCTGAACAAAAAATGTATGGCGCACTTTTTGATTGGTCCAGCGGATGCTGAGCTACACTCAGATAAATTTTTTAAAAAATTTCGAAAAATTAAATTTGCGAGATAATTGATCGGGAATACCGCCAAAGTCTTAACACGGGAGTCTCGAACAAAAAATGTATGGCGCACTTTTTGATTGGTCCAGCGGATGCTGAGCTACACTCAGATAAATTTTTTAAAAAATTTAAAAAAATTAAATTTGCGAGATAATTGATCGGGAATACCGCCAAAGTCTTAACCCGGGAGTCTCGAACAAAAAATGTATGGCGCACTTTTTGATTGGTCCAGCGGATGCTGAGCTACACTCAAAAAGATTTTGGAAAAATTTTCGAAAAATTAAATTTGCTAGATAATCGTTCTCGAATACAGCCATAGTGGTTAGAAGAAAGTTCTGAACAAAAAATGTATGTCGCACTTTTTGATTGGTCCAGCGGATGCTGAGCTACACTCAAAAAGATTTTGGAAAAATTTTCGAAAAAATTAAATTTGCGAGATAACTGCTCTGGAATACCGCCAATAAAATAGGGAAAAAGTTTCGAACCAAAAATGTATGGCGCACTTTTTGATTGGTCCAGCGGATGCTGAGCTACACTCAAAAAGATTTTGGAAAAATTTTCGAAAAATTAAATTTGCGAGATAACTGCTCTGGAATACCGCCAATAAAATAGGGAAAAAGTTTCGAACAAAAAATGTATGGCGCACTTTTTGATTGGTCCAGCGGATGCTGAGCTACACTCAAAAAGATTTTGGAAAAATTTTCGAAAAATTAAATTTGCTAGATAATCGTTCGGGAATACATCCATAGTGGTTAGAAGAAAGTTCTGAACAAAAAATGTATGGCGCACTTTTTGATTGGTCCAGCGGATGCTGAGCTACACTCAGAAAATTTTTTAAAAAATTTCGAAAAATTAAATTTGCGAGATAATTGATCGGGAATACCTTTAAAGTCTTAACCCGGGAGTCTCGAACAAAAAATGTATGGCGCACTTTTTGATTGGTCCAGCGGATGCTGAGCTACACTTACTAAAACTAGGGAAAAAATTTCGAAAAAAAAATTTGCCAGATAATGACTCGGGAATAATGCCACAAAAATTAGCAAAAAGTCTCGAACAAAAAATGTATGGCGCACTTTTTGATTGGTCCAGCGGATGCTGAGCTACACTCACTAAAACTTGGGAAAAATTTTGAAAAAAAAATTTGCGAGATAATGACTCGGGAATAATGCCACTAAATTGAGCAAAAAGTCTCGAACAAAAAATGTATGGCGCACTTTTTGATTGGTCCAGCGGATGCTGAGCTACACTCAAAAAGATTTTGGAAAAATTTTCTAAAAATTAAATTTGCGAGATAACTGCTCTGGAATACCGCCAATAAAATAGGGAAAAAGTTTCGAACCAAAAATGTATGGCGCACTTTTTGATTGGTCCAGCGGATGCTGAGCTACACTCAAAAAGATTTTGGAAAAATTTTCGAAAAATTAAATTTGCGAGATAACTGCTCTGGAATACCGCCAATAAAATAGGGAAAAAGTTTCGAACAAAAAATGTATGGCGCACTTTTTGATTGGTCCAGCGGATGCTGAGCTACACTCAAAAAGATTTTGGAAAAATTTTCGAAAAATTAAATTTGCGAGATAACTGCTCCGGAATACCGCCAATAAAATAGGGAAAAAGTTTCGAACAAAAAATGTATGGCGCACTTTTTGATTGGTCCAGCGGATGCTGAGCTACACTTACTAAAACTAGGGAAAAAATTTCGAAAAAAAAAATTTGCCAGATAATGACTCGGGAATAATGCCAAAAAATTGAGCAAAAAGTCTCGAACAAAAAATGTATGGCGCACTTTTTGATTGGTCCAGCGGATGCTGAGCTACACTCAAAAAGATTTTGGAAAAATTTTCGAAAAATTAAATTTGCTAGATAATCGTTCGCGAATACAGCCATAGTGGTTAAAAGAAAGTTCTGAACAAAAAATGTATGGCGCACTTTTTGATTGGTCCAGCGGATGCTGAGCTACACTCAAAAAGATTTTGGAAAAATTTTCGAAAAATTAAATTTGCGAGATAATGACTCGGGAATAATGCCATTAAATTGAGCAAAAAGTCTCGAACAAAAAATGTATGGCGCACTTTTTGATTGGTCCAGCGGATGCTGAGCTACACTCAAAAAGATTTTGGAAAAATTTTCGAAAAATTAAATTTGCTAGATAATCGTTCGGGAATACATCCATAGTGGTTAGAAGAAAGTTCTGAACAAAAAATGTATGGCGCACTTTCTGATTGGTCCAGCGGATGCTGAGCTACACTCAAAAAGATTTTGGAAAAATTTTCGAAAAATTAAATTTGCGAGATAACTGCTCTGGAAAACCGCCAATAAAATAGGGAAAAAGTTTCGAACAAAAAATGTATGGCGCACTTTTTGATTTGTCCAGCGGATGCTGAACTACACTCAAAAAGATTTTGGAAAAATTTTCGAAAAATTAAATTTGCGAGATAACTGCTCCGGAATACCGCCAATAAAATAGGGAAAAAGTTTCGAACAAAAAATGTATGGCGCACTTTTTGATTGGTCCAGCGGATGCTGAGCTACACTCAAAAAGATTTTGGAAAAATTTTCGAAAAATTAAATTTGCGAGATAACTGCTCTGGAATACCGCCAATAAAATAGGGAAAAAGTTTCGAACCAAAAATGTATGGCGCACTTTTTGATTGGTCCAGCGGATGCTGAGCTACACTCAAAAAGATTTTGGAAAAATTTTCGAAAAATTAAATTTGCGAGATAACTGCTTCGGAATACTACCAAAAAAATAGTCAAAAAGTTCTGAACAAAAAATGTATGGCGCAATTTTTGATTGGTCCAGCGGATGCTGAACTACACTCAAAAATATTTTGGAAAAATTTTCGAAAAATTAAATTTGCGAGATAACTGCTCTGGAATACCGCCAATAAAATAGGGAAAAAGTTTCGAACAAAAAATGTATGGCGCACTTTTTGATTGGTCCAGCGGATGCTGAGCTACACTCAAAAAGATTTTGGAAAAATTTTCGAAAAAAAAAATTTGCCAGATAATGACTCGGGAATAATGCCAAAAAATTGAGAAAAGTCTCGAACAAAAAATGTATGGCGCACTTTTTGATTGGTCCAGCGGATGCTGAGCTACACTCAAAAAGATTTTGGAAAAATTTTCGAAAAATTAAATTTGCGAGATAATCGTTCGGGAATACCGCCATAGTGGTTAGAAGAAAGTTCTGAACAAAAAATGTATGGCGCACTTTTTGATTGGTCCAGCGGATGCTGAGCTACACTCAAAAAGATTTTGGAAAAATTTTCGAAAAATTAAATTTGCGAGATAACTGCTTCGGAATACTACCAAAAAAATAGTCAAAAAGTTCTGAACAAAAAATGTATGGCGCACTTTTTGATTGGTCCAGCGGATGCTGAGCTACACTCAAAAAGATTTTGGAAAAATTTTCGAAAAAAAAAATTTGCGAGATAATGACTTGGGAATAATGCCACTAAATTGAGCAAAAAGTCTCGAACAAAAAATGTATGGCGCACTTTTTGATTGGTCCAGCGGATGCTGAGCTACACTCAAAAAGATTTTGGAAAAATTTTCGAAAAATTAAATTTGCGAGATAACTGCTCCGGAATACCGCCAATAAAATAGGGAAAAAGTTTCGAACAAAAAATGTATGGCGCACTTTTTGATTGGTCCAGCGGATGCTGAGCTACACTCAAAAAGATTTTGGAAAAATTTTCGAAAAATTAAATTTGCGAGATAACTGCTTCGGAATACTACCAAAAAAATAGTCACAAAGTTCTGAACAAAAAATGTATGGCGCACTTTTTGATTGGTCCAGCGGATGCTGAGCTACACTCAAAAAGATTTTGGAAAAATTTTCGAAAAATTAAATTTGCGAGATAACTGCTCCGGAATACCGCCAATAAAATAGGGAAAAAGTTTCGAACAAAAAATGTATGGCGCACTTTTTGATTGGTCCAGCGGATGCTGAGCTACACTCACTAAAACTGGGGAAAATTTTCGAAAAAAAAAATTTGCCAGATAATGACTCGGGAATAATGCCAAAAAATTGAGCAAAAAGTCTCGAATAAAAAATGTATGGCGCACTTTTTGATTGGTCCAGCGGATGCTGAGCTACACTCAAAAAGATTTTGGAAAAATTTTCGAAAAATTAAATTTGCGAGATAACTGCTCTGGAATACCGCCAATAAAATAGGGAAAAAGTTTCGAACCAAAAATGTATGGCGCACTTTTTGATTGGTCCAGCGGATGCTGAGCTACACTCAAAAAGATTTTGGAAAAATTTTCGAAAAATTAAATTTGCTAGATAATCGTTCGCGAATACAGCCATAGTTGTTAGAAGAAAGTTCTGAACAAAAAATGTATGGCGCACTTTTTGATTGGTCCAGCGGATGCTGAGCTACACTCTAAAAGATTTTGGAAAAATTTTCGAAAAATTAAATTTGCGAGATAACTGCTCCGGAATACCGCCAATAAAATAGGGAAAAAGTTTCGAACAAAAAATGTATGGCGCACTTTTTGATTGGTCCAGCGGATGCTGAGCTACAGTAAAAAACAAATTTGGAAAAAATTACAAAAAATTAAATTTGCGAGATTATCGGTCCGGATACCACCAGTAAAATAGTCAAAAAGTTCCGAACAAAAAATGTATGGCGCACTTTTTGATTGGTCCAGCGGATGCTGAGCTACACTCAAATAAATTTCGTAAAAAATTTAGAAAAATTAAATTTTCGAGATAATCGATCCTGAATGCCATAAGAGTCATTAGAAAAAAGTTCTGAACAAAAAATGTATGGCGCACTTTTTGATTGGTCCAGCGGATGCTGAGCTACACTCAAAAAGATTTTGGAAAAATTTTCGAAAAATTAAATTTGCGAGATAACTGCTCCGGAATACCGCCAATAAAATAGGGAAAAAGTTTCGAACAAAAAATGTATGGCGCACTTTTTGATTGGTCCAGCGGATGCTGAGCTACACTCACTAAAACTGGGGAAAAGTTTTCGAAAAAAAAAATTTGCCAGATAATGACTCGGGAATAATGCCAAAAAATTGAGAAAAGTCTCGAACAAAAAATGTATGGCGCACTTTTTGATTGGTCCAGCGGATGCTGAGCTACACTCAAAAAGATTATGGAAAAATTTTCGAAAAATTAAATTTGCGAGATAACTGCTCCGGAATACCGCCAATAAAATAGGGAAAATGTTTCGAACAAAAAATGTATGGCGCACTTTTTGATTGGTCCAGCGGATGCTGAGCTACACTCACTAAAACTTGGGAAAAATTTTCGAAAAAAAAATTTGCGAGATAATGACTCGGAAATAATGCCACAAAATTGAGCAAAAGTCTCGAACATAAAATGTATGGCGCACTTTTTGATTGGTCCAGCGGATGCTGAGCTACACTTACTAAAACTAGGGAAAAAATTTCGAAAAAAAAAATTTGCCAGATAATGACTCGGGAATAATGCCACAAAAATTCAGCAAAAAGTCTCGAACAAAAAATGTATGGCGCAGTTTTTAATTGGTCCAGCGGATGCTGAGCTACACTCACTAAAACTGGGGAAAAATTTTGAAAAAAAAAATTTGCCAGATAATGACTCGGGAATAATGCCACTAAATTGAGCAAAAAGTCTCGAACAAAAAATGTATGGCGCACTTTTTGATTGGTCCAGCGGATGCTGAGCTACACTCAAAAAGATTTTGGAAAAATTTTCGAAAAATTAAATTTGCGAGATAACTGCTCTGGAATACCGCCAATAAAATAGGGAAAAAGTTTCGAACAAAAAATGTATGGCGCACTTTTTGATTGGTCCAGCGGATGCTGAGCTACACTCAAAAAGATTTTGGAAAAATTTTCGAAAAATTAAATTTGCGAGATAACTGCTCTGGAATACCGCCAATAAAATAGGGAAAAAGTTTCGAACAAAAAATGTATGGCGCACTTTTTGATTGGTCCAGCGGATGCTGAGCTACACTCAAAAAGATTTTGGAAAAATTTTCGAAAAATTAAATTTGCTAGATAATCGTTCGGGAATACATCCATAGTGGTTAGAAGAAAGTTTCGAACAAAAAATGTATGGCGCACTTTTTGATTGGTCCAGCGGATGCTGAGCTACACTCAAAAAGATTTTGGAAAAATTTTCGAAAAATTAAATTTGCTAGATAATCGTTCGGGAATACAGCCATAGTGGTTAGAAGAAAGTTCTGAACAAAAAATGTATGGCGCACTTTTTGATTGGTCCAGCAAATGCTGCGCTACACTCAAAAGGATTTTGGGATAATTTTAACTGCTTCGGAATACAACCAAAAAAATAGTCAAAAAATTCTGAACAAAAAATGTATGGCGCACTTTTTGATTGGTCCAGCGGATGCTGAGCTACAGTAAAAAACAAATTTGGAAAAATTAAATTTGCGAGATATCTGCTCCTGAATACCACCAATAAAATAGGGAAAAAGTTTCGAACAAAAAATGTATGGCGCACTTTTTGATTGGTCCAGCGGATGCTGAGCTACAGTAAAAAACAAATTTGGAAAAATTAAGTTTGCGAGATATCTGCTCCTGAATACCACCAATAAAATAGGGAAAAAGTCTCGAACAAAAAATGTATGGCGCACTTTTTGATTGGTCCAGCGGATGCTGAGCTACACTCAAATCAATTTCGGAAAAATTTTGAAAAATTAAATTTTCGAGATAACTGCTCCGGAATATCTCTAAAGTAGTTAGAAGAAAGTTCTGAACAAAAAATGTATGGCGCACTTTTTGATTGGTCCAGCGGATGCTGAGCTACACTAAAAAACAAATTTGGAAAAAATTTCAAAAAATTAAATTTGCGAGATAATCGCTCGGGAATACCGCCAATAAAATAGGGAAAAAGTTTCGAACAAAAAATGTATGGCGCACTTTTTGATTGGTCCAGCGGATGCTGAGCTACACTCAAAAAGATTTTGGAAAAATTTTCGAAAAATTAAATTTGCGAGATAACTGCTCGGAATACCGCCAATAAAATAGGGAAAAAGTTTCGAACAAAAAATGTATGGCGCACTTTTTGATTGGTCCAGCGGATGCTGAGCTACACTCAATAAATTTTTTAAAAAATTTCGAAAAATTAAATTTGCGAGATAATTGATCGGGAATACCGCCAAAGTCTTAACCCGGGAGTCTCGAACAAAAAATGTATGGCGCACTTTTTGATTGGTCCAGCGGATGCTGAGCTACAGTAAAAAACAAATTTGGAAAAATTAAGTTTGCGAGATATCTGCTCCTGAATACCACCAATAAAATAGGGAAAAAGTCACGAACAAAAAATGTATGGCGCACTTTTTGATTGGTCCAGCGGATGCTGAGCTACACTCAAAAAGATTTTGAAAAAATTTTCGAAAAATTAAATTTGCTAGATAACTGCTCCGGAATACCGCCAATAAAATAGGGAAAAAGTTTCGAACAAAAAATGTATGGCGCACTTTTTGATTGGTCCAGCGGATGCTAAGCTACACTCAAAAAGATTTTGAAAAAAATTTCGAAAAATTAAATTTGCGAGATAACTGCTCCGGAATACCGCCAATAAAATAGGGAAAAAGTTTCGAACAAAAAATGTATGGCGCACTTTTTGATTGGTCCAGCGGATGCTGAGCTACACTCAATAAATTTTTTAAAAAATTTCGAAAAATTAAATTTGCGAGATAATTGCTCGGGAATACCGCCAAAGTCTTAACCGGGAGTCTCGAACAAAAAATGTATGGCGCACTTTTTGATTGGTCCAGCGGATGCTGAGCTACACTCAAAAAGATTTTGGAAAAATTTTCGAAAAATTAAATTTGCGAGATAACTGCTCCGGAATACCGCCAATAAAATAGGGAAAAAGTTTCGAACAAAAAATGTATGGCGCACTTTTTGATTGGTCCAGCGGATGCTGAGCTACACTCAAAAAGATTTTGGAAAAATTTTCGAAAAATTAAATTTGCGAGATAACTGCTTCGGAATACTACCAAAAAATAGTGAAAAAGTTCTGAACAAAAAATGTATGGCGCACTTTTTGATTGGTCCAGCGGATGCTGAGCTACACTCAAAAAACTTGGGAAAAATTTTCGAAAAAAAAAATTTGCGAGATAATGACTCGGAATAATGCCACAAAATTGAGCAAAAGTCTCGAACAAAAAATGTATGGCGCACTTTTTGATTGGTCCAGCGGATGCTGAGCTACACTCAAAAAGATTTTGGAAAAATTTTCGAAAAATTAAATTTGCGAGATAACTGCTCTGGAATACCGCCAATAAAATAGGGAAAAAGTTTCGAACAAAAAATGTATGGCGCACTTTTTGATTGGTCCAGCGGATGCTGAGCTACACTCAAAAAGATTTTGGAAAAATTTTCGAAAAATTAAATTTGCGAGATAATCGCTCGGGAATACAGCCATAGTGGTTAGAAAAAGTTCTGAACAAAAAATGTATGGCGCACTTTTTGATTGGTCCAGCGGATGCTGAGCTACACTCAAAAGATTTTGGAAAATTTTCGAAAAATTAAATTTGCGAGATAACTGCTCCGGAATACCGCCAATAAAATAGGGAAAAAGTTTCGAACAAAAAATGTATGGCGCACTTTTTGATTGGTCCAGCGGATGCTGAGCTACACTCAAAAAGATTTTGGAAAAATTTTCGAAAAATTAAATTTGCGAGATAACTGCTCGGAATACAACCAAAAAAATAGGGAAAAAGTTCTCGAACAAAAAATGTATGGCGCACTTTTTGATTGGTCAAGCGGATGCTGAGCTACACTCAAAAAGATTTTGGAAAAATTTTCGAAAAATTAAATTTGCGAGATAACTGCTCCGGAATACCGCCAATAAAATAGGGAAAAAGTTTCGAACAAAAAATGTATGGCGCACTTTTTGATTGGTCCAGCGGATGCTGAGCTACACTCAGATAAATTTTTTAAAAAATTTCGAAAAATTAAATTTGGGAGATAATTGATCGGGAATACCGCCAAAGTCTTAACCCGGGAGTCTCGAACAAAAAATGTATGGCGCACTTTTTGATTGGTCCAGCGGATGCTGAGCTACAGTAAAAAACAAATTTGGAAAAATTAAATTTGCGAGATATCTGCTCCTGAATACCACCAATAAAATAGGGAAAAAGTCTCGAACAAAAAATGTATGGCGCACTTTTTGATTGGTCCAGCGGATGCTGAGCTACACTCAATCAATTTCGGAAAAAATTTTGAAAAATTAAATTTTTGAGATAATTGCTCCGGAATATCTCTAAAGTAGTTAGAAGAAAGTTCTGAACGAAAAATGTATGGCGCACTTTTGATTGGTCCAGCGGATGCTGAGCTACAGTAAAAAACAAATTTGGAAAAAATTACAAAAAATTAAATTTGCGAGATAATCGGTCGGGAATACCGCCAATAAAATAGGGAAAAAGTTTCGAACAAAAAATGTATGGCGCACTTTTTGATTGGTCCAGCGGATGCTGAGCTACACTCAAAAAGATTTTGGAAAAATTTTCGAAAAATTAAATTTGCGAGATAACTGCTCCGGAATACCGCCAATAAAATAGGGAAAAAGTTTCGAACAAAAAATGTATGGCGCACTTTTTGATTGGTCCAGCGGATGCTGAGCTACACTAAAAAACAAATTTGGAAAAATTAAATTTGCGAGATAACTGCTCCTGAATACCACCAATAAAATAGGGAAAAAGTTTCGAACCAAAAATGTATGGCGCACTTTTTGATTGGTCCAGCGGATGCTGAGCTACAGTAAAAAACAAATTTGGAAAAATTAAATTTGCGAGATAACTGCTCCGGAATACCGCCAATAAAATAGGGAAAAAGTTTCGAACAAAAAATGTATGGCGCACTTTTTGATTGGTCCAGCGGATGCTGAGCTACAGTAAAAAACAAATTTGGAAAAATTAAATTTGCGAGATAACTGCTCCTGAATACCACCAATAAAATAGGGAAAAAGTTTCGAACCAAAAATGTATGGCGCACTTTTTGATTGGTCCAGCGGATGCTGAGCTACACTCAAAAAGATTTTGGAAAAATTTTCGAAAAATTAAATTTGCGAGATAATCGTTCGGGAATACCGCCATAGTGGTTAGAAAAAGTTCTGAACAAAAAATGTATGGCGCACTTTTTGATTGGTCCAGCGGATGCTGAGCTACACTCAAAAAGATTTTGGAAAAATTTTCGAAAAATTAAATTTGCGAGATAACTGCTGCGGAATACCGCCAATAAAATAGGGAAAAAGTTTCGAACAAAAAATGTATGGCGCACTTTTTGATTGGTCCAGCGGATGCTGAGCTACAGTAAAAAACAAATTTGGAAAAATTAAATTTGCGAGATAACTGCTCCTGAATACCACCAATAAAATAGGGAAAAAGTTTCGAACAAAAAATGTATGGCGCACTTTTTGATTGGTCCAGCGGATGCTGAGCTACACTCAAAAAGATTTTGGAAAAATTTTCGAAAAATTAAATTTGCGAGATAACTGCTCCGGAATACCGCCAATAAAATAGGGAAAAAGTTTCGAACAAAAAATGTATGGCGCACTTTTTGATTGGTCCAGCGGATGCTGAGCTACACTCAAAAAGATTTTGGAAAAATTTTCGAAAAATTAAATTTGCGAGATAACTGCTCCGGAATACCGCCAATAAAATAGGGAAAAAGTTTCGAACAAAAAATGTATGGCGCACTTTTTGATTGGTCCAGCGGATGCTGAGCTACACTCAAAAAGATTTTGGAAAAATTTTCGAAAAATTAAATTTGCGAGATAACTGCTCCGGAATACCGCCAATAAAATAGGGAAAAAGTTTCGAACAAAAAATGTATGGCGCACTTTTTGATTGGTCCAGCGGATGCTGAGCTACACTCAAAAAGATTTTGGAAAAATTTTCGAAAAATTAAATTTGCGAGATAACTGCTCCGGAATACCGCCAATAAAATAGGGAAAAAGTTTCGAACAAAAAATGTATGGCGCACTTTTTGATTGGTCCAGCGGATGCTGAGCTACACTCAAAAAGATTTTGGAAAAATTTTCGAAAAATTAAATTTGCGAGATAACTGCTCGGAATACCGCCAAAAAATAGGGAAAAAGTTTCGAACAAAAAATGTATGGCGCACTTTTTGATTGGTCCAGCGGATGCTGAGCTACACTCAAAAAGATTTTGGAAAAATTTTCGAAAAATTAAATTTGCGAGATAACTGCTCTGGAATACCGCCAATAAAATAGGGAAAAAGTTTCGAACAAAAAATGTATGGCGCACTTTTTGATTGGTCCAGCGGATGCTGAGCTACACTCAAAAAGATTTTGGAAAAATTTTCGAAAAATTAAATTTGCGAGATAACTGCTCCGGAATACCTCCAATAAAATAGGGAAAAAGTTTCGAACAAAAAATGTATGGCGCACTTTTTGATTGGTCCAGCGGATGCTGAGCTACACTCAATAAATTTTTTAAAAAATTTCGAAAAATTAAATTTGGGAGATAATTGATCGGGAATACCGCCAAAGTCTTAACCCGGGAGTCTCGAACAAAAAATGTATGGCGCACTTTTTGATTGGTCCAGCGGATGCTGAGCTACAGTAAAAAACAAATTTGGAAAAATTAAATTTGCGAGATATCTGCTCCTGAATACCACCAATAAAATAGGGAAAAAGTCTCGAACAAAAAATGTATGGCGCACTTTTTGATTGGTCCAGCGGATGCTGAGCTACACTCAAAAAATTTCGGAAAAATTTTGAAAAATTAAATTTTGAGATAATTGCTCCGGAATATCTCTAAAGTAGTTAGAAGAAAGTTCTGAACAAAAAATGTATGGCGCACTTTTTGATTGGTCCAGCGGATGCTGAGCTACACTCAAAAACAAATTTGGAAAAAATTACAAAAAATTAAATTTGCGAGATAATCGGTCGGGAATACCGCCAATAAAATAGGGAAAAAGTTTCGAACAAAAAATGTATGGCGCACTTTTTGATTGGTCCAGCGGATGCTGAGCTACACTCAAAAAGATTTTGGAAAAATTTTCGAAAAATTAAATTTGCGAGATAACTGCTCCGGAATACCGCCAATAAAATAGGGAAAAAGTTTCGAACAAAAAATGTATGGCGCACTTTTTGATTGGTCCAGCGGATGCTGAGCTACACTAAAAAACAAATTTGGAAAAATTAAATTTGCGAGATAACTGCTCCTGAATACCACCAATAAAATAGGGAAAAAGTTTCGAACCAAAAATGTATGGCGCACTTTTTGATTGGTCCAGCGGATGCTGAGCTACAGTAAAAAACAAATTTGGAAAAATTAAATTTGCGAGATAACTGCTCCGGAATACCGCCAATAAAATAGGGAAAAAGTTTCGAACAAAAAATGTATGGCGCACTTTTTGATTGGTCCAGCGGATGCTGAGCTACAGCAAAAAACAAATTTGGAAAAATTAAATTTGCGAGATAACTGCTCCTGAATACCACCAATAAAATAGGGAAAAAGTTTCGAACAAAAAATGTATGGCGCACTTTTTGATTGGTCCAGCGGATGCTGAGCTACACTCAAAAAGATTTTGGAAAAATTTTCGAAAAATTAAATTTGCGAGATAACTGCTCCGGAATACCGCCAATAAAATAGGGAAAAAGTTTCGAACAAAAAATGTATGGCGCACTTTTTGATTGGTCCAGCGGATGCTGAGCTACACTCAGATAAATTTTTTAAAAAATTTCGAAAAATTAAATTTGGGAGATAATTGATCGGGAATACCGCCAAAGTCTTAACCCGGGAGTCTCGAACAAAAAATGTATGGCGCACTTTTTGATTGGTCCAGCGGATGCTGAGCTACAGTAAAAAACAAATTTGGAAAAATTAAGTTTGCGAGATATCTGCTCCTGAATACCACCAATAAAATAGGGAAAAAGTCTCGAACAAAAAATGTATGGCGAACTTTTTGATTGGTCCAGCGGATGCTGAGCTACACTCGAATCAATTTCGGAAAAAATTTTGAAAAATTAAATTTTTGAGATAATTGCTCCGGAATATCTCTAAAGTAGTTAGAAGAAAGTTCTGAATGAAAAATGTATGGGGCACATTTGATTGGTCCAGCGGATGCTGAGCTACAGTAAAAAACAAATTTGGAAAAAATTACAAAAAATTAAATTTGCGAGATTATCGGTCGGGAATACCGCCAATAAAATAGGGAAAAAGTTTCGATCAAAAAATGTATGGCGCACTTTTTGATTGGTCCAGCGGATGCTGAGCTACACTCAAAAAGATTTTGGAAAAATTTTCGAAAAATTAAATTTGCGAGATAACTGCTCCGGAATACCGCCAATAAAATAGGGAAAAAGTTTCGAACAAAAAATGTATGGCGCACTTTTTGATTGGTCCAGCGGATGCTGAGCTACAGTAAAAAACAAATTTGGAAAAATTAAATTTGCGAGATAACTGCTCCTGAATACCACCAATAAAATAGGGAAAAAGTTTCGAACCAAAAATGTATGGCGCACTTTTTGATTGGTCCAGCGGATGCTGAGCTACAGTAAAAAACAAATTTGGAAAAATTAAATTTGCGAGATAACTGCTCCGGAATACCGCCAATAAAATAGGGAAAAAGTTTCGAACAAAAAATGTATGGCGCACTTTTTGATTGGTCCAGCGGATGCTGAGCTACAGCAAAAAACAAATTTGGAAAAATTAAATTTGCGAGATAACTGCTCCTGAATACCACCAATAAAATAGGGAAAAAGTTTCGAACCAAAAATGTATGGCGCACTTTTTGATTGGTCCAGCGGATGCTGAGCTACACTCAAAAAGATTTTGGAAAAATTTTCGAAAAATTAAATTTGCGAGATAACTGCTCCGGAATACCGCCAATAAAATAGGGAAAAAGTTTCGAACAAAAAATGTATGGCGCACTTTTTGATTGGTCCAGCGGATGCTGAGCTACACTCAAAAAGATTTTGGAAAAATTTTCGAAAAATTAAATTTGCTAGATAATCGTTCGGGAATACAGCCATAGTGGTTAGAAGAAAGTTCTGAACAAAAAATGTATGGCGCACTTTTTGATTGGTCCAGCGGATGCTGAGCTACACTCAGATAAATTTTTTAAAAAATTTCGAAAAATTAAATTTGGGAGATAATTGATCGGGAATACCGCCAAAGTCTTAACCCGGGAGTCTCGAACAAAAAATGTAGGGCGCACTTTTTGATTGGTCCAGCGGATGCTGATCTACACTCAAAAAGATTTTGGAAAAATTTTCGAAAAATTAAATTTGCGAGATAACTGCTGCGGAATACCGCCAATAAAATAGGGAAAAAGTTTCGAACAAAAAATGTATGGCGCACTTTTTGATTGGTCCAGCGGATGCTGAGCTACAGTAAAAAACAAATTTGGAAAAATTAAATTTGCGAGATAACTGCTCCTGAATACCACCAATAAAATAGGAAAAAAGTTTCGAACCAAAAATGTATGGCGCACTTTTTGATTGGTCCAGCGGATGTTGAGCTACACTCAAAAAGATTTTGGAAAAATTTTTGAAAAATTAAATTTGCGAGATAACTGCTCCGGAATACCGCCAATAAAATAGGGAAAAAGTTTCGAACAAAAAATGTATGGCGCACTTTTTGATTGGTCCAGCGGATGCTGAGCTACACTCAAAAAGATTTTGGAAA
Source organism: Leptopilina boulardi (assembly GCF_019393585.1). NCBI lineage: Eukaryota > Metazoa > Arthropoda > Insecta > Hymenoptera > Figitidae > Leptopilina > Leptopilina boulardi. Next base: position 861,328 of record NW_026137921.1, read on the forward strand.
AATTTTCGAAAAATTAAATTTGCGAGATAATCGTTCGGAATACAGCCATAATGGTTAGAAGAAAGTTCTGAACAAAAAATGTATGGCGCACTTTTTGATTGGTCCAGCGGATGCTGAGCTACACTCACTAAAACTTGGGAAAAATTTTCGAAAAAAAAATTTGCGAGATAATGACTCGGAATACCGCCACAAAATTGAGCAAAATGTCTCGAACATAAAATGTATGGCGCACTTTTTGATTGGTCCAGCGGATGCTGAGCTACACTCAAAAAGATTTTTGAAAAATTTTCAAAAAATTAAATTTGCTAGATAATCGTTCGGGAATACAGCCATAGTGGTTAGAAGAAAGTTCTGAACAAAAAATGTATGGCGCACTTTTTGATTGGTCCAGCGGATGCTGAGCTACACTCAAAAAGATTTTGGAAAAATTAAATTTGCGAGATAACTGCTCCGGAATACCGCCAATAAAATAGGGAAAAAGTTTCGAACCAAAAATGTATGGCGCACTTTTAGATTGGTCCAGCGGATGCTGAGCTACACTCAAAAAGATTTTGGAAAAATTTTCGAAAAATTAAATTTTCGAGATAACTGCTCTGAAATACCGCCAATAAAATAGGGAAAAAGTTTCGAACCAAAAATGTATGGCGCACTTTTAGATTGGTCCAGCGGATGCTGAGCTACACTCAAAAAGATTTTGGAAAAATTTTCGAAAAAAAAAATTTGCTAGATAATCGTTCGGCAATACAGCCACAGTTGTTAGAAGAAAGTTCTGAACCAAAAATGTATGGTGCACTTTTTGATTGGTCCAGCGGATGCTGAGTTACACTCAAAAAGCTTTTTGGAAAAATTTTCGAAAAATTAAATTTGCTAGATAATCGTTCGGGAATACATCCATAGTGGTTAGAAGAAAGTTCTGAACAAAAAATGTATGGCGCACTTTTTGATTGGTCCAGTGGATGCTGAGCTACACTCAGATAAATTTTTTAAAAAATTTCGAAAAATTAAATTTGGGAGATAATTGATCGGGAATACCGCCAAAGTCTTAACCCGGGAGTCTCGAACAAAAAATGTATGGCGCACTTTTTGATTGGTCCAGCGGATGCTGAGCTACACTCAAAAGGATTTTGGGAAAATTTTCGAAAAATTAAATTTCCGAGATAACTGCTCCGGAATACCGCCAATAAAATAGGCAAAATGTCTCGAACATAAAATGTATGGCGCACTTTTTGATTGGTCCAGCGGATGCTGAGCTACACTCAAAAAGATTTTGGAAAAATTTTCGAAAACTTAAATTTGCTAGATAATCGTTCGGGAATACAGCCATAGTGGTTAGAAGAAAGTTCTGAACAAAAAATGTATGGCGCACTTTTTGATTGGTCCAGCGGATGCTGAGCTACACTCAGATAAATTTTTTAAAAAATTTCGAAAAATTAAATTTGGGAGATAATTGATCGGGAATACCGCCAAAGTCTTAACCCGGGAGTCTCGAACAAGAAATGTATGGCGCACTTTTTGATTGGTCCAGCGGATGCTGAGCTACACTCAAAAGGATTTTGGGAAAATTTTCGAAAAATTAAATTTGCGAGATAACTGCTCCGGAATACCGCCAATAAAATAGGGAAAAAGTTTCGAACCAAAAATGTATGGCGTACTTTTTGATTGGTCCAGCGGATGCTGAGCTACACTCAAAAGGATTTTGGGAAAATTTTTGAAAAATTAAATTTGCGAGATAACTGCTCCGGAATACCGCCAATAAAATAGGGAAAAAGTTTCGAACCAAAAATGTATGGCGTACTTTTTGATTGGTCCAGCGGATGCTGAGCTACACTCAAAAGGATTTTGGGAAAATTTTCGAAAAATTAAATTTGCGAGATAACTGCTCCGGAATACCGCCAATAAAATAGGGAAAAAGTTTCGAACAAAAAATGTATGGCGCACTTTTTGATTGGTCCAGCGGATGCTGAGCTACACTCAAAAAGATTTTGGAAAAATTTTCGAAAAATTAAATTTGCGAGAAAACTGCTCCGGAATACCGCCAATAAAATAGGGAAAAAGTTTCGAACAAAAAATGTATGGCGCACTTTTTGATTGGTCCAGCGGATGCTGAGCTACACTCAAAAAGATTTTGGAAAAATTTTCGAAAAATTAAATTTGCTAGATAATTGTTCGGGAATACAGCCATAGTGGTTAGAAGAAAGTTCTGAACAAAAAATGTATGGCGCACTTTTTGATTGGTCCAGTGGATGCTGAGCTACACTCAGATAAATTTTTTAAAAAATTTCGAAAAATTAAATTTGCCAGATAATTGATCGGGAATACCGCCAAAGTCTTAACACGGGAGTCTCGAACAAAAAATGTATAGCGCACTTATTGATTGGTCCAGCGGATGCTGAGCTACACTCAGATAATTTTTTAAAAAATTTAAAAAAATTAAATTTGCCAGATAATTGATCGGGAATACCGCCAAAGTCTTAACCCGGGAGTCCCGAACAAAAAATGTATGGCGCACTTTTTGATTGGTCCAGCGGATGCTGAGCTACACTCAAAAAGATTTTAGAAAAATTTTCGAAAAATTAAATTTCCTAGATAATCGTTCTCGAATACAGCCATAGTGGTTAGAAGAAAGTTCTGAACAAAAAATGTATGTCGCACTTTTTGATTGGTCCAGCGGATGCTGAGCTACACTCAAAAAGATTTTGGAAAAATTTTCGAAAAAATTAAATTTGCGAGATAACTGCTCTGGAATACCGCCAATAAAATAGGGAAAAAGTTTCGATCAAAAAATGTATGGCGCACTTTTTGATTGGCCCAGCGGATGCTGAGCTACACTCAAAAAGATTTTGGAAAAATTTTCGAAAAATTAAATTTGCGAGATAACTGCTCTGGAATACCGCCAATAAAATAGGGAAAAAGTTTCGAACAAAAAATGTATGGCGCACTTTTTGATTGGTCCAGCGGATGCTGAGCTACACTCAAAAAGATTTTGGAAAAATTTTCGAAAAATTAAATTTGCTAGATAATCGTTCGGGAATACATCCATAGTGGTTAGAAGAAAGTTCTGAACAAAAAATGTATGGCGCACTTTTTGATTGGTCCAGTGGATGCTGAGCTACACTCAGATAAATTTTTTAAAAAATATCGAAAAATTAAATTTGGGAGATAATTGATCGGGAATACCTTTAAAGTCTTAACCCGGGAGTCTCGAACAAAAAATGTATGGCGCACTTTTTGATTGGTCCAGCAGATGCTGAGCTACACTTACTAAAACTAGGGAAAAAATTTCGAAAAAAAAAATTTTTTCTAGATAATGACTCGGGAATAATGCCACAAAAATTCAGCAAAAAGTCTCGAACAAAAAATGTATGGCGCAGTTTTTAATTGGTCCAGCGGATGCTGAGCTGCACTCACTAAAACTGGGGAAAAGTTTTTGAAAAAAAAAATTTGCCAGATAATGACTCGGGAATAATGCCACTAAATTGAGCAAAAAGTCTCGAACAAAAAATGTATGGCGCACTTTTTGATTGGTCCAGCGGATGCTGAGCTACACTCAAAAAGATTTTGGAAAAATTTTCTAAAAATTAAATTTGCGAGATAACTGCTCTGGAATACCGCCAATAAAATAGGGAAAAAGTTTCGAACCAAAAATGTATGGCGCACTTTTTGATTGGTCCAGCGGATGCTGAGCTACACTCAAAAAGATTTTGGAAAAATTTTCGAAAAATTAAATTTGCGAGATAACTGCTCTGGAATACCGCCAATAAAATAGGGAAAAAGTTTCGAACAAAAAATGTATGGCGCACTTTTTGATTGGTCCAGCGGATGCTGAGCTACACTCAAAAAGATTTTGGAAAAATTTTCGAAAAATTAAATTTGCGAGATAACTGCTCCGGAATACCGCCAATAAAATAGGGAAAAAGTTTCGAACAAAAAATGTATGGCGCACTTTTTGATTGGTCCAGCGGATGCTGAGCTACACTCAGATAAATTTTTTAAAAAATTTCGAAAAATTAAATTTGGGAGATAATTGATCGGGAATACCGCCAAAGTCTTAACCCGGGAGTCTCGAACAAAAAATGTATGGCGCACTTTTTGATTGGTCCAGCGGATGCTGAGCTACAGTAAAAAACAAATTTGGAAAAATTAAGTTTGCGAGATATCTGCTCCTGAATACCACCAATAAAATAGGGAAAAAGTCTCGAACAAAAAATGTATGGCGCACTTTTTGATTGGTCCAGCGGATGCTGAGCTACACTCGAATCAATTTCGGAAAAAATTTTGAAAAATTAAATTTTTGAGATAATTGCTCCGGAATATCTCTAAAGTAGTTAGAAGAAAGTTCTGAATGAAAAATGTATGGGGCACATTTGATTGGTCCAGCGGATGCTGAGCTACAGTAAAAAACAAATTTGGAAAAAATTACAAAAAATTAAATTTGCGAGATTATCGGTCGGGAATACCGCCAATAAAATAGGGAAAAAGTTTCGATCAAAAAATGTATGGCGCACTTTTTGATTGGTCCAGCGGATGCTGAGCTACAGTAAAAAACAAATTTGGAAAAATTAAATTTGCGAGATAACTGCTCCTGAATACCACCAATAAAATAGGGAAAAAGTTTCGAACCAAAAATGTATGGCGCACTTTTTGATTGGTCCAGCGGATGCTGAGCTACAGTAAAAAACAAATTTGGAAAAATTAAATTTGCGAGATAACTGCTCCGGAATACCGCCAATAAAATAGGGAAAAAGTTTCGAACAAAAAATGTATGGCGCACTTTTTGATTGGTCCAGCGGATGCTGAGCTACAGTAAAAAACAAATTTGGAAAAATTAAATTTGCGAGATATCTGCTCCTGAATACCACCAATAAAATAGGGAAAAAGTTTCGAACAAAAAATGTATGGCGCACTTTTTGATTGGTCCCGCGAATGCTGAGCTAAACTAGAAAACAAATTCGGAAAAATTTTCGAAAAATTAAATTCGCGAGATAATCTTTTGGGAATACCGCCAAAAAAAATTTTTGGAAAAAAGACGATAAAAATTTTTTTTTGAGGTATTTTTAAAAATCCTTTGGTCAGATTTGAGATATTAATATGATAAATGAGACTACGAAATTTTATCTAAATCCATTAAAACCTGTTAAAGTTATCTTCTAAACAAAAAAGGGATCTTCACACACACACACACACACATACATACATCCGGACAATTAATCAGGATCTCATATAACATGTTTCTATAAAGAAAAAAATTTGTTTCCGCCACTTTGAAAAGTTTTATAAACGAAAGGACTACAAAGCTCCCTCCACGAGGAACCAAAAAATTCAATTTTTCTTAGGCGGACGATTTTATTGCATATTCTTGCACAAAATACACCGAAAAGTGTAGAAAAAAATTTATACCCTGATCCGAGTAGAGGAAGACACTTTTTATGACCAAAAACGCATCCAAAAGCATGAAAAACTTTCCTAAAAATTCAATTTTTCTTAGGCGGACGATTTTATTGCATATTCATGCACAGAATACACCTAAAAGGGGCAGACCACTTTTCGCCGCCAACTCATCCCCGTGTACCTGCTCAGCGGCAAATTTTCGTCCCCGTATGTTCCCCCACTACCGGCCGTACTGTACCCCTCCGTTCAGTTCATTTTGGGTAACAATTGAATTTTATTTGATTTTAAATTGAAAATTTTAATAAAATACATTTTTTTAGTATAAAATGTAGATCTTCTTCAGATCTTCTTCAATTCAATTATTTAACAAATTTTGAACTAAAATAATTCTTCATTAAATTAATTATTTTTAATAATTTTAATGAAATTCATCACAAATTCAATTATTTCAAAATTATTTTTCAAAAAAAATTTTTATAAAATTTAACAATTGTTTATAATTTTTAAAAAATATCGCAATAAAATTGAATTATTTTCAAAAATTCCATTTCAAAATAAACTAAAATTAAATTATTACCCAAAATTTCAATTAAAATTTAATTATTATCCAAAATTTCAATTCAAAATCAAAGAAAATTCAATTATTTTCAAAAATTTTCAATTTAAAATCAAATAAAATTCAATTGTTACCCAAAATGAACTGAACGGAGGGGTACAGTACGGCCGGTAGTGGGGGAACAAACGGGGACGAAAATTTACCGCTGAGCAGGTACACGGGAGACCAAGGAACTATGCAGGGGCCATGCTTTCTCTGCATCCTCCTTCCTGTCCTTCAGTCTGAAAAAAGAAACATTTAAAAATTAAAGACAAAATTAAAAATTACAATTTTTCATACAATTATGTTTTTTCAATTATTATAATTATAAAATATAAAAATCTTACCGTGGACACCCTTCGCCCATGCCCTATCTCCATCCCGGAGCGGCACTCGAACGGTGGTTTCCAAATTAGTAAAAAAAATCACTCACACGCGGTTTTAGGAATTTCGCACACTCCCGGACCGCGTGTTAACTTAAAAAAACTTTCATTTAATACGATCGCGGTTTTAAATATTGCGAACACTCCCACCAATTAAAAAATTATTTTATTTTAAACAAAAGTTGAAGGAAAAAAAATTACTTCCTTAATAACTCGATCGCGGGTTTAAAGAAATTGCGAACACTCCCGGAAGCTAACACTGACTTGAAAGAATTAAAAATTTTAATAATAGCTTCATGGTGATTCTTTCAAACTAAATAGCCCTCGGAGATCCCTACTTTCAAGTTAAATTTCCATTCAAAAAATGTGAAAAATAACTGTAAAAATAGACCAAGTTCTAAAAAGTCTGAAAGAATTTTGTGTAATTCAAAGTTAAGATACCCTTTTTAACTTTCGCCCTTATCTTTGAAATGAGTAACACCACAAACCATCGAGGAAAAGACGTTGTCACGTCAAAAAATTCAACCCATAAATATTACTTGATCGCGGATTTAATAAAATACGAAACACTCCCATAAGCTAAAACACTGATTTTATAGAATTAAAAATGTTAATTTTCACAAACACGTGGTCATCAAAAATCGAAACGCCCGATGATAACTTGAGATTTTGAACAGATATATATGACCGACGCTAGAGAAATGATCCCCCACCCCATGAAATTGATGAAGCACAAAAGTGAATTTGAAACCACGTGATCATACTAAATTTAGGCGCGCGTGATAATTTTGATTTTTGCACCAATCACGTTAAAGCCAATGTTGGGGATGTAAAAATGAGAGGGTAGAAACGCGTCTATTGTTTTTTCTCTCACTCTTATTTATCTAATATGTAATTTTAGATTAAATATTGTAATATTTAACATTAAATATATAAACTATGCAACAAAAAAATATTTATTTTTTCAATTAGAATGTATATATATATAATAATATTACAATATAAGAATCAAAAAAATATATATTTTGAAAAAAAATTTATCCCCACCATTTCAAATTAATTAAGAGGGACAAAGATAGAAGAGAAGCACGCCTGAATTTCTTGCGACCACGTGACAAAATTGACGCAATTTGATTTTAATTAACTTTAAATGTGACGTATTGAAATTTTTTTTTACTACAATAAAAATTAATATAATGCAATAACAATACTAGAAATAAAATTTTATAATTTTCATGAAATTTCTTCGAATTAATTTTTTTCAAATTTTTTTTATAATAATGCGCGAGATTTGACTGTGTCAGTTCATCGAGATATTTCGAGTTCAAGATATGACGTCAGAGACCTGGAGGGACAACAAACAGACGACACAAACACAATGTCATTCTTATAGGGAAGAAAATTTGTTTCCACTTTCATCGATTTTATTCATATTTTAAACATGGAAAACGCTTGTTGACATATAATAAAATTAAAATGTGTGTTGATAATTAACTTTGTTATATATTTGATTCAATTGCATTGATAGATTCTCTCAATTCGTGATAAAATATAAATTTTGAGGTTAGGGGTGTTTGTTTACTATAATCACATTTTACATTTTAACAACATTATTAAACAATATCCAGTATGCATGTTATTAAAAAAGATATAAAATATATATTTTAAGTGAGAATTACCGCAGCAGTAAAAGATTTAAAGTTAGTAAAGAAACACCCCTAACCTCAAAATTTATATTTTATCACGAATTCAGAGAATCTATCATTGCAATTGAATCAAATATTTATAACAAAATTAATTATCAACACACATTTTAATTTTATTATATGTCAACAAGCGTTTTCCATGTTTAAAGTATGAATAAAATTGATGAAAGTGGAAACTAATTTTCTTCTCCATAAGAATAACATTGTGTCGTCTGTTTGTTGTCCCTCCAGACCTCTGACGTCACACCTAGAATCGACTCTTACGTCACAAGTGACAGAGCCTAATACAGAGTGTTCTAAAGACGGAAAATTACGTCAAGAAGAGAAAGAAGATTGCGGTAATTTACCGGTAAATTACCGCTTCGTTTTTTCTCCGAGAATTTACAAATTCTTTAAATTACTAATATTTCCAATTACAAGGACCAAAGTTATTGAAAAAGCAATGCAAAGTGGATTCATTCGAGGAGAGCAATATTGATTCCGATTTAGACCTTTAAAAAGGTTATTTTTTATTTCGATTGTTTTAATTTTATTCTAAAGTTTTTCAAACTATTTAAAGATTTTAATTTAAAAATTTCGATATTTTGAAATACTGAGATTGCGTTTAAAAGTATATGTTTAAAGAGGTTAAATATTAAACAAAGTTACTATTTTAAATCACTAAAATTGTTAGGTAGGTAGAATTTGGTACACGTGATACAGACTTTTGAACGGCTATGTAAATGAAGTTTTATTTTTTAAACAAATTTTCTAGTCAAATAATTTGACAACCAAAGATATGGTTATTTAAAAGATTTATTTTATTGATTTTAATTCTTCAGGAAGGCCATCGTGGTAAGATTTTTACAAGATAAATTTTTTTGTATTTTTACATTTTTAATCTTTATGTACATTCACATAATAACACAAATTTTTTCAGGTTGCTAATAATTGTTAATAATGAACATTTTTCTGCTTCAGATCGATAATAATGATTTTTTTTTCTTTTTCTGGTTTCTAGAAATCTTCATAAATGAGGAATTTAAGAGGTTTTAAAGGGTTAAATTAAATAACAATATAGTAAAAAAAAAATTGTTTCCAACGTAAATGACAATTGAAACAACAGTCAATTCACTTCTCTCAGATTTTTTTGAAATGAATTCAATTATTATTAAACTAAATTAAATGAAAGAAAACCAATATATGTTTAAAGGAATGTTATTTTGAGAATGAAAATAAAATAGTCCATTTATCAGTTACATAATACAATCAATTCTTTAATCTATACTTTTTTATTTTCTCTTGCGATTCATGTTACAATATAATAAATTAGTTATTATAATTATTTATATAAATTTTTTTTTAAGAATTGCTAGCCTCAAATTGTACCCTGTTTTAGAAAACCCTTAATCTCTGTTTTTTTGTTTAAATCATTAAAATTTCGAAAATTATACAAAAAATTGTAAAATTTAAATAAAAATTAAATTACCCACTTTTTATTTTTTTTTTTTGAAATAAAAATTTGTCAAACTTAAAATTTTACATATCAATAAAATATATATAAAAAATAAATTAAAATATTATAAAATAGTATAAAAACATATTTACAATTTTTAAAATACTAAGAATTGTATGGCAGTTTTTTTTTCATTGCATATGCAGTTTAAAAAAAAATATGATCTTAGCGAAAACAATTTTCAAAAAATTTTGTATCAAATACTTTTTTTCTAATATGCATTTTTATATATATATATGTTATAAATAATTAATCTTCATCTGGCCTGGTTATAAATGGTTCAATAGAGTTGACATCCTCACAGTCGGGAATAATTTTACCTTTTAATTTCACACAAGTATCGGCGCATAAACTACCCTCAAAGTATGGTCCAAGCATTTTGGTGCACTGCGCACAATTTCTCAAGCATGTACCTAAACATAAAAATTTTTGTTTGTTTTTAAAAACAAAATAATTAAATTAAAATCAGAAAATAAAATAAATGTAATTCTCAGTATATATGCAAAAATATATTTTAAAGTTACAAGCAAAAATTTTGAATATAATTTTTAGGGTAAATGCACTAATTACGGCGCGATTCGAGTCAATACACCCTTGAAATAGAAAATTTGACATTTTTATTGTATAAAGCCAATTATGGCTTATTAAGACTTATGTTATTTAGATATTAAAAAAAATTTTAACTTTATAAAAATCGATTATTTAACCTTCGCCGGACTGGATACTTTTTATATACACGGTTGACAAGATCCCACCCAGGGTGGGCCAAATGTTTTCTTCTTTGTATATTGCAATAAAAACTTAGAATCATTCAGTTTTTTTCCAAAATTGTTATATGTTACCAAATAATATATTTTATTAATGTTTTGTTGATTTTTTATTTGTTTAAACAATTTATTATTAATAATTTATAACTTTTTCAAATATACATACGACAGTAGAAGAATTTTATAAATTTGTTACCTTTTCTTCGTAGTTATTAATTCAAAGGTTATAAATAAAATAAAATATATAATTCAATTTGCAACAACTATTATTATAAATTGTTTAAACAAATAATTGTTGCTATTTATTAACTTTCTTTATAATGTTCCAAGAAAGTTGCAATTTTTTTCTAATTTTGCAACTTAACGAGCTCAACATAATAACACAAAGATTTTATATGAATTTACTATTTAACCAATTGTTTAAACAATTTATTGTTGTTATTTATTAACTTTCTTGTAGTGTACCTAGAAAGATGCAGTTTTTTCCTAATTTTGCAATTTATCAAACCGAATATAATATAGCCAGACAGATTTAACATAAATTTACTAATTTAACAATTGTTTAAACAATTGTTGAATTTACAATTTTACATCAAATCTATCTTTTATTATATTCGGCTTGATGAGTTGCAAAATTAGAAAAAAACGGCAACTTTCCAGGTGCAGAACAAAAAAAGTTAGTAAATAACAACAATAAATTGTTTAAACAATTGTTGAATTAATAATTTTATATCAAATCTATCTTTTATTATATTCGGCTTGATAAATTGCAAAATTAGAAAAAAACTGCATCTTTCTAGGTGCAGAACAAAAAAAGTTAATAAATAATAACAATAAATTGTTTAAACAAATGAAAAATGCAATATAATATTTTTTATATCTATTATTTGACATCATAAAACACTCACAGTGAAAAGTCTGCATGATTTCAAGTCTTTTTGTAAAATAGAATTAAAAAAATATCTGAATCATCCCGGTTATCTCCGTACATACATTGATAAAAGTTATAAATAATCAAGAAGAAATTTTTTTTAAAAATTTGTTTTTACATTTTTTGAAAGTTCTTAAGATTTTGTTCAGTGACTTAAAATCGCAATTCAATTAAGGCAAAACTTTAGAAGATATGGCAATTTCAATTTGTCTGGCCCACCCTGGGTGGGCATCTTGTCAAGCGAAGGTTAAACAAATATGAGAAATTAAAACTATTACCGTAATTTTCTATTACGGCGCGTTTGTATCAGTTTCGGTGTATCAATTACGGTGGACCATAATTACGTATATTTTGAAAATACTTTCCCCGCCGTAATTGAAGCCAATGGAAATCTTAAAAATGTTTCAATTACGGGCCAGGAAAAAAATTTGATCTCAAATAATTAAATTAATAATTTAAATGTGCATCTTTATTTAGTAATTGTATCAAAAAAAGATTAAAGTAAGTTTTTTAAATCATTTTCCAGCAGATTTATTAAATATAATAATAATAATAATAATAGTTATTTTTTATGAACGCGCCGTAATTGGTGCACTTACCCTACATTTTTTAAAAAAGAATGGAAAATAATAAAAATTAATTAACGGGAAATTTTGTGTTTTTTTTTGTACTAACCAACATGAGCCAAACTTGCTGTCGTTGTTAAAATTAGTGAAGTGAAAGCGATGATACATATCAGTAAGATCTTTGCCGAAATTTTCATAACTGTAAAATCAATTAAATTAATAGAAAAATAATAATGTATTATTTAGGTAGATACTTTTTTTTTACATAGCCTTAGACAATAATGAAATTTTTAATTATAAATTAAAATTAAATTTCCTTCTCTATCATAATTTTCCTCACTTCATAAAATTTCGTAACTATTTCCTCTTAATGTGCAAATATATATAACATTTTCCTTATACAAACAAGGAAATGATTTTCAATATTTACTTTACAACTTCAATGGCATTTCCTATCGTAAGGACACCAAGTCGAAGACATTGACTTTTTGTGTATCATCAATAACTGTCAAATGCAACTCACATTAAAATTATCTCACTATATATAGACAATTATTCTTGTTGTAAAATAATTACTTTGAATAATTAACTTATCATCTTAATTTAATTTTAATGACAATTTGAGAAATTAATTTTTCAATTTCAAAAGAAACAGGATTTCCTTCTTTACATCGTAAAGAAGTATAATAATAAATAACAAAAAAAAAAAATATATAAAATATAATAAAATAACTCACTTATTTTGGTTTTTGATTTTCTGTATTCAGATGAAAATTTTCAATAAAATCAGTTCACAATTTTCCAAATCGTTTTCACATTTTTTTTTCAATTAAAAAAAGGAGAATTTTTCTTAAATTATAGAGGAAAAAAAAATTAAGAATCGAAGAAATTGACGAACTAAAAAAATTCCATAAATAAAAAAAAAGAGCAACAAATTTTTTTTTTTTTGATTCAATGGTACATTTTTCATTCACGTATTGAACTACAAATTGAACTTGATTTCTCTCTCTCTTTCTCTGTCGTTGGACTCAAGCACATACACTTGAGTCTTCCCGAAGAGACACAAAACGATATTGGAATATATATAAAAGCGAATGTTGAATTAATAGTTTGAATGTAACTGCTTGGGAGGATCATCTGAAGGCTGTTTACCTGCTCACACTTATATCGGTAATGGTCACCTCCCTTTTTTTTTTACATAAATACTTATATGCCGTTTATAACCGGAATTCCATGTATTTCCGTGTTCACCTTATCGGCCATTGTAAAGACATTAAAAAGATATTGAACATAAATGAAGAATACACCAAAAATTTTATGTATGTGCAAAATGTCAAAATCTTAAATTTTGTCGTAATGTGAATATTGTCTACTTCCCATTTTTGTGATGTGTTAAAAAAATAATCAAAAAAAAAAAAAATCGAAAATAACCGAAAGCAGTAAAATATATATATGTTAATTTGATAATGAAAAAATTTGTTTACAAAAAACTATGAGCCATTTTTAATTTGGTGGGAAATAGAATTTTATTTATAGTATTTGCCATTTCAGTGAGTTAAATTAAGATACCGTCTAACCGGGGTAATTATTACCATCCCCAGGGGCTATTATACCCATCAACAGTTTTGCATAAAAACAAATTTTATTTAAAAATATTTAACCTTTAAATTACTAGGTGCTAAATAATTATGCTAAATACTTTTCCCAGTCTGTCAGACCGCTATTCCTTTTTTTCGTTTTTCTATAGTGATTTGAAATTATAAATAATTTCATTTAGGGTCAGCCGGGGTAAATCCAAACGCTTTTAGTAAGTTTCAACAATAACATAAGTTTTTTCTTTTAAAAGACAATACTTCCAGTATTCTGGTGCATGAAGTTGTTACTTTACTTCCATAGAACAATTTTATGGGGTAGCAAAAATTTTTGATAAATTACAATCGCAGGAAACTTAGCGTTCGTATTTACCTCGATACTTTGCAACTTTCCTAAAATACCGGGGTAAATACGAACGCCACTGTATTACAGAAAAATCTTAGGGAAAATAAATTTAAAGTATTGCAATTGTTAAACTTATATAAAAACTCAAAAAAAAATACGATAATAAACCTATTATGTAATAATGCATCATATATAAATACAAAAATCAAACAGGTTAAAAATTAAAATGCATTACACAATTAAAACCTTCAATAACTTTATCAAATCATAACGGATTTTTGCAAAACTTGGTACAGAAAGTATTTTGGAGTGATTGAATGTAAATACAAAAATAAAAGTCAAATTTTTTAAATTCAAAATGGCGGACTTTCCTAAAACTTATTTTTAAAAATGATCAAATTTGCTAACTCCAAATTCGTAATCAGCGACCCTAAAACACCCCGAGTAACAATTTTCGAGCGAATCCAATGAATTTTTTAATTCTCGTCCGCCATATTTGATCCGCCATTTTGAATTTTGAAAAACTGACTTCAAATTGCTAATCAGCGACCCCAAAAACCCTAGAATACCAAATTTTATTAAGATCCTGAAAAACTATTTTCAACAAACCATTTGGCAAAAAAAAGTGGAATACTCCTTCGAGAGAACAGAGATTAAGTTTCTGCTTATTAATTACTAACGAGGATACATATAGAAAGAAAAACTTTTTTCTATGTACTTTTATAATGTTAAAATAATAGTGTTATCAAATAAAAACAATTTTGTGTGCCTCTGATATAAGAAAAAATTATTGAAAATACCGTTCGGATTTACCCGGTTTTCCAATTTTCCGGGGTAAATACGAACGGTCTGATATTATTAATAAAATTTTACAGAAGGCAAAAATGAAAAATAGTTTCTGTTCTAGTATTCATAACAAACAATTATAAATAATAAAATGAATTTTTAGCTTCTTTTTCTTTAAATACGAGACAAAATACTGAAAGAGTGTCATCTTTGATTTTCAATCTTTTTTGCAATACTCGATATCTTTGTTTATGCTGTTGCTAATTAACAAACGAAAAATGGAATAATACTTAGAATCTCTTGAAGAGGATCTGAGGTAAAAATTCTCATGTCTAACTTTTTTTTTAAAATTTTAATTAAGCTGAAATAATTAGCGTTCGGATTTACCCCGGCTGACCCTATCATAATTATTTTTGAGCCAAATTTTTATTTGCTTGAATTTTCATTTAACATAATAGGCATTTTAAAGAATTTTTATTGGGTAGAATTTCATTGCATAGAATTTTCATTTCATTCTTTCAGATGAATTTTCATTTGTTCGAATTATTATTTCATATAATTTCCATATAACCGATTTTTCATACTACAGAATTTTTACTTAACCGAAAAATAATTTAACAGAATTTCTAATTGATAGAATTTTCATTTGTCCGAAATTGCAAATGACCGAACAAACAATCGATTTTGGCGCGATTTTTAAAATCAACCAATCACAATTTTATGGATAATTTTTGATTGGTTGATTTTAAAAATCGCGCCAAAATCGATTGTTTGTTCGGCCATTTGCAATTTCAGACAAATGAAAATTCTATCAATTAGAAATTCTGTTAAATGATTTTTAGGTTAAGTAAAAATTCTGTAGCATGAAAAATCGTTTATATGGAAATTATATGAAATAATAATACGAACAAATGAAAATTCATCTGAAAGAATAAAATGAAAATTCTATGCAATGAAATTTTACCCAATAAAAATTCTTTAAAATGCCTATTATGTTAAATGAAAATTCAAGCAAATAAAAATTCGGCTCTAAAATATATTGTGGCAAATTAAAATAAATGAAATTGAAAATATATAAATTGTCAAGTACTTACTGATTTTTGAATTTTTTTTTTTTTTTGTTCAATTCACACTGTCTTGAGCGATAAAATGACGAATAGTAATAGAATGGAGAAAACGAAATCTTATATACTATTTGAGAGGAAGTAACACAACGTGAACCCAACGGGTGATCCCATCGTCTTCATTAGATTTACTTCGTTTTCTTTATTTCCTACACTCACCGTTGTTGTTTCCTGGTTATTGTATTTAAAGAGAAATGAAATCGGATATTGGCTCTCTCTCTCTTTCTTTTTCTCTGCAGGTTTGCTGAAAAATCTCTAATAAAAATGAGAAGCTTTTTTGTTATAATTGTATAAATACAATTTATTTAATTTTGATTTAACAAGAAGAATTCAACAAATGTTTTCTTATTCATAAATTATAAGAAACAAAGAAAAATTATATACATATAGGTCTTAAAAATTTATTTCTTATTCATTAATTAATGAATTATGATTGTTCTTTTCTAAAACTTCATCCCCTAATTTCAAGTAATCTTATTTAAATTATCGATGAAAATGTAACAATTGAAAAAAGTTAGTAACTTCATTTTGTGGTTTTAAAAAAATATTTTTTTTTTACCAATCTGTGCTAATTTTGTGCTTAGTGCTGCAAAATTTTTGTTGTAAAAATAATAATTAGGGCTTAAATTTAAAAAAAATCTTTATGCTCACAAATGCTTAAAAATAAATAATTGTGCTAGGCCAGAACAAAAAAGAAATTCTTACAACAATTTTCAAAATTTTTAATAATAAATTATTCAAAATAATTCAAATTTAAATTTAGAAAGAAATATTCAAAAATTATTATTTTTTAAAAACGAATTATGTCCTGAATTATGCTATTTGAGCACAAAAAGAAACAATTAAAACATTTACGAAAAATTAATAAATTTTCAAAATAATTCAATTTTAAAATTCAAAAGAATACTTTTTTTTCTTAGAAATATTAAAAAATTATTATTTTTCAAAAATAAATTTTGTGCTTAGCTTATTTCTTTATTTTCCAAATAAAATAAATAAATTTTTCCAATTCATGATAATTCAGCACAAAATTTGTTATTGAAAAATAATAATTTTTAAATATTTCTAAGTAAAAAAAAACAAATTTTTAAATTTTACAATTGAATTAATTTCAAAAAAATTGGGAAAAAAATTATTTTTTTTTGAAAAAATAAAATGTCGGTGCTAACTTTTTACAGTTGTTATATTTTCATCAAATTTTAAAACAAAATAACAATATTAAATTTAATATTTAATATTATTCTTTATTATAAATTCACAATATATTAATTAATATCAAAACTATAATTACTATAAAATTTTTTCTAACTCAGATTCTTTTACCATGCTTCTTCTTTTTTTTTGTTTTCGACAAAATATCCGAATAAGTTCGTAACTTATTTCTCTTGTCCTTCAAACGTGATGTATATTTATTATCAAAAATTCCTCTACGATTAGGAATCTCACGCTTTCGATTCTCTTTTTTTTCATTATCATTATCATTAGAATAATATTCGTGTGAACTAATTTCCCGTGAATTCTCAAAGAAAGGTTTAAAAAAATCTTTATCCCCATATTTAAATTCCTCATCAGTAATTCTTATTAATTTTGCATCCTCATTTGTATGATCATCATCACCTACTTCGGTCGATTTTTCACGTTCATTATTATTGTCATTGAAATTTTCCCCTGAAGAATAAATTTCTGAACTTGAAGAAGATTCCTGAGATTCATTTTTATATTTATCAGAATAGTTTCCTTCAACATTGTCGCCTTTGTCGTTTTCATTTAATTCTTCTTTTTCTTCTTCTTCTTCTTCTTTTGTTTCATTAAAATCGTCCTCATTATATGGTAAATTTAATTCCTTGAATAATTCCTTGAAGCTAAATGGCCGTTTATCTTCAGCAGATGATTCCTTTGGTGTTTGTGTTTCTTGAGATAATTGTTTTTGAGATGTATCTTCAGATTCTTGAGTTTCATGAACCGGAATTTCTTCCGTCTTATCGAACTCATAAGCATCCTTGACAGGTCGATAGTCCTGAATATCAACGTACGGCGTCTGAGCACTGACTTTGGGTTTGTCTGTAGTTCCTTTCACTGCCTCAGCTTCATTAGTGTTGTCAACTGTAGAGGTTTAAAAATGGAAATAAAATAAAAATTTTATTCTCAGGGTTCACCTTTTTTTTGGAACTTAAACATAAATATAAACAAAGTAAAAAGACTTTAAAAGACCTCTAGTTTTGTTTTGAAAAAAACTACCCTTAAATATAAAGAGAATTAAACTATCGTGGAAAAATTGAAATAACAGATTTTATTCTAATACAACTATAATTTATTGCATTTTTTCTCCATGGAGAAAAAAAAGATGCTATAAAATTAATTATTATATTTCGTTAGTTAAATTTTTTTGAGACAGTCAAAAATCAAAAATGCCATTAAAAAAAATTGCTACTCGGGGGTTTTTGGGGTCGCTGATTACGAATATAAAGTCAGATTTTAAAAATGCAAAATGGCGGATCCAATATGGCGACCAAAATTTTTTAAAAATTATCAGATTTGCTTGAAACTTGTTACTCGGGGGTTTTTGGGGTCGCTGATTACGAATCTAAAGTCAGATTTTAAAAATTTTCAAAATTCAAAATGGTGGATCCAATATGGCGACCAAAATTTTTTTAAAATTATCAGATTTGCTTGAAACTTGTTACTCGGGGGTTTTTGGGGTCGCTGATTACGAATTTGAATCTCGATTTTATAAAATAAGATTGGTAGTTCCAAAATGGCTAATAAAGTATTTAAAAATTGGATGGATTCGCCACCCTTAACTCCATAAACCACCCCTTTCACATTATTCAATTAGTTGTTTTAAATTTTTCTTCCATACAAATTTAGGCTTCATTTAAAGGATCTTAAATATATCATAAAAGTAATTTTTCAAAATACTACCCTTAATCCCCAAAACTACCCCTTAATATAGAAATTTAATATTTTTTAAAATTTACTCTACATAAATCTTTTACAATTTTACCTAATTTGAGACTTTTAAATAGCCTTGAATTAAATTTTGAAAAATCTACCCTTAACTCCAATTTGTTCGACATATTGGATCCGCCATTTTGAATTTTGAAAAATTTTTAAATCTGACTTTAGATTCGTAATCAGCGACCCCAAAAACCCCCGAGTAGCAAGTTTCAAGCGAATCTGATCAAATTTTAATAAAAATGTCCGCCATTTTGGATCCGCCATCTTGAATTTTGAAAATTTTTAAAATCTGACCTTAGATTCGTATACAGCGACCCCAAAAACATAAGATTGACCCATTATCCAACAAGTTGCAATTATTTTCTCAAAGT
Organism: Leptopilina boulardi; assembly: GCF_019393585.1. Taxonomy (NCBI): domain Eukaryota; kingdom Metazoa; phylum Arthropoda; class Insecta; order Hymenoptera; family Figitidae; genus Leptopilina; species Leptopilina boulardi. The sequence goes on from NW_026137921.1 coordinate 880,336, forward strand.
AATTAATACATTTGTTTGCTGAGTTAGTAAAAAAATTTGCAAAACATGGTACAGTAAGGACGCCATTTAGAATTTTTTAATTCGCCACTTTTTATTCGATGCAGTATGAGCTGACAATTATTTTGAGCCGTAATAAGTTGATTTTCGTTGATTAGAATTTTGGATGGAGCTCTGGGCCGGTTGACGTGAAACGTCCCATATTAAATATTATTTAACTACAAATTTCAACTCAAAATAATTTTTTGGTTTCAGGTCAAAGAATTTGATTCAGATACTGCATGTTCCACAAATTTTAATGCAAATGAAACTGGTGCTATGACCTACGGAAATCTGATATCGATTATTTTAGAAGGCGAAGAAACTGAACAAATTGTATAAGACGGATCAAAGCTTTGTTAATACAACAAATTGTATTGCGGATTTAACAATTTAGTTTTGTTATTTCAACTGTTCCATAACAATTTTGCTTTGTTCATTAAACAATTCTGTTTGTTCACCGAACAATCCGAATAATTTTAATAACAATCCCATTTTAACAATTTTTTTGTCCCAAAAACAAATAGAACTGCTGGTTCTATATGGAATTTTTTTTTAAATTAAAAATTGCGAATTTTCTATGGAAACAGTATTTTTTTTAAATTTATCAAATTCATTTGAAATTGTTACTCGAAGGATTTTTGGTATCGCTAATTACGAATACGAAGTCAATTTTACAAATTTAAAAATGACAGATTCAACATGGTGAAAATTTTTTTTTAATTGATCAAATTCGCCTGAAACATGTTATTCAGAGGTTTTTGGAGCCGTTTCTTACGAATCTAACCTCAGTTTTTCAAAATTCAAAATGGCGGATCCAAAATGGAGGGAAACTTTCTTTAAATTGATCGAATTCCCTTGAAACATATTACTCGGGGGTTTTAGCGATCACTAATTATGAATCTGATGTTGATTTTTCAAAATTCAATATGGCAGATCGAAAATAACGAAAAAATATTTATTTGTATCAAATAATTATTATTTGAGTCAATTAAATGGTATTTGTTTCAAATACAGAAATTATTGGTTTAAATAAAATTTATTTAATTGAAATAAAAATTATTTGTTTCAAGTAAATTTGATAATAGTCAAGTAATCGAATGAAATAATTTTTTTTCAGTGTTCAAACTTTGTTACTCGGTGGTTTTCGGGGTCACTAATTACAAATTTAATATCGGATTTGTAATTAACAATACTGAAAACCCCCGAGTATCAAGGTTAAAGAAAATAAAACACTTTTAAAATTTCTTCGACGCCATATTGGATCCACCATTTTAAATTTTGAAAAACTTACCTTATATTCATAATTAGCTTTCCTATTACTATAAAAACAACTACAATATCTCCATTTTTTCCCCGTGTTTGAAAAAAGAGTTAAAGAATCATTTTTTTAAATTGACTCAAAAATCTTTGAATAAAAACATTAATGAGTGATTTTTTATTAGAATTTATCTCACCAGAAGAAGTTGGATCAATAAAATCCTGATTCTCATAATCCTTGAATTTTGTTCTTGAAATTTGTCCATCATTTTTATCGAGACTCTCTTCTCTTTGATCCGAATAATCAGGTACATGAACATAGGGTATAATATCTGGATTATATGGTGGAATATCAGCTGGATAACCTGGAACTGTTTGTCTCTCGATTTCTTTCAATAAATCCTTTCGATGATCCAATATATTTATATATGTCGCATTTGTAGCATCCTTAAGAAGAGGAGCATTTGGTTTTTTTAAAATTTCTCTTTGTTTCTTAATTTTCCACGTATTTGGTGATGTCGTGCTAATTATTGGATTATCTATTTTTGATGATGTTTTTATTCGTTTAATAATATAATTTGGCAATTGTGGTGAAATATTCAAATTGTCCACTTCAGTGGCAATTGTGTCATTGTAAGCTGAAATTGGTAATTGAAGAAATGAAAATGGATGTGGTACGGGAAGAGATTTTGTCTCAAAAACATTGATATTTTCATTTTGATCATAATTCAAAATGGGATTATTATTAATTTGACTGGTGATTAGTGGTTCCTCTGTTGTTGTTGTTGTTGTTCTTGGAAATCGATAAAAATTTCTCATTAAAATTGTCGATGGAGCATCGTTTGTTAAATTTTGTGGTTTTGCAACAATAGAAAGAGATCTTCTTGTTTCTCGTTTAGAGCGCAGTTTAGATTCTTTTGTTTTATTACGCATAAGTTCCACGACGGTAGTAATTTTTAACATTTGAATTGTTTCATTACTAGGTGTTTCCATTTTTATTTCTGTATTCATATTTATTGAATTTGGTTTTTGTATTTTGGTAGAAAAAATTTTTTCTTCTCTATTTGATTCTTTTTGTTGTTTCTCCTCAATGTTGTCGAGATTGTTTAGAGTAAATTTTGAATAAAGTGGCTTTTCCTTTAATTCCTGAAAGAAAAATAGCAAAGTAATTAGAAAAGAAAATTTAATATTAATATGGAATATTACATTTTTTTTAAATTTGATAAAAAATAATTTTACTTACCTAATGAAAAGTTGTTTTAAATAAAATTATTACTATATTTTTAATTATATTCATAGTTATAATATATTATAATATAAAAGTTACAATAATTGTTGTTGGAAATTTTTAAATTAATATTAATTCTTATTTTATTAAAATTCATAAAAAAAATTTTACCTTACGTGTGCAAATAATTATTACCGTGCTTGATAATACTTTTCATTCGACTGTAAACATTATTTGCTTGATTCAACAAATTATTAGCTATAAATATAAGTTTTGATCTAATTTCAAATTTTAATTTCTTTTTTATATTTTTCAAATTATTGATATTTTGTTGAATTACTCTCTAAATCTGAATTAGCTAAACATAATTATTATTAAAATCTTGGCTGATTATTTTGCTTTAGCGATCAATAAAAAATAACTAATTATTAGTAAAAAGTAAAGAATTTTCAGTTGTAAAAAAAACTGCAAAAATAGTCAAATTTGATTAATTGAATTATAGTTACCCTTTTTATTATAACATAACCTAAAAGTGAATTTAACAAATAATTAGTTATTTTCAACTAATTTAAATTTAGAGAGTAAGCGAATAATTTTTCTGGTGCTGCAAAAAGTGAAAAATACAACAATTATTACGCAGTGATTATTTATGAAACTGATTTATTTTACTTATTGAATTTATGTACATTTTTATATGATATTTATCGAAAAAATTATCTACTGCTTCAAGAAAACATGAAAATTTAAAAATTAAATATAAAATATCCAATTCAAAATTTTGTAGAAATTAACAAAGAAGAAAGGCACTCTTTTTGCTCTGAAGAAAGAGACATAATAGCAAAAAATTATAAGTTATGAATGTAATGAAATTTATCAATAAATTATAGGTTATGTCTACAAAGTATAGTTTTTTCTTAATTAAAACATTAAAAGTAATTTTCAATTATTATATAGAATTAAAATCCGTTTTTATTTTTGACGTAATAAAGATTTAAACATTTTTATTTTGATCGTCTTTGTGTATTTTTATTTTAAATTTCATAAACATAACCTATAAATTTTTGCCTCTTAGCTCGCCCTCTTCAGAGAGAACAAAGAATTTGATAATTTTAATTTTCTATCATGTTTTCTTTATTTATATTAAACATATTTACAATCTACATTCGGTAATACTTTAGTTAGGCAAATATATTTACTTAGCAATATATGTGAAGAACATACTTAAAATAAACAATAATTGCATTCATGTTTTCATTAAATTGCAATACGTGAATAATCAGTGTCGATAGTTGATTAACATTTGCTAAATAACTTAAGTTAAAATTGTTATATGTATGTATATTCGTCATCTTATAAAATAATGAGAAACATATAAAACCATTATAGTAGTACTTAACGTAAACTTTGATTGTGAAAAGGTTATAAAAGTTATAAAAACTTATTTTTATTTTTTAAATTAAGTTTCATTAGAAAAAAATTAAAATGATAATTTCCCTAATAAAAGGAGCTAAACTTAATGATGACTAAATAAGATAGCACTTTTTTTATAAACTAAAATCTAGATTACTTAACTACATAGAAAACACATAAGGTTGAAGTGAATTATTTTAAAAATAAAAATACAATAATAACTTTACTAATCTACCATTTTTGAGATTGCTGATTACGCATCTGAAGTCAGAATTTCAAAATTCAAAATAGTGCATACTGTTAGAACCGAAATTGATTTAGGCAACGGAAATAAATATGATTACGCGTATGTGCGATAAAAAGTAATTTATTATAAACATAATCTTCAAGAGATTATAAAAGATACAACAAATTTCATATTATCTGAAATATTCGTATGCACTGAGAAAAATAATATCGTAATAATAAGAAAATAATTTAGTTAAGCATTTTTAGTTGGCCTTACTAAAGTATGGTTGTCACAACAGAAAAGAAAGTGGCAATCAATCGAAAAATTTAGTTTGCTCTACCAAAAAATATTTTTGAAGGTTTCATGTCTACGAACTAAACAGTTTGGTTCTCCGTACTAAATCGCTGGCACGCAGAATTGCGCACGCGCTGTTCTCGAAAATGTGGCGTCGGTCGTAGGGCCTATAGTCAGTCGTGGACCTCTTCCGCGTTATGCTTATCCGATCATTTATGTCATGTGTTTTTATTGTTCGGCTGGTCTATTATCGTAGCAGTGTCATTAAAGTTTTATAAATATTTATTTTTTAAAAGTGTACTGAAAGTGTTTCTTTTATTTCGAAAGAATGGCTGACGAAGTGACAAAACGTTTGCTAAGAGAATGGGGGTTAGAATGCCTCGTGGCATTCTGTATCAACTTTTGAAAACTTGCTCCTCAATTTTATGCGATATCATTTTGAGATATTTCATGAAACGCGCGTAGTGTGTACTTACGGGAAGATAAATTATTTTTGTAATGTCTAAGCATAATGAATTTAATAAAGTTATATTATCAATCTCATCTCTCTTGAATTAAAATACCTTATTTTTTATACAAAATCGTAAAAATGACCAAATAAACTATTTTATATAAAATAAATTATTTAGTTATTTCTACAAAAAAATTTTTTTTAATCAACGAAAACAGTAAGTTGAAATAACTAAATTTTATTTACGCCAACAGAACATTTTTTTTCATTCTAATAAATGTATTTATTACGTAGACTAAATTATTTGGTTACACCTACTAAATAATTCAATTGAGCGAAATTTAACGGTTGGACAAATAAATTTAGTACTCCCAACCAAACTGGTTAGTTGCACATATATCAAATAAAAAATTTGGTAGGGACAACCAAACTTTGATACATGATACCAAACAGTTTTCTCAGTGAATTGATATGGTGCAAAAACTCCATTTCGTTACTATATGCATGAAACTTATTTTACTCAAAAAATAAATATTAGGTACTTTCAATTTCAAATCTAATTTTGTCATTTGTCTATCAATATTGATTAATCATTCGACACAAAGAAAACTCTATTCCGTGATCGCAGTAAATTTTGAATTTTATTAAGGGGTTATATACCTTTTCATGGGTCAAAAAATCGATTTTTTTTCATTGCATATATATGTCGTAGGCCGATAGACATTTCAGGCCGTTAGCCAAAATCCTGGCTTATTCTCTAATGGCCGGCCAGTAGAATACTGCGCTAATGGGCTACTAGACTGACATTCTTCAGGCCGTTAGAAGAAACTCTGTTTACATTATAATTCAACACACGTTAATTAATATAAATATTAGTAATTGCCTAATGAGGAAACGAGGTAGGTATTGTTCTTACATTTACCAAAGAGAATAATTTTGAAAATAAGTTTTAGTTTTCAAATAACTTTTGTTTAATTCAGTCACAATATGACCGAAAATATTGTAAATCGTGGCGCATTTGAAGCTAAATTGTTCACCTTTTATGACAAAAATGCAGCAAGTAATAGGTCAGTGTGGAATAAAATGCACGAGTTAAACGTTATTACATCTCTTATAGAATGTGAGGGAAAAAAACAAAAAAAAGTGCTTGTTTTAAGGCAAATATTTTGTGCAACTCACGATGCCATTTGAGTTCTTCGTGTTGCAATAAATAAAATTTAAAATAAAAATAGAAATTTGAACATGAAATCGTTAAATTATTATTGTTTCCTATAAATTGTTTCTTTTAATGGCCTAAAAATTGTCAGGCTAGTAGCCATCCAGCAAGTTATTCGGCTAATGGCCTATGCTATTGTCTACTGGCCGGCCATTAGAATATAAGCCAGGATTTTGACTAACGGCCTGAAATGTCTATCGGCCTACGACATATATAATTTTGAATTAGTGACTATTCGCTTATTCCCAGCTGCATAATCTGGGCTGATTAAAATAGTGACTATTCGCTAATTTTCACTATTTAAATTAGTGAAAATTCGCTAATTACTAGCGAATAGTCGCTATTTTGAATTAGTGACTATTAACTTAATCCCAGCTGCATACTCTGCGATAGGAATAAGCCAATAGTCACTAATTCAAATTTAGAGAGTAATATTGGAAATAAAATTTAGTTTGTCTCTGCCTGCTATTAAGTGACAGTCAAATTTTATCTTTTAAAAATGGAAAACGTTTCCGTAAATAGAGAAGAGTTTGAAATTAAATATAAAGAAGCACTTAATAACACTTCTCTTCAAAAATAAAAGTGCTATCTTATATCAGTCATATGTACCAGAATTTGAGCAAAGAAAAAAAAACTAAACAAATATTTTTTTCTCTCTTCTTTTTTTATTTCTTAGTTTAAAAGTTCTTTTCTCTAATTTTTATTGAAAAAACATCTTTTTATATTAGAGTATTCAGCAGGTGAAAAAAATTATATATTCATTTACTATATTTTTCTTATCTTGTTTAAAAACAAAAATTCTTAATTGTTAATTATATATTAAAAATATTATGATTCATTACATTCATTCTTAAAATGCATTTTATAAGTTTATCATAAATAATGAAGCATTATTAACAATTTTAGAATGATCATTTTCTAATTATACTTAAAATACTATCAATGTTTAAAAAAAAGAAGAAGAATCTATTTATACAATGGCGTAAAAATATAAATATTTATAATAATGGAATATAGTAATAAATAAACAAGTATAAAAATAAAAAAGTAAAAAAAAAATTAAGAGAAATGCCTATTAAAATTTTTTAGTTTGATTTTTCTACAGAAAGCTGTTTTATTTTAACTGTAACGAAATTGCCACAAAACAAGATATTAAAAGAAAAAGGAAATTATTCAATAATCTAAACTATAACTATGGCAAAAATAATTAAAAAAAAATAATCTTACACTTTATCATAAGTTCTAAATTGCTACTTAAATTACACATACATATATAGTAATTATCATTATATTTATAAACATTTATATGGCAAATCATTGATAATAAGACTTACAAAAGAAAATTACAAACTGAAGTTTGAATATAATATGTCAGTCATGTTTTTTTTTTTGATTAACAAGATTTGAAAAATTTTACTTGTATTTTTTTAAACATTTAAGAAAAAAAAATTGTGGCAATGCCCGTCAAGTATAAAACTGGCAACATTCTAGCCCACTTAATTATTAATTCACTAACTACAATAATCTAAATCTTAAATTTTTTTTGTTTCATAAAGTTGCAAATTTTAAAAAAAATTTATATATATATACAAATTTTTTTTATAAATTTTACATTTATTACTTGTAATAAAAAAAACAAAAAAATTGATTCTCAAAAAAGGATATATTACTTGTGAAATTTTTTTGTGTAGAAAAAAAAAATATAAAAATGATCATTGTGACTTGAAACTGATTTGCACACTGCTGTTTACTTGTCTTAAATTATTATTATTATAATAATAAAATAATGATTCTAAATTTTTATTAGTATAGGAAAATATTTCCTTTAGATTGTTAAACGAAATATGTATCCTATTTATATACTATTCTACTATATTTGTGGATTGACTTCATATTATATTTAACCATAAGAAGAAGTATATATATTCGTGAATAATTGAGTTTCTAGATAGATAAATAATTAATCTATAAAATTGATTCAGTTTAAAATTATTATTCATCTAGAAACTTAATTATTTTTAAACAAATTTATACTTAAATACATGATGAAAAGTGCTTATTATTTACCTACTATTGTGATAAATTTCTACAATTATTTGCCCAAAAAGCCATATTGTCCTGGTACATTACTCACGTATGCAGATGCTCTATTGGGAAATTCAGCCCATTTGGAAAAATCAATTCCAGGTAAAATACCAGTTCGACATGGAACTCGAGGATTTCTGTAAAAAAAAAAGTTAATACAAACAATCAATTATTATGAAACAAAATAAAATACATTCATAGAGGAATATTAATATTCCAATCGAATATAATGAACAAGAATTAAATGACAAAAATATTTTTCCCAAATAGTAATAAATTCTAACAATTTATTTGTTGAAAATAAAAAAATTTCTCCAGTTTAAACAAAAAATACATACAAATTTTAAGAATTTCCAAAAAACAATTATGTGCCTCACCTTCTGAACGTTCAATTGAACGAAATTAAAAAATTGTTTTTAACGCAAACAAAAATATAATAAATATGAATTTCAAACAATTTTAAAAGACCTAGATTTACTCCTTTCGAAAAAAATGATTTTTTTCCAAAATATTTTGTTAATAATTATTTTTTTAACATTTAGTTTTTTTTTCTTTTAAATCAGACAAAAATTGCAATTTTTAACTAATTTTTATAAACAAAAGCTCATTTTACTGAGTGAAACATTCTCTACAATTGTTACCTTTTTTATATTCTAATAAGTATGCGTTCTTAAAAAGTTATAAACAATTAAAATTTTATTTATTAAATAACTTTTTAAGAACATACTTATTACAATATAAAAAAGGTAACAATTGTAGAGAATGTTTCACTTAGTAAAATGAGCTTTTGTTTATAAAAATTGGTTAAAAATTGTAATTTTTGTCTGATTTAAAAGAAAAAAAAACTAAAAATTAAAAAAATAATTATTGACAAAATATTTTGGAAAAAAATAATTTTTTTCGAAAGGAGTAAATCTAGATCTTCTAAAATTGTTTGAAATTAATATTTATTATATTTTTGTTTGCGTTAAAAACAATTTTTTAGTTTTGACAGGTTTTTGAGGTTATGTTGACCCGCCACCCTCCTTAAACATTTAATAAATTTATAATTTATTTTTAAAAACAAAAAGTAATATTTTAGAATAAAATTTGAAGTTAAAAATGTAATAAACTACTTTTTTTGTTCAAATTTCAGTCACATAAAACAATTTTTTTAAAAAAAAGATAGATTTTGAGACGAAAAATCGCTTTAAAAAACAAAAATTTTTGAAAATTAAAAAAAATTCGTAATATCCTGAGTAGCTTACATTTCATGATCTGGCAATACCATGGGATAAATTTGAATGGTGTCAATAAGATCTGTATTATCGCAGATTAATCGAGCTAGTCTTGTTTTTCGAAGTTCAGTCAATTGTTCTGAAAAATAAAAATATCAAAATCTATTAAACACTCATACTGAAAAATATTCTTTCAATTCATGAAAACAAAAATTATAAATTAACTTTTTTTAGTCCTCAAAGGGTTAAATTATTTTTAAAAAATATATAAAATTATTGGTTTAAAAAATATAATCATACCAGGAGTAAAGGACGACGGTTGATTTGGAAGTTCATACCAAAATCGATCACCCCGCCTTGAGTTACTAAATTGTGTTGCAATAATGCATGCAAAAGTTGGTCCCAACATGCTACCTGGAAGAGGTCTTTCGGATACTCCTCCAGACCAAAGATCAACATCGTCTGGACTTCTGTAATTGCAAATTATATATATTTACATTTAATTTAAACTATTATATAGAAATTCAAATATAGGTGCTATAGAGGTGATAGAACTGATTTTTGTTTGTTTATTGCACCTACAGTCATAGCGGAGGCATTTTCATTGCATAAAAGGGGGACTATATAACATTAGTTTCAGGTAAAAGGTGCAGATGTCGCCGTTGTGGATCACGGTTATGCGCATGTGCAAATTTGAAAATTCAAATTATGCTTTTTATTTTCATGATTATAATTGTTTTATTAATCATTTTTGTGTCTTTATGTAAACCACATATGAGAATACAAAAAATTATTAATAAAACAATAATAATCATGAAAATAAAAAGGCATAATTTGAATTTTCAAATTTACACATGCGCATAACCGTGACATCTGTACCTTTTACCTGAAACTAAGGTATTACGATAGTATTACGATTTTTGAAATTATTAATTTTCTTTTTAAATTTAAATACTATGTATTCGTTCTTTTATATCAATTAAAATAATCTTACTCGAAAATGGAGCTGTATCGACGAATAGTTTCATTTGGCATTGATCCAAAAAGTTCTTCAAAAGAGCTTGCACCCGGAAGCCCACAGAATTTTCTATAAAAAATTAAATACCATATAATGTTTGAAAAAAGAACAATATTAATCTACATTAATTTTTTTTATTTAATTTATGTACCTGAATTCCATGTAACTTGGTATACCAAATTCACGACCTCGCTGCATATTAAATGAAACCAAATCCATGCCAAATTTAGCACCGACTTTTTTAAAAAGATGATTTGTTACCTGCAAGAAGAATCAGACATAATTAATTTTATTTATAAAAATTATTATTTTCTTCATGACATTTATATTAATAATTTTCAATTTTTTTTATGAATGATTTCAAATTGAAATTAAAAACATTGTGAAATGTATACTTTTTTGTACTGTTTTTAGAAATTTGCTACATACTATGAAAAAAAGTATATTTTTGCGCACTGTTTTTATAACTTTGCTGATTACTATCCAAAAAAGTATATTTTGCATTATTTTGATAACTTTGCTGCGTACTGTGCAGAAAAATATGCTTTTCTGAACTATTTTTATAACTTTATTGTATAGTGTGCATAAAGTATACTTTTCTACTCTACTTTGTTAACTTTAATACTCATTTTACAGAGAGGTAAATTATTATGCAATATTTTTATCTTTTGTTGCATACACTGAAAAAAAAAATTTATTTGATTCAAATAATCGATTACTTAACTGTTATCAAATAAATATTTATTTGTATCAAAGAATTATTTTTTGTCAATTAAATGGTATTTGTTTCAAAAACAGAATTTATTGTGTCAAATACAGTTTATTTAATTCAAATAAAATTGTTTGGTTCATAAGTAAATATTTATTTGATAATAGTCAAGTAATCGAATATTTGAATCAAATAAAATTTTTTTTTTTAGTGTACTGTGAAGAAAAGTATATTTTTTTGTACTGTTTCTTTTACTTTACTGTACACTGTGCAGAAAATTACATTTTTCTGCATTTGTTTTATAACTTTGCTGCGTATTACATAGCAAAATATACTTTTATATACTGTTTTTAAAATTTTGCTGTACAGTGTGAAAAAAATACTTTTCTGCACTGTTTTTAAAACTTTTTGTCGTACAGTGTGCAAAAAATATACTTCTCTGCATTGTTCCTTTAACTTTTCTGCGCACTATACAGAAAATTATACTTTTCCGCAATAATTTTTGTAAATTTTCTGAGCACTGTACAGAAAAATATATTTTTCTATGCTGTTTTTATAATTTTCCAGTACAATGTGAAGAAACATATACTTTTCCATACTATTGTGATTATACTTAAAGTAAAAAGAATTGGCTACAGTTTGTAATATAAATTTATGACTAATTAATTGTGCCGAAAAATTAATTTTGTCATAAAATTTCAAGTAATCTCTTATTCATCAAATAATATAACCAGATCTCTAATGTTGACGAAACAAATCAATAAATTCCCCGGAAGGAATCCCCCTAGAGACTTTGATAATAATTTCCGTTAGAATTCCAATGGAATACTAAGGGGAAATTTTTCAAAATCTTCCATTTATAATTTGTAGTTCTATACTGTATATATATATATATAAATGAGATTAAGTCACTTACTTCTTGTGTAATAGAATCGTCCATAGCCTGAGCAACTTGATTCATCAGTCCCATGAAATATTCATCGATAACACCGGCACGATAGAGATCATAAGGTCTCCTAATGAGATCTGACAATCTCTTTGAAGCTATTTTCAAACATTAAAATTATATCATTACATTTTTTTTTTTGGTAATTGAATTATAATGCTAATTTTTCAAATAAAACATACCGATGAATTTGTGTGCCTTACTCCATCTCTCAACAGCAGTTGGTAGTAGTGAATGTCCAAATCTAAAAGCTGCCGAAGCGAAGGCATCAATAACAGTGGGATTAACTTTTGAATCATATCCATTCCAATGTCCCTGTTGAAAAATGGTAAATAAAATTTTTATTATTTAAATTTTGAATCTATGTTTCCAAAAATTCAACATTTTTTTTTTATTTTAACTAAAGAATTTTTTAATTCATAAAAATAATAAGCTACCGTCGACCGGGGCTATTTTACTCACAGCTAGGGGCTATTATACTCAGCGCCAGTTTTTAATTAATAAAATATTTATATTGAAATGTTTAAACTTGGTGTAAATATTGTTTAATAGTTTTATTACAGAGGGCGCTAAATTTTGTTACTTAATTTTTTTTATCAGAATGCAGAAAAAAAATTCATGAAGTCGTGAAAGTCTGCAAAAAACTTTTTTTTCCTAAAATAACTGTAAAAGCTTGTTAGAAATTATATTGAGTTGTTTATTTAATGTTAATTTAAAAAAAAAAATTTACCTCTTTTAATAAATGTAGATTTTAGTAAAATTTCAATGTTTAACTTTATTTTATAAATAAACAAACTTTGCTGAGAATAATAGCCCTAACCGTGGGGCTAAATGTTAAACTTTAAAATTTGTTACAACAATTGTATACAAATTTTTTTTTAATTTTTTATCGTAATTTAGACTATTTGCAGAAAAAATTTTATATAAAAATAAATATAATAAAAATAAAATAAATAATAAATAAAATAAATATAATAAATAAATATAATAGCCTCAACCGCGGGGCTATTATACTCACCACTAAAAGTTTTCATGACTAGTAAAAAAAAAAATTTTTTCTCGTCTAACTTACAGGATACCTTCAGACAGATGTCCACAACATAACACAAGAGTTGAAATTTTTTTTTTTTAATTCTGAATTTTGGTGAAGCACTGAGTAAAAAAGTAGCGTTTTTTCGAGTATAATAGCCCCAGTTTTAACGATAATTATATTTCTTGTTTTCATTTAAAAAAAATAAAATAAACTCCTACATTTTTTTGTAGTAGTAATCCAAATTTCTCCATGACATCTTTGCCCAATAAAATAGGTAAAAATTCATTATATGTAACATGTTGTATTTCAGCAATGACAATACGTCGAGCTTCCTGGAAGAGAGTCTCATCATCCCAATGAGGATTTACTTTAGTCAAAGCTTTTGCAGCTCTATTGTGTTCTCTAGCCATGAGGGTATGCATACAAGCGAGTACCAATTGTTCGTTTACTCGAATTTCCCCTATTAAAAAATAAAAATTACTTTTTTCCATTCTTCGTATTATTCAGAATGATTTTTATGTTCCGGACCTTCGAAAAAAAATTTTTAATCTCTTTTTTTTCTTTTTTTAAACAAAAAAAAAATTTAAAAGGTCTCGAACATAAAAATCACTTTAAATAATAAAAATAAAATTTTGCTTTCAAAATTATAATTTCTAATTGACAGAAAGATAATAATTAAAAAAATAATAATAATAAATATAAAAGTAGATATAATAGAAATGATTTAAAATTTTAAAACGTTGACGGCAAACCTAAATAAAACAATGATATCTCTTATATAAATAATTGTGCGTTAGGTGATTGAAATCAAATATTTTCATCACGCATAAAGGTGTGTCTCGTGAACTGGGTTTCTAAATCATCGAAAGCAGTACCATTAAACAAACAAGAGCAAATCTGTCTTGGGGCTGAATTTCGAAAGAATCACAAGTCGCATAACGCAATTTTATATATCACGAGGAACCAATATCTAATGATCTCGTATTGATTATTGAATCACTGCGTTTTATATTATATTGACTGACAATTAATATTTAATCCAATTTCACAATTAAAAATTACAATTTATTTTAACAAATCTATTCAATTTGAAATTTTATTTTATTTTGTTTGAAAACAATTTTTCCAAATGTCAACCTTTTTCTTATGTTAAAAAGAAAGTTTCATTGGTTCTTCGTTTTATATAATTTTCTATATTATAATTTTATAGTTTTCTTTTTTATTAGTATTTAAAAATGATAATTAAATACTATGATTGATGCGAAATTAAAATAGTCAATGAATCTTAATAGAAAGAATCGGGAAACTTTCAAATCTGTTATATATTTAATTATGTCCTTAAAGTTTTTAGCGTTCAAATAAATTTTGTTACTTTTTGTAAGTTTGGATTTTAGTACATAATATTAATTTGCACATTAAAAAAAGAATTACTTTATTAATAAATGTTGAATTTATTTTTTAATTAATTTTATTAGAATGCAATAATTTTAGAAAATATCTAAACGGGAAAAATAATTTTCCTTCATTTTAACGTTCAAAACTTTAGAGAGACATATTTAACTATTTCACACACAGGTTTGTATTTTGCATATTAAACTTGTTACTCTGAGATTTTTTCATGATTGCTGATTATTATGAATATATCAGTTTTCAAATTAAAATTTGACAAAATTTATTTTTTAGTCGAATTTTTACTTAACATATTTTTTTGGGATCGAATTTTTAACAGTTAAAAATTAAAAAATTAAAAATTAAAAAATTAAAAATTAAAAAATTCTAATTTAACCAAATATTAATTTTAGCAGAATTCTCATTCAACAGAATTTTTAAATAACAGAATTTTCAATTCACCGAATTTTAATTTGTTCTAATTTTTATTTAACAGAATTCTTCCTAATATCGAATTTTTATTTATTTATATTTTTATTTGAACGAATTGAATTTTTTTTTTTTTTTGACAAATTTTCATTTATTCGAATTTGGTAGAAATTTTATTTTAAAGAATTTCTTCTTACACAACTTTTTGATTTAAAAGAATACTAATTTTAACGAATTTTAATTAAGCAGAATTTATAATTTAATATAATTTTAAGTGCTTGGGATTTTTTAATGCTAGAATTTTCAATTCATTGAATTTCCATTTGTTCAAATTTTTATTTCATAGAATTCTTAAAACGCCGAATTTTCATTTTGTTTGAAATTGCAAATAGCCGATAAACAATCGACAAAAAAAAACGGTACGAATTTAAAAATTAAATAAAAAATTAACACGAAAATTGTGATTGATCAATTTTAGAATTAGCACATTTTTTTTGTTGGCCATTTGCAGTTTCGAACAAATAGAAATTCGGCATTTTAAGAATTCTATTAAATAAAAATTCGTGCATATATAAAGATTCAGTGAATTGGAAATTTTGATATTTAAAAATTTGAATCGCATAAAATTCCATTGAATGAAAATTCAAAAGGGATGAAAATAAATGTTTTATTGATTTTTAGTTTTCTTTAATTTTAATTTAATTTAATTTTTAAAAACTCACCAGCCTCGAAGCAGAACATTGAATCATTTGGTCGTGTGCAGCCTTCATCGGGAATGTCTAACTTAAGGGGCAACAGGTCCTTCAGTCCATATTCAGAAAATACTGGATTCATCCTCAAAAGTCCTCCATAGCCAGTTCGAAGTTTTCTAATTAGAAATAATTAATAAAAAAATTTATAATAATTCAAAATAAATAAATATAAAGACATTAAAATCAAATTGTCAATCAAATAAATAAAATTAAATACTATTGTCACAATTATTATATTATAATAATTAAATTAAAAATAATTAAAATAATATAATTATTATTATATTTAAAATAATATTATTTTCTTTTGTAATGAAAAGAAAATAATCGCCTATGTATGCTAAATCATCGATGACTTTCAATTAACTGAATTATATGTTTCATTTATTAATATGTCTTGAGAAAATTATTATGAATTGTAAATCAATTATAACATTTATAACTATAAAGGTAATTCACTTTAACAACTATAATTGTTGATTTGACGTAAAACAAAAATTGTGTGGTCTCACTGAATAACTGTATAAGAGAGAAGATTATATATATATATATATATTGATTGAGTAACTCAATTCACATGACTTGCAGAATAGAAAGTGTTTAGCCCTGCTTTATAAATACGGGATTCACAATAGTGATTTATGGCCTCTTAATGGCGTAATATAGAACTCGCAATAAACTGGAGTACAGCGAACTTAATTTTCTCTCTCTTAACATTAATTTTATAAGACAAACATTTTTCTAATATAAAATAACAAAAAAAAAAATATATATATATTTCTGCTGGAAAAAAATGATGTGAAAGTTTTCCATTGAGCTGAATAAATTTTAATATATTGACAATTATTATTATATTTGTTTTTATAGAAAATTATTTAATAGAAAATTATTAAAACACTCGTAAATTTGTCTTTATATACCTGGCATGAAAGTCTGTTACTCCATAAACAGTATTCCCGTCGAGAACACCTGTAAGTAGATTGAAAGGAACTCTACTTCCAAGACGGCAGCCTGGACGTACTGATGGAAAAGCGCGAACAAAATCCATACAACGAACATTAAATAGACGATAAAAATAATCATCCTCGGGAATATGAATTTCATTGCAGTATGGATGCTTTTGATGTGGTGGTCGATTACAACATTCTTCCGGATCATTACGATTAAAAGGATCTGAAATAATTAATATTATTAAATCGCACTATTAATATCCATGAAGTTGGCGTCGACGCTCAGCGTCGAAATTTTAATTTTCACGAGACCAAAAATATCAAATGATTTTTAAAAAGATTTTGGGACCACATAATATCTTGAAAAGTATTTCTCAAGGCTTGAAAATCTTAAAAAAAATAATTTCATACTTTTGGTCCTGTGAAAAACAATTTTCGGCGTTGAGCGTCGACGCCAACTTCATGGAGGTCACTATTAATCATTTGTATATATAGGAGGTATTCTACGCCAAAATTAGTTACCATTTTTGCATTTACATTGCCGATTTCTTTTCTTTTCTTTTAGTACTAATTCAAACTAGCTTTCGTGATTTTTTTTCAATTTTTTTTTAGCAAACCAAACAAGATATGAATTTTTCAGAATTTTAATGCATCAATTTTAAAAGTTCTTTTTTTTTTTTTTTTGAAAAATTGTGTGTTTTTACGTAAACTTTTCAAAAATTCAAAGCAAAAAATTGTGGAAAAATAATTTTTATTACATTTTTTGCAATTTAAAAATTAAAATTTTATTTTTAAAACTGAACGGTTGCCATTTTTTTTTTTTTAATAAATTAACAGCCTTGTAGCATTATTCTTATTTGCTTCTGAAATTATTATAAAATTATTAATAACAATAAAAAATTTTTTTGGGTACCCATTTTTTTTTGCAAATTTCTTTGATATAGTGTTTTTTCATATAAAACAGAAAAACTATATTTCAACAAGAAATAAAATTCTTATTCAGTAGATTTTTTAAAATTTTTCAAAAAAAAATTCAAAAGATACAATTTTAAAAATAAAATTTTATTGCTTTAAATTGCAAAAAAATAGTAAATTATTTTTCTAGAATTGTTGCTTCGAATTTTCGAAAAATTCTCGTAAAAACACACAATTTCAACAAAAAAAGAATTTTTAAAATTGTTGCATTTTTAAGGAAGTTATGACCATTCAAAAGTAACAAATCATTAAAATTTAGAAAATTTAAAAACATTCATATCTCGTAAACAGATTGATAAAATTTTTTTTTTTTTTAAACCATTGAAACCATTGAAATCAGTCATTCAGTCATATTTCACTTAAAATTAGTAGAATTCTTTACTGCTTGAAACAGTCAAATCTGTTTTAGCGATTAATGATAATGTAGATTTGACTGTTTAAATCAGTTATAATTCTACTAATTTTTAGTGAAATATTCAGCGGAATTCCTACTGAAGTGATTCAGTTTCTAATTTTCAACTATTTCGTCAGTGAAATCTAACTGATTCAAATTTAGCCAAATCAAAAATGTCAAAATCAACTATATGTTGGAATGGCATAGATTATTTAACGTTTACCATTAATTTTTAAATAATTTTTTTTTCTATTTTATTAATAATTCTTTTTATTTGAATTTATATCTTCCTTTTCTTTCTATTATTTTTGCTGTTTACATTTTCATTATGTTACCTATGAATGTCTTCTCTCTCATTCTATTATTTCAAAAAATATATATCTCTAAATTCAAATTCAATATTTAATATTATTTTATGTTTAATATTTATTAATTTATAATTTTTATAATAATTTTATAAAATTAAAATTTTTGACTATTGAAATACGATTTCAATGCCCCCTTAAACGAATCAATTTCTTAATTTATAAATAAATTCATTTGTTTAATAAAAAAAAAAAAAAATTATTACCTATATACAAATTTTTTGGAAATTAACGTTATTTATTTTAAAAAAAACCACCTGGAACAAATAGAATTGTGAAAAAAAAAAATTTATGGAATCATAAAAAGAGTTTACTCTTACTAGCAAAGTGGAGGTGCAAAGATGAGACATATTTTATCAGCACATGTCATGCATATTGAGAATTGTGAAAAAAAAGAGGAAAAATAGATACTCTCTTCTCTTATGGAAAAGTTAATATATCTACATTTCATTACATAAGATCAAACGTTGTACTTTCGAAACACATTTTTCCTATATGTACGTATGTATATATATATATATATATATATATATATAAAAGATCCCCTCTTGTATGAATTCTGTCCTTTTCCTCGCACATATCGAATTATGTAATATGAAGAAAAAAAAAAAAAAAAAAATTCCGGCTACTTGATTAACCGGTACAGACACACGTATATTTTAAAAGAGAGGTGTCTCTGCGGGGTAAGTTATACACACTTACCGAGAGGAGTGGCAGTGAGGGTATAGTCGTGATCCATGAATTGGCCCCAAGCAATAACCATGACGGTTCCCGCGTGATCGTGAAAACCATCGTCAGGATGCATAGTACGTGAGACAATACGTGATAGTGGCAAATTACGACCAGATTTTGCTATTCTTGGCGCTGACATTCCATCCGCAAAACGAGGAGGCAGCAATCTGCAAAAAAAAAAAATTTTTTTATTATCATTTTCATTATCAGACAGATTCAATTTTTTTTTTTTTTGTTATTTTAAAGAATTTAATTCGATATAATTACTTTTTAGACGAATTTTCTTTTTTCGAATTTTAACAGAATTTCTTTTTAAAATAAATTTTTAATTAACAAAATTTTTAGGTGCCAAATTTTTATTTTACAAAATTTTACTTTACACAAAGTTTTATTTAAAAATTTTTCTAACTTAAATGAATATTAGTTTAACAGAATTTTCATTCATACAAAATTTTAAGTTATTGAATTTTTTAAATACCAGAATTTCAAATTCATTGAATCTTTATTTATTGGAATTTTTTTATTTTCATCAATTGTTATTTATGATAAAAATTCCTAAAATACTGTATTTTCATTTGACCTTAATTAAAAATCGCCAACCAACAATCGACAGAAAGATGATTCTAGAGTCGATTTAATTTGGTTTTAATCTCAAAAAATCGAATTTTTAAAAATTACAATAACCATAGGACCGAATTTTGAAAAATTCGAATTATCATAGTATAAAATATCTAAAAATTCGAATAATCAAAAGATCGAATTTTGTAAAAGTTCGAATTTCTAGAAGACTGAATTACAAAAAGGACAGAAATTTTAAAAATCCGAATTTTTACAAAATCAATTTTCTGAAAGTTTGAATTATTAAAGAATGAAATTTCTAAAAGATAAAATTTTTGAAATTTCAAATTACAAAAAGATCGCAATATTAAATGATATTTGCAGTTTCCAACAAATGAAAATTCGACGTTTTAAAAATTCAATTTAATAAAAATTCGGTGAATTGGAAATTTTGGCATGTAAAAATTCAGATCACTTAAAATTCTGTTCAATTAATATTCGGTTACATGAGAATTTTTATTATATAAAAAGTTGGGTAAAGAGAAACTTTGAAAAATAAAAATTCTGTCAATTAAAAATTCGATACCTAAAAAATCGGTTAAGTAAAAATTCATTTAATAAGAAATTACGAGCCAAAAGTTTTGAACGTTCAAATGAACAAAATGTATTTTGCAACTTCTTTAATTATGACTTTTATTATAAAATATTTGTTTTAAATATTTAAAAAGAAGTTATTAATTTAATATTTGTTTAATTTACTGCTTTATTTTACATTGACATTATAATTTTTAATAATTTATAGATTGAAAAAAATATTTTGTCCATTTGAACGTTCAGAACATTTGGCTCATAAGAATTTATCAAATGCTAATTAAAAAAAAGAAAATTCGTCCAAAAAATAATTATATTTAACCCATTAACGCCCAAATGTCAACAATTTTTAACTTAACTTCAATGAAAGAATTAAAACATTAAAAAACCAGATATTTTAATGCCCATAAGTTCTAGGGGGTATTGGGTATCGCTCTTTCAGATTTTGAGGTCAAAATAGAGATTGGTCGACCAGAAAATCCAATATGGAGAATAAAATAAAAAAAAACCCAAAAAATCATTGTTTTTTTTTAAACATTTTTTTTGAAGCCGAAAACATTTTTTCTAAGACATCTAACCTATCCTATTGGTGGATAAAATAGTTGTACTTTTAAACTATGTTCATGAGAACCTTCAATTTCAAGATGGCGGACTCAAAATGGCGGAAAAGTAAATGCAATTTAGTAGATATGAACAGAATATTGAACTAACAGTTAAAAAGTCATTAATTCTGCCTCAAAATGGTTACTCAGGGGTTCTCGGGGTCGCTGATTACGAATCTGAAGTCAGTTTTTCAAAATTCAAAATGGCGAATCCAATATGGCGGATTATTTTTTAAAAATTCATTGAATTTGCTTGAAACTTATTACTCGAGGGTTTTCGAGGTCGCTGATTACGAATCTGAAGTCAGTTTTTCAAAATTCAAAATGGCGGATCCAATATGGCGGACGATTTTTGAAAAAACTTCATATATTTGTCTGAAAATAATTACGCGGGGGTTTTTGGGGTCGCTGATTACGAATCCGACGTCAGTTTTTCAAAATTCAAAATGGCGGACGACTTTTGAAAAACTTATTAATTTAAATTAACCTGTTTATCAAAATTATGCGTGCAAAAAATGTTTCACTCCATACTTTTTCTTTTTAGAATTACCAGATTACGAGTTACAAGCCAGATTTTCAGAATTTGACTATTTTAAAGAAATATCTTAAAAATTGTAGAATTTTAAAAATTTTGACTTTAGATTAGTTTTCAATAATTCAAAAACTTCTGGAATTAAAATTTAATAAAAATCGAACAATTTTTTAAAAATTCGTTTAATAGATTAAATTCGCACATTTTCAATATGAAAAACTGACGTCGGAATCGTTATCAGTGACCTACAAAGTTACCAAGTAAGTAGTTTCCAGTGATTTTAAATATTTGTCGGCCATATTGGATCCGCCATTTTGAAATTTGAAAAATAGACTTCAGATTCGTAATCAGCGACCTCGAAAACCCTCGAGTAATAAGTTTCAAGCAAATTCACTGAATTTTTAAAAAATAATCCGCCATATTGGATTCGCCATTTTGAATTTTGAAAAACTGACTTCAGATTCGTAATCAGCGACCCCGAGAACCCCCGAGTAACCATTTTGAGGCAGAATTAATGACTTTTTAACTGTTAGTTCAATATTCTGTTCATATCTACTAAATTGCATTTACTTTTCCGCCATTTTGAGTCCGCCATCTTGAAATTGAAGGTTCTCATGAACATAGTTTAAAAGTACAACTATTTTATCCACCAATAGGATAGGTTAGATGTCTTAGAAAAAATGTTTTCGGCTTCAAAAAAAATGTTTAAAAAAAAACAATGATTTTTTGGGTTTTTTTTTTATTTTATTCGCCATATTGGATTTTCTGGTCGACCAATCTCTATTTTGACCTCAAAATCTGAAAGAGCGATACCCAATACCCCCTAGAACCCATGGGCATTAAAATATCTGGTTTTTTAATGTTTTAATTCTTTCATTGAAGTTAAGTTAAAAATTGTGGACATTTAGGCGTTAATGGGTTAATAAAATTCTTTAAAATGAAAATTTTAACTATTATGATATATATATATGATGACAAAAATGTTATATTTTATAAAAATGGCTCATTGATACTAACAAAAGATTTATCATCAATAATTCAAAATCTACGGCATACATTTTTGAAAAAAAAAAAAAAAATTAAAATGTATCTGACAAGAATGAAAAATGACTTGATTTTGTATTCAATAGTGTATTTTCGTATGAATATATAAGAACAATATTTATAACAGTTTTACTTATTACTATTTGTGTGTATATATTTATGTACATGAATTGTTCTTCGCATGAACTCAAACCCGTTCACCGTGAGACTTTACGAAGGCTGAAAAAAATTCTTTAGATGAAAAGAAATTTCTTTAAGAATACATTGCATGTAGATATAAATATTTTTTTTTTTTTTTGAACTTCTCACCTCGCAAATGGCGATAACGATGCACCCCATGTAGGGTTCTCCAAGTTTGTACAGAGACCATCGAAGCGACGATATTTACCAGCTCGACACTCTACATCTCTTAAGAAAGGTGGACACACCTCGTAAATAAGAGTCTTGGATGTATCGATCAGCGGAAGACGTGTTTCAATTTCTTCCCTTGTAAGACCGTACCTACAAATATTTCATATTTTTTTTTATGTAAAATATTTATTTTTAAATTTATATATTTAGAAGTAATAAAACAATGTTTAACACTTAAATCCTTCAAAAATATATGTATATTTTTATATCTTACAAAATTCATCATTGAATATTTTGTATATTAATATTATTATTATTATTATTTAATCTCATGATTATTATTTTTGAAAATTTGGAATAATTAAGGAGAGGGACCAGTGAAACTTCAGCCTATCGAAATTAATATTGTTAACTTTTTTTCTGGTATTATTTAGGATCAAAAAAAAGTATATAATTAATATTTTTTAAAAATTATTTTTACCGATTTTGGAAATTTTATTTTCTGCAAAAATTAAAATTTTTTAAACCCATACGATTGTTCAAAATCATGAAGAAAAAAAACGTATAAAAAATTCGGAGATGAAAAATAATCAAAATTGTGGAAGAAGTTGAATTTTTGCAGAATCACCAGTAAAATTTAAATTAATCAAAATTAGCCTTGTTTAGAGGGAAATAATTATTTTTGTTTTCTTGTTTTCAGAACCTGAAGTCACATTTCACTATGAAAAATGAAAACAGTAATTTTAAACTATTTAATCCTTTGAGGACCAGTATTAATTTCAAGAAACATTAACATTTCTTTGTTAACTGATGATTAACTTTTTGGAATTTTAAAAATGAATATTGAAACAAAGTATTTTATTTAATCTATTAAATTTCCTATTTCAAACACTGGTTTTTCGACAAAAAATTTTAATTAGTTTTGCTAGAACAAATTTTTTTTATTTTTCAAAATTTTCATTTTTTGAAACAATTAAAATTTTTCAAATTTATACGCTTGATTGTTTAAAATAATGAAAGAAACCTATGAAAAATCGTCAATGAAAAATAAGAAAAATTGTGAAAAAAATTCTATAATTTAAACTTTTTGGGAATTTTTATTTTTAAAAAATATATTAACAAATTAATTGTTTTTTTTAATTTTTCAAATTATATTATAATTTTAAATACTCAATATTGTCAGAAAAAAATTGACAGGCCTAAATAACATTAATTTTGATGGATTAAAATTCCACTGGTCCACAAAAATATAGAATTTGGAGAGCATGATTATCTCATAAAAATCACTAGTTAGAATTATTATTTTCAATAATTTTATTAAATATAATTATTATTTTTATAATAATAATTATTATTATTATTTTAGGTACCAAATTTTTATTTCACAGAATTCAACTTGAATTTTAAGTGATTCAAATTTTTAAATGTCAAAATTTCCAAATTACTAATTTACTAAATCGTCAAAGAAATAAAAATTCGTCGTTTTAAAAAGTCTATCAAATAAAAATTCATACAAACAAAAATTCGAACAAATGAAAATTCCGTGTATTAGAAATTTTAACATTTAAAAATTCGAATCACTTAAAATTCAACAGAATGAGAATTCTGCTAAATTAAAATTAAAAATGTTGCCAATTAAAAATTCGATACCTAAAAATTCTGTTAAATATCAATTATAAAAATCAAAATTTGTTTAAAAATTAATTATATCTAATAAAATTCTTAAAAATGAAATTTCTAATAGGGTCAGCCGGGGTAAATCCGAACGCTTTTAGTAAGTTTCAACAATAACATATAAGTTTTTTCTTTTAAAAGACAATACTTCCGGTATTCTGGTGCATGAAGTTGTTACTTTACTTCCATAGAACAATTTTATGGGGTAGCAAAAATTTTTGATAAATTACAATCGCAGAAAACTTAGCGTTCGTATTTACCTCGATACTTTGCAACTTTCCTAAAATACCGGGGTAAATACGAACGCCACTGTATTTCAGAAAAATCTTAGGGAAAATAAATTTAAAGTATTGCAATTGTTAAACTTATATAAAAACTCAAAAAAAATACGATAATAAACCTATTATGTAATAATGCATCATATATAAATACAAAAATCAAACAGGTTAAAAATTAAAATGCATTACACAATTAAAACCTTCAATAACTTTATCAAATCATAACGGATTTTTGCAAAACTTGCTACAGAAAGTATTTTGGAGTGATTGAATGTAAATACAAAAATAAAAGTCAAATTTTTTAAATTCAAAATGGCGGATTCAATATGGCGGACTTTCCTAAAACTTATTTTTAAAAATGATCAAATTTGCTAACTCCAAATTCGTAATCAGCGACCCGGAAACCCCCCGAGTAACAATTTTAGAGCGAATCTAATGAACTTTTTAATTCTCGTCCGCCATTTTGAATTTTGAAAAACTGACTTCAAATTGGTAATCAGCGACCCCAAAAACCCTAGAATACCAAATTTTATTAAGATCCTGAAAAACTTTTTTCAACAAACCATTTGGCAAAAAAAGTGGATCACTCCTTCGAGAGAACAGAGATTAAGTTTCTGCTTATTAATTACTAACGAGGATATACGTATAGAAAGAAAAACTTTTTTCTATGTACTTTTATAATGTTAAAATAATAGTGTAATGAAATAAAAACAATTTTGTGTGGCTCTGATGTAAAAAAAAATTATTGAAAATACCGTTCAGATTTACCCTGGTATTCAAATTTTCCGGGGTAAATACGAACGGTCTGATATTATTGATAAAATTTTACAGAAGGCAAAAATGAAAAATAGTTTCTGTTCTAGTATTCATAACAAACAATTATAAATAATAAAATGAATTTTTAGCTTCTTTTTCTTCAAATACGAGACAAAATACTGAAAGAGTGTCATCTTTGATTTTCAATCTTTTTCGCAATACTCGTTATCTTTGTTTATGCTGTTGCTAATTAACAAACGAAAAATGGGATAATACTTAGAATCTCTTCAAGAGGATCTGAGGTAAAAATTCTTATGTCTAACTTATTTTTTAAAATTTTAATTAAGCTGAAATAATTAGGTAGCGTTCGGATTTACCCCGGCTGACCCTAAATGATTTTTATGGAATAATCATGCGCCTCATTTTAATATAATAATTTAATGAAAAAATGTTGAATTTTAAAATACTTAATTTTTGTATAATTGTCTGGAGATAAAGACGGCTTAAAATTTTTTTTTACTTTTTTTTTTCTTAAGGTATTCAGCTTGACCGCAGACGATCGGCAAGTAGTCAGACAGTTGTGGTCAATACTCTTATAATTTTTTTTTTTTTTGACCTTCTGGAAAAGTGATCGTACAATCGTTCGAACGATTCGTCTCACTTTCATTAAAGTTATCACTTATACCATCACATTATTTCTCCTTCCGGAAAAAATGTGTATACTTAAGACTTGGATATAATTACTGTAACTCTAAACTTGAGAAAGTTAAAAAATATTGATGATATAATTTACAGAATAAAATTGTATTTAGAAAGTAATAAAACTCCCACTGCCACAAAAAATAAATAAATAAAAAAAAAAACATGTTCTGACAATATTAAATATATGGTAAATGCTATTTTTCTCCTCAGACTTGTATAAGTAATACCAACTAACGAAAAAAGAAAGAGAATAAATTTGTAGCAGTAAAAATATATTACTTACATTTGGGCAATTTGAGTCGAAATGTCCAAAAGTAGTTCACCAACTGTTGCCAATTCATCGGGTTTCCAAATATTTGTTTTGGGTTGAGCGACTCCTATTTAAATCGTAAAATGAAAAAATATAATTTTCTATTTTGTTAATATGCATAAATATTCTCCACATTAGACTTGTGGAAATTTTTGTCGAGTCGAATTAACCCTTCACTGGCACAATTCCGCATTCGAACGTAAATGGCACAATGGGTCTGCTGGACCCGACGTATTCAAACGTGTATTGTACAGTCGGTATTGAATAGTTTTGAACAAAAATTTAATCTGAGGTAGCTTATGATGTGTTTTATAAAATTTCATTAGTTTTACAGGGATCAATTTATTTTAAGTTAGTTAAAAAAAATTGTGAAAAATAAAAACGAAAAATTGCGTGTTTTTACTTAAAAATTCATGAGTTATTTAAATTTTAATATTAGTACTTAAAAAAATTTAAGGTTATGATGTATATTATTCTTTAAGGAAAAAATTACCACATGGTCTACTGGACCCATGTTAACCGTTAAGTGTTAAGAATTATCGAATTTTTATTTAGCAGGATTTTATAAATTGAATTTCATAATGAACCTAATTTTTATATTAAAAAATTCAGCTTGTAAGTAGAATTTCTCTTAAAAATGACAATTCGGTGAAATAAAAATTATTTTTTATGAAAATTTTGCTAGAAATAAATTCTGTTAAATGGAAATTGTATATTATTTGAAAATTGAATGTATGAGAAAATCTGCTATACAAAAATTCAGTAAAATGGAAATTAGTATAAAATCAGAATTTAGTTAAACAGAAATTCTGCGATTTAAAAATTAGGTTCATTATAATATCCATTTTATAAAATTCTGCTAAATAAAAATTCGATAATTTTTAATTCCACATCACACAAAAATTCCGACAGGTCTAATGTGGAGAATATTCGAGCGTCTCGTTAAAACTATGGAAAAGGTTAAGAATAGGTTAAAAAATTCACTGCAAAATAAAATTTCAAAAAAATTTTTAAATTGTTTTCATTCATTAGATGCACTTTTAATCTCCTTTGGAATACAATTTTTTGTTAGATTGTTTGGTTCCTACATTTATAAAATTCTTCTAGCTATTGTAGTTGAAAGTATAGGAACGTCTAATGAATGATAACAATTTAAAAAAATTTTAAATGTTACAATGTGAACTATTCTGTGATTTTAATAAATTAATTTTAATAGGTAAGAAAATACTTGAATCTGAAATTCTTGCGTTTTTTAAACTTTTTTAACGAATAAATTAAATTATAAAATGTACCTACAATATTTGAATATACATACAGGGTGTTCCAAAAGTATGGAAACTTACAAATATCTCGAAAAATACGAATTTTCGTAAAAAATGTTCAACACAAAAGTTGTTCCAAACAAAAAGATCTACATTTTTGAAACCAAAAAATTGGGCCCGGAGCCCAACGTTGGGCCCTACAATGAAATAAGTGGTTTTCTTAAATGAGACCACAAATTTTCAGTATCAAATTCGAAATCCCCATGAAATTCTGTGCTCAGACATGTGGTATAAGTGCCCAAAATATTGGGCCCAATCTAAGATAATGGGCCCAAAATTTTTCTACAGATAAATAAATTTTGAAAAATCAAACATTGGGGGTTTTTGGAGTCGCAGGATTAGAAATTCGAAGATAATTTTCAAATTGGGCACGGAGCTCAATGTAAGATTCCGCGGCCCAATTAAAAAAAGTTTCCTCAAATAAAACCATCTAATTTTCAGTATCCATTTCATAATCATAGTCTCATCCTCACATTTTTACTCTCCCTCCTCTTTTCATCAAATTCACAAACATAATACTAATTTTAGTGATGTCATTTAAAAAAAAAAAATTTTACTGTGGCCCCCAATTGGGGTAAAAAATTTTACATTTGGCTCTAAGACTAATTTGAAAATTAGCTTCAAAATTCTCATCATATAAGCCCAAAACCCCCCCCAATGTTTGATTTTTCAAAACTTATTTATCTGTAGAAAAATTTTGGGCCCATTATCTTAGATTGGGCCCAATATTTTGGGCACTTATACCACATGTCTGAGCGCAGAATTTCATGGGGATTACGAATTTGATACTGAAAAAAATGTAGATCTTTTTGTTTGGAACAACTTTTGTGTTGAACATTTTTTACGAAAATTCGTATTTTTCGAGATATTTGTAAGTTTCCATACTTTTGGAACACCCTGTATATTGTCAATTTCAAGTGAAATTTAAGTCGACCACTCAAAAATTCGATTGAATATATATTTTTCTATTTTTTAAAATTTTTCTTTTTTTTAAAAAAGTGCCCGAGTTGTCAATTTTTTCAATTTTGGTCTTTCAATGTTGACCTTCTTTCAAAGGCATATAACACTAAAAATATTGAATTTAGCAAATTTTTGACAAAAAAAGGAAAAGTTTCAATTTTTCTTCAACTTTTGAATAATGATCAAAAAAAATTTTTTTTTTCAATTTTTATTAAAGAATTAAATTAACAATTTTTTAGAAACAAATTGCTATTTAAAAAAAATTGAAACAAAAATTTTTTGTTAACATTATTCAAAAGTATTAATAATTGTATTTCAAACATTTAGGTACTTAAATATTATATATAATAATATAGCTTTTTAAAATTATAGTAGAACGTTACTGCAAAATATTTCAGTAATATTCAAAACAATATTACAGCAATATTAAAAGAAAAATATTCTATAACTTTGAAACAATTTTCTTTGAATATTTTTTTATAATATTTCTGGAATATTGCTTGGAAATATTACTTGAATCATTTGTGTAACAAAATCATATTTTTTAATTTCATATAAATCAATAGTAATTATAATAATAGTAATAATAATAAAAAAAAAAATAATAATAATAGTAATAAAAAATATTGATAAGAGGACTCACGAATTCGCTTCTTGGCTTCGAGGTAGGCATGGTTTATGGCCTCGTAAGTAATGCACGAGTGTCCACCAACATTCGGTGGGCTGTGGAAAAAAATAAAAAGGATGAAAATAAACTTGTGCGTTGAGATATCAGATTGCTGTTACAATTGCCATTCTCTTTCAATTTCATTATTATTTCCGCCTCACGTGTATACGAGAGGTCCATGATATACTTAAATATATACTGACATATATATATATATATATATATATATATATATACATATAAGAAATTTATTCATATTTAATTTATCCTGTCACATTTCTATATTATAAATATACCTATAACTAATAAAAAAAAATATTTTACTCTCTGGCATGTTCCATTAAAATAAGACAAGAAAAATATTGTCTATTGTTTACCCAAAAAAAATTTTACAATTCTATCTAGGTGTAGGGGAGAGTGACAAACAGTAGGACAGTTTAAACAATAGGACACTTTAATTTTCTGCAAACCTACTTAAAGATACTCGACCAAAATTTATATATGTAAACCATGTTTATGACAACACAGTATCTCAAAAAATTTTAGCCACATTGATTCATTATTTACAAAGAAAATTGAACAAAAAAACTGTTTTTGACGTACCCCCATGCAGAAATTGCCTGACTTTGCCCTATTTAAAGTAAGGCATTGATAAGGGCCTTATCAGTTTTCCCTGTTTGAGTAAAATGTGAAGAAATTAAATTTTTAAAGTTTTTCCTTCATAAAGTGTTATTAACAATAAAATAAAATCGTTTTACAATAATTTTAGATATTTTTTTATTTTAGTGTTTTGACCAGAATTCCCGACCAAAATCCCAACTAGGGTATTCCATATATGGCCCTGTCAAGGACCTTTTCAGTTTTCCCGGTTTAAAAAAAATTCAAACTAATTAAGTATTTAAAGTTAACATTTCGCAAAAATGTTATTG
Source organism: Leptopilina boulardi (assembly GCF_019393585.1). NCBI lineage: Eukaryota > Metazoa > Arthropoda > Insecta > Hymenoptera > Figitidae > Leptopilina > Leptopilina boulardi. The sequence continues at coordinate 910,730 of NW_026137921.1, forward strand.
TAAATTAGTTAAATGATTTCGATTTTAAATAATAATTTATTTCTTATTACCAAAATTTTCTTATGGGTTCCTGTTAAATTCCCTAAGTATATAACTCTTCATAGTTACAACGGAATTGATACATTTTTCAGAACGATGGCGCAAAAAAAAAATTTTTATGTAAAGTTTGAGAAGTATTAATTAACAGAAGATAATAACTATTAAAAGTAGCAAATTACATTGGATAAAATAATAATTTATAATTTTTTAAATTTCCATTGGATAGTAAAATTAACTGGATAGTGACAAGAATGTCCTCAAATATCATGCAAGCCATCCTAGCGTGCGTGCGTGGTTAGTTGGTTAAGTTGTCGGCTTACGAATGTTAGGGTCGCGCGTTCAATCCCCAGCGTTTCGGGATTTTTCTCTGTTAGGTATATAAATTTAAATATTTTAGGCATGTACAAACGAAACTAGTAGGGGAGAGGATGAAAAAATGGATCTCAATACTAATACTTATAATAATAAATTTACTACATTGAATAGTTTTTTTTTTTACTAAATTTTACAGTTAATCTTACAATTTTTACATAGTTGTTTCAACTATTGTTTGTTATAGGCGCCCCCTGGAACTAGGAGAAATGTAGTCAATGTCAATTAAATGTAGTCAAATTTACCATGAATTTTTTTGAGTTTATATAATATAAAAAATAGGGTATGCGTATGGAAAACTGGTAAGGCCCTCACTAGTTTTCTTTACCTAGGGCATTGGTGAGGAAAATCATTACACCCTTGTGAGGCTCTGATCAGTTTTCCCGACAAGGCCCTTATTAGAGATCGGGAAAACTGGTAAGTACCTCATGAGGCCCACATCACGATTTCTGCACGGGCCAGAGTAAATTTTTTCTTGAAATACAATACTGATTTTTATTTAGATAGGACAGTTTTAAAAAAAAGTGTAATTGTTACTTCGTTTACTTATGTTTTTAAATATAATATCCAGTAATTTAAAATATTTTAAAATTTCACAAACAATTTTTATTTAAATAATTTCTTACGATTGCTTAATTTAAACAGTGGGACTATCAACACTGGGACAGGCAAAAATTTAAGTTTATGAAACGTGGATTTTGGCAACACTGATTATAAGTTGTGTCAGCTATACGCATGCGCATTTATACTTTACTTACACAGCGACTAAAAATGTGTTTTTTTATGCTAAAAAACAATAAAAAATTCAAAATTTATAATTAATAATTATTACATACAATTATTGTTCGGCAACATTTAAAAAGTAACACTTGATAAGAGAACGACTATTTAAATTTTCCTCCAAATTGTTTTTAGGTTATGACCAAATTATGACGTATATGATCAGCAGTACTGTAAACGTGAAAAAAAATAATAGCAATTTTTTATATGAAACTTGACATAGTATTATAAAAATGTAAAATATTATTAAATTATGAGTGTTTTGCAACATTTGTTAACGTTATTTAATGCAAAATATATATATTTACAAAGTATGAAGCAGCAGAATATTATTATTAAAATAATTATTCGGTTCTTAATAATAGGTGTCCTACTGTTAAACACAAACCGTCAAAACAAGAAAAATGAATCAAGACTCAAAAACTTTAAATTTTTTTATTTAATCACAATATAATCTTAATAAAATATGTGCATTGTGTAGAAAAGAGTTCAAATTTTATGGTAATACCAAAAAATGTTCAAAAATATATAAAATTGACATATTAATATGTCTTTGAAAAAAGTGTCCCACTGTTTGTCATTCTCCCCTAAATTTTTTTTTTTTAATTTCAAGTGAATGTGCAAGTAAAAATAATTTTCCACATGACAGAAAATTTTTTCTTTTTTGTAATGTAAAAACAATTATTCAACAATAACAAGTACACGGTTTAATTGTTACAATACATTCCAGAAGTGTTATTTGAAAAAACGTGTTGAAATTTTTTTTTCAAATTCAGACTAATTCAGAGCTGCACAAATGACAATTATTTAAAACCTTTTTTTCTTATTGTTATAAAGTGTTCCTAGAATTTCGAATAGTATATTAAAATATTTGCTGTTAAAATAAGATTTTTTTTTTAAATGTGAGTTTTTTAATAATAAATTTCTTAGTATAATTTTACATAGGTATGAGAAATGGGTCAATAATAATTTAAAATTGTTCTTAGAAGAAAAAAATATAATGGCAATAAATAATAATAATTTTTAACATGAATTGCTTATAGTTGAAAAATTAGATAAATTGCAACTTTTATTGTTTACAATCATACGTTACGACTAGTAATTATTCACTTTATGATTTAAATGCAACAATAATACAATTCCACATTAGTTACAATGACACGTAATAGAACAATGTGACAATAATAATAATTGATACGTATATGTCAATGGAGAGCATAGGTCTAAAAAAACATTAAGTTTTTCTTGCAATGTTAAGGAAAAATTTTTTTTTTCTCAATTTTATATAAAAAAATAACGACAAATTAATTTTTTTTTACTTTGGGCAATATTTTTTACTTTCTTAAAATTTTTACATACCTGGAAATATAAACTTTTTGCAAAATCTTCTTAGTAATTCCTGGAATGTAAAAATTCAAAAAATAGTAAAAAAAATCGTGCCCAAAGTAAAAAAAAAAGAAATAAATTTGTTATTTTTTATACAAAAATTGAAAAAAAAATTTTTTGTTAACATATTTTGAAAGTCGATGAAAACCAGAAAAATTTTTTTCTTTTGTCAAAAATTACTAAATTCAATATTTTTAGAGTTAGATGTCATTAAAATTTATTTATTTATTTATTATTATTATTATTATTATTATTTATCCAAATTTAAAATGTCAGGTAAATTTCAGGCGGAATCGTCCATTTATATTTTCACTTTTCTAGTGATTTTAATAGCAAAAAGTACGCTGATTTATAAATCAAATGTGAGTATTTAAAAATTTAAAAATTCAAAATGTCGAATCCAATATGGCGGAAGATTTTTTTTTTTTATTGATTGAATTCGTTTGAGACTCGTTACTCAAAGATTTAAGGCCATGTGAGAAACTCTCACGTGATCTACTATATGAGAAAATGTGTTTTGGCGAAAACCGAATTTTTTCTTAAATGAAGAAATATTTTGAGCTAAAATTTTTTAAAAATTAAGAAATTTATTTTCAAATATAAAGAAGGGTACAAAGAACATTGTTATTTTTCTGAAAAACATAAGATTGCGTTAAATTATTAAAAAATTAAGTTTAGAAAGTCAGAATTTTAAATAAAAATGTCAACAAACATTGCGGAGCATACACAGACGTTGCGCGTGAGTGTGTCAGTGCTCCAAGAGGCAGCGCCAATTCGAACTAGTGGCCGCTGATTAAACTGGAAAAAACTAGTTTACTATTTCCTGCTTTATTTTTATTATTTTTTCGTTAAATTATAGAAAATAAATAAAAGAGCGATGTTTCCTTACACCCTTGTCTATCATTCCACAAAAAATGTAACCTCAAATATTTTTTCATTTCGGAGAAAATTTCAGAGTTCTAAAAAATATCTTTTTTCCACATGGCCTTAACCCTCAACTAGCACAATTCCGCGTTCGGACGTAAATGGCACAATGGGTCTGTTGGACCCGACGTATTTAAACGTGTTATGTATAGTACAGCTGGTATTGAATATTTTTGCACAAAAATTTAATCTGAGGTACCTTTTGATGTAGTTTTTAAATAAATGTAATTAGTTTTACAGGGATTAATTTATTTTATACGTCAGTTAAAAAATTGTGAAAAATAAAAACGAAAAATTGCGTGTTTTTACTTAAAAATTCATGAGTTATTTAAATTTTAATATTATTACTTAAAACTTTAAGGTTATACTCTTGATGTACTATTATTTAAGAAAAAAATTACCACAACAGCAGGACTTACAAAAAAGGTATTTATTTTGTAGAATAGAATGTGACTTTTTAGGTTAAAATTAAAAATTTATAATTATTATTGTTTCAAACTAATTTATTCTTTTGTATCGAATTAGTTGTATCAAAAAACTTACAAAATTACTAAGAATATGTCAAAATATTTTATTAAAATATAAAAAATATTCAAAAGCTACACAATAAATTAATTTAATGGCGAAAAAATGCTCGGGTCTACTAGACCCATGGTACCAATTAAGGGTTAAGTTTAAATTTTTGAAATAAAAATTTTTTTCCACGTAATAATAAAAATTAAAAAAAAACAGATGTTTTGTGATATATACAGTGCGATATGTTCAACAATGTGATTACGCAAAATCGCGGAAGAAATGACGTATAAACCGTTACAATTAACCACCTTCTAGGAAGAGCACATATTATGAAATAGTCTCGTAAGATGTTAGCTGACACCAATTACGTAATACACACATATATATATACACAAACGCGTCTGTGATGAGTACAGAACCACGTGCTCCTCTTGTATACAATTTCCCACTTTATGTCAAGTAAAAGCATCTTACAATACCCTCACGTATGTGAAATGCGTAATTTAATGAACTTTCGGTCACTGTATATTTTTTTTTTCTTCTCGAGTTAAAACGCTCATACTCTTAAGGCAGTATGTAACAAAACTATAAATTTATATATATATATATATGAACACTATGTGTAACTCGTAATTTTTTTTTAGAAAAGTTGTTTTGATGACTAAATAAGGAAGGATCATAGTGTGCGGCGTGGTCGCAAAGATTGCGTGTTTTACCATGTATTTCTGGTAGCACTTTAATTTTCCCTTCAATTTAGGTTGAAATGTCTCCGCAATTTTTTTTACGATATATATATATGTGTCCTGACGCGGTGAAAGGGACCTTATGGTCCAATTGGAAATTGTACTTTAAATATTCCTAATAAAAAATGAATTGAACAAAATAATTTCTAATTTTTGGAAATCAAATTATTTGAGTTGCTCTTTCATTTCCAAAAACTAGAAATTATTTTGTTCAATTCATTTTTTATTATGAACATTCAAAAGTACAATTTGCTATTGTACCATAAGGTCCCTTTCACCGCGTCAGGACACATATATATATATACTGATCTCTTAAACGGTTAGAAAGTATTTACATGATTGACTGGTATACCATATATAGACAATATATGGATGATTCTTCAGAAACTGGTCATTTTCGAGGAAGAATTTTTTTTTTGTAAAAAGGAAATTCGATTTCTTCAATTACTATTTATTGGCATCAAATATAGTTATTAGGAGTGACTACAAAAGTATTTTCAAGGCAGTTAGAAGACTTTTACTGTCAAATTTTTTTTTACTTTCAGCTGTCAATAAATAAATCGGTAAACCAACCTCAATTAGTGACCAGACACGTAACATTAAGGGGTAACACCACTCTAGAATTTTCAAAAAAACGATTTATTTTTTTTTTGTTAAAATGTACTTTAGCATTGTAGAAACAATAGGCAGGTGATCCTATGACGAAAAAAAATTTATTAACCCTTTGAGTGTCACTAATGCATCATATAGGCACTGAACAACGCCTTTGAAAAAATCCATATTTTCAAAAAAAAAAAAAAAATTTCAAAATCTGACTACAGATTTGTAATAAGTGACCCCAAAAACTATAGAATTCGTCATGAAAAGCTTTAAATTTGTTGTACTCCGGAAATTATGAATTTTAGAACATTGTAAAGGTTTGCTGGCCCATTGTGTGTTAGTTCTACTTTAAACGCGTTTTTCTAGAAACCACTTTTTTCAAACTGGGAGGACGGATTACTCGAACACCGTTGCATGGATTGATCTGAAATTTTAACAGTAACTACACAATAACCTTCTTTATGGAACTACGTAGCCGTTTTTTGATTTAATGTAAACTTTTTTTTTTATAAACAATTTACTGCTTGTTTTTTGGCAAAAAATCGATTTTTTTTCAAAGTGCTACCATTTGTACAAATTTTGATTTAAAAAAAAACCCCTACGTAGTTCCATAGTCAATAGGGTATTAGAGATTCAGAAAATTCTTGGATTTTTGTTCTAGGTCTTACACCTTCCTAGAAAATCGTCCTCCCGTGTAGGTGTTTTAAAAATTCAAGATTTTTGAGCCGGACTCTATAGCCGCCATTTTATATTAAAATAATAATATTAAATTTATTTTTTATACTTGAATATGTGTTAAATAAACCTATCTGAAGAAAAATCCTATTCCTTTTATCCTACTGCAAATATAAATCGTCAAAGTTAGGCTATTTTTCTTACCGCTAGAGTGGTGTTACCCCTTAAGGGGTACTGATTTATCTTCTTCTAATAATGTATTATTAAATAAATTATTTGCTTCATTTTTATCGTTTTTTAAATTATATATAAATAAATATAGAAGGAGTAAAAAATATCACGTTTATTATTTATTTTAAAGAAATTTAAAGGGGGGAGGGGGTAAGGGTTTCAGCATAAAGAATAAAACATTTCTTTTGTGAATTTTTTTTTTAGAAATATGGATAAAGCAAATTTATCCAAACCTTTTGTACATTATTAAGTATCATTTGAACAATATTCTGTAATTTTTTTAAAAGAAAATATCAATAAAAAAGCCGTTGGTAGAGCTTTTCCAAGAACGTCTTTAAAAAAAACCGATTTGCGGTGTTCACTATGCCCTGTGCAGAAATCGTGATGTAGGCCTCATGAGGTACTTACCAGTTTTCCCGATCTCTAATAAGGGCCTTGTCGGGAAAACTGATCAGAGCCTCACAAGGGTGTAATGATTTTCCATACCAATGCCCTAGGTAAAGAAAACTAGTGAGGGCCTTACCAGTTTTCCATACGCATACCCTATTTTTTTTTATATTATATAAACACAAAAAAATTCATGGTAAATTTGACTACATTTGATTGATGCATTTAATTGACATTGACTACATTTCTTCTAGTTCTAGGGGGCAACTATGAAACTATGAAGCAACTATGTAAAAATTGTAAGATTAACTGTAAAATTTAGTAAAAAAAAATATTCAAAGCAGTAAATTTATTATTATAAGTATTAGTATTGAGATCCATTTTTTCATCCTCTCCCCTACTAGTTTCGTTTGTACATGCCTAAAATATTTAAATTTATATACCTAACAGAGAAAAATACCGAAACGCTGGGGATTGAACGCACGACCCTAACATTCGCAAGCCGATAACTTAACCAACTAACCACGCACGCACGCTAGGATGGCTTGGATGATATTTGAGGACATTCTTGTCACTATCCAGTTAATTTTACTATCCAATGGAAATTTAAAAAATAATAAATTATTATTTTATCCAATGTAATTTGCTACTTTTAATAGTTATTATCTTCTTTTAATTAATACTTCTCAAACTTTACATAAAAATTTTTTTTTTTGTGCCATCGTTCTGAAAAATGTATCAATTCCGTGGTAACTATGAAGAGTTCCATACTTAGTGAATTTAACAGAAACCCATAAGAAAATTTTGGTAATAAGAAATAAATTATTATTTCAAATCGAAATCATTGAACTAATTTACAATAATTTTTTTGCGAAATGTTAACTTTAAATACTTAATTAGTTTGAATTTTTTTTTAAACCAGGAAAACTGAAAAGGCCCTTGACAGGGCCATATATGGAAAACCCTAGTTGGGATTTTGGTCGGGAATTCTGGTCAAAACACTAAAATAAAAAAATATCTAAAATTATTGTAAAACGATTTTATTTTATTGTTAATAACACCACAGTAAACTTGGTTGTATCTTTTTCTATTGCAACGTTTTGATGCACATAAGTTATATCAAAAAGAGATCGTTTTGTTTATCATTTTTAGAAATGATACACGAAACGGTCTCATTTTTTGATGCAAAAAATTTAATCAATTTATATCAATCATGGCCGAATTGAATCGACTCAAAATTAAACGAATTTTTTTCAGTTATTTTGGTAATAGTACAATTGCGGAGACCATTTCACTATTTAATTTGAAAATGAAAATAACAGAAAATCAAAGACAATGTGCAATTCGATAATTAAAAAGTGACAGCTAATAAACATAACCTAAAATGCATGAGAAAAAATTTGTCGATAAAATCAATATAGCCGAGCTTTTTAGAAGGTAGATGGCAGCACTCATCTATTTTCTTTCTTTAAATTTTTTCTGAATCGTTTTTATAAAAAGCAAAACTGCCATCTACCTTCTAAAAAGCTCGGCTATATTGATTTTATCGACAAATTTTTTCTCATGCATTTTAGGTTATGTTTATTAGCTGTCACTTTTTAATTATCGAATTGCACATTGTCTTTGATTTTCTGTTATTTTCATTTTCAAATTAAATAGTGAAATGGTCTCCGCAATTGTACTATTACCAAAATATCTGAAAAAAATTCGTTTAATTTTGAGTCGATTCAATTCGGCCATGATTGATATAAATTGATTAAATATTTTGCATCAAAAAATGAGACCGTTTCGTGTATCATTTCTAAAAATGATACACAAAACGATCTCTTTTTGATATAACTTATGTGCATCAAAACGTTGCAAAGATTTTATGCAATTTTTGGTCTCAATTTGATACTTTTAGGAAAACTGTGACTTTATGAAGGAAAAACTTTAAAAATTTAATTTGTTCACATTTTACTCAAACAGGGAAAACTGATAAGGCCCTTATCAATGCCTTACTTTAAATACGGCAAAGTCAAGCAATTTCTGCATGGGTGTATCTCAGCTGGAAATTATTTTAAGTGAAAAATCTTTAAAATGTAGTCAATGTAGCAACAAAGCCCCCCCCCTACGATCTTCGATTTTAATTTTTTTCATTTGTAAATTTTTTTGTGGTCATTTGAAGTGAAAATTGATATTTTTGACGAAAAATTCCACTATTTTGTCATTGAAATACCCCTTTAATGTAAAAAAAAAAAAATTGAAAAACTCTTCGTAGGGGGCAGGTATTTTATGTGTAGAAAGTGTGTACCAAGTTTAGAATAAATCGGTAAAGTAGTTTTTAAATATCAGTGAACACGGAGTTTTAAAAAATGATTATGAGAAAAACACGTTTAAAGTGTTAAAGGCTAAAACAGAAGGAAAAAAATTATTTTTTCAGCTTACACGGAATCATTTATATTCTAGCTCCATAGAGTAGACTCTCTACAATAGTTTCGATGTCTTAAAGCCTCTTTTTTCAAGTATTTGCCTTATATTATATCACTGAGAACAAACGCTCGTTCCAACGTACATAACTAACTGACGGAAATACAGTTTTAAAAGCGAAGGAACTAACTTGTTAATAACTTTGTGAGTTTTGCTCTAATTGACTTCAAATTTTGGGAATATATTCTTGAGATATTTAACTACAAGAATATCAAAAAAGAAAAAATCGATTTTTTGAAACTGGAAACCCTTACCCCCCCCCCTTAAAGGCACGGGCGATATTTTTTTTTGCTCCGCGCCTGCTTCGTAAATTGATAATGAGAACTAGGTTATGATATCCAAAATTTGTACAAAAAAAATTTAAAATACAGCATTTGCAGGGGCTATTCCGGTACAACATTAAAAATAATTATTATACGAAAATTTATTTCCTAATGAGTAAAAAAAACTTCTGTGTTTCGATTTTATATACATAAATGACTTATTTTTGTGTCAGAAAATTGAAAATAAGTCAATTATAATTTTACAAAGTGTACAACATAACCTACAAAAAGTAACATTAATTTAACATGGTTTCAAGTTAATTAAAAAACTATTCGATTTGAAATATCTTAAAAAACAATTATGAGCCTTATTAAGTTATTATTTAAAATATCATTCCTAACCTAAAAAATTCAATAATTGTCATGAAATTCCTATAATAATAATAATTTTTCAGCTTTTTAAAATTTAGATACAGAATATATAGTTTGCATTTCCATATTCCACAAATGTTTCTATGTTAAGTTTTAATAATATAATAATAATTTCAATGATTCATTTGTAATTATTTAATTAATTTATTGACAATTTGAAAAAATTAATTTTTTAATTTTTTATATAAATTATTATTTAAAAGGATTATAACCTATCATTAGATAAAAATTTTTTTAAGTTATGTAGTTATTTTGTTATCACAGTCTTAATATATTTAAGAAGCAATATTAGGTAAAAGATTTGTAAGTGGCTGTGCGGTCAGAGTATCTGGCTCGCGTCTCAAGGGTCCTTGATTCGAACCCTATGCGCGTGGGATTTTTCAAAATTATTCTTGTGTTTTATATATACTGTATATATAATAATTTTATATTGATTATAAATTAGAAACAAAAAAAAATTGTAAAAAACAATCATTTATTTAAAAATAACTAAACCTAAAACTATATCGTATTAAAACTTTTTCAATCGTTAAATCAAATATTTTTATTTTATTTAATATTTTAATTTCAAATCTCAACATCTTAAATGACATTAAGACCAATACAACTTAATAAATTGCAATAAAAATGTTTGTTTAAACATAAAAATGTTCACTTGTAATATGTCATTAAATCAACAATTAGTCCCTCTGTCAAGCTATATATCATATATACACGAACATTATTGACTAAATAACCAATTTAAATAACATATCCAATGTCTAATAACACATCTCATATCTATACCCTATAACTATAATAAAACATCTAAATAATATCCCATAATCAACAAAAATGATTAATTGCATCAATTATATACAAACTTCACGAATTGAAACGCTTATAATTTTAATGTTTAGAAAATAAAATAATAATATACCCTTGAAAAATTGTGGAAAGTAAAATCATATTAATTATAAACAGACTCTAGTGAACTGTATGAAATTAGTTATGATACCCATCACGAGAAACAATTTTTAACTAAGCAATTATTTTTAAACCTAAGTAACTGAGAACTAACAATATATAAATAAAAAAAATATATATCCAAGAACATAATTTAATTGTATGATAAATTGTTCATATTAATTAAAACCATGATGCATTTTCATCTATTATTATATATATATAGGTGTAGATTTATATCTAGGTGAAACGTGAGAGACTGCGCTATTATGAAGATACCTTTCATTTAACCCTCAAATCCTCCAATCCTTTTCAGTCACGCTTCGTAATAATTGTCAGACATTTCACTTGCTTACCTTCACACTATGTCAAAGCCATTAATTTTACAGACACATTATGAGCGCATTAACCTGCGACGATTTTTCATTTGTCAACAAATAAATATACACAAGAATTGGCTTGTAGTTGATCAATTTTTTAATTAATTCAATGTGACAAATCGAATTGTCAAATTTTGATAATCGAATATTACTATATGTTTAATACATTAATTCTTTTTGATTAAACGATTATGGTTACGATTTTTATGTTTACAAATTAGTTACACCTACTATTTCAATTAATGTTTGTTACTATTTATTTTGAGAAAGGTGATTCAGGGTTCTTTTGGGTGTGTGCTAACAAAATTAATTAAATCTGTATGAATCTAAAAATATTGATCGTATTTGTTTTGGATGTAGTTTCAATCTTATAAATCTTTTAAAGCTTATTATCTATACACAGTAAAAACCTGGGTTCATTTTTGCTGCGTATCATTCTGAGTTCCGGATCAAAATGATTCATTGGCAAACTTCAAGTGAATCAAAATGATTCGCGCCAAGATTATAATTATTAAGTTGGTCTAAGTAATAGGGCGCCATCTAGTGATTAAGAAACAAAGCAATTCAAATTTAATATCAAAATTTAATTTAACAGCATTGACAATTTATTTATAAATGACAATTGAAACAATGAAAAAAAGTGTATAATAATAAAAGTCAATAAACATTATGTTATTATTAAAGATATTTATTCCGATGAAAATTTAAGTTTAAAAATTAAGTGAACTGGTTTGTCAATTTCTACTATTACTATTTAAAGAATTAATATTTCGATTGAAACTAAAATTATAATATTAAAATAATAATATTAAATAATAATTTAATTTTAAAAATTATTAAATAATTATTTTAATTATTAAAAAACTATTATTTATAATAATAATTTAATTTTAATAATTATTAAACAATAATATTAAATAATATTAAAATTTTTAATTTGTCAAAAAATTAATGATAATAGTTATCATTTTTTTTTTAGTAAATTAAAAATAAACAATAATAATTAATTAAAAAATTAAATGAAAATAATTTATCATTATTACTACTTTTGTTATATAACAATTAAAAATATTTAAGAATAAGAATTTTTTAGATTTTGATTGTTCCTTAATTTCATTGATTTAAAAATAATTTTGTTTATTAAATTATTTTAAATTTCAACAATTATTTATTTTTAATTAAATTAATTAATTACACACTTGTTCATTCAATTTATTTCAATAAAATAAAATCATATTAAAGCCTAATATAATTTAATCAGCGCTGACACAAGATTTTATTTTTCGCTGACTTTTCTCTGATTTCCAAACAGAATTTTTCCTTTTTCTCTGATCTCGATGAAACAATTTAAAGGGGTGTTAAAAAAAAGAATATTTTTTATGTAAAAAGTCAAATTAAAATATTTAGTGTGTTCAGCTGCTTTAAAAAAATGTATGGCCTTTACAACGGTTTTTAAAGTTTTAAATAAACTTTTAAAAGAATTAATATTTCGATTCAAGCTAAAATTAAGAAGATAACACAGAAAAAATGTAATATTTGTTTATTTGTAAATAACTTCAATTGTGACTCTTTGTAAAACTCAATTATTTTCAAAATTTTCATAAAATTAATAATAATTCAAAAAAAGTGATTATTACGATTAAAGTAAAAAAAATTTTAATTTTGAAATTAGTTTATGTCTTTTTCTTTTTGTAAGATATTTTTAACTAATTTTATAAAATATTTATATTTTTTCATCTTTTGAATTTCGCGCCATTATCTGTGGTTTTTAGACAGTAGCGCCGTTAATATTTGGTTTACGTTATTTGTAAACATAGTGTGAACGTTGTCACTCATGACCGTTCCTAACCTAAAAATCTAGTTTACTTTATTTAATAAATACAACAAACTCGGCAATAAATATTAAAGTTTTTCCAAGTGCAGTGTGTTTGCTTATTGGAAACAATCATTTTAATTCATATTTTTTTTGAATCATTACTTGTTATTCGATAATAATTGTCATTTTGTCTTTGAATCAAAATGATCCTGATCCGATTCATTTTTGCTGCGTATCAAAATGATCCCGGTAGCCGGATCATTTTGATCCCAGATTTTTATTGTGCAAAGATAGATTTTCAAAATTCAAAATGGCGGCTCCAAAATGGAGGACAGTCTTGCTGAAAAATTAACAGTTTTGTATGAAACTTGATGCCTAAGGGTTTTTAGGTTCGCTGATTACGAATCCAAAGTCTGACTTTCGGTCGACTTGTTATGGAAACAGTTGCTGTGGGAACGGTTACTATGGAAACGGTTGCTATGGTAACTGTAATCATGGCAACCATATGAGTGTACGACGGACGGACGGACGCCAAAGCGAAACTACCTATAAGGCTTTCGGGCTTGAGCCACGAAACCCTACAAACATATCCTAAAATTTGTTGTCCCTTTTTTAGGGTTTCGTAGTCCAGGGCTGAAAGCCTTATAGTTACGCTTTGGCGTCTGTCCGTCCGTCGTACACTCGTATGGTTGCCATAGTAACAGTTACCATAGCAACCGTTTCCATAGCTACCATTACCATGGCAACCGTATCCAACCGCTTATCATAGCAATTCACAAATAATGTAATTATAAATTATTTATTATATACAAATAACTTTTGATCTGAATTTAAAAAGCCATGAAACCCTAGATGCATTGCGCCTGCTTCTTTTCCTGATTTTCTTTTCATAATTTTTAAAATTATATTAACTGTACTTACTACGTTCCTCGAAGCAAATTGAAAGTGTAATCAAATGTGCTTGTTCTTCCAGGACCATCAAGGACTAGTGCACATTCTCCCCCATCACTGTAGTACTCAAGAGGTTGATATTGTATTCCACTAATGCCAACATTAAAATTTCCTATCAGTAGTGCACAAAAAGTAACGGACACCAAGATCCGAGTGATTGTGAACCTGAAATGATAAGAAAAAAAAGTTGCTTTGATTATAACCTTTTATTTTGTTTCAAAACGTAATGCAGATGGTAATCGTACATTATTACATAATCAAGAAAGTCAAGATTAAGAGACGCGGAAGGAGACGTGGAAAATAATCGAAAACAGAAAATATCTATTCTGACTACATTACACTATTACTCACACTTTCTATAAAAAACATTTTTTTTTTCATACTTCAAGCTCTCTCCATCCACACATGTATATGATGCAATCATTGACTCTTAATAAATCATCTAATGTCAAAAAAAAAATTATAATCCCAACTTTTGAGTTTATTACGTTAAATAAAAACAAAATCACAAAAAATTAATGGACAAAAAGAAATTAGTTTTAATTCTAGCTTTGAATAAACTATAATTTCAACTTTTGATTTTTATTTTCAAACTCTTATTTCGTTTCAGAAATAGAAATTTAGAAATAAAAACAGAATCATAAAAAATTAATGAATAATAAGAAACAGTTTAATAATTTTAAATGTATATTATTATTTGACCCTTGGTATTTCAATTTACTTATGTCTTTTTCCATTTTTCATTAATGTTATAAATTGAAACACAACTATTACTTTCTTTTCTCAGCTGCATTATGATATTTTTTTTTTAATATCTGTCCGTCAAGACATAGTGTATATGCAATGTATTAATATTTTTAATTTTTATATAAATCTCGACGTGAATCAAATATGAGATTTTCTAATTATTTATGCAAACTTGATATAATATTGAAGTGATGCAATTTTTGTAATAAACACATTTTTGCATACAATTTTTTTTTCCTGGTGTGTGAAAATGTATATATAAATTCTTTATCTCGTAAGACACTATATGCCCTATCAATTTTCAGTATCATTCTATAATTACCGGAATAGTGAACAAAAGTAATGTTCTCTTATAATCGGTCACGGTAAACGACCCACGCTGAACTAAATATAAATTGTCAAGGACGATCGTGTTCCTATAATATACATTATAAATTATAAGTAAATAGAAAAGTCATTCACTTTCGTTCTACTTCCGATTGGAATTAATCTTGTTTCAATTCTATAATGAATTATATTATATATCCCTGTATATTTCAAAAATATCTCGCCACCACTGCTTTGAAGGATTTATATGCTTTTAGGTTTGTTAGTATTTTAGTCCTGATTTTAACCTCAAACTCAGCGATTTTTTGACCTGAAAATTGATCTGATTTTAAGGTTATGTTCGCCGATTTTATAATCTCAAAACCAGCGGTCTCTTGACCTAGAAATTGATCTAATTTTAAGGTTATATTATCAGGTTTGATAGTATTTTGGCCCTGAATCTTTACAGGTCATAAGTCAAGAGACCGCTAGTTTACAGTTTTCCTAAAAGTATCAAATTGAGACCAAAAATTGCATCAAATCTTTGCAACGTTTTGATGCACATAAGTTATATCAAAAAGAGATCGTTTTGTGTATCATTTATAGAAATGATACACGAAACGGTCTCATTTTTTGATGCAAAACATTTAATCAATTTATATCAATCATGGACGAATTGAATCGACTTAAAATTAAACGAATTTTTTTCAGATATTTTGGTAATAGTACAATTGCGGAGACCATTTCACTATTTAATTTGAAAATGAAATAACAGAAAATCAAAGACAATGTGCAATTCGATAATTAAAAAGTAACAGCTTATAAACATAACCTGAAATGCATGAGAAAAAATTTGTCGATAAAATCAATATAGCCGAGCTTTTTAGAAGGTAGATGGCAGCACTCATCTATTTTCTTTCTTTAAATTTTTTCTGAATCGTTTTTATAAAAAGCAAAACTGCCATCTACCTTCTAATAAGCTCGGCTATATTGATTTTATCGACAAATTTTTTCTCATGCATTTTAGGTTATGTTTATAAGCTGTCACTTTTTAATTATCGAATTGCACATTGTCTTTGATTTTCTGTTATTTTCATTTTCAAATTAAATAGTGAAATAGTCTCCGCAATTACACTATTACGAAAATAACTGAAAAAAATTCGTTTAATTTTGAGTCGATTCAATTCGGCCATGATTGATATAAATTGATTAAATTTTTAAAAATGATACACAAAACGATCTCTTTTTGATATAACTTATGTGCATCAAAACGTTGCAATAGAAAAAGATACAACCAAGTTTACTATATTGAGATTAAAATATAACCTTAAAATTAGGTTAAAAAATTTCAGGATCAAGATCACGAAGTAGTACACAGTGCGAAAAAAATGACCCGCTGTTGGCAAAAATCTGCCGACAATACAAATCTAAACCGATTTGAATAATTTTTTTTTAAATACTCGGAGAGGTTTTTCCTATAACGCACAACTGCCCACAAATTTGATTTATTTCAAACTAACCTTAAAAATGACATTAATATATGAAATTTTAATATTAAGATGGTTTAAAAAATAATTTATTTTGGTATATCAGAGAGTATTATAAACCTTTTTTGATCACTGAATGCAAATTTGACATTAAAATTGCAAAATTTTTAAATTCAAAAAGGCAAATGCAATATGGTAAATTAAAAAATTAAAAATTCATTGAATTTGCTTGAAAGTTGTTACTCGAGGGTTTCTGGGATCGTTGATTACGAATCTGAAGTTAAATTTCAAAAATTCAAAATGGCGGATCTAACATGGCGGATGAAAAAAATTAAAAACTCATTGGATTTGCTTGAAAGTTGTTACTCGGAGGATTTTCGAGTCGCTGATAAGATACTAATAATAATAATCAAGATACTAATAACAAACCAAGATTTTAACTTCAAATCCAACGGTATTTTGGTCTAGAAATTAATCTAATTTTGAGGTTATGTTAGTTAACAAGTAATAAAATGAAAGTGAAAAAAGAAAGTGTAACTCAAAATGAAATTACATTATTGAACCACAAAAGTTAGAAAAAACTTGTTTCCAAAAGTAAATTAGTAAAATTTACTTTTACTGAATTACTTTTGGAAACAAGTTTCTCAATATTAACAAATAATAAATGTTTATTCTTACAAAAGAATTTCATTTACGTGAATAAAAAGTATATATATGTAAATTCTTGTTCAATATTAAACATTCAGCTTATTTTCTTTTCATTAACACATTTTTTTTTCTCTTTACATTTCAATTAGTTTTTATCATATTAATCGTGATGTTAATATATTTTGAAATGTTTTCTTGATTTTTAATTTAAAAAAAAATGCAATCCTTTTTTCTCTACAAACAAACTTATTGACAGAAATGTGTACATGAAGTTTCATAAAATAAATTATTATATTCAATCCCAGAATAAAAAGGCAAGTTGCACTAGGTAATTTACAGAATATTATTTATATAAAATCTAGGTTATCATTTAAGGAATTATTTCTCAGTGAGATTTTTTTTCTGCTAGTGATAAATTTATGTTGTTAATGGAATGCAAACAAAATCGACAGTTAAGAAGATTTTATATTCTAGATTATATATTTAGAAAGTAACCAAGGCCATTATTATTAATTATATGAGTAGTTTTCATAAGGAATATCAAAGTTTAACAAAAAGTATTTCGACTTTTATTAATTTTATCAAAATATTATCGAAATTTTCCCATTTCAGTTACACCTCACATTTAAGTGCCTATCATATAATATGGGTGATTCTATAGAAACTGGTAATTTTCGATAAAGAAATTTTTTTTCCAAAAGTAACTGGAAATTCGATTTTTTTTCAACAATTATTACTATATTTATTGGCATTAAATATATAGTTATACTTGAAGTGATCATACTACAAAATTATTTTTAAGGCCAGGTCCAAATGAGGCAGCGCCATCTATATTGAAACTAAAATTTTGGAAAATTTCCAACAGCCTTTTCTTGAAAACAAGAAGGTAAAATGCTTTTTTTTATGGATAATTGATTATTAGCAAGAAATACACCAGCTAAAACTTTTTTTGGGTTAAAATGATGAAAAAAATTTCATGTCAATAAATTAAATATGAGCACTTTTTTCACAAAAACTGTAACAGTACTTTCTCAGAAATTACAATCAAAAATGCAATTTCCATTTGGAAAATTAATAAACGCTAAAAAATACACCACCTAAGATTTATCAATCACGAAAATAACAAAAAAAAAAGTTTTTTAACATAACATATTTAACTAATTATGACAGCCGTTTAGCAGGTTATATATGTCAGCAGACGTTTCGCGATTTTGCCGACAGGAGGAAATTGGCGCTGTTACTAACCATCTGAAATACATAATCTACCAAAGGGCTGTCACAATCAGTAAAGCAGTATCAATATGTTAAATATTTAATAAAATTTTTTTTTGTTATTTTCGTGATTGGTAAATCTTAGGTCGTGTATTTTTTAGTGTTTATTAATTTTCCAAATGGAAATTGCATTTTTGATTGTAATTTCTGAGAAAGTACTGTTACAGTTTTTGTAAAAAAAAGTGCTCATATATAATTTATTGACATAAAATTTTTTTCATCATTTTAACTCAAAAAAAGTTTTAGCTGGTGTATTTCTTGCTGATAATCAATTATCCATAAAGAAAAAAGCATTTTACCTTTTTGTTTTCAAGAAAAGGCTGTTAGTAATTTTCCAAAATTTTAGTTTCAATATAGATGGCGCTGCCTCATTTGGACCTGGCCTTAAGCAATAGTTTCCTGTAATACTTATTTAAAATTGTCTAAAAAATTACATTTAATGTTTAATATTTTTGAAATTTCGTACAACAGAAATTTTTTTAGTTTTCTATTTTCTCTATGAAATCCCAGACGTGCAGATTGATGTCTTTTTAATTCCTCTTTTTTTTGCACACTCAACACATAATAAATTCATTTAACATTTTTCTCTAAACAATTTTCAAGTAGTTGTATATATATATAAATAAATAAAAAAAAATGAAATGTATCTCGACGTAATTTGACATTTGTTGCGTCACGGTAGAGCATGTGTTCTCTAATTATCGAATAGCGCGCTCTAATCTTTAGTGCAAAAAACCATATAAATGTCTCTTGGCGTCAGAAGAAACGATTGTACATATATATATATAAGTGAAACTCAAGTTTATTTCGCCCGAGGCGATACTGTCACGTGTTGTAAGTGTAACGCATTGAATGATCCAATAGTGTCTTTAACCATATGCATCAATGGATCATGCTAGAACTTATTGCAAAAATCACTCAATATATATCGATTGTGACAGATTCACACCATATGCTTTATTCATCCCTCTCTATATATATATATATATTGCAGCTAATGTGAAACACTATAATCTAGCTGTAGATTTTTTTTCTATAATATAGAATAGAAAACCTCAGGGTATATATCGAAATGTCGCAAACAATTGATAACTATTATAGTCTTCAACTGTTTACATCATATTTTCTCTCATATGCAATTTCGGTGGAAATTCATAATATTCTCTTTTCTCATTTGTTGTGTAACTCTCAATGGACATATATAGTTTATCAACTAAAACACAGTAATTTGACATATATTGATAATATACATATATATATATATAGAAAAATATTCGAAAACATTTCTCTTTTGGTTTAATGTTTCTTTTCAAGAGAAGCAAGTTTACTCATTTTTTGCCTGCTACCAACTTAATAAGATAATAAAAATTAATTTTTATTATTTTATAATCATTACAAACTTTCAAATGCGTATAACTGTGTGACAAAAAATGGATTTTAATTTGTAAATAGGGTTTTTTTTAAACATTTTTCGTGTAGTTCTTAAGCTAAAAATAACAATTCCTGAAATTAATTTGTTAAGATTTTTTATTTAATAGAATTTCATTAGATAGAATTTTCTTTTAGCTGAAGTTCCATTTGTTCGAATTATTTTTTGACGGAATTTCCATTAAACCGATTTTCTATATTACAGATTTTTTTTACTTAATCGCAAAATTTATTTAACCAAATTTCTATTTGATCCAATTTTCATTTGTTCGAATTAACTTTCCAGTAGAAATTTTTGGTAGCTAATTTTTTAATAAACCAATCAGTAATTACCCAAAAAATTGTGATTGGTTAATTTCATTAGATATAATTTTCATTGGTTCGAATTTTATTTGTTCCAATCACTATTTTGCAAAATTTTCATTAACCCATTAACGCCTGAATGCACTGAATTTTTTGTCTGACTTGAAACTATGATATTTCTTTAAAAACTGGACGTAGATTTTTTCGGAAACGACTTTTTTTTATGTATTAAAGTGTCCTCTACCCAAATATGATGTCAAAAAATTAATAAAAAATTGTTTAACCCTATTTTTTTTGCTTATAATTAAAAAATTGCACGATTTTTTTATAACTTTTTACTGAAAATCCTTAAATTTCGATAGTAAAAAAATAAATCGTGCACTCGATTGCCAGACTATCAAAAGCAATGGCAACTTTTTGAATATAAACTTTTTTTTTCAAAATGGCGCCTGAAAACTCAAAAAATTATAAAAAATTTTAATTCTTGGATCGATACATAATTTTCTCATAAATTTGGCTTCAAATTGTTTCCTCGGGGGTTTTCTGGGTCGCTGATTGCGAATATGATGTTAGTTTTTCAAAATTCAAAATGGCGGATCCAAGATGTCGGATAAAAAAAATTAAATTTTATTAAATCCTTTTGAAAATGACTACTCGGGGGTTTTCGGGGTCGCTGATTACGAATATGATGCTGGTTTTTCAAAATTCAAAATGGCGGATCCAATATGGCGGACAAAAAAAAATTTAATTTCATTCAATCCTTTTGAAAATGCCTACTCGGAGGTTTTCGGGGTCGCTGATTACGAATATGATGCTGGTTTTCAAAATTCAAAATGGCGGATCCAAGATGGCGGACAAAAAAAATTAAATTAAATTAAATTATTGGGTAGAATTTCATTGCATAGAATTTTCTTTCGGATGAATTTTTCATTTGTTCGAATTATTATTTGATATAATTTTTATATAACCGATTTTTCATACTACAGACTTTTTACTTAACTGAAAAATCAGAATTTCTAATTGATAGAATTTTCATTTGTCCGAAATTGCAAATGGCCGAAACAACAATCGATTTCGGCGCGATTTTTAAAATCAACCAATCACAATTTTATGAATAGTTTTTGATTGGTTAATTATAAAAATCGCTCCGAAATCACTTTGTCGATTATTTGTTCAGCCATTTGCAAATTCGGACAAATGAAAATTCTATCAATTATAGAAATTTTATTAAATGATTTTTCGGTTAAGTAAAAATTCTGTAGTATGAAAAATTTAGTTATATGGAAATTCTATCAAATAATAATTCGAACAAATATACAAATTCTGACAAATAAAAAAATTCGTTCAAATAGAAATTTTGTGAAGTAAATTTGTCGGTTACATAAAAATTCTGTGAAATAGAAAATCAGTTTAATGGAAATTTTGTCAAAAAATAATTCAAATAAATAAAATTACAGCTAAAAAAATTCTATCTAATGAAATTCTGTCAAATAAAAATTCACACAAATTAATTTTAAGCATTATTCATGCGTTTCAAAAAAAAATCATGAAAACAATTCATAAATTTGGGTTCTGGTATATATTCTAAAAATAACAATTTTTATAAAATTGAAAATAAAAATAATAAAATAATTCTAAAAATTGAAACTTACAGGAACTATGATTTTTTGTTAATAAAAACAGATTTTAGAGGATTAAAATAATTGTTCTCAAGGAACATTTTCAAATAAAATCAATAAACCTGAAAGAGGAGACCGGAAGTATTGTTTGCATAATGTAATGTTTGATTTTTAAAAAAAAATAAGTAACTGCAACTCTTAATGTATAGTTAAAAAAAATTATGTAAATCGGAACTATCAAATGACAGGAATTAAGTTACATTGAAAATTTTTGCATGCAGAAAGTATTTGATCATGTGTATCGAAGCGTACGCAGTTTTTATTTTCTTCTTCAAAATATGCTTTGTGTTAAAAACGAAACGAAATTATTACTTTTTACATTTTTTTTTGGTCACATTAGCTCGCAATAATTGTCTAGCGTGTTAAGTTTCATGAATGGAGAAGCATATAAAAAGTGATGCGTAACAACTCGGCAAGATGCGGACAGATAGAGTGCTCGATATAAAGCACAGAGAGTACTTTCTCGCAGTTGCCTTGATTCTCCTTTCACTTTACACAGGATCCTTAGCAAAAATTTTACTGACGATACACACACATACACAACAACTAAAATACTAATGTCCACTTTTGGCATATTATGTATACACTACATTTTTGTCAAATAGGGAAATTTTTTCCCATGCCAAAGAAAAACGTTTTGTTAACGTTTCTGTAAAATGTCTCAAACTTGAGTAAAATTTTTTTTAATTTTTTGGTAACTTGTCTATTTTATGAGAATATTTTTTTGATTTATTGAATTTAAAAATTTTTTTTTACATTTTGGGTCATTCCACGTGAAATTTCCATTTAAAAATTTTTTCTGACTGCAACATTTTTTTCCTGAATTTTTATTAAAAATCAGAAAATACCTATTTTTGGATTTTGGATAACAATCATGGAAGTTATGATTTTTTTTAAATTTAAGGTCGTTAGAGGCCGAATACATTTAAAATGCGTTTTTCTTTGTCTTACTAGGAAATAAAAAGTAATATTGTATATGAAATTTATGTGGAATTTCATTAATATTTTAAATATGTACCCTACCAAAAATTACCAGAATTAACTATTGGTACCAGTACCAAGTCGGTCCTGCGCCAGTAGTTAATTTTTGATAGGATAGTAAAAAATAACGTAACTACCACAGAAGCAATCAAAAAAATTAAAAATTAAGTCTAAAAAGTTATTTTTCCCTAAAACCGAAGTGATCTGATTTTTGAAATTTTTTTTAATCTAGTCTCTAATAAATAAGGAACTTTTTCCAGTTTATGCAAAAGTAAACACAGAAAACTATTTCTTTAATTTAAAAAAGTATTTCTTTAATATAGAGTCAAAGAAATGTTTTCTTTAATTTAAAGAAATTTTTTTTTTGATTTAAAGAAAACATTTTTTTGTTTTAAATAAAATTTTGTTTGGAATAAAAAACGAAGGTATTTCTTTAAATTAAAGAAAACTTTTCTTCGACCATATATCAAAGAAACATTCTTCATGGTGCTTTTTGCAGTATTGTTTTATTTTTCATAAAAATTAAAAAAAAAAAAAAAAGTGTTTCAGTAAAAAAAAATTGAATGAAAATCTCACGTGGAATGCCCCACGTATAACGTAGAAGCAAAATGATTTTCTAAATGACTAATATTTCACATAGAAATTTGTTTAAATTTTTAACACTGTATTATATACACGTAATTACATAAGACGTGAAAATTATACAACAGCGATAAATTTTAAATAGCGAATAAAATTAACTGGTTATAAAGAACCAGAAATTAGAAACAATATTGTCAGTTAATATGGATAAATAGTAATTTTGTAGGTGGAGCTAAACTATTCATTTCACAATAAATTTTTTCAAAAATCTTTCAAGTTGCACGCATAAAATGTATTTTTCCAATAAAATGTTTTTAAAACTTTTTTTTAATAACTATATATATAATATTTGCTGTACCTGTACTTATAATTGCTATCTTCAAACAATTTTTTTTTTATATTTACTTGAATAAGTAATAATTATTTGAAATTTATTTTTAATATTAATAGATATATAAATAATACATATATTTAAAAAAAATGTAATTAATATTTATTACAAGCTCTCTAAATTTAAATTAGTTAAAAATAACTAATTATTAGTTAAATGTATTTTTAGGTTATGTTAAAGTAACTTAAATTCCTGATAATTTCGTTAGTTAAGTTTTTTTTAGAATAATTATTTTTACTATTTTATTTTTCCACTAAAAATTAATTATTTTTTTTGCTAATAATTATTTTTTTTGCTAATAATTATTTTTTTACTCTCTAAATCTGAATTAGTAAAAATGTTTACTAATTTAATTTAGTGACTCAATTTTTGCTTTAAAATTAGTAAAATTTTAATAATTATTAGTAACTTTTACTAACAATTAGTAAAATTAGTAAAATTACTAATTTTACTCACTTTTACTGACAATTAGTAAAATTTAATTAATTCTAAAGCAAAAAGTGATAGTTATAGTTATTTTTCCATTAACAATTAATTATCTTTTTTTACTAATAGTCAGTTATTTTTTATTAATTGTTAAAGGAAAAATGAGCCAAAATTCTATTAACAATTAATTATTTTTAACTAATTCAGATTTAAAGAGAAGAGTATAAAGTGAAAAAAAATTTGGTTAATTAAAAGTATAGTAAAAAATTTGCGAAATAAAAAAAAATCTTCATTTTGAAAAATATATATTTTTTCCAAATCCTATATTTGTTAACAACATTTCATTTTTTCTGTTTTCTATAAAAATAAAATTATTAAACAATTTTTAATTTTCTTTATAAATTTTCTAATTATCCTTGACGTTTTAAATTTTTCAATTTCAATGGGGGAAATTTTCATAAATCTTCTAATAAAAGTTAAAAATTTTCGAAATTTTTTTTTCATATATTAATAGAATTTTTAAATTATTTTTGAATTCTTTTTTTTATTATTTTATTATTTTTAATATGCGAATTATTACATACAATTTTAATTCAGTTCCTCTAATTTACTACCTTTCGCTTTTTAAACTCAATACACAAATATTATACATATTATAAAAGTGTGGTAATTTAATGAACATTAATCTTCAATTTATTCCTGTACTCTGCGCGTACAACGAACCAAAGAAGTGTCAAGTTCAATCGAGATGACATAATTATAAATAACATTTATAAGAAAAAAAAAAAAAAAAAAAGGTGCGAATTAATTATAATGAATAACGTAATCAATTAAGAAAGTAACTGAAAATATAATTTTAAATTTAGCAAAAAAAATTCTTTTTTTTTTTTATAATACATTACCATAATTTAATGATATTAATTAACAGATATGAAAAAAAAATTAAATAATATATGCATTAATTTTTAATGAAGAAAAAAAAATTAATGTTTGCAGATTATAAGTGTTACCCAATTTTAAAGTCGGATTCCCTTGCACTCCTAATGAAACTTGATCTAAATTCCTGCTAGTTTTACGTAATAGCCCTTGGAAAGCATAAACGAATCAACTATCGCGCGCAATGTTCTCGCGTTGTCCCCGCGCAATATTATTACCGCTTAGAAAATAGAAACTATAAATTAACATTCATTTCCGCATTTAATAGATATTTTTAATTTATGTATATATATTTTTTTTTTGCATAAGAATATTAAGTTTCATTATTTCTTAATTGTTTAAATTTAATTGTTCATTAATTGCTTTGATCTGTTTTTTATTTTGTTCATTTTTATTATACAATTATAGATTATACAATTTAATTGATATTAAATATGTTTAACTATTAAAATTATTATTTATAAATGAGAATTTAACTGCTTTTTATTGCTGGCAATTTTTATTTTTTAATAAATTTAATACCGATAATAATTATTAAAATAATAATATTAATAAAAATAATATAGTAAAAATAACAATAAAAGTAATAAAACAATAAGAAAGCTAATAAAAATAATAGTAAAAATAATAGTAAAAATAATAGTAAAAATAACAATAAAAATAACAATAAAAACAATAAGAAAAATATGAAGAAAATAAGAAAAATAATAATAACAAAAATAACAATAATTAAAATTAGTTTGTTACATACAAGTTTTTAAAATAATTTTTTTTTTTAAATAACAATAACAATTAATAATCTGTTTACGATAATTGTATTAATTAATATAATATTTATTACACTAAAAAAAAAAAATTTATTTGATTCAAATACTCTATTACTTGAATATTATCAAATAAATATTTACTTGAACCAAATAATTTTTTATTTTTAATTAAATAAATTGTATTTTAAATATGAATGAGAAATTCCCTTCCAAGTGTATATTTTGATAAGAAGTAAAATTCGATCAATGGAAGGCAAAGAAAACACATATAACAGATTTATGTTATTTTGTCAAGTTGCGACGTTTCGATGGTTTTAGTTAACCATCTTCTTCAGGCTAATTTATTAAACAAAACACCAAATAAATAAATACACAAAATTAAACACATAAATTAACACTAAATAATAATAATACCTGAATATTTAAAATAATATTACATTGCAACTAGTCAATGTTAGAATTTCTGTATTTCAAACAAATACCATTTAATTGACTCAAATAATAATTATTTGATACAAATAATAATAATAATAATAATAATAATAATAATAATAATAATAATAATAATAATTAATAAAAAAATTGTCTTTCAATATATTTAAATGAGTAAAAAAAATTGTTACTCACCGTTTTAACATTTTCTCCGAAAGTGTTACTAGCAACACGTATCTCTATTAATTTAAATTAATTTACAATTAAACACAAATATATATTTAGTTAAAAAATAAAATTTTTAAAATTTAACACAACACTCGCGCACAATAGTAGCTTAAATAGTTAATCATAATCAAGAGTTGGAAGAAAAAAAAATATTTGTCCTTTTCAAACAAATATTGCTCGCAAGATATATATGAATTCGACTGATGAAACTCTTTTAAAGTGTCGACCCCCGTATCTTAGCGCCTGTACTTGAACATAGTTCTTTATCGAAAGAGAGTCTTATAGGGTGGGACGCAAAAGTGAGCCCCCAAAAGTAACCGTAAAAGTAAAAGTCAAGTAAGTCTTAGCGCGCGACTAAGAGGGAGGACTATATACGTGAGTGTTGATTCAAAAGAAGGGGAAATCCCCCTAAACTAAATTGTACAGACCCAATTTGCTCTGGCTTTATACATAAATTTATTCCAAATCTTTGCATTAATCTCTCACATATCAATCTTCGTTGCTGCTGTCTATATTTACTAATTAATTATCGATATATAATTTATAATTTGGTCATATATTTTGTTATTGATTGTAAATCAATCTTTTTCAATTTATAATTTTTTTGTTTTCTAACTGAAAAAATGAATTATAATTTACTTTCAAAATTTCTTTGTTTCATTCTCGAAAATTTTTTTTCGTAACTTATTTTAATTAGACAAAGTGAAATACACTAACCTTTATATTTATATTCGTCACAGCAGATTTAAGTTTCAGTTCCTAATCACAATACTTGAAAATTTTTCATTATTTTTATGGTTCAAATGATAATCAACAATTTAATAATTAATTATAAATGACAAAAATTAAAATATTGCATTTAAATATTGTCAATTAATGCAATTAATAATTTCCTGTCATACAATATCTTAATTGCCAGATAACATTCATAAAAAAACAGGGTTGGGTAGCAAGAGTCCAAAATACACTCGTGGCCAGGGTTGGTTTCCATTGTCCCAACTCGCCATTTGTTATAATTTCCGTCAACTACCGCACCTTGCTCTAGTAAAGATTTAGTGGCTTTTTAGTACACTCGTGGTCAGATTAGGCTGTGTCAGTTCATCGAGATATTTCGAGTTTAATATATGACGTCAAAGGCCTGGAGGGACAACAAACAGACGACACAATGTTATTCTTATGGAGAAGAAAATTTGTTTCCACTTTCATTAATTTTATTCATATTTTAAACATGGAAAACGCTTGTTGACATATAATAAAATTAAAATGTGTGTTGATAATTAATTTTGTTATATATTTGATTCAATTGCATTGATGGATTCTCTGAATTCGTGATAAAATATAAATTTTGAGGTTAGGGGTGTTTGTTTACTAACTTGAAATCTTTTACTACTGCGGTAATTCCCACTTAAAATATATATTTTATATCTTTTTTAATAACATGCATACTGGATATTGTTTAATAATGTTGTTAAAATGTAAAATGTGATTAGCAAACAAACACCCCTAACCTCAAAATTTATATTTTATCACGAATTCAGAGAATCTATCATTGCAATTGAATCAAATATATAACAAAATTAATTATCAACACACATTTTAATTTTATTATATGTCAACAAGCGTTTTCCATATTTAAAGTATGAATAAAATTGATGAAAGTGGAAACTAATTTTCTTCTCCATAAGAATAACATTGTGTCGTCTGTTTGTTGTCCCTCCAGGCCTCTGACTTCTGACCTAGAATCGACTCTGACGTCACAAGTGACAGAACCTAATATATGCTTACACATTTTTGTCGTTTTCTAACACACGTGTTGCCATGACAACACATGAGTTAGAAAAGGACAAAAATGTGTAGGCATATCTAACCACGAGTGTTACTTTTACTTTTTTTAACAATAAAATCACTAAATTTTCACTAGAGCAGGGTGGGATAGTTGACGAGAATTATGACAAATGGCGAATGGGGACAATGGAAACCAACCCAGATATGCCTACACTTTTTTGTCCTTTTCAAACTCATGTGTTGCCATGACAACACATGCGTAAGACAAGGACAGAAAAGTGTACATATTTAACGTTATCGTTTTGTAAACATAGCCTAAACAATTAAATACACTTGAGGCGTTTTCGGTAGATGCTCCGGAGTGCTCTAGAGCATTTTTTGATTGACTGGATCCAATGGAATTAATAGGAGATTAGACCATAAAATGCTCCGGAGTATTCCTTGGAGCATCTGCCGAAAACGCCTTTGGTTGGTTTCCATTGTCTCCAACCAAAGTTCCCACTCGCTATTTGTCATAATTTTCTTTAACTACCGCACCTTGCTCTGGTGAAAATTTAATAAATTTAAGGTGCTTTTACACCTGCAGTATTTTGATCAAGCAATCGGATAGATTATATTTTCACGGTTGTATCACTGAATTTGATTGACTCTGACAAATATTATATTCTCGATTATATTTTCACTGAGAAAATTGAATTTTGTTAGAGCCAATCAAATTCAGTGATTCTCCGTGAAAATCCAATCCAGCCGATTGCTTGACCAAAATACTAAATTTTCACTAGAGCAGGATGCGGCAGTTGACGAATGGCGAGTGGGGAAAATGGAAACCAACCACTTTACGAAAATTATAGTTAGACAAAATTTCAATACTACCCAACTCTTTGCTTTGTGGACAAACATATTTTGGTTTCTTGCTTCCCAACCATGTTTGTTTACAAATGTCATCTGGCTGTTAAGATATTGTGTGACAGGAAATTATTAATTGCATATTAAATTAATTGACAACGTTTAAATTTTTTTTCATTTATAGTTAAATTATTAAATTGTTGATAATATCATTTGAACCATAAAAATAATTAAAAATTTTCAAGTGTTGTGATTAATAAATTATGAATAATCTAATCGAGATTAATTTTTAAAACTTTTTCTTTAAAAGAACATTTTCCTTTATTCTTTACTTTATTTAAATTATATTCTTAACGACCACTCGATATTGATGTATATTAGAAAATGTATTATTTTAAATAAAAAGTTAAGTAAAGAGGTGAAATAAAAAAAATTTGTACCTAACCTATAAAATAGTTCCTACATCGTCTGCTTTCTAATTACAACATTTCGAGAAAAACTTCAAACTATATTCGTCATCTTTCGGAAACGTTCGGGGATACTATATTAGTATTTCTTACGGACCTCTGTATTCAGTTTTACAAACTACGAAACACTCATACTAGAAATTCAATTAATTTTCTCTTTTTAAATTTAAATGGTACTGCATTAAATTTTCAAAAAAAGATTCCCGGCATAGTAGTATTTGAAAAAACTGTAAAAATCTCAATCTTTAGGAAAAATAATATTCGACTAGTTATTTTTTAATGTGAAATTGTAGATTTTAAAATAGTAGACCCCATACAGTAATTTAAGCTATACGTATTTATAAATTATACAGTCGACTGAGTAGAAAAATGTTTCTTTACCATTGCAGACAAGTCTATATTTGTCTGCAAAAGCAGATTGGCATGACTAGACACTGCACTGGGCGGAACGGATTCAAAACAAATTGATCGGCAATCATCGAAAGAAACTCGACTTACCTAAAACGTATTTGCTACCAACTATATATACATATATATCAAATACCAGTAGTTGAATATAAGAAAAATACGGAAAATCCTTTATATAATGCATTAATAGAGAAAACCAATTAAATATTGCGATAGGTGTTTAAAGCTTAATTAATTAGACGCTCAAACATCATTATATATATATACAGATCACTTGAAATATTATTTAAAAAATAAATTTACAAAAGCATTTTTATCACCTTTTTTGTATTATTTTGACAATTTTCTTTCTCTTTTATTTTATTGGCAAGAAAAAAAATTCCCCACATAAATCTAATAAAACTATTATATATCCGGATTTACAATTAGTAAAAAAAACAAATGAAATGAACTGTTTTCTTTCGATAAAGAAAAAAAAAATAAAATGTTGAACAGTGTAGGCGGAAGTGGTTTTATGTATATTGTAGCTCTAAGCAGTAAGCACGTAACTAAAATACAAGAAATTGAAAAATTTTTCATCCAAGTCTAGACATATTTTTATTGTCGTTTTATTTTAATGGTTACGCTTTCTATTAAAATTTAATTTTAATTCATCAGTTTATAATTAGTAGCCCAATTTTTACAAATTTAAATTTAAATCTTATTTTCTGCATTGTACTAATTTTTTTTATTTTCTTTTATTTAGCACATTAAGTACGTATATATACATGTAAAAAAATAATTGAGTACGAAATTTTAACAAAATCAAGAAATTGTGGTCCATGCGTTGTGTAATAATTACAATAATAATTATTGTAACTTTTAAAAGCCTCTTGAAATTTATTATATTATCACACTTTTACGAGCACAAATTTAAATGTTTTTCACTTCAAATGAAATGCCGTAAATTGTTTATATATATATATGTATGTGTATGTCAGGTCAGAAAAAACTTAATTCCAGAATAATTATAACATTTAATTGATTATTATGTACAAACTTAATTCAAAATTTATTATCACACTTTATATTAAGACGAAATCATTAAAAAAAACAATATTACAATTATTAATAAATTGTAAAATTTAATAATTAAATTATTAAAACATAAATAACTAATAGACCTATATTATTAAAAGGGACGCATATGATTATGTTCTAAAAATCATGAGTTAGAATTTTCATATTATGTAATTTCATTTGTCATAATTATTTTTAAGCCGAATTTTCATTTGTTCGAATTAGTATTTTGCAGAATTTTCATCAAACCGATTTTATATATTACAGAATTTTTATATAATCCAAAATTCACTACATAGATTTTTTATTTGTTCGAATTATTATTTGATATAATTTTCATATAACCGATTTTTCATACCACAGAATTTTTACTTAACCAAAAAATCATTTAACAGAATTTCTAATTGATAGAATTTCTATTTCTCCGAAATTGCATATGACCGAACAAACAATCGACAGAAAGATTTCGGCGCGATTTTTCAAATCAACCAATCGCAATTTTATTGATAATTTTTGATTGGTTGATTTTAAAAATCGCGTCGAAATCTTTCCGTCGATTGTTTGTTCGGTCATTTGTAAACTCGGAGAAATTAAAATTCTATCAATTAGAAATTCTGTTAAATAATTTTTCGGTTAAGTAAAAATTCTGCAGTGTGAAAAATCGGTTATATGGAAATTATATCAAATAATAATTCGAAAATTCATCTGAAAGAAAATTCTATGCAATGAAATTCTACCCAATGAAAATTCATTAAAATGCCTATTATATTAAATAAAAATTCGAGCAAATAAAAATTCTAACAAATAAAAATTCGAACAAATAAAAATTCTTTGAAGTGAATTTTCGGTCATTTAAAAATTCTGTAATACAGAAAATCGTTTTGATGAAAATTCTGCAAAATACTAATTCGAAGAAATAAAAATTATGCTCAAAAATAATTATGACAAATGAAATTCCATAAAATAAAAATTCTAATTAATGATCTTTAGAACATTAATCATGCGTCCCTATTAAAATACTAAATATTAGGTACTATATAGTAATATTTGAAAGACTGTATACAGTCAAAAATAGGGTCAAATATAGTCAACTATAACCTCTGGCATAGTTATATTACCTAAATATTTAATTAAATATAATTAATCAATTATGTTATAGTCAATATTCGAAATCAATTAGTTGTCATATTAATTAATAAAATTTTCGAAATTACTTGAAAAATAACTTAAAAGTTGCACTTGACAATGATTTTAATTTAATTATAGGAGAGAGTAGACAACAATGGATCACTGTTTACAATGGATAATTTCAATTTTCTGGAAAATTACTTTAGAAAACTTTGCCCAAACTCTGAATGTAAATTAGATCTATACTACGTTCAAAAATTTGTGCAACATTTCGCAAAAAAATTTTTAATTACTTTATTTACAAAGTGTACGAATTATTGAAATATTTGTTAGGTAATAACAAATTTGTTCACCTAATACAATATATGTTTGTAAATAATAATTTATAATTTTGTATTTCAACAGTTTATCATTGTAATTAGAAAAACACATAAAGACTTTCATAGTTTCATAATGTCAAAAGTATTCTCATGTGATGGGTTGCTAACATAATGCTATTGATTATTCGTCAGGTAGATTTAGATCATGATCATTATCTAGGAAAGTGTAACTTATCACGTCTTGTTCCCGGGTTACAAAGATCAAAGTGAAGATACTTTCACCTCGACCACGTACAAGAAAGTATGTACATATATACATATATATACTACAGTACTAATGTAACAAGTGTTATAGTATCATTTGAATTAGTTAACAATAGTCACCCCATCACTTGTGATGTAATAAATTTTACAAACATATATTATAATATATATATATGGAGACATTCTTTAAATTATTTTCATTCAAAATTTCTATTTGATTGGAACAATTATAAATAAGGAATTTTTTCCCCCTTTTTCAAACAGTGGTACTTTTGTCGTCTAAATAGTGTTCAAGATTTTTTCGCTCAGCTTTGCGTTAACGTAATGCTTACTATTATTTTCACTCTCAGTTTCACACATTTTTGTTTTTTCAATTTAAGAAAAAATTAATAACACTATAAGTGAAAGTGAGAATGTAAATTTTTTTTTCGAAAGCAAAAATAGGGGAAACAATAAAATTTGGAATAAGTAAAAAAAAATTTTCCGAAAGTGATAGAGAGAATGAAAGTGAGAATAAGGATGTAAACAAATTTTTCGAGAGTGAAAGTGAAAGTGAAACTGATAGTGAGAGAAAGTAATATTTTTATTTAATTTTAATTTTTTAAGTACTTCCATTCTAAAAATATTTTTTTTCTTGCATATTTGAAAAAATTTGAGAAAATTCCTACAAATTTCATGGAACATATTATTTTCAATTTTTTCATTATAATAATGAAAAATACATATGAAAAGTATAAAAAATAATTTTCAAAAATTAATAATTCAAGTAATTTACATGAAACTGCGGAAAAGAGAAAAAATTAATTTTTTTCAATGTATAATTGAAAAAAAGTATGTTCCAATGAAATCTAAATTTTGAATGAAAATAATCCAAAAAATGCCCCATATAATATATACACAATCATGTATTTCTCAAAAATTTAACATGTGAAAACACCTTGAATGTCTTTTGCTCCACAAAAGGTTCTGGAAACAGTTCAAGTCCTTGATCTTTTCGACGTTCGAGATTGTATAGACTAATTTCGATTCGGTAATATTTTTTTATTGCTTCAACTCACACGTCATTTATATGATTTATTTCTATATACGCCCGATAAATATAACATAAATATCTATTTGGATAATGTGAATCATAAACGCATTCAATAAACTCATATCTTTTATATAATGAAAACTTATTTATAACTGACATAAACAACAAATTTTCATATTGTATTCAATAATTATTGTGGAAATTTTTTTTTCATTTCTCGTCTTTTTTACACTGGAGAAATTAATTTTTTTTTCCAAAGAAAGCAGATTGTTTTTTCTTAAAAAAAAACTTTTTTTCTCTTTTTTTGTAACATAGAAAGTTGCATTGTTTATATTTTAGAAAGTGACGGCATGTTTGTTGGTTTCTTTTTTTTCTTCTTTTAAAAATGAAGACTCAAAATTGATTAAAAATTTTTTACTTATTTTTTTCACTAATTATTAATTGACAAAGTTTTTATCAATATAAGGTCTTGAGGGCCAAAAAAATGTGATTTTAATTTATGATGAAAGCACACATTATTATTTTATGATTGCGATATACATATATATATATATATACAATATTATATCTATTGTATACTTTTGACTATAAGATAATCATCATTAATTCCGTCAATTCAGAGGCTATTCAATAAAATTGATCGGTAGTTGGATGCTTATAGTGATAAAAAAGAACTCCTTTCTCTTGTTATGTGTAACTGTATATATCCTTGTTCTATATATATATACACAATTCAGGATCGATCTCCGATCAGATTTCCGTTTGTTCCTCTTGTGAAACTAATTTATTTTGGCCAAATTAATTAGTACAAATTTTATAACTTAAAAAT
Organism: Leptopilina boulardi; assembly: GCF_019393585.1. Lineage (NCBI taxonomy): Eukaryota > Metazoa > Arthropoda > Insecta > Hymenoptera > Figitidae > Leptopilina > Leptopilina boulardi. Next base: position 945,391 of record NW_026137921.1, read on the forward strand.
TTATTATTATAAATTTTAAACATTCTTTTAGACAATAATTTTTAATTATATTAATGCGATAATAAAGAATTTAAATAAATAAACGGTCAAATAATTAATTTAATTAATTACAAATGATAGTACATGGAGAATTTTTTTATATAACATCCGAAAGTATTGAACTCTAAAATTTTATCAGTGACCCCAAAAACCCCCCCAAGTAACAAATTGAAAGCAAATTCCCGACCAATAACCTTTTTTGGGAAAAACTTATCAGGACCTTCACAGTTTTCCTAAAAGTCTCAAATTGAGACCAAAAATTGCATCAAATCTTTGCAACGTTTTGATGCACATAAGTTATATCAAAAAGAGATCGTTTTGTGTATCATTTTTAGAAATGATACACGAAATGGTCTCATTTTTTGATGCAAAAAATTTAATCAATTTATGTCAATCATGGCCGAATTGAATCGACTCAAAATTAAACGAATTTTTTCAGATATTTTGGTAATAGTACAATTGCGGAGACCATTTCACTATTTAATTTGAAAATGAAAATAACAGAAAATCAAAGACAATGTGCAATTCGATAATTAAAAAGTGACAGCTTATAAACATAACCTTAAATTGCATGAGAAAAAATTTGTCGATAAAATCAATATAGCCGAGCTTTTTAGAAGGTAGATGGCAGCACTCATCTATTTTCTTTCTTTAAATTTTTTCTGAATCGTTTTTATAAAAAGCAAAACTGCCATCTAACTTCTAAAAAGCTCGGCTATATTGATTTTATCGACAAATTTTTTCTCATGCATTTTAGGTTATGTTTATAAGCTGTCACTTTTTAATTAACGAATTGCACATTGTCTTTGATTTTCTGTTATTTTCATTTTTAAATTAAATAGTGAAATGGTCTCCGCAATTGTACTATTACCAAAATATCTGAAAAACATTCGTTTAATTTTGAGTCGATTCAATTCGGCCATGATTGATATAAATTGATTAAATTTTTTGCATCAAAAAATGAGACCGTTTCGTGTATCATTTCTAAAAATGATACACAAAACGATCTCTTTTTGATAGAACTTATGTGCATCAAAACGTTGCAATAGAAAAAGAGAAAACCAAGTTTACTGTGTTGTCAGTTTTCTTCTAAATTGTTCTATTTTGTAATATTATTTTTATTTTAAATGAATGACAGTTTTCATTATTTTTTATTTTCTAACTCATAATCTATTTAAAATTAAACAGTATATATATATATATATATAAATATATATATAGTTATTTTATACAGTATATAAAACACTAAAGAATAATTTTGAAAAATAACGCACGCTTGGGGGATCGAACCCAGGACTCTTAGGACACGATCCGAATACTCTGACAACGCAGCCAAGTTGACTTACAAAATATTTTATACCTATCACTACTTTTTTAATAACAAAACTTAACTACTTTATGTTTGTGGTAACGAAATAAATACATTATCTTTACATTTTTACATGTACACGGAGAGACCGCCAGTTGGAAAAATTACTAAAAAAATTTACAAGTAGCGGAAATAAGGTTGCATTGTCAAATATTGCTGTAGGAAATCGAAAATTCTACTAGCAGCATACTTAATAAAACCTGTAGACTATAGTAAAATTGTACACAAATTGGAATAGAAATTACTATAGTCTACAGTTTTATTAAGTATGCTGTATGACAAAGTAACCTTATTTCCGCTACTTGTAAATCTTTTTAGTAATTTTTCCAACCGGCGGTCTCTCCGTGTAATAATACACTGAAAAAAATTTTGCCGAGAAATTCAACTACCATTGGGTAGTTGACTAGAAAGTAGTTAAAATAACTACTTTTTTAGTTAATCTAATCATGTTCATGTAGTTAATGTAACTATTTTTAAGAAGTTAATAAGTAATAGTTGATTTTACGTAAATATGTAGTTAAAGTACAACTACAGGTCGGTAGTAAAATTAACTTTCTTAAGGTAGTAAAAACAAGTGGAATTGTAGTCAACTCAAAATTTGAAGAGTAGTAAATCCAACTACTATTCACCAATAATATGAAATGTAGTAAAAGGAATTATTTTCTTTAGTTAATATAACTGCTTTTTGAGTAGTCAATTTTTTATTAATTTCTATGATTTTATAGGCTTCAATAAAATTCTTGTTGTAGAATTAATAATTCGTCTGTAATTAAAACTACTACTTTCACACATTGGGGAAAAAATGACCCTCTGTGGACAAAAATCTACCGACAACACAAATCTTAACCGATTTTAATATTTTTTTTTTTTTTTAAATACTCGGAGAGGTTTTTCCTGTAACGCACAACTGCGATAAATTTGATTTATTTCAAACTAACCTTAAAAATGATACCTATATATGAAATTACGTTATTAGGATGGTTTAAAAAATGAAAAAATGATTCATTTTGATATAGCAGAGAGTATTGTGAACCCTTTTTGATCACTGAATGCGAATTTGACATTAAAATTGCAAAATTTAAAAATTTAAAATGGCGGATGCAATATGGCAGGCAATGTTTTATAAAATTCACCAAATTCACTCGAAAGTTGTTATTCAGGGATTTTTAAGGTCGCTGGTTACGAATCTGAAGTCTGATTTCAAAAATTCAAAATGGCGGATCCAATATGGCGGATTAAAAAAAAATTAAAAACTCATTGAATTTGCATGAAAGTTGTTACTTGGAGGTTTTTGGGGTCGCTGATTACGAATCTGAAGTCAAATTTCAAAAATTCAAAATGGCGGATCCAATATGGCGGATGAGAAAATCAAAAACTAATTGGATTTGCTTGAAAGTTGTTACCCGGGGTTTTTTGGGGTCGCTGATTACGAATCTGAAGTCTAATTTGAAAAATTCAAAATAGTATTAGATTAGAGTATTATATTATTATTAGATTATTAGTATTCCCTGTTGAAAATTCCTATGTGAGAACACATATGGGATCCCATCCAGGATCTCTTGTGAGTTCTTATGTGGGTTCCCATACAGGTTCACACATAAGATCCTGTATGAAAAGGTTCCTGGGATGAACTTGCGTGAGATCAAGCGCACGATCTTATGTCTCTGTAAAAGCAATAACACAGGATCCCATGAGGTTTCCTGTGTAGGTTCCTATATGAACAACACGATAAATAGGAACACACATGGGATCTTATCCGAGATCTTGTATGAGTTCTTACATAGGTTCTCACATAGGTTCTCACATATAAGAAGATTAATAGCAGCTTAATAAGATTTGATATAAAATCTTATTAAGCTGCTATTAATCTTCTTATATGTGAGAACCTATGTAAGAACTCATACAAGATCTCGGATAAGATCCCATGTGTGTTCCTATTTATCGTGTTGTTCATATAGGAACCTACACAGGAAACCTCATGGGATCCTGTGTTATTGCTTTTACAGAGACATAAGATCGTGCGCTTGATCTCACGCAAGTTCATCCCAGGAACCTTTTCATACAGGATCTTATGTGTGAACCTGTATGGGAACCCACATAAGAACTCACAAGAGATCCTGGATGGGATCCCATATGTGTTCTCACATAGGAATTTTCAACAGGGTTAGATCTGCCATCTCAAATTTAAAAAATTCGACTACAGATTTGTAATCAGCGAACCCAAAAACCTCCAAGTAACAACTTTCAAGCAAATTCAATTTGTTTTTAATTTTTAAATTCGCTCTATTGGATCCGCCATTTTGAATTTTTCAAATTAGACTTCAGATTCGTAATCAGCGACCCCAAAAACCCCCGGGTAACAACAATTAATAAATAAACAATTATAAATAAAAAATAATTTTATTTTCCTATTTTAAGTAGTAAAATCGACTACTTAAACTAGTAGTTTTAATTGCAAAAGATTTATTAATTCTACAAAAAAATGTTCTTAAAGCCTATTGAACCACTTTCAGTAGTAAAGTTTACTATACTTAAAGTAGTAGTTTCAATTGCAAAATATTTATTAAATGTACCAAAAAAATGTTCTTAAAGCCTATTGAACCACTTCAAGTAGTAAAATCTACTACTTACATCTTGAGTTGTTTTAACATTTTTAAATTGAGTTAATACAATCACAAAATGTCATTTTACCAATTACATTTTTCATTGGTTTAACTATTTTTATATAGTTAATAGAACCGTTTAAATTCAGTTGAGGACCTATTGTACTACTCAGAGTAGTTAAAAAGTATTAAAACTTACTAGTTTTTTTTCAATGTAGCTTTCAATCCTTTTAAATAATTTATTTTAAGAAACTAAATTTTTTTCAAATTTTTAATAAATTAATTAAAAAATTACATAAATTGACATTTACGGGAATTGTGCCAGTTAAGGGTTAAATAGGGCAAACTGAGGTAATTTCTACACGGTTAACGCATGTACAAAAATTGAACTTTTTCCAAGAATCATCAAGTAAGAATATAAATAAAGTAAGCTTTCAAAATGTTTAACAAAATATAAAAAAAAAAGAAAATGTATTTGCAAATCATTATAACGATTGTAAATAGTTTTCATTTCGATTATCATAAAATGCCTTTAAGCAAATAAACATTTTTTTTTATAAACAGCAAATAAATAGAAATACCCCGTGTCATAAGATGAGAGAATAAAAATGGAAACAGCACCATGCATAGTATTTTTATTGCCATCATTATTCTACGTTTAAGTGCAAGTTAAAATCTCAATTATCCAATAGAGTTGCCTTTATGACTACACTTAAATACATATTTAACTTTTCATATTTATATATATATATGTATATATATACAGTGTTAAAGTAGCAGTAAAAAATGTCAGGAAAAAAAAAGAATTTGTAGATATATCTATATAATATAATAGAAAAATGCAAATTAATTCACAACATATAATTGTAGAGTTACAAAGTGTCAAAAGGAGATGTCGAAAAAAATTTTTTTTTTTAAATCAAAGTGAATGGAAACACGTTAATTACATTAAACTGCTATTTGTATATGTTCTCACTGTAATCTATATATGTACACAGAGTTACGACATAATTAAAGCAAAGAAAGGCAATGGGGAAGGGAATTGTGAGTGTGACCTTGGCTTTTCATTATATTATTGAAAGAGTTCTTTTTTACACTACTCATCGGCACTCTGTTTTGTTCTGGATCACTTCACTTTCGCAAAATATTCCAATATCTAGTTAATACGGAAATCAATCAGCAAACGTAACCTCAAAATTAGATCAAAATTTGAACATAACCTCAAAAATTAGTGTTATTGGTTAATAGCCCTATTACTTTCAACCTCCCTTCAAAAATTAAGGACAGAGACAGAAGAACAAAAAGCGAACATAACCTTACAATTATGTCTAAGATTGAAGATTAATAAGCCAAAAGACAAACATAACCTCAAAATTTAAGTCAAAGGACATAGCCTCTTCGTTGATGACTTTCAATTTTTTGTTTTTAAATTTCTTTTTTGAATTTTGAGGTTATGTTTTTAGGTTTCTTTGTAATTTTGACAATTTTGTTATATACACATTCTTGACTAGAATTTGCGATACCAGGTGTGTTTAAGGCAGACGTCCATTTTAGAATGCAAAATTAATACACTTATTTATTTTATATTTTTTCTCATTTATTTTTATTCTACATTTAACAAAACCTTTTACATTTAAAAAATACAGTATTTTAATTAAAGTAATAATTTTTCTCTTCTGTTTAAATTATTCTTTATTGTTTCCAGAGGGCGCCAAAGGCAGAATGTAAAATTTGTAATTTTTGTACATAACCTCAAAATAATTAAAAATTATACAATTGGAACCTTCGAATTTCGGTGAAACCAATTTTAAGTATACTTTTTTAGTTCTGTTAAAAACTACTTTTACGTTTGAGGTTATGTTAATAGTTTGAACCTTCTTAATGAATGCAATTTATTTAAATAAATAAATAAATAAATAAAAAAATATGGTTTGTTTGATTTTAAATTATCAGGGACTGCTCTATCGGGGGCACCTCAAAAAATTACAAATTTTATACTCTGACTTTGGCGCCCTCTAGAAACAATAAATAATAATTTAAAAACAAAACAAAAAATGTTTCTGTTTGTTAAAATGTTATATTTTTAAAAGTAAAAAGTTTTTCGCTAATTTAGAATAAAAATGGGTGAGAAAAAATGTAGTAAAAAAGTGCCTATTTTTTGCATTCTGAAACGGGCTGCACAATAAAATAAAGATTTTTAGTATTATTATTCAATTGTCACTTACCATGAGAAATTTAGATGTTCAGAGTCGTTGTCGCTGGATCTGAAACAAAACAATAATTTTTAGGTTAATTATTAGTCGCAAACATTACCCACTTTAGTTCACAAGAATCTTAACAAAAATTTAATTAATTATTTTCTTATTCTAAATGTACTATTATTTTTATAATATAGAAGAAAGACAACTAATCTGAAATTTTTGAGGTTATGTTCGTTTTAGCCTATGTTTCTGACATTTGGTATTAAATTTGGAGGTTATGTTCGTTTTAACCTGTTTTTGATATTCGGTTTTGACTTTTGAGGTTATGTTCGTCTTAAATCTAGGTTTATAACATATTTGCAAAAAAGGTATAATATAATTTTCAGTTTCAAAAATGGCTCTTTTTATATTCATTAATTTTATTCCTATACTCACCCAAGTAGAAATTTCCGTAGCTCGCCGTAATTAAACACCGGAATGGTACTGATCCAATACTGGCTGTCAGTATTGACTTTCAGTAGTGGCAGTGTACTGACTCATACATCGAATCAGTATTATGTCGGAGGTAAAAAAATATTAAAATCAGTACTGGCATTTCACTGTCATTCACACCGAATCAGTACTATGTCGGTTGTAAGAAAACATTAAATATAAAAAAGTCTTTAAATTATTCCAATAGGTACAAAACGATAATTTTTTTTATTAAAAAATATGTTTTTAAAATTAAAATTATTATTTATTTGAATAAACATTTAACTAATTAGTTATTATGTAAATATCAAAAAAAAAATTTGTATCGTACATTAATAATTACATTTTTCAATTTATATCAAGTTTGTCACACTATTTCATACTTTCTAAAATATAGGCATTCAATTATCTGTTAACAGATGAAAAAAGTTTATCGTTCTTTGATGAATCTAGCACTTCAACGGCAAGAGAAGATTCTTTAAAGAAAAACTCAAAGAAGAAAAACTGGCATAAAAAGAAAAGTCAAGGAAATGTATATCAGCGTTTAGAATCTTCTTCGAGTTCAATACATTCTACAGCTTCTAAACCTAAAGAAAATTCAAAAAAAAAGATTCCACTCTTTCACCTCCACGTAACGGCAATACATCGGCTGTTTAAGTCAAGAAATCAAAAAAGAAAAATTCTGTCAAAGCTAAAAATAAATCGCCTTACGATTTAAATTTAAATCATTTAATTACATCTGAAGGCAATTTAAAAGGTCAGTAAACAATAAATTGTTTCGAATTTTTTTGGTGATAAAAATAAATAAATAATTAAATATTATAGTTATATATAATACATATAATTATTAATGTATATATATGGGTGATTCCACGTCAGATTTTAGTTCAAATTTTAAATTCGTCCAAAATTTTTTTTTTTTCATTCTTCATAGTAAAAAAACGTATACGTATTTTTTTTTGGTGCCAAAATTTTTGAGTTATGAATTTTCAAAATTTTGGTTTTTGAAAAGTAGACCTATTTTCAACGACCTACAACTTGAAAACTATTGAATTTAGAAAAATTTCATTAAGAGAAAAAAGTTTCGATTTTTTGTCGACTTTTTAATAATGTCAAAAAAAAAATTATTTTTGAATTTTTATTAAAAAAATAATAATTTTTTATAAACAAATTCATTTTTTTTCAATTTGGACATTTTTTTTTAAATTTTTTTTTTCATTAGATAGGTACCTGAAAATAATAAAAAACGTTTGCACAAAGTTTTGGAGTGGGCCTGATGAGTTTAATGGGTGAAAATGAATTTTTGAACTCTGCGTGCAAGTTGAGCGCGCGGCGTTAATAATTATATTATCAGTATCTAATGAAAAAAAAATTTTTAAAAAAATGTCCAAATTGAAAAAAAATGAATTTGTTTATAAAAAATTATTATTTTTTTAATAAAAATTCAAAAATAATTTTTTTTTTGACATTATTAAAAAGTCGACAAAAAATCGAAACTTTTTTCTCTTAATGAAATTTTTCTAAATTCAATAGTTTTCAAGTTGTAGGTCGTTGAAAATAGGTCTACTTTTCAAAAACCAAAATTTTGAAAATTCATAACTCAAAAATTTTGGCACCAAAAAAAAAAAAAATACGTATACGTTTTTTTACTATGAAGAATGAAAAAAAATAGTTTTGGACGAATTTAAAATTTGAACTAAAATCTGACGTGGAATCACCCATATATTATTTTTTTCTTGTAATTTTTTACATTCTGATATTTATATTCAATTGTTTGTTAACATTATTATAAATTATTATTATAAATTATTTATTATTAAAATTAAATTATTATTATTATAAATAAAAGAATTGAATATAAAATATTAAAAATGTGTTTAAATTAATGTCAATAACTTTTATTACAGGTGATATGTCCGTACAAGAATTTTACATCATGATAAATGTGAAAATTGTTAAGGGATTTGAAACTTTGGAGAGAAGAATGCTTTACACTTTAAAAAAGAAGTTGAATATGATTGCCGATGCTGTTAAAGTGAATGAAGTTGCGTCTTCTATTGACAATCTTTTAAAGAATCCGATCCTACAAAATCTTCCTAAAGATAATCTTGCAAATTTTAAACTTTTGGATTCAAATATTTCAGGCGATAATCAAATACACGTAGTATGTATATTAAAGTTTGTATCTAATTTAAATTTCTTTAATTCTGCATTTAATTTTATCACTTTGTTTTTTTAACAGATTGAGTACATGACCCTTCGTTCATCTGGTGCAAAGACAGTTAAAAGCGCAATAAATGATGTATTACCATCGTTTTTAACAAAAGAAGTTCAACTTCAATACAGTGGTTGTGGGAAATTAACAAAAGGAGTTAGAAAAGAAAACTTTTCTCAAACTAATATTCACCGATGTTTGGAAGGTGTGTAATTTTATTTAATATTATTCTCAAATTTGTCTACATAGTTTAAATTTTCTATCTAAATATTACATTATGTTATAGGTGTGATTTTAAAACTTCTTACAACAACGAAATCGGAAATTGTGTCAACATTAAGTCGCTGGCTATCTGATGCAGTGGACAGAGATGGAGGAAAACAACAAAGACAATTAAAAAAAACAAGATGAAAATCAAAACATTCCAAATTAAAAATTTAAAGTTTTTATTCATTTTTTATCAAAAGCATAATTAAATTATGCATTCAATGGAACAAATTCAAACAAAAATGTAACGAATTAAAAATAATATTGTGTATTTTATTATTAATAAACAACAAATAGTTAATTCTTTGTGTTTTCATTTTTGCTGTTAAAAGTAGAATATCTCTAATTTATTATTACACACCTTAATACTAGATAGTTCTTTATTATTTCACCTTAAAAAAAGTAATCTTCATTCTAGAGGATTCCTCTAAATGTAATGCATATTTTCCTCTTAATTTTGGTATCAAAAGTAATAATCTTAATTTAGAAGGATTTTCCTCTCGAAAAAATCCTCTTAAAGGAAGAATAATATTCTAATATTTTGACAAGTTGAAAATAACCGTATTACACAGGTTTTGAATAAATTATTAGACAATAATGTTTATGTATTGATAATAAAGTACAGTTTTGACACATTGAATTAAATGTTGATATCAAAACCTCAACAAAAAAAATTCCTAGTGTTATTAATGTCAAGAGAACCAATAATTTTTTTAAATTTGAATAATATAATAAATATTTAATAAGATTTAATTATTTACATTCAAAAAAGGTAAATTATAATAGATTCCTGTAATAAAGAATGAAATATTGGTTTTTAATTAAACATTTCTGAAAAAAATTTCTTGCTTTATGCTGAGCATCAATACATTAGATTTAATTACAATAATAATAAAAAATGCTGTAGCCAGTTGCAAATATCAAACAAGTTCGACGCAAATATTTAAGAAAATTAGTAAGAAATGAAGATTCATCGAGAGGTTATATTTTCTGTATTTATACCTCCATTCAATATATCCACCCAGATTTAAATCATTTAGTAAATCTTCGAGTCTCTTTTCCATTTTGGTCTTTCGATTTATAACACAACATTATTATAACAAAATACGAAAATTGACAGTTTCGAAAAACAAAAGCACAAATGTCAAACAGGAAAAAAATGTAATCGATATCATATATTTACTTTTCCTTTTTTCAAATATACTAAATTTAAACAGGAAAATCGTAATTGAAGAGGAAAATGCAAAGGTACTCCTTTTGTCATTGTTCCATTACAACAAAGAATAAAAATATTCTACAGTGAAATGGAATATTCGTACTTTAAGAGGAAATATTCAGAGGATTTTAGAAGAGGAATTTTCCTCTAAATTTAAGATTACTTTTTTTTGGGTGTTGATATATTTTATGTATTCTTAAATTAAATTAAAATTTTTTTTATCATTTATATTTTATAGTCGTCTTTTATTAACTTATTTTTAATTATGTAATTCATCAATCATTTTTTTCTGTTTTAATATTATTTACGGTAAAAATAATTTATTAAAAATATTTAACTGAAATTGATATCCAGTTTTATTTCATTAAATCTTTGTAAAAATTGAAAAAATTTTGTGAGTTTAAAAAATTTAAGAATAAATTCATTTTATTTTCGTGATCAATAGATAATACAAACTTTGAAATCAAAACTTTTGTATTAGGTGAACTACTTCAAGTCAGCACTTCAAGCCAGCGCGGCTGTGCGGTATGCGTATCTGACTTGCGTTCTAAGGGTTTAGGGTTCGATCCCCCATGCGTGCGAGATTTTTCGTTCTTAGTTTTAAGTGTTATAAGTACAATATTTGTTCATGTGTAATATCAATTATTAAATAATTATTAAATTAAGTATAAGTGCAAAGTAAAAAAAATTAAATATTATGAATTTAAAAAAATAAAAAAATTTACAACACAAATTATTTTTTGTAAAATAGTTTATTAAAAATAAAATAATTTAATTAATATAAATGATAATTATTATTTTAATTATTTATTGTTAATAATATTTTATATATTCTAAATAACATTAACTATTATTGGCTTCACATTACCTGTTCGTGGTAAAAATGGGAGTAATAAACTAATAAGGATGAAATTTGCATTGGAAAGCGTGTTTTAGCATTTTGTAAAAAAGTGAGATTTTAAGTCCGGATAAGTACTTTGCCAGTATTATGCCAGTATTATTCTAGTACTACGTTAGTACTGGTGAGCGGGACAAAATCAGTACTGGACAGCGTTACCAGCCAGGTCTGGTCCACTACTGGCCCAGTACGGCAGTCAGTACTGTTATACTGACTGGCAGTGTTGGATCAGTACTATGCCAGGGGCACATTTCTACTTGGGCATTGTCGGTTTCGATGCATCCAATAAAATATTTTTAGAAAAAAATTCCCACAGAGAAAGTAGTCATGCGTAAAACAAATAAAACATAAAAGTATACATCAGATACCGCGGGAATTAATTAAATTATAAAAGTAAACACTTTTCTCTTTTATATTGTATATAGTGGATAAGATGAGAGGGATAAGATTTCAGAGGAATTGTTCCAGGTGTATTGTTGTTATATAAATTTCATATATATGTATATACAGAGCTCTACATAGAGTGTCTAATAATTGCGTAATGTCGATTACAGCACCGAAACTCGATCACCTGCGTCCTGATTGTAGAATAGTCCCTTTGGGGCGTTCACCAAAATTCATGACTTGAATGGAACGACGACGGTGAAATGTTGAAAAAGAAATTTTTCTGCCGAAAGTAGTATAGTAAACCTTGGCAATCTTGGTAATTGTGACCTCAATGTATGTAATGTACTCATGTGACTTGAATTTATCACATATATGCACTTTTCAAATTCTATATCAACCACAACTTTTTATTATTATTTGCACTCTCTTTAAGATTCATTTATGAGACTAAGAAAAAAATTGATTTCAAATTTTTTCATCTGAAACAATTAATCTTAACCCTAAACGACCTGAGGTAGAATTGTGTAATTTCGCACTTTGAGTAAACGGGAAAAAATTTTCTGGTAATTCTTTAACATCGATTTAGAGATTTTACATGTTCCTAAATCTGTTAATTCTACAGATATTTTCTGTAAGGATTTAACGCATGCGCGAAAACAATGCAGTGATTCGACTAAGGCTGAGTACGATTGAGTGCGAGAGGTCAAGGCGAATTTAGTGTTTTTATTATTATCATAGTGTCGGCAAGAAAGTTTAATTAAAAAGGAAACGTCTTAAGTATATAAACATTATTATAGAAATAAATTATTAGAAATTTTTTATTTTAAAATTAACTGTAGTGATTAAGTGAGAAAAGTCGTTTGTTTCAATTTCTCGACATAAGAAAAAGTGGATTTATCATAAGTTTTGAAAACTTGCTCCTCATTTTTTTTGTTAGAAAATTATTGAAGGATGAATTTATTTACATAGAAGTTATACTAATTTATACAATAATGTTCCGCGAATTTAATGTATTCGGAGGAGAATATAACCTATAAAAATACTCTACCAAATATATATTATCCCCATATAGTATACATAATTTGGTCACTCAACAGTTTTTAAGAACTGTAGCTCAAACTTGTAGAATTAACAGATTTTAATGCCAATGATTCTACATATTTCTCTATTTGGAGAAACATCAGTAGATGGCGCAGGAGTTTCTGTAAATTCTACAGAAAATTTTTTTCCGTGTACCTTCTCCGCTTTGATTTTTGCTTTGATTTTCATTTTTCAGTGGAAAATTTCAGTTAAAATCAAAATAAAAGTCAAAATGAAATTATATACAATTCGCACCCCTGAATTTTATTTATTGTCGTAATAATTATAAATTTATATAATCATTTAAAAAAAATTTTTATATATATATATATATATATTCATTTTAAAAAAATTAGGCGACGAAAAAACACAATTTCCGATTCCAGTCATTGTTCTGCAGCCGCAAAACATTTCCTCTTTGCCATCACTTTTCTTGATGGCCTTCTGGCTTAAGGTCACCTTCAACGAAACATTCCCGTTTCTATATTAAACTGATATATTGGATAGTATGTGCCAAGCTATATCCAATCAAGCTGCGTTGTTAAGAAAATATTGCTAAAAGGTTGTAAAACATGTCCAAAATGGTAAAAAAAAAAAAAGTTAAAATTTACAACAAAATAAAAACAAATGGTGTTCTCAATTTGTTCCCGTTTGTGCAAAAATACACTTTGGGACCATTCATTAATTACGTAATGACGATTTTGGCTAATTTTGATCCCCCCTACCCCCATGTAAGAATACATAAGATTTTTCGGACCCCCCCCTCCCCCTTCTTACGTAAGTTTTTAACAATATTAATGTAATTTAAAAAATTAATTACAATAATACAAATGAAAAATACTTGGCAAAATTTTACGTAAGAATAGCTTCTACACAGAAAATTAAAAGGTATTAAAATAAGCTGCTACGCTTATTATTTTAATCCAATTTTGCTTATTTTAATTCCAAAATGGATTAAAATATGCAAAATTGTATTAAAATAATAAGCGTTGCAGCTTATTTTAATGCCTTTTAATTTTCTGTGTACCCACCGACGTAAGACCATGTAGAGATTTTATAACCCCCCCCCCCTCCCCCTAAGGACCCTTACGTAATTAATGAATGGCCTCTTTTTGAAAAATTCAAAATTCCGGGCAATAACATTTTATTCACAACTTCAAAGTGGCTTCAATCAGAAATTAACAATTGTGCTCATTTTCTTTTAACATATTAAAATTTCTGTTATAACTTACTTCTGTTCTGAATTTTGTCAAATTTATAAAAATCTGTCTGGTAACATAAAATTTGCCATATGTTATTTAAGGTTAGTAAAAAATCCTGACAATGAGCAATCAAAATGAAAACAAAAATTGCGATTTCTAAGAGACTAAGTTATTATTTCCCTAAAGGATATTCTTTCCAAAATATGTTTTTTTAATAGTCATTTTTTTTCAAATTTTAAAGTGCAACTTCAAACCAGAAAATATTCATTTCTTGTTATTTTCTTACAAGGAAAAAATTAATTCAGTAAATTTTACAGAACTCATTGTCAGTTTCGTAAAGAGCTGTATTCGATATTCCGCAACAGTTTTCTAAAATATATTGAATTAATTTTTTTCGCATAATTAACATTGACATTCGACGTGCGCTATTTCCGAAATTATAGTGAATAATTAAATAAAAAAAAAAATGGCTGAACTAATACAAGACGAAAAAAAAAAATTTTAGTTTACACTTTTATGATGTTAATTTTTATAATTGTAAGAAAATAATTATATTAATGTGTTTTTTTTATATTATAAACATTCAAATGAGAAGAACAATGTGAAATACATTTTTGGACATTTGAAAGCCATCGACTGAAATTTATTGCGCAGGCGTAACTAAAATAAAAAAATTACTGCGCAGAATTTTAACTCTCGTTGCCGAATTCGGCAATTTTACATTTTATACGTAAAGCAATCGGAGGCATAGCAAAAAAAAAAATTACAAAAGTTACTTTCGCTCCCTCTGGAAACAATAAATCATAATTTAAAAACAAAAAATGTTTTTTTTTTAGTTAAAATATTATATTACTAAACCCACTTGGAAAGATTCCCCCGAAAGTGCCCCCTGGAGGTACTATCAGAATTCCGCCGGAACTTCCAACGTTATTCCGTCGGAATTCCATCGGAGTTCCAAAGAATTTCCGATGGGATTCCGACGAAATTCCGATTAATTTTTTCAAAATTTTTAGAGTCCTACATTAAGAAAATTATTATTATTATTATAAAATAAAACTTTTAACATAGAAACTTTACTAAAAAATTATCTTAGTATATGTCTCAGAAGATTGAATTATCAGAGAAACTTTGTAAAAAAATGTATTTTTGATGGAACATTTCCGACTTTAAAAGATTCCCCAGAAAGAGTTCCCTGGAGATTTCATCGGAGCTTTCTACAGAATTATATTCTAATATATAAGTAATCAATGATCAGATGATTTTTAAGGCCAGGTCCAAGTGAGGCAGCGCCATCTACATTGATACTAAAATTTTGGAAAATTTTCAACAGCCTTTTTTTGAAAACAAGATGGTAAAATGCTTTTTCCTTTATGCATAATTGATTATTGGCAAGATATATACCAGCTAAAACATTTTTTGAGTTAAAATAATGAAAAAAAATTTCATGTCGATAAATTAAATATGAGCACTTTTTTCACAAAAACTGTAACAGTACTTTCTCAGAAATTACAATCAAAAATGCAATTTCCATTTGGAAAATTAATAAACACTAAAAAATACACCACCTAAGATTTACCAATCACGAAAATAACAACAAAAAAAAATTTATTAAATATTTAACATATTGATACTGCTTTACTGATTGTGACAGCCCTTTGGTAGATTATGTATTTCAGGTGGTTAGCAACAGCGCCAATCTCCTCCTTTCGGCAAAACTGCGAAACGTCTGTTGATATATATATAACCTGCCAAACGGCTGTCATAATGAGTGAAATATGTTATGTTAAAATACTTTTTTTTTGTTATTTTCGTGATTGGTAAATCTTAGGTCGTGTATTTTTTAGCGTTTATTAATTTTCCAAATGGAAATTGCATTTTTGATTGTAATTTCTGAGAAAGTACTGTTACAGTTTTTGTGAAAAAGTGCTCATATTTAATTTATTGACATGAAATTTTTTTTATTATTTTAACTCAAAAAAAGTTTTAGCTGGTGTATATCTTGCCACTAATCAATTATCCATAAAGGAAAAAGCATTTTACCTTCTTGTTTTCAAGAAAAGGCTGTTGAAAATTTTCCAAAATTTTAGTTTCAATGTAGATGGCGATGCTTCACTTGGACCTGGCCTTAATATCTTTTTTAAGGAGCCTTGAAAACAAACAGCCTTGCAATAATTATTATTTCCAGTTGTTTAAGAGTAAAAATGTTGATAAAAATTATAATATTATTAATTTATATTAATAAAAATAATTTCTTGCAAGACTAACTTCTAAAGTTTAATTTTACACATGGAATACCGAGGGGGAATTTACTTAGGGAGTCAATGGTACACTCATCTTGTAATAATAGTGTAATAACGTGTAATAATGCGTTATTACGTAATCGTAAAATCCAAAAATCCCATGTAATAACTCTGTAATAAACAGTAATACTTAGTAATAAGTGTGATCAGAGCGTAATAAGTATGTAATAACAGTGTAATAAGGGAGTTAATGGTACTCAACTTGTTATTATTATTATTATTATTATTATCAAAATGAATCATAATTTAGAAAAATAAATTTTTTTCTAGATGCTTGTCCAAATGAATGCTGGACAATAGAAAGCCAGTTGATTTCTAAATATTTCATAAAAAATAAAATTCTTTTTAGTAAGGTTTCTATGCCAAAAATTATATTTTATAATAATAATAATAATTTTCTTAATGTAGGACTCTGAGAATTAAAAAAAAAATCAATCGGAATTCCGCCGGAATCTTATCGGAATTCCGTCGGAATCCCATAGGAAATTCTTTGGAACTCCGATGCGATTCCGTTGGAAGTTCCGACGGAATTCTGATAGAACCTCCAGGGGTCACTTTCCGGGGAATCTTTCCAAGTGGGAATGCAAAAAATTTTTTTTAATTTAGATTAAAAAGAAGTGAGAAAAAAATAGTAAAGATGTGCCTATATTTCGCTTTCGCAAACGGACGTCCGCCCGTTAAAAATTTTTGTCTAGAAATTTTTATTCTGGACATATTATAGTTTGGGACATTCTACTTTTGAAATTTTTTACTTTGGAGAAATAAATTTTGATTCTTTTAAATTTGAAATTTTTTCTTCGTGCTTTCGGTTTGGAACCTTGGTTTTATGAGACATTGGAAATTGAAGAGATATGGAGAAACAACAGAGATTGTGTCTTTTAACATACATGAAGCATATTCATACATTTATATTATAAAGAAAATTGAAAACATGTGTTTATTAAAATAGTGTATTATTAATAATTGATTTCCAATAATTATAAATATAGTTATTAAAGCGCCTACCCTTGCCAGAGGCATTAAAGATTGCCATTAGTTGATAAAAATACTACTGTTCATCTTGCAATCATTGACCTCAGATGCTCGCATTCACATGCATTTTTCTAACTCAATTTTAACTGCAAGCAGTACCGTTCACTAATTTCCAATGACGTAATCTCCATGTATAACGATCCTCTCATCTATAAGAGTGAATATCGGCTAACCGACCCTGATCGTACCATCAACAACACTACATTCTGACTTGCAAAGATCAACTTTCGCTTCGTCACATGAGTTTTGCGCAATATATATATGAAGTCCTGCGAATCACGAGATACCGCCTAAAGAAAATCTTTGTCTTTATAAATATACGTGTGTGTGTATGTTTGGTAACCACACTCTCGATGAGTTCAATTCGTCATGTGATTCCAATTGCTTTACTTTTTCGCAATATGCTTTACTTTCCTATATATATATATATATATTCAAAGGCGAGAAGGAAAATGTTTTCCAAAATTTCCACTTTCTATTTCTTTCATCACTATAAAGTGAGTACAATTTTATATTAATAATTATTGAATTACGATTACTATGCAAATTTGTATTGAAATTTGTATATTTTCAATCTATCCCCAATTGGGGACAACAACTTAGGCCTGCATTTGTCAACTCTACACTGCAAATGAGAAGTAAAACTCGTTTATTTCAAAAAGAGATTGTCCGCAGACAGAATATTATGTGTACGTCTGAGTTTGATATGTATACACATTCCAATTCTAGTTGTTCTCCGAAATTCTAATAAATTTCTAACAAGAAATGTATATTTACATTTAGAATTTTCAGCACTAATTATTATTTGTATGGAATAATTAAAATGTTTCACAAATAGATTTACTGTATAACGTCAATTATTATTTTTTTAATAGATTATATATTATTACATAGGCACACAAAAAAATCATGTTCCGAGCTCTAAGTTAACCCTTAACTGGCACAATTCTGCGTTCTAACGTAAATGGCACAATGGGTCTGCTGGACCCGACGTGTTTTCAAACGTGTATTGTACAGCCGGTATTGAATATTTTTGCTCAAAAATTTAATAATGAAGTAGCTTATCATGTGTTTTTTAAAATGTAATTAGTTTTACAGGGATTAATTGCTGAAATCTTGGAAACCTTGGAAATTTTTTTTTAATTTTACTGATTTTGGACCATTGCTAAAAACTTGCCAACCATGGGAAAATTAATTTTTTTAAATTTACAGTTTTTGGACCATTGCTAAAATCTTGCCAACCGATGGGAAATAAAAAAAATGTTTTTTTGATTTTGAACCATTGATAAAAACTTGCGAACCATGGAAAAATTATTTTTTTCATTTTACTGATTTTGGACCATTGCTAAAATCTTGCAAACCATGGGAAAATTATTTTTCTTAATTTACGAATTTTTGACCATTGCTAAAATCTTTTGAACCATGGGAAATTTTTTTTTAAATTTACGGTTTTTAAACCATTGCTAAAATCTTGAAAACCATGGGAAAAAGTTTTATAATTTTTTTAATTTTAAACCATTGCTAAAATCTTGCGAACCATGGGAAATTTTTTTTTTCTATTTTACGGATTTTGAAGCAGGGTTAAAAACTTGCGAACCATTGGGAATTTTTTAAAATTAATTTTCCATATTTTGCATGATTTTTGCAATGGTCAAAAATCCGTAAATTAAACAAAATAATTTTCCTATGGTTCGCAAGTTTTTAGCCATTGTCCAAAATCCGTAAAAAAGAAAAAAAAATTTTCCCATGGTTCGCAAGATTTATGCAATAGTCTAAAATCCATAAAATTAAAAAATTGTTTCCCATGGTTCGCAAGTTTTTAGCCATGGTCCAAAATCCGTAAAATTAAATAATATTTTCCCATGGTTTGCAAGTTTTTAGCCATGGTCCAAAATCCGTAAAATTAAATAATATTTTCCCATGGTTTCCAAGATTTTAGCAATGGTTAAAAATACGTAAAATTAAAAAAAAATTTCCCATGGTTTCCAAGATTTTAGCAATGGTTAAAAATCTGAAATATTAAAAAAAATTTCCTATGGGAAATTGTACCATGGGAAACGGACATAAGCAATGGTTTTTGAGATTTTTGCCAAGGTTTAAACCATGGGTCTAATCGTTTTTTCCTTGGCAATCGATTTCGCCCATGGTTTTTATGATTTTACCCATAGTTTCATTTCCACGCGGGGACTTAAAAATTTAAGGTTATGATGTATTATTCTTTAAGGAAAAAATTACCACAACAGCAGGACTTGCAAAAAAGGTATTTATTTTGCAGAATAAAATGTGACTTTTTAGGTTAAAATTAAAAATTTATAATTATTAATGTTTGAAGCTAATTTATTCTTTTGTATCGAATTAGTTGTATTAAAAAACTTAGAAAATTACTAAGAATATGTCAAACTAATGTATTAAAATATAAAAAATATTCAAAAGCTACACATTCAATTAATTTGAGCTGGAAAAAATGCTCGGGTCTACTGGACCCATTGTGCCATTTAAGGGTTACACTATGACTACTTAATATTTTTAGAGTCACTGAAACCGAATCTGAAGTCAGTTTAATCCCATCACATCAGATATTTGACATAACCTCAAAAAATCTAAGAATTGGTCTTTAAATTTAAAAATTTTTAAAATTCGGATCTATAAGTCTTACAGTGATTATTATATGTTTTTAGTATCGCTGAAGCCGAATCTGAAGACAGGTATTTGACATAACCTCAAAAAACCTCAAAATTCGTCCTCAAAATTTTAAAATCAAGAAAATTTCGGATCTATAAGTCTTACCATGTCTACTTTATGTTTTTGTGGTCACTGAAACCAAATCTGAAGTCTATTTAACCTCATCACGTCAGGCTTTTGACATAAAATTAAAAAAATCAAATTTTGAAGATTTTTTTCGAGGTTATGTCAAAAGCCCGACATGATGGGGTTAAATAGACTTCAGATTTGGTTTCAGCGACCCCAAAAACAGAAAATAGTCATGGTTTGACCTCGAGCTCAGAATATGAAATTTTTTTTCTGTGCCTGTGTTATATATATATATATGAAATAATATTATACCTATATGTTTCAAATATTACAATTTTTTATTTATTTATTTTTAAAATTTATTTAAATTTACGAAGCTGAAGTACGCAACGTTTAGGATAAACGATTTTTAAAGAAATAATTTTTTAAAATGAAAAATTCTATAATTTTTTGTCTAAAAAATATTTTCTATAATTTGTTGATTATTGAAAACTACAAGAAATATTTTCTAGGCAAAAAATTATAAAATTTTTAATTTTAAAAAATTATTTCTTTAAAAATCGTTTATCAGATAAACGTTGTGTACTTCAGCTTCGTTTAAATTTTACATTTTGATTTTATTATATAAACACACGTTCCTATTAATTAATATACAATTTCATAATAGAAATAATTTTGTTCAGTGATTATAAATAACAGAAAAGTAAAAAAAATTAAAAAGGATCTTCAGTTGTTGTTGATGATGATACTAATTGTCCTAATCCAGCTAATACATCGCGACATTCTAAAGAACAAAAGAGATTTCCAAAAAATAAAAATCCACTTCTCGGTAGACAATTTCGAATACAAGTTTCTCTATGCACTGCATCGATTGTTTGCTGTGAAGCTCCAAGACTTCGTAAAAATCTTTCCTGCCAAGTTCCCCAAAATAATAAGGCCTAAAGCGAAAAAAAATTTTATCAATTTTATTAAAATATTACACAGTGTTAAATTAATTTCAAGGACAAGAGTCATGACTATATATAAATAAATTAAATAATAAATGAATAATAATAATAGATGAATATAAAGGAAAAAAATTATCTAAGTATTTCAAAAAAATTAACGATCCCTTTAATTTTAAATTTAAAATTAATGACAAACAGTGGTTCAAAAATTAATTTAATTTTTCTAAAATTTACGATTTTTAACTGATTTCAATAATTTTTTTTAAAACAAAAATAAACGAAAAATTTGTTAACATTATATTAATTTTCTATTTTTCTACCTAAAATTTTTAGAAAAATATTATTTTGTTTAAAATCACATGAATTTTAGTGCCGGAAGTTTAAAAAAAAATGAAAAACAATTGTTAATATATGTAAAAAAAAATTGTTACAAACAAGTTACATAAATAAATTATTTATTAAAACACTGACTTTGATTACAATTTGTTTATAAAAATTTTGTTTTAACCTTCGCCGGACTGGATACTTTTTATATACACGGTTGACAAGATCCCACCCAGGGTGGGCCAAATGTTTTCTTCTTTGTATATTGCAATAAAAACTTAGAATCATTCAGTTTTTTTCCAAAATTGTTATATGTTACCAAATAATATATTTTATTAATGTTTTGTTGATTTTTTATTTGTTTAAACAATTTATTATTAATAATTTATAACTTTTTCAAATATACATACGACAGTAGAAGAATTTTATAAATTTGTTACCTTTTCTTCGTAATTATTAATTCAAAGGTTATAAATAAAATAAAATATATAATTCAATTTGCAACAACTATTATTATAAATTGTTTAAACAAATAATTGTTGCTATTTATTAACTTTCTTTATAATGTTCCAAGAAAGTTGCAATTTTTTTCTAATTTTGCAACTTAACAAGCTCAACATAATAACACAAAGATTTTATATGAATTTACTATTTAACCAATTGTTTAAACAAATAATTGTTGTTATTTATTAACTTTCTTGTAGTGTACCTAGAAAGATGCAGTTTTTTCCTAATTTTGCAATTTATCAAACCGAATATAATATAGCCAGACAGATTTGACATAAATTTACTAATTTAACAATTGTTTAAACAATTGTTGAATTTACAATTTTACATCAAATCTATCTTTTATTATATTCGGCTTGATGAGTTGCAAAATTAGAAAAAAACGGCAACTTTCCAGGTGCCGTACAAAAAAAGTTAGTAAATAACAACAATAAATTGTTTAAACAATTGTTGAATTAATAATTTTACATCAAATCTATCTTTTATTATATTCGGCTTGATAAATTGCAAAATTAGAAAAAAACTGCATCTTTCTAGGTGCAGAACAAAAAAAGTTAGTAAATAGTAACAATAAATTGTTTAAACAAATGAAAAATGCAATATAATATTTTTTATATCTATTATTTGACATCATAAAACACTCACAGTGAAAAGTCTGCATGATTTCAAGTCTTTTTGTAAAATAGAATTAAAAAAATATCTGAATCATCCCGGTTATCTCCGTACATACATTGATAAAAGTTATAAATAATCAAGAAGAAATTTTTTTTAAAAATTTGTTTTTACATTTTTTGAAAGTTCTTAAGATTTTGTTCAGTGACTTAAAATCGCGATTCAATTAAGGCAAAACTTTAGAAGATATGGCAATTTCAATTTGTCTGGCCCACCCTGGGTGGGCATCTTGTCAAGCGAAGGTTAAATTAACAATTACTTTTTCTTTCTTTCAACTTTTCTCACAAAAATTCATGTGATTTTGAAGAAAAGAATCTTATACAACAAAAAATTTAGTAATTTAAAAAAATTTAATTGGTTTAAATATTTATAAAGTTACTTTTAAAATTTTTAAAAATCTGATATTGAATTCATGATCAAATGACCCCAAAAAACCTTCCGAGTAACACGTTTCTTAAAAATCAGTGAAAATCAATCAATTTGTTTACATAATTTGTTTATAATAATTTTTTAAATAAATTATAACAATTGGTTTTTCATTTTCTTAACTTTCAACATAAAATTGATGTGATTTTAGAAAAAAGAATCTTTTTCAAAAAAAATTTAGTAATTTAATAAAATTGAATTTGTTTAATTTACAATGTTTAGCATAATTTTTCAAAAATCTGACCACAGAGATCTTTTTCAATCTTTATATTATTTTTTTAAAAAAATTATTGAAATCGGTTGAAAATTGTAGGTTGTACATTTTGATGTCATTCAGACCCAGTGTGCGACATATGTACGTATTTAACTAAACCATGAAAAGAATCGATAGAAAATTTTTTATAAATAATATTAAAACTGTTAATAAAAATTAATTTTATACAGAGCACAATTTCTTTTACCTGAGAAAAGCCAAATGCCAAGAAGAGAACGGTAAAAGTTAACTGGAAAGATAATTTACTCATAGCTGTTTCTTATAAATGTTTTTCAATATAAAACAATATTTCTATTTCAATGTATCTTAAAAATTGTTTTTAATTAACTTCTTCAATTATTAGCAGCTTATATACTCCATTTAACTATAAATGTTTCACGGTCATTGTTGTGAATATGCATAAATTATAAAGCAAAAATACTTATGCATATTTAACACTATGTGTAACATAATAACTGATAATATGAACAATTACTAATGTTTTGTTTTGACAAATGGTTTGGTACAATAACACTGATGTGTCATTAAAATAGTTTACATGTCATATATAAGCAAAAATACACGTATGAAAAAACAAAAATTATTGTAAACAATATCCAACAAATATTTTTTAAATAAATTTTTTTGAAGCTACTATATATGTGGGGCAAAAATTTCTCTAGTGCTCCAACATCAAAAGTGTGTACAGTGGATTCTTTAAAAAATCCTAACTATTTACAACAAAAAAAAAATTTTAATTATAAATAAAAGTTTAAAAAATTTTAACACTATACATGTTTGTAAAAAGTCTTTTCTTGTATTTTTCTATTAGTAACAAAATTTTTTCAAAAAAAATCTAAAATTTAACCCTTTTTTTGAAAATTAAAAATATTTTTCCCCTTTTTTCCAAAATCGACATTTTTCTTAAATTTAAAAAATTTGTTTTATAAAATTTAAAATATGCAATCTCAATACAAAAAATATGAAAATGTCCCTTTTTTATTTTCGAGATAATATTTAATTAATTAATGTTAATAAAAAAAGGAAATATTTTAGAAAGAAATAAAGTTAATTTCGAATTTCCCAATTAAAATATTTATAAAATTCCGCATCCAACAAGTTAAATATGAAGTATTTTGGATTAATGGATTTTTAATGAACAATTAATTATTATTACAATTGTTTATTAAAAATCCATTAATCCAAAATATTTTATTTTGAGCTTATTGGATATGGAATTTCATTTGCTTTTGATTTGTATAAGTTCAGAATTACGCTTTCTCTATTTGTCAATCAAAAAAAAAAATATATATATATATACAAATACAATTTCTAAAAAAGTACTATAACCTCCTTAGAAGAATGATTATATCCACAAATGACATTAACTTAACCTTTAGATTAGGGATCTATGGATCAATGATCTATAAATTTGAATATTCAAGGATTTATCAATGAATGAACGGCTGATCTAAATTATCAAAAATCTTTACATTAATGATTTATAGATCCAAATTATCAAAAAAATTATTGATCTATGATCTATATATCTGAATGCTCAATGATCTGTAGATTTAAGTTGTCGCATATATTATAGATCAGTGATCTATAGATTTAAGTGATCTACAAGGTAATGATGTATAGATTCAAATTATCTATGAACCAATGAAAATATGGAACAATGACCTATGGATCAATCATCAATGGAACAATGATCTATGGAACAATGATCTATGGAACAATGATCTATCGAACAATGAGCTATGGAACTATGATATATGGAACAATGATATATGGAACAATGATATGTCGAACAATGATCTATGGAACAATGACCTATGGATCAATCATCTATGGAACAATGATCTATAAAACAGTGATCTATCAAACAATCACCTATCGAGCAATGATCTAATGTATAAATTCAAATTATCTATGAACCAATGAAAATATGGAACAATGACCTATGGATCACTCATCAATGGAACAATGATCTACGGAACAATGATCTATCGAACAATGATCTATCGAACAATGATCTGTGGAACTCCGATCTGTGGATCAATCATCTATGGAACAATGATATATGGAACAATGATCTATGGAACAATGATCTATGGAACAATGATATATGGAACAATGATATATGGAACAATGATCTATCGAACAATGATCTATTGAAGAATGATCTATGGAACAATAATCTATGGAACAATGATCTATGGAACAATGACCTATGGATCAATCATCTATGGAACAATGATCTATAAAACAGTGATCTATCAAACAATCACCTATCGAGCAATGATCTAATGTATAGATTCAAATTATCTATGAACCAATGAAAATATGGAACAATGACCTATGGATCACTCATCAATGGAACAATGATCTATCGAACAATGATCTATCGAACAATGATCTATCGAACAATGATCTATCGAACAATGATCTGTGGAACTCCGATCTGTGGATCAATCATCTATGGAACAATGATCTATTGAACAATGATCTATTGAAGAATGATCTATGGAACAATGATATATGGAACAATGATCTATCGAACAATGATCTATTGAAGAATGATCTATGGAACAATAATCTATGGAACAATGATCTATGGAACAATAATCTATGGAACAATGACCTATGGATCAATCATCTATGGAACAATAATCTATCAAACAGTGATCTATCAAACAATGACCTATCGAGCAATGATCTAATGTATAGATTCAAATTATCTATGAACCAATAAAAATTTGGAACAATGACCTATGGAACAATGAACTATAGATCAATCATCAATAGAAGAATGATCTATGGAACAATCATCTATGGAACAATGATCTATGGAACAATGATCTACACTATAAAAAGAAAGTATTAAAACAGTACCTATTTTAGGTATCAAAGTAGTACCAAATGTCAATTTAGTACCTAAAGTCGGTATTAATTTATTACCTTTCGTTTTACAGTGTATAGATCAATTATCAATATAGATTTTAATTGTCTATGGATATTATCTATAAATCTAAATTATCAAAGATTTATGGAGGAATAATCCATAGATCTAAATAATCAAAAATCAATTATTATATGAATCAATGATCTATATGTTACTAATATTGAAATTAAAATGATCTATGGATCAATATATGATCTATGCGATCGATGTACGTAAATAATATAAGGATTTAAATGATCTATATATTCAAAATCCGTCAATACTTATAGGTATATTTAATTGTGGTTTATAAATATGTTTTAGGACCCGGATCAAAATAAAATTAATGAGAGTAAAAAAGTTTTACTGGTATATGTTAAAAAATATAAAGAATAATAAGAAATCTTTGAAAAAAAACTATTGTAGTGCCATCTACTACGACAGATCTTTACTATACTTTCTGCTACTCGGATTACGGTTCAACATATGGTAACTCAAGACTGGTTTATAGACAGAGCTCACTAATATTACCAATGGTCGGTAATGTAACACTATTTTTATTTTTCAAATATTTACCACTCGCACCCGTTGCAAAGTTCAACAACCGCGAATATTTTATCATGTAAAGAAAAATCTTCTTTACCTACAGTCAATATGTCGTAATATAGAAATATTTAAAATTTTCGATTTTCTTTTTTCAATTGCAGTGTTTAATCAAAGTTCTACAATGCTTAAACTTTAGTAGTGAACTTATCAAAATTTTTCTTTTTCTAATTATTAAAAACTATATTACATAATTTGTCCTAACATTTATTTTTTATAAACATAATTTTTTTAACTGTTTTAAGTATTTTTTTTCAAATTTAAACTATTTATTCGAAAAAAAAAACAAAATTAGTGAAAACAATTTTTAATAATTAACTTTTAAATCCAGATAAAAATCAGCTACATATGCGAAACAAAAAAAAAAGGAACAATTAAATTAAAATGAAAATCAAAAGAATATATTATGAAATATCGATTATCTGCCTAATATTTTCTTTAGAGCAAACAAAAAAGATTTAACATGTATATAAAATCTGTGATTATAGAAATGTATGCGCAAAATAGACTATTATTATTATATTAAAAAAAAAAACATTGGTAAAACAGAATTAATACACCTGTGACCTTTCACGCTATATTTCACCTGTTTTATGTTGATGGCCTGTATTACGGCGCTGAGTGGCTGCCGTAGCGATTGATATCACGTGATTGCGCTACCAAAATGGATCGATAACAATGAGACCTGCTCTCTAGAATATTCCCAGATCCTCCATTTTAGTCCAAATATCTTTTCGACTTCACTATATATCACAAAATCTTTTTTTAAAAAACCTACAATTATTATTTCCCCTCAAAAAAAACGTCAATCTGTTTGTTAAATAATTCCTGAAATTATAATAACTGCTAAAAAATATTTTTCTATTTTAATAAAAAAAGTTACAAAAATTAAAAGTTTGAAAAAAATAAATTAAAATTCTAAACATTTTCCATAGAAATATAAATAATAATAATAATAATAATAATAATAATAAATAAAATTCGATTTTTAATTACTTTTTTTAAAAAAGTATAATTTTTAAATATTTTTCCTAAAATTGAAAAATTTAAATTACTAAATATTTTTAGTTAAATTAAAATTGAATAGTTTTGTTATTGAATTTTATAAATTAATATGATTATGAGGTCAATTAATTTAAAAAAAAAAAAAAAATTGAAGCAGATTTCAAATTTTCCGACTGAAGTTATTAAGATAGGAAACTACAATATCTGCATAAAGTAGTGCAGATGTTAAAACTCAATGAACATTTATCTTCTTTTCTCTCCCCAACGATCGATGTCGTTCAAGACACCTTCTGCACATGTGCGGGCATCAAAGATATTAAAACTTTTTTGTACACAAACTGTGCGTGTGTGTATAAGCTTTCTAAGAAACACCATTGATATATGACGTTTGTATTTTCTAACTTTTGTCACTTTCCAATATTTAAAAACCAAACCTTGTCAATTCCAATTTTTTGCTAAAATTCGCAGTAGTAATAATAATTTATCAATAATAGTTTAAAAATAATAATAATAATAATAATAATAATAATAATAATAATAATAATAATTAATCATCAAATGTGTTAATAAAAAAAAAGTAAAACATATTAATAATGTAAAATAAAATTCATTATTAATTCATTACTAAATTGTTGTAATTTTTTAATAATCCTGATCTTTTTACAACTCCTTACCAAATTCTTCTATAAAATTAATTTTTTTTTCATTAATTCTTTAAAAAGTAGGTAATATAATTTTTAAATAAAACAGTTTATTTGGATCTTTAATAAAATTAACAAAAATGTGTTTTTCATTCAAAGTAAATTTTTCGTTGAAATAAAAATAAAAAGTTTTTTTTTATTTAAATAATAAGAATTTTATATTATAATTAAGTGAATGTAAAATAAATAATATATTCAATCAGCAATTAATTTGAGTGAAAATTATTTTTAAAATAATACACTTTTAGGGGAATTCCAATACTAATGCACCATCTGGTGCCAAAAGCTCGAACTTTTACAACAGTCGTTTTGTTTCAAGACTATATAATCAGAAACTTACAGAAACTATTTTAATGAGTGGTTTTTTTTTCTAAATACATAAAACCATTATTGATTTTCAATAATAGTTTTCACAACAAAAGATCGCTAGATTAAATTTGTAACTTATTATTTAAAAACACCTAATAAAAATAAATGCCATACAAACTCCAATATAATGAAATGTATTTTCTGTTTTAAAAAGTTAATTAATAAATCCAATTTTTATCAATTTTTTAAGAATTTATAAATATTACAAATATTGATTTCTTTTGAGATGAATGCTTTTAATGGTTTTTGTTTTTGACAAATAAACGATTTATTTTATTCAATAATTTTCTCGATGAGTTACATGTGATAATAAATTATTTAGAGAGAAAAACTAAAATTAACAAATATATATCTCAAAATTCCACGCAAGTATAGATATAAACCCTTTAAGTCACACATTTTTCTTTTTACTAAATTGGCTTGAAAATTGTTACTCGGGGGTTTTCGGGGTCGCTGATTACGAATCTGACATTAGTTTTTAAAAATTCAAAATGGCGGATCCAATATAGCGGACTTGGAGTTAAAAATTAACTGAATTCCCTTGAAAATCGATACTCGGGGGTTTTCGGGGTCGTTGATTACGAATCTGAAGTCAGTTTTTAAAAATTCAAAATGGCGGATTCAATATGGCGGACTTAGAGTTGAAAATTAACTGAATTCGCTTGAAAATTGTTACTCGGGGGTTTTCGGGGTCGCTGAATACGAATCTGATGTCAGTTTTCAAAAATTCAAAATGGCGGATCCAATATGGCGGACATGAAAACTAAAAATTGACTGAATTTTTTTGGAAATCGATACTCGGGGGTTTTTGGGGTCGCTGAATACGAATCTGATGTCAGTTTTCAAAAATTCAAAATGGCGGATCCAATATGGCAGACATAAAAAATTAAAAATTGGCTGAATTTCTTTGAAAATTGACACTCGGG
Organism: Leptopilina boulardi; assembly: GCF_019393585.1. Taxonomy (NCBI): domain Eukaryota; kingdom Metazoa; phylum Arthropoda; class Insecta; order Hymenoptera; family Figitidae; genus Leptopilina; species Leptopilina boulardi. The sequence continues at coordinate 975,102 of NW_026137921.1, forward strand.
GGTTTTCAGGGTTGCTGAATACGAATGTGATGTCAGTTTTTCAAAATTTAAAATGGCGGTTCCAATATGGCGGACTTGGAGTTGAAAATTGATTAGATTCGCTTGAAAATTGTTACTCGGGGGTTTTCGGGGACGCTGAATACGAATCTCATGTCACTTTTCGAAAATAATAATTTCATTTTTTTATAACAAAAAAAAGTATGATCGTAGGACACTAGCACAAACGCTCTAATGATTCCCTCAAAAGATAAGTATTGGACTCATTGAAACAAATGAGGATCGCCAAAAAAAAACGTCAATAAAACAAATGACGATCGTGGCAAAAAAAAAGTCAGTGAAACAAATGACGATCGTTAACAATCTTTATGATAGTAAAAAAATGTATACATTGGATTCAGTTACAAAAACATAAATGCTAACAATTTTGTAAATAACAATACTGCTGAGTGTAAAAAACGTTTATTTTTACAGGTTACTAATCCAAGGGTTGTCAGGTAAATGATTTAAAGATAAGCATCTATTATTTCTATTTAAACATTTAAAATTCTGAAATTCTATTTTTATTTTTTTATTCAGCGATCCTGAAAACCCCCGAGTAACGATTTTCAAGCGAATTCAGTAAATTTTCAACTTCACGTCCACCATATTGAATCCGCCATTTTTAATTTTTTAAAACTGACATCAGATTCGTATTCAGCGACCCTGAAAAACCCCCGCTACCGATTTTCAAGCGAATTCAGTAAATTTTCAACTTCATGTCCGCCATATTGGATCCGTCATTTTGATTTTTTAAAAGCTGACATCAGATTCGTAATCAGCGACCCCGAAAACCCCCAAATATCAATTTTCAAGAGAATTCAGTTAATTTTTAACTTTTATGTCCGCCATATTGGATCGGCCATTTTGAATTTTTAAAAACTAAAGTCAGATTCGTAATCAGCGACCCCGAAAACCCCCGAGTAACGATTTTCAAGCGAATTCATATGAAATATAATTGTAATATAGTGAAAAACCAAAGGTGGGTCGCTGAGCGACCCACTGTGACGCAAAGGGTTAAATATCTTTGTTTATTTAGAGTCAACGGGTAATAATAATGCTTTTACATGAATAAAATAATTAAATTAAAGTGGTACTAAATTAAACAAAATTTTTAATTAATCCATCATTGAATATAATATAAATTTTTAATATAAGTTTCCATAATAACGAATAAAATAATGGAAAAACATACATTTAATTGTAAATGTATAAAGAATTTTGAAAAATATAAAAAGATCACGATTTTTCAAGAAACATGGAACTCGATAAGTATTTCGAGGTCGTTGATGAAGAATCTGATGTCAGTTTTTCAAAATTCAAAATGGCGGATCTAGTATGGCGGTCAAAATTTTAAAATTCATTGAAATTTAACAAAATTTGTTACTCGGGGTTTTATAAGTCACTGATTACGAATCCAATGTTGATATTTTCAAAATTCAATATAAAAAAAATTTTAAAAACGATTTGATTTGCTTAAAAATCGTTATTTTTGGGGGTTTTTGGATCCAGTAATTACAAATTTTTAATGTCAAATTCGTAATCAGCGACCTCGAAAACCCCCAAGTGAGTTTTAAGTAAATCCAAAGAATTTCAAAAAATTTTCCGCCATATTGGATTCGACATTTTGAATTTTGAAAAACTAACTTATAACTTATTTATAAATTATAAAGAACCCCGCACTTTTTACATTGAAAATGGCTTTCAGCCAAATCTTTTGAAACTTTGTAGTTTTGTAGTTTAAGGCTTTCTGAACAAAAAATCCTTAAAACCAAAATTCAATCCTATGAGTAGTTTTTTAGCTACAGCACTTTAAAGTTAAAAAAATAATGTATTTATGAATGTTTTCTTTTTCACAAATGAATTAAAATCGCTCAAAATCTGTTAATCGGGGGTTTTCGGAGTCGCTGAGTACGCATCTGTGCTCAGAATTTCGGAATTCAAAATGGCGGATCCAATATGGCGGACGCGCTTTCGAAAAATCACTCGAATGCAACGCCGGGCCTGATGTGGCCCTGATTAGAAAATCCATATTTTCCCGTGGCCCTGATCGGGGACAGATTATTATTCACTACCAGGGTCCTGGTAGGGAAATTTATACATGGGTAACTTTATTTATTATAATAACACGTGGAAATTTATGTATGCAATTTTTTTTTGTATTTACAACCAGTTTTAACTTTATAACATTCTCTTATAGTATAATAGATTATTTAAACATTAAAAAATTACAATTAACCCATCATTAAATATAATATGAATTTTTAGCATGAGTTTCCAATCTACATTCCGTCGGTAAAGTAGAACAGACAAAAAAAATGTATTATTTAAACATGATTAAGTAAAAAATAGAAAAAAAAGCAGTAGGGTTTTTTTTTTAACAAAATGTAACATTCTTAGCTTATTGTTAATAATTTAACAATTACTTTTAAGGAAAATTACTCGTAAATAAAGGCTGAAAAAGATGTTATACTCTCTAAATCTGAATTAGTAAAAATATTTACTAATTTAAATTAGTGACTCATTTTTTGCTTTAGAATTAGTTAAATTTTACTAATTGTTAGTAAAAGTTGCTAATAATTAGTAAAACTTCACTAATTTAGAAGCAAAAAGTGAGTCACTAATTCAAATTAGTAAACATTTTTACTAATTCACATTTAGAGAGTACTTGCCGAAACGAATATATCGACACAAAAAGTTTCATAAGATGATTTACTTTTGATAAAAAAAATGTATTTTCTTTTGACCTAATATTTAAAAGTCGCATAAAATATAATAAATAAATTTTTATACAGCGCTTATATCATTAAAATGATTTTGGTTGTAATATGGAAATACCCATATCATTTAACCTGTAGAATTGAAAATTGTTAAAAAAAACATGATTTTTGGAGGGTTTTAACCCTAATTTTCTTAAAATCCTGACATGATAAAAAATTTTGGTGATCAGATTTGGATTCAGTGCACTAACAACTATACGGGAAATGAATTCCTGATCTCAGATAATCGATTTTTTTCTTGCAGACCCTAAAAAATCATAGCTTTAACACATAAAATTGCCGAAGTTCGGTAGCAAGAGTAAAACTCCTGCGCACTAGTTTTCTATTTCATTTACGCCTGCGCAATAAATTTTCATATTAACTTACAGCGAATAGAAAATGTTTTCAATAAAAATTTTTCATCTATATACAAAACCCCTCCAAAAAAAACTTAATTTTCAATAATATCAATCATCTATGTAAACTTGATTAGTAAATAAATTATCCCTCATAACAAAAGGATATCCCTAGCATATCCCTAGGATATCCCTAAGATATCCCTAGGATATCCATATCAATGGTCGATTACCTAGAATGGTCCCCAGGATATCTTGGGATATCCATAGGATATCCAAACCGCCGGTCTGTGGGACATCAACAGGACATCCATAGGATATCCACAGGATATCCCTAAGACATCCACAAAATATCTATTGGATATTATATCGCAAGATATCCATGGGATATCCTCAGGATGTCCGTGGGATATTCTTAGGATATTCACGGGATATCTAATATAATGAATAATAATATAATAAAAACAAAAATCTTATGAGCTTCTAATTTATTTTAAATGAAGATTTGAAACGCATTTTTCAAAGTTTTTAAATAAACTCATGCATTTAATGTATAATTAATATTAATAGTTATTCGTTATTTGCGGGGAAGAATTTATATTGTTTAAAGCCAATTTATTTTCTGACAATATTAAGCATATGAATAAAGGAATGAATCACGAATGAGAAAAAAATTAGTCAATAATTTTTCAAATTAAACAACTTTCTCGAAAAACAAGTTGCATTTTATTTTATTTATATAAAATTTAATTCACAGAATATTCTCACTCGTAGTCTCATAATGACTTTAAAAACGCAGTATCCTGAGAATATCTTCTTGACATCCAAAAGATATACTGAGAATATCCTGAAAATATCTGTGGGATATCATGACGATATCTATGGGATATCCTGATGATATCTGTGGGATATTTGGACGACATTTATGAAAGTCTATAGAGATATCCAGAAGATATCCTTAGATATCCATGGGATATCCAAAGGATATCCAAACCGCCGATTTTTTTGGATATCCTTAAGAGATCCTTTTGATATACATAGGACATCCCTAGGATATCTGCGGGATATTATCAATATATCCCAAGATATCTTGTGTTATTAGGGATGATAATATAAATATTTACAAGTGTAATGTAATATAACAAAAAAAATAAAATAACGATTTACTTCAATTTTGAGTATATATATATATATATATGAAATTTTTGACATTTCGATTTTTCTATATTGGAAAATGAAAAGTGATGATGGGGAAAACTGTCCACAACCATTCTGAATCCATGGAATGGTATCTTCACTCAGACCTCGAGCACTTAAAGCATTTCTCGACGGGTTAAAGGGTCACGACTTGAGCAGAGCGCGTGCGTGGGATGATAGAGGAAATTCTGTGCAAAGGGTACTAAGTCGCCTCCTCGACGTATCTCAGGGGGTTGATGGTAGTATAGGGCTGCGAGTGGCGTGGGGTGCATATCACAAGGAGTGAGAAAGAGAAAAGCTGAGACGGAGAGAGAGAGAGAGAGAATGGGGTAGAAGTTCGTGGCGTTGGTGTGGTCGGTATGGATGGAGTCGAGGGTGGCATAGAAGCCTAGATGGATGGGACGACGGGGGTGTCGAGGAGAAAAGAGAGAGAGAGGGGATCGAAATAGAAGAGAGAGAGAGAGAGAGAGAGAGAGAGAGAGAGAGAGAGAGAGAGAGAGAGAGAGAGAAAGCAGAGGATAGAGGAAAGCAGAGAGTCGAGTCGACGATATGAGGGTGTCGCGCAAGCCAGTCACGCCGAGGTTTCCATGGCAACGACAAGCGATAAATCAACCCGCAACATCCCCGAGTACCGTCAGATAAAATCCCATACACGTTTGTATGTGTTACCGACTGGTAACTGTTCCCAAAAAGTTTTCACCGTCGATTTATGCTCTCATTCTCTCAGCACACAGCCTCTCTGTATATGAAGAAACGGAGAATCAGATCATGAGAAAGAGAGAGAGAGAGGGAGAGGAGGGAGATTTTCTTTCTACGCCTTTGCCTCCAGTAGAATTCCACTTTAACGCACCTTATTGTTCGCCTTTCATTTCGCTCACTTTCCTTTCATCTATATATCTATATATGAGAAGGGAAACAATTTATTGAAGGGTAAAACCAATGCTCGTGCAAAACCATTAAACCCTTTGTTTCCTTTTCAAAGTTATCAGAGGATATTGTGATTTTATCAAAATATGTCGTCGTTCTTCTATTTCGCGAGGACTAATTTTCCGGGTCACTCGATCGAAAACTAGTCACACTTCTATTCTAGTTGTATATATATATATATATAAATATATATAGATACTGTATATTATGTATTAGATGTTAAATATACCGCAAAATCTGTGACACTTAAATATTGATTTTTCTATAAAACAGAAAAGTTGTATTATTTCTATTGGTGAGAAATTTTATAATTCTTCTAATTGTAGAACAAAATCGATATTATTTTTTGTGATAATTATATCTTATATATATATATATATGTTTCTTGGTCCTCGTACAAAATTAATTGGAAATTTTTCCTTATATTTAATTAAATTAAATAGTTTAGCTTACGAGTCGAATTTCTAGATGTTGAACAAATATTCTAGAGCCACAGGTTGGATATACCCATATTTTGAAATTAGAGCGCAGATTTTCAACTTTTTTTTTATTCTTTTATTTTCTTTGCATATAACTTTTTATTAAAAAAAAAAATTTAATTTAAGCGAATTTTAATGAAACAGAATTCTCATTCAATTGAATTTTATGTAATTCGTATTTTTAAATGACAGAAATTTCCATTTTCTGAATTTTAAAATTAATAGAATTTTTAAAATGACGAATTTTTTATTGGTTCGAAATTACAAATATTCGAAGAAACAATTGACATAAAGATTTAGGCGCAATTTTTGAAAATTCAACCAATTAGAAATTAGCAAGAAAATCGTGATTGGTTAATATTCAAAATTGGCGCCGAAATCTTTATGACGATTGTTTGTTCGGCCATTTTTGTCATTTCGGATCAATAAAAATTCGGCGTCTTATAAATTCTATCAATTTAAAAATTTGAACAAATTAAAATTCGGTGATTTGAATTTTCTGTCATTTAAAAATTCGAATCATATAAAATTCGATTAAATTAAAATTTTCTTAAATAAAAAGTTATGTAAATTAAAAGACTATAAATTAAAAATTTTGTCAAACAAAAATTTAGAAGCTATAAAAATTTTGTTACGTAAAAATTCGTCTAAAAAGAAATTTTGTCGAAACCTACTTTGAAAAATGAAAATTCGTCAAAAAAAATAATTATTTCTATAGTCAAATATTTTAAAATAAAAATTTTAATTAATAATTTTTTTGCGATAATCATGCGCCCAAAAATTTTTACCTACAAGGAAAAAAAATTTATTTGATTCAAATATATAATTGGTTGAATTAAACAAAATGTATTTCAACCAAAAATTCATGTCTTTGAAACAAATATAATTTTGTTGACTCAAATATAATAATTATTTGATACAAATAAATATTTAAAAAATAAAAGTAAAAAAAAAAATAAATTACACGGATAATATTAACCTCTTCATTGCACATGCATATATGAGACACAAGTGTATAAGTAACGCGCAATAACAATTAGGTCTACAATGGGTCGCGTTAGCTTTACATACTGTAGACCTATACGTAAACAAACACAAACATTAAAGGTCTGTCAACAATGCGAAACTAACGCATCGTTATTTTTTATCGAATTTAAAGTTTTTCTTTAAATATTAAACAATATTTAAGAAAAAAAAAACCCTTTGACATAACCTCAAACTAAAAATTTTTTTTAGAACAACAAATAAAACTATAATTAAAATTAATGTCATGAAATTTTGAAATATTCGGTTATAGAATTAAAAAAAAAAATTATTCAATAATAATTATTATTTATATAAACGAACTAAATTTTATTTTTTCAATATTAAAATTTTAAATTGTTATTAAAATTTTAAATTGCATAACAAAAAATTTTTTTGTTGTGCTCCAAAACAATTCAACTTTGACTTTAATTGTATTTTTGCAATAAAATATATACAATTATTGTTATCTGAAATTAGAAATTGTGGGAGTTAAATTTGACCGATGACCTTCTAAAGTGAAAATTGCAAACTATTCTTTTGCCCTTTTTTTTTTTGTTACATTAAACTCACTATATGGTAGGCGGAAACACCCCTTCAAAGTTGATTTTGCAGCACCCACTATATTGACGTCATGGAGACCCTCTCTCTCGTGACGTAAAACTACACCAACGCGTCGTGACGCATTTTAGTATATATCACCACTTTCAAGATCTCTCTGGATATACAAATCTTCCATGTATAATTTCTTTTTCTCCACCCACGTTCATTTACCTTTTGCGCATTATATTTTCTATAAGGGAAATATTATCTCTCTCTCTTTGTCTCTCTATTTAGTTCAATAGATATATATGGGGCATTCCATGTGAGATTTTCATTCAAAAAAAATTTTTTTTACTACATTTTTATGAAAAATAAGAAAATAAATATTATTTTAATTTTTGATTTGATGAAAATTATGGAAATTTTGATTTTTTAAAATTTGAAGGGGTTTCCTAAATTTTTTTGGTCAAAAAAATCGAATTTTTTTTTTTTCATTTTTTGATAGGAAAGTATGTTAAGAATGTGTGGTTAAATCATTAGATCGTAATTCGCTCATAATCTTAAGTTATTTAACAAAATACATTTATATATATATGCGTCTACAGATCGTATAATTAACCCTTTCGTGCCCACGATAAACCGAGCGAATGGATTTGCTTGAAATTCGTTACTCGGGGGTTATTGGGGTCTCTGATTACGAATTTAATGTCAGATTTTAAAAATTCAAAATGGCGGATCCAATATGGCTGACAAGTTTTTTAAAAAGTGTTTAGATTGGCTCGAAATATCCTACTCGGGGGTTTATGGGGTCGCTGATTACGAATCTGGTGTCCATTTTTCAAATTTCAAAATGGCGGACGAGTTTTTTAAAAAATGCTTGGATTTGCTTGAAATTTACTACTTGGGGGTTTCTGAGGTCGATGATTACAAATCTGAAGTAATATTTTAAAAATTCAAAATGGCGGATCCAAGATGGCGGACAAATTTAAAAAATGTTTGGATTGTCTCAAAATTCTTACTGAAAGGGTTTATGGGGTCGCTGATTACGAATATGATGACAGAATTCGAAAATTCAAATATAAGAAAGGTTTTTTGGTTTGCTGATAATAAACCCGATATGGTCATGGACCCAGTACGGACAATTCATCATATTCATATCATTTCATCATTTTCGAGCAAATCCGATTAGTATTAAAATTTTCGTCCGCCATATTGGATCCGCCATTTTGAATTTTTAAATTCTGACATCATATTCGTAATCAGCGACCCCAAAAACCCCCGAGTACCAAGTTTCGAGTAAATGCAATTGATTTTTAACTTTCATGTCCGCCATATTGTATCCGCCATTTTGAATTTTTAAAATCTGACATCATATTCGTAATCAGCGATCCCAAAAACCCCTGAGTAAGAATTTTCAAGCTGATTTAGTTACTTCTGCTTGACTAATTATAACCTTTTGATATCAAAACTTTAAACGCTTTTTTCTCAAAACACTATATTTAAAAATGGTAACCAGTAGAACTCAAAAACCGTTTGACCGATTTCAAAAATTCAAGTTGCATTCGATTCAGTGGAAGTTTTTGCAGGTCCTAAACCTCTAATATATTTAAAATATTCAATAATCAGGTTTTTGTGAGTGATTGATTGTCAAAAAAATGGTGTTTTTTCAGTTTTTTGGGTTCCAAAGCTTGTCATTTTTTTAATTTTTGATTTTTTTTAATATCTCGAGGTTTAGGACCTGTATTAGGTCTTAAACTTTAAAATCACGTTTGATTTTTTTATTTTAGATGATTCTGCGATGAGCTACAGTGGTTACCGTAAAGGACCTTGATTTTGACCAGTGTACATAGCGACCTCTGTAGAAGGAGCATAATAATATTTTTTTAAATCGCAATTTTTTTTTAAATAGTTCTTGACGTATATAGTAACATGTAAAAACTTTTGATCAATTATATTTTAAAACTTATGAGTACACGATCTTTTAAAAACCTTCTATTTTAGGGCAAAAAAATTTAGGAAACCCCTTAAGGGTATGTGGGAACTTCCCACGTGATCTAGTATGGGAAAATGTGTTTTGATAGTATACATCTTACTCTAAAATGAGAAAAGATTTTTGTCTAAAATTTTGAGGGATGATAGATTTGGGTACAAGGAATCTCGCTGTTCTTCGAAAAATAAATAATTTTGCGTTAAATTATTAAAAAATGAAGTTTAAATGTGACATTTTTAAACGAAAATTAAATCGAACAGGGCAACGCATACACAGACGTTGTGTGAGTGTGTCAGTGCTTCAGGAGACAGCGCCAATTTGAGCAAGTGGCCACTGAATAAACTACGAATTAATAAATTATATTATTTTACTATTTAATGCTTTTTTTTATTTTTGCGTTAAGTTATAGTTATAATAAATAATTTTTCCTTATTTTTCAGACTGCATTCAACCCTTAACTGGCACAATGGCTCCAGTAGAGCCGAGTATTTTGTCGAGCTCAAATTAACTGAATGCGTGTAGCTTTTGAATATTTTTTATATTTTAATATATTAGTCTGACATATTCTTAGTAATTTTCTAAGTTTTTTTTATACAACTAATTCGATACAAAAGAATAAATTAGCTTCAAACATTAATAATTATAAATTTTTAATTTTAACCTAAAAAGTCACATTTTATTCTGCCAAATAAATACCTTTTTTGCAAGTCCTACTGTTCACTGAAAAAAAATTCTAGTTAGAATAACCAGAATTCTGGTTAGGGTATATTTAACATTTTGATTCTGGTTATGTTAATCAGAATTCTGGTTATTTTAACGAGAATTCTAGTTAATTCAACTAGAATTCTGGTTAACATAACTAGAAAGTAATGTTAAATATAGCCTAACCAGAATTTTTTTTCAGTGTTGTGGTAATTTTTTCCTTAAAGAATAATACATCATAACCTTAAATTTTTAAGTCATAATATTAAAATTTAAATAACTCATGAATTTTTAAGTAAAAACATGCAATTTTTCGTTTTTATTTTTCTAAATTTTTTGAACGAACTTAAAATAAATTAATCCCTGTAAAACTAATGAAATTTTAAAAAACACATCATAAGCTACGTCATTATTAAATTTTTGAGCAAAAATATTCAATACCGGCTGTACAATACACGCTTGAATACGTCGGGTCCAGCAGACCCGTTGTGCCATTTACGTTCGAACGCGGAATTGCACCATTCAAGGGTTAAAAAAATAATTTTTTTTAAATCCATCACTTCGATTTTGAGAAAAATTACTTTTTATACTTTATTTCAATTTTTCAGATAATTTTGTTGCATATACGTTATTTTTTACTATATATTTAAAAAGTTAAAGAAGAATGGAAAAAATTTCCAGAATATTATTTTTTTATCTGTTAGTATGACAGAAAAATCGCATTTCAATATTCTTCGGCTTCTGTCGATGTTAAATTTAAAAAAATTATAATTTCTATAATTTTCATCAAATCAAAATAATAATAAGAATAAGTATTTTCTTATTTTTCATAAAAAATTCGTAAAAAAATTTTTAAGTTAAAGTAAAATTAAACATAACCTTAAAATTAGGTTAAGATTCGGGTTAAGATACAAAAATATAACCTCAAAATTCAAGGACTAATGCTAATATCATAGGTCGCTAAATTTGAAGTTAAAATCGCTAAACATAATTCCAAAATTGGATCAAAGGTTTGGTTCACGTAACGAACATAACCTCAAATTTAAAGTTTAATGTTAAAATCATACACTGTAAAAAATATTTTTGGAGTTTGTACATTCACAATTTGTATTTGTGTTAAAATTTGTAAAATTACTATATTCAATAAGGTTATGTTACTACATTAAAAAAAGCACTTTTACAATTTTCTGTAAATTTACTACTTTCAAAGTGGGTAATAGGTGAAACATAATTAGTTGTTGCATCCGTCATCTATTACCTACTTTGAAAGTAGTAAATTTACAGAAAATTGTAAAAGTGCTTTTTTTAATGTAGTAACATAACCTTATTCAATATAGTAATTTTACAAATTTTAACACAAATACAAATTGTGAATGTACAATCTCCAAAAAGATTTTTTACAGTATAGATCGCTGAATTTGAGGTTATATATAATAATAAAATAAAATAATTCAATAATTCAACACAGCAATATAAAGTTCAGACGTTCATAAACACAGTAAACTTGGTTGTATCTTTTTCTATTTCAACGTTTTGATGCACATAAGTTATATCAAAAAGAGATCGTTTTGTGTATCATTTTTAGAAATGATACACGAAACGGTCTCATTTTTTGATGCAAAAAATTTAATCAATTTATATCAATCATGGCCGAATTGAATCGACTCAAAATTAAACGAATTTTTTTCAGATATTTTGGTAATAGTACAATTGCGGAGACCATTTCACTATTTAATTTGAAAATGAAAATAACAGAAAATCAAAGACAATGTGCAATTCGATAATTAAAAAGTGACAGCTTATAAACATAACCTAAAATGCATGAGAAAAAATTTGTCGATAAAATCAATATAGCCGAGCTTTTTAGAAGGTAGATGGCAGCACTCATCTATTTTCTTTTTTTAAATTTTTTCTGAATCGTTTTTATAAAAAGCAAAACTGCCATCTACCTTCTAAAAAGCTCGGCTATATTGATTTTATTGACAAATTTTTTCTCATGCATTTTAGGTTATGTTTATAAGCTGTCACTTTTTAATTATCGAATTGCACATTGTCTTTGATTTTCTGTTATTTTCATTTTCAAATTAAATAGTGAAATGGTCTCCGCAATTGTACTATTACCAAAATATCTGAAAAAAATTGGTTTAATTTTGAGTCGATTCAATTCGGCCATGATTGATATAAATTGATTAAATTTTTTGCATCAAAAAATGAGACCGTTTCGTGTATCATTTCTAAAAATGATACACAAAACGATCTCTTTTTGATATAACTTATGTGCATCAAAACATTGCAAAGATTTGATGCAATTTTTGGTCTCAATTTGATACTTTTAGGAAAACTGTGAAAAGATAACGTCAAAATTAAGGAAAGATTTTTGCTGAAAATCAAACATAAATTCAAACTATGTACCTAGCCATATTAAAAATACTACATACTTAAAATTTTAGCGTATCTAAAATTTGACGAAATATAAATTTAAAATTAGGTTAAATGTCATGGGATAAATATAAATTTAGATGGCTTTTGGATAAAGGGTAAATATAACCTTAATAATTTCGACTATAAACCTTATTTAATAATTGAAAAAAATTATTAAAATATACCATCTAATATCAGCGGAATTTTATATTGTATATATATATATATATATATATATATATAGTTAAGCACGTTCAATGATCAAGACACCTGTTGCTCTTTAATGCAAAGTACATAAAGTGCAATCGTATAAAAAGCAAATAATATATCCTAATTAATAATTGAGAATAATTCAATTCCCTTGAAAAAAAATTTTTTTTTGAGAGAAATATAAGCATATAATTATATTTACTTATATTATTATAGTATAAGGGCACTTGATTATTTACTTTTAAGTAATGTAAAGTACCTTTTACAGGTATAACGGATTCAGTCAAGTATATATGAGTTACTTGTTCACTAAGCAAGGACATGGTAGACATAGCATGAATAAACTATTAATTGCATTGAACAAAATGACGATATATTTAATGTAGATATATATATATAAAAAATAATAAAATAATTTTTTTCACGTTTCATATTACTATAAAGAGAACTTTACTTTCCGAAGCTGATTTACGACAATTTACAATTAAAAAATTAAATAACCGAATTTTTAGGTTAGAAATTTAGTGAATTGACAAATAGTACAAGTATACCAACTATGTAACACAAAATTGTAGAAAATGGCGCTAAATTTAAAAACTGTTGAAATAAAGTGACTATAATTAAGGAAAAATTATATTAATATAAAGAAATTTTTAATATTTTTAAAAATTTTATTAAATAAGTATCTAGAAGATATAAAATATTATTATATAAGATATTTACTATCATATTTATTTATATTATTACTCTAAGATAAGGTAAAATATTATCTTAAGTTATTTACCCTAAAATTTGTTCTGTTACATATTATATACTTCTACAGATCAATATAAAAATATAACAATCTGGAACATAACCTCAAAATTCAAATCAAATACAGGATAAGAGACGAAACATAATTACACAAAATTAAAGGTTAAATAACAGATATATTGGTCAAAAGGTGAACATAACCTTAAAATTCAAAAGCTAAATGTTAAGCTTATTCTATTCTACTCTATAAACTTATATTATTTATTATCAGTTCATAGGGCAAACATAACCTCAAAATTCAAGTCTTATAATGCAAAGCCAAGAGAAGAAAATAACTTAAAAATGAAATATTAAGGTTATAGGCTAAAGGATAAATATAACCTCAAAATTCATACGAAATTTTGGTTGTAAAGTTTCATAAAATTAATGAAACTTTAATCTATGAAAAATTGAAAATTTCAATCTTTCAATGAAACGTTTTCATGACTCACAACCCTTAAAAGAAAGTAAAAGAGCAAACATAACCTCAAAATTTAGGATTAAAGATCAATATAAAGTTTAATTGGAAATACGACTTAATGTATTATTCAATGTAGAAAAATATTGTTAAAATTTGGTTAGTCAAACACAGGAGGAGGGGGTGGCAGCTTAGGGGGGCGAATTGCCCCTAGTATATATATATAAAAGTAAAAAATTGTGAAAACGATTGGTACCGAACTCCCCTATATGATGAAAAGGCACGTGACCTATAACAAAAAATTCACTCCCCTTTGCTAACACTGTGGAAAAAAATTGATGTTCTTCTAAATAAAAACTAGCCAATCGCATACACGCAGGAAAATATTGGGTTCAAATTGAGTATATAGCTTATATATAAACTATTCGCTTTCCAGCTGGAAACAAAAAATGATATAGATTCGAATAATTTTAGGCTTAAAACTTTTAAATAAACCACATTTTTAGTTTCATTTTGAGTGCACAATTAGATTCATTTTGATTTCAAGATTCCATTTTTATTGTGGAAAACTAAATTTAGAAATTTTTGTACCAGATTGTTTTTTTCAGCTTTAAAAAAAATTCTTAATTTTTTTTTCAATCTATAAAATTTATTTAATTAATTTTCCAAGGTTAGAATTTCTCAAACAAATCACCTAGAATTAATATATATAATTTAATTTTCAATGTTACAATTTTTTTACTACTACAGTGATCAAAATAAGTTTTTGAAAATATTAAAATAAAAAACTTTGTTTGTTAAAGTTATAAATAATTGGACTTTTAAGTCGTCTTAAATGAAAAAAAAAATTTTTTTCGAGATTCAGTTTACGATTAATTATTTAGAATAAATAATAATTATTATTGTTTTTATTAAATTCTAAATATACCAATATTATTGTATTAAATAATTATGATAAACATTTTTCTAATTGAGCGACATTTTTTTTTCAGAAATGTATTTCTGTACTTATTAATTTTTGTATTATTATCCATTTTTTTTTGTTTTTAAATTTGTCAACTGGACCTCGGGAAACATTTTTTTTTACTTAAAACAGCTAAAAATTTCAATTGTTTATAACTTTAACAAACAATTTTGTTTGTTCTAATATTTTTAGAAATTTGTTTTTACTGTATTATATAAACACAGAGAAAAGATTTCTTTAATTTAAAGAAACCAATTTCTTTAACTTATTTTCTTTCATTCAAAATAAAATTTTCTTTGAAACCAAAAAAGCTTCTTAGTTTGAAAGAAAATTTTCTTTGAATGAACGAAATTTGTGCATCAAATCAAAAAAAATTCTAACATTGATATAGGATCAAAGAAACATTTATTTGAATTAAATAAAAAATTTCTTTGAAACGAAGATAATTTTTTTTTGAATCAAAGATAATTTGTTTGAAACAAATAAATTTTCGTTGTATCAAAAAAAAAGAATTGTAAAAAAAATGGATTCCTTTAAATCAAAGAAATTCAAAGAAATCTTTTTTCTTCGGTGTAAAAGTAAAAAAAACTAATTTAACATTAAAAATTAACTTTTTGAAAATTTTAACTTATCCTTTTAAGTAATTCCAATCAAATAAAAATTTGCCAAAAAAATTGTTTCTTTTTTGGAAAGAACTATAAAGTTCTGCCAAATTTTACTAAGTTATTATACAATGAAAAATTTAAGTAAAGAAAAAAACTAAAATTATAAATTATTATTGTTTAAAATTATAAAAAATTTCTTGTGAAAAAATGTACGTTCTCAAAAAAATATTTTATTGAATTAGAAAAAAAAGGAAAAAAATTTTCGTAAAGTGAATTAAAACTTTTTTTTTCGAGTTTAAATTATAATTGGAAAAAATTGATTGATATGCAATTGATTTGAACACTCATAGAATTTCATATAATGGTATATATATATATATATGTATGTATACGTTTGAAATGGACTATTTCAGTTTTAGTTAGCGCGGTATGCAGTATTATAACCAGCTTGAACTTGACTTAGTTATAAGCTACGGCTAAAGCTATAAGCTTCGTTGAGTGTAAGTTAAGCTCTAAGTTGTTAGTATAAAGCTGCAAAGCTTGATAAATCAATCTACTCATGACAAGTCAAGTAACTCATCTTTAAATGTTTAATTCTCATGTAAACAATAATTGTTCGATCCAATAAGATTATATCTCGACTCCAATATTAATATATATATATATAGTAATTAATTGTGTATTTTGATAATAATCAAGTATAACCGTCTATTTGAATTTTGATTTTAAAATAAGTTTTAAATTTTACTTATTGAAAAATTTTTTATAACATTTTTTTTTGAAAAGTTAAAAAGTGATGGTAAAAAATATTTATTCTTAATAAAAAATTGATTTTAGAGTTTCTATTTCATAACTCATTTTTAGGGTCTTTGAAATATTCGTTTTATTTTGACCTCGAAGGACTTGAAATAGGTCAATCGATTCACCTCATTAAGAGTCATAAAATTTATAGTTTTAATATAATTTAAATACTAGAAATAATGTGTTAAAATTGTACCTAATTCAGAAATTTAATTTTCTGTGAAATAATAACCAGCAACAAATTTTACCCTAAATCTGAGTTAAATCTTATGGGTTTTAGCATTGGAGAAAATTACCCGCAACAAAAATAACACCATAGCTTTTTTCTATGTGTTATCTTCAAAAATATGTATTGATATTTATCATTTCGATAAAAAAATATTTTTAAAGTTTCAAGACACCAAATCGTGTGCTACGCGGAGAATCACCCATATATTTTGGCAAATTACATTTGAAATTTCCTTATCTCATTTTTGTAAAGTAAATTTTTCTAAAAATTTCTATAAATTTTTCAATCGAAAAAATCATTTTTTTCAACAATTTTTAAAATTTAGCGCCATTATTCATAGTTTTGTGTTATATATAGTTGTAGGGCACTTGTAAGATTCCCAAGGGGTCGTTCACATATCACGTGATACATATTTTAGGTATTTGGAACCCCTTCCCATCCCTGCTTGATACTTTTTCTATTGATAAAAAATTAAATTTCCATGGACCGTGATAGTTTTCCTACCCCCCTCCCAGCCCCTAAAGATAACGCGTGATATGTGGATGACCCCTAACCTAAAAATTTTTCTATATTTAATTAACAAATTTCTTTTTACAAATTGCGGTTAAAAACATTCGCTTGTTGAGAATTTTTAAAATATAATTTTATTTATTTTAAATTTAATTTATTTTATTAAAAGTACCTACTCTAAATGTAAAATGTAATTAATTCTTTTTAAAAGACAATTTCGCGGGCTTTAGAATGCTAATTTGCTTTTTATATAAAAAATATAGAATAATATTTTAAAAAATTTTTAGCATAAAAACAATTATCTCTTACCTTAAAACCTGCTAACGATGTATTATAAGTTTCGGGTGATGAGATCTGTTGAAAAAACACACGATTTAAAAAATTTTGAATACTGCCGATACCATGTTTAAATTTTAAGAAGAAAACGATCTATTTTTCTAAAGATTTAAGCGAACGCGATTTTCAATAATTTCGAACACTCCCGGGACAAAAAAAATTAAACTAAAATTCTGAAAAAAAATTTAATTCACTAAAATTTTTTCATTTGCGAATTATTACAAAATTCAAGCACTCCCGAAGCTAATTATTCACTTCAAATATTTGAAAATATTTAATAAAATGAAAATTTAAAATTACAAAAGTTAGTCTCACATTGAACACGTCTAAGCAGGTCAATATACGAATTGCAACTGATTTAATTATCTTTCGGATTTTATGACCTTCGGCTTTAGGTGGCTTTTGTACTTCAATGTAAACATTGCTCGGGATGCAGGTATAAAAGTAATAAAATTCCAATATCGCTTCGACTCAATTAAAATAGTTTGTAATTTGTAATTTGCAAATTTTAATTAAATATTTTATGCAAAAATAATTTTACAGTTTTTTTTTTTGCAATTTCGACATTTTTTATTTAATTTTTTTTTTAATTAATAGGCTGAAAAGAAAGATGAGGGATTTTTTCAAAATAAATTTGTAAATATTCTGGATGGAGAAAATAAAATTATAAAAACTCCATTTTTGTCTATGTCTATTAAAAATAAAATATATTTTAATTTCCAAAATTGCAGAAACAACTTTTTGTAAAATTTTGCTATAAAATTTTTCTTTTTTTAAAAACCAAAATTCAAAATGTCGGATCCAATATGGCTTTACTTGAAATTTGTTTCTCGAGGATTTTTGGAGACACTGATTACAAATCCGATGTCAGCTTTTCATAATTCAAAATGGCAGATCCAAAATCGTGGTCAAAGAAATTTTAAGGCCAGGTCCAAGTGAGGCAGCGCCATCTACATTGATACTAAAATTTTGGAAAATTTTCAACAGCCTTTTCTTGAAAACAAGAAGGTAAAATGCTTTTTCCTTTATCAATAATTGATTATTGGCAAGATATACACCAGCTAAAACTTTTTTTGAGTTAAAATAATAAAAAAAATTTCATGTCAATAAATTAAATATGAGCACTTTTTTCACAAAAACTGTAACAGTACTTTCTCAGAAATTACAATCAAAAATGCAATTTCCATTTGGAAAATTAATAAACGCTAAAAAATACACGACCTAAGATTTACCAATCACGAAAATAACAAAAAAAAATTTTATTAAATATTTAACATATTGATACTGCTTTACTGATTGTGACAGCCCTTTGGTAGATTATGTATTTCAGGTGGTTAGCAACAGCGCCAATCTCCTCCTTTCGGCAAAACCGCGAAACGTCTGGTGACATACATAACCTGCCAAACAGCTGTCATAATGAGTAAAATATGTTATGTTAAAAACTTTTTTTTTGTTATTTTCGTGATTGGTAAATCTTAGGTCGTGTATTTTTTAGCGTTTATTAATTTTCCAAATAGAAATTGCATTTTAGATTGTAATTTCTGAGAAAGTACTGTTACAGTTTTTGTGAAAAAAGTGCTCATATTTAATTTATTGACATGAAATTTTTTTTATTATTTTAACTCAAAAAAAAGTTTTAGCTGGTGTATATCTTGCCAATAATCAATTATCCATAAAGGAAAAAGCATTTTACCTTCTTGTTTTCAAGAAAAGGCTGTTGAAAATTTTCCAAAATTTTAGTTTCAATGTAGATGGCGCTGCCTCACTTGGACCTGGCCTTAAAACCTTTTGTATTTGCTTTAAACTTAAGATTTGTTAGTCTAGGCCGTCATATTGAATCCGCCATTTTGTATTTTGAAGAATTGACATCAGATTTGTTATCTGCGACTCCGACAACCCCCCAGGTAACAATTTACAGATAAATTGGATCAATACACAGTGGGCCAGGAAAACCGATTTTTGGCCTAAACTCCACCATTTCAAAATTACACAAAATCTTAAATTCATGAGACATGTTGTTATAGTTTGTTAGGTTGCTAATTCCAAATTTAAAGTCAGATTTTCAAAAAACAAAATGACGGATCCAATATGGCGACCAAAATTTTTTTGGGGTGATTTCAAATTTGAAGTCAGATTTAAAAAATTCAAAATTGCAGATCCAATATGGTTAACCAATATGGCGGAAAATATTAAAATTGATTCGATTCGTTCAAATTTTGGTACTCGGGGGTGATAATTACAAAATTTTTAATTATTTTTTGCAATATAGATTTTTTTCATAAAGTAGAATAAAGTGGATTATGAGCATTGAACAATCCAAAATATTTCAAATTTTTGTCGAAGTTATGAATTTTTGAAATAAAAAGAGGTTTCGATCGAAACTGCTGGGCGTTATTAACTAAAATTCAATTAAAATTATTTAATTAATTATTTTGAAATTTGCATGTAAAACAACTGCATTAAATTCGCAACATTATAAATTTTATCTGGTTCAAAAATTTAAATTAGAAAAGAATTTAAAAAAATACGAAATCTTTATGTATATATATGAAATTTTAGTGCACAACAATCTGGAAACAAAAGATAATTACAAATTAACACACCTATATAAATTCTTATTATTGAGGACTTATAACGGATTTTTATAAACAGATTATATACAGATTAACATTTTTGACCACAATAATTTCAAACAGATTTTGCACAAATCAAAACTCATGAATCATTTTAGAAAGCAAATATTTTAGCAAGAATCCTTAATCTTGGAAATTGTTGCGAGCTGATTTTAGATTATGTGACATATTCAAAATCAACCCAGACTAAAATCGGTATGTTGCGTTTTAACAGATTTATTACATATGTATAAACTGCAGATTATTTTTGAACTGATCTCGAATTTATCTTTTTTGCACGGAGAGTGACTGATGTGGACTAATGTGAATTATTTCAGTCTCTTTACGAATTCAGAATTTTGTATATATATAGAGTATACGCGACTACCGATTTTGTATGTATGTATACAAATTCCAGAATTTCCCAGAATCAAATTAGGATATGTTTGACTAAACTAAATCCAGTAAGTTGCGAACTAGCAGATTAATTACATTTCAGAGACTATTTTCGAACTTGAATTTGTATTTTCGTACGGAGATATATTTCGTATATGTAAGGAACTAACGCGAATTATTTCCCGATTCTTTTGATAAAATTGTGGGATTAATTCGAAGTTAAATTTATTCGGATTTAATGAGGAATCAGGTGAAAAATTTTAACGAAATTTTTGTTAAGAAATCGTATGATATAACAAAATTAAATTAAAATTGTTACAGGGTAAGAAAATTTGAAAATATTTTTGGTGCAACAAATGTTAAAGTTAATTCTGTTAGGTTTTTTCTTCTAATTACGAATCCGTTAGTAAAAATTTTCAATCAGCTATAGTTTTTAAGAAAAACTGAGTCGAAGATTCAAAAAAATTGCGTTTTTGGTAATGTTTGAGTATCTCTACCGATGAAACAAAAGGTGCTAGAACCTTCTAGTTCGTCTCAAATTAAAGTTTAAATTTCCGACTACAATCCCTTAAAAGAAAATACCTGTACCTTTGACTTAAAATTATTGGTAGCCATTTTTCGAATAGCAAAAAAATAATTTTGACCAAAAACGCCATTTTTTGACTTTTTGACTCTGTTTGTCTTATAAAAACTAATGGATTCGTAATCATTAGAAAAGCTTTATTACTCTACTACAGGGCCAGATTTTAATTTATTTAATTTTCCACAATCTAAATTTTCAGAACATCTTAATCGATTTTAATTAATTAATTTGAGTTTGTATTTTAGCTATACATTTGGTTACCCATTTATGGTTCTTAATGAACTGATGCGGGGGTATGTATCTCAATAAATAAATAAACAATATTATATGTCTGTATTAAAACCACCACTGGTGGTTGGATTAGCCAAAATTATGGCTGCCCTACTACGAAATTGCCAGAGTTTACTACTGGCACCGCACTCTGCCGTATAAAGATCAGGGACCTTCACGAAATTAGAATTTTGATTTTGTTTTGATATTTTTATAGTAACGAAACAAAAATATAATGTACTTTTGATTCCGTTTATTGAATGAAACAAAAGTAGAATATGTACTTTTGATTCCGTTGGGTGAAACGAACGGTTTGATTCCAAATGGAATCAAAACTAAGTTGATTTTTGATTCTGATTTCAGAATCAAACTTAAATGAATTTTAGACTCTCTAAATTTGAATTAGCTAAAATTTCACTGTTTGAATCAGCGAATAAAGTTTTCACTGCAAATCAGCGGATTTTAGCTAATTTAAATTTAGAGAAGATACAAGTACCTGAATCAAAACTAAACAAAGATGGCTTTTTATTCTTATATTTGTCCAATCTACACTGAAAAAAATTTGCTTCGCATTAATGACTATTAACCATAGCATCTTTAAATCTAGTCAGCGTAACCAAGCATCCCAGTCAATTCAGTTAAATGTAGCTTGGTTAATATTGTCAAAGTCGATTTAGTAGAATTGACCCCTTGTTTCTTAGTTATATTAACTAAGGTGTTTGGTTAATATTGCATGTATCTATAGTCAAATTTGCTAAAGTTTAATTAGTCAAAGTGATTTTAACCAATGTTGTTAATTGTCAAAATCAACTTTGACCAAGATTGCCTAGTGGGTTCCTCTCATAACCAGGAAAATTAGTCAATTCCTGGTATACGGGGTTAGGAATTTTTTTCAGTGTAATTAGTCGAAAAACAAGGCATATCATGTTTTAACTCAGGATCTTAATTTTTTTTGCTTAAACCCTTCATTTTGGGGTA
Organism: Leptopilina boulardi; assembly: GCF_019393585.1. Taxonomy (NCBI): domain Eukaryota; kingdom Metazoa; phylum Arthropoda; class Insecta; order Hymenoptera; family Figitidae; genus Leptopilina; species Leptopilina boulardi. The sequence goes on from NW_026137921.1 coordinate 997,239, forward strand.
AAAATATAAAAATCAGGAAAAGAAGCAGACGCAAAGTGCCTAAATCTAGGGTTTCGTGGCTTTTCAAATTCACATAGAAAATTATTTGTTTATGGAAACGGTTGCTATGGAAAGGGTTGCTATGGAAACGGTTGCTAACGTAACGGTTACCATGGCAACTATACAAATGTACGACGGACGGACGGACGCTAAAGCGAATTAACTATATAAGGCTTTCATCCCTGTCCACGAAACCCTAAAAATTGGTGTATAAATTCTGAAAGTAATTTGATAAAACAATTAACTCTGTAGCTCAAAAATTGACCAAAATATAGCTTTCGCAAAAAAACCCATTCTTTTCGTGATTTTAGTCAAAATTCGGTATTTTTCAGCTAAAATCACGAAAAAATTGGGTTCTTTTGCGGAAGCTATATATCTCGGTTAATATTTGAGCTACAGGGTTCATTGTTTTATCAAATTACTCCGAATTTTATACACTAATTTTTATGCTAAAATGTCATGGAAAGCAGCAATTTGTAAAAAAAAACTTATTTCTTAAAAACTTTTTAGGTTCCGGTAGGAGTTTGGAAGTACCAAATTTAGGTACTTTATTTTTACCCCAAAATGAATGGTAAAAGTAAAAAGAAATTGAGGTCCTGAGTTAAGGGGTTACATGGGTCAAAACTGTCAGAAAAAGTATGTTTTAAAAAAAATGATTTTCTTCATATAGTAAATCATTTTTTTCTTTTAACATTTTGGTTTCTTAAACTACACTATAATATAAATAATTCATAAAATTTTTGAAAAAAATATTCAAAAACAGGGCCGTAACAATAGTTTCTTTGAGGCCCCTTCTGAAAAAATTGATTTTGCGGTGGTCACGATATTTTTGGACTGCTTCATTCAAAATCAAAAACCAAAATATTTTCTGTTAGTGGGTGAGTATGGCTCGTGATTGAACGAAGGGTTTTTGAAAAGAATTAAATTTCAATTTTTGGCAGCGTTTTATATCAAAATGTACAACTTTTAGAACCATTTAGACCGTGAAAAATCTGTTCTAATCAACAGAAAACAAAACCCTTCGTTCAATCACGTGCCATACTCACCCACTAACAGAAAATATTTTTATTTTGAATGAAGCAGTTCAAAAATATCGGGACCACCGCAAAATCAATTTTTTCGGAAGGGGCCTCAAAGAAACTGTTGCAACGGCTCTGTTTTTGAATATTTTTTTTCAAAAATTTTATGAATTATTTATATTATAGTGTATTTTAAGAAACCAAAGTGTTCAAAGAAAAAAATGATTTATTATATGAAAAAATTTTTTTTTTTCAAAACATACATTTTCTGACAGTTTTGACCCATGTAACCCCTTAAAACACCTAAAAATGCTAACTTGACTGGACTATATTCCAACCAGAAACAAAAGTGTTTTTGAATTTTATTTTAATTCCGTAAAGGTCCCTGAAAAAGATATATATGTACATAAGCAACAGTACAGCATTGTTGTTTCTTGTTTTCATTTTTGAACTTCAGCTCAATTTTTAATAGACTATATGCAAGAAAAATTTCTTTCAATGTATTTACACTAATATTGCAATAAAAAAAAACAAAACATATCCATATACTTTTACAACCAAATGAAATAAATAATTGAAATACCAAATAACGGATGAGAAAACATTTCCTTTCGTTGAATAATTGACAATGATGAATTATTATTGTTGCATTATAGATCCCCTATCTGGAAAAAAAAGAGGAAAATCTGTTTGACCCCAATAAATAAACGAACGGACCATTTGAAATTTGAAACTCTTATTGATATGCCGGAGTGCAAATATTGTGGACTCATCTCATCTCTGTCACACAAAGGTTCAACTATACATTGCGTGCTCCTTTGACTTTAAAATGAGAGAGAGAGAGAGGGAGGGAGGGAGAGTATATCACTATCGGTTATCCGTATAAATGGCCTCCAGGTTGTCCATTTGATTTCGGGTCCCTCAAAGTGGACGGATAGAATGATAATCTGGAGAAGGAAGCTTGGTATAGTTGGTATACGTATTGATCAGTCGGTTGGGGTGTTACTGCGTGGTATGGCTGGATAGGTGGGTGGTAGTGGGTGCTTGTGCCCTGGTAGGCACGGGGGGGTGGTAGTGGTGGCTTGGGATATGGGATGGGAATGAGAATGGCGATTGGGGTACGAGGAATGGAATAGGGACGCCACTAGCTAGAGTTTCTCCTCGCTCTCTTGTGTGTATATGTTATGTTGAATAACCACAACTATACTATACACAGACTATTTTATAGTCACACATACATACATACAGATATATATACCATATATATCCATCCCTGTGTTTGTTTCTTTATACAATAGTGTGTGTGTGTTCACTCAAACTATTGCACAAAGAAACAAACATATAGCTATATATAGTTACACAAATATGAACCTCACATGTATACATACCTATCTAGACATATATCTATTTATCTTTGGTGTAAATTCTACGGAGATATAGGTATAAAGATATATATATACGTATACAGACAAATAGAGCCGAAAAATACATAAACAGTACAAGGCACCCTTATATGTAGAGAAAAAAGAAATGATTACAGGCTAGAAGTTCAATCTTCAATCCCCCCCATGAGGTGTTTTAGTTGATTTTCCTTTAGCCTGGTTCTTATATATATATATATATAAAAGGACAGAAATAATCGATTCTAGAATTTAAGACATTTGATATGAGCATTTTAGGGAGCTTAGCTGACAAAAATTTTAGGTTATGTTTACTGATAGTTTTACCTTGAGTAAACTCGTTTATTTTTAATTATTTTAAAATTAAAATCTGTTTTTGTATCAAATGAAAATTTAGTTATTATAGTGGTTTGTATTGAGAGTTAATTCTCTTTGTGTATTTTTTAAAAAAAAAATTTAAAACATAACCTGTAATAAACGCAGGCACACAACAAAATTCATGTTCTGAGTTCGTGATAAAACCATCACTACTTAATGTTTTTAAGGTCGATGAAATCAAATCTGAAGTCTATTTAACCCCATCATGTCAGGCTTTTGACATAACCTCGAAAAAATTCCAAAATTTGATTTTTTAATGTTTCTTTCATGTTACGTTAAAAGCCTAACGTGTTGGGGTTAAATATACTTCAGATTTGGTTTCAGCGACCCAAAAAACATAAAGTAGTCACGTTAAGACTTATGGATCCGAATTTTTCTTGATTTTAAAATTTTAAAGACGAATTTTTAGGTTTTTTGAGGTTATGTCAAGTACCTGATGTGATGGGGTTAAACTGACTTCAGATTCGGTTTCAGCGTTTTCTTAAGAAAATTTATTTAATTTACAAAAACAAAATTGTTTAATTTAAAGAAATACTTTTTTAATTTTAAAAGTTTTAGAATAAATTTTTTTTTTAAATCAAATAAATTTTCTTTAAATTAAAGAAAACATTTCTTTGAACCTATATCAAGGAAATACTTCTTTGATTATTATACATAAAACAGAGATTTAAGAGACAAAAATTTATAGGTTATGTTTATGATAATTTTGAAGTGAAAATACCCAAAGATGATAAACTGTTATCAAAAATTGAAAAGTCACAAACATAACCTAAAATGTTTTGTAGCTAAGGTCCGTTTCATTGTAAAACGTCACATATTATGATATCGGGGAATTTATGGTAGATATTTTAGACTTATGTCATCCGAAGAGTGTATTTATTAACAAATGTATATATAATAGGTAATTGACTGATTGTGAGTTCATCGCTAATTCAATTTTCTAGCTCATCAGACCACTTCAATTAAGTGCTCTCTCTCTCTCTCTCCATTTTTTTTTTCATTGACGACTTTCTAACTTTTGAGAGAGTAGACGATATGGCCGCGATGTGATGAAATATATTGGCCTTGAGTTATTTCCTACGCGGGAATTGTGTATAGTTGTTGATTCGCTGGATGGCAAGGACGTCTCGCTACTTATAGGAGGCGATTAGTTTAGTATAGTATAATTTGTATATATATCTATATTAGCCTGTAAAAAATGTGGGGCTAAAATCAAAACCAGAGCTATTCAAGTTCCATCGATTGTATATAATAAAAAATTCAATATTGATTATAGCATATACCAATTGGGATCAAAAATTTATTTTTTCTATAAAATCTATTGTATTTAATAAAAATTATCGTAAATTATTATTATTAATATTTTCTTATAAAAATATTATTATAAATTATTAAAAATAATTTTGTATACATTTATATGTAAAGTTGTGCATTGGATTTAATCATTTAATAGACAAATTTAAATAAGGAAAAACATTTTTTTTTTTGTTTAAAATAGAGATATTAATAATAATAATAATAATAATAATAATAATTCTTAACAATAATAATAATTATTAATATTATTACTATAACATAAATTATGAGTCGGAAAATTTAAAGAGAAACCAATTTATTTTAATCGTGTTAACTCTAATATACCTAAAGTTCTGAACGTTCAAATAAACGAAATAATTTCTTTGACCTATAAATTTTTTTAAATTTACTACAGTAATGAAATATAAAAAAATACATTCAACCTTTAATAGATTATTATTATTTATTTTTTAACAGAAGAAGCAAATATTTTATAATAAAATTTGTTTAAATAAATTTTTTGTTCATTTGAACGTTCAGAATTTCAGATGCACATTAAATTCTATTATTTTTGTATATTTTTAATGCGAATGATTTTTTTTTCACCTCGAAATTAACGCAAGCATACAATTTCGTGATACCTCAATCTACAGGCTATATTTTAAAGTAGGTTAAAAATTGATTTGATTTTACAAATGTAAATTTCATATTTTTGTATATGAGGCAAAATTCCTGAAATGTCCGAACAAAAAATTAAAAGTTCTCGAATTTAATCCATACTTTTATAAAATGTTGTTACTGTTGGTGAAAGTCTAAAAATCAATTATTATTGAATTTAATAAAATAGTTTTTGAATTACAACGTTTTTAATTTTTGACTTTTGAAAAAAAAAATTTTTTCAATGTACAATATTTATAAGTAGAATGCATAAAAGTTAGCATATATATAATGATTTTTAAAGCTTTTTTGACGGGCTACACGCTGTTAATAAAATTTTTTTTTTAAATAACATTTGACCTTGAAATTCAAGGTCAAAATGTTAATTTACGTTTATCTCAAAATCGGATTTTTTAAAATTATTTTTAACTATCTCAATGGAAAGCTTGACTAATTTCCTACAAAACATGTAATTTTCAGAGTGGGATCTTTTAAAGTTTTTGAGATATTAATTAATTAATTAATTAATGTTTATAACAAATGAAATATTTTACAAACGAATAAAGTTACCGTAATTCTGAAGTTAGCAATTGAAACTTAACGTAATTCCGCATCCAACGAGCCCTATATGAAGTATTTTGGATAAGTAGATTGTTAATAAACAATTAGTTAACATTGCAATTGTTTATTAACAATCTACTTATCCAAAATACTTCATATAGGGCTCGTTGGATGCGGAATTACCTTAACTTTCAATTGGTAAGTTCAGAATTACCATAACTTTATTTGTTTGTAAAATATTTTATTTTTTACTAACAACAAGCATCCAAAAGCCCTATATGAAGTATTTTTGTTCAATTTTAGTTAAATAACAATAAAAAATGAAATATCTTACAAACAAATAAAGTTATCGTAAATCTAAATTAACCAATTGAAAGTTAAGCTAATTCTGCATCCAACGAGCCCTATATGAAGCATTTTGGATAAGTGGATTGTTAATAAACAATTGCAATGTTAACTAATTGTTTATTAACAATCTACTTATCCAAAATACTTCATACAGGGCTCGTTGGATGCGGAATTACGTTAAGTTTCAATTGCTAACTTCAGAATTACGGTAACTTTATTCGTTTGTAAAATATTTCATTTGTTATAAACATTAATTAATTAATTAATTAATATCTCAAAAACTTTAAAAGATCCCACTCTGAAAATTACATGTTTTGTAGGAAATTAGTCAAGCTTTCCATTGAGATAGTTAAAAATAATTTTAAAAAATCCGATTTTGAGATAAACGTAAATTAACATTTTGACCTTGAATTTCAAGGTCAAATGTTATTTAAAAAAAAAATTTCATTAACAGCGTGTAGCCCGTCAAAAAAGCTTTAAAAATCATTATATATATACTAACTTTTATGCATTCTACTTACAAATATTGTACATTGAAAAAAATTTTTTTTTTCAAAAGTCAAAAATTAAAAACGTTGTAATTCAAAAACTATTTTATTAAATTTAATAATAATTGATTTTTAGATTTTTACCAACAATAACAACATTTTAGAAAAGTATGGATTAAATTCGAGAACTTTTAATTTTTTGTTCGGACATTTCAGGAATTTTGCCTCATATATATTAAAAAAATGGTAATTTCAAATTAAAAAAGAAAGAAATTAATTTTTATCAATTATAATTATTATATAATAATTAATTAATTGTGAAGATGATCATGTTATGCAAACAAAAAACACTCAACCATAAATAATTTAGTTGCTGAAATACCAACAAAATTTTTTTTGTTAGCCCAATCAAATTTTGGTGGCATGTCATTTTGGTTGCTGAGACGAAATATTTTTCCCAGTGTAATGATTCGTTGTCATGTGCCACAGTGTATTCATATTTTGGCAAATAACAAAAAAACAAAAATTATTAAAAAAAATTGCATATTTGAGAAAAATGTCTAAAATTGAATTAACCAATATATTATTGAAATTTTTTCAAAATAGGCAATTTTTTAAAAATAAATTTTTTTTGACAAAATATTATTATATTCTGGCATATTTTTCTGTTTAATTTTTTATAGCTGCGTACTTATATTGTATAAGTAAAAAAGCGCAATGAAAAAGAAAAACCACTTCTCTGTTTCTATAAATGTATGTTTGAGAACAGCAAACACACAAAAAAACACAGTCTATTTACTTTTACATTCTTGTCACGCATATACATAATATATATTGAAAAATATAAAAATTTATGTTGAAACAATTACCTAACTATCCTCTGTCAATTATGATGAATAATTATCTTTTAATACCAAAGTGATACTTTCACAACGATCAGTCAATAAACTTATTTTCTTTTTTCTTCATCTTAAACTATCAGCTCTATTGAAAGTTTGGTCCAATTTTAACATTATCCTGTCTCCCATATAAGGATTGCCGTTGGGTTCGAGGTTATGTTCAACAATCATAACCTCAAAATTGAAAGTCTAAAGTCAAACATAACTTCAAAATTTAAGGTCATAGGTCAAATATAACTTCAAAATTCAAGGTCATATGTAAAAAATTTATTGGAGTTTCCAGTAATTAATCCAGTAGTTATCTCAATAATTATTCCAGTAATTATTTTTCATAAGGAATAGGTTATTGCACAACATAACCTCAAAATTACAGGTCATAAATCTCTAGGATTGCCGCTCGGTTCGACAAACATAATCTCAAAATTGAAGGTCAAAGTTCAAATATAACTTTAAAATTCAAGGAAATAGGTCAAGGGACCGTTGGGTTCAAGACTCTTTACAACAAATATAACCTCAAAATTTAAGAATTTAATTTAAAAATGTCAAAACCCTTTAAGCCATCTTAAAAAATAAATTAATAAAAAGTTGTTTAGGCAAAAAAAAAAAAACAAAACGTTATTTTTCCAAAAAAAAAACCCTCATAATAATTTGAATACATACATCAAAAAAGTTTATTGGTGTCATTAAACCCATTATTTTAAAATTTCAAAAATTAGGGGTGTTTGTAATCGCTGAATCCAAATTTGAAATGAGATTTAAAAAATTCAAAATGGCGGACCCAATATGGCGGAAAATTTTAAAAGTGATTCGATTTGTTCAATATTGGGCCATTTTGAATTTTTTAAATCTGACTTCAAATTTTGATTTATCGACCCCGAAAACCTTAGTATATCCATTGACATTCAAATCGAATTATGTTTAGTATTTTTTTCTAATGTGGATATATATGTCCAAAATCACAAAGGTGGCACGATTTTTTTTTTTTGACATATATGGGCCATCGACTTTCAAGGGGTGAGGAGAAAAAAATACTGGAAATCCTCAAAAACACGTTTTTTGGGGTTTTTAATATTATTTTTTAAAACAATTTAAAACAATTGAGATTATTATTATTATTATTATTATTATTATTATTATTGTTATTATAACAATTTTGAGATTATGTTTGTTTCAAGACTCTGAATAGAGCAGCAAGTCCTTCCCCCTTCCCTCATCTCTCTCCGTATTTCCCGCCAAAAATGACACAACTTTTGAGGTTATGTTCATTTCAAGACTTTAAATATGTGGATTTGGATTTCCCGCCAAAAATGACCTAAATTTAAAGGTTATGTTCGTTTTTAAAACTGTGAATATAGTCGCAAGCCCCCCCCCCTCCTTCCTTACGTTGAAGGGGTGATGGATTTTTCGCCGAAATTGAACTAAATTTTAAGATTAAGTTATTTTGGCGTGAATCGACCAAAAACAAACATAACCTCAAAATTTATGTTGAACTTTGAAAAAACAAAAATAACCTTAAATTTATGTCAAATTTTAGCTGAAAAATTTAACAAATTAGATAAATTTTGTTTTTAAATTGAAAATAATAAAAATTATTGTTAATAAATATATATATATATATATATATTGCTTCCTCGTGGAGGAAGCTATGTAGTCCTTTCGTTTATAAACTTTTTAAAAATGGTGAAAACAAATTTTCCTCTATATAGAAACATGTTATATGAGATCCTGATCAATTGTCCGGATGTATGTATGTGTGTGTGTATGTGTGTGTGTGTGTGTGTGTATGTGTGTGTGGATCGTTTTTGTGAACACGATATCTTTAACAGGTTTTAATGGATTTGGATAAAATTTGGTAGGCTTATTTAACACATTAATCTCTCAAAAATGACGAGAGGATTTTTAAAAATACCCCAAAAAAAAAATTTTATCGTCTTTTTTCCAAAAATTTTTTTTTAATTGAAAAAATTTTTAAATCGAAAAATTTAAGGTAATATATAATATAATCGTCTTCTTTATGTCAAGATGAATCGATTGATATATATAAAATATAGATTTGATTGAAATTTAAAGAATTAAAGAAAGTTAAAAAATCAAAAATTCTCATTTTAGCTAAAAAATGATGTGTTTATTTAAATTCATGTTTATATATGAAATAATTTTATTCCCTGCATTGAAACGAATTGGTTGGTATATATAAAGTATAGATTTGATTTAAAATTTGAGAATTAATAAAAATTGAAAAATCGAAAATTCATATTTTAGCTAAAAAATTTTGTGTTTTTTTTAAATTCAAGTTGATGAATAAAATAATTGTATTCCTTGCATTAAAACGAATCGATTCGTATATATAAAGTTTATGTTACACTCAAAATTAATTAAAATTTTCTTTATTTTTCCAAAAATTTAATTAATTTAAAACATTTTTAACTCGAAATTTTTTAAATCAATCAATTGAATTGGACAAAGTCATTGCTTCCTTCACGAGGAAGCGAATTTTTTGCTTCACACAATGAGGAAGCATAATGTTTATGAAATAAACATAAAGGACCCCCTCCTTGTTATATATCTGAAGTAGAATAAAAGAAATAAAAAAAATCTGGCAGCCCCCTGCGGGGGCGGCCACATTCTCATCACGCGCTTCGCGCGTAGGGGCTCGCTTCGCTCGCTAGTTTGAGCGCGCCCCGGGGCGCGCGAAGGATAATCGTCCCGCTTCGCGGTCCGATATTATTACGCGCTTCGCGCGTTTTGTTTGTTTATTACAATTCAAAACCTATTAGCATTAATTACTTTTTAACTACACTCTGTAATACAAAAATTTTCCTATTAAATTTAAAAATTGTATTAATTGTACTACCAGAAAGTAGTTGAATGACCCAAGAATCTATTTGGTAGAATGAGATTTTGTAGTTGTTTTAGACTTTGTAGTTGATTTAATTAATTTTGAAGTAAAATGTCAAGAAGAAAGAAATTATTTTTATTTATTTTATTAAAAAGAATAAAATTAATTACACACAGAGTTAAAATAAGTAAAAAAGTAGTTATTTTAAAAGTGGATGTTCATATAATCGACTTGTTTTGAAAAATTTATTAGAAACAACTCATAGTCTTTATTAAAATGCGTTAAATTAAATTATAGAAATAGGTAAGGTTTAAAGGTATTAGAATAAATTTTTTATCGGGCACTGAAGAATGACGGCACTGTAGCTGTTCAAACTTAGTTCCTTAATATTGCGCCGTGGATTGGCCAGGTCTTTGTAATTAACGAAAATCGACAAACCAAATTATTTACTAAAATAAGATATTCCGCTTTGAGCTAATTTCAATTGAGTAAAAGAAAAAATTAATTGAAGTGCGATTCCAGGTGAGATTTTGACTTTTTCGGAGTAGGTTAACCGATTGCAATGAAACTTTGGAATTTTGTTATATATAGTAAGACTAATCTTTAACGTAAATTTCAGCTTAAAATATTTGTTAGTTTACGAGATTTGCAACAATAACAAAAAATGCGAGTTTAACTTATTTAATTTTAATAATTTACGTGTATAAACAATTGCGATTTCTGCTAGTTGACGTGCAGACGTCATTGCGCACGCAGCATTCTCCTATAACTAGCTGACGTGATTCGTGGACTAAATTGGCTACGTGAGAATGCTGCGTGCGCAATGTCGTTAATGTTCCTTTGGAACATTAAAGAAAACACAGGTAAGATCATTTTAGCGTTTGAGTGATTGAATTTTAGATTGTCGCGTGAAATTTATTCAATTATTATTTAATAATTTTTTAGTTGTAAAATTATAAAAAATTGTTCTGAAAGAGATTTATTCCTCTCATTTTCCTTGACATTTTAAAAAAAGTAGACCTCAATCCGATTATTAGAACGGAAGATATAGCACTTTAAAATTTTTTGTTATTATTGCAAATCTCGTAAACTAACAAATATTTTAAGCTGCAATTTACGTTCAAGATTAGTCTTACTATATATAACAAAATTCCAAAGTTTCATTGCAATCGGTTAACCTACTCCGAAAAAGTCAAAATCTCACCTGGAATCGCACTGAAAATTTAAAAACACTAAAAAAAAAGAACTTTAAAGTAAAAGCATTTTTTAAAGCAACAAATTTATTATGTGAGGTTTTGCTCTCATGTTTTTATTCATAAAAATTTTTTTGTACAATTTATATAAGTGAAATTTTTGGTTTTTATAAATTAAATTTCATTTTCTTAAAGTACTTTGACTTTAAGGATAACATTCTCATCACGGCACTCGCGTTTCACGCTCGAAAATTAGAAACATACAATAGGAAAAGGAGGCATGCATTAACCTATTAACGAAATTTTTACAGGTAATTTGAGGCTCTCTCAAATAGTGTACTAAAAGAGCCGAAAATTTTTAAATAAACAATTTACAAGCATTAAAAAAAAGATTTTTTTAGAATTTTTGTTCAGTTTTTATAATTTTTCAAATCTTATCCCTTCAGAATACCTTTAAATGCTAAAAATATTGTGTCAAAAATGTTCCAATACGCCATTTTGAATTTTTAAAAACTGACTTCAGAATCGTAATGAGCGACCTACACACCAAGGAGTAGAAAGATTTATTTAAATTTGTTAAAAAGATTGTTGAAAAATGAATTTTCTCTTAAAAAATATCAATGTTTCTACTTAGTTAATTCATAATTCTTTATAATTTCGCCTGCAACACTTATTATTTTTGTTTCACTTCACAATGCTTTCGTTATAGTGGAAAAAATGTTTTAGGAATACTGCTTCAAAAACTTTAAATCTAGAGATGAAAGTTGCTAAAAGAAAAGGTGGCAAAATAGGTTAAAACTGGGACGCAAAAAATTAATGAGTAAAATAACCGAATTTTAAAATAATCGAATCAATGTTAAATTATTCCGTTATGATGGGCCAGCCATTTTGGATTTTTTAAATCTAACCTCAAATTCGAATTCAGGGACCTCGAAAACAACAGTGTACTCATTGATACTTAAATAGAAAAAGATTTACTATTTTCTTCAAAGGTGTACAAATACGTTCAAAATCACAAAAACGGAACGTCTTTTTATTGGGATATATATGAGCCATAAACTGTCAAGGGGTTAGATAAAAAAAAGGGCTAAAAATAAAAGAAGTTCACTAAATTCAAAAGTTAGCGATCGAAAACTTACGATATTCTAGTAAAAACAGTGCAACATGAACTAATCAGAAACATTATGAAAAAAATTGCAATTTTTGGAAATGGATAGCAATGGTTCACTTATAAAAAAAAAAAAAAAAAAAAAGTCAAAAATATTTAAATGTTTTGAAAATTATGAATAAGTTACTTTAATTTATGTTAATTGAAGGTGGTTTAAAGAGAAATAATACATATTTGAACACATTTTTTCAAAATAAAGTGATTTTGCTCTGCATTTTACCCATTTTTCATCGGTTTTTGTCATTTTTTGTCTTTTTTTAAAAAAGTGGTATAACTTTTTTGTTTTAATCGCTATTAAAAATTGTCAAAAGAAAAAAGTGTTTATTTTTAGTCGTAATTTTCGAAAAAAAATTAAAAAAATTTTTTTTTTGAAAAATGCGAATTTTTGAAATTTTTAAAAACTCAAAATTTGAATAATTTTGTTGATTTTTGATGAAATCATCTGGCCAACGAACTCAGGCGAGATTTTGGTACACTTAAAGTGTATACCAAATTTGAGGTCGATTAATTAAAATTTACTCAAGTTATCGTCGAGACAACTTTTTTGTCTACAGACATACATACATACATACATACATACATACAGACAAACATTTGTTTAAAACCTATTTTTTTGGCATCAGGATGTCTTGAAACGTGGAGATTCACAAGAATTAGATATTGGTCAAAATCGGGCAAATGTAATACTTTCTCATTATGATGAGAATGTAAAAATTTGCAAAAAATGTCATTGATTTCAAAAAACAAAAATAGATAGTTAAATAGTAACTAAATAGTAGTTAGCTACACTCTCTTATTTAGAAATCGCTAGAGAAGTTCAGTAAAGTGATCAACGCCAGGTATCAATTCTGCCTCGACATAATTTCCACATGGGACAATTTAATAATTTAATAAAACTTGACAATGTTGAGCGCGCGATTTCTCTCGACGTCAAAGGACTGTGCTTAATAAGTCATATTACGCATACTCGTAAATTGAACTTTTTGTCGAATCGATCTTTCGGTGGAGTGTCGAACAAAGAAATTTCTTGCAGCCTCAATATACGCATCGAACCAATCCTTGTTTAGGGGTTCAACACACACAAATTCGGGGTTTACGTACAATAATACGACCCCACTATGTATTCGAATGCTCTGCGTAAGAATTAAATACATATATATACCATATATATATATACATTCGTACATGTGGGAGGCCTAACCAGATGGGTGACGTAATATAATCATTCGATCGACAATAGGGTGCAGAGTTGTCACAACAAGATTTACACGGTGTCCTGTTATTAAGGAACACATCTTGTGCCATAATTTCTTAATCGATTCATTAAAATAACAAAAAACTGTTCTTTTTTTCTCTTTATTTTTCACATAGTTTTTCAATTTTAAATAAAAATTTTTTCAAAGATCGAAATAAAATTTTATAATTTGGTTTTATTTTGTTTGTTCAATTTTGTAATGTTGGATTATATTTTAAATTATCATCGGTCGGTAACTGGGAAAAACTTAAACACACTCCGCCAGATGACGTTGGGGCTTTTTTGTTATTACTTTACTGGAATATTTAAATGAACAGCAATTATTCGAATTTATATAATATAATATAATATAATATAATATAATATAATATAATATAATATAATATAATATAATATAATATAATATAATATAATATAATATAATATAATATAATATAATATAATATAATATAATATAATATAATATAATATAATATAATATAATATAATATAATATAATATAATATAATATAATATAATATAATATAATATAATATAATATAATATAATATAATATAATATATATAGGTTATATTTGTGATAATTTTAAGTGAATCAAAGTAAAACTCGCCAATCTTACATTAAGGGCAGGTCAAAGTCGACGCGATTTTCCCACTGAAAATTTATGTAAAAATTGCATCGACTTTGACCTGCCCTTAAACTCAATTATCATAAACATAACCTATAATTTTTTGCCTCTTAGCTTCATTTCTTATCCCTTTAAATCAAGGATTTTTTTATCGAATGGAAAACAATTTTTTCTTTATAATCAAAAAAAAAACAGAAATCATCATTTTTGAAAAATCCAATTTTTTTGACATTTAAGATTTTTTTTTACTCTAAAAGTTATAAATATTTATTGAACTGAAAAACCATAATTTGGAATCGAAAATTTTCTGAATTAAAATTTTAAAAAAATATTTCAAAGACTTTTTTTTAAAATCAAAAAAGTTATATGCAATAAACAAAAAAATCAAAATTGTACTTTTTTGGATTAAATATAGTTTTTTTTTTTTTTGAATAAAAAAAGATTTGTATTTAATTTTGAGGAATATTTGTTGAAATTCAATATAAATTCATTTAATTTCTAAATGGTCATTAGATATATCACACAATTTATAAAACAATTATTAACTATCGTGTCACCCTGTGCAAACAGAAAGTGGAAGGTTAAGCCAGTGAATAGGGGACTATCACGTGAGTTCTATAAAGAGCCGGGTGCAAGATGATGCTGCTGTACAATCAAAGGCGAATAGGGTGACGAGAGATCGAAAATTGGGGAGGACTACGAAACAACTATAAAGGGCTTTGTGATACCAGTTCATTTGGTACTTATGACGTCGCGCTACTCAAAAAAAAAAAAAACTTGAAAAATAAATGCGCACTAAATGTAATTTTTATTACTATGTATAATCAGAAATTTGTTATGCAAACAAAAAAGAAAGAAAGAGACACTGCGCATTAGAAAAAGAAAATTTTCCTCCTATATTCAGAAAATTGAAAATAAATTCTTATTTTTTCTTTGATTTTTAATTTGTTTTTAATTTTTTAATAAAATCTGCAATGAAATTGCAACTGCGCATGCGCTACTTATAACTATCTCATTGGTAGAAAAAGGCGCTTTTATTTAAAATGCTTTAACATAACCAAATGATTAGAAAACTTATGAAATTAGTTATACAGAACCACAAAAAAATCTAACTTTTTTTCAAGATAAACCGGAATTTGAATTTCCGACGTATTTTGAGACGCTGAACACGAATCTGAAGTCTGATTTGCTCTATCACGTCAGAATTTTTTTCTAACCTCAAAAAACATTTCTAATCAATTAATTAACTCAAATTCTTGTGGGCTTCGGTTTTAAGGGTTGTTGGGGTCGCTGGTTACGAATCTGATCTCAGGTTTTCAAAATTCAAAATGGCGGATAAGTTTTTTAAAAAATTATTAAATTTTCATGCAAATCAGTATCTAGAGCGTTTTGGGGTTTCTGATCACGAATGCGCTATCAGAATTTAAATAGTTAAAATGTTTTGTTGCGATATCGAGGAAAATTTAAAAAAAAAGTTTCCCCTAGATACAGATTTGCATGAAAATTCAGTAACTTTTTTTAAAACTCACTTCCGTATTGTATCCGCCATTTTGAATTTTTAAAATCTGACATCGGATTCGTGATCAGTAACCCCCAAAAACCCCTAGATACTAATTTACATAAAAATCTAATAATTTTTTTAAAAACTTGTACGCCATATTGCATCCGCCATTTTGAATTTTTAAACTCTGAGATCAGATTCGTAATCAGCGATCTCAAAAATCCCTATAATCCAAGAATTTTGAGTTACTTGTTTGATTAGAAATGTTTTTTGAGGTTAGAAAAAAATTCTGACGTAATGGAGAAAATCGGACTTCAAATTCGTGTTAGGCGCATCAAAATACGTTAGAAAATCATATTCCGCTTTGCCTTGGAAAATGTTTGATTTTTTTTGTGGTCCTGTGTTATATTATTTAAATAAATAAGAATTATTTTTTTTTTATAAAAATTACTAAATATTCGTACTATTAAAGAAATTCTTTCTAAAGTATTAGAAAAAATAATAGTTGTAATACAAAATCGTTCTGTAAATGCTGCTAAACTAAAAATTCAAAAGAGTCGATTATGAAATTTCATTTTCACATTCACTCTTACACTTTCACTTCGAGTTTCATCTTTCCACTTTCATAATTAACCCTTAACTGGCACAATTCCGCGTTCGAACGTAAATGGCACAATGGGTCTGCTGGACCTGACGTAATCAAACGTGTATTGTACAGCCGGTATTGAATATTTTTGCTCAAAAATTTAGTAATGAGGTAGCTTATGATGTGTTTTTTAAAATTTCATTAGTTTTACAGGGATTAATTTATTTTAAGTAAGTTAAACAAAATTGTATAAAATAAAAACGAAAAATTGCGTGTTTTTACTTAAGCGGACTTTCTGGTTTAGAATTGACAAAAAAGGAAGGTTTTAAAACTTTTATTGTTAGAACAGTATTAAAGAAATTGTAAAAACTATTTTTGGACATTGTAGCACATTGCGTAGAGAAAATTTAAAAAATATGTTTGAGTGTATTTAGTTCAATTTCATAGCTGTAGGTGGCGTCTTCCAAAAAATACCTTTTTTTTGGTACGTTAGATTCCGGGCAACCTGTAATACATAAATTCAAGTTCCAAACGGGAATCTCTTCATAAGGATTTATTCTTGTGCCTAAACCTCAAAAACGATTTTTTTTAAAGGTTTTTTTATTTTTTATGTACATTTTTCTCAAAAACTCGCAAAAACGCCGTGTTTTTGGGTCAATTTACCTCCATATAAAAATACAGGGGGTAGAAATATGAATTTTTAGAGGTTTAGGCACCAGTTTTTTAAATAAAGAATAGAAAAATTTTTGAGATTTCAAAATCGGTTCGGTAGATTTCGAGAAAAGCTCTGTACCAGTTTAAAAAATGAGTTTTCGAGAAAAACGCGTTCAAAGTTTTCATAACATAATTCATTGAGTCATGAATATCAAACAAGTTTTTATTACAACAGAACTTTGTATCCCGCTGTTTTTGGGGTCGCTGATTACGAATTTGATGTCCGTTTTGGAAAATCCAAAATGGCGGATCCAATATGGCGGACGAAAAAATAAAAATTCAACCGTATTTGCTGAACACTTGCTACTCGGGGGTTTTTGGGGTCGCTGATTACGAATTTGATGTCAGTTTTTGTATATGTATTTAAAACGTTCTTAGAACGTTAATGTTTTGTGCCTATATTCATAACTAGCAATCTCAAAAGGCCACAAGTAACCATTTTCAACTAAATTTCTTAATCTTTGACCCCAATATTAGATTCGCAATTTTGTATTTTCAAAAACTGACATCAAATTCGTAATCAGCGACCCCAAAAACCCCCGAGTAACATGTTTCAAGCTAATATCAATAAAAGAGGAACACCAAATATGTAAATAAGATAACTGTAGATTGTTGTTGAAATACATACCGTCATAAATATTGTTATAACTTTTATTTTTGTACATATTTTTTAAAAAACGTTTTGGGACAGTAATTCTATGATACTATGGAACATTTTTAAGCAAAAAAAAATCGATTTTTTTGAAATTCTAAACCAGAAAGTCCCCTTAAAATTTCATAAGTTATTTAAATTTTAATATTGTGACTTAAAAATTTAAGGTTATGATGTATTATTCTTTAAGGAAAATATTACCACAACAGTAGGACTTGCAAAAAAGGTATTTATTTTGCAGAATAAAATTACAGAAAATTAAAAGGCATTAAAATAAGCTGCAACGCTTATTATTTTAATCCAATTTTGCTTATTTTAATACCAAAATGGATTAAAATAAGCAAAATTGGATTAAAATAATAAGCGTTGCAGCTTATTTTAATGCCTATTAATTTTCTGTGATGTGACTTTTTAGGTTAAAATTAAAAGATTTATAATTATTAATGTTTGAAGCTAATTTTATTCTTTTGTATCGAATTAGTTGTATCAAAAAACTTAGAAAATTACTAAGAATATGTCAAATTAATATATTAAAATATAAAAAATATTCTAAAGCTATCATATTCAATTAATTTGAGCTCGAAACAATGCACATGTTTATTGGACCTACAATGCCAGTTAAGGGTTAAATTTTTACTTTCGTGAAAGGCAAACAGTGGAAAAGAAAGGGTGAAAGTGGAATACTGGAAGTGAAAGTGAAATGGTTAAAGTAGAAGTGGATTGGTGAAAGTGAAAGGGTGGAAATGAAATTTTGGAAGTTTATACAATTTCATTTTCACTATTCCACCTCTGTCACTATACCACATTCATTGTACCACTTTCCCTTTACTTTAATTTTCACCATTTCACTTTCACCCTTCTAATTCCACTTTCACAGTTCGACTTTAACTTTCACCTTTCCATTTCTTCTTTTACCCTTCTACTTCCACTTTTACTATTTCACTTTCATTATTTCACTTCCATTTTAATCTATATACGTGGAGTGAATGTGGAATACTAAAAGTAAAAATCGAACTATGGAAGTGGAAGAGAAAGGGTGGAAGTGAAAATGAAATTACATAATCGACGTCCTGAGAGTAAAAGTGGATGACGAAAGTGGAAAGTTGGATAATAGTTGTAAAGTGAAATGATGAAAGTGCAATTGTGAAATTAGAAGAAGTGAAAGAGTGAAGGTTGAATATTCTGAGTTAAAGTCGAAGTAGAATGGTGAAAGTGGAAATGGAATACTGAAAGTAAAAGTTGTATTGGATGGAAAAAGGATGGAAAAGAATGGAAGTGAAAAGGTGAAAGTGGAATTGTAAAAGTAGAAGGGGAATACTTGTTGTAGAAGTGGAATGGTGAAAGTGGAAGTGGAACGGTGGAAATGTCAAAAACTGTAAGTGAAAGTGAAAGTGGAATTGTAAAAGTAGAAGGGAAATACTTAATGTGGAAGTGGAATGGTCAAAGTGGAAGTGGAACGGTGGAAATGTCAAAACCTGTAAGTGAAAGTGAAAGTGGAATGGTAAAAGTAAAAGTTTATAGTGAAAGCAAAAGGCTGGAAATAGAAATGAAATTACATAATCGACTCCCAGGATCATTTTGAGTAACCTGAAGTTAGTCGCTTACTCAATACGAATACCCAACTCATAATAAATTACAACAAAAATAAGTCCAAAATTTTTTCTTTTCTGTAGAATGTAAAAATGAATTAAAATAATTATTTTAATTTTATTAATTACAATCAATATAAATTTGTATATATATATATATATATATATATATATGTGAAAAGATGTTCTGTGTTTGGTTGACATAGACATGCACTCACACACAGCCATTGCTAAATAAACGCGCTCAGCCTCTCCTGAAGAGGAGGTTACACTTTTTTACAAGGAGCTAATCTAAAAAAGATCAAACTTGGTTTCCCTTCGATTCAGACAACATTTCATCACATGCCTCGTTTAATGGAACGTACAAAAGCTATTTTCAGCTTATGTGTCATGCATTCTAGTTGCGTATAAATATCCAGTATGCGTATATAGATACCGAGACTAACTTCAGTATGCGCCATGTAGTTAGCAAGAGGCTCGAATTCATTCTTTTATATATATATATATGCGATATGCTATAGAGCATCTTTATATTCTCAGGAAAAATGCTTCGATGCATAAAATTAATTCCAGAAGACTTAAAAAAAGAGTCTTATCTCAATACTTGCATTACAGAGAAAGAGAGATACAATTAATTAAATACGAGGATAAAATTAATTTTTCAAATTAAAATAGTCCATATACGATTTTAGAGAAACTAAAATACGAGAAATAACATGAATCGTTGGAATTCATATAAATATATGGGGCATTTGGATGAAACTTGAATAAAAATGGAGGTAATTTTTTTGTGGATGAATGAAAATATTGTTATTAACAAACAATAAGGACAAATAGGTATGAATAACCGAACGTCTTGGTGCAAGTGACTGTTGGCCCAGGTCAAATTGACTTGAGCGTTACCATGGCAACAAACTCAGACTTCCGGCTGGTCGATATCCTGCGGGACTTCACCTCGAACCTTCTTCACTCTCATCTACACACACTGCCGGATTTTCTCTCCGCAATCCGCCCTCAGCCGATAATCTCACACATCTTCGCCTCTTCAGTGTATATATACATATATATACTCGAGCAAAAACTTTTCTTATATATGCGTATATACACAGTGTAGGACTGTATATATGTATGATTATACGCGCATTTGAGACTAGAAGTCATAACAAAAAGTAGAATGTACCGTGCACAGCCAGACAAATTGCTAGCTTGGTAAATGATAGTATAGATAGCACAACTATTTGCTGTTTATCAAGAGTGTGGTTTGAAAGGCGAAAAATTGCTCTCTCGCACAATAGAAGCGTATAGCTTTGGAAAAAAAAATTTCCTATATGGGGTTTAAAATTTTCTCAAGTGAAACAAGATCAAAATTTGTAAATATTGAATTTTTTAAAAAGTTCTTATACGCAATATAAGGTTACACTGAGAAAAATGTTTAGTCAGAGCAACCAAAATTTGGTTGGATCAACAAAAAATTTTCTTGGTATTTAAGTCAACTAAACTATTTGCTTATGCCAGCCAAACTATTTGTTTGAGTCAACAAAACTATTTGTTTAAGTCAACCAAACAATTTGTTTAAGTCAACCAAACTATTTGTTTAAGTCAACCAAACTATTTGTTTAAGTCAACCAAACTATTTGTTTGAGTCAACAAAAAAAAATTTGGTTGAGTGTTTTTTGTTGGCATAACAAAAATGTTTGGTTAGCTCAACCAAATTTTTTTGTTAGGTCAAAAAAATGTTTGGTTGCACAGAAAATTGAAAGGTATTAAAATAAACTGCAACGCTTATTATTTTAATATAATTTTGCTTATTTTAATCCATTTTGGTAATAAAATAAGCAAAATTGGATTAAATTAATAAGCGTTGCAGCTTATTTTAATACCTTTTAATTTTCTGTGTGATCAAACCAACATTTTTTTTTGTATAATTAAAAATTTGATTCTACCATATTTCTTTTAATTTTATATTTTATATTTATTTTATTATTTATTTATTATCAATTTAACATTGAATTCATATTTATCCAATTGAAATATTTTTGGACTTTGAAAAATCTCATCTCCGTCTGGAATCGAACCTCTGTTTTTAAACTGCGAATCGGGAGCTCTGACCACTGGGCTACCCATCTTTGTGAGATATTTAATCTAATTGTTCTCTTAAGTTACGAGCTGAGAGCGAATTAAATTATTTGGTTGTGGTTATCAAATTTTGGTTGGGACAACAAACGATCAGTTGGTTTTTTAGACTAAACTATTTTGTTGTGTTAACCAAATTATTTTGTTGTGTTAACCAAATTATTTTGTTGTGTTAACCAAATTATTTGGTTGTAGTAACCAAATTATTTGGTTGTAGTAACCAAATTTTGGTTGGATTTTAAAAATGTTCAACCAAATAATTTTGTTGTCCTAACAAAATGTTTTGTTGAGATATAACCCTACGACTTTGTTTCAGCCAACCAAAATTTCGTTACAAGAATAAAAATTGCCTGACCAAAAGATTTTTTTGCAAACACAAAATCTTTTTTTTTCAATGAAAGTAGCTAAGAATAAATTTATTTAAATTAAAGAAGTTACTTTCAATTTATGAAACCCTGCTCACTATTTACTTAGTTTGGTTAGTTAATTTTTTCAAATTCAAAATGGCGGACATTTTTGAAAATCGTTCAAAATGCTTTGAAATTTGTTACTCAGGGGTTTTCGGGATAGCAAATTTTGGGACTTATGATTATCCTATAAAAATCATTAGTTAGAATTTTTATTTTCAACAATTTTATTATATATATAATTATATTTTTTAGACAAATTTTCATTTTTCGAATTAAAATTTAACAGAATATCTTTTTAAATAAATTTTTACTTAACAGAATTCTTATATATCGAATTTATATTTGTATACAGAATTCTTAAAACGCTGAATTTTTATTTGTCCGAAATTGCAAATGTCCGAACAGTAAATTTACAGAAAGATTTTGACGCGATTTTAAAAATCCACCAATCACAATTTTCTTGCGACAACTTTTGATTGATGAATTTTAAATATATTATAAACGACTAACTCAATATGAAGTATTTTGGATTAATGAACTTTTTAATAGACAATTGCAATAAAAATTAATTGTATATTTAAAATCCATTAATCGAAAATAGTTAATATATTAGGCTGAATATTTGTTTTTATTTTATATTTTTCTAAATCGAAAAGAATAGGGAAAAATTAATTATATATTCATGAGACGAGCAGAGATACATATTTTAGAAAGTTTTAAAATCACCTTCTTTCATTAATATACCTATGTATATATACACAATGCGTGAAAATAATACAATAGCATTAAAATAATAATAGAATTCATTTTAAGAAAAATATTTAATGTAAATGGCCTACTATTCTTTTTTTCTTTGTATATATAGAGGTTAATTTCCAAAAATGGTGAAATTTACTCTTAATTTCATGGCACATGCGCAAAAATAGAGATGTCGAGAAAAAGTTCATAAATCGAATTGCGCATGCGTATATGCATATAAGAAAATCAAATAACCTCATCTCGGTAAAATCAGAATAGTATTATAATTGACCGAATTTACATGAAATAATAAAATTTTCATTTAATACAATTGCTAAACTAGAAGCAGTTTTTTTACTTTGGCAAATTTTTAATTAGGGGAATTTTTCATTTAAAACAGATGTTCGTTTAAGAACACGAAAAATAGCCACTTCTTTACATATTTCTTCCCTGCTAATTTTTGTTCTAAATTAAAAAAATCTTTTTACATTTAAAAATATAATATATTTTAACTAAAAACAACAATTTTTTTATTTATTTTTAAATTGTTATTTACAGTTTATAGAGGGTGCCAAGTAATATCTAAAATTAATTTGTTAGAATTTTTATTTAATAGAATTTCACAATAAATATAATTTTCTTTTAGCCAAATTTTTATTTATTTGAATCATTTTTTCACAGTGTAGAATTTACATTAAACATATATTTTCCATATTACAGAATTTTTATATAATCAAAAATTCAATTTATAGAATTTCTATATTTGATCGAATTTTTAATTCACAGAACTTTTATTCATTTGTTCAAATTAATTTCCATCAGAAACTTTTGGGGGGGTAAATTTTAAAACTATAACCGCACTCTGAAATTACACAGAAAATTTTGATTCGTTAATTTTCAATTTGGGTCGAAATTTTACTGCCGAATTTTTTTCTTTCAACAAATGAAAGTTCTGTTATAAATAAAAATTCGAACAAATAGAAATTCTGTGAAGTGAATTATCGATTATTTATTAATTTAATTTTAATTATAAATAAATATTCTGTAATAGGGATAGAATATCGAATTAATGGAAATTTGGTCAAAAAATAATTTGAACAAATGAAAATTCAGCTATAAAAGAAAATTCTATCAAATAAAAATTCTAATAAATTAATTTTAATAATTTCAATATTCATATATGCATTTCACTAAAGTTTTGAAAACACAGGAAAACAAATTCAGGTCAATTTTGGATCCGGAAAAGTAAGAACGTTTCTTAACGTATTTTTTTACGATAAATTCGTATTTGTCATTAGATTTTTACTAACACGTCAGATTTCAAAATGGCGGATCTAATATGGCGGGAAAAAAAAAATTAAAAATCAATAGCATTTGCTTTAACATATTACTCGGAGGTTTTCTGGGTCGCGTTGATTAGGAATATGCCCTCACAACAAAAGGATATCCTAAACTAATGTAGGATATCCTGAAAACGTCCATAGGATATCCTAGGATATCCTCAGGATATCCTCAGAACATCCAAACCGCCGTTACGTAGGATATTTTTGGGATATCCTGAGAATATTTTAGGGATATCCTGAGGATATTCAAGGGATATCCCTGGAATATCGTGGGGATATTCTTGGGATAAACTTGGTATATCGTTAAAATATTCTAGAAATTTCGCTAAGATCTCCCTAGGATATCATTATGATTCAAATTTTGACTATTTGAGATAGCGATTTTTTTAAACAAATAGGTTTCCCGTGATTGTCAATCATCTTTCAAATCTGGGCTGTTACCTTAGGACGTAATTGGACGCCCTGAGGATATCCTTGGGACGTTCTAAGGATATCCACAGGATATCCTAATAATATCCGGGGAAATAATTAGGATATCCCTGGGTCGTTCTAGGGACATCCTTAGATATCCCTAGGATATCCTAACCGCCGCTACTTTGGATATCCTTAAAGTATCCTTAGGATATCTCTGGGGTATCCCTAGGATATCCAAGGGATATTTTTGGAATATCCTAGGATATCTGGTGCTGTGAGGGTGTAGACAGATTTTAAAAATTCAAAATGGCGGACGAAAAAGTAAAAAATTAATTTTATTATTTTGAAACTTGTTAATAAGGAGTTTTTGGGGCCTCTGATTACGAATATGAAGTCAGATTTTACAAATTTAAAATAATAAGTTTCAAACAAATACGTTTGATTCTTAATATTTTCGTTTGACATTTTGAATTTTTAAAATCTGACTTAAAATTCTTAATCAGTAACTACGAAAACCCCCAAGTAATAAGTTTTAAGCAAATCCGTTTCATTGTTAGTATCTTCCTCCGCCATATTGGATCCGCCATTTTGAATTTTTAAAATCTGACTTTAAATTCGTAGTCAGCAACCTTAAGAACCTTTAAGTATAAAGTTACGACTTTTTTTTCTAAGTCATATTTTGATTTTCCAGTAACAATTGTTTTAAAGTACAAAAATATGAAAATGACAATTATCTCAAAAACCTGACGTGTAGTAAAAAAAATGGACTGTTTATTCGAATTCATCGTTAAAATTTACCTTAGAAACAGGTTTTCGTTGCTCGGATCCAAAACCTTGTAAACCTGTGTAATGATATTAAAAATATTGATACAGGTTGTCACTTTAAAATAAATATAAATATAACAAATAATAATGACATCGAAAATAATTCTTAAAAAAGACATCGTAAAAATGAATAATGAATAATAAAAGTAAACTATGTATTACATTTTTTTTCTGAATGTATAAAAGTAAATGCATTATAAGACACTTTAACAGAATATATATAAAAGTAAAAGGGGATCAATGAATTAAACACGCGCGATATAATTGTTTTTAAAATTAAATTGCTTGTTTGTTAAGGTGCAACACACGGGCAGCATTGAAATGTTTCTTTGATGGCAGTTTACTTAAGGAAGCTTATTTTATAAAAAAAAAAAAAAAAAAGATATTAAGAAAGTATAATATGCTTTACCAAATTACAGCTGAAAATGAAACACTCTGTGTAAAGTACAGGTGTTGTGGCAGCAAGCTGCCACTTACATACGTTCGTCTTTTGGGTTTTGTCTGGATGGCACGTGGACTCCTTCGATATGTCTAACAGCAGGTGATAACGTCCGGCTGTAGAAGCTTACTAATTACGCACACGGATCATCTTTTATCTCCTTTCTTCACGTCTAAGCATCGTATGTCAACAGAAAAAAAAGGAAAAAAACCATTTTTTTTTGCATAAAAACGAATCTTTCGTCAAAAATTTTTTTTTACTTTACAAAAAAAAATAACTAACGAACCAAAAAAAACTATTCTTGTCCTGACGTAAATAGAAAATTTTTCTACGCATTTTCTTATAAGACTAACTTGTGCTTTATTTAGAAAAAGAATTCAGCACACAATAATGGTAAAAGAAAATTTTCTAAAGTGAGAAAAATAATAATTTTATTAGGCGATAAAATGTGACCAATCAGAAATATTTTTTTTGGTATTAATATATACTAATTACACAGGCCAACACTGATTTTGATATGCGGCAAATGTCAGACCTGTTTTTGATATGTTTTTTCATGCTGAACACAAATCCGTAAGCGAAAAGTTCCTATCAGCTCTAGTTTTTGAGAAAAACGGGTTTTAAATGTTCAAAAATCGCGTTTTTGGCTAACTTTGAGTACCTCTAGCACTGAAATAAAAGGTCGTAGAACCTAAATTGAGGCTTAATGTTTCAACTATTATCCCCAAAAATGACCTATGTTGCACCATAATCTTAAAGTCATTTGTTATTATTTTTGATTCGCAAATATTAATTTTGTAAAAGTTTGAGCGCGTACCTCTAGCAAAGAAAAAAGGATTATAGAACCTTTTATTTGAACTTAAAATAAAGTTTGAACTTTAGACTACAAGCCCTAAAAATTATATTAATCACTAATAACCTCAAAATTGTTGGTAACTAGTATTTAACTACAGAACTTATTTGGTAATATTTGAATAACTCTAGTCAATAAAATCAAACTTCAACCTTCTTGTTGAGCTTCAATTCAATTTATTCCTTAACTGTAGATCATAAAAATTACATTGCTGCACCTTAACCTCTAGGACTAGATGTACGCGCTCAAACTTTTACAAAATTAATATTTAGGAATCAAAAATGGATAAAAAATGACTTTGAGGTTATGGTGCAAAATAGGTCATTTTTGGGGATAATAGTTAAAACATTAAGCTTCAAATTAAGCCCAAGTGGAAGGTTCTATGACCTTTTGTTTCAGTGTTAGAGGTACTCAAAATTAGCCAAAAACGAGATTTTTGAACATTTTATACCCGTTTTTCTCAAAAACTAGATAGGAAATTTTGGTTTACGGATTCGTGTTCGGCATGAAAAAACCTATCAGAAATAGGTCTGACATTTGCCGCACCAAAAAAAGTTTGCTAATTTTGTTGTAATCGACAAAGACCTTTTCATGCAGACATAATGATTTAAATAATATTAATACCAAAAAAATATTTCTGATTGGTTACATTTTGTCGTGAAATAAAATTATTATTTTCAACACTCTAGGAAATTTTGTTTTGTCATTATTTAATAAACCCGTTACAATATATTAAAAACTTTAAATAAAAAAAATGTACAAATTCGATCATTAATTTAAAATCACATAATTCAACAATTTATCACATTTAATAAAATTAAGTATTGTATTTTATATTTTCTGGTTTAATTGGACAAAAGAGGAAAAAAAAATTGAAAACCAGTAATGGTTTATATATATATATAGGAAAGATGAAACAAGTTCCATTAGGAGCTCAATGTAAAGGAAATATTGTATTTAATTAATTTTCCGAGGTGAAAAGAAACAGTATATATATATATATATATATATTCTTCCTCTTGGTTACACATGCCTAAACTTTTGCCTTAGAAATGCGTAAGATTATTTATATATATGTGTACAAAAGAATCTTTAGGTAATTCAGTCCACTAAACCATTCCTTATTATTTCTTCCTTTTTTTTTCTTCTTCGTTCATATAGTGTTCGTTTGAGACTAAGTCATTGAACTTTATTCAAACCGGAATGAGCTCTGCATTGTTGACGCACGATCCGTTACTATACAGACATGTTGCAGTGAGCGAAACAAAGATGAAAATTCTGGTGGACAGTTACTTTCTCAGTCCACATCGTATTCGAAAGAAAGAGAATATATAGATATATATATTCGGTCAGACCAGTCTACCTAACAGTCCTTAACAATGGGAAACTACTTCGATCATAGTTCACTGAACTAAACTATATAAATATATAATAAAAAATAATATTCACTATATACAATGTAATCAATATTTCTTTTGCCACTTACTTTCGTTTAAGTTTCTAATTTACTATATGGGTGATTCTCCGCGTAGCGCACAACTTGCTTTTTTGAAAGAAAAATCACAAATAATGTTCACATAATATTTCGATTCCAATGTAAAAAGGTAATTTCTGTGATTGCAAATAAAAACCAATAGTTACTTTTGTATTTAACATTATAATTTTTCGTGAAAAGTGGTTTTTAATGCTGAAAACGTCAAAATTTCACCTGTCCCCACAGGATGTTTAAACAAAAAAGTTAATATTTTTAGCAATGTGCACTAATAAATACAATTTCTGTTGCTATTTTAGTATTGTATATTGTAGTGGAATTGAATAAAAAAAACGTTTGATCAAAAAAATAATTATTTTCTTTTTTTTTTTTGCTATTTATACTTGACTGCACTTTTGTGTATTATTCTGCGTTTTATTATTAAACATTGAATTATTTAAATAAAAGTCAAATGTTAATATAGTTCTACTTCAGTAACAGCAAAAGTTATATTCCTTAAGTTGATCCATGAAGGAAGTAGTCAATTTTCTAATTGATTTATCCTTTTTTTACACATTTCAAGATTCAAATTTGTACAGGGCATCACAAAATCGTCTCCACCGGCATCCACCGACCCTTCAATATTATTTAAAAAAAATAGAATATAATTAAATAATAAAGGTTAAATAAAGTGTAGTTACATTATTTTAGTCTCTATATATATATGTGAAACATATGAAACCGATTAAAAATAAATGATAATTTTCTCAAAAAAAAAAAAAATTATTAACGCCATTTTCACCGGTTCCACCGACCCCAGTAGCGTCTCCACCCGCCACAGAATTTCGACCGTCACTAGTGCAAGTTTAATACACAATGATACAAACGAAATTAAAAATATTTATTATCAACTATCATAGCTCTGGTAAGTTAACTATAACTTACCAAATAAATTTCTATAAATTACCGTATAAATTTCTATAAATTACCGCATAAATTTCCATACATTACCGAAATAAAATTTTTAATTGTCGTTCCCGCTATATATGTTTTTGTAAATTACCGCAAAAATTTTCATAAATTACCGAAATTAAAATTTTTAATTGCGATTTATGCTTTACATATTTTTATGTATTGTAGCCAAAATTTCTATAAATTTCCATAAATTACCGCATAAATTTCCATAAATTACCGAAATAAAATTTTTAATTGTCGTTCGCGTTATATATGTTTTTGTAAATTACCGCGAAAATTTCCGTAAATTAGCAAAATCAAAATTTTTAATTGTGATGCATGCTTTACATATTTTTATGAATTTTAGACAAAATTTCTATAAATTACCGCATAAATTTCCATAAATTATCTCGAAAATTTCCTTAAATTACCGAAATCAATTTCAAATTTTTTAATTGTCGTTCGCGCTATATATATTTTTATGAATTACCCCAAAAATTTCCATAAACATTTTAAATCAAATTTTAACTATTTTATAAAATTCAAAAAGCAAAGAATTTTTTTTTTAATTTGTTTAAAAAAATTGTAAAACATTATCCGGCCCACCATGGATATTTATTTCTTGACACTTTATCTTCAAAAATATGTATTGATATTTATCATTTCGATAAAAAAATATTTTTAAAGTTTCAGACACCAAATCGTGCGCTACGCGGAGAATCGCACCCATATATCCTATACCGCCGAGAAGAGTAAGTTTCGAATAAAAGTCAAAATATTTGCGTATTTATTTTTAAAAACTCATCGGATTTACTTGAAATTTGTTACTCGGGGGTTTTTTGGGTCGCTGATTACGAATCCGATGTCAGATTTCCAAAATTCAAAATGTCGGATCCAATATGGCGACCAAAAAAATTTGAAATTCACTAGATTTACACGGAAAGAAATTTTCTGTAGAATTTACAGAAACTCCTGCGCCATCTACTGATGTTTCTCCAAATAGAGAAATTTGTAGAATCATTGGCATTAAAATCTGTTAATTCTACAAGTTTCAGCTACAGTTCTTAAAAACTGTTGAGTGACCAAATTATGTATAGTATATGGGGATAATATATATTTGGTAGAGTATTTCTTATAGGTTATATTCTCCTCCGAATACATTAAATTCGCGGAACATTATTGTATAAATTAGTATAACTTCTATGTAAATAAATTCATCCTTTAATAATTTTCTAACAAAAAAAATGAGGAGCAAGTTTTCAAAACTTATGATAAATCCACTTTTTCTTATGTCGAGAAATTGAAACAAACGAATTTTCTCACTTAATCACTAGAGTTAATTTTAAAATAAAAAATTTGTAATAATTTATTTCTATAATAATGTTTATATACTTAAGACGTTTCCTTTTTAATTAAACTCACTGTTTTCCTAAAAGTATCAAATTGAGACCAAAAATTGCATCAAATCTTTGCAACGTTTTGATGCACATAAGTTATATCAAAAAGAGATCATTTTGTGTATCATTTTTAGAAATGATACACGAAACGGTCTCATTTTTTGATGCAAAAAATTTAATCAATTTATATCAATCATGGCCGAATTGAATCGACTCAAAATTAAAGGAATTTTTTTCAGATATTTTGGTAATAGTACAATTGCGGAGACCATTTCACTATTTAATTTGAAAATTAAAATAACAGAAAATCAAAGACAATGTGCAATTCGATAATTAAAAAGTGACAGCTTATAAACATAACCTAAAATGCATGAGAAAAAATTTGTCGATAAAATCAATATAGCCGAGCTTTTTAGAAGGTAGATGGCAGCACTCATCTATTTTCTTTCTTTAAATTTTTTCTGAATCGTTTTTATAAAAAGCAAAAGTGCCATCTACCTTCTAAAAAGCTCGGCTATATTGATTTTATCGACAAATTTTTTCTCATGCATTTTAGGTTATGTTTATAAGCTGTCACTTTTTAATTATCGAATTGCACATTGTTTTTGATTTTCTGTTATTTTCATTTTCAAATTAAATAGTGAAATGGTCTCCGCAATTGTATACTATTACCAAAATATCTGAAAAAAATTCCTTTAATTTTGAGTCGATTCAATTCGGCCATGATTGATATAAATTGATTAAATTTTTTGCATCAAAAAATGAGACCGTTTCGTGTATCATTTCTAAAAATGACCCAAGTAGAAATATCCGTAGCTCGCCGTAATTAAACACCGGCATGGTACTGATCCAATACTGGCTGTCGGTATTGACTTTCAGTACTGGCAGTGTACTGACTAATACACCGAATCAGTACTATGTCGGAGGTAAAAAAATATTAAAACCAGTACTGGCAGTACACTGTCATTCACACCGAATCAGTACTATATAGGTGATAAAAAACATTAAATGAAAAAGTCTTTAAATTATTTCAATAGGTAGAAAACGATGATTTTTTATTTAAAAAAATGTATATTAATTTCTTTCGAATACTTTCCCTCAAAATTTTGGATGTAATTGTAATGTATTATTATATACCTATATAAAATATATTTATGTTTTTTTAGTTATTTTAGTACTCATTGAAATATGTGCATTAAGTTATTTATCATGCATACAATAACAATAAGTTGAGAATTTTTTTCTAATAGTTTTAAAAATAAAGCAAATGTAATTTTTTTACTGTAATTTTTAAATATTATTAATAATTAAATATTAAATTTAAAAAATTTTTCACCATTCATATTTTACAGTCGTCTTTTATTAACTTATTTTTAATTATGTAATTCATCAATCATTTTTGTCTGTTTTAATATTATTTACGGTAAAAATAATTTATTAAAAATATTTAACTGAAATTGATATCCAGTTTTATTTCATTAAATCTTTGTAAAAATTGAAAAAATTTTGTGAGTTTAAAAAATTTAAGAATAAATTCATTTTATTTTCGTGATCAATAGATAATACAAACTTTGAAATCAAAACTTTTGTATTAGGTGAACTACTTCAAGCCAGCGCGGCTGTGCGGTATGCGTATCTGACTTGCGTTCTAAGGGTTTAGGGTTCGATCCCCCATGCGTGCGAGATTTTTCGTTCTTAGTTTTAAGTGTTATAAGTACAATATTTGTTCATGTGTAATATCAATTATTAAATAATTATTAAATTAAGTATAAGTGCAAAGTAAAAAAAAATTAAATATTATGAATTTAAAAAAATAAAAAAATTTACAACACAAATTACTTTTTGTAAAATAATTTATTAAAAATAAAATAATTTAATTAATATAAATGATAATTATTATTTTAATTATTTATTGTTAATAATATTTTATATATTCTAAATAACATTAACTATTATTGGCTTCACATTACCTGTTCGTGGTAAAAATGGGAGTAATAAGCTAATAAGGATGAAATTTGCATTGGAAAGCGTGTTTTAGCATTTTGTAAAAAAGTGAGATTTTAAGTCCGGATGAGTACTTTGCCAGTATTATGCCAGTATTATTCCAGTACTACGTTAGTACTGGTGACAAAATCAGTACTGGACAGCGTTACCAGCCAGGGTTGGTCCACTACTGGCCCAGTACGGCAGTCAGTACCGTTATACTGACTGGCAGTGTTGGGTCAGTACTATGCCAGTGGCACATTTCTACTTGGGGATATACAAAACGATCTCTTTTTGATATAACTTATGTGCATCAAAACGTTGCAATAGAAAAAGATACAACCAAGTTTACTGTGCTTTCTTGCCGCCACTGTGATAATAATAAAAACACAAAATTCGCCTTAACCTCTCGCACTCAATCGTACTCAGCCTTAGTCGAATCACTGCATTGTTTTCGCGCATTTTGAGGTTGATTCTTTATAAAATCATTAATTGGCGACCAAATGAGATCATAGTCGACCGTCACACAGAAAAAAAACTGAACTCATTTTTGCTGCACCTCATCATTATGAGATCTGCATCAAAATCAGTTAACAGACAACTTCACGTTACTCAAAATGAACCTAATTAAAAAACTATAAAAATAGGCACAGAAAAAAACTGAACTCAGAATGAGACGTGAAGGCAGCTCATTTTGATGTGCAACAAAAATGAACCAGGTTGGTGGCGCCACTTTCTATGTCGTTTGACTCATTTTGAGTTGCAACAAAAATGAGAATAAGTTTTTTCTGAATGCTGGTAATTTTCTCTTGGGTACCGACTGAATGATTACTTTATCTTAACCTTTACTTGACACACTTTTTCTGAGTATCATACTTGACACATTGGGGTTTTTTGTACCCCATCGACAAAAATCATCATGAAAAATAAAATATTAAATATATCTACTTCAATTTTTTTTTACATATTCTTGAGAGGTATCTTCTGAAAACTATATAAGTTATATAGTAGAATATTTAAAGTAAGTATTTTTAAAAAATTGGAAAACGTGAGGTATTTCGAGAAAAATTGGTAAGAATGGAAAAACGTGGGGTATTTTGTACCCCAGTGTGTCAAACAAAGGTTAAGCATTAATAATTAATTTTGGCACTGATAATTTTATATTTCTCTTCTTGATTTCGGGTTGTTTTTCACCGATAACATTGCGTAGATAAACAAATTGCGCTGGTTTAATGACAATAGAATGATTTAAAGTTTTTCCGTTTTGGAATAACATAATCTTTCCCGTGTTAAATATAAATAATGTTAAATTAAAATTATTACTCAAATAAATATTCGTAGAACTGAGTATTCGATACTAAAACAATTTTGTAAAATTAAATTTTTTTATAGAAATTTTACTAATTATAAATTTTTGTCAAAATAAAATTATGTTAAATGAAAAATCGGTAAAATATATACAATCTGCCATTTTAAATATTATATGTATAGAAGTTCGGCTAGATAGAATTTTTGAAAATTATTTTCTCGATTTTTCTATCGAAGTAGTACGTAATATTACGGTAATATTAAAATGTCCGCCTCATGGTAATATTACTGTAATATTACGTGCTACTTGGGTAAATGGTAAAAATTTGAATAAAAACTCAACAAAATGTTGTGATAAACAATTCAAAAAAAAGAGAGATACTTTTTATTTAATTTAAATATAATCAATATTGTATATTATAAAATAAATATTTATTTGCATAAAATAATTAATTTTTATTTATTATTATTTATTCTATTCTTTATTTATTATTTTTTTTAAATTCAGAAATTATTGATTCGAAAACAGTTCATATGATTAAAATAAAAATAACACAATTTTTATTGAATTATAATAATTAATATTATTATTAGGCAATAATAAAATAATGATAATAATAATATTAATAATTATAATAATTAGTTAATTTGCATTCAAGTTGGAATTATTCAATTCGATGCAAATCACTGATGAAAAGGGTTTCCCAGTAAAACATGGGATTCCCAAGGAAAATCAATCGAATCGCTCATGCGCGTTATAGTAATATCACCTAATTGGTCAAAATAACGCGCGCTTATTTAAAATACAATATTTAAAAAAAAATGTTTAAATTGTTAATTTAATTACATTTTTTCTTTTATAAATTATTATTTTTATTATAATAAAATTTTTAATAAATTTTAAACCAACTATGATCGAAATATGATTCAAATATAACACATAAAATTAAAAGGTATTAAAATAAGCTGCAACGCTTATTATTTTAATCCAATTTTGCTTATTTTAATACAAAAATGGATTAAAATAAGCAAAATTGGATTAAAATAATAAGCGTTGCAGCTTATTTTAATTCCTTTTAATTTTATGTGAATGTTTTAAATTTTTATTTAGGATGTTTTTTTTTTATTGAAATATATTCTATACAATAATACAAAAATATTTTACTAGAAAATTAGAAAAACTAATCATTTTTGTTAAACAAAATAAATATATTAAATCTAATAAAATATCTCTTAATTTCTTCTATTAAATTTTTTCAAATACAAATTTTTTTTATCTCAAACAAATTTGTTTATTTATAATGGAAATTCTCACAATAATAAAAATAATAATAAAAAAAAAAAAATTCCGAGGAATACATTCAAGTTTTAAAATATTAAATAAACCGATATCCAATGAAAAAATAATAGAAATAGATTTTTAATGATGCTCTCTTGTGAATCCAAATATTTAATAAGATATACTTATTTTATAATTTTTAAAATAGATTACCAATATAAGTAGATACAATATTTTCCTAGCATTTTCTAGCAATTTATTTCTATAGTGACCTCATTTCTTTTTTCTTTCTTTTTTGTTAATTTCTTTTATCAATTTTAAATTTAAATTGTTTATTGAATTCCATTTTTATGCACATAATAAATTACCTCTCTCTCACCATCGAGAAAGAATTAAATAATGTAATTCTTTTTATTGGATATCAATATGCTTGATAAGAATTTTTCTTTCCTCAAAAGTTTAATCACCTTAAAAGATCTAAGAAAAAAATATGGAAATTTTATTTTTCTCCCTTTACAATCTATATATGTATATGAAAATTTACAAATCCTTAGATCTTTGGAAAAATTTAATTTTCACTGAAAAAGAAAAATTGTATATACAACGAGAATTGAGATTCAGTTAGATTCACCCTAAAATATATATATGTAATGTCATGTGTGTCACGAATTCTCTTTTATAAACGAGTTACTTGGTGTTTTTTTTTTATTTCGCAATGTTGATTTTACAATGTTATAAAGTGTAAATCAATATATATATATGTATATATTCCTAAGAAATAGTACGTTACCTGCCTTTGCAGTAAAATGTCATATTATTGTTAAAATTAAAAGGTCAAAATGTATTATTGCCACGATTTCCTGATAAAACCTTTCATTAGACAATTCATCTTTTTTAATCAATATTTATTATTTCTATATATATGTGATCAATATGCAAATTAAATTTAGAAAAATTCACATATTTTTTATTATTAAAAAAAAATTCATTTTTAAAACGAAGATAAATTATATAATTATTTCGTTTTTTAAATATATTATTTTTTCTATTAAATTTTTTTTTTAAATTTGTATATTATTTAAAAATAATAAAAAAAAATTGATAACTTTATCCGCAAACGTCAGTGGACAAAATTAAATTTAAAAAATCACAATTTATAAATGATGAAAAATTTCCATTTTGTTATAATATGACATATATTTTTTTTAAATATGCGACATTTTTTAAAAAATTGTGATTAATATTTTATTATAAAATGACAACATCTTCAACATTTGAAAGTTTCTCTTTCGAACCAAGATTTTAACTGATATATATATATATATATATATAAAATTTACCAAAAGTAGATTCGATAAATACTTTCTCATCTTTTGCATACAATGCCAACTATTTTTAATACTTTCAAATTGTATATTACAACATTGTTGACCTATAATTAATGTGTAAAGAATCAACCTAAAAGAGCAACGAAATTATTAATATAGATATATATATAATACCTAAGTATACTTGAAAATGGAAAATCCATAACCCATGCAATTTATGTAAATTATGTAATTTATGTTAATGACGTTACACAAAATTCTCATGTGCGCTGATTTAATATTTTTAACGATTATAAAAAGAAACATTTTCTTTTTTCATTTGAATATTGTTTAAATATTAAAATAAAAGTATTTTTATTTAAAAATATAAAAATTGAAATATTTTTATATAAAAATATAAAAATACCAATAATTTTATTTAAAAATATAAAAATACAAAAAATTTTATATAAAAATACAAATATTTTTATGTAAAAGTATAAATATGTGTGCTGTGTAATATTTTTGTTAAAACAAAATAAAAATTTAAGAATAAAAAATTTATTTTGGAATTAAATGATGAAAATGTGAAGTAAGTAATTTTAAAAAGATCAAGACAGCATTACAAGGATTTTTAAAAAAAACTTTTCTAACTTTAACAAACTATAAGTAAAAGTAAGAGGTTAAAAAAACTTTAATTTATGAAATATAATTAAAACATTAATATTATTTTATTTATTTATTTATTCACATATGTTAATGATAATGCAGATTTGACTGTTTCAATCAGCAAATTTTTTTTACTAATTTTCAGTGAAATATTGACTGAATTTCAGTGAAAATTTTACTAAAGTTATTCATTTAATAAATTCTAACTATTTCATCAGTGAAATCTCACTGATTCAAATTTAAAGATTACTTTTGTCAAAAATGCTGTTGATTCAATAACATATTTTTCTCAGTGTATGGTAAACTTTCCTAATTTTTTCTTTTTTTTATAATAGTTATCAGT
This sequence comes from Leptopilina boulardi, assembly GCF_019393585.1. Classification (NCBI taxonomy): domain Eukaryota; kingdom Metazoa; phylum Arthropoda; class Insecta; order Hymenoptera; family Figitidae; genus Leptopilina; species Leptopilina boulardi. The sequence continues at coordinate 1,034,315 of NW_026137921.1, forward strand.
GGGTTAAATATATCCCCTTACTCACTGCTAATCAGTTATATATTACCAAATCAGTGAAATTCCACTTATTTGTTATACTTATACTGCCGTACGATGTAAAAATTTAGTTAAGTCATATTTTTGACAAAAATGAGTTTTTGGTATCAATGGATTCGTAAGAAAAAACTGCGTCTGATTACGTTATTAAAAATTTTTTATTTTAATTATTTATTGCAAAAAATAGTTATTAAAAATCTACAAAAACCCAGAAAATGAAAGAATACTTGATAAAAAAACTCAGTTAACTCGAGTTGAGTAGTCCAAAAATCGTAGGAAGCGTTGAGATTGAGCATAAGATACGAAATAAAAACTTAGTTAACTCGACTTGAGTGTTTTTTCTTTCGAAAAGTGTCATGAGCCGGACACTGCATTTCGATGGGAGCAAGCGTAAGTCAACTTCGTTAAAGTTCGGATTTTCGTCGGGTGAATTCGGAATCCCATGCATTTAGCTTGAGTTAACTAAGTTCTTACTTCTGAACGAAGGCTCGCGCTCGCCTATCTTTTCGAAAAGCACTACGTAACTCGAGTTAACCAAGTTTTGTTTTTTAAAAATAAAACGTAACTCAATTATTTAATATAATTTGTTTAAATAATTAACTTTTGACTTCAGAATTAAAAAGAACTCTATCAAATTACCTAGGAAGTGAAGTTAGATTAAAGAATTATTTATATTACATTAAGTTTTTAAATACAAACAGTTTTTCGTTATTTTCTCCGTTCGAACAAAATATGACTTAACTAAGTTTTTATTTCGCACGGCAATATAACTGATTAGCAGTGAAATTCACTGATTCAAATTCAAAGAGTAAACTAATTTTTTTACGAACGATGATTTTTAATAAAAAAATCAATATTTGATTTACTTGTTACAAAAATCACAGCATCAAGATGAAAAATCAAAATACATTTTTTTTTTCAAAAATAATAATGAATGGGAAAAAATATATGTAATATTATTACATCATATATATATATATATATATATATATATATATATATATATATATATCAGTAGATTTGTTGTGATCGTTGCATCAGAAATAGATTGTTACGTTGTTGCGGAGATCAAAGGGAGAAAGAGAAAGAGAGAGAAATCGAACGATTGCACGGATGTGGTAGGAGCATAAGGGTTGGTTATGAGGGCACTATGTCGCGCGGCGGTGGTGGCGTCAGCGTCGATGGCTTCGGCGTCGGAGATGCGTCAAAAGCATCTAGTAGTAGTAGTAGTAGTAGTAGGTATAGTAGGTACCCACGCGCCTGTTGGCTGCCTGGAGATCAATACTCTCCCACCACACACACACATCCCTTTCTCTCTCTCTCTCTCTCTGTCTCACCCCTGACGACCGATGCGAGGGACACGACACAGACTTTAACCCCTAGCCTCAACCGACACTGCCCTCTTTGCACCCTGGACCACCGTGACTCTCCTTACCCCTTCCCCCCACCTCAACCCTCTGTCGCGTCGTTGACACCAGTGCGCGCGATTTACATTATGGTCCCCATAAAGATAATTGAAAGACGCACTCACTCTCTCTCTCTCTCTCCTAATATTCAACGAATGGGTCCTAACCAACAGAATAAATATAAACTCTTCTCTCCTTCCAACTCTCACCCTTCGTTGTGCAAATATTCAAATTAATAATGAGTCTTAAATCAAAATATTTTACTTGAAATACATCTCTTTTCTCATACTACATAAATATTCAAATCAATTTTTTTAAAGCGTCAGCTTTTAAAAATACAACATAAAAATAAGAGTAGGTAATTCAGAATCCAGATCAAAAAAACCGGTTATAAATTTTTAAAACTCAAAATCTTATTGCTCCTGAGGCTGATTTTATTTCAATTCATGCAGGGAAAATTATATTTATAGGGATTGACTCAACTAATCAAAACAGAAACCATTATTTTATGATTTGACTTGCTTGGTACTTTGAAACGTCTGACAACACAGCATTACGTCAGTCGAATTGCAAATGGTTGCTATAAATTGTTTACATTCAGTTTTTAAGCTATCAGAATCAACATTTTAAAATTTAGCGCGCAAAATTAACGTATAATGCGCATGATCAAGTTTGCAACGTTGCCAGACGTTCTAACAGCTATTCAAAATTTAACGTATATAAAACGTGAAATATTGTTAAAAATTAATTTATTACGCTCATAACTTTTTTTTACAAGTAGCTAGAGGTCTCAAATATTTAGCTACATAATTTTCAAACATTTATCTAATAGTGGAACCAAGTTTTAAATTATTAATGTTAATTCTATTTCCGCTATAACCACCTTAAAGGCAAAGAGACCCTCATAACAAAAGGATATCCCTAGTAGGATATCCATATCAATGGTCGATATCATAGAATGGTCCCCAGGATATCTTGGGATATCCATAGGATATCCCTAGGATATCCAAACCGCCGGTCTGTGGGACATCAACAGGACATCCACAGGATATCCCTAAGACATCCACAAAATATCTATTGGATATTATATCGCAGGTTATCCATGGGATATCCTCAGGATGTCCGTGGGATATTCTTAGGATATTCGCGGGATATTTAATAGCTCAACATATATTTTTAAAGGTTAAAATTGTTAAGCTAATATAATGAATAATAATATAATAAAAACAAAAATCTTATGAGCTTCTAATTTATTTTAAATGAAGATTTGAAACGCATTTTTCAAAGTTTTTAAATAAACTCATGCACTTAATGTATAATTAATATTAATAGTTATTCGTTATTTGCGGGGAAGAATTTGTATTGTTTAAAGCCAATTTATTTTCTGACAATATTAAGCATATGAATAAAGAAATGAATCACGAATGAGAAAAAAATTAGTTAATAATTTTTCAAATTAAACAACTTTCTCGAAAAACAAGTTGCATTTTATTTTATTTATATAAAATTTAATTCACAGAATATTCTCACTCGTTGTCTCATAATGACTTTAAAAACAGTATCCTGAGAATATCTTCTTGACATTCAGAAGATATACTGAGAATATCCTGAAAATATCTGTGGGATATTCTGACGATATCTATGGGATATCTGGAGGACATTTATGAAAGTCTATAGAGATATCCAGAAGATATCCTGTGGATATCCTCAGATATCCATGGAATATCCAAAGGATATCCAAACCGCCGATTTTTTGGATATCATTAAGAGATCCTTTTGATATCCATAGGACATCCCTAGGATATCTGCGGGATATTATCAATATATCCCAAGATATCTTGTGTTATTAGGGGAGAGGTTTTAAGGGCAAAACGGCTGACAAATTTTTTTCAAACCCTTCTAGTTTTTACAAAAATCAATATTTTTCAATATTGTATTTTGCTTGGAGTAGTATTATTGAGGCTCTTTCTTTGTCAATTTGAAAATTAACAAAATGGCGGCCATTTTTTGAAAAATCAAAAAAACTCAATTTTCTCAAAAACATTATTTATTTTCTTACAAATGTTTTTCATTTTTTTTTCAAAAAATGTCCACCATTTTGTTAATTTTTAAATTGGCAAAGAAGGAACATCAATAATACTATTGAAATCATAAAACAGAATTGATTTGAAGAATATCGATTTTTGAAAAAACTAGAAAAAATTGAAAAAAATTTGTCAGACGTTTCGTCCAAAAAACCACTGTCTTTGCCCTAAAATTTTCAAATGCTTGAAACTCGGACAATAAATTTTTTTTGCATAACAAAAAAATGCTTGTTTTTCTATTGTTCCTAAAAAACAAGAAAAATTGTATTAAACTAGATTTTCAACCTATTCGCCTTGCATGAATTGAAATGCGGTACTTTTATCTTAACGTTCAATTAACAAATTGAATTATGTTCAATTGTTTTGCAAGAATATTTGATTTATTTAATTTTTTGATTAAAAAGTAATTTTTCTAACGCGAAAAATCTATTTTGCGCCATCTGAAAAATTATTTTTTTTCATTAATATTTTTAATAAAAAAATTGATTTTTTTCAGCTATTTATTTTTAATAAAATAATTCATATTTTTATAACCAATAATTCCGTTTAATAATTTAATTTAATAATGAATTTATCCCTTGGTGTAATGAATAGTAAGGAAAGAGGACAGCAGTGCTGTCGAAACGTCAAAAATAATTTCTTTTATTTTACTGACTACTTGACTTGGATGGATTGTTAAATTTTTTTCCTTACAATTCCGTTTAATATTAATTTTTTTCAATAATAATTTTGATAAAACAATTATTCTTATTTAATATTATTTTCTTTAGAAATTAATCTTTTTTAGCCATATTTAAAAAAAAATTCATTTTTTTAACAATATTTTAGACAGCAAAAATAATATTTTCAATCAATAATTTTTTTACAAACTTTTTTTTAAAATTAATATCCATTCTTTATTTAGGGGATACGACTAAATATTCTTAATTTAGAAAAAGTAATTTTTAATCCATTTTTAATTTTTGACACCACGAATAAAAATTTTTATTAATAGAAAGGTGGAGTTTAAGTCTTAATTTTAAACAAAAAAATCTATATTTCCGAGCGATTATTTGTCAAATTCAAAAAATCCAAAACTTTATGTGGACCTAGCTCAGCATCCGCTGGACCAATCAAAAAGTGCGCCATACATTTTTTGTTCGAGACTCCCGGTTTAAGACTTTGTTGGTATTCCGGAGCCCTTATTAAGAAAATTTAATTTTTCGAAAATTTTTCCAAAAATTATTTGAGTGTAGCTCAGCATCCGCTGGACCAATCAAAAAGTGCGCCATACATTTTTTGTTCGATACTTTTTGACTATTTGAATTGTGGTATTCCCAATCGATTATCTCGCAAATTTAATTTTTTGAAATTTTTTCTCAACTTTATTTGAGTGTAGCTCAGAATCAGCTGGACCAATCCAAAAGTGCGCCATATATTTATTGTTTGAGACCCCAGGGTTAAGACTTTGGTGGTATTTTAAAGCGATTATCTCGAAAATTTAGTTTTTCAACAATTTTTCTTTTATGTGGACCTAGCTCAGCATCTGCTGGACATTTCAAAAAGTGCGCCATACATTTTTTGTTCGAGATTCTTGGGTTAAGACTTTGGTGGTATTCCGGAGCAATTATCACGAAAATTTAATTTTTCGAAAATTTTTCAAAGTCTTAACCCGGGAGTCTCGAACATAAAATGTATGGCGCACTTTTTGATTAGTCCAGCGGATGCTGTGCTAGGTCCATATAAAGTTTTGGATTTTTTGAATTTGCTAAATAATCGCTCGGAAATATAGATTTTTTGCCAATAAACTTTAAGACTTATTAATGAAAATTTTTATTCGTGGTGTCAAAAATTAAAAATGGAGTAAAAATTACTTTTTTAAATTAAGAATATTTAGACGTATCCCCTAAATAAAGAATGGATATTAATGAAAAAAAAGTTTGTAAAAAAATTATTGGTTGAAAATATTATTTTCGTTGTCTAAAATATTGTTAAAAAAATGAATTTATTTTTAAATATGGCTAAAAAAGATTAATTTCTAAAGGAAATATTATTGAAAAGAATAATTGTTTTATCAAAATTATTATTGAAAAAAAATTAATATTTAAAGGAATTATTGGTTAAAAATATGAATTATTTTATCAAAAATATATAGCTGAAAAAAATCAATTTTTTTATTAAAAATATTAATAAAAATAATAATTAATATTTTATTTAAATCAATATTTTTGATTTAAATATTAATTTTTTGATAAAATAATACATTTTTTTGACCAATATTTCAGTTTAACAAATAAAAGATTTGCTTTTGATAAAAAAATTACTGGATAAATTTAAGGAAAGGAAAAAAAGAGTGCTGCCATCTACCTTCTAAAAAGCGCGGATATATTTATTTTATCGACAAATGTTCATAATCAACTATAATACATTGAAATTAATAAAAAAACATTAAATTTTTATAATTACTTAACAATAATCATCATAAAAAACAAATCTTTTGATCATTTAACTATATATTTCATCATTTTTTATATGTTTGAGACAAAATTTCAATCTTAACCTCGTGTTATACGAATGCTCCGCCACGGTTGCAATCATCATAAACCAACAAAAATAAATTTTAGTTAAAAATCTTTTACTGTTCTTATATTTATTATATTTAATTTAATAAGTTTAAATAATCGCGGTTTTTACTACCAATCAGAAGTTTATTGCGACGCAAGCGCAGTTGCTTTTGGTGATGGTAGTTGGTAGCCCTGCTGTCGAATAAAACACTCATTGCTAGTAATTAGGTAATATATAAAAAAAAATTATATAAATTAATTTATAAAATAAAAAATCGGACAAGTGCGAGTTACACTCGCATTAAAACTGAGGGTTCCGTACCCCTAATCCTAAAATTTGAGGGGTTTAAAGTGTGAAGGCCGATGGAAAAATTCCAATTTTGCTTAATTTTTCCTGTAATGTGAGCATGGATATACATATCATAAGTTTTTAAAAATTTTTTAATTTTTTTATCATTTAACATTTTCAATTTTATGAGTTTTTTTAGATTTCACCAAATAATAAAAATATTAACAAATAAAAAATGTCAAAAGATAAAAAAAATAGCAAATGGTAAAAAAAAGAAAATGTCAAAAATGGCAAATTATAAAGAATGGGAAAACACTACAAAAAAATATAGCAAGCACAATTGGAGTTCTGGCTATATTTTTTTTTTATATCCATGATTTTTTCTAAAAATATGACTTTTCCTTAAAAACAATATGAACATTAACTCCAATTGTGCTCGCTATATTTTTTCTGTAATCTACACGCAAAAATACGTAAGTATACCAAATATGAACTGCCTTCGTCAAATATTGTGTGCGCTAGGAGGATTAATTGCTTTTTTTCAAAATTTTTGATTTTTCCTTGACAACGCTATGTAAATTAATTCGAATCATGTTCGCTATATTTTTCCTGTAATTTTTCACGTAAAAATACATAAGTGTACCAAATTTGAGCTCTCTATGTAAAAAGATGTGGCAACCAGGGGGGGGAGGGGGGGTACATAGTCATTTTTAGGGATTTTTCGTAAAAATTCATGGTTTTTCCTTGATAACGCTATGATAATTAATTCCTATGAGATTCGCTATATTTTTCCTGTAATCTACACGCCAAAATACATATGTATACCAAATTACAGCCCTCTAGATAAATTTGTGTGGCCGCTAGGAGAGGGGGGTACATGCCTTGATTCATTAGGCTCATTAATAGGGTTCCCCCTTCGGGTACGGAACCCTAAAAATAACTTTAAGGTTATGTAGCCTACTAATTTTCCGAATTGTAAATTTACAACTTGCTGACAGTTGGTTTTACCGTATTAGTCACTTTTTTCCCACGTTCTACGTAGTAAAATTACATTGGCATTTTTTTGGTGCGTCTAAAGAAGAGAAAATTAATTAACAGACGCTACCAAAAGATGGCGCAGCTTTCAAACAATACATTAACATTTCTACTTTCCTTTCTATGTTTCTATTCCATGAAAGAGAAGAATATACTTGACTTTTCTTTTTATATAAAATTCTTTTCCGCGTAGTGATGTGAACATTTCATAGCTGCCTCATCTCTTTCTCTTAGAGAGAGAGAGAGAGAGAGAGAGAGAGAGAAAAAATTTGAGGTAAAAACTTGAATGGCGTGTGCGGTTGATAGTTATTGAACGCATGCGCACGTGCTATGATAATATAAACGTGTGTGCATGCGTATATATATATATATATATATATAGAGAGAGAGAGAGGAAAGAAAGAGTTTTGTGGCAGGTGCCATGTAAATAGTAAGGTAAATGATTGCTCGGTAGAGATCTGGTTCTTTCTCCTCTCTCACGTCTAACCTCACTTCCGATAACCTTCTTCGTTGTCCTCTCCTCGATCACCCCACTACACTTTTTCGGATAACCTGCCTGCGATCAGGTCTCTTTTTCGCCTCCTCTTCTCCCTCTTCTCTCTCTCTCTCTCTCTCTCTCTCTCTTCTTTTTCTCTCTTTCGCGAGACTCCAATGCGTTCTGTGGCTTGCGTGGAGACAGGTGCCGCAGACTATTATAACCACCTTATATCCAACGGCTATACACACATATATATATATGTATATATGCTATATTGTCGTATATATATACTTGTTTCGGTTTATTTGTCAGACGCGGTGTTCGCGCGGAACAGGTGGTCCTTAAAAATCGGCAAGACGGTCGCGTCGGCCATGTGTAAGCGTCACGGTGTTCACAATGCTTCTCTCTCTCTCTCTCTCTCTCTCTCTCTACATACTTAAATTCAACTCGCACAGACTTAAACATCATCAGAAGTGCCAACCATGGAAGACTATATTATAAACCTGATAAACCATTCTCATAATTTTCCAGACAAGTGAATCGCTTAAGGCGCAGAAAATGTCAATGACATCTTTACTATATACCTGTTTCAAATATTGAAGCTTATAAACTTTCACTTCCTCATTTTATATATCCATTCCCCCCCTCAAGTATAATAAAAAAAATAAGGCGTGTATTTTTTAATAATAATTATCGTTTTGCAAATTGTGATGGACGAAAATTATTTTCGCAAAATAAAATTTATTGTCGTTATAAAATTAATGATGATTGTATCTCATTAAAGTAGTTATTATACATTTGAGTAAAAATTATTATTCAATAAAAGTCGCATGTAGTTAGAATCATTGATTTTAAAGAATTTTTTTTTTAGGCACCAGTTTTCTTTCACGGAAAAAAAGAAAAAGTAACTTTTACTACTTTAAAAGTAAAATTGAACCTGTCCGAAGTTTCTGCGCATCTCTGGCAACTTTTACTCCAAAAATAGTAAAATTTACTTCAGAAATAGTAAAAATTACTACGGAAACAGTAAAATTTACTACAGAAATAGTCAATTTTACTATTTTTCGAGTAAAAGTTGCCAGAGATGCGCAGAAACTTCGGACAGGTCCAATTTTACTTTTAAAGTAGTAAAAGTTACTTTATTCGTTTTTCCATTTTTCTCCGTGTTTAGATGAATTTCAAATTTTTCGAATTGGCATTTAATTGAATTTCTTTTTAAAAATAATTTTTAAGAGAATTATTAGGTATTTCTTATTGGCGAAATTTTTTATTTATAAAAGAAAAACATACACGGAGAAAAATGGAAAAACGAATAAATTAAATTTTACTACTTTAACCCTTTGAAGCATACATTATTCCTTGAATTTTTATCCTTGAAGTGTATTATAGGGGGTTTTAAAGGTCGCTGATTACGAATCCGAAGCCAGATTTTAAAAATTTTCAAAATTCAAAATGGCGGATCCAATATGGCGGACAATTTTTTTTAAATTGATCATATCAGCTCGAAAGTGGTTACTCAGGGGTTTTCGGGGTCGCTGATTACGAATCCGATGTCAGTTTTATAAAATTCAAAATGGCGGATCCGATATGGCGGACAATTTTTTTTAAATTGATCATATCCGCTCGAAAGTGGTTACTCAGGGGTTTTCGGGGTCGCTGATTACGAATCCGATGTAATTATAAAAACCCAAAGTCATATTCATAAACAGCGACATCAAAAACACCGTAGTAACAAGTTTCAAGCAAATCCGATCAATTTTTTTATTTTGTCAACCGCTATTTTGAATTTTGAAAGTCCAACGTCATATTCGTAATCAGCGACCTCAAAAACTCCCGAATAACAAGTTTCAAGCCATTCCTATAAATTTTTCATTTTATCATCCGCCATATTGAATCCGCCATTTTGAATTTTGAAAATCTAACGTCATATTCGTAATCAGCGACCCCAAAAACCCACGAGTTACAAGTTTCAAGGAAATCCGATCAATTTTTCATTTTGTCAACCGCCATATTGGATCCACCATTTTGAATTTTGAAAATCTGATGCCAGATTCGTAATCAGCGACCCCAAAAACTTTATAGACATTATTGTTAGGTTATTTCCTATTCACAGAAAATTAAAAGGCATTAAAATAAGCTGCAACGCTTATTATTTTAATCCAATTTTGCTTATTTTTAATACCAAAATGGATTAAAATAAGCAAAATTGGATTAAAATAATGAGCGTTGCAGCTTATTTTAATGCCTTTTAATTTTCTGTGTTGTTGTTTAGTCACAATTACATTTATTGTAAAAAAAACGCTATTTTTAAACTTAATTTGTTTATAACATTTATTTTATTTATAAAAAACACTTTTTTAATGTAGTTATATTGTAATAGGTATTCTAAAATACATTTTAAATACATTTTATTACTGAAATGTGTAAAATAGTGGCTGAAGTATTCAAAAAAGTGCAAGAAAATAGGTGACACTCAGGAGTGTCACTATACCGCAAAGGGTTAAAAGTAAAACCGGAACTGTCCGCAGTTTCTGCGCATTTCTGGCAATTTTTACTCCAAAAATAGTAAAATTTACTCCAAAAATAGTAAAAATTATTCCGAAAATTATAAATTTTACTATTTCTGGAGTAAAAATTGTCAGAAATGCGCAGAAACTGTGGACAGTTCCGGTTTTACTTTTAAAGTAGGGTAAGACTCCGTCAGAAATATCACGATTTGGACGGGGTCTTCGGAATAATTCGCCACTAGGTGAAATTGTAGTACTAGGTAAGAGTAATTAATGTGCCAAACGATTTTTGAAAATTTTCAAAATTGTGAAAGTTACGCCATTTTGAATTTTTTGACACTGATTTTTTTAAAAATTAATATTTCCGAAACAATTCATCGGATTTTAATAAAAATTACATATGTTATACCTGAAATCATACCTTTTAAGAGTATTGTATAATTTAAAAAAAAATTTTTATTTTTGACCAAAAAAAAATCAAAAATTTTTTTTGAACCGCTTTTACTCGAATGGGACCGATTTTTGAGTATTTTTCAATAAATAATAAAATAATCCTTATGATTTCACCTTTATTTTAAGACCAAGAAAAGTTTGGAGACTTTATTAGTTTTCGAGATATCACAATTTTCGTGAACGCGTGCAGCGTTCTAGCGCTGGCGCAGCGTCGCACATTGCCGCAGCAGTACACCATCATATTTATAACTCGTGAGTTTAAGGAAAATCCATTTTTTTATTACTTTCTTTCTGAGAAAGTCAATACTAGTTTATCAGATAATATACATAAAATATTATTTTTGTTGATTTTTATCAAATAAATTATCAATCGCTTAAAATCGTAAATTTGTTTTTATTGATAATAAAAATCTGAAATCAGATTTTATTTTTTCTTTTTGGTGTACTTTCAACTTCGAATTCAAAAGTTTCGGTAGAACTTGAATATTGTCTACATATAATTTTATTGTCCGATGTGGGTGTGAAGGAATGGAAGCTTCGAGTTCCTGAAATCGCTTGAGCTTTGTTAAAACGTTTTTTTAAACTGTTAGTTTTTTTGTCGTGTTCTTTTTTTGTGCAAAATAGCATTTTTTTATTTTCCAAAGAGTTCTAACCCCACTCATATAAAGCTTTAGCCGTTAAAATTTGCTTATTACTATCGCGTTGTAAACTTGCTCGACTTTCTTAAATCTATTATTATTTCAAATTAATAATAAAAAAAAATACAAAATCAATGGTAGCAGCAGTGAAACTAAAAATAATATTTACATGTACAAAAAATATTAAACATAAAATAAATGAAAAGCGATATTTGAGAATAATACGTTATTTTATTGAAATGCTATTGCATCATTAATGAACAGATACTTCAACGATGAAAGACTAGCATGAAGTGACGTATGTAAACGAGAGTGCTTGCGAGCAGCAGTGCGGAGTACAATGAGCTATAGCGAAAACCATGCGCAATAGACGTGGCGCCGGTCAGCGCAGACGCTGAACCGTTGCACGCGTTCACGAAAACTGCGATATCTCGAAAACTAATAAAGTCTCCAAACTTTTCTTGGTCTTAAAATAAAGGTGAAATCATAAGGATTATTTTATTATTTATTGAAAAATACTCAAAAATCGGTCCCATTCGAGTAAAAGCGGTTCAAAAAAAATTTTCGATTTTTTTTTTGGTCAAAAATAAAAAATTTTTTTTAAATTATACAATACTCTTAAAAGGTATGATTTCAGGTATAACATATGTAATTTTTATTAAAATCCGATGAATTATTTCGGAAATATTAATTTTTAAAAAAATCAGTGTCAAAAAATTCAAAATGGCGTAACTTTCACAATTTTGAAAATTTTCAAAAATCCTTTGGCACATTAATTACTCTTACCTAGTACTACAATTTCACCTAGTGGCGAATTATTCCGAAGACCCCGTCCAAATCGTGATATTTCTGACGGAGTCTTACCGAGTAGTAAAAATTAATTCATTCGTTTTTCTATTTTTCTCCAATGCGAAAAAAAACTTTATCTGGAACATCAGCGAAAGGTTTCACTAGAGTAGTAAAAAATTTAACTGAAACAATTAAAACATTTGCTATTCTAGAAAAATCTTTTACTGATCCAGATGAATATTTTTTTTCCGTGTATTTACACAAAATTTTTATTTAGTAGAATTCTTAAAACGACGAATTTTCATTTGACCGAAATCGTAAAAGGCCGCGAATAAATAACTGACAAAAAAAAAATTCGGTGCAATATTTTTAAAATTGACCAATCACAATTTTCTTGATATAATTTTTTAAGGTTTCAATTTTAAAAATTGTGTCGAAATTTTTTTTGTCGATTATTTGTTCGGACAATTGCTATTTCCGTCAAATCCGAATTCGGTGTTTTGAGAATTCTATCAAATAACAATTTGTGCAAAAAAAAAAATTCAAACAAACGAAGATTCGGTCAATATTGAAAATTCTGAAATTTAAAAATTTGAATACTTAAAATTCTGTTGAATGAGAATTTTTTTAAATTACAATTCGATTTTATTCAACTTTTTTTCAAAGTTGAGGATAGAAAAATTCTGTCCAGTAAAAATACATTCAAAGATAAATTCAGTTAAATGCTAACTCGAAAAATTAAAATTCGTCTAAAAAAACAAATTTTTTATTAACTTTGTACTTACCGAAGCTTTTTTCTTCTTTTTCTTCTTCATTTTAATTGACTTGTAGTCAAAATCAATTTTGAAATCTGTATCTGAAATTATAAATAAAAATTATGTTTGAGAAAAAAATCAACAAAACAATATGTTTATTACAAGTAGAGATTTCAGTTTTTAGTAGCAGTGCTTACATACTTTTTTTTATATTTAACATTAAAAAAAAATTATATTATTATTATTGTTTATTAAAAATTTGATTATTTTTATTGTAAATTTTATTACTGTTATAAATATTTTAGATTATAAATAATTATTTGTTCAAAATGATATTAATAGTGATATTAATAGTATTGTATAGTTTAATTTTTTCTAATTAAAAAAAAAATGTAAATTTGTAATTATTTAATTAATTTTGTTCAGAATAAAAAAAATATATTTTATGATATTTTTAAATAAATTATTTAAAGGGATTATAAACTATTGTTAATTGTAAAATATAAAAATAATGTAGTTATTTTATTATCACATACAGAAGGTCGTTCAGTTTTAGTATTTATGAAGTGATTGGTAAAAAAATCTGTAAGTTAACTTGGCCGTGTGGTCAGAGTACATGGCTCACGTCCCAAGGGTCCAGGGTTCAATCCCTAATGCGTGCGAGATTTTTCAAAATTATTCTCAAGTGTTTTATATCCTATACTAGAGGGGCTACGCCCCCCCTTTGCGCTTCGCGCGCCAACCCCCCTGTTTTAATCATTTTTTTTTAATTTTCCATTGATCTTATTTTTCCAAATGAAACACCTATTTCAAATAATTATTATTACAAATTCATTGAAATCTGAATAAATATTATTAAAATTAAAATTATTAAATTTTAATTTATACATTAATTAAATTAATAATAAATAAATAATTAAATAAATTAAAATCGACATTAAGAAATTATTTTTTAAAATAATTTCAATGAAATTGCCTAAAAACCAATAAATTATTAAAAAGTCTTGAAACGAACATAACCTTTAAATTCAAGTCATTTTTGGCGGAGGAGGGGAAATGAGAGGAGGGAGGGGGACTTGCGGCTATATTCAGAGCCTTAAAACGAACATAACCTCAAAATTTAGGCCATTTTGGCGGAGGAGGGGAAATGTGAGGAGGGAGGGGGGACTTGCGGCTATATTCAGAGCCTTGAAACGAACATAACCTCAAAATTTAGGTCATTTCTGGCGGGGGAGGGGAGGGGACTTGCGGCTATATTCAGAGTCTTGAAACAAACATAACCTTAAAATTTAGACCATTTTGGCGGAGGAGGGGAAATAAGAGGAGGGAGGGGGGACTTGCGGCTATATTCAGAGCCTTAAAACGAACATAACCTCAAAATTTAGGAGGGGGGAGTCCCCCCCTCCAAGGTCAAGAATTTTTGAAACAGCGGCGACGGCGGCGATATCTTTTTGTAATATAGGAAGATATAATAATCTTGAAGACAATATAATTTAAAAATAAAAAATTATAAAAACTGTCATCTATTACACTCTATTCACAAAATAGGGCAATTTAAACCCTTGACAGTCGATGGCCCATATATATCCAAAAAAAAGTCGTGCCACCTTTGTGATTTTGGACATATATGTCCACATTAGAAAGAAAATACTAAACATAATTCGATTTGAGTGTCAATGGATATATTAAGGTTTTCGGGGTCGCTGAATCCGAATTTGAGGTAAGATTTAAAAAATTCAAAATGGCGGACCCAATATAGTAGAAAATTTTAAAATTTATTCGATTCGTTCAAAATTTTGTACTCGGGGGTTTATTGGGTCGCTGAATCCAAATTTGAGGTCAAATTTGAGGTCAAATTTGGATCCGACATTTTTTATTTTTTAAATTTGGATTCAGCGACTCCAAAAACTTTTAATACGATGATATGATATTTCTACTAGAGTGCAAAGAGGTTAAAGAAAAACTGATAATGCCCTTATAAGTATTTTCTTAACTAGGGTATTGATCGGGAACAGCGTAACAGCCTTGTCGGGCGCTAGCCAGTTTCTTTGAAAAGAGAAAAATTAGAGTCAAGGAAATCTAATGATTACCCAATTAGACTCACATTTCAATTTCTGCACGCGTGTTAACATCTTTTCATTTAATTGTAGACCCATTCAATAACATTACCTAAAATTTAGAAGTCATTTGTATGTACAAATGTCTTGCATCAAATTAAAAGGAATCCTATCAAATGAAGAATATATTTTTTTCAATGTAGAAATCAATAGATCTTCTCTAGCAACAATAAAATAGAATTCATCAAAAGTATATGATGCGGTATTACATCACTAAAAAGAAAAAAAGAAAAAAAAATCGTGTCAGAATAAAATACAATGGGAATAAGCAAAGAAAGTTTATTGGACCTTGAATTGATAATAATTCCATAAAAGGCACCAAAGTTAGAATGTATTTTGATAAGATGATGATTCGCAGAAGTATATACATAATAATAGACATATATATATATATGTACCAAGGTTGTAATGAACGATTGGAAACCTTGTCGATTGACTGATGTGTCGAAGCGTGTGAGATTCTACGTTTGATAATAAAAGAGGGGTATATATATATATATATATATGTGGATGGAGTAAAAGAGGGAAAGGTTCTGTTTGAAGATATATGGGTCGGTAGTATTATCCTTTAAAGCATTAATGATGCGGCAAGTCAGCGCATGACAACGTTGCCTCTCCGCTACTGGCGGAGAGTTCTGAGGAGATCAATAGGAATCCTACACCCCGGTCCTCCGTTCTGGTAGGAGGACAACGGTACTCACCCTGAAATACCATTGGCGTAGGAAAACTGAGTACATGAAACGTCAAGAGTTTATATTATCCTATTTCGCGCAATTCCATCGACTTGTAACTTCCATCAATATAATGGAAACCCAAACATTCATACAAAAAAAAAAAATATTTTCACCTCATCGATAAAAATAAGGCTTGAATTGGAAACAATTAACCCTTTCAGGGGCAGTGGGACGTATACGTCCCACCTTTTTTGTTGTTGTATTTTTGGTATTTCCGGCATATTTATCTAATAATAATCATATATTTCTTATTTTTAGATTCTAAGGATATAACATAACGAATCTATAATATTGTTTATGAATAATTTATTATTGTTAACTTAATATTATTCCATCAATCTGAAAAATATGCATTTTTTTAATAATTAATTCAGCTATTTGTAAACGCGAAGTGCTACGACTTTGAAAATCTTTACTCGGGGGTTTTTGGGGTCCCTGATTACGAATCTGAGGTCAGTTTTTCAAAATTCAAAATGGCGGATCCAATATGGCGGACGACTTTTTAAAAATATAATGCAATTTGTATGAAACTCGTTACTCGGGGGTTTTCGGGGTTGCTGATTACGAATCAGATGTCAGTTTTTTAAAATTCAAAATGGCGGATCCGCCATTTTGAATTTTGAAAAACGGGCATTAAATTCGTAATCAGCGACCCCGAAAACCCCCGAGTAACAAGTTTCAAGCGAATATATTGAATTTTAAAAAAAATGTCCGCCATATTGGATTCGCCATTTTGAATTTTTAAAATTTGCAAAATCTGACCTCGGATTTGTATTCAGCGACCCAAAAAACGTATAAATACGTAATGAAACAAAAATTTGTATGCTTAGAATAATGTGCCCCTGAAAGGGTTAAAAATACCTGATATTCGAAAAAATTGTCAATTCTTTTTATTTTTTATCAAAGAAATTTGTGCTTTAAAACAAATAAAAGAAAGTGAAAGAAAATAATTTCTTTAAATGAACAAAAACTTTTCTCTCAACCCTCAAAAGTACAAAGAATTTTTAAAAAATTTAACTCATTTCCATTCCAAATATGCAACTTTTATTTCATTAGGTATTTTTGTTGACGTAACAAAAATTTTTGGTTACCTCAACCAAATTTTTTTCTTAGGTCCAAAAAAATGTTTGGTTGATTAAACTAACCGTTTTTTTTTGTAAAATTAATAATTTTTCTACCTTATTTCTTTTCATTTTATCTTTTTTTATTATTTATTTATTATCAATTTAACGTTTAATTTATATTTATCCAATTGAAATATTTGTCGACTTTGAAAAATCTCATCTCCGCCTGGGATCGAACCTCGGTTTTTAAACTGCGAGTCGGGAGCTCTGACCACTGGACTACCCATCTTTGTGAGAGATTGGTTAGGACAACAAACGATCATTTGGTTTTTTAGACCAAACTATTTTGTTGTGTTAACAAAATTATTTTGTTATCGTATCCAAATTTTGGTTGGAATTTAAAAATGTTAAACCAAATAATTTTGTCGGCCTAACCAAATGTTTGGTTGAGATAACTCTACGACATTGTTTCAGCCAACCAAAATTGCCTAACCAAACGATTTTGTTGCAAACAGAAAATCTCTTTTTTCAGTAAAATATATTTCCTAAATTTGTTATTCTAAAAATTTTTGTAAATTATTAATTCCGTTGAAGAGACAACATTTTTAATTCCAATTAATTCCTTCCGAAATGAAAACGTTGAAAAATTTCTATTCCGTAAAATTGGCTTTTTGTCTTTTAAATTTTTTTCAATGCGATAAGGTAAAAAAGAAAAATAAACTTTTTAGTTTACGTGGCTGATTGGTCACCCTCACACAGACTTGTAACCAGGAAGCCTGGGTTCGATTCTCACACGAACAGAAAATAAAAATTAAATTTTATAAAAGTATTTTCAAATTTTGTAGTTTATTATGATTCGAATTTAATGTCAGATTTAAAAAAAACTCAAAATGGCGGATACAATATGGCGGACGAAAATATTAAAAATCAATTGAATTTGCTTGTAACTTATTAGTCGCAGGGGTTTTCGACGTTGCCGATTATGAATTTGAAATCCGTTTTCAAAAATTCAAAATGGCGGATACAATATACCGCTCAATAGAAAATTAAAATCAATCGGATTTGCTTGAAAGTTGTCCAAAAGTTGATCTAAAATAGCGGACAAAAAAACTGAATTATCAATCGGACTTGCCATTTAAAATTTTTAAAATGTGACTTTATATTCGCAATATGTGACCCCAAAAATTCCCGAGTAGCGCATGTTTTAACCCTTTGAAGCATACATTTTTCTTTAACAGGAATTTATCTTTGAAGTGCATTATAGGTGGTTTTAAGGGTCGCTGATTACGAATCCGAAGCCAGATTTTAAAAATTTTCAAAATTCAAAATGGCGGATCCAATATGGCGGACAATTTTTTTTAAATTGATCATATCCTCTCAAAACTGGTTATTCAGGGGTTTTCGGGGTCGCTGATTACAAATCCGATGTCAGTTTTATAAAATTCAAAATGGTGAATCCAATATAGCGGACAATTTTGTTAAAATTGATCAAATTGATCACAGACACACACACACACAAGCGCCATTTTTAATTATAAAAATCTAAAGTCATATTCATAAACAGCGACATCAAAAACACCGTAGTAACAAGTTTCAAGCAAATCCGATCAATTTTTCATTTTGTCATCCGCCATTTTGAATTTTGAAAGTCCAACGTCATATTCGTAATCAGCGACCTCAAAAACCCCCGAATAAGAAGTTTTAAGCAAATCCGATCAATTTTTCATTTTGTCATCCGCTATATTGGATCCGCCATTTTGAATTTTGATAATCCAACATCCTATTCGTAACGAGTGACCCAAAAACCCCTCGAGTAACAAGTTTCAAGCCATTCCTACAAATTTTTCATTTTCTCATCCGCCATATTCGATCCGCCATTTTGAATTTTGAAAATCTAACGTCATATTCGTAATCAGCGCCCCCAAAAACCCACAAGTTACAAGTTTCAAGGAACTCCGATCAATTTTTCATTTTGTCATCCGCCATATTGGATCCGCCATTTTGAATTTTGAAAATCTGATGCCAGATTCGTAATCAGCGACCCCGAAAATTTTATAGACATTATTGTTAGATTATTTCCTATTGTTGTTTAGTCACAATTACATTTATTGTAAAAAAACGCTATTTTTAAACTTAATTTGTTTATAACATTTATTTTATTTATAAAAAACTCTTTTATAATGTAGTTATATTGTAATAGATATTCTAAAATACATTTTAAATACATTTTGTTACTGAAATGTGTAAAATAGTGGCTGAAGTATTCAAAAAAGTGCAAGAAAAAAGGTGTCACTAGGCCGCAAAGGGTTAAGGAAATAATATTGATTTTTAATTTTTTTCCGCCATATTAAATCTGCTATTTTGAAATTTGACGTGCTAGAGGAAATCCAACAATAGATTATTCGAATTCAGTGTAAAAAATACATTATAAAAAACGTTCTACATTTCTGTGGGCTTAAAAATTGACCGTAAATTTTTTCCTAGTGTCTTTAATAAACTTTTATAAAATTCACAATACCGTCCGACACGATTTTTCACACATGAAAAAATCAATGATTTTCAGAAACTAGGACCAAAAAAATGATACCCGTGTCTTGCCGTTTTGCTAGATCAGGTCATTTTTTGCTTTTAGGGGTAAAAACAACCCTTAAATGAAAGGTGATAGGAAATCTTGTACAAATTAATAATTTTTTATGAAACCTGGTATTTCGAGGTTTTCCGGGTCGCTGATTACGAATATGATGTCAGATTTTCAAAATTCAAAATGGCGGATCCAATATGGCGGTCGAAATTTATAAAAATTTACCAATTCATTTGAAAGTTGTTACTTAGGGGTTTTTGGGGTCGCTGATTACGAATATGATGTCATATTTTCAAAATTCAAAATAGATCTAATAATGTGGAAGATTAGAAAACAATATATGAAAAATAAAAATTTCCACATATGTGTTTTTTGTATATTGGACACTTTTTTAATGACAAAACAGGCTTTGTAGTAAGTAAGAATATTTTTATTAGATAACAGTAATAAGCTCAAGTAAGATGAATTTAAAGATGTGAAGTGATTGTTTAAAACTGTTGTGCAAAGTAAGAAAGTCAACAATTGTCATTTGTTTTATGTACTATTTTCTGTAACTATGCAACTGAAAACGAACATATAAACAACTGTCTAATCTTTCACATTATTAGATCTATTTTGAATTTTAAAAATCTGACTTCAGATTCGTACTCAGCGACCCCAAAAACCCCTAGATACGAAGTTTTATAAAAAATAATTAATATTTATAAATTTCGACCGCCATGTTGGATCCGCCATTTTGAATTTTCAAAATCTGACATCATATTCGTTATCAGCGACCCCAAAAACCTTCAAGTAACAAGTTTCAAGTAAATTCGATGAACTTTTATAAATTTCGACCGCCATATAGAATCCGCCATTTTGAATTTTGAAAATCTGACATCATATTCGTAATCAGCGACCCCAAAAACCCCTAAGTAACAACTTTCAAATGAATTGGTAAATTTTTATAAATTTCGACCGCCATATTGGATCCGCCATTTTGAATTTTGAAAATCTGACATCAGATTCGTAATCAGCGACCCGGAAAACCTCGAAATACCAGGTTTCATAAAAAATTATTAATTTGTACAAGATTTCCTATCACCTTTCATTTAAGGGTTGTTTTTACCCCTAAAAGCAAAAAATGACCTGATCTAGCAAAACGGCAAGACACGGGTATCATTTTTTTGGTCCTAGTTTCTGAAAATCATTGATTTTTTCATGTGTGAAAAAAAAAGTTGAATTTTGTCGAACGGTGCAATAGTTATATTAAAATTTGATAAAACGTATTTGATTCATTACTATAAATGATACTAAATTTTATTAACCCAAAACAGACAAAAAAAAAAGTTTCCAAAAAAATATACATCGTATTAAAAGTTTTTGTAGTCGCTGAATCCAAATTTGAGGTTAGATTTAAAAAATTCAAAATGGCGGATCCAAAATGATAATCCATGTTCAAATACACGATTACTTGACTATTATCAAATAAATATTTACATGAACCAAATAATTTTTATTTTGAATTAAATTAATTTGTATTTGAACCAATAATTTCTGTATTTGAAATAAATACCATTTAATTGATTCAAATAAAAATTATTCGGTTCAAGTAAAAATTTATCTGAGATAATAGTCAAGTATTCGAATATTTAAATCAAATAAATTTTTTTCAGGTGTATATATTTCAATTTTAAAGGTAGTTTTTGAATTATGAATTTTCAAAATTTTCATTTTGCAAATGTAGATTTTGGTTTGGTTAGAACAACAAACGATCATTTGGTTTTTTCAGACCAAACTATTTTGTTGTGTTAACCAAATTAATTTTTTGTCATAACCAAATTTTGGTTGGAATTTAAAAATGTTCAATCAAATAATTTTGGTTGGCCTAACCAAATGTTTGGTTAAGATAACTCTACAACTTTAGTTAGGCCAACCAAAATTTGGTTACGACGACCAAAATTGCCTAAACAAATGATTTTTGTTGCAAACACAAAATCATTTTTTTTCAGATATATAGAATCAAAAATTTAAGATACGACATTTTAGTCATGTAAAATATATTTGCACAGAAAAAACTTGGACTCATTTTTGTTGCAACTCATTTTCTTTTGGGTATCGAAATGAGTATGGGACAAACTTCATGTTATTCAAAATGATATTGGCTGGAATTTCAGATTTCTAAGTTGGCATCATAAGCAGAGTAATTTTGTATTTCAATTATTGTTTCTAATATTTCAACAACACCAGAAAGATTATTTTGACCAGTACGAATATTTAGAAGTTTTTAAATAAAAATTATTTATTATTATTTACGTAGATAATAATTAATTTCATAAGTTTTTAAATTTACCGCTATTATTTAAGTTGGCAGTACCGTTCCTGTTGTCAAAACACATGTTTTCATTTTTCTAACCTAAAAACATATTTCCTTTATTATTTTATTACGCGATTACAAGCAATTTTTAATCAAATATATTAAGTCTAGCGTGTTATTTACTTCTTTGTAATTATTATATTTCATGTTTTTGTGCAAAATTATTCGTTATTTCACAATATTTTTCCATTTTTCTTTTTCTCAAAATGAAACTTGCCTGTTTCATTTTGATACTTTTACCTTAGAACTCGAAATGAAACAACCAGTTTCATTTTTGTTGCGAATCAAATTGAGTATAGAATCTATACTCAATTTGAATTCAGGTTTTTTCTGTGTGATACACTCTTGTTTTCGGAAATCTTTGTTAGTATATTCTGTTTTCTTCCGGAGGGTCGAAATTAAAAACGATAAATTTCTTCATATGGTTTGGTTATATAATTTTTAATAATCATAAAGAAATAAAAATGTTACGAAAATACAATTAAGAAGAAATATATTCCTTGCGAAGAATACACACAAATATACATATATATGTTTGGAATTCACTTAAGAACAATTCAAAAACTTAAAGATATGGCGTCAGCTGGAATATTGGTGGTTGCGGTAGGATTATTTAAACGGAAGACAACGTAACATACGGAAAAGCTTAAAAAAAAAAAAAAAAAGTGGGCTGATTGACCGAATATTATATCCAAAATGCCATAACGCCATACGCGCATCTGGTCATCGCTCCCGCTATTCTATACTTGCAACACGAAGCAGAAGAGGAGAACAGACATGTCATGCGAATCCGATTAAAACGGCTCAGAGTCCATTCCCGTTATCATAACGCATTTGGAGTTTCGAGATATCGGACCCTACACGGTGTATATACCTCTATATTATTTATTTTACACATATTTTCAAGAAATTTGCATTAACACAATTATTCTATCGATTTTTAATATATTTTTTTTAAATAGGGGTTCAGTTTCTTACGTTCACTATGGAGTAACAAAAATCTATTTTTTAAATTAAATTTTACAAAATTTGGTATCAATATTTGTAAATATATAAAAAAATCGATTCCACATCTTGTGCTGTATTTTGTTATTAATGAAATTTTAAAATTAATTTTCAACATCAATGTAAACTTATTTCCGTTTATTAATTAAATAAGAGGGGGCATGATGAAAATGTGGTGTGGATCTGATTGTTAGAGAGCAGTACAATGGCATTGTGATGAAGAACCACTGATGGTGCGAGAGAAGGAGTGAGAATACTATGCGCAAGCGAGTTTCCTGTTTGTCAATTTGTATCCCTTCTTCAAACTCACCAGTGGTTCTTCCAACAAAAGTAAAAAAAAAAAAAAAAACTAATTTTTAATATATATTTTTTGACTTAAAAACAGATAGTGTTGCATCAGTAAAATTAGGTGTTGTTTCTAAAAAAAAAAAAAAAAATTGTAATACATACAAAAATGTATATCCTTCTTTAACCCTTAACTGGCACAATGGGTCTGCTGGACCCGACGTATTCAAACGTTGTACAGCCGGTATTGAATATTTTTGCACAAAAATTTAATCTTAGGTAGCTTATGATGTATTTTTTTTAAATGTAATTAGTTTACAGGGATTAATTTATTTTAAGTTAGTTAAAAAAAATTGTGAAAAATAAAAACGAAAAATTGCGTGTTTTTACTTAAAAATTCATGACTTATTTAAATTTTAATATTATGACTTAAAAATTTAAGGTTATGATGTATTATTCTTTAAGGAAAAAATTATTACCACAACAGCAGGACTTGCAAAAAAGGTATTTGTTTTTCAGAACAAAGTGTGACTTTTTAGGTTGGAATTAAAAATTTATTCTTATTAATGTTCGAAGCTAATTTATTCTTTTTGTATCGAATTAGTTGTATCAAAAAACTTAGAAAATTACTAAGAATATGTCAAACTAATATATTTAAATATAAAAAATATTCAAATTTGTGCTCGAAAAAATGTTCGGGTCTACTGGACCCATGGTGCCAATTAAAGGTTAAAGTTTTTGATATTACTGGTTCAATCTTTCATTAACCCTTTTTCCATAAGAAAGTAAACCTTCTCTCACACTACTTTGAATATGCATTAAAATATAATTAAACCTACTTTGACTCTACTTTAAACCTACATTGAACCTATTTTCACACTATAATCATAATTTACTATACGACCTAATTTTGTACATAATATCACTAAAAATTGAATTTACTCCCACCATTCATTAAACCCTACATTGAAGCTGAATTAATCCTACTTCGATGAAACATTTTTAATTCTTTTTTCATCCTTCTTTAATTCTAATATAAAACTACTTAGACCCAACTTTGAACCTAGTTTGTCTTTATGTTGATCCTACTACCAAAATACATTAAAACTTTCGTGACACTACAGTAAACCATTTTTAATACTACATTAAAGATATTGAGTCTACATTAAACTTTCCTTGACCCGACATAGATACTATATTAAACCTACTTTGATCTTACCAAACTTTCTTGAACCTACATTGATAATACATTAAATCTACTTTGTCCCTGAATTGAACCTATATTAAAAATTTCTTGACTCTACATTGAACCAACATTAAATCTACATTGCTCCACATTAATCCTACTTTGATTCTACGTTAATACTACATTAAGTCTACTTTGACCCCGCATTAAAACTACTTTGACACTACATTAAATCTACTTTAATTTTGGTTTAATTAAACTTTTTTTGACTCTACATTATCTACTTCGATGCTATATTGAACCTATATTAAATCTTCTTTGACTCTACATTGACCCTATATTAGTACTACATTAAATCTACTTTCAAATATGTATTGATCCCACTTTGATACTATATAATCTACCTCGATCATTTATAGAACCTACTTTAAACCTTCTTTGACTCTACATTGATCCTACATTACATCCCTCTTGACTCTGAATTGACCTTTCATTGATACTACATTAAATCTACTTTGTCCCTGAATTGAACCTATATTAAAATTTCTTGACTCTACATTGAACCAACATTAAATCTACATTGCTACACATTAAGCCTACTTTGATTCTACGTTAATACTACATTAAGTCTACTTTGACCCGGCATTAAAACTACTTTGAAACTACATTAAATCTACTTTAATTTTGCTTTAATTAAACTTTTTTTCCTCTACATTATCTACTTCGATCCTATATTGAACCTATATTAAATCTTCTTTGACTCTACATTGACCCTATATTAATACTACATTAAATCTACTTACAAATCTGTATTGATCCTACTCTGATACTATATAATCTACCTTGATCATTTATAGAACCTACTTTAAACCTTCTTTGACTCTACATTGATCCTACATTAAATCCCTCTTGACTCTGAATTGACCTTTCATTGATACTACATTAAATCTACTTTGTCCCTGAATTGAACCTATATTAAAATTTCTTGACTCTACATTGAATCAACATTAAATCTACATTGCTCCACATTAATCCTACTTTGATTCTACGTTAATACTACATTAAGTCTACTTTGACCCCGCATTAAAACTACTTAGAAACTACATTAAATCTACTTTAATTTTGCTTTTATTAAACTTTTTTTGTCTCTACATTATCTACTTCGATCCTATATTGAACCTATATTAAATCTTCTTTGACTCTACATTGACCCTATATTAATACTACATTAAATCTACTTTCAAATATGTATTGATCCCACTGTGATACTATATAATCTACCTTGATCATTTATAGAACCTACTTTAAACCTTCTTTGACTCTACATTGATCCTACATTAAATCCCTCTTGACTCTGAATTGACTATGATCCTACTTTGATTAAATCTTTTTCTATTCTACATTAACCTTATTTTGATACTAAATTAAATCTACTTAGACCTTATATAAAACCTACATTAAACCTTCTTTGACTCTACATTAAACTTGTCCATTTAAATATTCATAACTTTATCAAAAATTAAAATATTTCTAAACAGCAACAACCCAAAAAATGTATTCTACTTATTAAAACAATTTCCTAGTTCACTTAAATAATAACAATTTTTAAATGTTAAAAAAAAATAAACAAATTTTTTTTTTGTAAATTGTAAAATTAAGCTTGGATAAAATATATTAATATTAATATGTATTCATAAAGTAATATTAGTAATATGTTATATTTCGTCATTTTAAAAAAGTTTTTTAATTAAACAATGAAGACAGGACGATTAAGACTTTATAAACCTACTGTGTGTCCTAGCTTATATCTCCAAGATATTAAAATTCAAGCGGTAAAGCAGATATGACTTCATTCACAGGAATAGAATATATTATAAAATATATTAAAAATATTAAATTTTTATAAAATACTTGCTTATAATTTATAAACACATAATTTAAGTAATTAACATTTTATTTGCATTTTAATCATTTAAAAATATCTATAGTCCGAAAAAACGATTTTCACTTTTTTGTCAATTATAATTGAAAAAATAAAACAATTACAAATATGACATCAGATTTTCAATTTTCAAAATGATGGAACCAATATGGCAGAAGAATTTTACAAAATAGATATATGAAATTTGTTACTTAAGGGTTTTTACTATCGCTGATTACGAATCTGAAATTGGATTTTCAAAATTCACAATGGTTAATTCAGTTTAGTTGATTCTTTATAAATCATAACAGATTCACATAAAAATTTTTACTATGGGAGATTTTTAAGATTTATACATAACCTTGTCATCAAATTTCTATTTAGAGATTCCGAAAATTTCCTAGTAACAAATTTTAAGACAATTTGATTAATATCTAAAATATCGTCCGCCATATTGTATCCGCCATTTTGAATTTTTAAAAACTGACATCAGATTCATAATTTTATATCATTGCAACTTCAATACTTGCGGGACCTTCGAGAACCTACAAAAAAAATTCTATGCACTGAGAAAAATGTTTAGTCAAAGGAATCAAACGATTTGTTTGAGTCAGCCAAAAAATTTGGTTGAGTGTTTTTTGTTGACATAACAAAAATGTTTGGTTAGCTCAACCAAATTTTTTTCTTAGGTCAATAAAAATGTTTAGTTAGCTCAACCAAATTTTTTTCCTCGTTTTTTTCTTAGGTCAATAAAATAATGTTTGGTTGATCAAACCAAGAGGTTTTTTTTTGTAAAATTAATAATTTTTCTACCTTATTTCTTTTCATTTTATCTTTTTTATTATTTATTTATTATCAATTTAACAATCAGAAAAAACATCGTTTGAAGCAACCAAATTTTGGTTAAATCAACAAAATAAATGCATTGATATACAGTTAACCAAACATTTGGTTGCATAAACCAAACGTTTATTTAGCTCAATCAAATTTTTTCTTTGTTCAAAAAATTTATTAAAATAAACCAAACAGTTATTTAGATCAAATAAATATTTATTTGAATTAAACAAATTTTGTTTGAACTAACCAAAAAATTGGGTAAATATAAAAAATGGTACATTTGGTTCAAACATATCTTTTTTTTGAGTGAACGTTTAATTTATATTTATCCAATTGAAATATTTGTCGACTTTGAAAAATCTCATCTCCGCCTGGGATCGAACCTCTGGTTTTAAACTGCGAGTCGGGAGCTCTGACCACTGGACTACCCATCTTTGTGAGAGATTAAAACTAATTGTTCTCTTCAGGTAGGAGCTGAGAGCGAATTAAATTATTTGGTTGTCGTAACCAAATTTTGGTTCGGACAACAAACGATCATTTGGTTTTTTAGACCAAACTATTTTGTTGTGTTAACCAAATTATTTTCTTGTCGTAACCAAATTTTGATTGGAATTTAAAAATGTTCAACCAAACAATTTTGTTGGCCTAACCAAATGTAGATAACTCTACGACATTGTTTCAGCCAACCAAAATTTCGTTACAAGAACCAAAATTGCCTAACCAAACGATTTTGTTGGAAACACAAAATCTTTTTTTCTTTTTAGTGAGTATATAAATGAAAGATTCAAATAAATAAATATATAAATATAAATATAAATATGTATATAAATAAAAGATAATATATCATGTGAGCTATAATAAATGTAATTAAAATAAATACACCGTCAGCTTGAAGTATAATATCAGGTTAAGAGTGTTTGAAGAAGCTTATTCAAAAGATTTTATTCGGAAGTAATCGCGGTGTAATAAGCGTGAAAAGAGCCCGCCTGGAAATATGACATTCTACTCGAAAAGGACTAGTCACTATATAGTATATATACATATACACACACAAGACACCCCTTAGTATCTAACCCACCAGAGAGAGGAGGGATTGTCTACGAGGGTGGTGGGGACAAAGCAGGCTGTAGAAAGTATGTGCATACCATATAGTGTTGTATAATGTACAGTGCACACCATAAGCAGTTTGCCTCCTGTGAACAACAGTTCGCAGCTATTATAACCCCTCTATCGGGTGTCCTGGATTTTATAATACCAGTTTCAACTTTAAAATTCAATCGCAATTCATCATTTTCAATGTTCAAAATTTAAAAAAAAAAAAAATTACGATTCATATTTAATTTGAAATTTATTAATTAGAATGAAAAATACTTTATCATTACATATTTTTGAAAATAAAAAGAAAAAAAATTTCTTAAATTATTTTTGGAAATTGTTTTTCTCAAATTTGAAAAGTAATATTGTAACCTACTTTTCGAAAAAAAAAAGAAAAACGTATAACGGCATCAAATAAGAAATTTCACGAATTTGTATAGAGTAAAAGTTTTATGCTTATTAAAAAAATACGTTGGCAAATGTTGAAACAAATCAATGGGAAAATGGCTAATGAGCGAAAATAAACACATAAATGCATAAATATTTTCATTTTAGTGATATTTTCTAATCATTAGTGGAACAGGATTTTCGTATTTTTCTCAACACATCCGTATTTGATGACTGATAAATTTGTATAAATAAATTTATATATATATATATATATTATAATTAATGTATCACTATTATTTATTTATATTAATGATTTTTATAAAAATTAAAACTATAGTAGATTATGGCAATAATTAAATTACAGGTGAAGTATAATTATACTTCTTTATGAAGAACCACTAAAAAGACTAGATCTAATGTAGGTTTAACGATTTTTCAATGAAGATCAATATAGATTAAAAGTAGGACCAAAGTAGGTTCAAAGTTGGTTCCACATAGAGTCCAAGTAGGTTCAATGAAGTATCTATGTAGGATCAAAGTAGGTTCAAATAAGGATCAAAGAAGGTCCAATGTTAGGTCTAAGTAGGGCCAAAATAGAGTTAAAGTAGGTTTAATGTAGTTTTTACGTGGGGTAAAAGTAGGATAAAAATGAGGTCTAAGTAGGGGCAATGTAGATCACAGTAGATTAAAATAGGATCAATTTAGGGTCTAAGTAGGATCAAAGTAAGTTCAATGTTAGGTCTAAGTAGAGTCAAAGTAGGTTCAAAGTAGGTTCAACGAAGGATCTATGTACGATAAAAGTAGGTTCAAATTTGTATCAAAGTAAGTCCAATGTTATGTCTAAGTAGGGCCTAAGTAAGATCAATATAGAGTTCAAGTAGGTTCAATATAGGTATTAAGTTGGCTCGATGCAGGATCAAAGCAAGGTCTAAGTAGGGGCAAAGCAGATCAAAACAGGATCACAGAAGGTTCAAAATTGGATCAAAGTAGGTTCAAGGTAAGGTCTATGTATATAGGTTCAAAATAAGTCACAGTTAATTAATGTAGGTTTAATGTTGGGTCTAAGCAGAGTTAAAGTAGGTTTAAAAATAGATAAAGGTTAGTTGAAGTAGGTTCAATGTAGGATCTATGTAGGATCTATGTAGGATCAAAGTAGGTTAATTGTAGGGTCTAAGAAGAATCAAAATATAGGTGCAAAGTTGGATCAAAGTTGTTTAACATAGAGTCAAAGTAGGTTTAAAGTAGGTTCAAAATAAAAGGTTTAATATAGGTTCAAAGTAGGTCTAATATAGACCAGAGTAGATTCAATATAGAATCGGAGTAAATTCAAAATAGGTTCAATGTAGGGTCTAATTAGAATCGAGAGTAGTTCCAATGTTAGGTCTACGTAGGATCAAAGTAGATTAAAGTAAGATCAAGGTAGGTTAAATGTGCAGTTCAAGTAGGTTCAATGTAGGCTGTAAGTAAGATCAATGTAGGTTAAATGTAGGGTGTAAGTAGAATCAAAGTAGATTAAATATAGAGTCTAGGTAGAGTAGGTTTAAAGTTGGTTCGAAGTAGATCTAATGCAGGCTGTAAGTAGGATCAAAATAGATTAAATGTAAGATCTAAGTAGGATTAAAGGAGTTAAAATGTAGATTCTAAATAGGATCAAAGTAGATTATTGTAGTATCAAAATTGGATCAATGTAGTGTCAAAGTAGGTTCCAATTAAGATTAACGTAGGTTCAATATACGATCTAAGTAGAATCAAAGTAGATTGGATCAAAGTAAGTCCAATGTAGGGTCTAAGTAGGGTCAAAGTAGTTAAAAGTAGGATCAAGGTAGTTCCAATGGTGGGTTTAAGAGGAATCAAAGTAGGCAAATGTAGAATCAGGGTAGGTTTAATGTAGAGTAGAATTAGGATCAAAGTAGGTTACATTTAGGATCTAAGTAGGATTAAAGGAGTTAAAATGTAGAGTTTAAGTAGGATCAAAGTAGATCAATGTAGTATCAAAATTTGATTAATGTAGGGTCGAAGTAGGTTCCAAGTAGAATCAAAGTAGGTTCAAAGTAGGTTCAAAGTAGGATCTAAGTAGAATGAAAGTAGGTTTAAAGTTGGATCAAAGTAGGTCCAATGTTGGGTCTAACTAGGGTCAATGTAGATAAAAGTAAGATCAAGGTATGCTTAATGTAGAGTTCAAGTAGGTTCAATGTAGGGTTTAAGTAGCATCAAAGTAGATAAAATATAGAGGTTAAATAGGGTCAAAGAAAATCAATATAGGATTTGCAGTAAAATAGCATCAATGTAGGGTCAAAGTAGGTTCCAAAAAAGGTCAAAGTAAAATTAAAGAATTTTCCAAAAAGATACTCTCTACTGATTATATGCTATACCTACGCCTACTCTTTTTCTCACTAAATGTACACTCAGAAACAATTTTACATCTATAAAATAAATGTTTTCTTCTTTACTAAATGTCTTCTGGTATAAATTCTATTTACATATATACAATCCAATTGATTACATAATCCCATTTTTAAAAAAACTAACCAATAAACATCCACCCTGAAATCTTCCAATTTTCAAATAAAAACAATTGCAAATAACAATTGTTGTCATATATAAATGGAAAGTTCATTTAAAAAAAAAAATTAAAACAAAAAAACAAAAATTATAAAGAGTAAAACCTGCTGGACCCCTGGTGTACAAGAGTGGTCTCTCTCGCAAAGTGCATCTCAGTTTGTGTGCAGATATCACGTCGATTCTTAAGGCGTCCAAGCGGAAGGGCATTAGCCCGCACGCGTAGGTTGTGTGGTACCTACCGGCGTTGTGGCCGCAGGAATCTGCCTTAAGAGTTCATTCGATTTCTCGTCCTTGCAAACCTCCCGCCGCTCCGCGGGAGAAAACAAGCACGAAGAGTGACGCTCGCCTCGTATATACATATAGAGAGAGAGGGGGGGAGGGAGGAGGACTTGCGACGCGAATACAGGGCCGACATTCGGGAAGAGACTCCAAGTGCCTTTCGAGAGTACATATCAACATCGTCATGCCATGCGCTCTTCTTTTGATTCAAGCAAGAAGCCAGTAAACCAAAAGGAACGCAGATAAGCACTGCAAGTTTGTCTGCGTCAAAGAATAAAAGAAAAAAGAAATATACATTCTTTTCCCAGGAAATCAGTGCCTGGGGCGCCTATTCGACCCTGCATTCGACCCTGTAGAGTGTATGTGTGTGTGCGCGCGCGCCCTCTAAAGTGAGAGAGTCGCATCGAGCCGAGAGTAAAGGAAAGTGGGGGAGGGGGAAACAGAGACGAGACTGGAGTGGGTGACGTCCTAACAGAAAATAGGTGGGAGTTGAACAGAGGGGAATCACCGGCGTCGTTGTTGTCGTCGTCGTCGTCGTCGATGAGAAGGTCACGCAACGCAGTCGCCACACTATTTAAATAATGTAGTATTTCTATCCACAAGAGCACATCACCTCCGCGCAAAGGATCGTGTGCGACGCAGAGAGAAGGATCGAAGGAAACACGTATACAATATATATATATATATATATGTGTATTTCTTTCTTGGAGATGTCCAATCGTAATGGGGAAGAGAAAAAAAAATGAGATGAAAAAAAAGAGCAAGGGAGAGATGAAATGAGGGAGGGAGAGAAAAAAAAATGAAAAATAGGGCGCTCCGCCAGAATTCGGAGCGAAGGAAGAAAGAAGGCGCGAGATAGATGGGTTTAGGGATCTTTCTCTCTCTCTCTTTTTTTTCCTCTCAATCTCGATTTCTTTGTCAGCTTCTCTCTCTCAAAAACACAAATAGAAACTTACGGGAAAAATTCTAAGCGTTCTAAATGTGGATTCTCTCTCAAGTTTACTCGCTTGTCTGATTTTATTAATCTTGCGAGATGAATAATTCAACAAGTATGTGTGTATTCTTCTCATATAAGATCGAATCTTAAAGGGATAGATCACTATATGTATTTATATATATATATATATGTATATATATATATAAAACTATATTGATTATTTTTCTTGGAAATTTTTTCTCCATAGTTCTTTGTCACCGCAAACAAATGATTTCTTTTCAAAAATGACTCAAATTTTAACACACATGTATTGTATAGGCAGTGTATTTAATATATTTAAATCTATATATCTATTGACAAAATAAAGAGAATTTTGTTGAATGATTTATTTTGTCGATATGTCAATGATATATAGGATTTATTGTATTCATTAGAAACAAAATTTTTTTTAAAGAAATGAAAAAATAAAATATTAACTCAATCAATTGTGCGGTGTTATTTTAATATGAAAATGAATTCTTTGGTACAAATAAAATAATAATAATAATAATAAAAATAATAATAATAATAATAATAATAATAATAATAATAATAATAATAATAGTAATAATAATAATGTGTAATTTAAGTTTTTTGATTATTGGAAAATTTTTAAATAAAACACTATTTTATTTTTTGCTACGTTTTGGTGTCTTGGTTTGACACAATTTTTAGGGCACTTTATTTAAGGGGAGGCGCACCACCTTTATTTTGACCCCATTAAATTTTAATGATCGCACGATATTATATTTTTTGTTGTTGCATCATTTTTGTATCAAAAAAATATACAAGGTGGTCAAAAAAAAGAAAATCTTAATTTTTGTTCATTTTATAATTTGTATTTTCTAAAAAATAAAAAAAAAATTTTAATCCATACAAGAGATTTTGAAGAATCATTAATAAATAAGCATGTAAAAAATTAGCGATAAAAAATATAGTCAAAATTTGTAAAAGTAGTTCATTATTTAAGAGGAAAAGATTAATGGAATTTCAAGTTATTTTTTCCGTTCTTTTTTTTTGAATTAAAATTTTTAAAAATCCTTACCAGAGATTTAAAAGAAATGTTGTAAAAAGTGAAAAAAATTGATGATGAAAAATAGTAAAAATTGCGTAAAAGTACTTCCGCTTTGAAAAAAAATTAATTTTTTTAAAATTGTATATTGTAAAAATGGTCAAAAATTAAGATTTTTTTTTAACCACCTTGTTTGTTTTTCAGATCCAAATGATACAATTATAAAAATAAATTACTCTATTTATTAAACAATAAAATTGATAAAAAATAAATAAAATTGTTTTCAAAATTTTTTTAATGAATTCTAAAGGTCTAAAAAAATACAAAAAATTGTATACCTAAATTTTTGATTAAATGACTTACAAAAATTGACGAAAGTAAATAATACAATTTTTAAGTTAGGAATCTTGTGAATTGCGACAATATTGACAAAGTACCAACCATGTAACAGAAAACTAAGTGGCGGTTAATTTAAAAATTGTTAAAATATTTAGAAAAAAATTAGTTTACGACGTATAAACATTCGAAAAAAATTCTTAGGTTAGAATTTTCATTAGAAAAGAAATTAATATTTTTATTAGAAAAAATTTTCTTCCAGTCAAATTTGTATTTTTTTTTCTATAAATTTTTTCATTTTTTCATTTTTCTTCATTAGACTATTTTTTCACTTATTTTTCCACTAAAAATAAGTTACTTTTTACTATAATAATATTATAGTTATTTTTTCACTAATTGTTAAAGCAAATAGTCGGACAAAATTTTATACTAAAAATTATTTTTTTTTTAAACTAATACAGATTCTGAGTGAGTTCAAATTAGCATTTGCAGAATTTCTTTTTCAAACAGAATTTTTATTTTTCTAACTATTTTTAAAAAAATCTATATTATTTAACCAAATTTTTATCTAGTAAAATTCTCATACAAAATAATTTTAACTGATTATTAAATTTTTATATAAAAAAATTTCAAAATTCTTCGAATTTTAATTTATTTAAATTTTTTTATTATTATTGCTCGAATTTTTGAAACGTCAATTTTTTATTTAACTGAAATTAAAAATTGTCCAAAATAAACAATCGACAAAAAGATTTTAATTTAAAAATTAATTAATCATAAATTTAAAAAAATTTTAACAATTTTTAAAATTGTGTCAAAATCTTTGTAGTGATTAATTGAATAATAATACTGAATTTTTAATTGTCTGATATTTTAATTTTTATTGTACAGTAATACAATAGAATTTTTAGTATAAAAAATTTTTTTTTCATGAATTTTCGCGAGAAGCAAAATTTTACTTTTATGTCTGACCATAACTGTCCTACTCTACTGGTGACGCGACTATGTCTTCATCCTCATGCACGTCCATCCTATATAGCTTTCATTCATTTAATAGAATGAATAAAGATGGGATAATACGATGTGAATTATTAAATATCAAACGAAAGCCAAAAAAAAAGGAAAAAAAAAAATTAAAAAAAGAAACCCTACGCGATTATTATTATATATTATATTATCTTGGACTATATTGATTTTGTGAAATGTCAAAAATTAAATATTCAATTCTGAAACTTCAATCAAATATTAATGCGCAGGCATAAAATGAAGAAGCCATACAAAAACGAATAAAAGTTAATAGCTTAATCTCTTAAATATATATTTAGGTATTATATTACCCAGGAGAAAAAATAAAATTGTTTTAGATGAAAAAAATCGAATTAGTATTTTTAAATTTAGCAAAAATTTATTTTGGGAAATTAAAATTTATAAATCGAAAATTATAGAGGAAATTTAACACTATATATAAATTAATTTAAAAAATTAATTTTTTTTCTGGCATTTTACTTAGGATTTAAAATTATTACAATATTGTTAAAATTACAATTTTTCAAAATTCATACGATTAAATAAATTTTTCTTTTTAATTTTTTTAATTACATTATTTTAAATACTATTTATTTATTTATTTATTTATTAAAAAAATTTAGATGCAAATTTTTAAATTAAGCTCAATTAGAGGTTACCAACGAAATTACGACTGATGATACACTGAAAAAAAAAAATTTATTTGATTCAAATACTCGATTACTTGACTATTATCAAATAAATATTTATTTGTATCAAATATTTATTATTTAAGCGAATTAAATGGTATTTGTTTGAAATTATTGGTTTAAATACAATTTATTTAATTCAAATAAAAATTATTTGGTTCAAGTAAATATTTATTTGATAATAATTGTCAAGTAATCGAACGTTTATGATAAACGATTTTTAAGGAACACGGAAAAAAAGAAAAAGTAATTTTTACTACTTTCATAGTAAAATTGGAACTGTCCGAAGTTTCTGCGCATCTCTGGCAACTTTTACTCAAAAAATAGTAAAATTTACTATTTTTGTAATAATTTTTACTATTTCTGGAGTAAATTTTACTATTTCTGGAGCAAATTTTACTATTTTTGGAGTAAAAGTTGCCATAGATGCGCAGAAACTTCGGACAGATCCCATTTTACTATATGAAAGTAGTAAAAATTACTTT
Source organism: Leptopilina boulardi (assembly GCF_019393585.1). NCBI lineage: Eukaryota > Metazoa > Arthropoda > Insecta > Hymenoptera > Figitidae > Leptopilina > Leptopilina boulardi. The sequence goes on from NW_026137921.1 coordinate 1,070,264, forward strand.
TTCTTTTTTTCCGTGAAATAATTTTTTAAAATGAAAAATTCTATAATTTTTTGCCTAAAAAATATTTCTTACAGTTTTTATTAATCAATAAATTATAAAAAAATATTTTTTTTAGGCAAAAAATTATAGAATTTTTCATTTTAAAAAATTATTTCTTTAAAAATTTTTTTTTATAAACGTTGTGTACTTCAGCTTCGTTCAAATATAAAAATTAGGAAATGAAATTCTATCAAAAATGGAAATTTTGAGTAATTAATTTTAGAGCTTATATTCATATATATATATATGCGTCTCATTTTCCTCAGTGTTAAAGATTGCTTTCTCTAGGCGCCTATATAGTTATATATATAGTGTATATGTAATCCATTTCACTATCTGCAAACAGTGGTGTTAACATTGATTGTGAAGAGTGATCAATACTCAGTAGCAGCCAAGCTATCACTCCTGCCATAAGGGTTCTATTTTCCCCACTGCGTTACAGGGCACGCCATGCTGCACGACACGTGAGTGTCCGCTAACAGAGACAATGAAATTACTTCAGCATATATCGTACCGGTATTGATCCGTCCTCTCGTCCATATATATATACTTTAAGTATATAAAGCAGTTTTTAAAATCCATGTATATATATATTAGGGTGGTCCAAAAATGTAAAAGGAAACAAAAAAAAAAATTCTTTTTCCAAATGTTTTGCTCTGACCCTTAAAATTTGTTTGAAAAAAGAAGAAAAAATTCTCGTACTATTTTTCTTTTCTTGAAATCGCGGATAATATTATTTAGAGTTCGCTTTAAAAACCCATGTTTAACATTGATTTCTTATATTTTGGGGGAGAAAGAAACGCACTTTTTTTTTTTTTTTTGAATCGTCTAAAATCAATTTGATTATAAATGTATCGAGTCAGTTCTTCAAATGTATTTAAAATACAGTAATCTGTAATAATTTTGTTTCTAAAACAATTTTTTAAATAAAATTTTAACTATAAAAAAATAGTTAATATATTAATCGAGATATTAACAAATTATTAAATAAACTATGAGGCAATTTTCATTGTGTATGGAGAAATTTAATCCTCTGAGAGGTTAAAGACAAGTGGATATATTCTGCGTCTGCGCAGAAACTGTATACAAACAATCTGCGCAGACGCAGAATATATATCTACTGCCATTAACCTCTCGGAGAATTAAATTTATCCATACACGATGTGAAAATGGTCTCTATAAATTTACTATTTTTAACCCTTTTTCAAGAATTGGTTCAAAGCAAATCTAACCAGATAACACGTAAGCTTGCAGCAACTTTGCGGCAAACTTGCCGCGCAATATTTGCTAACCTTGCACTCTTTAATTTTAAATTAGTCACTTTTGACTAATTCAACAGCACCGATTCGTTTATTAAATGAATTAGTAACAGTAATGATTAATTTTTAGCCAAAATTGACTAATTCATTAGTTAATCTAATTTTTAGGTTATGTCACTTGACTAAAAAAGTGGTAGATTTTTGTCTACCAAATATTTTAGTAATTTTTTTTTACAAATAATTAGTCAAATTTGACTACTGTTAAATTACCTATTTTCTACTAAAAATTAGTTATTTTTTACTAATTAAAATAGGGTGCAAGCTTGCCAAATAACTTTGCTTTAAACTTAAAAATTTCTTTTTTAAATGTTTCGTCTAATTTATATATTCAAATTTATATAATAAAATTATATAAATAATTATAATAATTATATAATAAAATTATATAAATAATTATAATAATTATATAATAAAATTATATAAATAATTATAATAATTATATAATAAAATTATATAAATAATTATAATAATTATATAATAAAATTATATAAATTAGACGAAACATTAAAAAAAAAATTATATTCAAAGCAAGGTTATTTGTCAACCTTGCACCAACCTTGCTACAAGCTTACTGAGCAATCTTGCATTAATCTCATTGTGCAATCTTGCAGTAAATTTACACTGCAATCTTTTGGTAAGCTTACCATGCAAGCTTTCGGTCTGATGGGACATTTGAAGCTTGCCACAAGGTTGCTGCAAGCTTACATGCTATCTGGGTGACTTAAATATAATTTTTAACGATTTTTTAGCAAGTGTAGGAAAATTTTCCAGCGTTTTATGGGTTTTTTTTACTGTAAATTTCAAATACGTTTTAAGAGACCTCTTAATTAGGACCTGATAGGGTACTAACCAGTTTACCCTATGTGGCCCTTCCTAGAGAAATTGGCTAGAGCCTTATAAGTTTGTAGGTTCTACTATACTTATCAGGTCCTTGTCAGTTTTTCTTTAAATTTACCTATTTTGTAGGATTATTTTTAATACATGACAAGTTTTTACAATTTTTTATTTCTAGCTTATAGTCTACTTTATATTATTACATATACAGTATATAAAATACTAAAGAATAATTTTAAAAAAATCTCGCTCCCCTGGGGAGTCGAACCCAGGACCCTTGGAACGCGAGCTTTATACTACTACCACTCAGCCACAATAACTTACAGATTTTTTAACTAAAACTTTTTTTTTGAATATTAATACTGATACAGTTGTTACACATTATAAAGTTGTTCAATTATTTATTTATTTAAACTTAAATTTATTTAATGTACTGTTATGAAATATAAACTTAGTTTAATTACATTTTTGTCAAACTTGGGTTGTAGTTGTATGGTAATTTTTCGCGAAAAAAAGTATTTCCATTTACGACCAATAATTTTTGTGATGGGAGGGATAATGTTTTAGGTTACCGTTTACAATTCTCTTATCTTAAATAATAAAATTTTTTTTCAATATCAGTTTTGATAGCGTTTTTGACGTCCTTTCGATTAATAAAATACATTTTTCAAAAAAAAAATTTTCAATAAAATGAAAAATAAAATAAAATTTTCAATTTTTCTTTTGAAAACATTTTTTTTTTAAAAAGAATTTTACTAATTCAGAACATCAAATAAGCTACATAATTAGATAACATCGAAAGAAGTAATTTTTTTTATGTACACACTTCATTTTGAGGTAATTTATCTTAGTAATTATTAGCTGTCACTGATATTGTATATATACAAATTGTACAGCTTTGTCGCGTGTAACATATATAGTTTGTAGTTCTAAAAATATCAAAAAATTTTTGTTAAATTAGGACTGACTAAGGTCAAATTCAGTTCAACAGTGGCTGTAAATACGATACCTTCATATGTTTCATCTCATGATATGTATACGTATATATATAGCAATGCGCATGCGCATTTTAATATTAGCCGTACACATTTTTTTTCGACCAGCCAACTGTTGGGATGATCCAGGCATACTCTTTTGACCTAAACTCATAGTCACAGTATAGTATATATTATTGTATCTTTCCACACTCTAGAATAACAAATCATCGAATTTGTTGTTGGAAAATTTTTTTAAAAATCAAAAATATCTCTCCTCTATATAATAATTCTATTTTTACATTCAAGTTTGAAAAAAAAAAATTTTTTTGTTGAAAATTTCATCTAAAAAAAGAAATTAAGAAAAAATCATCCTAGACATGTAAAATAAGAGACCAAAATATTTTTTTTACAAAAATCTTATCAGATTTCCTATATAAATAACCCTAATCATTATTCAATACATGTAAAATGTCATATTATATACGCAAATAACATTAAATATAGCATATATAAGACTAATTACTATATGAACACGTTATTTGTGGTTTTGGTCAGGAATTCTGGTCAAACCCCCCACAATAAAAAAAAATTAATAAAACACTAGTAAAAGCAATAATTTCCTTCCATTATTATCTTCCTGACAAAAGATAATTTTTTTCAAACTAGGAAAACTAGCGAGATCCTGATCAAAGCCCTATTTCAAATTAATGAAGTGAATGTCTTTTTTTGACAATATTATAAGATGATAACTATTTTTTAACAAAAGGAAATGTTATAAACTTAATTAAATTACATTTTTTCAAACTAGGAAAACTAGCGAGATCCTGACCAAACCCCTATTTTAAATTAATGAAATGAATGTCTTTTTTGGACAATAATATAAGATGATAACTTTTTTTTACAAACGGTAATGTTGTAAACTAAGTTTAATTACATTTTTTCAAACTAGGAAAACTGACGAGATCCTAGGCAAAGCCCTGTTTAAAAGCTCTAGTGAATATCATGTTTGAACAACAGCATAAGATGCCATTTTTTTACAAAAAATAATTTTAAAATTACTTTTAAATTTTTAATTTTCTTCAAACTAGGAAAAATAGCGAGATCCTGGCCAAAACACTATTTCAAATCAATAGTGAATATCAGATTTGCACAATTTCACAACATGTCAACTTTTTTTTAACTAAATATAATTTTGAAAACTTAGTTTATTTAGATTTTTTTAAACTAGGAAATCTGTTGAAATCCTGACCAAAGCCCTTTTTCAAATTAATGAAGTGAATGTCGTTTTTGGACAATAGTACATGATAAATTTTTTTAACGAAAGGTAATGTTATAAACTTAATTAAATTACATTTTTTCAAACTAGGAAAACTAACGAGATTCTGGCCAAACCCCTATTAAAAATCCACAGTGAATATCACATTTGCACAATAGTACAAGATGTCAACTTTTTTTTACGAAATATAATTTTGAAAACTTAGTTTATTTAGATTTTTTCCAAACTAGGAAAACTGTTGAAATCCTGACCAAAGCCCTATTTCAAATTAATGAAGTGAATGTCTTTTTTTGACAATATTAAAAGGTGATAACTATTTTTTTAACAAAAGGAAATGTTACAAACTTAATTAAATTACATTTTTTCAAACTAGGAAAACTAGCGAGATCCTGGCCAAACCCCTATTTAAAATCCATAGTGAATATCACATTTGCACAATAGTACCAGATATCAACTTTTTTTTAACTAAATATAATTTTGAAAACTTAGTTTATTTAGATTTTTTCAAACTAGGAAAACTAGCGAGATCCTGACCAAACCCCTATTTTAAATTAATGAAATGAATGTCTTTTTTGGACAATAATATAAGATGATAACTTTTTTTTACAATCGGTAATGTTGTAAACTAAGTTTAATTACATTTTTTCAAACTAGGAAAACTGACGAGATCCTAGGCAAAGCCCTGTTTAAAAGCTCTAGTGAATATCATGTTTGAACAACAACATAAGATGCTATTTTTTTACAAAAAATAATTTTAAAATTACTTTAAAAATTTTAATTTTCTTCAAACTAGGAAAACTAGCGAGATCCTGGCCAAAACACTATTTCAAATCAATAGTGAATATCAGATTTGCACAATTTCACAACATGTCCACTTTTTTTTAACTAAATATAATTTTGAAAACTTAGTTTATTTAGATTTTTTTAAACTAGGAAAACTGTTGAAATCCTGACCAAAGATCTTTTTCAAATTAATGAAGTGAATGTCGTTTTTGGACAATAGTACAACATGATAAATTTTTTTAACGAAAGGTAATGTTATAAACTTAATTATAACATTTTTTCAACCTAGGAAAACTAACGAGATTCTGGCCAAACCCCTATTAAAAATCCATAGTGAATATCATATTTGCACAATAGTACAAGATGTGAAGTTTTTTTTACCAAATGTAATTTTGAAAACTTAGTTTATTTAGATTTTTTCAAACGAGGAAAACTGTCGAAATCCTGACCAAATACCTATTTCCAATTAATAAAGTGAATGTCGTTTTTGGACAATAGTATAACATGATAAATTTTTTTAACGAAAGTTAATGTTATAAACTTAGTTTAGTTACATTTTTTTAAGGCTAGGAGAACTAGCGAGATCCTGACCAAACCCCTATTTTAAATTAATAAAATGAATGTCTTTTTGGACAATAATATAAGATGATAATTTTTTTTTACAAACGGTAATGTTGTAAACTTAGTTTAATTACATTTTTTCAAACTAGGAAAACTGACGAGATCCTAGGCAAAGCCCTGTTTAAAAGCTCTAGTGAATATCATGTTCGAACATCAGCATAAGATGCCATTTTTTTACAAAAAATAATGTTAAAATTACTTTTAAAATTTCAATTTTCTTCAAACTAGGAAAACTAGCGAAATCCTGACAAAAAACCTATTTTAAATAGATTAAATTGAGTCAATTTCCGTATAAGTTCTTTCTTAATTTTTTTTACAATTCTTATCCTACTATTGTACTAACAACATTTTGTAAATTTTTTACGAATAGATTTTAGAAAAAATAGTATGATATTCAATTGATTTCATTAACATATCAATATTCCAAATATTCGTGAACGGAATCCTAAATATGCGCGAGTATAACTCGCAAATATTGACCGTGTCTTTTTTTTTGCAAATCGTTTGCAATTTTGAAAACGATATTCTGAATTTCAAACAATTAAAATATTAATTATTTATACTAATTAAATGTTAAAATAATAATGTATTTAATAACAATGAAATGTTAATAAAAATTAAATAAAATTTTTCCAATTAAGTGTTTATAAAAATAATAATAATTGAACAACAATATAATAATGAACAATATTTGAACCAATATTTGAATAATTATAACAATACGTAGTAGTATTATCAGAATAAAAAAAAAATTTTTTTTAAATATAGTTATTTTGTTATTACAAACAGAATGTATTACAGTGTAAATATTCATGAAGAAGTATTATTTGCAAAAGATCTGTAAGTCAATGTGGCTGTGTGGTCCAGAGTATATATGGCTCGCGTCCCAAGGGTCCTGGGTTCGACTCCCATGGGTGCGAGATTTTTCAAAATTATTCTTTAGTATGATTCCACGTGAAATTTACCTATGACATTTTAAATTCCGCAAATTTTTTTTCTCTCTTTATAGAAAAAAAAGGTTTACATATTTTTCTATTTTTTTTATAGGTGCTCGAATTATGAAATTTTAAAAATCTGATTTTTTCGAGTTTTCTAAAAATTCATCTAATTTCAATGACATCTAACTCTAAAAGTAATGAATTTAGGAATTATAACAAACATACAAAAAAGTTTCAGTTTTTCATCGACTTTCAAAATGTGTTACCGAAAAAAAATTTTTTTGAATTTGTTTCGAAAAAAATAATGATTTTTTATAAACAAATTAAATTTGGGCACGATTATTTTTTATTTCGAAACACATGAAAATAATAAGATAATTTTGTAATAAGTTCTGGAGTGGGCCTGCGATGATCCTTTTGTTTATATAATTTGTTTAAAAAAAAATGTTTCCTCTTTTTCATTTATTTTTTATTTTACGAAATGAAAAATTTTTTGGGCACTAGGAACTTTTAGTACACTCAGAGAAATGGTATATTTGTCTCCGAGCCTACTAACTCATTTATTTGTTGCAAAGATATTTTATTTCATTGAAATAAAAAATTTATTTCAGCCAAAGAAAAATTTATTTCTGACAAATCAAATTTTTATTTACGCCAAATAAATAAGTTAATAGGCTCTGAGACAAATATACGTTTATTTAACTCAAATATATTTTATTTGGTTCAAATAAATCATTTCTCTGGGTGTAAATTCATAGAAAAGCATATTAATAATAATTTTATTTCAAAAAATAAAAAAAAAAAAGTTTTTTTTAACAAATTATATAAACAAAAGGTTCATAAGGCTCACTCCAGAACTTATTACAAAATTTTCTTATTATTTTCATGTGTGTAAAAATAATAAAAAATCGCGCACAAATTTAAAAAAATTTAATTTGTTTATAAAAAATCATTATTTTTTTTATAAACAAATTAAAAATATTTTTTTTCGATAACATATTTTGAAAGTCAATGATAAACTGAAACTTTTTTGCCCTGATAAGTTTACCTAAGTGGAGTATTGATTGGAAACATCGTAACAAACTTGTAAAGCTCTAGTTAGTTTCTCTAGAAAGGGCCACATGGGGTAAACTTGTCAAAACATCGTCAGGAGAAAATTTCAATTCCTGCACGATATATTGTATCCACTATTGTGAATTTTGAAAATCTGACATCGGATCCGTAATTCACGTGATTTTGATGGTAATTTCTCTTTACAATAAATTTTCTCTATAAAAAAAATAGTTTTGTTTTAGGGTCGAATAAAAAATTAAATTTAACAATCGAATCAGCAAATTTTCACATATGAATGAATAACACCGCATCATTCAGACACAGTCCTAACATATATAGAGAATAAACTTGTACAGTATTGTAAAGTTTACTATACAAATAATTGAATATTTATTATTAAATCATTTTATCAATTATTTAGTTTCTATTTTGCTGCATAAAAAAAAAATTCCCCAAAAAATTTCTATTAAATAAAAATCGTAAACCAAGAAAAATCATTAGTAAATATTCTAATGCCACAGATTTTTTCATTATACTTTTGCAAAGTGAAAACTTTCTAAAATAAATATTCTTGATGCAAATTGTGAGGTTTAATCATTTTTAAATGATTTCATCGTTCTGGAGATACGTAGGCATACCAGATGTACTCCCAGACGCATATACATACATGCATACATATACATATATATATATATCTCTCTCTATGCACTCATGAGTCATTGTCTGTTGAGGTTGAGTTACAGGACGACATACGTTATTGGCTTTGGGAGGTGCAGCATTCTTCCTTGAGTTCGAACCGTTGCGCGCGCATTGGCTTCCATTTCAAGCTCTCACTTGTTCTGACATTGTTCGATGAAAGTTATCATTACTGTACTTGTTTTATATGCATATATATATATATATAAAGAAAAAAATTATCTTACAAAATTAATGATATTCCAATGCGTGATATTATAATTTTTTTTTTTTTTTTTTTTTGAAAATGCTGATTTCTATAATATGTATTATGAAGCTAACCCTGTAACACTTTGTCTTCTTATAGGCCTTGAAAATCCAAGAGACTTGTGTGTTCTATATATGCACAAGTGCACAACACAATTGGATCACCATGTATGGAACGAATCTAAAATTTATTAGAAAATAATCTAAAATTGTCGAGTAATAAAATTTAATGTCATAATTTTAGATTTAAAAGAAAAATCGATTGTGTACTCTCTAAATTTGAATTAGTGAGAATACGTTGATTAATTCAAATTTAACAGAAATTTTCACTAATTTTTTCTATACAACCGATTTTTCATATTACAGAATTCTTAATTGATCGAAAATTTTAAAATGAGAAAAAAAGATTTCTTTGATTCAAAGAAATCAATTTCTTTCATAAATTTTTCTTTGATACGAAGAAAATTTATTTGTTTCAAACAAATTATCTTTGATACCAAAAAAAAAAAATTATCTTCATTTCAAAGAAATTTTTTTTTTTATTCAAATAAATGTTGCTTTGATCCTATATCAATGTTAGAATTTTTTTGATTTAATGTACAATTTTTTCTTTAAAACTAAGAAGCTTTTTTATTTCAAAAAAAATTTCATTTTGAGTGAATGAAAACTAATCAAAGAAATTTGTTTCTTTAAATCAAAGAAATCTTTTTCCTGAGTTTAGAATTTCTATCAAATTTCTACATATTATTGAATTTTCATTTCATAGTACTTTAACTAGTTTGAATTATTAACTTTCATCAGAAACTTTTGGGCGCGAATTTTAAAATTAACCAAAATCAGAAATTACCTAGAAAATGTTTATTAGTATTTTATTCATACTATTTATGAAAGTAAACAAACAAAACTTTTAGGTTAATAAAGATTAAGTTATGTTATTTTAGGTTATGTTATGTTAGATTAGATTAGGTAAGGTTAGGTTAGGTTAGATTATAGGTTAGGTTAGGTTAGATTATAGGTTAGGTTAGGTTAGGTTAGGTTAGGTTAGGTTAGGTTAGGTTAGGTTAGGTTAGGTTAGGTTAGGTTAGGTTAGGTTAGGTTAGGTTAGGTTAGGTTAGGTTAGGTTAGGTTAGTATAATCATGCCTGTCAATTAAACAAATTCCTAATCTAAAAGTTTTGTTTGTTTATTTTTATAAACAGTATAAATAAAACGACTTTCAATAATTTTCATTCAGTTATGTTGAAAAACTATGTGTTTATGATAAGTTATAAGAAAAAAAAAAAATTGTCAAAACTTCCAACAGAAATTTCCGCAAAGTTTCAAGTAGTCAATTCCCAGGAACTATTTCACGTGGTAATTTTAAAATTCGAGCCGAAATTTTTCTGCCGAGAATGCGGTTTATTCAAACAAATGAATGTTCTGTCAAATAAAAATTCGATCAAATATAGAAATTCTGTTAATATTAATTTTCAATTAAGTAAAAGTTTTGTAATTTTTGAAAAATCGGTTAAATGAAAATTCTGTCAAACCAAATCAAGATTTTGACATAACCTCAAAAAAAATTTCTAAATTTGAGTTAGAAATCCAGCAAAAAAAATTTATTTCTAAACTTAATGTCCGACCATGTTAACTGTAGGTTTTTAGAGGCGCTGAATCCAAATTCGAGGCCTATTTAACGCCATCACTTCAGAATTCTATCATAACCTCAAAAAATCCTAAATTTGAGTTAGGAATTCATCAAAAAAAAATAAATTTTCTTTATGAACTTAGGGGTCTGACCATATTTAGTATATGTTTTTTGGGTCTCTAAATCCAAATCCGAAGCCCATTTAACCCCATCACTTTAGAATTCAGTTATAACCTCAAAAAACACATTAGAAACACATTACAATTCGAGAAAATGAGTATTCTTCTAGATAGAAAATTATTTGTAATAAAATTCTGCTGCATAAAAATTCGTTTAAATTGGTTTAATTAAATTTTCAATAAATTTTTTTAAATGAAAATTCGAACATATCTAAATTCTGACAAATGAAAATTCGTTCAAATAGAAATACTGGTGGTTCGGTTGTATAAAAATCAATTTAGTGGAAATTCTACCAAAAAATAATTCGAATAAATAAAAAATTCGGCTAAAAGAAAAATTTTATCCTATTCTTAAAATTCAAATTTGTCGAGTAGAAAAATTACTAATATAGCGAAATAAATAAAAAATATAATTTTTGCTACAGGCTACACCACAATGTTGAACGGGTTGCATACAGTCAGGTTTGATTATAGAGGGCGGAAACTTGCACAAGTTTTAGAAAGGAAATTAAAGAGTCAAGAATATTGGTATACAGATATTGATATTGCAAATATATTCAACGATCCATACGTGTATATGAATGATGAAATTTTTGTTTGAAGAAAAAAAAAAAAAAAAAAAAAAAATGAAAGCGATTATGATACAAGAGATAGAAAATGTTTTGAAATAAGAATTGGAATCAAATGATATTATTATCTCGCATGGTTTGGCTTATGCATCATCGACACATCCTTGTCCTTCTTAGCCGCTCCAAGAGCTCAAGAATGCGCGCAGGGATGAAGGTGGGAGTTTTCATCGATGTTGCTTCGAAACAAAATCAAGTGAACGAATGGAGTTGAAGTGAAGGAAGGCAAAGCAAAGGCAAGTAACAACCAGGCGACCGCCGGCTGTCGGCTGCCGACGGCATTCCGACACTTGACACATATGCACACCCACATCAAGAAATATATATATATATAACTACACACACACACACAATCGCAAAGCAAACGTAACAGCGTCGTCGTACGCAGCTTCTTTTCCATTCCATGAGTCTCGGTTATCTTCGTCAATTCTCGGAACATCAGTCGGGTAAACTCGGTTCCTTTCTGATGGGAGAGAGGAGAGTGTATACATATTGTTTCCTATATCAGCTTTATACCAGCAGATGCACTCGCGTCAATGTCCATAATAATGCCCACCGTTTTATGCACTTATGTTGATACGTATACAACAACACACGAACACACACACACACACACACACTTAGAAAAATACTTAATATTTCACTGATTTATCATTATTACATATAATTAGCACTGGAAAAAAAATATTTTGTGTTTCCAACAAAATCATTTGGTTAGAAAATTTTGGTTCTTGTAACCAAATTTTTGTTGGCTGAAACAAAGTCGTAAAGTTATCTCAATCAAACATTTGGTTAGGCTGACAAAATTATTTGGTTAGGCTGACAAAATTATTTGGTTCAACATTTTTAAATTCCAACCAAAATTTGGTTACGACAACAAAATAATTTGGTTACGACAACAAAATAATTTGGTTTCGACAACAAAATAGTTTGGTCTAAAAAACCAAATGATCGTTTGTTGTCCTAACCAAAATTTGGTTACGACAACCAAGTAATTTAATTCGCTCTAAGTTCGTACTTTAAGAGAACAATTAGTTTAAATCTCTCACAAAGATAATTAGTCCAGTGGTCAGAGTTCCCGACTCGCAGTTTAAAAACAGAGGTTCGATTCCAGGAGATAAGATTTTTTAAAGTCCACAAATATTTCAATTGGATAAATATAAATTAAACTATCAAATTGATAATAAATCTGCCTATATTACAAAAAGATATCGCCGCTGCTATTTCAAGACTATGAATATAGTCGTAAGTCCACCTCTCTTTCCCCTCCCTCCATCCCCGTTGAGAGGGTGGATTTCCCGCCAAAAATGACCTAAATTTTAAGGTTATGTTCGTTTCAAGACTTTGAATATAGCCACAAGTAGAGGTGGATTTCCCGCCACAAATGACCTGAATTTAGAGGTTAAGTTCGTTTCAAGACTCTAAATAAAGCCGCGAGTCCTCCCCCCCTCCTCTCTCCGGATTTTTCTCCAAAAATGACCTTAATTTCGAGGTTATGTTCGTTGCTATTGTTTGAATATATCCGCAAGTGGTGGTGGATTTCCCGCCACAAATGACTTACAGGTTAAGTTCGTTTCAAGACTCTGAATATAGCCGTAAGTTCTCCCCCCTCCTCTCTCCGGATTTCCCGCCAAAAATGACCTTAATTTTGAGGTTATGTTCGTTGCAAGACTTTGAATATAGCCGCAAGTAGAGGTGGATTTCCCGCCACAAATGACCTGAATTTAGAGGTTAAGTTCGTTTCAAGACTCTGAATATAGCCGCAATTCCCCACTCCTTTCGTTGAAGGGAGGGGGTGGATTCCCCGCCAAAAATTACCTTAATTTTGCGATTAATATCGTTTCAAGACTCTGAATATAGACGCAATTCCCCCTCTCTTAAGTTCAAGGGGAGGTGGATTCAAAAACGAAACATAAACTCAGAATTTAGGCCAAAATTTGGAGGAAAACGACTAAAAAACAAACATAACCTTAAAATTATCTCAAACTTTAGAGGGAAATGACTAAAAAACGAACATAACCTCAAATGTATGTTAAATTTTGGCAGGAAAATTAAAAAAATTTAATAAATTTTGTTTTAAAAATTAAAAATAATAAAATTTATTATTAATGAAAATCATAAATAACATTAATAAAAATAAATAATAAAATATTATAATAATAGTTTTAAATTGCAGAAATTAGCCAAACATAAACTCAAAATAGGTCATAAGGCCATTTACAAAAATAATAAAAAACGAGAGGGAGCACCCAAATAGTTTGGATGCTTAAAAATACTAACAAAATTTTGGTTGCTCTGACTAAACATTTTTCTCAGTGTAAATATTTGTTTTAAAGTTAGAATTATTTTAATATGAAACTATTCACTCTGGGGTTTTCGGGTTAGCTGATTGTGCGAATCTGATGTCAGTTTTCAAAAATTCAAAATGGCGTATCCAAAATGGCGGACAATATTTCTAAAAAACGCTCAGATCCGGTTGAAACTTGTTATTCGGGGGTTTTTGGGGTCGCTGATTACAAATATAAAGTCAGATTTTCAAAATTCAAAATGGCGGATCCACAATGGCAACCGAAAAAATTAAAAATTAATCATATATTCCTGAAAAATGTTAAGTCGTCGATTTTCGGGGTTGCTAATTACAAATATAAAGTCAGATTTTGAAAATTCACAAAATTCAAAATGGCGTATCCAATATGGCGAATGAAAAAATTAAAAATTAATCAGATTCTCCTGAAAAATGTTACTCGGCGGTTTTTGGGGTTGCTGATTACAAATATAAATTCAGATTTTTAAAATTCACAAAATTCAAAATGGCGGATCCAATATGACGAACGTTAAAAATTAAAAATCACACAGATCTTTTTCAAACTTGTTACTTTGAGGTTTTTTGGGTCGCACATTACGAATCCGATATTAGATTAATAAAATGTTTAAAATTCAAAATGGCGGAACCAATATGACGGGCGGAAAAATTAAAAATTTCACGGATTGGCTTGAAACTTGTCACTCGCGGGTTTTTGGGGTCGCTAATGACATATTTCATGTCAGATTTGCAATATTTAAAATGAAGGATAAAAAATTAAGTATTTCAAAAAATTGATTTAAAATTTTTATTTTTTTTTTTTGGGGGGGGGGGGTTTAGTTTTGGTCAGTACAGATTTCACAAATATGACATAAAATTCGTAATCAGCGACCCCAAAAATCCCCGAGTTTCAATTTTCGAGCAAATACGATGAATTTTTATATTTTCGTCCGCCATATTGAATCCGCCATTTTAAAATTTGAAACTTTTGGAAAACTAACTTTACATTCGTGTTCAACGACTCCAAAAACTATATTTACAATAATTTTTAGAATGTTTTTGTCCATTATCCGAATTTCGTGACTGAAAGGGTTATATTCGATCACCTAACTTTTTTTTGATAACATTTTTTTTTTAATATTCGGGAGGGTTTGGCATATAACGGACAATTGCTACTTTGTGATATTGTAAACTAACCTCAAAAATGACATTCTTTTGAAAAATTGTATTTTCAAGTTGGTTTAAATAATTTAAAAAAAATTTAATATAATAATAATAATTTAAAATTAATGTTGCAAATTTTTCAAATTCAAAATGTCGAATGCTGTCATATTTTATAAAAATCGATAATATTTGTTTGTAACTTGTTACTTGGAGATTTTTTAGGTCGCTGATTACAAATTTGAATGGAGATTTCAAAAATCTAAAATGGCGGATTCAATATGTCGGACGAAAAAATTTAAAAACCGTTTAGATTTGCTTAAAAAACTTGTTTCTCGGAGTCTCTGAATACGAATCCGATGTTAGTATTTCAAAATTCAAAATGGCCAAGTTCATTTTAAAAATTGAAAAAGTAGTCAAATGAACAAAATTTTTAGAAAAATACCTAAAATATAATGATTATATCTAAGGTTAAAAAAATACTGGAATTAATATACGTACTCATCATTTTGATTGATAACTATACTTGTATTCGCTTAATAAAATGAAACACATTTTTAGGTTATGAAAACATGTGTATTTACAGCGGTTAGTAACGATACTGCCTACTTAAATAATGGCGCTAAATTTCAAAACTTTTGAAATTAATTATTATTTAAATAAAAAATAATTATTTGAATAGATAATAATTAATAGTTTTTACTCAAAAATGACTAAATATATTTATACTAATAAAAAAAAAATCTATCAATTATTGTTCAAATAATAGAAAATTTTAAATCACTCTGCAAATAATGCCAACCTAAAAATCTGAAATTCCCTCCAGAACTTAAAGTTCGTCGCTTAATTTAATTTCACATCTAACACAAAATGAATTACAACAAAAATGAATCAAAAAAAATTTTTTTTTTTTTCTTTTTTTTTCATAAAGGGAACTAGAAAAATTTGAGTCGCTACTGTATTGTACAACTCTCTCATATAATCAGCTGTATCGTATGTGCGGTTCGCACATTCGAACGATGCAGCGACCCCAAATGCTCTCACAGATGAGGTTAAGCAGAGTGTGGTTGCCATGGCAAATCCCGTTCTCGATGGACCACTTCCGGATCAAGCCATTCCGCAGGAATTATACAGAGGTCCCCGTCCTAATCAAAATAGCTAAACTTCTACAGGTGAAGAAATTACATGCGCTCGTTATATTATATTTTTGCGCTTCTCGCAGACATTAATATGTCGTAGCTTTTGATACACAAACGTTATTATTTTGATAACACAGTCGCGCAAGTCAATGCGTGAACAAAGATCCGGAAGAAGTGGGACAAGGATGTGACCTTTCTATCGATCAAGTGTTCATTTCATCCTTTAAACATCGCACAGTATACACACCAATATACAGGGTGTATCAAAAGTTCCAAGACGCGGTTAAATATTTCTCAAAAGGATAGGATTTTTGGAAAAAATATTCAATAAAAATGTTGTTTAGGATAAAAAAAATCTATTAATGCACGTAATTCACAAAAGGGGCCCAAGGAGACTTTTGGGCCCTACGTGTGAAAAGTTCCATTTTTCAAATGCGGCATTGATTGTTTTTAATACCAAAGTGTTATTGCGGGAAATCTTCTCTTTCCAAACAAATGTGGGCCTTAAAAGAAATTTTGGGCCTTAAATTTTTTTCTTTGACAAAAATTTAATATTTTATTAAAAATGTGGAACATTTGTTGCTATTAGAACAAAAATAAAAGTGTTGTAACAGTTTAATTAATTTGGGTCTTAAAAAATTTGGGCCTTAACAATTTTTGTTTTCTTTAAAAATATAAAATTAACGTTTTATTAAAAATAAGGAGCATTTGCTGTTATTGGAACAAAAATAAAAGTGTTGTAACAAGTGATTAATTTTGGGTCCTAAAAAATTTGGGCCTTAACAATTTTTGTTTTCCTTCAAAAACATTAAATTAACGTTTTTTTAAAAAATAAGCAACATTTGCTGTTATTAGAACAAAAATAAAAGTGTTGTAACACGCAATTAATATTGGGCCTTAAAAAAGTATTGTAAGGCCCATATTTATTTTATAAATTAATTACAAGACACTAATTTTTGTTCAAATAACACAACAATAGATTCGATTTTTTAAAAATAATTTTAATTTTCAAGGGGTAAAAATTTCCAAGGCAAATATTCCACATCTTTGATATGTTAAATTTTTGTCAATGAAAAAAATATAAGGCCCAAAATTTTTATAAGACTCAAGTTATACATGTTTGGAAAGGAAAAATTGTCCGAAATAATAATGTGATGTTAAAAAATGTTATAGGAAATTTAAAAAATTGAAATTTTCACACGTATAGGGTCCAAACGTATTTTAGTAGATTTTTTTATCCCAAACAACTTTTGTATTGAAAATTTTTCCCAAAAATGCAATCCTTATGAGTAATTAGCCCCGTAACATAACCTCAAACTAAAAAATGATTTTTCACTGAACTAATAAACATATTTAAAATTTATTACACTAAATTAAAATTTTGTGTTTCTGTTAAATAATGTTTTTTTCATCAATATAAAAAATAAACATTTTATTTGTTTATTAACTTTTGTTAATAAAAGGGGCATGTCCCGTTAATAAATGAAATGAAAATGAAATGAAATGAAATGAAAATGAAATGAAATGAAATGAAAATAAAATTCAACGAAAAAAATTGTAGAAAATCTTTCAAAGAGCAAAATGCGATATTTTTTTTTTGTAAAAATTTGATAAAAATTACAGTTCTTCATTATCCTTAAAAAAAAAATAAAAGGTGAGAAAATTATTATTTAACAACAAATTTTTGCGCAAAATAATTTATTTTGAAATTTGTACAACTAAATCTTTCAAAATTTGGTAAAATTATTACTATTTCTAGTTTTATTTATTGTTAAAAACCACTTTTTAGTTTGAGGTTATGTTATAATCAGCATCCCAGAAAAAAGATTCTTTGATTCAAAGAAATTTGTGCACATTGCTTTAGGGTCAAAGAAAAATTACTTTGATTTAAAGAAATTATTTCTTCCCATGTTTTTTGTTACCTCAAAGAAATATTTCTTTGATTTTACGAAATTTTTTATTTGAATTTAGATGAAATAAATTTTTATTTTTAATGTACAAATTTATTTAAATAAAAAATATATTTATTTCTTTTTGAGAGATTGAGTTCGTATTATGATTAAAATATAATTTAATGCAGACTTTTACAAGTGAGGTTATGTTAACTCAGCGTACTTAAATTCAAAAGATATTTTTCTTTGATTCAAAGAAATTTTTTTTTTAGGTTAAAATTTTCTAGTTAAAGAAAAGATTCTTCGACTTAAAATTTTTTTTCGTAAAAGCAAAGAAAATTTTTTTTTTTAATTCAAACAAATTTCATATTTGATTAAAAAAATGATGTTAAAAAAAGATTTCTTTGTTTCAAAGAAATCTTTTTTTCTGGATGAGTACTCTTGGAAGATATCCAATCGTTCCGGGACTTTTGATACACCTTGTAAATACATATATATACATATTTACGCAAAAACCGATCGATTTCTAATCTACTCTCTTGTCAACCTTGATAACTGTCAAATAATCATTTGCTTCATTTAAGAAGCAAAAGGGAAAATTTCATTTGAAGGAGAGAACATGGGAAATAATAATAGAATAACAGAGTCTTGAAATTTTTGCGTGGGACGATGTATCATTTAAGGACTGTAGACAGAGAGGATGTTTTCAGTCAAACCATAAATGGTTTTTTAAGTGTTTGAGAATAAAGTCTAATACGTGATACGTGTATATGACAAAAGACATTGAAATAGTTATCATCATCATCATCATCATCATCTGTTAGGAAAAACAAAATTTACCAAGATAAACTTATTTGCTATTATGTAATTGACAAATGTTAAATGATTCATTGTGATTTACTCAACTTGAAATAATCGAGTTTAGTAAAAATATTATTCTCACGTACACACAATTTTCAGACGTTAAATATATTGTATATGGAAGATTCCACGAGAAGATTACCATCAACGATTTTTTTAAATTCGGTTAAATATTTTTTTCGTATTTTTTAGAAAAATACTTATAGTACTTGTTATTAACAATTAATTTTCATGATGATAGGTTACAATTAACCCCACTCCTCTAAAAAATAAAATATTTAAAAAATTTCTCTCTAAATCTGAATTAGTCACTTTTGACTAATTCAATAGCACCGATTCGTTTATTAAATGAATTAGTAACAGTAATGAATAATTTTTAGTCAAAAATAACTAATTCATTAGTTAATCTTATTTTTAGGTTATGTTACATCACTAAAAACTTAATAGATTTTTTCGTAAAATCAAAATAAATATTAAATATTCAAATATTTTAGTAATTTTTTTTACAAATAATTAGTTAAATTTGACTGTTAAATTAGTTGTTTTCTACTAATTCAAAATTTAGAGATTTGAATAATTTAATTTTGAAATTTCTCCATATTTTTATATATAATAAAAATTTCTAAAAATATTAAAAGTTTCGGTTTTTATAATTTTTCATTAAATAGTAACTTTATTTTAATTAATTTTTAAATTTAGCGCCATTATATCTATCCGTTCTGAAATTACCCTTATTTGTCCTATTTAAAACATAACATTGGCAAGGATCTAGTAAGTTTTCCTAATTTGAAAAAAATGGAAATTAATTATTAACAAAGTAGGGCGAGTGCATCAATTACGGCGCGTTTATAAAAAATAACTATTATGTTTACTATAACTGTTGCAAAATGATTTAAAAAAATTATTTTAATTTTTTTTTATACAATTAGGTGCTAATAAAGATGCATATTTAAACAATAATTAATTTTTTTATTTGAGATCTAATTTTTTCCCTCGCCGTAATTGAAACATTTTTAAGATTCCTATTGGCTTTAATTACGGTGGGCAAAGTTAAATTTTTTTTAATATCTAAATAACATAAGGTGTTTTGACTTTTTAAAGATGTTTTGACAGAAAAATGAAAATTTAAAAATTACCGACATAGAAATCTACCTTACCGACTGTTTTACCATCAGTCGGTAATGTAGATTTCTGTGGTGGTAATTTTTTATATCGTTATATTAAAGGTTTATTTTTAACATTTGTGGTCCCCCATGTTTAATATTTAAAAAGTGTAATACGGCATGAAAAAATAGACAAAATTTTCTGTAATTTAAGCCCATATAGAGCTTTTTTTAATTAAATCTATTCTGTGCAGAGGGAGGGGGGTGTCTTTTTGACAAAGAATACCCCATATTAGTTATTGAGTTAAAAATAATTTAATTTTTTGTATAATTTAATACTATAATAAAATAGGGTACTTACTTGGTAAACTGCTAAGGTCCTGACTAGTTTTCCGTGCCTGAAAATAAAATACAACAATAAATAACAACTTCTAGATTTTAAAATTCAAATTTAAATTAAACATTCATTTTTGCAAAATATTCTTAGTATTGTCAGGTATATGTAAAAATATAAATGAAAAAAAAATTGTGTCCAAAATTAGAAAAAAAATTTATTTCTTTGCAAAAAATCGTTTTTTTTATTTAAAAATTCAAAATTTTGTTTTCATTAACATTTCTTGAAAGTCGATGAAAAACTGCAATTTTTTTCTTTCGGCAAAAATTTTTAAATTCAGTACTTTTAGAGTTAGATGTCATGGAAATTAGGTCTACTTTTAAAAAGACACAAAAAAGACAAATTTTTTAAAATTCATAACTTGAAAATTTTTGTACCGATTAAAAATTAAAAAAATACGTATATAACACTTTTTTTTAGCAAAGAACGAAAAAAAATATTTATTTGTATTAAAAATGTTATATATTGGTGAATAATTGGAATAATTTCTAATGAATTTAAAAGTTTTTTGGCACGCTAAATTTAAATTTTTGAACCAATCAGATTTTCAAAATTGAAAATATTGGCCTTTTATTTCATATTTATCAGATACAAAAATATACAAATATACAAATCTGACATCATATTTTCAAAATTCAAAATGGCGGCTCCAATATGACGGTCAAAAAATTTAAAAACCATTTGAAATTGGTTGAAACTTGTTTTTTAGGGGTTTTTGGGGTCTCTAAATACGAATCCGATATCAGTGTTTCAAAATTCAAAATGGCGGATCCAATATGGCGGTCAGGATTTCGGAAAATCGCATAGATCCAGTTGAAACTTGTTACTTGGGGCTTTTTGTGGTCGCTGATTACGAATATAAAGTCAGATTTTCCAAATTCACAAAATTCAAAATGGCGCACCAATATGGCGACTGAAAAAATTAAAAATTAATCAGATTGTCATGAAAAATGTTACTTGGGGGTTTTCGGGGTTGCTGATTACGAATATAAAGTCAGATTTTCAAAATTCAAAATGGCGGATCCAATATGGCGGTTAAAAATTTAAAAATCGATTGGATTTGCTTGAAACTTGTTTCTTGGTGAGTTTTCAGCGTCGCTAAATACGAATCCGATATCAGATTTTCAAAATTCAAAATGGCGGATCCAATATGGCGACCCAAAATTTAAAAAATTCATTAAATTCCCCTGAAACTTGTTTCTCGAGGGTTTTCGGCATCGCTGATTACGAATCTGACATCAGATTTAAAAAATTTTAAATCTCTGATCCTATGTGTGAAAATTCTTGTAAATTTATCAAATTTGCTTAAAACTCATATACAAATATTCCTTTAAATAAACTGTCATATCTCATTCACATAAACGTCGTAAGAATTCCTGAGAGTTTTTGCGTGGCGTTTATGAATACATATATATAAATAATTATAGTTTATTTAAAGGAATATTTGTGATATTTAATCTGTATAACGTTGATGAGCCATATATTTTAAACTCATTCTAATAAAAAAAAAAAAAAAAAATTTTTTTCTTCTTTTTTAAATTACAGTAATCACGAGTAAACATATACTGTAAAACTGGTTTTATATATATCTAGTATTTAGTAATATTTAAAAATAATCATTCCACGATGTTATAAAGATTATATATAATACATATATATATATATATATTGTAAGACGCGCAGGTCGTGTACTAAGCACGAGAAAACAGAGAATGCCACCGATTTGCATGTGGTAACAGAGTCGCACGGTTCATGTCAATGGTCGGCAAACGAGAATACGTCCGTTTAAATGTTTTCACCTGAGAACATAGTCGTCCTTAGGCATCTTGTTACCCATTACATTTCAAATAAAAACTTATAAAAAAAAACAACAAATTTTTCTCAATTTTTTCAACAATATTCAATTTTTTATTTTAATTATTATCATAACAATAATACAATATTAATAATTAATTTAATCACATAAATAATAATAGTTATTATAGTAATATCAACTATTCTGTAATAAATTTGAATTCTTTTTCAAGAAAATGATACACATTTTGTGTATAAAAAATTTTTGTTACTAAAAATCTTTTTTTAGTAAAAAAAATTTTTTTTTAAAAGAATTCTATTTTTTAGTAAAAAATTTTTTTAATAAAATTCTTTGTTTAGTAAAAACATTGCAAGTAAAAATCTTTTTTTTAGTAAAAAAAAAATTGTGTGTAAGAATTTTATTTTTTAGTAAAAAAATAATGTTTTTAATTAAAAAGAATTTTTTTTTTCAGTTAAAAAATTCTAAATAGAAAGTAAATATATTTAACACATAAAATGCAATGGCAGTATTTTACACAAAATGTTTTCAGTTGCATATTTCAACACATTTTCAACGGTTCTCATCGTCACCCCAGGTAAGATGTCAAAGAAGGCGACACACCAAATAATCAGGTAGAAAACAGTGTTAGTCATGTCAGAGAAACGAAATGTTTCCTACCTGGTGGTCAAGGAATGACATTTTCTTCACCCACCCCACTCTTTTCCTTCTCTTTAAAGTCCCCTTTTTTTTTTCTTTTTTTTTTACTTGTACAACAAATCTATACGTCTTCTCTAAACCTCGTCAAAACTGAAACTCCAAAACTCGCGCAGGCATGAAAGATCCTTTTAATACAGGCCATTTGTCACTTTTGAATCTCGATGGAAAATCACGTTCTGTTTATAACAGAGAGAAGAAAAGGTCTTCACGAAGAAGACGAAGAAGAGGAGAGGCAGGAAGTCATCATGGTCGTGGCATCGAAAGACGTATATATAACCTTGTAAAATATTTTACCTTTTTAACTTTCAAATAATATTTTTTCTTAATAGACAAGTATGAATTTGTTTATATTTTTCTTTTTTTTTTCTTTTTAATATTCAAATTTCGATGTCAAGATGAGAATTTTTTTCAAGAATAAACAAGTTTTATTGAAATAATTAATTCCAAAGATGTAATTTTGTGTTGAGGGGAATATTTGTAGTTATAAAGATTTATGATGTGATCATTTTACTAAAAAAAAATAATGTAGTTAAGGAAAAATAATTTTTTTTGAAAATAAATTTTTTAATTTATAATTTGTTTATATAATTACTATTTTTTTTAATTTTCAAGCATGAAATTGTTTTTTACAGTATTATAAAATATTAATATTCAAATAAGGAATTACATTTTTATTTAATAATTATAAATCTTCAAGGTGGTTCCAACCCATTAACATAACCTCAAACTAAAAGTAGTTATTATCAGAACTATAAAAAAAATATACATTTCAAATTGCGATTTCATCAAAATTCTAAAGTAAAAATTTCAAAATGAATTTTTTGAATTAAAATTTATTAATAAATAATAATAAATAATAAACATTTTCTGTTTTTTATTAAAAATTCGTGAACAATTCTAATTTTTACCCAATTTTTATAAAAATTTAATTTGTTTATTATCTTTGAACAAAATATTGTTAATAAAATTATTCAACGAACAGAATTGAAGAAATTTTTTTTTAAAGAAAAAAATGAACTATTGTTTGAAAAAATTGGATAAAAATTACAATTGTTCAAAATATAAAAAATAAAATAATTATTATTTAAAAACAAAAATTTTGCGCAAAATAATTTACTTTTTAAAATCGTAAAACTGAATCTTTCAAAATTTAATAAAATTAATTTTATTTCTAACACTTTAGATATTATTTAAATTGCGCATGTGTATAAGACTTTAAGTTTTTGACCATTGATGTTTAGAGGTTATGATTCCTGTGTATTTACATCTTTTTTATTGCTGGAAAACATATTTAAAAATGTGCTTTACATAGAAAAAAAATATCATTATTATTCATCTTTTTCTTAAAATGTATTAGTAGAGAAATGTAAATATATATTATTATTTTTTTAATTTCTAATATTATTGTTTTAAATTCGACATAAGAAAAAAAAATTGGTTACATTATAACTAAAATAACCTATAAAAAAAGTTCATACGTCGTCTAAAATCATATTTAAGTTTGAGGTTATGTTTGTTTAATTTTTCTTTAATTTTTTAAATATGTAGTAAAAAAATAACTTAACTATAACAAAAAGCCTAATTCCATTTTTTTACTCTTTAAATCTAAATTAATAGAAAAACTACTAATTAACAGTAAAATCGTGAACGAATCCGTCCTATTTCAAATAGTAAAAAATAACTAATTTTTAGTAGAAAACTAAATAAAAAAATAAACTCACAATTTTATACACTTTCTTTTTTACACTAACTATTTTTATGCTAAAATATCATGGAAGGCGGCAATTTGAAAAAAAAACTGATTTTTTGCACCTATTTCTTAAAAAAAAAAATTTAAGTTCCGGTAGGAGTTCAAAGTGAATGAATTTTTAAGTAAAAACACGTAATTTTTCGTTTTTATTTTTTACAATTTTGTTTAACTAACTTAAAATAAATTAATCCCTATAAAACTAATTAAAATTTAAAAAACACATCATAAGCTACCACAGATTAAATTTTTGTGCAAAAATATCCAATACCAACTGTACAATACACAATTTGAATACGTCGGGTCCAGCAGACCCGTTGTGCCATTTACGTACAAACGCGGAATTGTGCCAGTTAAGGGCATTTGTATGGCTTTTCTCGCCATTGGTATAAAGTACTTTTGTACGAAAATATTTAATTGAAGTCCGTTTCTTTTTAAATAAATAAATAAATTCAAACTTTGGTTAAAAAAAATTATATCAAATAAAAATTTCAAAAATAACTTTAGGCATTATTCAATGCCTAAAAGACATTATTAAATGCCTAAAATTGATTCAATTTCAAAAAATGAAAATTGAATTTTTTTTTCAATAAATCCCAAAATAAATTCGGACTAAACACAAAAAAAAACTGAGTTCATTTTTGTTGCAGTTCATTCTGAATTCGGTATCATAATGAACAATAACTAACTTCAAGTTACTCAAAATGAACCGGACCCGGATCAAATGTCAGGTTATGTTAGTTTCTGTTGAAATTCAAGATTTTAAAATTATTATGTTGGCAACAACTGCAACTTATGTATGCAGCGCCACACTGGCGCAATATTCAAATTGAAATAGTAGAAATATTTTTTACTTTAATTTAACAATAAATTTGAATAATTATAGTTAATGTATAATATAAATTATTATTATATATTATATTTATAATATTCATTTACAAACTATTATATGTATTATATTTTAAAATAGTATAATATAAATATAATAATAGATAATAATTATATAATAATTGTAAAATATACAGGAATTACAATTAAAAAAATGGTATGGGATAAATTTATTAAAATAAGTTTAAATAAAAATTTATATATATATATTACATTAATTATAATATATTATATGTATTATAATACATTGTATAATTATAAATATATATTATTAATATATGTTATAACAATCATTACAATCATTTTTGGTTATAGTTTCAAGTTTAAATTTGGCGCCATTATCTTTGGTTTTTAAACAGTGGCTCCGTTTCGTGTTGCATGGTTGGTATTTATTTCTGTCAATTCAGAAGTTTCTAACCTAAAAATAATTTATTTTGTTTTCTATAAATTCAATGAATCGGATTTAAGAAACAAAGTTTTTTCAAGTGTAATCTGTTTGTTCATTGAAAACAATGATTTTGATTAATGGTTTTATGATAAAGTGCTTCTTAATTGACTATAATTGTCATTTTAACTTGAACTCAAAATCAATCGGATCTAGCTCATTTTGATGCTTTTTGCCTAAAGTTCAAAATGAGTTTCTCGAGGTTCATTTTTGAACTCAGTTTTTTTCTGTGAACTAATGAAATTATTACATGATAAATGTTACGAAATATATCAGTTCATATAAAAAAATTTTTTTGATGATAATAATATATATATATAACAAAATACATGTTTACATAAGGAAATCCTTTGTCTAACATCGTAAAAGTTTCATTTTATAATGGTTATAGTTTTTCCCATCTCTATATATTGCGATGTTTTAAGATATTTAAACCGTTAAACAATAGCGGTCACCTTACGGAACACCCGGTGACCGGTATTTCTTAATAGCTTTGCTATAGTTGAGAGATATAACAGTAGGTATGCGGTAAACAGGGTCCCTTCTCCATTTCCTCGTTTGGCAGTAGGCGCCTGATTGAAAAAAAAGTTTAAGTAAAAGCGCGTACTGTATATTATATATATATATATATATACTTTTTTTTCCACCTCGTCAAACCTCTTGACGTGTTGGCTATTGTGAAAGTGAGTCAAACGCGCTTTCGCGAACCGTTGATCGCGAATAATCCAGATCAAAGATCCTTCCTCATTTCCAATTATATTGAGAGTTGTTAAATTTTTTTTTTTTTTTTTTTGATTTTTTAACCTCTGCCCACATACATATAGACACTTTTAACTCATCTCTCCGGGTAAGGCCGCTTATTTATTTGCCGTATAGCAACATCTTCATTATGTTACATGAGAGAGGCGCGGATGATTTTGCAGGATCCGTTTTCTCGCTTCCTCCTTGACCGATGAGTGAATGTACACTCGGTATACACACGAAGCTATGCAGGTACTTGAGCAAGTTACTCTTATGTGGATTTGCACTCTCTGTTGGAGATATAAATATATATATATATAGAGAGAGAGGGTTTGGTTCTACACCCGCAAATTCCCACCGTTGAACGGCCCTGACTATATAGGTATAATACAAGTTGCAGTAAGCAGAGAGTTGTTGCTCCCACCAGAATGCTTCCACCACCTACTACACTACCAAGTAATACATTCTTTCGTAATTTCTTTCTTTCTTCCTTCCTCCCTTTTGCTTGCTTTTTGTGTGTATGTGTGTGTGTGTTTGTGCCACCCTTTCTCCACTTCCCCCGGCTGGCTGGTCGAGCCTTTTGGCCTCTGCACAATCTTCTTCTCGGTATCTCTCTTCGCGTCTGTCGTGGTGGCAACCGGCATGAACCAGGACGATACATCCAACCACGTGGCCACAAGTTCAGGGCCGCAGCAGGGACTATTATTATTATTATTATTATATGCATAACTGACAGTTGAGGGAGAGCAATTTTTGATATTTCCAAAAAATTTTTTTCATCTGTAATAGTTTCATTTTAATTCATTCGAATCTGAAGTCAGTTTAATCCCATCAAGTCAGGTATTTGACATAACCTCAAAATATGTCCTTAAAATTTTTTAATCAAATAAAATTCGGATCTATAAGTCTTCACGGTGCGCCAGAAGGTGATTTAAATAAAAATGAATTGGCACTTAAAAATTATTTTTGATTATGATTCTTAGATGAATAAAAAACATTTCTCGCAATAGTTTTTAAAATTAGTTTACGTGCCCGATTTAAAAAAAAAAATTAGTTTTTATATGAAAAACAATAATTTTATGGGGAATCAGAATTTATTTAATCTAATAAATACCTACTGTAATAAATGATAAAATAATTACTTATTTTTAATTTTACATATAAATAATTATATTGCTGTTGTGTTTGAATCCGATTTTAAAAAATTAAATTCTTCGGAAAGAAGAGACCTTTAAGTATCGCCCTATAAAAACGGCACTAAACGTGAAAATGATAAATATTAATTTTAAAATACTTTCTTCTTGAAAGACGGACACTTTTTTACAAAAGCAGCTAGAGATTCTTATCTTATATAATTTTCGTAAATCCGACAGATTATGCGAATCCATACAAAAACACGATTGCAAAACGAAAAGTAATATAATGAGAGGTTCATTACCTCCTGCCGCCGTCAGATGGCAGCAGCATGCAGGGCGCACAAAGTCGCAGCTGTTATTATAGATTACTTTTCTACACGGAGAAAAATGGAAAAACGAATAAAGTAACTTTTACTACTTTAAAAGTAAAATTGGACCTGTCCGAAGTTTCTGCGCATCTCTGGCAACTTTTACTCGAAAAATAGTAAAATTGACTATTTCTGTAGTAAATTTTACTGTTTCCGTAGTAATTTTTACTATTTCTGAAGTAAATTTTACTATTTTTGGAGTAAAAGTTGCCAGAGATGCGCAGAAACTTCGGACAGGTCCAATTTTACTTTTAAAGTAGTAAAAGTTACTTTTTCTTTTTTTCCGTGTACTTTTTGTTTTGCAACCATGTTTTTCTATGGATTCGTACCGTCTTTTGGATTTAGAAAATTTATAAGATGAGGATTATCGCTGATTTTGTTAAAAGTGTTCGTGTTTCGAGAAAAGAGTATGCATGTCTCTTTTATATTTTTGGGGTCCACACAGAAAAAGATTGGGCTCAAAATAATCCGGCTATATCTGGATCAATTTGATACACAGCAAAAATGAACCTTGTTCAAAATTCAAAATGAAGTTTTACTCAAAAAAAATTCTGATTTGTATTATTTTGAAGTCAAAGATAAATTGATAATTATTATCGAATAACAAGTAATTATTCATAAAAATATGAATTAAAATTAATGTTTCTTAAAAATAAATACATTGCACTTGGGGAAACATGAATATTTTAATGCCGATTTTTTGTATTTATTAAATTAAGGAAACAAGATTTTTAGGTTAGGAACTTGTAAATTGTCAAGCTCTACTACTTTGTGCTACTGTCTTAAAATTAATGATATTGGCGCGAAATTCAGAATAATTTAATATAATTTATATAATTATTATATAATTAAAATTATTATTATTATTATTTTTATAAATTTATAATTTTATTATTATTTAAATTTATTTATTAATTAATAAATAATTTTTTTTTCAATAATATTATTTTTAATTATTTATTATTTATAATATTACAGTATGATCAATATAATAATTACAATCCTAGCGAGGATCAATTTGAGTCACTTGAAGTTTGCCAATTACTCATCTTGATCCAGAACTCAGAATGATAAACACCAAACATAAAGTAAACATGCAAGACTTACAAATCAGAATTTTTTTTTGATTTCAAAAATTTTCAAAACGAATTTTGAGGTTTTTTTTAGGTTATGTCAAATACTTGACGTAATGGGGTGAAATAAACCTCAAATTCCTTTTCAGCGACCCCAAAAACATAAAGTATAGTTCAGTTTGACTTCGAGCTCAGAACATGAATTTTTTTTCTGCGATTGTGTTATCGTGGAAAACCAAATAATTAATTAAAAAAATATTAAATAAAATTATAATTGCCCTAAAGAAAATTTTAATTCTCAAAGTTGATTTACACAAATTAACGAAATTAATTAATAGCATTTTTAGGTTAAGAATCACGTTAGGTTTATTTTAAGTAACTTGAAGTTGGCTGTTAACTCATTTTAAAACAGATCTCATAATGAGGTGCAATAGAAATAAGTCCATTATTTTTTTCTGTATATTTCTTAGACGAATTTTAAAATTTCGAATTAAAATTTTATAGATTTTCTTTTTATACGAATTTTTCCATTAAAAAAATTTTAGCTGCTGAATTTCTATTTTATAGTCATTTAATTTAAGAGAATTGTAATTTAATCGAATTTTAATTTAACAAAATTCTCATTTGATCGAATTTCATAATTTTTAAATGATAGAAATTCCAATTTACTGAATTTTTATTTGTCCGAAATTACAAATGACAGAAAGATTTTAGTGCAACTTTTAAAATTGGCCATTTATAAATTATTAAGAAAAACGTGATTGGTCATTTTTAAAAATTCAGTGTCTCAAAAATTCTATCAATTAAAAATTCGTCTAAAAAATAATTTCGAATATTCGAATTTTTATTATGTATTCGAAAAGCAAAGAAAATTGATTACCTATTCGATTGAATTGAAAAAATAAATTTAACGAATTTTAAAAAAAAATTCATTTATAACGAAATATTAACAATTATTAGAATAATAATATTATAGTTTTCTTTTTGTTTTAAATACAGAGTTAAATAATATTTACCAAATTTTGACGCCCGAGGTGTCAACCCCAACCTAGAGCCGTCCCTGTTAAAATTTAAGTATACAAAAACATATACAATATTTTTAACGCGCACTAAATTCATTGAACAAGAGAATTCGATCAGCCGTAAACATAGTGTAGGGTTGTAATAGACTTCTGGTTTCACAAAACTGACCTGTCGTCTCTCTTTTATGTCATTCAAAAATACCCAATAGACTATACACTCATAAACCAAAGAATTTTTCAAGAAAAACCGGTTCTTTTGGAGGGAAAACCCAGAAAAGTGAATAAAGTAATTATCTCTTGTCGAGACACCGGATTTTACAGAATTCAGTCACAAACATTTCAAAGGACTATTTGTTTTTTTGCAAAGAAAAGTGTTGAAAACTAAAATTCATATATATACATTGAATAATGTTAAAACTAAAGGACTCAGTCACGTTTAAAACTGAATTGAATCCTTTGGTTTTAAATACAAAAATAAACATTAAAAACAAAAAATTAATTTATACACCGCAAAATTACAAAAATTTTGATGTAAGGTAAAAATAATAAATTTTCGTATTATATATGACCGTTAACCGGGGCTATTGTGTTACAAAAATAGGACTTTTGTTCTATATGCTTAACCAAAATTCTAACCTTTATTAAAAAAATGTTTTAAACTATTTAGTTGTGTTGTGGACATCCTTCTAAAGACTTTCTCTAAGTTTTATTACAAAAGAAAGATTTTTATCTGAGTTATGTAAACTCAAAATTTGTACAATAATAGCCCCGCGGTTGGGGCTATTATGGTACAAAATTTGTTTTTTGTTCACAAAATAAAGTGAAAATTCTTCTAAACTGTATGAAAACATTTAAATATTCTGTAAATCATTTTTAAAAAGTTGCTGAAAAATTATTATTATTATTATTATTATAGGAATTTCAATACAATGTTACTGAATTTTTTTTTAGGTTAGGAATGATATTTTAGACAAATTTCAAATTACCTGACACATTTTAGACAAATTAAATAAATATAATTTATTTATTAAAGTTTACTAATTGAAATAGTAGCCTTCCTAAATTAATTACTAGTTTTCTACTAATTATTAGTCACATTTGACTAATTTAAATGTACTGGTTTGTTTCTAAATTGATTAGTAATCATTTTGACTAATTCTTAGTAATAAATTATAAATAAATAAAAAATGACTAATTTATAGTAGAAACCCTAATAACACAAGATATCTTAGGATATATTGATAATATCCCGCAGATATCCTAGGGATGTCCTATGGATATCAAAAGGATCTCTTATGGATATCCAAAAAATCGGCGGTTTGGATATCCTTTGGATATCCCATGGATATCTGAGGATATCCACAGGATATCTTCTGGATATCTCTATAGACTTTCATAAATGTCCTCCAGATATCCCATAGATATCGTCAGGATATCCCATAGATATCATCAGGATATCCCATAGATATCGTCAGGATATCCCACAGATATTTTCAGGATATTCTCAGTATATCTTCTGGATGTCAAGAAGATATTCTCAGGATACTGTTTTTAAAGTCATTATGAGACTACGAGTGAGAATATTCTGTGAATTAAATTTTATATAAATAAAATAAAATGCAACTTGTTTTTCGAGAAATTTGTTTAATTTGAAAAATTATTAACTAATTTTTTTCTCATTCGTGATTCATTCCTTTATTCATATATGCTTAATATTGTCAGAAAATAAATTGTCTTTAAACAATATAAATTCTTCCCCGCAAATAACGAATAACTATTAATATTAATTATACATTAAGTGCATGAGTTTATTTAAAAACTTTGAAAAATGCGTTTCAAATCTTCACTTAAAATAAATTAGAAACTCATAAGATTTTTGTTTTTATTATATTATTATTCATTATATTAGCTTAACAATTTTAACCTTTAAAAATATATGTTGAGATATTAAATATCCCGTGAATATCCTAAGAATATCCCACGGACATCCTGAGGATATCCCATGGATATCCTGCGATATAATATCCAATAGATATTTTGTGGATGTCTTAGGGATATCCTGTGGATATCCTATGGATGTCCTGTTGATGTCCCACAGACCGGCGGTTTGGATATCCCAAGATATCCTGGAGACCATTCTAGGATATCGACCATTGATATGGATATCCTATGGATATCCTAGGGATATCCTTTTGTTATGAGGGAAAGTACTAATTCATTTAGTAAAACTACTATTACAATTAGACTAAGAATTACTCTTTAAATTTGAATAAGTGAAAGTTTTTTAACTAATTCGAATTAGTGATTCACTTTGCTTCTGAATTTGTTAAATTTTACTAATTCAAAAGCAAAAAGTGTGTCACTAATTCAAATTAATTAATAATTTTAGTAATTCTTTAGAGATTACCAGAGAAATGTTTTATTTGAATGAACCAAATATAATATATTTGAGTTAAATAAACGTGTATTTTTCTCACAGCCTACTAGCCTATTTATTTGACGTAAATAAATTTTTTTTATTTAAATCAAAAAAATATTTATTTGGCTATGTGAGACAAATATATCATTTCTCTGGATGTAGTCAAAAAACAGTTATAGATTCATTTAATGAATGAATCAGTGAAAAATACCTAATTTATAGAAAGTAAAAAATTTCTAAGATTCAAAAAAAACATTTTTTATATAAAATGATCTTTTTCAAATAGTATATTTTATAAACAAAGAAGTGAGATAATAACATATTGAAACTGACTAATCTACTTCTTAGTCATTTCAGTATTATTATATTAGAGAGATAATAAAAAATCATAAAAAATTTTCTTGAAATGCCTCATTTGTATATAGATATATATTGATATTGTCAAGAGCAATTTGTCATAATTATATGCGCTAAAGAGTTTGTTATTTGACGTTAACAATGTAAAATCATCGAATTTACCGAGAGTTTGACCATATTATATATATACAAAACAATATTTAGAAGAGTCCCTAATAGTCAAAACTATAAATATAAAGGGTAACCTGCTGAGAATTAAAATAAAAAGGGTTATAATGCTAAAGTTATGAAAACCTCTAATAATATCCTATATTTAACTTGAAACTCAGAAAATTATGGACCTGATAATCGAAATTTAAAAATTTTGACAAAAATTTAGATTTTGAGAATTTTCTTGTTATAACACACGAGTAAATATACTTCTTATAATCTTAAAATTACAGTTTCCTTTCACTACATACACACATTTTTCTAAGCTTCATTTACGATGCAATAAGGACCTTTGAAGGTCGAAACATTAGGTCATTCTTATTTTAATACTCTTACATATATATATATATATATATAAATACACGTAAAAGGCACTAATCAAGCTCATTATATCAATATATATATATATTTAAAAATGGTTTTGAAATTATGTATATACGTAAAAATATATAGAAATTTACATTAGATTTATTTAGTATGACATTTATTAATATATAGGTTTAAAAAAAACATTATTTTAAAATAAAAACAAGTTTATTTAAAATAATTGTTTATTGCAAAAAATACAATAAAAATTGAAAATATACTTTTGAACGACTACACGGAATGAAATGGCCTATAGTTGAAAATTTTCCTTATTTTTCCAACTTTTATATCCAATAAGAAAAATTGGTTTTTTTTTATATAAACTTGCTCAAAAATTTAAAAATTATTATTTGTTGTTTCAAATTATTTTAATCAATTGTTAAGACTGTGCGCGACGTTTTTTAATTTCCAGTCAATGATACTAACATGATGCATGAAATAAATAAGGTAAACATAACCTCACTTTTTAGAATTAGGTTGGTAACACTTACTGGAAAATAAGAAACGTCGCGCGCTTCCTAAACAGCTGATTACAATAATTTAAATTAACAAAAAACGAAAAACATTTTCTAAAATTTTGAGCAAGCTAATGTAAAGCACCCAATTTTTCTTTTTGAATATAAAAAGCTGGAAAAATATGAAAAATTTCGAACATTAATCCATTTCATTTTGTGTAGTCGATCAAAAGTGTGCTTTTTTTTTAAATGTTTATTGTTGTATCTTTCTTTTTTAGTCAAGAAATGTTTTTTTATATATAGTTTATTTAATTCAAACAATAATTATTTGGTACCATTAAATATTTATTTGATAATTATTATTATTATTTAAATTATTAGTTGAATCAAATAAATTTTTTTCAGTTTTAAAAATATTCATTTCTTTAAATAATTATAATATTTCACACTACTGTAGATTCAGTGTGTTGAGATTAACATTCTGTTTCGTACCAACGTTCTTTTTTTTTTTGCAGAGATTGCGAATTGCGTTTTTTTGGTGACCAATGAAGCATTCATAACGATATGACGTCAATTGACATGAGATGGTCATATTGTGCATATGATAAACAATAACATCGAGTCGAGTGCATATACGTCAAAAAGATCATAAAGTTTATAATATTTAAAAACTTTTTAACTTTATCAATTCTATTATTTCTCAAAAAAAAATTTAACATTAATATTCATATGAAAGGAGAGAAAAATTTTAACATTTTCATAAATATATAAAGTTTCCAATTTTTCATTCTGGAAATCTAAAATTTGCCGGTTCAAATATAACTTTTATTCTGCTATTTTTAACGGATTTTCATATTCTTTTTTTTTTCTTGAAACATTCAGTATTAAATACTTAAAAGAATTTTTATTTTACAGAACGAATTCTTTTCTATTTCCATTTGTTTTAAATTTCCAAATTAACAGAATTCTTAAAACGCCGAATTCCGCAATTTTACAGAACTTTAATTTGTCCAAATAAATATCTGGCAGAAAAATTTTGGTACAAATTTTAAAATTGACCATTTAAAAGTTACGAAAAAAATATTTTAATTTTATAATTTACGACCAATATTTATGCTGACAAATGAAAGTTCTGTTAAAGAAAAATTTAAATAATTTTGTCAAATAAAAATTCTAACAAATTAATTTTAAATTAATGCGACTCAAAATAATATATTTTAAGACAAAAATAGAATAAAGTTGAATAACTCAAGTTTGCGATATATAAATAAAATTTTCATATCTTATTGCTTTGATGGAGCTATTAAATTTTTCGCTCTCTAATATATAATATTCAAAAGTTAAACTAATCGTCAAAAAAAACACTTTTGCATAATAAATCGTCTCATTTCTATGTAAACTATTACATGGAAATGATATGTTAATTAAATTACAAGAAGTTATGATTTGGAATACATATGTAATACATGACACTTTCATGTCACTTAATGCATATTGAAAGTTATAAGTATAGAATCTACCGCCATGTATATACTAAATAATGGCTCGCATTTAACGATTGTTGCGTTAACTTAATAAATCATCCATTCCTCACCTATCCATCAACTAAATTGAATTCAGCAAAACATGTTCATACATTATCAGAAGCTAAATATATATAGATATATATCTGACGTTCAGGTGAAAGGTATACCTAAGTTACAAAAAAAATTTTTAGGTTATGTTTGTGACTTTTAGAGTCAAATTATATATATCAAGAGCATCAACTTCATTTATTTAATTAAACTATCACTAAACATAACCTAAAATAAAAAAAAAGTTTTAGTTTGTATAATTTTTTTTAAATTTTATATTGTATTAAATTTTGCAGACAGCACGCACATTGGTCCATGATAATATATTGTATGACCATAGAAAAAATATTAACTGTCAAAAATTTTTGCAAAATTTGATAAACGATATTATTTATATTTTTTCAAGCCCACATTTTAAACGTAGTAAAATTTATTCTAAATTTTTTACAATGTGGTACAAATAACTCGTGAAAAAAAAGATATACAGTGTGTTTTTGGGACCACTAGAGTCAGAAATATTTTCTATATATATATACTATGAAAACAACTAGCCAAAAATAGAGTTTCTATAAGGCATTAAAATTGTGGTTAACCTGGGACACTAGACTACAGCGGATGCAGTAACAAATTTATATATTCAAACTTCTTTCCGCGAATGAATATTTTATAAACTATTTTCATTTAACTGCAATTTTATTGCAGTAACATAAAGATATATATATATATATATATATATAATGTATAAAAACAGTGTAAAAAAATTTGGAATGAAATGCTATGCCAGGTTAAATGTGGGCTCAAAGATATTCTACATATATATATTTAAATGTATATTACAAGTTTCTATATTTTATTACCTTTAGACATATTATCTAATAAATTTTATAAAAGTTTATTTCACAATATTTGAGAAAAATAAAAATTATTGATATTGTAGTTAAAATGAAAAAATTCAAAAGTGGTTTTTTCACCCCCATCCTATATTCTGTATCACAAATTTTATAGTGTTTAAGAATATTTATTGCCAGCATCAAAATTAAAATTTGACTAACATCTGTTACGTTATCTGTAAACAATATAAAATGAAAAAAATGGGACTTTATGGGAAAAGCAAATAGCCAGTAACCCCTTCAGGCTTTTAAGCTATAAATATAGATATATTGACGGTGAGAAATGCTCCATATGAATGCATTTAAACATTTTAAAATAATTTTTTGAAATAATTATAATTCTCATATACGTTTATATTATTTTTACGTGAAAATAACAACTTTCGATTGAAAAAATATGCAATAAATTTATATATATATAACGATACAATTTTTTCGAAATTTTGCAACTTAACAAACTGAAAATAATAGCATATATGCTTTTTAGAAAATTATTACATTAACGATTGTTTAAATAAATAATTTTTATTTATTAACATTTTTCACAGTTGAGTTTAAGGCACAAAAAAAGTCGTTTCAGTCGATTTACATTCCAAAAAATAGTCGAAAAAGTCGATTTTTTTATTTTAATTAAATTTAATTAGTTAATAAGTATTTTACTTTAAATAATTAATGTTATTAGATATTAAATCCATTTTATTAAATCTTTAATAAGAATAATTCAATAGGAAATATTATCAAGAAAATTTTTTTTTGAATATTTCAGAATCGAAGACGTAAATTTTTAAAATTTTAATTAAGTAGGACAAATTTCTAAGAAAAAAAAAATTCTGAAAACAATTCAATTTTTGAGTTTTTATTTGAAAATATTTCAAATAATTGAATTTTTAAAGAAATATTAAAATTATCAAAAAATAATTGAACATTGAAAGAGTTATTTTTTAGAAATAATTAAATTTCAAATGATTTTGTTAAAGGGTATAGCGGCATAAGCATGCAAAATCGGCCTTTGCCTCAAAAAAGTCGAAACTTATACCAAATGTTGGTACCAATGAGACAAGACACTTCACCAAATTTTAATAAAAAATATTCATTTTTATGGGAGTTACGGAGGGGGAAAGCAAAATCAAAAAATGTGTTTTTCTCAAAAACGTCTTAACCGATTTCAATAAAAAAATTATGAGTTATGTAGACTTGTGAGAGAAATTAAAAAAAAAAAATTTCAAAAATTTTTGCCCAGAAAACCCGGAAAAAAAATTTTTGAATTTTTGAAAATTTTTTTAGGGGTGTTATTTTAGAGGTACCACTTTAAAATTTGTACCAAAAAGTAAAGTTCAAAGTAGTACCTTTAAAATAACGCCCCCAAAATTTTTTTAAAAATTATATTAAAAAATAATATATGTTAAGTAGACACTATGAAGTAATTTTGGTAAAAGTTTCAAAGTGGTACCTCTAAAATAACACCCCTAAAAAAATTTTCAAAAATTCAAAAAATTTTTTTCCGGGTTTTCCGGGCAAAAATTTTTGAAATTTTTTTTTTTTAATTTCTTTCACAAGTCTACATAACTCATAATTTTTTTATTGAAATCGGTTAAGACGTTTTTGAGAAAAACACATTTTTTGATTTTGCTTTCCCCCTCCGTAACTCCCATAAAAATGAATATTTTTTATTAAAATTTGGTGAAGTGTCTTGTCTCATTGGTACCAATATTTGGTATAAGTTTCGACTTTTTTGAGGCAAAGGCCGATTTTGCATGCTTATTCCGCTATACCCTTTCAATACATAATTCAAATAATTTATCAAATAATTTTACATAACATTTTTTAAAAGTTATTAAATTTTCAAAGATTTAAAATTCAGATTTTTGAAAAATTAATAATTGGATTTTAAGTGATTTTTTGTTGAAATGTTTAATCATTTCTGTTCATGAAGAATTTATTAGAAATTACAGACAAAAATTGAATTTCAAAAGTTTATATAATTGAAAAATCCTTTCAAATAATTGAATTTTTCGAAAAATATTATAAAAATCATTTAAAATTATTAAATTTTGGTAGAGTTACAGAGTTGACATTTTTATAGAATTAATCAAAATTTTAAAAGATGTTTAATTGAAATTTTTGAAATTAATTGAATTTCAGTGATTTTGAATTCAATTTTTTTTTGGTGATTTCTGTTACTGAAGAATTTATTAAAAATTAAAGACAAAAATTAAACTTAAAAATTTTTTTAATTGAAAAATGCTTTTAGATAATTGAATTCATTCAATTATTATAATAATTCATTAAAAATAATTGGATTTCGGCAGAATTATAATTGAAATTATTTCACCAATTTTTGGATGGAAAATTTAAAAAATAATAAAATTTTAAAAGGTTTTAAATTGAAATTTTTGGTAATTTTATTTGCATAATTATTTTTTAAATTGTAAACAATTATTGAAATTCATAAAATTTTAAATTGAAAAATAATTTAAGATAATTGAATTTGTAAAGAATTTTATTAAATTTATTGAAAATAATTAATTTAGAGAAAATTTTGAGTTAAAAATTTGTTAAATAATTGAAATAAAGAAGATCTCCATTGCATTCTAAAAAAATGGATTTTGTTTAAAAATTTTATAAAAAATGTAAATGAAAAAAGTCGAAAAAGACACATCTTATTTAAGTAAATCGAAAAAAGTCGTATTTTCAAGAAAAAGTCAGAAAAAGTTAGAAAAAGTCGTATAATTCGAGGCCTGTACTACACGGAGAAAAATGGAAAAACAAATAATATAGTAACTTTTACTATACTTTAAAAGTAAAACCTAAACTGTCCTCAGTTTCTGCGCATTTTTGGCAACTTTTACTCCAGAAATAGTAAAATTTACTATTTCCGGAATAATTTTTACTACTTCAGGAGTAAATTTTACTATTTCTGGAGTAAAAATTGTCAAAAATGCGCAGAAACTGAGGACAGTTTAGGTTTTACTTTTAAAGTATAGTAAAAGTTACTATATTATTTGTTTTTTCATTTTTCTCCGTGTAGTACAGGCCTCGAATTATACGACTTTTTCTTGAAAATACGACTTTTTTAGTAAAATTTACTATTTCCGGAATAATTTTTACTACTTCAGGAGTAAATTTTACTATTTCTGGAGTAAAAATTGTCAAAAATGCGCAGAAACTGAGGACAGTTTAGGTTTTACTTTTAAAGTATAGTAAAAGTTACTATATTATTTGTTTTTTCATTTTTCTCCGTGTAGTACAGGCCTCGAATTATACGACTTTTTCTTGAAAATACGACTTTTTTAGTAAAATTTACTATTTCCGGAATAATTTTTACTACTTCAGGAGTAAATTTTACTATTTCTGGAGTAAAAATTGCCAGAAATTCGCAGAAACAGCGGACAGTTCAGGTTTATTTTTTTAAAGTATAGTAAAAGTTACTTTATTTATTTTTCCATTTTTCTCCGTGTACTATTTACGTTTATAATTAATTTCACCACTACTGCGTGTACCTAATCATAAATTTAGTAAATAAAAATTTGTTTAAACAATTATTGAAGTATTTATTTGAATCTTCATCAGTTATTTTATTTAGTTTCGTAAAATGCAAAATTAGGGGAAAAAACTGCATCCTTTTAGGTGCACTGTAAAATAAGTTAATGAATAATAACAATTATTTGTTTAAACAAATAAATAATTTCTTCTAATATTAGTGAAATAAATTATATTTGTCAATATAATATAAAATAATTCTAGTTAATAACTTTGATGATCCCAAGTTTTTTTAGCAACATATACAAATTATAAAACATTTGTATCACCAGAAGGTGTACATCCGGTAATTATTTAGTAGTTAATTATTATTAAATTATAATAGAGAAAAGATTTTTTAAATAATAATAATTATTATTTACTAATAATAATTATTATTTACTAATAATAATGATTTGTATAATTATTACTATTTAATAACAATATTCAAATTAAATATCACAAATTGTAAATGGAAGATTTACAGATTTTCAAAACCATGTAATCTTTTAAAATGGCTTCGAATTCTCTACAATCATATCCATACACCAGTGAATTTTGTCGTGCGCATAGGTTACAGTACCGTAATGACTGTGTGAAAAAAAAGAAATTATAAACCGTCCACAGTTGATGACACGCTAATATCTCTACATTCCTGAAACATTTCCCTCTCCATTCAAAAGGAGAGGCTTTCGTCGCTAGTACACGGAAAAAAATTTTCTGGTAATTCTTTAACATCGATTTGGAGATTTTACATGTTCCTAAATCTGTTAATTCTACAGATATTTTCTGTAAGGATTTAACGCATGCGCGAAAACAATGCAGTGATTCGACTAAGGCTGAGTACGATTGAGTGCGAGAGGTTAAGACGAATTTAGTGTTTTTATTATTATCATAGTGTCGGCAAGAAAGTTTAATTAAAAAGGAAACGTCTTAAGTATATAAACATTATTATAGAAATAAATTATTACAAATTTTTTATTTTAAAATTAACTGTAGTGATTAAGTGAGAAAAGTCGTTTGTTTCAATTTCTCGACATAAGAAAAAGTGGATTTATCATAAGTTTTGAAAACTTGCTCCTCATTTTTTTTGTTAGAAAATTATTGAAATATGAATTTATTTACATAGAAGTTATACTAATTTATACAATAATGTTCCGCGAATTTAATGTATTCGGAGGAGAATATAACCTATAAGAAATACTCTACCAAATATATATTATCCCCATATACTATACATAATTTTAGTCACTCAACAGTTTTTAAGAACTGTAGCTCAAACTTGTAGAATTAACAGATTTTAATGCCAATGATTCTACATATTTCTCTATTTGGAGAAACATCAGTAGATGGCGCAGGAGTTTCTGTAAATTCTACAGAAAATTTCTTTCCGTGTAGAACTTTGACGAGTGAGGAAAATTCGACAATTCGTCGCTAGTAGAGGGATGACTATTTCAAACAAACAAACAAACTACATTCCTCTTAAAGATAATAAATACTGTTAACATTTTCTTTTTCTTATAATGATTTGAATTAATATTCATAAATCCAATTCCCGTGAGTATCAATAAACTACTTTTTTTATATAGCAAACAGAAAACATAAAAATCCGTTCATAAATACAAAATTCCTGATTTGCACCACTGTGCGCGCCCCTGCGTTGAATGGAGTTTGAAGACTTTCCCAGTACTGCAGCAGCAGCAGTCCCATCAGTTGTCCCTCTCCACTTTCTCATCAGAGTGTGCACTCGGTATGCACCTATACTTTGTTATGCGTCAAGGTGTGTGCGTGTTCATAGTCCTTTATAGTTTGGACCCAAAGTGGCCTCTTTCTTTCTCTCTCTCTCTCTCTTTCTCTTCTCCTGGATCTCTTTCCTGATGCAGCACCTTTCTCTTTTTGCTCTCTCTGTTTCTCTCTGTCTGTCGGTTGGTCGGGTCGTCGTCGTCGTCTTGGTCGCAAGTGTCTTTCCTCTTCTCACCCCTGGCCTGGCCTATCCGGTCAAATCCCATCCTCCCACTTGTCTCGCGCGCTCTTCCCAACATCTGCAGCGGCTCGAGCCACACGTTTCCAGCTTGCTATATGTATATATATATATATAAATACCGTGCATACCTACAATGTACCAAACGAACGCGTAAGTCAACCACTGAGCATCGATGACGGGGCGCGTCACATCACAGCTCCGGAAACACGCCATCCATTCCATCACACAGAGCTATTCTCTATTCAATAGAGAAGCAAGCATATATAGGAGAAACAATCGATCGAAAGAGAGAGAGAGAGAGAGAACTCTATCTATGGATATCACCACACGGTGAAATTATTCACCGCGCGTGGGCAGCTGACTAGTCCCTAGGCACGCCACCTTCTTCCTCCTTTTCTTCTTCTATTTCTTTTTCATCTTCTTCTTCTTCTTCATCTTGTGTGCTGTTACTGCTGCTTCTTCTTCTTCTTCTTCTTCCCAGCATTACAACTACGCGAGATTATTCTCAAGATTTCTCTAAAGTGCACGCACGTTCCAGGTACCTTGTGTGTATATAATCTTGAAGCGACTATGCAAACTATTCGTTTGAGAATAGTTGCTATTCCAGAGTCCCATAGCCTTTCAGCAATGGCATATCACACACCAACAACACCTTATATCCGACCTTGACTCCCAGATTCTTTTGTTTCATTTTCTTTATTGTATATATTTATTTACACACACACATTTATATATCTATATATGTACATAATTACAAATCGTTAAACATTTCTTATTCAACAATTGTTTTTGATTTTAAATAACACAAGTTTCATTACACTCAGAAAAAAATTCGTTTGAAGCAACCAAATTTTGGTTAAATCAACAAAATAAATGCATTGATATACAGTTAACCAAACATTTGGTTGCATAAACCAAACTTTGATTTAGCTCAATCAAATTTTTTCTTTGTTCAAAAAATTTATTAAAATAAATCAAACAGTTATTTAAATCAAATAAATATTTATTTGAATTTAACAAATTTTGTTTGAATTAACCAAAAAATTGGGTAAATATAAAAAAAATGGTACATTTTGATTCAAACATATCTTTTTTCTGAGTGTTCCAATCGGTTAATTTAGAACATGTACAAGTCCAATTTTTTTTTTTTGAAAATCACTTTTTTATTGAAAAGGCATGTAAA
Organism: Leptopilina boulardi; assembly: GCF_019393585.1. NCBI lineage: Eukaryota > Metazoa > Arthropoda > Insecta > Hymenoptera > Figitidae > Leptopilina > Leptopilina boulardi. The sequence goes on from NW_026137921.1 coordinate 1,113,218, forward strand.
TTTCAAACTCAGAAACCGAAATTGCCATTTTCGATGTAATTTGTCACGATGAATCCAAAAATAAAAAACGAAATTGCTCTATCACGTCAGCATTTGGAGATATATGGGTGATTCTACAAACGAAGGACGAAAATGAAGAAAATATGGACACAACATTTTTTTCTCATTTAAGGTCTGAAAAGTACTTTAACTTCAAGTTAATGACACTAAAAAAGATATATGAAAGTGGCCAGACAAAATATTAAAAATTACAAAAGTTATGGTTGTTTATAAACAATATTTATCCAGGAAATTAAGATCGTGTATAGAAAATTCACATTAACACAAAAAATAATGGATGGATTAATACAAAATTTATTACTCGGGGGTTTTTGAGGTCGCTGATTACGAATCCGAGGTCAGTTTTTCAAAATGGCGGATCCAATATGGCGGATTTTTTTTTTAAATCGTTTGGATTTGCTTAAAACTCTCTACTCGGGGGTTTTTGGGGTCGCTGATTAAGAATCCGAGGTAAGTTTTTTAAAATTAAAAATGTCGGATCCAATATGGCGGACTTTTTTAAAAAATCGTTCGGATTTGCTTGAAACTCTCTACTCGGGGGTTTTTGGGGTCGCTGATAATGAATCCGGAGTCAGTTTTTCAAAATTCAAAATGGCGGATGCAACATGGCGGACAAATATTTAAAATCACTGAAAACTACTTACTTCAGACAAATATATTAAGTTTTTTCAAAAGTTGTCCGCCATATTGGATCCGCCATTTTGAATTTTGAAAAACTGACGTCAGATTCATAATCAGCGACCCCAAAAACCACGGAGTAATTATTTTCAGACAAATATATTAAGTTTTTTCAAGAGTCGTTCGCCATTTTGGATCCGCCATTTTGAATTTTGAAAAACTGACATCGGATTCGAAATCAGCGACCCCGAAAACCCCCAAGTAAAGAATTTTACAATGATCAATAAAAGGTATTCGGTTTAATTAGTAATTTGTTTATATAATTTGTTTATAACAAATCACGTGTGCTTTACTAGAACATAATTTTACAAATCACAAATCTGTAGGAGTACTTTAAGTGTGTAATAATATAAAATATTTCGATTTTATTGTGATATTCATACGATTCACAGGAAAAAAGTACTTTTTATTTGTTTATTTATATTAATATAATTATATATACAAAATGAAAATTAAAGATTGGGGTTTAGCAATATCTTAAAAATTTAGTGAGGATTATTTTAAGTCAAGAAAATCGAAAATTGTTGAAAAATTATTAGTTTTACGATGCTTTTAGTGCTTCATTTATATCCTGTATTTGGAAGTTTTTTTTTAAAAAAAGGTAGAAACAACATTAAATAAAAAAAATAAGCAATTCTATCCGATAGAGAATTCAAATTTGCAATACATAAGCCTATAAAAGGACCTAAAAATAATGTCAGTTTTTAAAATTTCAAAATGTTGGACAAAAATATTAAAAATTATAGTCATTCATTACTTGAAACTTGTTGATAGGGGGTTTTCGGGGTCGCTGATTACGAATCTGATGCGAGATTTGCAATAATTTTAAAATTCAAAATGGTGAATCCAATATTCGTAATGAGCAACCCTAAAAACCTCTCGATTAACTATAAGTTTCAACTGGATCTACGCGATTTTTAGAAATCTTGTCCGTCATATTGGATCCGCCATTTTGAAATTTTGAAAATTGATATTAGATTCGTAATTTGCGCCCCCGAAAACCATCAAGTATTAATTTTCGTGATCGTAGATCAACTTTTTAAAGTGTTAACTTATGTTATTATGACTGCAAACTTTAAACTGATCGTCGTTTTTTTCGAAACTAGATTTTTCAAAATTAGCGGAAGGATTACTCACACCTTTTTTAACGGATTTATTTGAAATTTGGATTGTAGCTTCAGGACACTATTCCTTATGGAAGTACGTAGGATTTTTTTAAATTAGTTGATGCGTTTCCATTCTACAGCTATTTTTTGAGTTAATTTTCTTCAAAAAATGACATTTTTGTTATAAATGACATGCCATTTATGACATTTTTGTTATAAATGACATGCCATTTTGACCAAAATCGTTATTTTTGAAATATCCTACGTTCTTCTCTACACTGAGAAAAAAAATTTAGTGTTTGCAACTAAATTGTTTGGTTAGTCAATTTTGGTTCTTGTAACGAAATTTTGGTTGGCTGAAACAAAGTCGTAGAGTTATCTCAACCAAACATTTGGTTAGGTCAACAAAATTATTTGGTTGAACATTTTTAAATTCCAACCAAAATTTAGTTACGACATAAAATAATTTGGTTAACACAACAAAATAGTTTGGTCTAAGAAACCAAATGATCGTTTGTTGTCCTAACCAAAATTTGGTTGCGACAACCAAATAGTTTGATTCGCTATTAGCTCATAGCTTAAGAGAACAGTCAGTTTAAATCTCTCACAAGGATGGGTAGTCCAGTGGTCAGAGCTCCCGACCTTCAGTTTTAAAACAGAGGTTCGATCCCAGGCGGAGGTGAGATTTTTCAAAGTCCATAAATATTTTAATTGGATAAATATAAATTTAATGTTAAATTGATAAATAAATAATGAAATGAATAAAAAAGATAAAAAGAAAAGAGACAAGGTAGAATAAAATTTTTAATTTTATAAAAAAACTGTTTGTTTGATCAACCAACAATTTTTGTTGACCTAACAAAAAAAATTTGGTTGAGCTAACCAAACATTTTTGTTATGCCAACAAAAAACACTTAACCTAATTTTTTGGTTGACTCAAACAAATAGTTTGGTTGCTTAAATACCAACAAAATTTTTTTGTTGGCCCAACCAAATTTTGGTTGCTCTGACTAAACATTTTTCTCAGTGTAGTCAATAACATCTTTTTTCATAATTCGTTTGAATTTTTTGTCTTTTTGTACTCATGGAAAGTAGAATAAACCTTCCGTTCGTTGAAGTGATGTAAAGTTTTTCAAAATTCAAAATGGCTGATCAAATATGTCGGATAAATTTATTAAAAATTCAACTAATTCACTTGAAATTCATTACTCGGAAGTTTTTTGAGTCGTTGATTACAAATCTGGTGTCAGCGAACCCAAAAAACCACCGAGTAACGAGTTTCAAGTGAATACTTTGAATTTTTAAAAAATTCATTCGCCATATTTGAACCTGCCATTTTGAATTTTGAAAAACTGACAACGGATTTGTAATTACGCGGTTTTTTTGGGGTTGCTGACACGAGATTTGTAATCAGCGACCCCTAAAACTACAGAGTAATGAATATTAAGGGAATTAGTTGAATTTTTGAAAAATTCTTCCAGCATATTGAATCCGCCATTTTGAATTTTAAAAAAACTGATTCCGACTTAAGCGACGACCCCAAAAACCCTCAAATTTGATGGCAGATTTTTAAAATTCAAAATGACGGATCCAATGTGACCGACATCTTTATGAAAAAAATCATCGATTTCGCTTTAGAACTTATTCTTATTTAAAGGTTTTTAAACAGAACTAATGCTGGATAAATTTTGTTGCGGGTAATTTTAATGGCGCTCTCAACTAGGATAAAAATTTATTGCAGTTACTTTTTATACCAATTTTTGGGATAAAAGTTGTACTTTTTTTTAGATCCATTCAAAAAGGATTCGCCATTTAAAATTTTAAAAAATAGACTTTAAATTCGTTATCAGCAATCCCAAAAAAAAACTCCGAATATAAAGTGTTTCAAGTGAAGCCGCAATGAATTTTTATATATCCAAAATTTAAATTTCGGGTTTTACATATACTTCATTTTGTGCAGAAACAGCATATAAGTCCAAAGTATATTTAAATTTTTTATAATTTATATAAATAACAAAATAAATCAATTTTTAAAGTATATTTTAAAACTTATGAGTTATAATAGAACATAATGCAATAGGAAAAATTAATAAAAATTCTATAAAGTTTAGAAGAAAAAGAATTTTAATTGATTACTGAATAATTGTCATCTTTGGATTCATGCTGTTTCTGCACCAAACCGATTCATTTCTATATAGAACAGATTCAAAATGGCTAAAACATTTACATTGGCAATAAGATTTACATTCAGTGTGAATGTTTATACCATGGTCATATAATTTTAAAGAGATATATATACATTTTCAGAGTATAGTAAAGAAAAAAAAAACTGACCCATTACTAAATATAACAATTTTGCTTTAGATGTAATAATACGTGGAAAATTTTTAATGTTCTTTAGGTGTGTCACTTTATGTATATATATAATATAATACAAAATGATTAGAGTAATTTTTGTAAAAGTAAGAATTTAACATTGTTTGAATCAACATATATATTGCTTAATATACTTTTAATCAAATTAGATAATCATTGCGTAAATAATAGAAAAGCGCGGATATCAAATTCGTAATCCAACGGGTATAATAAGTTTCAAGCAAATCCGAATATAAAAAAAACTTCCCGTCATATTGGATCCACCATTTTGAATTTTTCAAATATGACATCGGATTCATAATCAGCGTATACTTTTTGTCAATTAGAATCGATTAAAAAGTGAAAACCGATTTTTATGATTTCATTTAATGTGAATCATTAAAAAAAAATTATTAAAATTCTGAAAAATTCATATCTCGTAAGTACAGAAAAAAATTGAACTCAAAATGAGTATAGCAAAAATGTTCTGGACATAACCTATATTTTTACAGTTTTTCTATTCAGGTTCATTTTGAGTAACGTGAAGTTGTCTGTTAACTCATTTTGATCTCATAATAAGAAGCAGCAAAAATGAATTCAGTTTTTTTCTGTAAACGGCTTGCTAAAAAATTGAAAAAAAAACTATGAAAGCTAGTCTCAATTAGTATACTAAAAGAGAAAAAAAAAAGTTTCAAAAAAATCGGAAATGTAAATGCAAAATGATGTCTAATTTGGCATGGAATACATCATATGTATATATATGAACACAGGTCATTTAGTGTTAACGAGAAATTATATTCACTATATATATAGTATTATAGGAAATCAATGGAAAAGTAGCACACTAATCGTGACTTAATTTTCTAAAATGAAATCTCTAAAATTCACCTTACATAAAAAATATATATTTCAAATATATAATTATATTCTCATGATGGAATTTTGTGAATATATATATATACTTTTATATGTGGTTATAAATAGATCATAAAACTAAACATGATACTAAATTACTTCTATACCGATAATAAAACTAAAGATGGAAAGAAATAATATGTGTATAGAACTATAGACGATTACCAGTCGTACAGACAACAAAATATATATAACCAAAGTGTAGAAGCACGAGAAATAGATATATAGACACGTAAAAAGTTAAGGTTAAGTCCTATGTTTACTTTCATCGAGTTCACCCTATATACATATAGGTTTCTCGTTGACGTAACTACATTTCAAAGTCAGCGTGAGAATCAGTCTCAATGTACCACGTATATATAAACTTTCTACAACCATAAAATTTCAAGATAGAATTGTATTTCACATTAATACATATACAAATAATTTATATAAATTTATATATTTTTATATATATGTATATATTTATATATATTTGCAAAAATAATACTCGAAACAATTAACAGTAAAATGTATAAGATAAAACAATATCAAAGATATGAAAATATCTAACAATGTAAAATAATTTTCTGCACTGATTTCTATTTAATATTGCTTTTACACAGTCGATTGAAGTATAGAGTAGAAAATCATCAGCAATCATAATCTGTAAACTTTCTCGAACTATCTTATATACGTGAAAAACAATGAACCTGATTGGTATAAAATGTAAAAAAAAGAAGTTCTTGCCTTGAAAATTATAAAATTGTATCTCTTTTCAGAAACTGAGAGTTATATATATTTGCTTACAATTAGAAAGAAGTAAAATATTTTTGTCATTACTCAAAAAATATTATAAAACTCTCTCTCTCTCTCTCTCTCTCTCTATCACTCTCTCAGAACATCACCAGTTTTGATGTGACATTCTCTTGATGTTAACAAAGGATTACATCATTCATTGCTATATAGGTCTCGTGACTTTTTTTTCTGCTTACAAGTACCTTAAGACAAATGGCGTGAAGAAGCTGACGTAACATAGAAAGTACTTCTTCTGTCAGAAAGTTTCTACTTATGCCCCCAGAAAATTTAATCTTTTAACAAATCGTACACAACAAATACAAACTTTTTAAAATCATCCATATAAATTAAGATATATATGCTATTATTATTGATTCAAGTCATAATAGTTTTAAAAAAATATTTCTAGTCACTTAATGGCAATAAATAAAAATTTTTGTATTACAACCCGTGCAGAAATTATGGTCTGGGCCTCTCAAGGCCCTTCCCAGTACTCCTGGATTCTGGCAAGGCCCTAGTAATGGCTTGAAACGATTTTGCAAAGATTTGCCCTACTTTTAGGGATGAACTTGCCAGGGCCATGAGAGTTTTCCTGGGAATTACCCTATATTTTGTGCCAAAAATAAGCAATCAGTGAAAAATGTACTACAGGCTTATAATCAGTTGTAATGAGTAATTGATTGAAAAAAATTGTTATCTCCAAATCAAACCACCCAAGTAGAAATGTGCCACTGGCATAGTACTGACCCAACACTGCCAGTCAGTATAATAGTACTGACTGCCGTACTGGGCCAGTAGTGGACCAACCCTGGCTGGTAACGCTGCCCAGTACTGATTTTGTCCCGCTCACCAGTACTAACGTAGTACTAGAATAATACTGGCAAAGTACTCATCCGGACTTAAAATCTCACTTTTTTACAAAATGCTAAAACACGCTTTCCAATGCAAATTTCATCCTTATTAGCTTATTACTCCCATTTTTACCACGAACAGGTAATGTGAAGCCAATAATAGTTAATGTTATTTAGAATATATAAAATATTATTAACAATAAATAATTAAAATAATAATTATCATTTATATTAATTAAATTATTTTATTTTTAATAAATTATTTTACAAAAAATAATTTGTGTTGTAAATTTTTTTTTTTTTTTAAATTCATAATATTTAATTTTTTTTACTTTGCACTTATACTTAATTTAATAATTATTTAATAATTGATATTACACATGAACAAATATTGTACTTATAACACTTAAAACTAAGAACGAAAAATCTCGCACGCATGGGGGATCGAACCCTAAACCCTTAGAACGCAAGTCAGATACGCATACCGCACAGCCGCGCTGGCTTGAAGTGCTGACTTGAAGTAGTTCACCTAATTCAAAAGTTTTGATTTCAAAGTTTGTATTATCTATTGATCACGAAAATAAAATGAATTTATTCTTAAATTTTTTAAACTCACAAAATTTTTTCAATTTTTACAAAGATTTAATGAATTAAAACTGGATATCAATTTCAGTTAAATATTTTTAATAAATTATTTTTACCCTAAATAATATTAAAACAGACAAAAATGATTGATGAATTACATAATTAAAAATAAGTTAATAAAAGACGACTGTAAAATATGAATGGTAAAAAATTTTTTAAATTTAATATTTAATTATTAATAATATTTAAAAATTACAGTGAAAAAATTACATTTGCTTTATTTTTAAAACTATTAGAAAAAAATTCTCAACTTATTGTTATTGTATGCATGATAAATAACTTAATGCACATATTTCAATGAGTACTAAAATAACTAAAAAAACATAAATATATTTTATATAGGTATATAATAATACATTACAATTACATCCAAAATTTTGAGGGAAAGTATTCGAAAGAAATTAATATACATTTTTTTAAATAAAAAATCATCGTTTTCTACCTATTGGAATAATTTAAAGACTTTTTCATTTAATGTTTTTTATCACCGACATAGTACTGATTCGGTGTGAATGACAGTGTACTGCCAGTACTGGTTTTAATATTTTTTTACCTCCGACATAGTACTGATTCGGTGTATTAGTCAGTACACTGCCAGTACTGAAAGTCAATACCGACAGCCAGTATTGGATCAGTACCATGCCGGTGTTTAATTACGGCGAGCTACGGATATTTCTACTTGGGCAATTATGTGTGGTTTAAATTTTATCAATTATTGTTTAAAAATTCAACTTCTTCTACAATTTTTATTATTTTTTATCGGTAATTTTTTTGTTGGCTTTTTTCATGATTAGGAACAATCAATCGTATGGATTTTAAAAATTTTTAATATTTTTAAAAAATAAAATTTCTAAAAAAGTCAAAAAAATTGAATTTCAGTAAAAGTGAAAATAAGAGTGAGAATGAAAATCAAAGTCAAAATAAAAGCCTAAGTGAATGTGAAAATCATTATGAAAGTCAATGTCGATGTGGAAGTCAAAATGAAATTACATAATTGTAGAAAAATTTTAAATTATGGAATATTTTAATTCTTACAAGGATAATATCGATTTTAGAAAATATATTTTGTATATATGCGTGTATGTATCTCATAAATTTATTGACAAAATAATATTTCAATCTTAAAATTGTGCGAGTAATTATAAAAAGAAAATTAAAAAAACACGATTTAAGAAAAAAACGAAAAATTGCGCAAATTTTGCAGCAAAACGTGGTAATATTAATTGTTTTTAATTTTTTAAATACATTTTATTGCGACATTAAAAAAAAATTTAATATAAAGGTGATTCTCCGCGTAGCGCACGATTTGGTGTCTGAAACTTTAAAAATATTTTTTTATTGAAATGATAAATATCAATACATATTTTTGAATATAAAGTGTCAAGAAATAAATATCCATGGTGGGCCGGAAAATTTTTTTATAATTTCTAAATTTTTTTTAAACAAATTAAAAAAAAATTCTTTGCTTTTTGAATTCTATAAAATAGTTGAAATTTGATTTAAAATGTTTATGGAAATTTTTGGGGTAATTCACAAAAATATATAGGGTAAGTCCGGGGGAGTTGGCCATACGGGAGAGATGGCCAATTCAAATATTTTATAGAATTTGCTGCTAGGTATCGCTTATTAAAGATTAGTTCGCTTTGTTTTGTGGCAAAACACAATTAAAAGAAAAAACTTGACGAAAAATATTGAATAAGTATTTAAAAATCTGATTTGTTATTTTGACTAGTTCGGAAAAAAAGTGATGAGTTTATGTTTCTCACTGGTGTTATGTTATTTTATAGAATAATTTTGAATTTTATTTTTTTCTGTAAAGTACATGACCCAAGCTTTGTCATAAATTTATATTTATTCAAAAATTTTATTTATTTATTTAAATTTTAGTTGTGTCAATTTGTCTCCTGACATTAGGAGAGATGGCCATGTTTTTTCGAGGTGAGATGGCCATACTGTTTAAGTTATTGGCACCCTTGAGATTCGTGTGTTCGCTAAAAAAAACATTAATTCTGTGGCAAATGACATTTTTTATGACATATATTGCAACAAGACACTCCAACAAAGATTTTCAAATTTAAATATGATTAAATAAAATAATCACTATTGTGTAATTAAATCTTAAAAACGTTTATAAACAATCATAACACAGGTCTACAAAATAAGACTTTTTATATATATATAGCAGAGTGGTTTTCAATGTATTTTTGTGTATTGAACACGATCCGGGGTTCTAAAATTGCGTATGAAGTCAGGATTTTGAGTAAAGTGGAGGTAAAGTCTTCAAAAACCATATTTTGAATGCTTTCAGTATTTTTTTCTCCTTAACCTGACGTGCTAGAGACTTCTATCTAGACTTAAATTGAAGTTTAAAACGTACATTTTAAGACCCATATGCGCAAAATAAAATTTTTTTTGAAATTTTGATAAAATGGGGGTAATGCCCCAAAAATCTTTTTAAGTGACTTGAACCTAATTTTTTTCAAATTTTCAATTTTTTTTATCTTGCGCATACGTATGTGTCTTAAAGTGTAAGACATGAGCTCTAATTTAAGCCTTTATAAAAGTCTCTATCACGTCAGGTTAAGGGAAAAAAAATACTGACAACACTCAAAAACACGATTTTTGGAGACTTTACCCCCACTTTATTCAAAATCCTGACGTGATACGTAATTTTAGAACCCGGAATCATGTTCAGGACACAAAAATAAATTAGAAACCACTCTGATATCTCATAAAATTTCCTTGTAGCCTTGTTGTGTTGGTGAGACAGACAGACAGACAGCGCTTATGAAAATTGCACTGAATTTAATCATAAATGTTCGAAATGTAGTCAGAACAAGAAAAAAAGACTTTAATCCCTTTAAATTAAAAATTTTGATAAAGCGAAAAGCTAAAAATTGATTTTAAAGTATTGGCCATCTCTCCCGTACGCCTATGACCATCTCCCCCGTACATTCCGGGAGAGATGGCCAAACGCGTTTTTTAAAAAATATTAATTTTAAGATTGTTTGCATTTAAAAAATTTCTCATTTCTATCATTTTTTGTAAGTTAAATATTCAATGTTTAATTATCAATAAAAGATAATACTTAAATCACTTTCTTTTTATTTTTACAGACCTTTAAAAAAACTATGGCCAACTCCCCGGACTTACCCTATAGCGCGAACGACAATTAAAAATTTTGATTTTTGGTAATCTACGGAAATTTTCGAGGTTATTTATGGAAATTTATGCGGTAATTTATAGACATTTTGTCTAAAATTCATAAAAATACACTCAGAAAAAAATTTGTTTTGATATAACAAAAATTTGGTTGAATCAACCAAAAAAATGCATTGCTATACAGTTAACCAAACGTTTAGTTGATACAACCAAATTAATTAGTTGAATACTTTTATTTGAATCAACCAAATGAGTTATTTCATTTGACTAAAAAAGTTTGTTCTTCACAAGAAAAGAAATTTGTTTGATTCAAAAAAATAGTTTTGTTAAACTTATTTGTTTGGTTTCAATAAATATTTTGGTTGAATTAATTTCTATTCAATTTATTTATTAATTTATAATAAAGTAAATGTAAAATATTACATTAAGAAATATATATATATATATATATATATATAAAAACAAGATGGTATTTTCAATTTTTAATTTATTTATTATAAATTATTTAGAAAATACAAACTGAGAATTTTTTTGACTTATTAAATAGATTAATTAGATTATAATGAACAAAATATTAGCCTTTAAAAGACACTTAAACGCTATAAACACGATTTTTAACTTTAACTGTCATTATAAATTACAAAAAATTTTCCGTTTGCTGAATTGTGAACAGAAGTTGGAAATTTATTGCATAAACTTTCCACTGTGATTGCATGAAATGACACTGAGATGACACTGACACTACTTCTGACATTTTGAAAAAAAAACACTTCAACCAACTATTAATGTATAAAAAAAATGATCCGCACATTTAAGACGTGTTTCGAGCCGCATGTTCAACGAAACGTGTTCCACGAGAAATTGAAGTGAGTGCGCATGCACGGCGTCAAGCTGGCCATGCGCTTGACACACGTATTTATTTGTTTTAACCAAATAAGTTTCTTTAAACTAGGAAACCTTTAAATTTAATTAAATCATTTTGTCAAATGAAATAAATATTTCTGTTGTGTGGACCAATTGATTTTTAACCAAACAGTATTCTTAATTCAAAAAAATAATTTGGTTAAATAAAACAAACAACTTTAAATAAAAAATTTTGTTTGTGATAATAAAATGAAATCCAAGTATTTATTACAATCAACCAAATATTTATTTGAATTAACAAAACTTTCTTATTGATTCAAACAAATTAGGTTAAATAAACTGTTTAATTAAGTTAAATAAATGTTTTCTCTGAGTGAAGGTGTCTAAGAAGCAAACGAATTATAGGTTATGTTAACAACAGTTTTAACTTGATTAAAAGCTTCTTTTTTATATGAAATCAAAATAAATTTTTAATTAATATTTTAAATAATATAACGAAGATTTAATTATAATTAAATTGTATTGAAAGTCTTTGTTTGTTTTTACTCACAAATTTTTAAAATATAACCTAAAATTTTTTTTGCTTCTTCGGTACCTCTCTTCGGAGTGCGACACAAATTAATTTTAATAGTTAAATAAAAAAAGATACTAAAAAGTATTTAAAAATTAAGAAAAAAAAATATTAAAAATACATACATTGCATAAAGGGTGGAAAAAATTCTACGTACGGCCCTATTTTTTTAGTTTCAAGTGTACTTCCGAATAAAAGTATCGAATTCATCCAACTCCAGTTAATATTTAGATAAATTGAATACCAGTAAAATATAATATAATAGTAATATAATCAATAATTATTAATATTTTTAGATGCTAATTTCTTGTAATTCTAAATATAATAAAACGACAAATCTTACCTTGAACTCCATTTGCCCATATGACCGATCTCCTTCCCCAAAGAGTCACTCGATGTTTTACAAATTTGACAAAAAAACAGACAAACGCGGTTTTAAGAAAATTCGAGCACTCCCGAGACCACGTGGAGATTAAAATCGAAAAAAAGAGAAAAAAAATTTTTTAATTACTAAATAAAAGACGATCGCGATTTAAATTAAATGCGAACACTCCCGAAATGAAAATAATTTTTTGAAAAAAAAAATTAAATAAAAATATATTAAAAAGAAAACTCTAAAAACATTTACGATTTTAAAAAGATAATATGCGCACACTCCCGAAGCTATAACACAATTTTGTTAAATCTAAACGTTTGCGACTTGAATTTATTCTCGACGAGAATTTATTCACACTTGTTAACAGGTCAATTCGCAAATTTAAACTGAGTTTAAAATATATTTCATATTATATTTATGAATTTTAATTATCCTCGGTTATGACCTTCCGCATTATTGGAATCGAGCGTCTATTATAGTTCTCAAACCAAACGTCAACACACTACCTCGAGAGATGTAAACAGAAGGCCCTGAGAGGCTCCTTTTCCTGGAAAACGAACATAAACAATCGATTATTACGAATTTTTCCTCTATTCATATTATTTGTCTAAATATAATCCTTCTCTTCTTATATTCACAAGACAATTAAATATTCTAATATATTAATTTACATTAATAGTTTTATTAATAATTAATTGAATTTTTTTATTTTACTATTGTTTTCATTTTAATTAATAATTTTAAATAAATTGCATTTCAAATCAAATAATAATATCAAGTAATAAATTAATTAACAAAATTAAAAAAAGGAACATTTCAAAAAATGTAGGTTATTGTTTTCCTTATTTAATTTTAAATTAGTTTAATTAAAATAATCATTATGTTAATAATTGTGTATTAATTAAATATTCGATTTTTGACGCTCTTGTCTAGTGAATATAATAATGAAAATTATAATTTACTTTAATGTGAATATATTTAAAATAAAAATAAATAATTCAATTGCTTATATTTTTTTTTAAATTTTTATTTATTTTATTTTTCAATTAAAACTATTTAGTTAACGAGGGGAAATTTACTCAGGTAGTCAAGTGTACACTCTTCCTTTAATACTTGTGTAATAACGTGTAATACCGTGTAATAATGCGTTATTACGGTGCTGTAATATCTCTGTAATAATGTGTAATACTCTGTAATAAGGTGTAATACTTAGTAATAAGGGTAATATGAGGTGTAATACCGGTAGTCAAGTGTACACGTTTTAACTAGTAAATTCCCCCTCGTTAGTTAATTATTCTTTACACTCCTTTTTTCGTTATTTATTTATTATTTTATTTTTTTATTCATCTAAATTTTTCTGAACAAATACTATATTTCTCCAATGTTTGGGTGTCTTTTGATGTTTATTATATGACAATTTTTATATCATGAGGATTGTGAGAACGACCTACTGAATTTTTATGTTCATCTTTTTTTTTTTTTTTTTTTTTTTTTTTTTTTTTTTTTTTTTTTTTTTTTTTTTTTTTTTTTTTTTTTTTTTTTTGATATTTTTGTTTTTTTATTTTATTATTTTTCTGTATATTTTCATTTTTGTATCTATTGTGTGCTTTAGTTTTTTGGTTTTTTTAACTTTTTTTTCGTAATATTGTCAAATTTTGTTATTATTAATTTAATTTATATTTAGTTTTGTTAATTATTTTTTTTATCTTTCGAAAAATTTTTATTATAATCTATTTGTCAAAATGTCATCGTTTTTATTATTATAACCTATATTAATAATTTATTCGGACGTTAAAGTTATGATTAATAAATTTCTCATATAGCTTGTTATATATATATATATATATTTAATTATTTAATAAATGAAGCAATAATTTATTGGTGAAAAATATTTTCATTTAATTGAAAATTTATTTAATTCAAAAAAAAATTATTTGGTTCAAGTAAATATTTATTTGATAATAGTCAAGTAACAAATTATTTGAGTCAAATAAATTTTTTTTTCAGTGTAAATAATTAGAATTACATCGCCTTTCATGATTCATACGTGTAAAAATATAATAATGATCTTGAAAAGGTAAATTGAATAAAAATTCAAGTTTCTCGTCCAGATTTTCTATATGGAAGAAACAAAAACTTTTACTTATGGCGTCATAATTCTTAAAACAACAACAAAATATTTTTTAAACTTTGAGGTTATGTAACATTTTGACTTTAACCTCATATACAATGTGTTACAGAGATTTACATATATATATATATGATAGGGAACTCTCGTAAGTAAATAAAAATTTAAATGAATATAAAATTTTTGTGTGTTTTTTTGTAGACTTTAAGGTTATGTAACATATTTTGACCCTTGCTCCCATAAAAAAAATATAGAGGCAACGCATACTGCGTCGAGATTTTTCGTTCGACACATTATAATAAACATATATATACATTTTGTCAATAAATTTAATGTATACGTAAATATATAACCTATATTGAAAATTGCGATTCCCATATAATATGATAATAATTTTACAATTAATATTTACCTTAAATTTATTGATGAATTTAATTTATAAATACAATAAATTGCGAGTAATATATGAAAATTAATATGCTATTAAGTTATGTTTATTTTCACTACGTTGTTTCTAATACTATTATTTTAGAAAATTATTTATTATAATTGAAGAAGGCTCTCAATTGTATTCGAAATATCTAGAATATATATATATGATTTGATCTCACTAAAGAAGAATTTTATTTCGTAAACCCCTAAAGGCAAAAAAAAGAAGACCTTAGAATATATAAAGATTATTTGAACAAAAAGAAAAAATGAATGTAATTCTATCGCAATACACACTTGACACTTGACGTTCTAACCTCGCAATTATTCAAAAGAATTACATTCTTTTCTGTCTTAAAAATGCTAATTTCTTTTTTTTTTTTTTGAAAACCGATATTCATATTGAATATAATTTTATTTCTTTAAAAATATGTTTTCACATTTAAGTTAATGAAAGCGATTAAGAAATAGAAACATAACCTCAAAATCTTTTTTTAAAAAATCATTTTGCGCAAGCGCAGAAACATTGAACTGTTCAACAAATCTCGAATTTAGGGCAAAGATGCCAACGAACGTCACCAAACGCAACTGCGCTTGCGCTACTATAACTCTCTTATTGGTGGAAAAAAGCGCTCTTATTTAAAATGCTTTAATATAAAAGATGTTTAAACAACAATAAAAAATTTTAATTGTTAAATTTATTGTTTATATATTTAGTTATGTTTATTAGATTAATTTTTAATTAATTAAATAATTAATTAAATGAATAATTAAATTAATTTTTATCAATTATTTTGCGATTAATTTCAAGTAGGAATATTTTTCTAACTGTTAAAGTAGCTATTTAAATTTATAAATAATAATAATAATAATAATAATAATAATAATTATAATTATAATAACTGCAATGAATAAACATATATGTAACGTGCCATGAGAAAAGGTATCTTAGAGGAAAACAATTTTAGGTTATGTTGGTGATTTTTGAATTGAAAATCTACAAAGAGGATTAACACTTAATACGAAGTACTAATATTTAAGTCTTCATTAGATTAAAAATATTCAATAAAAACAGATTTTGTTGCGTCTAAAATATCTTTTCTCATAACAAATCACATATTTTCTTTGTTAAGACTTAAAATTATTCGCACTTAATAATAACTTTGAAATAATTTAAAAAAAAAAATTTCATTGAAAAACATTATAACCTAAAAACAATGAATCTAACATTAAACAATTTTTTTTATTGTTTTCTAAATATTTTCCCATATGAAAGTATTTCAAATAATCACACCATCAATTTTTAAATAACATTTGATTTTGATGCAAATAGAATTTTAAGGTTATATTAAAAGGTTCCGGAAATATAATGTTTAAAAAAACTGAGGAAAATATTGAATTATGTTTAATATTTTGTATTCAGCCGAAAAGAATTTTAAGGTTATGTTTAAAAATTTCATGAAAAAGTCATCTAAAAATTATTCCACGCATGCGCAGGAATATTGAGCACTGTAAAAAAAATTTTGTGTCGATTTACACGCCGAATGTAAAATAACTTATTCAACAATGTTAATTTATTATGCTTTGTAAATTTATAACGTTAAACATTTTAATTTTACACTGCTGAACGTTGTGAATTTTACAATGTTGGACATTGGAAAGTATGGCCATACATATGTGGCCATACTTTCCAATGTCCAACATTGTAAAATTACACAACCGTGTGAATTCACAACGTTCAGCAGTGTAAAATTAAAATGTTTAACGTTATAAATTTACAAAGCATAATAAATTAACATTGTTGAATAAGTTATTTTACATTCGGCGTGTAAATCGACACAAAATTTTTTTTACAGTGAGTTGTAAAATATCTCGTATTTACAGTATCAAAAAGAAATTTAAGGTTATGTTTAAAAGTGTCATGGAAAAATAACCTTAAAATTATTCTGCGCAAACGCAGGAATATTGAGCTATTAAATGTCTCGTATTTAGGGGAGGAAAAAAAATTTTAAGGTTATGTTTAAAAATTTCCTGGAAAAGTTACCTAAAAATTATTTCTCGCAAGCGCAGAAATATTGAGTTGTTAAATATCTCGTATTTACAGTATATCAAAAAGAAATTTAAGGTTATGTTTAAAAGAATCATGGAAAAATAACCTTAAAATTATTCTGCGCAAACGCAGTAATATTGAGCTATTAAATTTAATAAATTTAATAAATTTTTAAAAGTTTAATGGAAAAATAACCTAAAATGCATTTAGCGCAAGCGCAAAAATATTGATTTCACACGTATATCTAGGGTCAAAAAGAATTTTAAGGTTATGTTGAAAAGTTTCTTTTGTCAGAAAATTGTGCTTCTCGTTGAACAAACGTTATGTTACATGAAATTTCACTTTGTGTGTGAATTTAAAATTATATAGACATGTATATATATATATGTATAAAGAGAATTGGATGAGCTATTATATATAGTGAAATCCGCTATCGTACATTCCAGAGCACATACATATAGTCCTGGGCGCAGAAGCAAGTAGTTTCAGTGCTGACCACATCAACGACTATATGGGGGTCCTCACCTCTCTCCGCGCACAACCATATCATCACTCCATTCGCATCAACTTTCCTCCTACCAGCCACCTACACGGCTCTCACACCTACGTGTATACATATATATATATATATATATAGTATAAGATACACGCCGGGGTCAAACTATAGATTCAGACTGTTGCATATACATAGTTAAATACCACGACAAACTCTCGGACATTCAGCTTGTATATGTTATATATACACAAATGCGTTACAACTGTGTGTTGGTAAACTTCTTCAAGGAGTTAGTTTAGTTCACACTGACATACGCGGCGCCATTTAAATCCATACTATACTCTATAGTATATTATTATACCATCCATAGAAATCGTTTCGTGGGCCAGCATCATCACACATCGACCTCGACAGAATTTACGATCTTTACCACACAGTCGCGAGTCGATAATGATAACTAATACGACCACAGTTTTTCCCCCCCTCTCTCTCTCGCTCTCTCACTCTTTATATATAAGAATTCATTAGAAAATAGAGTAAATGATATCTTAGCAACCTATAAAACGTATACTATTTGAAATACGTCTCAGACGTGTCTTTAAAATAATTTTTGAAACATAAAACTTAACTGCTATACAGTATATCATATATATAAGACGTCATTTAATAAAGAAAAAGTGGCAAACCTATTAGAAAGTTGTAAAAAATTTTATTTTAAAAACCCATCCAATTTTGATGTGAAAAAGAAAAGAAATGCCGATTTTGTTTTGTCTTAATGAAAAAGAAACTGATATTTTTTAGCACGCAGCTAATATATATATACGTGAGCCATACAGAAGAACAGGTGCAACTTCTGCACATAAGAATAACAAAGACAAAGGCATTTTTTTGAAACTAGTCAAACATCTTATAAGTTTGGGTTATTCTCAGAATTAGTGGAAACAAAAGATATATACTAAAGTAATAATTGTAACAATATTTTATGTTTCATATTGTAATCATCAATTTGTTAAAATTTTAAACAATTTTTAATTCTTTCCAAAAACTAACTAAGCATTTATGAAAAGAAAGCAAAAAGTTGTTTTTTGATGTTTAAGGGTCGTTGATTACGAATTCGATGTTAGTTTTCCAAAATTTAAAATGGCGGATCAAATATGGCGGTCAAAAAAAAATTTTTTAACCAATATTTCTATTTCCTTTAAACTTGTTACTCTGAGGTTTTCATTGTCACTAATTACAAATCTGATATTAAATATTAAATTTGTATAATTAATGACATCGAAGACCCCCGAGTAACGAGTTATAAGCAAATAAATAAAAAAATAAATTTTCAAAAACCAACATTGGATTCGAAATCAGTGATCTCGAAAACCCGCGAGTAACATATAAGTTTTAACCTTCGCTTGACAAGATGCCCACCCAGGGTGGGCCAGACAAATTGAAATTGCCATATCTTCTAAAGTTTTGCCTTAATTGAATCGCGATTTTAAGTCACTGAACAAAATCTTAAGAACTTTCAAAAAATGTAAAAACAAATTTTTTAAAAAAATTTCTTCTTGATTATTTATAACTTTTATAAATGTATGTACGGAGATAACCGGGATGATTCAGATATTTTTTTAATTCTATTTTACAAAAAGACTTGAAATCATGCAGACTTTTCACTGTGAGTGTTTTATGATGTCAAATAATAGATATAAAAAATATTATATTGTATTTTTCATTTGTTTAAACAATTTATTGTTATTATTTATTAACTTTCTTTGTTCTGCACCTAGAAAGATGCAGTTTTTTTCTAATTTTGCAATTTATCAAGCGGAATATAATAAAAGATAGATTTGATGTATAATTATTAATTCAACAATTGTTTAAACAATTATTGTTATTATTTACTAACTTTTTTTGTTCTGCACCTAGAAAGATGCAGTTTTTTTCTAATTTTGCAATTTATCAAGCCGAATATAATAAAAGATAGATTTGATGTAAAATTATTAATTCAACAATTGTTTAAATAAGTTATTGTTGTTATTTACTAACTTTTTTTGTACGGCACCTGGGAAGTTGCCGTTTTTTCTAATTTTGCAACTCATGAAGCCGAATATAATAAAAGATAGATTTGATGTAAAATTGTAAATTCAACAATAGTTTAAACAATTGTTAAATTAGTAAATTTATGTCAAATCTGTCTGGCTATATTATATTCGGTTTGATAAATTGCAAAATTAGGAAAAAACTGCATCTTTCTAGGTACACTACAAGAAAGTTAATAAATAACAACAATAAATTGTTTAAACAATCGTTTGAATACTAAATTCATATAAAATCTTCATGTTTATTATGTTGAGCTTGTTAAGTTGCAAAATTAGAAAAAAATTGCAATTTTCTTGGAACATTATAAAGAAAGTTAATAAATAGCAACAATTATTTGTTTAAACAATTGGTTAAATAGTAAATTCATATAAAATCTTTGTGTTAATATGTTGTGCTTGTTAAGTTGCAAAATTAGAAAAAAATTGCAATTTTCTAGGAATATTATGAAGAATGTTAATAAATAGCAACAATTATTTGTTTAAACAATTTATAATAATAGTTGTTGCAAATTGAATTATATATTTTATTTTATTTATAACCTTTGAATTAATAACTACGAAGAAAAGGTAACAAATTTATAAAATTCTTCTACTGTCGTATGTATATTTGAAAAAGTTATAAATTATTAATAATAAATTGTTTAAACAAATAAAAAATCAACAAAACATTAATAAAATATATTATTTGGTAACATATAACAATTTTGGAAAAAAACTGAATGATTTTAAGTTTTTATTGCAATATACAAAAAAGAAAACATTTGGCCCACCCTGGGTGGGATCTTGTCAACCGTGTATATAAAAAGTATCCAGTCCGGCGAAGGTTAAAGTATTTAGCACGATTTTTTTTAAAAATGTCCGCCATATTGGATCGGACATTTTGAATTTTGAAAAACTGACACCGGATTCGTAATCTGTGACTCCGAAAATCCTCGAGTAACAAGTTTCCAAGCATTTCGAACAATTTTTAAAAATAAATTTAAATTTTAAAAAAATTAACTAAGTAAATTGTGAACAGAGATTCATAAACTGCAAATAATTTCTTAAATCTAAATAAATATTTGTTCAACACCACTTTATGCCTTCAAAACCTGAATTAATTCCATACAAATTCGATTTTTTCTATACTCCGTATATATAAGGGTTTTTAAGTACGCTAATTACGAATTTGAAGTCAAATTTTGAAAATTGAAAATGTTGGATACAATATGGTGGATTAATTTTTTTTCTTAAATTCATCGAATTCGATTAAAACTTGTTAAACGGGGGTTATATTAAGGTTGCTTATTACGAATTTGAAGTCAAATTCACAAAATTCAAAATGGCGGATCCAATATGGCGGATGATTTTTTAAATTTAAAAAAAAATTAGATTTTAAAATGAAATTTGGTATTTTGAAGTCTCTGCATGCGAATCTTGCTACAAATTTGTCAACAGTGACCTTAAAAACAAATTAAAATTAAAAAAAAATTAAATAAAAAAATTTTTTTAAACTATTTTTTTTAAAAAAATCATCCGCTATATTGTGTCCTACATTTTGGAATTTGAAAATCTGACCACGCAGAATTTTTTTATGGGGCAAAATATTATCCATCTTTTATTGATTTTGTGCGGCAAAATACACGTAATATATCTTGATACTATTTCTTCTATTTTTAAATAGAAGAAATTAATTTATATAGGGTCAGTTGGGGAAATGGGGACAAGAGGTTTTGGAACTTAATTTACAGTTTTAAAATGAAGTTCAACGTCAGTATTTTAACCTCAGATCACCTGCAAGAGGTTTTGAGTATTGCCAAGCTTTTATCTTGACAATTGGCAGCAAGATAAAAAATGTTATCGCTCAATGCATAAAAACTTGAAAATCAAAGTCAAACTGTTTCAGTATTTTGTCTCGCATTTCAAAGAAAACAGATTTAAAAATCATACCAAATTTTTTTCTTATTCCTTTTGACTCCCATAACAGAAATTCACTTGAATTTTTGATTTTTGTCAATTTGGTTAATATAATGACAAACTGTCCCCATTTACCCTGAGTTTTCAAATTTTTGGGGTAAATGGGGACAGCTTGTCATTATTAACCAAATTAACAAAAATCAAAAATTCAAGTGAATTTCTGTTATGGGAGTCATAAGGAATAAGAAAAAAATTTGGTATGATTTTTAAGTCTGTTTTTTTCAAATGCAAGACAAAATACTGAATTGAAAAAAAAAATAAAAAATCCCTTAATACAGTAATATACTTAAGGAAACTTTTTTCTTAAAACTTTCTTAGAAACTATGCTGTCCCTATTGACCCCAAATTTTATGAAATTTTCTAAATTTTGGGGTAAATGGGGACAGTCAGTTTCATGCGTTTAAAGCTTATCTAAATTTTTTTTCTGCTGCAGAAAATTAATCCTGGGAACGTAAATAACAACTTAAAAAAAAATAAACCCGCAAATATTACCTTTTTGAAGGAAGAAACTTACGTAATTTGTGAAAAATAGCTATTTTGTCCCTATTTACCCCAACTGACCCTACATATATATTTCATTAAAAGTTAGAAAGATTTTAACGAATGTATACAAAATATAAAGGGTGATTTTATGTTCCGACCCACTAAAAAATTTTTTTTCAATACAATTTTTTGTTTAAAAAACGAAAAAATGAGATTAAAAAAAAATTTTAGGGGGTCCGGAACATAAAAATTACTACAGTCGATATGAATTATTAGAGGTAAATAACTTTTTAAAATTATTTCATGTGTTTTCATTAAATATTTATATTTGTTTTTATAAACATTAATTTTTTGTTGGAAATAGTCCTTAATTTAAATTTTAATGATTTGTGATGGATAATCTTCTTTGTTTAATGGTAATAATAATTGTAAATATATTAAAGTTAAAGCTATTGAGGTTTTTGTATAGGCAATGTATCACCATATACAGTTTTTCATTTATAAAATTAAAAACAAATTATGATATAATGAAAGCTTTTGCACACAATTTTCATTTGTTACAATAAGACAGAGGAATTTATTGTATATATATATATATATATATATATATATATATAAACCGAAGAAGAAATGAATCTGTAATCATGACCCAGAAAATTACTTGAAGCATAAATAAGTGAAAATCGTCTACCAGCAGAGGAGATTGGTAGGAGGGTGCAAGAGATGACCTCTTTATTTCTTCAAGTGTTGAATGGATTTCCATTGAATTGCATCGTGCGCACATAACTAAAAACTTACAAATGGCCATTTTAACAGCAAATCATAATAACCACGCGCATTCTCAAATTATAACCAAAAATCAAAATTCGGAAAAAAAAAATGTTTACAATATTTTTCTTCGGTTTAAATCTACACTGAGAAAAATATGCTATTTTGAATCAACGGCATTTTTGCTAAAGATATATAAAAATTATTGACTCAAAAGCATATACTAGAATCTATATATTTTAAAAATTCTACAGCTTTTGAATTAATAATTTTTTATGCTTACGGCAGAAATGCTATTGATTCAATAGCATATTTTTTTCAGTGTATGTTTCCCAATGGGAAAAAATAGCATAGAATCAAGAAAACCAATATGTATTTGTTCCTTATTTGATTCAATATTTTCTCACTGTAAAATGAAAGTACTAAAATAGTACCGATTTTAGGTATCACAATAGAACCAAATAACAATTTAGTAACTAAGGTTAGTATACACGAAAAAAAATTTTCTGGTAATTCTTTAACATCGATTTGGAGATTTTACATGTTCCTAAATCTGTTAATTCTACAGATATTTTCTGTAAGGATTTAACGCATGCGCGAAAACAATGCAGTGATTCGACTAAGGCTGAGTACGATTGAGTGCGAGAGGTTAAGGCGAATTTAGTGTTTTTATTATTATCATAGTGTCGGCAAGAAAGTTTAATTAAAAAGGAAACGTCTTAAGTATATAAACATTATTATAGAAATAAATTATTAGAAATTTTTTATTTTAAAATTAACTGTAGTGATTAAGTGAGAAAAGTCGTTTGTTTCAATTTCTCGACATAAGAAAAAGTGGATTTATCATAAGTTTTGAAAACTTGCTCCTCATTTTTTTTGTTAGAAAATTATTGAAGGATGAATTTATTTACATAGAAGTTATACTAATTTATACAATAATGTTCCACGAATTTAATGTATTCGGAGGAGATTATAACCTATAAGAAATACTCTACCAAATATATATTATCCCCATATACTATACATAATTTGGTCACTCAACAGTTTTTAACAACTGCAGCTCAAACTTGTAGAATTAACAGATTTTAATGCTAATGATTCTACAAATTTCTCTATTTTGAGAAACATCAGTAGATGGCGCAGGAGTTTCTGTAAATTCTACAGAAAATTTCTTTCCGTGTATTAAATTAATATCACTGAGAAAAATATGTTTTTGAATCAACAGCATTTCTGCCAAAGGTATATAAAAATGATTGATTCAAAAGCATACGCTATAAAATTTGTAAAATATTTTATAGATTCTATAGCATATATGCTTTCGAATCAATAATTTTTATACCTTTGTCAGAAATTTAATAGCATATTTTTCTCTGTGTACCTTTCGTTTTACAGTGCTTGATCCAAAAAAGTTGTGAAGTAAATTTTCTCAAATTAAAAAAATTAGTGCGGCTATACTTTTTTTTGAACAGTGTAAATGTGTTAATATACATAATATTTCTTTTTATTCTTTGAGAAAGCTTTAAAAATTCATTCATAAATTTTGATTCCCATTTCCGTAGTGAAAGGCATATTCAAGAATTATAAATATTTGATTATACTCTTGTAACAATTACAAACCGTTATTTCAACTTTGGAAATCATTTTGTAAGATTGTCTACACTTATACTATATATATATATATATAAAGAAAATAAAGAAGATGAATATATGGAAGCTATATTGGAGCAAAGATATAGGCACGTCATCGTAAACGCGTAGCAACATGATCAAGTCTCTCCCAACATATACATACACACACATACACCGTCGCACGTTCCAAACCACAGGTATTTAAGTCGTCCTGTTCTCGCGCCGGTTTGGTGTTTGTGTCTATGTGTGTGTGTGTGTATGTCTTGGAAGACAAATCTCAAAGCAGCTGTTTTACTTTTCTTGACAAAGGCTGGTCAGACCTACCTGACAGGTCGAACGATCTGTAAAATTCCTATATGAATGAACGCAACACGATGAGATCTACTCTCAGCTCGTCGCGCACAGAGAGCAACCAACGAGAGCTTCCAAGTTTCAACTCGCTCGCCTTTAGCTCTCACCTTTTAACCCTTATAAATTCTTGGATTCAGTGTGTATATATATATATATATGCTTCCCAACGATTCGTTTATTTTTACTCCACTATATACTCCTACTACTATACTACTCCTACTACTAATGCTGCTGCTGCTATACATGCTACACAAAGAGAATACCAAAGAGACGATGATGGGATATATATTCTTCAATTTTCCGTCTTTAGATTTCTTTTTTAGTGCGTGAGAATGTATTTTCGTTGAGAATTATTATTATCATTTTTTTGAAATCATATTGTTTAGAATTGAATTATGTGCGTTTAAAATTACAACGAAAATTATAATATGTATTATACACTGAGAAAAATACGCTATTAAATCAATAGAATTTCTGCCAAAGGTATAAAAATTATTGATTCAAAAGCATCTGCTATAGAATCTGTAAAATATTTTACAAATTTTATAGCATATGCTTTTGAATCAATAATTGCACAGGCACACAAAAAATAAAAAGTTGTTTGGCCGAGACACTACACTAGTCTATTTTCATGTATTTTTTCACGCTGAATCCGAATCCGAAGTCAGAATTATCAGATTGGCTCTTATTTTTGAGATAAACTCAAAAAACTGCTCAGAAAGAAAAATAAAATCAAAAAGTTAAAAAATTTTTGAATGTCACTGCGATAGTGTAATTCCATGTATTTTCTGTCGCTGAATCCGAATCCAAAGTCAGAATTGTTAGATTCGCTCAAATTTTTGAGATAATTGCAAAAAACACAAGTAACAAAAAACTCAAAATACTCAAAATCAGTTTTTTGGAATTATCTTCAAAATTTGAGCCAATCTGTCAATTCTGACATCAAATTCGGATTCAGCGTGAAAAAATACATGAAAATGCACTATCGTAATGTTTCGGCAAAAAAAAATTTTCTTTGAGCTAAAATCGCCAAAAACTGATAAAAATTCTGAATTAGGGGCACAGATAATTTTTTTGCCGAAACACTACGATAGTGCATTTTCATGTATTTTTTCACGCTGAATCCGAATTCGAAGTCAGAATTGACAAATTGGCTCAAATTTTGAAGATAATTCCAAAAAACTGATTTTGAGTATTTTGAGTTTTTTGTTACTTGTGTTTTTTTGCAATTATCTTAAAAATTTGAGCGAATCTAACAATTTTGATTTTGGATTCGGATTCAGCGTCAAAAAATACATGGAATTACACTATCGCAGTGACATTCAAAATTTTTTTAACTTTTTGATTTTATTTTTCTTTCTGAGCAGTTTTTTGAGTTTATCTCAAAAATAAGAGCCAATCTGATAATTCTGACTTCGGATTCGGATTCAGCGTGAAAAAATACATAAAAATAGACTAGTGTAGTGTTTCGGCCAAACAACTTTTTTTTTTTTGTGTGCCTGTGTTGTTATAGCTTTGGCAGAAATGCTGTTGATTCAATAGCATATTTTTCTCAGTCTAGTCACTATTTTTATGTTATTTAAAAATATTTACTACTATGTAATTTTTGTATACTATTAAAAAAATTAATTAAATTAATAATAATAAATTAAATAAATTTTTTTCATTAATTCCACCTTTTTTTTGTTTAAATAAGGAAAAAAATAAGATTAAAAAAAATTTTTTAGGGGGTCTAAAACATAAAAATCACCCTGTATATATATTTTGTTAATTAGTATATTTTAATTAATAAATAAAAACATTTTAATTCAACACATTAAAATTTAATTTTACAAATTTTTGGAATCATTTTAAGGGTTTCGTAGCCGGAGGCAAAAATCCTTCTAACCATATTTTGAAGTCTGTCTGCCCATCTGTCTGTCTATCTGTCCGTCCGTCGTACACCGCTTCAAGGTCAGAGTAGGTTTAATATAGGGACAAAGTAATTTCAATGAAGGCTTAATGAAGGTTCAGTGTTGATCATAGTAGGTCTAATGTAGGTTAAAGTAAGTCTAATTAAAGGTTCAAATTAAGTTTTCAGTAGGTAAAATATTGATTCAAAATTTAGATTCAATGATGCTTTAAAGTAATTCCAATGTAAGATTTAGATATAGGTCAAAAATAGGTCCAAAACAGGAGCAAAATAGGTCCAATATAGATTCAATATAAGTTGAATATAGATCAAAGTAGGTCAATTGTATAGGTTGAAGGTAGGGTCAAAATAGGTAATTATAGGTTGAAAGTAGGGTCAAAATAGGTCAATTATAGGTTAAAGGTAGGGTCAAAATAGGTCAATTATAGATTAAAGATAAAATCAAAATAGGTTTAATTGAATTTAATCTAAAATTATTGTTAATTTCACAGAAAACAAGTATTTAAACTAAATCTCAAAAAGAAATTAAATTGTATACTTAATTAAATAAAAAAAAATTATATAATAAAATTCAATTTCTTTTTAAGGTTTATTTTATAGAGAGAAAAGCACTAATATTCTATTAACGATAACTGTTATACTGTAAATACAGCACAATATTTTACTAATCAAATCAAACGTCAGTCACTCTGATTAACTCAGGATATTCAACTATATATATATATAAGATAAACTTGAAGATATAATCAGGTGTAATATCTCCACACATTCAATTTAATTATATCTCAAATAATGTATTACTATACATATATATAGTGTTTAAATATAATATACATATTATATATATAGGATACAATCTTATAATTGTCAATCAAAATACAAAATCATTTTAGGTTTTTTTCTTTCAACGCAGATACAAAAAGGTAAATATAATTTTTATATATTTTATCGTTCATCAACAAATGAATATTAAATATTATATATAAATATTATATATAAATATAAAAAAAATACTATTTTTCTTTTTTTTCATAATAAAAATTCCAAATTGCTTTAAAATTATAAAACTGTTCAAACCTAATTTTTGTACCACACTTGCCCCATGGTTAGGGTAAGTTTGTCACAAATTATTATTTTAATTCTAAATGGAGCTGTAACCTATTTCTTTGGCATAAACTATTTGAAAATTCAGATATATCAATTATTAAAATTTATATATAACTTTTATAACCATTATTAACAATTAATAATTTATAAAAATATATAAACGAATCAAATTGGGTAAACAAAATGAAATCTATAATTAATAACACAGCCACACAAAAAAAAAAAAAAGTTCTGATCTGGGGGTCTGACTATATATTTTCTATGTCTTTTGGGTCGCTGAATCCGAATCCGAGGCCCATTCAACCCCATCACATCAGGTTTTTGAAAAAACCTCAAAAAACCAAAATGGCGGACACTTTTTTGGAAAATTTATCGGATTCGCTTGAAACTCGCTACTCGGGGGTTTTTGGGGTCGCTGATTACGAATTTGAAGTCCAATTTACAAAATTTAAAATGGCGAATCCAATAAAGATGTTCTTTTGAGAAATCAAAAACTTGAGTGTTTTAATTCACCCGTATTTACTTTGTATCTTGCGTGTGCCTGCGTCCAGGGCACCTCCACGTGGTGTACATTGGGTAACGCAAATGCCGACGGTACATTATATAGTAAAATAGACGTGATAACATAAACATTGAAACTAAAGATATTACGCGCGTTTAATAGCACAAATTGTAGGTTTTTTTAGATTATGTCCGAATCCTGATATGATAAATTTAAACTGACTTCAAATTCGTAATCAGCGCCCCCAAAAACCCCCGAGTAGCAAGTTTCAAGCAAATCCAGCATTTTTCAAACAATTATCCGCCATATTGGATACGCCATTTTGAATTTTTGAAAACTGACTTCAAATTCGTAATCAGAGACCCCAAAAACCCCCGAGTAGCGAGTTTCAAGCAAATCCGGCAAATTTTTCAAAAAAATGTCCGCCATATTGGATCCGCCATTTTGAATTTTGTAAATTGGACTTCAAATTCGTAATCAGCGACCCCAAAAACCCCCGAGTAGCGAGTTTCAAGCGAATCCGATAAATTTTCCAAAAAAGTGTCCGCCATTTTGGTTTTTTGAGGTTTTTTCAAAAACCTGATGTGATGGGGTTGAATGGGCCTCGGATTCGGATTCAGCGACCCAAAAGACATAGAAAATATATAGTCAGACCCCCAGATCAGAACTTTTTTTTTTTTGTGTGGCTGTGTAATGAAATTCAATATTATTAAAAAATGTTAGGTTATATTTCAAGTTTCTAGAACCCTGATATTTGGTTATGAGTAAAGGTCATCAAACTTAAATTGAAATCTTATACAATAGAGTCATGAATAAACTATAATAGATTAAAATCAATTTATTTTTTTTTAATAAATGTTATTCAATTTCTAATTATTATAAAAAAAAAAAAGAAATTCCAACAAAATTTCACAGCATTAATTATTAGAATGTTTTTCAAGGAAGTATAAAGGAATTTAGATTTTACCTTATGCATATAAGTAGAACAAATCGGTACCGTTTAACAGAAAATTTATTCCCTTGCTCAATTTATATATATACGTGTGTATAATATATATAAAAGTTATATAAATATTATCACAAAATTTATTAATTTATAAACTAGGAAATAAATTTTCTTTATATTATAACAACATTCCTGTTATGTTAAATAGAATAACTATATATATACTCTGTTATAATAATTTAACAATTTTATAAAAAAAAAATCTAATCTCAGTCCCCATTAAAAAATAGTTAAATAGTTTATTATTATTATTATTATTATTATTATTATTATTATTATTGCAATAATATAAAGAAAAAAGATGATATAGAAAAAGTTTGCTGTGGCAGTAAAGTATTTGCTGTCACATATCAAATTACGTTAGCCAATATAGGGACAGCGAACAAAATTTGCTGTGGGGTCAAAAAAGTTTTCTGTGACAGTAAATTTTTAAAAATTAAGACTGATATTGTTTACCACAGCAAACTTTTTCGTTGGCATAGCAAAAAATTTAGCTGTGGTTATACTAATTTTGATAGATCCAACAGCAAACATTAGTTAACATCTGTAAGCAATTTCTTTTTGTTCGTGTAGGTTATATTTTGCCTAATTAAAAAAAGAACTTTTTATTGAGGTAAAACTATCACTATAATATAAATATAACCTAAAAATTTTAGGAGCTTATAGGTACGTTTTGTCGCGGAGCATCACATATTATAATTATTATTATTATTATTATTATTATTATTATTATTATTATTATTAAAAATTATTATTATATAAAGAAAATAATTAATCATTTCCTGTAAAATATAATTTTATTTTATATAAATATTATATTTGTTTATAAATTCTGCTATATATTTAATTCAAAATCATTGAGTCATAAATTTTACCACACGAAGGAATTTCACAAATACGAATAAATCAGTGAAGGGTGCATTTACAGAGCGGGGAAATCGATTGACTTCGCAGTGAAACCATTATTTCGGTGTCACTTTAAGAAACAACTTCCTTTTGGAAAACGTCTTTTTTTTACTTTCACTTGTCAACCTTTATTTTAGATTTCAAACAGATACAGATTTAACGAGGTGCAAGTAAAGCAATACTTAAACTATATAGTTATACCATGTTCCCTTACCCTATAAGAACAAGTGAAAGACCTGCTTCGGTAATAACTATATATATATATAGTATATATATTGAGCCTTTCGCTGAACGCAGCAGAAAACCCACCTTGCAGACGTTGTCAATAAATTTTTTTTTTTTACCGATTTGTCATTTTCAAATACCTATGAAGAATATATTGTTAAACAAAAAAAGTAGAAAACAATCGATAATTTCAAATATTGTTATAAAGAGATCACAATAACTTAACCTCAAACTATATAAAGTGGTTTGTTTTCAAATAAGCGTAAAATACAATTTTAAAATCTCTTGGCTTTTATTATATATGGGAAAATTGTACAATATAAATAAATTGACTTGGAAATATATCAAATATACCTTGTCATGTAATAGTTATATAACATTATGTAATAATTTGACAGAATTTATTTATTGTTTCCAACTAATGGAAAACATACAATATTGTACTCAAATTTTTGGTGGGAAAGTTTTTTTTTGTTTTTCATATTTCCCTTCCAAAATTTTTTCTATACAGAAAATTAAAAAAAAATTCGATCCTTCACGGAAAAAAAGAAAAAGTAACTTTTACTACTTTAAAAGTAAAATTGGACCTGTCCGAAGTTTCTGCGCATCTCTGGCAACTTTTACTCCAAAAATAGTAAAATTTACTTCAGAAATAGTAAAAATTACTACGGAAACAGTAAAATTTACTACAGAAATAGTCAATTTTACTATTTTTCGAGTAAAAGTTGCCAGAGATGCGCAGAAACTTCGGACAGGTCCAATTTTACTTTTAAAGTATAGTAAAAGTTACTTTATTCGTTTTTCCATTTTTCTCCGTGTTCTAGGGCCCAGATCAGACTGTCCTATTGGGGAATGAAACGCCGCGCCTGCTGTGGCCCTGATTAGGAAAATTTTAGTAAAAATACCATTTAACATTGAAAATTAATTTTGTTAATTTTAGATGATTTGAAAAATTCTAACTCATATACAATGAGAGTGAAAAAATTTTTTTAATAAAATTAGAAACTTTTTTTTTTTGTTAAATAAAAAGTATTAACATAGTTTAATTCAAAGTGAAAACTCTTTGTTTAGTTTTTTTATTTTTATTTATTGAAGCATCTATTTCCCTTGCACCCTGACCTGATCTTAATCGAATTAGCATTTTTAACCTTCGATAAAGATTGCATTTCCTTGGAAATTAAAAAAAAAAAAAAAACAGTATACCTATATTAATTTCTAAATGAAAATTTATTGTTATATAAAGAAAGCTAAGAATCGTCAAAAGGAAGACGAGTGAGGAGGAGGAGGGGGGGAGGGAATATTTTCAACTTGTCCACCCCGAGTTAACCCACCTACCAACCGATTGAGGGTCGACTGAACAGTATCCGATGGGAAACATTTACTTTAGCGTGAGCTGTTCGCATTTACGATTACGGGGTCAATGCCACAGCGTCCGTCCCGTGGCCCCACTTCACTTGGCTTCACTATATACGCTCTCTGTCCCCCCCTCCCCCTCTCACTTCCCTCTTTTAGTCCGTCGCCTTCTTTTCCCACCCCTTCTTCTTCTACTTCTTCTTCTTCTTCTTCTCTCTTCCCCCCTTTACTGCCTTCTTTACTCTCATTCTCTCTCTCTTTCTCTTTCACTCTTTTTTCACTCCAACCTTCTCACTCTTTCTGATTCTTTGTATATATACATATAACTCTTCTTCCTCCCGCCTTGCTTGCCTTAGCGAGAGTTCTCGAGCCAAGTAAAGTCCATCACACGCATATTTGTATATAAAAATGTGAAATTACAAATAAGAAATAAAGCTTTTGCACGACGACCAATGACAGTCACCGTCTACATTCATTATAAATGGCCTCTAAATCTAAATGTCAAGCGCGTCTGGATAAAAGCCTTCAATATATTTCTAAAAAAAAAACAAAAAAATAAATTTTCATTACATATTCCATTTTTGAATGCAAATATATAATTGCATTGTCTTCTTTTTCCCCTCTACTTTTTATTTAAAACGTGATAATAATCTTCCCCTTTTCTTATGGGATATTTCCTTCTCACCAAACTGTGTATGTATATTCCATTTCTTCCTCAAGAGACCAGAAAATACATTATATATACGTATATATATATATACAAAAAGGTATATATAAAATATTTCAAAAATTCTGAGCAAGCTTGGCTCACGCAGGTTCGTGTCAATACGGTCACACGATATATAACGATATGCTTCTTTGGAGTCTTCCTTTATTTATTTTTTTTTTTATAATATAAGCTTTCATTGATAATATTGTGTATTTAATTTAGAAAAAAAGGGGATTTCAATATAATCTTTCAATTTGCAGAAAAGAGAGAGAGAGAGAGACGATTTCAGTGAAATCGCAAGATTCTTCAGTGCGGCGGCCTTCAAGTTTATAATGAAACATGCGAATATATCTAGACATATTATCAGATTTAACTTTGTATTCAAAAAGAACATCTTTTTTTTTAAATCTACGTAGAAAAATCAATGGGAATTTAATATTGAGGAGCACTCATAGAAAAACTTTTGTTTGAAGCAAATAAATTGCAGTCGAAAAAAAATTCGTTTCAAACAACAAAATTTTGGTTGAATTAATCAAATAAATATATATGTATTGCTATATACCAGTTAACTAAACTTTTAGTTGAATCAAACAAAATTAATTTTTTTCAATCAAATTGTTTTTGCGTTCGAAAAATTTTTTTAAATATACCGAACAAGAAAAACCTCCATTAGTCACACTCTCGGTCTACTGGACTGAAATATGGATTACTTTTAACTAACTTCTATGTGGTAAAAAACATCCACTAGTCCTATTACTAACTGCTAAGCGGTAAAAAAATATTCACAAACCCTATTTTCGTTCTATTAGACCGTAATACTTGCAAATAAGTGTTAAATAATAAAAAATTGCCATTAGTCCTATTCTTGGTCTGTTAGACCGTAATATGTGATACCTTAACTAACTGTTAAGTAGTAATGAAAAACATCCATTAGCCCTATTTTCTGTCTGTTAGACCGCAATACGTAATACACGCAACTAATTGTTAAAGAATAAAAAATATCCATTAGTCTTATTCACGGACTGTTGGACCATTATAGGATTTTCCGTATACAATGAGACTGTATTCAAAGAAAAGTTTTATTTGAACCAAATAAACCACACTCAGAAAAAATGCCTTTGACACAACCAAATTTTGGGTTAAATTCACCAAATAAATAAATATATATATTTATATTGATATATAGTTAACCAATCTTTCAGTTAAATCAACTAAAAATTTGTTTGGTTCAATCAAACTGCATTTTCATTCGAAAAATTTATTGAAATAAACGAAACATGAAAAATATCGCCATTAGACACACTCTCGGTCTATTAATCATATGGATTACTTTTAATAAACTGCTAAGTAATAAAAAAAACATCCACTAGTCCTATTCCCGGTCTGTTAGACCGTAATATGTGATACCTTTTACTAACTGCTAAGCGGTAAAAAAATATTCACAAACCCTATTTTCGTTCTATTAGACCGTAATACTTGCAAATAAGTGTTAAATAATAGAAAATTGCCATTAGTCCTATTCTTGGTCTGTTAGACCGTAACATGTGATACCTTAACTAACTGTTGAGTGGTAAAAAAAACATCCATTAGCCCTATTTTCGGTCTGTTAGACCGTAATATGTAATACACTCAACTAATTGTTAAAGAATAAAAAATATCCATTAGTCTTATTCAAGGACTGTTGGACCGTTATAGGATTTTCCGTATACATTGATACTGTATTCAAAGAAAAGTTTTGTTTGAACCAAATAAACCACACTCAGAAAAAATTCCTTTGACACAACCAAATTTTGGGTTAAATTCACCAAATAAATAAATATATATATTTATATTGATATACAGTTAACCAATCTTTCAGTTAAATCAACTAAAAGTTTGTTTGGTTCAATCAAACTGCATTTTCATTCGAAAAATTTATTGAAATAAACGAAACATGAAAAATATCGCCATTAGACACACTCTCGGTCTATTAATCATATATGGATTACTTTTAATAAACTGCTAAGTAATAAAAAAAACATCCACTAGTTCTATTCCCGGTCTGGTAGACCTTAATTCAAGTCAACTAATTGGTAAGTGGTAAAAAAACATTCAACAGCCCTATTCTCGGTCTGTTAGATCTTAATATGTAATACCTTCAACTAATTAGTAAATAAATTTAAATCAAGTAAAAAAAAAATATTTTTTAATATTTTAATTCCTTAAATTTTCAATTCCAATATTAATAAATATAACTTTTTTTTTACTTGATTTAAATTTATTTACCAATTAGTTGAAGTTATCACATATTCAGGTCAAACAGACCGAAAATAGAGATACTGATTGTTTTTTTTACCACTTACCAATTAGTTGACTTGAATTAAGGTCTAACAAACCGGGAATAGGACTAATGGATGTTATTTTATTACTTAGAAGTTAGTTAAAGGTATTACATATTACAGTCTAACAGACCGGGAATAGGACTAGTGGATGTTTTTTTTATTACTTAGCAGTTTATTAAAAGTAATCCATATTTCGGTCTAATAGACCGAGAGTGTGACTAATGGATGTTTTTCTTTATTTCCAACATCAATTTTAGAACCCCCCAAAAAAAAGTTAAACCCAAAAAAAGAAGTTGATACTCTGGTAAACCGCTGAGCTTCAACGGATTAAAGATGTTAAAAAACTTAAAATACTCCAGATAGTAAAATTTCTTTTTGTTTTTCTTTTGGTTTTTTTTTTTTTTTTTGTTTTCATTTAAACAACTTCAAATGCCATAATCGAGTTCGACAAATTGCCATCATGAGAAACAGATGTTTTCAAACTATATTTATAAGATTGCTTAAAAATTCTTAAAAAACAACGTTACATACCCACTAAGTTTTAAAAAAAAAATATTTTTACTTTTCTTGACATATTTTTCCCACACGGATTTCATTCTTTTTGTTTGTCTCAAAACTTTTTGTTTGTTTATTATTTGTCTGATGACAAATAATACTTATAATGATGAGTTGTAAGCTCTCATCAGAGTTTAGCTTAAAATGTTTCGAGTGTAAAATTGTTTTCTTTTTTTTTTTATTAAGTATGTATATATATACACATCACCCTACAAAAACCGGCCCTGCGTCGCGACGGCGACGACGACAGGCATCGTTGCTTCTCCATCGCCAGTTTGAGATCAGTAAAATATGCTTCCAGGAAGTAGGTGCCTCGGGATCATCGGCCCTTTCAGTTATTTCAGTTATTTTGCAGCAGTAGCTATTTTAAAATATATATATATATATATGTACAGAGTAGAAATCTTATAAAGAGAGGGAGTATATAACCAAACGAGCTACTACTTCGCCTAAAGAAAAGACCATCATGGAAGATGAGAGACCAATAGGGGGACGCGAAGAAAGGGAAATTGAGCAGACAGAAAAGATGTCGAAGAAGAGTAAGAGGGAGTCAGAGAAAGAGAGAGAAAGAAAGACACAAAGGGGTTGATATTTATAGCTTCAACGTCGTCAACGTTTCTCTGCATCTAAACTCTATATAGAAAATTTTGATGAAATTCTGAACAAGTTCCTTAAGTTCCTTCCTATAAACTATTTTTCACATATCGTTTAAGAAACATATCCCATAATTATAGGATTGTATTTATTTGAAAACAAAAATAAATCATTTCTAATCTAACAAATTTTTTCTCCCATCAAAAACCAAATTATTAAACACAGAAAAGCTAAAATCTTGACGCGATTTTCATTCTTGAGTTTGTGGTTAAAGTACCCTGTTGAGCGTCATTTCACTGTTACCCAAATTAGGCCACACATATAACAGTCCCCTCTCTGTGATGTAATGTTTTGGTTTCAGTAAACTCATGGCAAACATCCATTAAAACATAGAGTATACAGGCAAGAACCAAGGTCATTTGTAACTATCTTTCTTTATCACATGCGTTTCATTTTCTTTTTCACATCATATTTTATCATCTATATGGTGTAAATCAGATCAAAGAAAAAAATTAAGGGAGATCACCCTACAGTAGGTCACCGTTTATATTTGGTCACGTATCACCAAACACCAACACACAGTAGGTCACGACATATATTTGTAGGTCATTAAATACACTATAGTTAGATATTATAATTTTGATAAATTTTGAAAGTTATATATATATAAAAATAAAATCAATACAACCGTAACTAACATTGAATTGAAAAATTTGCCTTTTTCCTTTAGTGAAAATCAATCAGATATTTCTCTATAACAATTGAAGAGTTTCAATATATTTTATAAGAGTGGGAATCAAATGTAGAATACATAAATTGACGAAACAACTTAATTTCTATGGCCCCGCCCACTCCTACTTTTGTCTACCTATATTTTAGAACATTTGTGAAAGTAACATTATAACTTGATTGCCTCTTCCTTCTGTGTGACCAATCTCATACATATAGATAAATATATACATATATACATTATATTCAAAGTTTTGTATCCATTCTCATGATGCATTCACAAATGATTTTCATTCATTTATTTTTTCTTGTGTTCGCAATAATTTAGAGAAAATTTTAAGAATTCTACTATGTGTTTTACGTGTTTTTTTTAAGTATTTAAATATTAAAATATTTTTCTTATATATAAATATGTTTATAATATATAATTCCTTTAAATAACTGCTAATTGATAAAAAAAATCCATTAATCCCACTATCGGTCTATTAGACCGAAATATAGATTACTTTTGACTAACTGCTAATTAATAAAAAAAAAACATTCATTAGACCTATTTTCGGTCTGTTAGGGGCATAAACTATGTAACTATCCATAAACTATGTTACCTATTTTAGAGGGGGGAGGGGGTAAAAAAATCTATAAAAATGCTTTTAACGCAATGGTAACTAGGGGGGATCGGGTCTAAAAAGAATGAAATATTGGTAACGTAGCCCTTAGACCTTCAACTAATTGCTATAATTAATAAAAAAATCCATTAGTCATACACTCGGTCTATTAGACCGAAAGACGGATTACTTTTGAGTAATTTCTAAAGAATAAAAAAACATCCATTAGATCTATTCTCGGTCTGTTAGACCTTCAAAAATAGGGTTAATTGATAAAAACATTCATTATTCCTATTCCAGGTCTGTTTGACTGTTATTTTTCCAGATATGTTAATACTACTTTTTAGTTACAGAGAATAAAGGTTGCGAGCTTAATGAAAGTCCAATATGGGTTCAATTTAGGTATACAATATAGGTCTAATGTAGGATTAAAGTAGGTTGAATATAGATACAATATAGGTCAAAAATAATTTTAATGTATAGGTCTATTTTTGGTTAAATATATTGATCCAATATTGATTCAATGTAAGTCTGATGTAATTTAAATATTTGTTCGAAGTAGGTCTAATATAGATTGAATAGTATTTGAATAGGTTCAATGTAGAGTCCAAGCAGGTCTAATATAGGTTCAATATAGGTCAAATATAGGTTTTATGTAGGTATAATTTAGGTTCAATCTCCAATAATTTAGTTTTAATGTAGATCAAATATTACTTTAAAATAGTTTAAATACAGGTTTAAAATAGGTTCAATATAGTTTAAATATAGTTTCTGAATAGGTTTAGTGTAGAGTCCAAGTAGGTCCAATATAGGTTCAATATAGTTCTAATATAGGTTTTATGTTGGTCTACTTTAGGTTCAATATCAAATAATTTAGTTTTAATGTAGATCAAGTGTAACTTTAAGTTCACGTTTAAAGTAGGTTCAATGTAGTTTGAAGATCGTTTCTAAATGGGTTTAATAATGTAGAGTACAAGTAGGTCAAATATAGATCAAATGTAGATTTTAGGTAGGTTTAATTTAGGTTCATTGTCCGATGAAGTTTTAATGAAGATTTAATATAACTTTAAATTCAGGTTTAAAGTATAGGTTCAATATAGTTTGAATAGTTTCTTAATAGGTTCAATGTAGAGTCCAAGAAGGTCAAATTTAAGTTAAATATAAGTTAAATATAAGTTAAATATAGGTGAAATATAGGTTTAAAATAAGTCTAATTTAGATGTATAATGTCCGATGTAGTTTTAATGAAAATCAAATGTAACTTAAAATATAGGTTCAAAGTAGATTCAATATAGGTTGAATATAGTTTCTGAATAGGTTTAATGTAGAGTACAAATAGGTTCAAAATAGGTTTAAAGAAAGTTTAATTTACGTTCAATGTTTTACGAATGAAAATTCAATGTAGATCAAATGTTCTATTTAAATAGAGATTCAAAATAGGTTCAATATAGTTTGAATACAGGTTTAATTTAGGTTCGATGTTGGTCCAAAATAGGCTCAAGATAGTTTTCGAGTAGTTTCTAAATAGGTTGAAAGTAGGTGTCCTTCTTTGATTCAATGTAAATCCAACATAAATCCAATAAGTAGTTTTAAAGTACATGTTCAATTTAAATAACTCGGTTTTCAGAAATCGCTATAGCAGTTTATAGGTTATGTTGGAAAATTTTGCATTTACTGAAAATGAGAGTATTTTAAATAACATATAATTGAAAAATATTAAATATATTAAAAATAATTAAAAATTTTATGTCCGGTATTTTAAATATATATATTATATCTATATTATTTAAAAGATATAATTTGTACATAGAGTAAAAACCCTACAAGAGCTTTCGCGACAGCTGGAAAAATAACTCACTTTCAGTCAATCAGGGATAGGATGAGATCATTGTAATGGAAGCAGAGCTTAATCTTGATGATTATATTTTCACGATTGCGCTCTGCGTCAGCAACCTATAGTCCAGTTCAGCCAACACATATAGTGATCCATGTCACTCTTCTCTCTCTCTCTCTCACTCCCTCTCTTTCACCCACTCGCTTCTCACCCTTGCACAGACTCTTCCTCGAATTCTCTCTCTCTCTCTTTCTGTCTCTCTTTTTCCCTTTTGCGCACTATCCGCTATTCATCTCGCTCTTTCACCCCCATCTCGTCGGCTTTTCTCCGTTATTTGAACCCCGAACCGAAAACCGCACCCCTACCAACTCTAACCTAACAGAAGTTTCCCTCTTTGCTCTTCGCATCAGACAGCCTTCCATCCCCGCTCGCCACTTCGCAGGTTCCACTCTATACCAACCTCTGCTGCCTTTATCTTTTCCCGCTTCTGTTTCTCACTTCTTTTGCGCTTCCGTTACCTCTTTTCCATTTTTCTCGCCCCCTTCTCTTCACCTCCTCACTCTCAACCCCTTGCATATACTCGTTTATTTCCCTCCCGAAAAGCCTTATTTCTTCTCCGCTTTCTCTTGTTGTTCATTTTGTTTCGTTCTTTTTTTTTTTGAAAATAGTTTTTCTATGGTAAAGTATATTGTATTTTTTCTTTTTTTGGCTTGCATAAATTTTTTATTGAAATTTTAAACAATATGCGGAATTTTTTTTTTTGTTAAATATTTTTAGTTTTAAATAATGGAAAAATTAATAATAATAAAAATAATTATAATAATAATTTACATCAAACTTATTTACTGTTAACAACCCCCGTAGTGTACTGTTAAACTTCACGTGCTAATCTGGCCCTGACCTGGATGAAACTAGGAACCTGACCGGAGCCACACTAGATCCTAGTTTCTTGTGATATACAATTTTTTTTACATTTTTTTATAAGTAAATTGTAACCTAATTTATTATTTTAACCCTTTCGTACCTCCAGGACATATATATGCATTGAGAAAAATATATGCTATTGAATCAACAGCAGTTCTGCCAAATGTGTAAAAATTATTGATTCAAAAGCATATGCTATAAAATTTGTAAAATATTTTATAGATTCTATAGCATATATGCTTTTGAATCAATAATTTTTATACCTTTGGCAGAAATGCTATTGATTCAATAGTATATTTTTCTCAGTGTGCCCATTAATTTACATTTGATGTAATTCTTATAAAATTAAAGGAATCAATAAGCGGTAAATTTTTTTCTATTACCCATGGACACTACTATGTGTAAAAAAAATAATAAATTTTGAGGTCGCTAATGACGAATTTGGAGTGAGATTTAAAAAATTCAAAATGGCGGATCCAATATGCCGGACAACTTTAAAAAAAAACTTAACGTATTTAAAACTGCCAAGTAAGTCGCTTTCAATTTTAAATACTAGTCCGCCATATTGGATCTGCCATTTTGAATTTTGAAAAACAAACATCAGATTCGTCCAGTTTTAAAAAATTCAAAATGGCCGATCTAATATGAAGGTGGATTCTTGAAAAATAGTTTGGATTCCAATTTTCAAAACTCAAAATAGTGGATATAAGAAAAAGAATTTTCAAAAAACCGCTATTTTGAACTTTGAAGAACTTACTTTAAATGCGTAATCAGTTACCCAAAGATGACAACGACCGTTACTAAACGCATCTGCGCTTGCGCTGTACTGCAACTCCCTCATTGGCGGAAAAAGGCGCACTTATTTAAAATGCTTTAATATATATACAAATGTTAAGAAAATAAAAAAAAACTATAATTATGTTAAATTTATTGTTTCTATGTTTAGTTATAATGTTTTTTAATAAGAATTAATTTTTATCGATTATTTTCAAAATTATTAAGTTAATTTAAAAAAAAATCGCGTAATAATTAATTAGTTAATTAAATTATTTTGATTTAAAAATTGATTTTCATAGTTAAAAAAAAGAGAATTTAACATTTAGCAAAATTATACCTACTGAAAATTATTCTCAAAATAATTTTTAAAAATTAATGTTAATTAGAAAGCATAATTAAATATTTAAAAATTGAATTGTGAATTTCGAAAAAAGCGTAAGTATCATTTTCGCACAACAATTGATAGGTGAAAATGACTCTTACGATTTTCAGAATTCAGTCCTTTCCAAAACTTACGATTAAATTTTTTTTTATTCTTTTCTTATATTAGAACGTTTTAAATAAAAATGCCTTTTTCTACCAATGAGATAATTACAGTATATTGTAATAAAAAAAATTTTAGAGTATATTTAAAATTTGTTTTAATTTTTTTTATTAAAAAAAAGTTTTAAGGCATGAAATATTTAATTTAGGTAATTATTGTGAATTTAAATTTATAATTTTCTCAGAATCAGTACATAACTTCATGATGCGATTATATCTAAGTTGAGAACACTGCGCGCGCTGCATGAAATAAGTAGGGGTAAGACATCATTGCCAATCACAATTCGTTACTCCCTCTTCTCGCATAGGGTAACGTTAGTGATTGGCACTCATATGCAGCACGGTTAGTCTTCTCAATTTAGACATTAATATCTATATATTATAAATATTAATCACAATAAAAACATATCATTTATTAATTAAAATCAAAAAATTATTTATCAAATTTATCTAAAAATACAGTTAATTTTTAATTATTTTCAATAAAATAAAAAATTTATTTCTTCATATTGATCCTTTAGTTAAAAATTTAAAATATTCACATTGTGAATTTTGGTTTGTAAAAGAAAAATCATATATGTAAAATTAAAGCAAAACTTCGAATACAAAAGTATACATTTATATATATGCTAGATATTTCCCCTTTATTTAAATTTACATATTAAAAAGTCTTTGCGTCAATATATCTGAAATCAATATAAGTCTTAATTATTTCATTAGAATTAAGTTTTAATTAAAAAAAAAAAAAATCAATCAGAAACGGATTAAAATTTTTTTTAACTTATTCATAATGTCGATGAATTACATATACTATATGTATTTGAGATAACTCGATAAAAATAAAGAAAAAATACATATATATATTTTACATAATATATAACTGAAATGCTGATCGAATTCAGAATCTGTTGAAACAACGCTTGTTGAATGGACAGCTTATACGATTCATAGGGGTGAACAAGTCCAGTGGTGGGGTGTTTGAATCATCATCTCACGCTTTACCAAGCGTCCCCTCTTTTCATATAAACTTTTATCGCATAGGCGATACGCAGTAGTGGATTAAGAATTATTAGACTTGCGTGCATTAAACTATACATACATATATATATATACTGTCGCTAATAAAGCAACCTGGAAAATTGGCTTCAATAATTTTATGTAAATTAAGTTATTTTCTCTGAAATCATATTTCTACTTCTTGATGCAGAGAGAAAGAAAGAGAAAAAAGGATTTAAATATTTTTGCATTTTTTACAAAAAAAAAAAAAAAAAAAAGAACATCATGTACTAAAACGTCATTTATAATTCTTTCATAAACTTTAATATCTTTAGAAAATTATAACGTTCAATGAAATAAAAAAGAAAGAAAAAAAAACTAATTTTTAAAATATTTTATGCAATATTCATATTCATAAATTGTAAAATGTTAAATTTTCAAAAACACATAAATTTTTGAGAGGGAAAAAAAATCAATTGTTAAACAAGAAAATGTGATGAAACTTTTAAAACACCTATATATATATAATATGGTCATTTAAAACTAAAATAATTGTGTACTTTCGAGATTTTAATTTTAAATCATTCTCAATGTTGTAAGGAAATTTTTAACTTTTTTCGAACTATATATATATATGTATATAAATGTGTTTGTGAGAGAGATATGTATATATACCCTCACTAGTTTCACCTTAGTTTTATAATGTTATCTTTATGACCGTACAACACAATAGTATTGTTCAACTGCGTAAGAGAGCACATTACCCACGCAATTCATGTCACGTGATCATAAACTGTTTAACATTATAAAATACCGATAACATTTGCTGAAAATGTTGATCGTCTGAATGTTTATTGTTTAAGCTTTTTGCTTATCCCGATGTACTATGCGGACGTCAAAAGGTATTACTATATTTGTAATATATAAATATGTACCTTGGACTTAAGGAATATGTATATTTTTAATTTTTGTATATTTTATACTTAATTCTATTAAGATTTAATCAAAATGTTAAAGAGATGGAATATTATATACTTGAACTTTACGATATTTTAATACATGCGCATGATTTATTGAAAATTTTTACAGAAATATAAATAATTTTTATCTGTTTTTATAGAGGAGGTGAAACATAACCTCAAACTAAAATTGCTTTTGTATTGTAAAAGAAACAAATAATAAAAATTAATTTTTAAATATTTTGAAAAAACCAATACGATTTAAGAAAGAAATTTTTCCCAAACAAGATATTATAATAATAATTATTTTAGAAAAGAGTTTTTCTTCAATATTTTGCCATAAAAAGCTCTTACTTTTCATTCGATTTTAATAAAAATAATTAATTTCGTTCTATAAAAACCCCAAAAACTATCCTGAATTTCAGGTTTCAAACGAATCCGATCAATATTTTCATCCGCCATATTGGATCCGCCATTTTGAATTTTGAAAAACAGATACATGATTCGTAATCAGCGACTCCAAAAACCCCCGAGTAAGGAGTTTCAAACGAATCCGATCAATTTTTTATCAAGTCGTCCGCCATATTGGATCCACCATTTTGAATTTTCAAAAACGGATTTCAGATTCGTGATCAGCGACCCCAAAAAAACTTTAATGGTACAGTGATGTAAATCTTCCAAAATTGATTAACATTAATTTTTCTAATATATTTTGTTTGCGTTAAAATTTATTTTTAGTTTGAGGTTATGTTGCGATTATTTCAAAAAGAAATGTTCAAAAATGATTAAATTAAGAAATTAAATATTAAAAAAAAAAATTTTTTAATAATAAACATATTAAATTCTAAAAATATTTTCTTCTACTTTATTTATATGTTTCATTTAAAAAAGAAAAATACATTCTCTATTATAAAGAAACTTGTTCAATATATATTCTTCTAAAATATATACCTACAAATGCGAAAAATATATTTTTTTTTTTTTTAGAAAAAAAATTCTGCCTCGAGAAGTTTCTTTTTAATTCAAAGAAACATATATATATTTCTGCATGGTGTGTATTTGTGTCTCTCGACCGATGAACACGGTAAATCGTAAAAGTAAAATATTTTGTTCTAGAGGAAAAATTTTTTGAAAGAGAAAAAGAAAGTCCCACCCGGAAGGAATTTTCTGTATATATATATATATATATACATATAATGCGGAGTGACTAA
The DNA here is from genome assembly GCF_019393585.1 of Leptopilina boulardi. Taxonomy (NCBI): domain Eukaryota; kingdom Metazoa; phylum Arthropoda; class Insecta; order Hymenoptera; family Figitidae; genus Leptopilina; species Leptopilina boulardi. The sequence goes on from NW_026137921.1 coordinate 1,157,726, forward strand.
AGCTTGAACTGGTAATAAATTACAGGAAAATATGAAATTTGTGTTGGTGCAAAGCCACCGACCTCCTATTAGTATTTCTTTTCAGGGACAAGCACAGGTAGAAAGCAAAGGCATATATACACCGTTACATAGTAGTCGTAGTAGTAGTAGTTATATATACGTTAAAAGCCTTGATTTTTCTTCCACTGCACTTTTGACTATTTGCTAAAGATGTCTAAACAATAATTTCGAAACCGTTCAACACCCATAAACAGCTTACTGAACACTGAGCTATAGCTTTATAATAGAGATTTTTCATGTTTGAGGTACAGTTAAAATTTTAAAAAGATGTTATTTTTGAAAAACTTGTCATTTCTGATGGTCAATTTACCACAAATGGATATAACATTTTATGATACGTTTAGTAGCTTCACACGCTTATAATATGTTTTTGAAAATATTAATACTTCTTCATTAAGTGATTATATTAATTTAATTGTAAAATAAACACAAAATTTATTTATTTATTTGTTGTATAAACTGAGAAAAAGATTTTTTCTTATTTCAAAATTTAAAAAATATTACAAATAATTTTGTTTTATAAATAATTGTTTTGTAATTAATACATTATAAAATTATATTAATAAATTAATTTATAATTATCAAATTAAGTTTAATTTTCAATAATTTAAAAACTAAAATTTTATAATTTGGTAACAACTTTTTCCACCCTTAACTAGCACCATGGGTCCAGTAGACCCGAGGATTTTTTTCGAGCTCAAATTAATTGAATGTGTACCTTTTGAATATTTTTTTATATTTTAATATATATTAGTTTGACATATTCTTAGTAATTTTCTAAGTTTTTTTGTTACAACTAATTCGATACAAAAAGAATAAATTAGCTTCAAACATTAATAATTATAAATTTTTTAATTTTAATCTAAAAAGTTACATTTTATTCTGCAAAATAAATACCTTTTTTGCAAGTCCTGCTGTTGTGGAAATTTTTTCCTTAAAGAATAATGCATCATAACCTTAAATTTTTGGAGTCATAATATTAAAATTTAAATAACTCATGAATTTTTAAGTAAAAAACACACAATTTTTCGTTTTTATTTTTCGCAATTTTTTTTAACTAACTTAAAGTAAATTAATCCCTGTAAAACTAATTAAATTTTAAAAAACACATGATAAACTACCTCAGATTAAATTTTTGTTCAAAAATATTCAATACCGGCTGTACAATACATGTTTGAATATGTCGGGTCTAGCAGACCCTTCGTGCAAATTACGTTCGAACGCGGAATTGTGCCAGTTAAGGGTTAATATATTATCAATTTTTAACTATTGGACATCGCCAATAGTTTACAAAATTGATATTGATTATTTTTATTTGATAATTTTTTTTTGTTAATAATAGGAATTCTAAAAGAGTAAAATTTACAGAAAAAGTTGTAAAGAAATACATAATAAACACGTGAATTTAGAAAATAAACAGAAGTGACGTTCAAAAACACCGGTTTAAATTTGGTTTAAAATTATTTATTTTGAGATTTTTCTCTTTTAGATTTCATGAAATTCTAACCACGTACCATATATCATAAATACTTACACTAATCATTAACAAAATTAATTAAACGTCGTTTAAGTAACTATTATTTTAACTAAAATTTTTACACGAGACACACATTATTTTTTTACATATGCTGCTTAATCAAAATATATAATATTTATCCACTTTTTTTAAAAGTTAAATAATTGAGCACCTGGAAATAAGAACTCGCCAAGCGCTCGGCTGCACGCTACAAAGCCAGTCAAACATACAAAAATGATGAAAAAATAAAATTCGAAATTTTTGATTTTTGAAAAATGCTATCTTGTAGGAAATGAAAAGGCGCATCTTTTTTTCCTCTGGATTTTTCTCGTCAAATGAATAGTTTAATTAATAATTGTAAAAAACTAATAAATTTTTATTTCCAAATTTCATTCAATTTTTAAACATAAATCATCGTATCTTCGACAAATATTAATCAAATCCAATGAGATTTTGCATACTTCCGAGTTTGGGTCCATAGATAACGATAGTCTAAAAAAAATGTTGAATTTTTTTCAATTGTTGACCAATTTTTAATTATAAACAAATACCTGTCGGTAATCATACTCAGTTATCTTCGCCGACAAAAAGTCTGTGGGGAAGTTCATAGTTGAAAGAACTTCCAGTGAGACATTTGTGTATTAGGATATAATGAAGTTTTCTGTAAAGTTTCAAATAGATTAATTCAATAGTTTAAAAAATATTGAATTTTTAAGATTGCGCGTGTGTGGCAAACAGCTCGTAGTAGTCGGTTTGAATACTCTGAATGATCACTGGATACTGGTTTGCACATGTCTTAAAAATGTATATGTTTTACAATTAATAATTGTAATATGATTTCATTGAATCTTCAAAATAAATACAAAATAACCAGTTATTGAGAGAAATGTGTTTTTGAAATACCTATAATAATAATACCATTAGAGATAAATCAATTTTGTCTATCTGAAATTATTCGAAAAAGAGTTCCCTTGAATAATTTTTATTATAATTGTTATATTAGGATATTAAATAAAAAAATTCATCGAATAATAAGCTCCGAAGTTTAAATTTCTCATTGAAAGGCAACTTCAACGTGTCATATCTAAGGAACGGTAGAAGATAGAACAGTCTTCTTTTTTCAGTTTTACAGAGAATCTTATGTACTTCAAATTATCTTTTAAAAATTTTGGTGTAAAGTAATTACAAGACGAGTTACTTTCAAAAAACGAATGAAAAACCATGTTTTTACAATATTTATTAACAAATTTAATAGTTCAAATTTTTTAAATTCATTAACTATCATAGAGATTCTTTACTGAATCCGAAATACAACTTTTGTAGAAAAAAAAATTGAAGGAAACCTTTTTTTTAAGAAATTACATAGAATAACCTATAAAAAAAATGAAATATCAAGATAATTTCAGTTTCCCTCCACCGATTATTTTCATTTTTGTCTTAAAATAATCAGAAGACATCCCCGAAGTAATTCCAAAAGAAAACGGTGATGTGCAAAGACTTTTGGGTTGAACTTAATCCAAGCCCACCGTGGGATAGAATCGCTGAGCAGTTCATTACATGAAAAATGACCACTTTCTCACATCTTTTTTCTCTTAATTTCATTATTATTATATATAAATTGTTTTAAATTGACTTTATAAATAATATTTTTTTTAGTATTTATCATGTGTATATATATATATATATTTTTATTTGTTTATATTTAAAAATACAACTCAATAATAAAAATTAGAATGTCTTATAAGTATTCAAAATGTACATATAATTAATACAAATTATTAATAACTATAAGTAGTCAAAATTTTTAACAATATAGTTAATTAGACATTAGATGTAATTTTTTTAACAAAATTTTTTTTACATTTTTCAAACAATTACAAACTATCAACAATAACTTGTAAATAGAAAATTTTAAATAGACAATATAAATTATGAATTCAACTGATAAAATCAAAATTAGAAAATGTACTTAAAAAATTATTTAAAGAATTAGCTAATTGCAAAATTTTACACATAACACATTATTTAAATAATATCTTAATAATTTTTGCAAAAATTTTCATATAATTTTGAAAATATTATTTTATTCGTATGTTTTTAACACATTAACATAAAATAAATTTAACCCAGTAGCAATAAATTCAATTGTTTAACTTAATTTAAAACAATTTATATATAATAATAATGAAATTAAGAGAAAAAAGATGTGAGAAAGTGGTCATTTTTCATGTAATGAACTGCTCAGCGATTCTATCCACTTGCCTACTCGTTGGCGCGCCACACGCGCAATCTTACAAATTCAATATTTTTTAAACTATTGAATTAATCTATTTGAAACTTTACAGAAAACTTCATTATATCCTAATACACAAATGTCTCACTGGAAGTTCTTTCAACTATGAACTTCCCCACAGACTTTTTGTCGGCGAAGATAACTGAGTATGATTACCGACAGGTATTTGTTTATAATTAAAAATTGGTCAACAATTGAAAAAAATTCAACATTTTTTTTAGACTATCGTTATCTATGGACCCAAACTCGGAAGTATGCAAAATCTCATTGGATTTGATTAATATTTGTCGAAGATACGATGATTTATGTTTAAAAATTGAATGAAATTTGGAAATAAAAATTTATTAGTTTTTTACATTTATTAATTAAACTATTCATTTGACGAGAAAAATCCAGAGGAAAAAAAGATGCGCCTTTTCATTTCCTACAAGATAGCATTTTTCAAAAATCAAAAATTTCGAATTTTATTTTTTCATCATTTTTGTATGTTTGACTGGCTTTGTAGCGTGCAGCCGAGCGCTTGGCGAGTTCTTATTTCCAGGTGCTCAATTAATGATAATTTTAATGAATACTAGAAATATAGATAATTTTATATTATAAATTAGGGTAGTTATATAGAAAACTGGCCAGGTCCTGGTCAGTTTTTCCTAAATGGAGATTTAGTTGGAAAAAGTTTTACACCCTTGTAAGGCACTAGCCAGCTATTCCGACAAGGGCCTTGTTAGACATAAGTTAAACCTGATGAATTACTTTACAAGGCTCACACACTGCAAAAAGAAGTATCTTATTTTAAGATGTTTTGGTAGCGTTTTCAAGACATCTTAAACATCATAATATCTTAAAAACGCTACCAAAACATCTTGAAATGAGATATTACTTCTTTTTGCAGTACATTAAGATTTCTGTATTTTCAAAATTCAAAATATCGAGAAATTTTTTTTTTTTTAATTTATCGGATTTATTTGGAAGTTTACTAGGTCGCTAATCAAAAATTTTATTCCAGATTCATATAATCACTGATCTAAAAAAAAAAAAAAAAACCCCGTGAGTAACAACAATTGCATTAAAAATTTAATATTTTTAATAAAAATTCCCGGTTTAACCAAAAATTCCTCTATAATAATGCGGTTTTTTCCCACAGTTATAATTAAATTCCCGCGGCTATTTCCCGTTTACTATATATATATATATATATATATATATATATATATATATATAGACGTTCACAGCCCTGTCATCATTTATTTCAATTCAATTTTACAGTATTATTTCACAGTGTTTCTGTTACATTTGTACTTATTGTTTATACATATATATATTATAACCCGTACAGAAATTCGCCAATCTGGTCCTAACCAGGATGAAATAGGGAACCAGATCGGGGCCAAATCAGGCTCTGATCAGGTCCCGATTTTCATCGGACTGAAAAAGGACTCCTTCTATGACTCCGACCGGATTTAATGTTTCATATATGCGGATTTGGGGCTCTACCGAGGCCCGTTAATTTCTGCACAGGAAATAATAATATTGAGGTTATTTAAAACAGGTATATTATAGTATTTATTTTTAATGATTCTAATAAGTGGAATGTATATATAATTTTTAATTTTAATGACGTAAATTAGTTGATGAATGCAAAAATAAAAGAAATATATTACTAAACGGATATTTTATATACATATATATATGTAATACAAAGTTCGAAGAATCGGAACCGAAATCCTCGACATTTCGAGGCTACCTTTGAAGGACCCTCCTGTACGACCGTGATTGTCTGAAAAAACACATACAAGTGTTTCTTGCTGAATATCCGTGAAACGCGCATACATATATATATATATATATATATATATATATATATATGTATATATAACGACTGTGGGACGTAGTCTTCTCATTCTCCAATACAAGCACACATCATGTGAATATATTATATTACATGAGTATATGTGTAAGATAGGATACATATAGGTATCATATATACATATAGGTAGCTTAGGTACAGTCGCACTGGAAATACCTGGTATGCGACAATTTACGTATATCGCATGAACATCAGTGCGCAGCACGTTGAGTTTATATATATGTATATACGCGCGTATATAGCATATAAGCATTCTCAAGCAACTATAGTTACTATATACATATATATATATATGAATGTTCTGGAGCATTGAGTTGAGTATTTATCTTGAAATTTTCAAGAAACTATATTTGCATTGCTTTAATAGCATATACATATATATAATGGAAAATTCCAATTAATGAAAGACAATAACTTATTGTTGGAAAATTATATAATATATAATTTTTTTACAATATCAGTATAAAAATTAAAACATTTTGCTATTATGTATTCGATGAATCAAGACATGATGTGTTTAATTTTCCAATATGATTGTCGCGCAGATATTGCCCACATGTACCCTTGATGATTTTTAAAAATTAAATGATTGGAAATTTTCCAAATATATACAACTATGGGATTTCTTCACAAATTACCAAGCACTGAATTTTGCTTTACAGTTAACTCTTTTGGATCAAGGTCCACATTGAAATCCTCCTCCATTTGGAACTTTGTATTATACATCTCAAAAAGATAACACATATATATATATAAGTTAAAAGAGTACGATTTAGTTCTTTTTCATGTTTTTAATCTCCGAATAAACTTTCGGAAATACCTATTGTCTGTTGCGCGAAGAGAAGAGAATGTGTGCCACATTCCTCTGTCATTATACATGTTGAAAGGAAAGTTGCTGCTTGTTTGAGCGTGAGATTTTTCAGATCAAGTCCTAAATCGGTAATTCAAGTGAAAATGTATTTGAAGAGAATGGAGTCTTGATAGAAAGGTTATTGGCCACCTACGTCAGTGGTATATATGAAATTACGAAAGAATCAACTGGACAATGTTAATGTTAAGAGTTCAAAGGTTAAAAGAAAAGTATCGAATTTGCAAAAAAAATCTAACCCAAGGAAGACAAACACCAAGGAAACCTCAGGTATGCTGCTGCTGCAGGGGCATCACAAGCAGCGTGGCAGTGGCAGGCACACGCCAAGAGTAGAAAACGGAGGGCAAGAAGCGTGCGGATTTTGCAGATCGAGCGGCATGTTTAACGGCAGTACAAGGGGACCTTTCCTTTCCCTCAGTGACGCCTGGCTCCACCCACACGCTGCCGTTGAGGCACTGGCAACACTGGCAACAGTGGCTCTCGCTATAACCGATATTGTGTGGCCGTGGTTGGATTGAATGGAGGGGAACTAGCTCAGGTCAAACCCCCCCACCACTACCATCATCACCACCACCACCACCACCCTCAAACGCCTGGCTCTCGGCAACCCCTTGGATCTCATCCGTGGTGCCGCGTGCGACCCCTCATTCCCCTCTCTCAACGTGACTGCCCTTCCCTCCCCTCTTATAGCCAGTCACACAGCCTCCCCCGTCGTCGTCGTCGACAGCTAGGCTGCTATTCCTCCCCCCCCTCCCTCTCTTCCTCCCACTCGAAGAGGAGAATAGCCGCCGTGCGGCTTGTCACGGTGTTTGTGTGCCTGTGCTTTCGTCGCGTATCTCTCTCCCTCTCTCTCTCTCTTTATCTTCTTCTGTGTATGTCGCGCAACCTCCCACCCTTTCGTCACGAGTCTGACTACTATACACACTACCACCACCATAACCTCTACAATGCTAATGATACTACCACTACCATCCAAAAGGTTTACGCTACTACCACTATGATCATGACGTCGCTACTACCACCACCACCACCACACTAACATGTGCCAATGATATTATACTACTACAGTATCAAAGCTCCTGCTACTACTACAACAAACTTCTACTCATACCTATATTTACTATTGTATACCAATGTCACTACTAACATAAACCATATCACTACTAAAAGAGTTAAATTTTCTATTATTATACACTATTTTATCAATATTGTCTCATGATAATTATCACTATAAACAAAACCAAGATATTCTATCCTACGAAGAAAAAAGAGATTAACGATTTGGCTCAAAATTTTTCAGGACAATTCTGTCAAAAATATTCAACTAACCAAAATTTTAAGTCTCTATCTCATGAAGAAGGATCTAAAGGACCCCGCACTAAATACACAGAAAATGGCTTACGGTTAAATTTGGCTATATTTTGAGAATTTTTAGTTGAAAGTGTCCTGATTGAAAAAAAAAATTGTTCGAAGGTCATTGAATGAATAGTTTAGCTAAAAAAAATGTCGAAACAACGCTACGCCTAATGAATTTACGTATCTAAGTGGGCAAATCACTTGTTCGAAAGTGAATATTAAAAAAATTAATTCATTGACCTCTGGACAATTGGTTTTTCAATCAGAACACTTTCAACTAAAAATTCTCAAAATATAGCAAAATTTAACCGTAAGCCATTTTCTGTGTATTTAGTGCGGGGTCCTTTGAATTAGTCACTTTTGACTAATTCTCAGTTAAAAATGACTAATTTGTAGAAAACTGTACTAATTTAGAGGCCATTTTCACCGTGTGGATAGATTTAATCCTCTGAGAGGTTAAAGGCAGTAGATATATTCTGCGTCTGCGCAGGAGCTGTATACAAACATTCTGCGCAGACGCAGAATATATCTACTGCCTTTAACTTCTCGGAGGATTAAATTTATCCACACGGTGAAAAGGGCCTCTAAATGAATAAGTATATAGTTTTCTACACGGACAAAAATGGAAAAAAGAATAAAGTAATTTTTACTATACTAAAAGTAAAACCGGAACTGCCCGCAGTTTCTGCGCATTTCTGGCATTTATTACTCCAGAAATAGTAAAATTTAATATTTCCGGAATAATTTTTACTATTTCTGGAGTAAAAATTTCCAGAAACTGCGGACAGTTCCGGTTTTACTTTTAAAGTATAGAAAAAGTTACTTTTATTCGATTTTCCATTTTTTTTCCGTGTACTATCAATTAGTCATTTTTGACAATGAATTAGTCAAAATAGTTACTAATTTCTTTAATGAACGAATCAGCACAGTAGAATTATGTTACATTACTCGTGAATTTAACCATTATTTCTTGTTAAACAAATCAGAATTTTTCTACTAAAAAAATGGCTTGGATATTTATTTACATATACTGTATTCTATAGTCGATCTCATGAGAAATTAAACAGAATTATTTATCTAGAACTGTACATACTCTTATTAAATTATTATTTCTTGTTAATACATATATGTATAACGAGAAATTTATTGACTAGATGCATCTAGTAACTTTAATTAGAAATTTATTTTACAGTACAAAAAATTTTAACACTAAGAATATAAAATATAAGAAATTTAGAAAAAATGCATTTTTTATATGTGACGCGATCTGAAGAAAGGGACCTTAAAAGCAAAAAATTATAGGGTACATTTTGAAATTTTAATGTGAAAATACAGAAAGACGTTCAACTCGAAATGCAAAGTAATGATATTTAGGTTTTCATTACATTCTAAAATATTCAATAAAAACTGATTTCAGTTTTACAAAAACAAAAATAAACTTTTAATTCAAGTAAAACTGTCGTAAACATAACCTATAATTCATTTGCTTCTAAGGTACTGGTACCTTAGACCGGCCTTTCTTCAAATCGCATTACATATTTGTTTTTGCAATTTATCATTTGTTTTGGATAGTTTGTGTAAAATTACAGCTGTTAATTTAAAGCTATCAAATTGTAACTAATTGATACAAATATCTGAAGCATAAAACGCATGTACGGAGAAAAATGGAAAACAAAAATAAAGTAACTTTTACTATTTACAAAGTAAAACGTTAACTGTCTGAAATTTTTACGCATCTCCAGCAACTTTTGCTTTGGAAATAGTAAAAAAAAATAGTAATATTCCTAAGTAAATTTTACTATTTCTGGAATAATTTTTTCTATTTCCGAAGCGAAAGTTGCCATAAATGCGCAGAAGTTTCGGTCAATTCAGAGGTTTTACTTTGTAAATATTAAAAGTTACTTTATATTTTTCTCCGTGTGATTTAATTCAAATATTGGCATCAATTTGATCCAATCAGGTATTAATTTGATATCATCAATAAAACAGTTTAGTAACTCTCTGCTATAACTAGTGACCGTTATCGTTACTGGACGCCTGGTGAGAACTTTGAGAATTACGTTCTGTGACGCTAGAGTGCACGGAGAAAAATGGAAAAACGAATAAAATAACTTTTACTACTTTAAAAGTAAAAATGAAACTGTCCGCAGTTTCTGCGCATTTCAGGAAATTTTTACTCTAAAAATAGTAAAATTTACTATTTCAGGAGTAATTTTTACTATTTCTGGAGTAAAAATTGCCAGAATTGCTCAGAAACTGCTCACAATTCCGGTTTTACTTTTAAAGTATAGTAAAAGTTACTCTATTCGTTTTTCCATTTTTCTCCGTGTCTTAGCATAAGCAGAAAGTGAATTTTTCACTGCAAAAAGAAGTATATCTTATTTTAAGATGTTTTTGTAGCGTTTTCAAGGCATCGAGACATCTTAAATATCTTAATGTCTTAATAAAGCTACCAAAACATCTTAAAATAAAATACTTCTTTTTGCAGTATTGTTAAAAGATATTCTGTATAAAGAATTCTAAAGCATTATTCTTTTACAATTTTTTGTAATCAAAATTTTCCTTTTTTTCAAGCATAAATGGATTTTTTAAACTTATTTTCGAAAAAGATGTCAATTTTTACTAAATGAACGATTAAGAGCCTTTTTTATGAGATAGGAACTTAAAATTTAGGTTAGTTGTGTATTTTTGGAGGTAGAATATCCGACTGAACAATTTGAGCTAACAATAAATCGCAGTAATCTAATCAGTTCTACCCGTGGAATACCTGTCAAATAAGGGTACGACAACAGCTCAACTGTATCTAAATAGGGTTGTCATGGTAATCGTATAAGAGTGAGAGAAATAAGAACATTCTTCATTTCTCTCACTCCTATATACGTTTCCATAACGACCCTTCTTAGCTACAGCTGAGCTATGATCGGTACCCTAAGGATGATTTTCGTGCAGCCTGTTCTGCAAATATCGTCCTAATACACACCAAAAAAAATAATAGTTTCTTTCAGTTCAATTTTGACCAAAAATGTTAACATTAGAACCATTTTTACTGAATTCGATCCTAGTGTATGATTTTAAATCCTAAAATTGACTTAATCTATAGTTTTAAGATAAAAATTACGCTAGTTTTCAGACATTTTGATTTTAAGATGTTAACGGTTTCAGTATTTGTTTTTTGTGTGTATAAGAGTTAACTAAATTTTTTCTTCGTACGAAACCTTACCCAGGTGGAAAAGTTCCCGGTAGTCACGACCGGTAATTTTTCCTAGATTACCAGTATAGTAATTCTTCCGGTACTATCGGTAGTTACTACCGGTAATTCCTCCGGTACTACCGGTAGTCACTATCGGTAATTTTTTCGTTACTACCGGTAGTCACTATCGGTAATTTTTCCGGGACTACCGGTAGTCATTACCGGTAATTGTTCCGGGAGTTACAATCAAAATTTGTTATTTGGTAATAAATTTTTATTTACCGGTAATGGCTACCGGAAAAATTACCGATAGTGACTACCGGTAGTAACGAAAAAATTACCTGTAGTGACTACCAGTAGTACCAGAAAAATTACCGGTATTAACTACCGGTAGTACCGGAAGAATTACCGGTAGTCCCGGAAAAATTACCGATAGTGGCTACCGGTAGTCTAGGAAAAATTACCGGTTGTGAATATTCCGGTAGCGGGAGCGGTAATGACTACCGGTAACTTTTCCACCTGGGTATGTCATACATTTGAAGAAAATTACTATCTACATAGGATAGATACTTTTTTTAAACAGTACGACAGAGTATTTTTGTATCGACAAAAAAAGGAGACTTCCAACGACCTTTCTTTCTCTCTTCCTCTCTACTTTGAGATTAAATTTTTTTTTGAATATCCCCATAATTCTTGCTAATCCAACCAAATATTGTATTAGTGGTTTTGTTACAATACTGTTGGGTTATTTTAGCGGCATCCATGCGCTTGGCTGTACTAACCAAAACAGTAGACTAAGGGCCAGTTTCACCAACTCCGGTTAACAGTTAATCAGCAATTAAAGCCAATTTAACCACTCATGATTGGTCGGTTAGGGATTTAATCGCTGATTAACTTTTAACCAGAGTTGGTGAAATTAGCCCTAACAAGACAGTAGACTAACAAGACAGTAAACTAACAAAACAGTAGGCTAACATAACCTTAAATTAGAGACAATTCAAACATAATATTGCTATTATTGCGAGATACGAAAGAGTGCTAAATCGAAAAGTAGAGAACCCTTGATCAGAAGCGTAATTCTAAATCTTATATATGCATATATATTCTCTATCTCGATTACGTTCTCATACTGCACCCGTGACAGACGAACTGAACAACAAGGAGCGCGAGCACCGGATATAAATAAAGTTTTAAGAAGAGGAAAAGCAAAGAGAAAGGGAGACGAATAACGATATAGCAAACTAACAGACGGAGGGAAAAGGATAGAGAGAAAAAGAGAGAGAAAGAGAGAGAGAGAGGGCAGTAGAAAGAGAGAGGTGGAACGTGGTTTGACGTTTCTTCCGGCGAGTCCAATGAGGCGCCGCGCGCGTTCGACCCCGAGCGTTAGGCCGTCGATTGCTCTTCGGATTCTCTCTCTACACTATATGTGAGTTCGAGAGCACATTACTACGTTGACACACAGCAAGCGCCGACGCTCACAATCAGCTCTCGTTCGTTTCGCCGCTCACTACTCTACTACTCTCCGAGCCAGAAAGAGAGAGAGAGAGAGAAAGAGAGAGAGAACTCCTCGCTTACAAACTAGTCGGTCACCGACAACGACGCGGTGATGTTTACAGTTTAAAAGTGTTCCGCTCAGTGTTCTCAATAATTTATTGTGTACAGTGACAATTAACGTGAATACAAAAAAAAAAAAAGAAATTAATTTTTTGTGCTGTGCGGCAAATTAAGTGCATATTGTGACATCATCCACTTTTGGATTAACTTTACCAAGTGCTTATCTTATCTCTGGAGAATAATGCAAATTGTCCTTGATCTCTAGGGTAAGTTTTTTTTTCAAAAAAATTAAATTTTCCCCGCTTTTTATTTGGATTAAAAAAAAAAAAAAAAAAAACACGTGACGACCGCGGGAAGTGATTTGAACTTCGCGCCGATTTTCCATTGGGAGAGAAAAAATATGAAATAGTTGTGACAATATACAGGAAATGTTAAAATCAAATCCATTCTTTGTTTTAATTTTTTTTTTGAAAGTTTTTGTTTCACGTCAACTTTAAATTTTGAACGATAAGAACGAGTGTTTAGTCTACAATTTCTTTTTAATTTTTTTTTTTTTTTTTTGCATTTCTCGGGGTTGTGGAACTAAAGGAGATTTCTGTCATCAAGTCTTGGAGGCAGTGTGTATATATACATATATACATTTTTATTGCCTCAAGCTCTCTCATATCGCGCACGCTTTCACAATGGTTTAACTGTTCTAAAGATTTGTCGCTTTCATCCCGTGCTCTATACACAAGTGAATCATATATCCAAGAGTCTGTTTATGGGAGTAGGGAAAAGCAATGCAAAAAGTCACGTACACCATGTTATTGTAACAGAAGAACAAAAACACAATTTTTTTTTTTACAATTTAGAAAATATTTTTTATATTTTTTGTATTAAAAATAAATATTAATTAAAAATTTTTTTTAACTACCTGTTAAATTTTTAAAAACTAAAAAACGATTTTCATTAAAATTTCTCCCAAGTGAAACCCAACCAATTGTTTTCAAATAAACGTGTTGCTAAATCTCTGCGAAAATGTTTCCTGTTAACTGTATATATATATATACATATGTACTGTCAAGTTGCGTAATTAAATCATTTGTATTTTAAACTAACAGTGTATAAATATAAATCAAATTCGAAAAAAATTTTTTTTTTAAATTTCCAATTTTTTTTTCTTTGTCCCAATTTATATTCCTTCTCTCTCTCTCTCTTTCTCATTCTCTCTCGGAGAAGATAACGATTGCCTTAAAGAAGTTCATTGACGTGAGACGCTAAACAGAAAGTCATCATCTTTTGATAAATTTATTTAAATTTTGCGATTTCAACATTTTTTTTTTTTTTTTAACACTAAGACAAGTGAAATATATTATTAATATTCACTTATTATCTTATTTAAACATTAATCTTGTATATTTATCCATCGTACTTTTTTTATTTAAACTTGATTTCAAATATCCTTGAAAAGATTTCTTATCACTTTTTAAAAAAAAAAAAATTATGTTATTTAATTTTTTAAAATAAATTTAATTTTTCAATAAAATCAATTATAAATTACATTAATTTTATTTAAAATACATTTTTTAATAAAATAAATTTGAAATTAAATTTACTATTCGATTTCATATTGATTATTATATTTTTTATTTAACTTTTTACCCTTGCATTTATAATAATGGAAACCGTATAAAAATTTAAATGCCAATTACTTTAATTGAATCCGGGGGCCTAATTGACTATAATTAAATAATGAAAATAATTTTTGTAAATAACGTGTCTGTGAGCAAAAAAATAAAAAAAAAAAAGGTACAAAAATTTGGAACGTGCGAGTGACGTTGTCAACAGAAACTTTCAACGCTTCTGTCAAACTGCCATCATGTACACGTCCAATTTTTTTTTCTCTCTCTCTCTCTCTTTGCGCACGACGACCTTCATAGCAATTCCTTTTTCTTTCAACGAATGAATTAATAAATAATTTATAAAACTCTTGTCGTGCAGGTGATTGAAAACACATGTAATGCCTTATTACGTACATGACAAAAAATAATTTTTTTTTTTTTCGAAAAAAAAAAAAAATTAGCACGCAATTTCTTGTTAAAATGATAAGAGAATAATCATTGGCTTCTTATCAATTTTAAAAAGAAACAATTTATTATTATTTCAATTGGATTAAGAAAGATTCGCATTTGCTTTCGAATTTTCGTCACGTTAAATATATGTATACACAAAAAAAAAGGATATACATAAATATGTATATAATTCTCGACAGGCAACGCAATGGAGAGTCAGTGACGTAACTAAAAAGGGGATGGGGGAGGGGAGGTGTGTGTATATGTATGTATGTGTTCGATAGGAAACAGACACTGGCTCGTGCCACTCAATTGACAAGGTGGGGAATTAAATCCCGAGTTGAAAAATATATTTAAGCAAGATATTTCCTCTATTTCGTGACATTGACAATTATTATTTTTAATTTATTAATGTATTTCTTAATGTTTTTTTTATCTTTTTCAAAAAAAAAAAAAATTTTTTTTTTTTCTTTACGATTATATTGATCGATATAAGGAAACAAAATAATTTTTTGTACGCGCCTGTTGCTTGAAAAATAGTAAATTTATAATATTAATAATCCAATATAATTATGATGCTTCAATTAAACCGCGAATTAATT
The DNA here is from genome assembly GCF_019393585.1 of Leptopilina boulardi. NCBI lineage: Eukaryota > Metazoa > Arthropoda > Insecta > Hymenoptera > Figitidae > Leptopilina > Leptopilina boulardi. The sequence goes on from NW_026137921.1 coordinate 1,173,083, forward strand.
ATTATTTATTTACGAGATCAAGTTTTTTCGTGTAAATTGATTTAATTGGAATAAAATAGTCTGGTCGATATTCTTTTATTAAATTTAATATACTTAATAATTTAGAAGATTTTTACACGACAAAATATATATGATAAAAAATATTATAAATTCGTTTAATAATTTTATGTATAAATTGTCAAAAAAAAAATTTTTTTTTTGATTTAATTTTTTACAATTAGAAATTGATTTGAAATTACATTAATACATTAAATTTGCTCTGAATTTTTATGTAAACTATAAAGTTTCTATTTATGGTAAAATTTTACTAAATCATTTTGGAAGTAACCAAAAAAAACAAACCAAAATTCAACAAACTTTTTTGTATTTTTTAACTAAAGCGTTTGGAAATAAATGACAAAAATTGTTATGTAAAACAATTTGAAATTTTTTGGCATTTTTACCTAAGGCGTTTGGAAAAAATATCCAAAAATTTTTATGTAAAATTATTCGAAAATTTTTCGTGTTTTTAGCAAAAAAAAAAAAAAATTTGGAGAAAAAAACTTCAAAAGTTTTAATTCTGTTTAGAAATGAAAATTTTCTTTTAAATATTTGAAAAAAAAGAAGTTATTTTTTAATAGAGAGGAAAAAAATCGTAAGTTAATTATTGATTATTATTATTAATTCTAATACCTATTTTCGAATACTTCTATACGAATTAAATATTTATTGATTTATAACATTTCTGACAAGCAAAATGAAAAAATTCATAAGTAAAACTTTGATTAAATAAAGAAAATTAAAATTTTTTTTTTAAATTTCCATATGAAAATAAATGATAATAAAAAAATTACAATAAAATACAAATTAAAAAAGACAGAAAGCATACAAAAACACATGTGAGTATAAGTTGTTTTTTACTTTGTAAACTGAGTTTCTCTCTCTCTCTCTCTCTCGGCTTCTTTACAAAGTATGTACACTTTATTCTTCTTTTGCAATTTGTATTTCGTAATTTTTTAAGACTTCTCTTATTTTTAAAGAAACTAGTTTCGCAAAAATTAATTCAAATCATTAATTCTTTTTTATACTGCATTAAATACAACTTTTCTTCATGAAATTTGTAAATAAAAAATAATGATTTATGAAAAATATTAATTTTTATTATAAATGTAAACATAAATATTAACAGAAATGATTATTTGAATCAAATAAATTTTTTTTTTCATTACGTACAATTAATTTTAATACGAATATTAAAGCTATTAAAGTACATAAATGGAAAAAAAAATATTTACTTGAAACAGCGAAAGGTTTCACTAGATTAGCGAAAGAATTAACTGAAACAAGTAAAATTTTTGCTACTACAATAAAACGTTTCACTGTTCCAGGTAAATCTTTTTTTTTCCCTGTATTCTAAAGTCATATGTCAATTATTTTTATAATCTATTTTTAGTGCCCAACGGCTAAAAATAGCTATTTCTAAACATAACCTAAAAATACAAAAAAAACAAAGTCATCAGAAAAGGAATTTTCCTCTTAAATTGAGATTACTCTTTTTTTGCGTAGAAAAATTTTAACTATATAAATTTTTTTCCTGCATAAATTAAAAAAAAAATCTACTCTAAATTAAAAAAAAATATATGTTAAAATTTCCCAATAATAAAAGAGACTTTTTTCATTAGTTTTTATAATTTCTTTTTTTGAATTATTTTCTCAAAAACGATGGAATTATAATATTTGATGTATATGAATTTAGAAAAGCCACACGCAATATTTCTGGAGTGTATTTTGAGTATTATATAGAAACTTCTAATCCGAAGACAGACCGCCAGTGGGATACAATATCAGAAATAGGCATGTTAAAATAAGCGTACTCTCGATACGCGTTTCGTGATCTCTGTGTATATAGTTGGATTGGTGTGTATCAGAGGAGGTGAGAAGAGAGGTGAGGGAGAGATGGTGATGCTCTCTTGTTGGAGGGGAATGAAGAGGGGGGTCATGAAGCGAGAAACTATTAGGAATTGGTGGTGGGGATAACCCAAGAGTGCGGCAGACCGGTGCCGCACTCTCGAGAGTTGATCCTCCCTCAATTCAGAGACTGATCCCAGCCGATGATACTTATATACTGAGAAATGCTTATTTAGTCATCATACAGATATTTAATCACAAAACAATGAAAATTTTCGCTTATGCTTCTATATATATATATATAAGTTCTAAATGAAAATTTAGTTAAAACAAATAAATATAATTAGCTTTGTAATAAATATTTTTTTTTCCTCAAAAAATTGACAATTTTTTGAAACTATTGTCAATTTTTGGAGAAAAAAAAAAAAATTTGTTATATTTATTTGTTTTAACTAAATTTTTATTTAAAACTATAATAGTTATTTAGCTATGAAAAAAATATATTTTTATTTAATTCAAATATATTAAATAAAATAATAATAACAATGAGGAATAAAAAAAATTCTTTGGGTTCAAAAATTGAGAAGAAAAATAACTTATGGTATTTTTTTTTTTTTGTTCTTAAAGTACTTATATATATAAAAAATATTTTCAAGGTCGCAACTTCTAAAATGCTTTAACTGGCAAAGAATTATGACATACAGAATATTATAAATTTAACTTGGCACGTTAGCGCACTATAATATTGCGTAGGACTTGACAATTCATTTCTCCTCCTTGCTTTGCTAAATTTTTGCTGGTCAATGCCATCTAGAGACAGATTCCCAACTGTCTGAAATTTTCGATTCACAAATATATATATAATCACATTGAGAAAAAAAAATTATTTGTTTCAAATAATAATCGATTACTTGAGTATAAATAAATAAAAAAAAGTAAATAACTTGAGTCAAATAAATATTTATTTGTTTTTAATAATTGTTATATTTGAGTCAATTAAATGGTATTTATTTCAAAAACAAAAATTATTGGTTCAAATACAGTTTATTTAATTCAGAATAAAAATTATTTGGTTCAAGTAAATATTATTTAACTGTTAATAAAAATCGATTATTTGAATCAAATAAAATTTTTTTCAGATATTTTCAAAATTCTTTTTATATCTGAATTTGTTGTAGAAATAAGTATATTTTCATTGGCAAAAAGTAATATATTTTTGTCGTAAAATTAAATAAATTTTTTCATCTTATTTTGTTTTTTAATCACGCAATGAAATGATTTTGAAATTAAAAGTAAAAAAAAAACGGGAATTTTATTAGAAATTGATTAAGTATTTTGTAATTTCTTTTTTGAAAGATGCAAATGTATGTTAACTTTTTAAATACCTCCTATATTTATATACACAGTTTTAGTTGAAAGTATTGAAATCTTAAGACCTTTATGTTTCTAGAAGTTATTGAACAACGAGAGCATTCTTTCTAAATCTACTTTCACATACTTTTACCACTTGAAATTAAATAACTTTAGCAAAAGTTGATTTCTACTCAAAATACATGTTTAGAAAAAAAAATGCATTTATTTTTTATATTAATTAAAATACTAAATGTAATTAATTAAAATAATTAATAATACCTATAATTAATTTTAAACTACACGAAAGTTGCTAAAAATTGTTAGAAAAAAATCGAAAAATTAAACCACGTAGCAAATTTATATAAACTTTGCTGTGATAGCAATAGAAAACTTCACTGCCACAGCAAACTTCTTTTTTGCGCGTGTAAAAAATTTGATTTGCTTTATTTAATAAAAATTTTCCAGAAAATCATTGGAAAAATGTTAATAATAAAATTATTATTTACCTACTTTGTATATATGAATCATGCAAAAACTTTTTAATAAAATAAATGGAATTCAACTGAATAGTTATGTAGGTCAATGACATAGGTTTGTCGTTTTTTTTTCTTTTTTTTTTATTCAATCTTTGATCTAATCAATAGAATAATTCTTGTAAAAATGCTAAATATTCTTATTAATATAATACACATATATTATAGATTACTTTATTGACAGATAAATTTGTCTAGACCAATATGTCAATTTATTTTGTCTGCTCTCTAATTTTTGAATCATTGAAAATTTGGTTGATGAAATATATAGAATTTATTAACGAAATTTTTTTTCCAAAGCACCAAAATTAAGTGAAAATCACAAAAAAAAATGCTGGATAAATTTTGTTGCGGGTAATTTTAACCAATGCTAATTCACATAGACAGTGGCGCCCTCAACTAGAATAAAATTTGTTTCATTTAATTTTTATACCAATTTTTGGGTAAAATTTTCTACGTTTTTAAGTTTTAATTGATGAGAAATCTTTGTAATTGCATAATAATCATAATCATAATAATAATAATTTATTAATTCATGAGAAAAAATATATTCTCTAAATTTGAAGATGTAAAAATTTTATACTGATTTTAATTAGTTAAAAACTTTTTGCTATACGAGTTAAAATTGGCTAAAAAGCCAAATTTTCGTATAAAAATTTTTAAAAATTTATAAAAACTTTTATAAACTTTCTTTAAATTTGAATTAGTTAAAAATAACACATTTAATAGCAAAAAATCACTGATTCAAATAGTAATATATTTCTTATCAATTATATTAGTTAAATATAATGTTTTCCCACGACTTGTAAAATACTTTTATATAAAAATTTGATATTTATTTTATTTTCCTGCAATTGAAATTGTTATTGATTTAAATAGTTAAATTTATTTAACCAATTGCTGATAAAACAGATTTAACTACTTTTTTCAAGTTTTAAATTTTTAACTTATTTACAAAATACATTTCATCAGTATAAAATCTTGCACTGATTCAAATTTAGAGAGAGAGAGAGAGAGTATAATACGCAATGAATGTTGTAATTTCATTCCTTGTAGAGACTTGTGTAGTTATTTATATATATTTGTTAATCGAGTATTACACGATGGAATAAGATAAAGAAAAAAAAATTAAAGATACTTTAAGTAACAAAACGATCGTAGGCTTTTAATTTTAAAAATGACAAAATCAACTTTTTTCAAAATTTCTTTTGTCAGTTTTTCTTTGCGTTTGGTCTTTAGGACTATTAACCCACCCTTTTCCAATAGAAAATTTAATATAAATCCTCCTCGAACAAGAAAATTCAGTTAAAAAATATTATTAAATTAAAATTCTAAAAAATTCCATTAAAAAATGATGTTAAATGAAAATTCTAATAAAAATTGAATCAAACTCGAAACAAATAAATATTTATTTAGCTACTTAGGCAAATATATTTTTTTTTCCTCTCGATAGTGCAAATAAGATTAAAATTGAAATTTGATAGTATACATATAGTGTGTGACTATATAAATGGCTTATTTTATAGATGCGATGGTAAAAGTTAGTTGGATGGAACAGATTTTACAGACTATAGGATAAACCCAAGAGGTCTTGATTGCATAAACGTTCTACACGCGATGAATTCCATTTGAAGTTATGAAACATTTGTTTTGCCGCGCGCGCGACTCATGTTGGTGACGTGCACAACAGGATGACAATAAGCGTCCTTCGTGTACATTATTCTCTTATGCGCTTTGATGCAAGGTCAGGAAGTAATTAAATTTTCATAATATCTGGTCGCATTATATATATACGCCTTCAAAGATGGCTGATAAGAACAAAAAATGAAATAAAATAAATATATATCTATATCAGGAAGTGCCAAACATTCGCGAAATCAATATATTCTTTTACGTTCGTGCGACTTTCAAAGATTTCTAAAATATACTCTCTCTTATATATATAAACCACCTCTTAATAACTCATTGTTTTTACGATCCTTTTCTCTTATCTAACTTCAATTTCACAGTATAGGGTACAACTTGACTTTACAATTATTACGACTGATTTTCTCTCATAATAATAATAATAATACCCCCTTTAAAAAAAAACTCAGTACTCTCTAAATTTGAATTGGTTAAAATTTCTACTTATTTTTAGTCATTTTTCACTAAAATTTTAGTTAAAAATACTATTACTAAATTACTAAACAATTAAAATTTTACTAAAAATTAGTTCTAATTTGAATTAGTGAACGAATTCTCACTAAATCAAATTTAGAGTAGCTATTGAGAATGAAAAAAAAATGAATTGAATTAGTAGTTTTTTTTTAAAGGATCTTATATAAACGATGAGGGGTAGTGAACTTCATCATCCGTTACTGAACGCTTGAATGTTTTTGTAAAGGATGGTTAACTTGAGAATACATCATCTAACAAATGAGCACTCAAAGTTTAGTCTCTCTTCTCGAGAATGCTACTTTGTTCTTCTGTCGCGTAAATCGACTGACACCTGTCAGATGTCATTTACACGCAGAGTCGCGTGCTCTTTAACACGTGTGTGCACTCTGTTGCTCTTTTTTTCTCCAAGGGATGCAAATCAAAAATTCTTTACATAAAATTACCATTTCATAAATAAACTTTTACACAAAAGCGTATATATATTTTTTCTCATTTACTATATACAGTCATTTTAATTTATATCTACAATAAATTAATTTACATTATAACAATTGAAAAAATCAACTCACGAATTATGTAATAACAAGAAAATAAATGATTTAATTTATTAAAAATTATAATAATTATTTATTAATTTAAAAACTTTCTTAATAATAAATAAATGGGGAAATAATTATTAATTAAAGAATTCTGAAAATTATTATTAAACAATGAAAAATAATAATAAAATTCAGGAAATTGATTACTCAAAGGGACTTTCTCTAAATTGTGCGATTGTAGAAATATTAAATTATAAATCAATAATAATTTACACATGACTGGATTTGTATTAGTTAATAACTAAGAAAAAGATAAATATTTTATGAAGTGGTTATTAAAAATTAAAAAAAAGAAGTATAGTTGAGATTTTTATGCTATATAATGTATATATTTTTATTGTATTATATAAATGTAATGCTATACAGAAAAAAAAAGATAACGTTTCATAAAATGTGCGTAGTTAATATATATATATAGTATAGACTATACTGTTTTATTTCTTATTCGACATTTATATTTTAGTAGTTAGGGGCGACGAATCTCAAGTGTTTCAGTAGTTACAGACCGCTCGAGTCAGACTAAAAGAGTACAACGTGAAAGAAATATATTCCAGGGATTAACAGTGCAGAAAATAGATTATTTCTTACCCTCGTTTTTGCACTTTACAAATGTTCTCCAAAATCAAGCAATGTTATAATATATTACTATATTTATAATAATTATTAGATTATTTATAATTAATAATACTAATTTATTATTACCTTATTAATAATTAATAGTTATTAATATTAATTATTAATTTACTAAAGACACGCTCTGAAGAAAGGGACCTTAGAAGCAAAAACAAATATAGGTTATGTTTTGAAATTTTAAATTGAAAATACACAAAGAGGATTAACTCTCAATATTTAAGTCTTCATTACATCCAAAATATTTCATAAATACTGATTTTAATTTTACAAAAAGTAAAAAGAAACTTTTAATCCAGGTAAAATTACCGTTAACATAACCTATATAATTCGTTTGCTTCTAAGGTCCCTTTCTTCAAAGCGCGTCACAAATATTGAATTAATAATTAATTATTAATAACTAATTCATAAATTATTATTTATCGAAATAAATAATTTGTAAAAAAAAGTAAAATGAAATTTGTATTTTCAAAATTAATAATCTACTCTTGAAATGCATATGAATTTAGGAAAATATTTATATACTTTAATCTGGCAAATAACTGTGAGAAAAAAAATGGTATGAAAATATAATAATAATTAAAAATTTATTACAATATAAAAACAATTGTTTAATTTTAGGTTATGTCACCAAAATTGTTTTCTATTATCAAAACATTGTAATTTTTATATATATAATACAAATTTTAATTATTCAAAATGTTAAAAATTAAATTATTTACATATGCCATGAAAAACATTTGAAAATCTAAATTACTCTCCAAGGAAAAGTATCGATTTTATTTTAAGGAAAACAAATGAAAAAAAGAATTCTTGAAAATTCCAATTTCGGTAAAAACTCACTGCGAATCGCTGGTTTGGAAATAGATATGCTGACTTAAATTTAGTCTTTGGCTATTGACGGACCTTGGCCGCAGACCAATTACAGCACTGATTTCGAGCGCGTATACTTAAATTTGTTTCAGTAGATTATTATATATGCATATAGTAACCGAGAATAAAATTATTACGTAGATATTTTTAAATATTTAAATTCCAAAAAAAAAAAACTAATATATTTTGTTAATTCAAATATTGGTTCAAAAAAAAATTTTTCTGGGTGTACTATCGTTTTAACGTAAAATCATTAATAGATAACGAACGGAAGTTGACGTTAAATATATCGACGTTTAAAATACATCTGATCCGCGTCCCTATCCTTTTTTTAAATAATTTTCGTGGGTTAGACAGATGTTACTTCCGTTTAAAGCGACAACCTCCTGCATCACATATGTTTAGTATCCTAAATAGTAAATTTCATCTTTTTGAAAAAAAAAAAATGAAAAATTTGAATTATTTTTATGTTTTGAAAGTGTTATTTATAGTATATAGGAAAAAGTTACCCATACAGAAATAGGAAGTGCGGTGCGAGAAAATTAACTATATTTTTATCTTTTACATTCCTATATATATATATATATTCGATACTCAATTTGTGTATTTTTTTTTATGTTTATATTACGATTTACATGAATTTAATAAGTGAAAATTTTTATTTTAAATATAATAAAAGATAATTGCGCGTAAAACATTGTTAGTCATTTAGGAGAGATATCATCTTTACCAGTATATATATATATATAATATAGATAGTAATTTAAAAGCATGAAAAGCATGTGCGTGTTAACCTGACTATTTTGTACACTTCGCGGTCGGTTACACTGTCTCTGCGTTTAAAATTCAAATAAGCCTCATTTTTAAAGGGACACACAAAGTGATGCCATATTATCACATCATTAAATTTATTTTATTTTCATTTAAATTTGTACTAATGTTTGTATTTTAATTTTGTGACATACAAAAATAATTATCATTAGAAATTACACTATTTAAATCACAATTATACATCATATTATACAGAGATATTTAAATTTTCAAAAACGTTTAATTTTGCATGAACATAGCAAAAAAAAGTAGCTTTTTTTTCTCTACCATTGTTTTCATTAAACAACAAATTATAAAAAAAAATTTTAACCAAAAAATTATAGAATTTTTCAATTTAAAAAATTATTTCTTTTAAAATCGTTTATCATAAACGTTGCGTACTTCAGATTCGTCTTTAAATCTTTTTAATACTAAAATTGTTAATAGCAGTGAAAAAGATAATTTTTAAGCTATAAAGTGATTTAGAATATTCTCACACTTAATCTCTTCAGACGCAAACTAAGTGACATAATATTTTGATTAGTTATATCGAAACTTTTGAATTTTAGTCAATAAATTTATATTGAAAAACTAACAAAAACAAAAAAGTTTTAAAGTCATGTAAACAAAAGAATTCTAATATAGAAATTTATTGAATTCTTTCGATAAGCAATATAGAATGATATATAATTATAAATACGTGATAAAAATTTTGTAGATAATTTTCTTTACTCGACTAAAATTCCATTTCTAATCCCACAGAAATTTTTTTCTTACTCCAATTAAATTGTTACAATCTAACCTCTAAATAAATAATTATTTTATATATTGTGACGCGATCTGAAGAAAGGAACCTTAGAAGTAAAAAATTATGGATTAGGTTTTGAAATTTTAAAGTGAAAATACACAAAAAAGTTCAACTCGTAATGCAAACTAATAATGTCTTCATTACATCCAAAATATTCAATAAAAACTGATTTCAGTTTTACAAAAATAAACTTTTAGTTCAAGTAAAACTGTCGTAAACATAACCTATAATTCATTTGCTTCTAAGGTCCCTTTCTTCAGAACGCGTCACAAATAGTTATTTATTTGATCGAAATAAAACTTATATTTGAACAAAATGAAGTTAATATATTTCAACAAGATAAAATTTATATTTGAAATAAATAAATATTTAGTTCTAAGAGGTAAATATATATATTTATAATAAATGCGAATCCAAGTGAAATATAATGATTCTCAATTTGACCTGTATGTGTTCTCATTTGAAAATCAATGAAAATTTATTGGTAAACAGTAGTAGGATCATTAAAGGGGGCGCAAGCACGAGCAAAAAAGCATAAATTTTTTTTGATAACAATAGAACTTTCATCCACTGGAAATTATTGGTATTAGAAATATATATACATATATAGATGTGTATACAAGTCGGCATCGTAGTGATCGCCATTGTCAGGATTTAAGTCGTCAATAATTTACAGCTTCTCTTGCGCGACGGCGCAAGTTACAAGGCCTTTGTTGCGTGCAAGAGTGGGTTCTAGTTGACGAAATATTGACATCCAAGAATAGAAACCCGTAGTATGTGTGTGTATATATATATGTGTGTGGATGGATGGAGTCTGACCCAATGGAAGGAGAACCAAAGCCAAAAAAAAAAAAAAAAAAAGAGAAGAGAAGAGGGTGGGGTGGGGGGATATTGTTCGAGGGGGAAAAGAGAAATAAGAGGTTAGGTATAGGTGGATTGCATTCAGCATGAATGAAAAGTAAGGGGGTAAAAACGCGCAAGTGACGTCAACCCCTGAACACGCTGTACCATGATATTGAATTATTTTCGAGGGTCTTTTGTTCACAATTTATTTTTATACTCACTCTCTTTTTTTTTAGCTTCCTCGTGTACGTTAGAAAACTTTAAAAGTGCTTCAAAAACTCAATACAAACAGTTAACATTTGAAAAAAAAATTAAAATCTAATTGACATATTTTTGAAAAATTAGGTACATTTTTTATTCTACACTTACTAAATGAACAATTAATAAAATTGTTATTCGTAATATTTAATATAATTAAGTTCAAAAAAATGTTTAAACAGTTTTTAAAAGAAATCTTTAAATTTGAAAAAAAAAACTATATTCGCCCTAGGTGCAATTTCATCTAAAGACGATACTGTACATTCAGAAAAAAATTTGTTTCAAACAAATAAATTTATTGCTCCACAATTAACCAAATATTTGGTTGAATCAATAAACAATTTATTTCGCTGAAAATTCTTTCTTCGTTCGAAAAATTTATTAAAATAAATTAAACTATTAATAAACAAAATAAAAACTATTTGAATCAAAAAAATTTTGTTTGAATCAAAGAAATTTTTTTTGGTTAACAAAAAAATTGTATTTACTACAAAAAAAAAAAAATGGTAAATTTTGTTGAAAGAAAACTTTTTTCTCAACTAATGAATTAAATTTTATAAAAATAAATTTTCTGAACATTTGTTGGTATACATATCAGAGTTTTTCGTTTGCTTTATTGTGTCTGATGCATTAAAGACCGTTTGCGGTGTTTCGACTCGAGCGGCGCGATGTGTAGAACGCAGTAGGGATGTGTGTATTATGTGCACGGTGTGTGAATAGCGAGCACGTGCATTTCCCACAGAAAAGCAATAGGGACTTCGACGAGCATGGCCAGCTGGGAAGAAACGACGGGTCGGGGTAAAGTCTCGGGATCGAGCCAGTGGCGTAAACGACACAGTATGGGCCATCATTGTATACAAATATATACATATATACGTATATATTCTTAAACAATTTATCAAAAAAATTCTCATCCGAAAATAATTCCTTCAATTTTCTCTAAATATTAATTAAAATTGAGATTAACGTTAATTTCCCTGTCACTAATTCGAGTAAAAATTTTACTATTTATTATTAAAAGAAAATATATTCAATTTTAGCGTAAACATTAACAAAATATAAAATTTGTAAGTAAAATTTTATTCTTTGTCGCACATTCTTTGATGAAATTAAAAATTTCAAAGATAATATACCAAAACAAGATTTTTATCTATATACAAGAAAATTTTTGTAAGGTCCAGAAGAACACCAAATTTTCCATCACTGGATTTTTGTATACGATAGATTCTAAGAATTTTTGTTAAGCGGCAGGTATAAAGGATTTCTGAGGAAATCTTCCAAATTCTAACCAAAACCCTTATAGATATTATATAGATGAGGGGGAAGATTTTTCTAAAAACATCACTATTTTTCACCACAATATTTTTTCTTAAAAAGCACCAAGAAAAATATATATATATATACATATTTATTTATCCTTCATCAGATTTTTGAATAATTTTTAAAACTTACAATTTTTGAAAATATTTTCACTAAAATATAAAAACAAAATTAAGTTTTAAATACACATAATTTATTCTTTTGTATAGTATGTTTAAAATACTAACAAAAAGTCGCAGGTTTCTTATTCAGAGGAAATATGTTTTCATAGATTAAAGTAGATAAGATTTTCATAGGTCGGTGTTTAGTTTGTCTTTTGTCGCACGCTCTAAAGACATTATATTATCTATTGTGTTTAATAAAAGAAGATCTAAATATTTCTCTATGTTTAAAATTATTTTCATATTTGATAAAAATAATTTTAATTTGCCAATGGAAAGTTTTAAGGAAAATCCCGTTTTAAAAGAAAATATATATATTTTAAAAATTTTCCGCTTCTTGGATATATTAATCTATAAGGAGCAATGTTTCCAAGCTACAAGAAGCGGGACTTTTGACATAATTATCTTAGCCCTTTAAAAGAATTTTTTTAAAAATTGAAATAATAGAAAAAAATTGTCCTTTTCAGAATATTGGTGATCGACAAGATCTTTCATTAATTTCCAAGGGAAAACCAAGACACTTGACGGCCGCGATTATTGGCTGAAAGGAAAGTACCCGAGTTATCATCCGGCTATCATATCACAACACCACCCCAAAGTGGGGGTGGTGGTTCGACGTTCAGTGCCGCGGCAATGGTGGCAGCTGCCACCGCTACGGCCACCGCCACTGCTAGCGTGGTGGCCATGCAGGACCGCCAAGATATCCCCACCCAATTCAATCAGGTAAATTAAAAAAAAAATTCCATCAATGCCCCAAAAATATTACATCTTCAATTTGAAAACAAATTCTAATTTTAACTTTCCATTAAATTGAAGTAAATCAAGTTTCAAAATTTGTTACGAAAAAGGAATCCTAAAACCCCAAAAAAAATCCAACACTGAATAAAATGTTTATGTTTTCATTGCAGAAATTCTATAACGAATCACCTAATCTAATGCGTTTATCGCAAATGCAGAGTCAACATGGAATGCCCCATCAATCGTATAGCTCAGGTTATGGCCAAAGAGGACCAATGACAGCAATGGGATCTATTGGAATGAATAATTTTAACAACATGGGTTCAATGGCTCCAATGCACTCTATGAATTCTATGAATTCGTTAAATAGCATGAGTAGCATGAACTCCATGAATCCAATGTCCATGGGAGCAATGAATATGAATGGTATGAATGGAATGTCCCAAATGAATTCCATGAATTCGATGAACTCCATGAACTCTATGAGCAACATGGGAAACGTTGGAATGAACAACGTCATGGGACCCAACACCATGCAAATGAATAAAATGACCATGCAGGTAAGTTTCTATCCAAAAAAAAAAAATTTATTAACTTTCAGTTCAAAATAATAATTATAATGATTTTCAGCAACAACAACAATTGCAGCAACAACAACAACTGCAACAACAACAACTACAGCAGCAGCAACAACAACAGCAAAGTTACCCAAGGAGGTTGACTCCTTATCCAAATCCTGCAATGCACATGGCGCAAAAAAGGCAACAGGGACCATACGCGGGAGCAAATCCAGCAGCAATGCAACCCGGTTTCAATAGTATGCCCACGAGCCAAGTACCCCAATATCCCAACCAAATAACCCATCAAAATTATCCAGCCACGAGACCCAATTTTCAACAGCAATATCAACCAGTACCGGCAATGAATTCGCAAACGACTGGATTTCCCACGAATCCAATGATTAGAACATCGGGAATTAGGCAAACAACACCATCGTATAGCTCACCGGCTCAAGGAAATCAATACTATAATGCAAATGTACCTGCAACTATGGGACCAACAACAGTTGGTAATCAATTTGTTGGACATCCCGGTGGACATCAAACAAATAGTGGTTATGGTGCTGCTGCCTCGTCATATGTCGCGGCCAACAATCAATATCAACAGGATGTTGTATCACCAATGAGAACAACGCCAGCGGGAAATATGAACTATCAACATAGTCCAATTCCTGGAAATCCAACACCACCCCTAACTCCTGCCGCTAGTATATCACCTTACATTAGTCCAAATTCTGATATTAAGCCTAACTTTAATGAACTCAATAAGCCTTCAGTCAATATGCAAAAAGATGAATTAAGATTAACATTCCCCGTGAGAGACGGTATTATCCTACAACCCTTTAGATTAGAACACAATTTGGCAGTGAGCAATCATGTATTCCATCTAAAGTCAACTGTTCACGAGACACTAATGTGGCGATCGGATCTTGAATTGCAACTCAAGTGCTTTCATCATGAGGATCGACAAATGAGCACCAATTGGCCTGGTAGTGTGCAAGTATCAGTTAATGCAACACCACTTATGATTGATCGAGGAGAAAATAAATTATCCCATAAGCCACTTTACCTCAAAGATGTTTGTCAGGGTGGACGTAATACTGTTCAAATCACCGTTTCAGCGTGTTGCTGTGTAAGTATTTCTTTTAAATCTAGTATAAAACACAATTTTAATCATTAAAATAATTATTATATAATCGAAAAAATTAGCAATTTTTTTTTCTAATCTGGAATTTATAATTTCAGTCGCATCTATTTGTCCTTCAATTGGTGCATCGACCTAGTGTACGAAGTGTATTACAAGGATTACTACGCAAAAGACTGCTTACGGCCGAGCATTGTATAACTAAAATCAAAAGGAATTTCAACAGCACGATATCGAACAATGGAATTAAATCGGAATCTGATGTTGTGGAACAGACAGCATTAAAGGTAGAGAAATCAGTACTATTTTATTCTATTATCGAAGAAACAAGATGAATTTTAATGTCATATTTGTAATCAGCGATCGCAAAAAAAACCCTCAAAAATATTCTGCGTTAATTTTTAAAAAATTTTCTAAAACTAAATTTTATGTGTCGGTAAAAGAAGTTTCGCTCTTATCACTAAAAGTGGGAAGATTCAAATCGATATTTTTAGTAATGATAATTTATATTCCAAAAAATGATTTTAGCTTCTTGAATAGAAAAATTAACATTTAGCATTTTTTTCAGGTGTCGCTTAAATGCCCGATTACTTTCAAGCGAATTACGTTGCCAGCTAGAGGTCATGAATGTAAACACGTTCAGTGCTTCGACCTCGAGTCTTATCTTCAATTAAATTGTGAAAGGGGTTCGTGGAGATGCTCAGTCTGCATGTAAGTTTAAAAAAAAGTAAAATAATTCTTTTCAATACAAAAGCACGAATAATAAATCAAATTTATTTTTCCTAAATTCAAAAAAATTGTTCATAACTATTTTCAATTTAATAATGAAATTTAAATTATTAATCACTAAATTATTGACAATTTTATAGTAATAAAAATAATTTTCAAAAAAAAAAAAAAAAACCAAATAATAAATAATGATATTGAGTTTATAATATAATCGTGAATTTCTTTTATTAATATATAGGAAACCAGCTCAACTTGAAGGCTTAGAAGTAGATCAATACATGTGGGGAATTTTAAATACGACGTCAAGTACACCGGAGATCGAAGAAGTGACAATAGACTCAGCTGCTAATTGGAAGCCAGCTAAAGTTTTGAATAGTATAAAATCTGAGGAGGAAAACGATTGCAAAAGAATGATTAAAGCAATGTCACCGGGTAGTATGAATATGCCAACAATGAATAATTGGGATATGAATCAAGCAATGAGTCCATATATACCTCCCGATATGAATAGTATCGTCAGTGGTTCGATGATAAATCAACCATCAAACTACGGGAACAATAATATTAATCATCGAAATTCTTCTGGTGGCTCATACGATATTAATTCTGGAACGAATACTTCGGGAAATTCTGATTATACAAATGGCACTGGTCCATTGACACATTTAAATGATTCCGTTAATTCTCTCGATCCTCTAAATGCCATGGAAAAATCTCTAAACGATCAGGTAAGATGATTATTTTTAAACAAAAAAAAAAAATTTTTTTCTCGAAACAAAATTAGAATTTATTGAAGAAAATTTTTTCTCATCAAAGAAATAAGCTGAACAATATCTGTTATTGATGGAAGAATTTAATAGACAAATATTCTAATTGTAACGATTAAATTACAGATGCCACATACACCTCATACGCCGCACACACCTCATACTCCACACACGCCAGGTGGAGGAAATAGTGGCCCTCCTAGCGTTCCACCATCGTCCCAAGAGTCCAACAGTAATCACAATACGTCTGGCAATACCAGTACAAATATTAATAATGACTCAGCCGAGTTACCATCGGATCTAAATTTCGATCCAGCTGCAGTTATTGACGGCGAAGGAACTGGACAAGAGTCTCTTAATGTAAGTTTTCATTCTTTTTATAATATATACTTAATTGAAAGAAATTTTTAATTTCCCATAAGTAAAAAATTAACTGGAATACATGAATATTCACTTATATTATAATCCATTATTTTCTTTGATATGTTGCAAATTTATTTTTTTTTTCAATCTATCGTTCTGGAGGTTAATAAAATTGTGCGCCAAATTTAAATCGATATATAGCAATTTAAATTTGGCGCCAAATTCTATTATCTACATTACCATAGATTGGTAACTCAAAGGATAAATTTCCCCTACGTGCAAAGTAATGCCAAATGAATATTTGTCTGAATAACAATTCTCCAATAGGATTATTAAATTTTTAAAAATCTACAATGCAGACATAGAATTTCAGTGAAATAGCAAAATTTTACTAGATACCACAAAAATTTCGAGTCTAGGGATGTAAGCGAAGAAAAATTTCATGCAAGATTGAAATATTTCAATTTTTCATTGCAGTGATATATAAATTTCAATGAAATATTTTCAAATTTTAACGCGCATGCTCCAATCTATACAAGGTTAGGTTACTTTATTCTATTTTGAATTAGTAAACAAATCACTTTTGTTTGTTTTTCAAAAATATTACTAAAACTGATAAAAAGATTTACTTGTAAAAATTGTTACAAGTTTTTAAACCAAATTAGATATAAGTATTAATTTCAATGTTACTAAGAGTTTAAGTAGTTCAATTTTTATGTTAAAAATGTGATAAATATTTTTAATGATTGATATTAAAAATTTCATAAATACGATATTTTATTAAAGAAAGAGGAAAACTTGTAATAAAATAAGATATTCAGAAATGCGAAATGTAATAAAGTTAATTACAAAAAATGTATATTATTATTCCCTTTTTATAAAGTTTATAAAGTTATTTATAATGTTTAATTTTTATATAGATTTTGAAAATTCAATATTTCTTATACATAATATAATTTTTAAAGAAAATTTTAATTTTTTAATATTTAAAATTAATTAATTGAAATGGATAGCATTTATAAATTAATTGAAAGAAAAACTATTAACTTCCTAATTGCATTTAAAAATTTTATTTTTATTATTTATTTAGGTCAATAATAATAATAATAATACATTAGCCATAACAAAACTTAAAAATAACTTTATATTACATGTAATTTAAATTTTCTCGCTAACTTTAAAATATTTCATGAAATTTTACATCCCTAATTTCGACAAGTTTAATCTGGGGAATATTTATGCGTCCCAAAATTCAATATTATACTTTCTTATTCAATAGAAATTGGAATTACTAAGAGAGTTTAAAAAATATTCTAGTGTCATTGATTTTAATTTTTTTTTTTCAAATGTGAAATTAACTGTAAACTTATTATAATTTACAGTTACTACCAGATGACGTGGTGGATCCAATGGAATTACTCTCATATCTAGATCCACCGGATTTAAATACACCACCAAGTAGTGGAGCCAGTAGTGGAAATCCATCGTCGAGTGACGACATATTAGCACTCTTTGAGTAAGAATATTGTCAATGGCGCGCAATTGCCGCTGAGAAAACCTAATCAAATTATTACTATTTGAAGAAAATTTAAGAAAAAAAAGATGGTTATAAAAAAACGTCTTGAGGACGTTTTCATTTTCACATCGTAAAAAAGCCAAGAGCGAGAAACTTTTTAAGACGGTTTAATTTCTTTATTATTATTATTATTATTATTATTATTTATTTGCTCACGTATCATGTATTTATATTAAAATCGTCAATATATTTGAATTGAATTTATTATCATGAGAAAATATTCTTTTCAATTTCTTTTTTGCCAAAGATTAAGGGAAATCTATTTTATACAAAGACTGTAAACAATCGAATTTGTTTTGATTTCTTTTTCAAATCAATATTGACATTGCGTATACTAATTGTAAACGCATTTAATTTTTAATTGTACAAATTACACTTTGTTGGAAGTTGAAAATCGTCAATAACTTCCATCGAGAGGGTTAAGAAAAAAAAGCAAAAAAAAAAGAACCTTACCATCTGTAAAAGTTTCTTGCAAGTGGAAATAATGTGATCGTCAAGTCATTAATGCTGCAAATTTGTTTTTTTTTTTTTTGTCAGCTATACATAAAATTATTATTGATGATTAAAGAAATGTCACGACGATTACTAAAGGTGCTCTCACCTAAACAATGGTACAAACAACTTTAGCTCTAATTATAATAATCTTATTGACGAAACTAGGGCATATTAGAAATAGAACAATGACCTCTAAATGTAGCGTAACAAGAACGCAATAATGTTATTTGCTGAGATATAAAGACCCCACTTGGAACGTTAAAAATGTCATAAATTATTATTTTTCATCAAAAAATTATAAATTTTTGGATTAAAAAAATAAGTTTAAATAATTAACAATGTTCATTTAAATTCAAATTATCTTCAAGGTAGTTCGTAAGTGAGTAAAAAAAAAGTTGATTTTATTTTTGTGAGATAAAAAAAAAAAGAAAAGTTTTTTCTTATCAGGCAGAGCCGTTGATAAAAAAAATTTCTAAATTTCTAACATGATTTTTTAAATAATATAAAAAATAATCACAAACGAACTACCTTAACGTCCGTTTCGTCATCAATTTATTATCAGTATTGATTTCCTTGAAATAATATTTTCTTTCTCGATTTAATATTCAGGATATGAAAATTTTTTTCAATTGGTCTTTATTTCTAATTCTACTTACAATAAAAGGCCTATTTAAGACCTACATCGCAAAAAAAAAAAAAAAATTCAAACACGTCTGTACAGTGGCTGTCTGTAAATAAGTTTTTTTTTTTTTTTTGAACTCGCGATAAGGGTATTATAATGCAATGCATATTTATATAAAAAATAGTGAATATTGTTTGTTTCTTTTTGAGAGACAAACAAAAATAATAACAATAATATTAATGGAGAATTATATCTCGGGAGAGTTTATTATATTCGAAGAAAATTCGAATTACGCCGAAATCGGATGATATATATATATATATATATAAAATATAATCGCGCAAAGATATTTCTCCTACGATAAAAAAAAGAGAAAAAAAAAATTTTACGATAAACGACATAGTTAGAATAGTATTATTCATAGAGGCACTATATTGATGGGAGGAAACTCGAAAAAAAATTAGAGGACCTAAGGAAGCAATGACGACAGACAAAAAAGGTCTTGATATTGTAATTGTAAAAATAAATAATTATAACAATAATAATAATAATAATAATAATAAGGTAAATATGTCCATATAGCGCAAAAATCCAGGTTTCATTTAAAACTGTACAGTAAAACCTACATTTTGTATAATAAATAATTGAAGTGTAGGTTTTAACCCTGTTTACAAGGGGGCCAAAAGAAAAAGAAACTTAAAACAAGGGGGCATCTCGTATTCTTGAGAAATGAATCATTTTATTAGCGCGCAACGATTTCTATAAGAATGTTGCAAAGACATCGAAAATTCTTCGATTTTTATTAGTGAATATTTGGAATAAGTTTTTGATTCACATCGTTAACAATCTTTTAAAAATGTCATTATAAATTGAAGAGAAACAACAACAACAACAACAACAACAAAATGTCCCGGCTGTTGATTAATTATTATTAATATACAATTGCCGATAAAAGGTCTATTATATGATGTCAATTTATCAGTTGACTCGTATCTTAAAAATTAAATCAAAATAAGCGAAAATAAACTACTTAATGCATCTCTGAAGATAAATCTCACTTTAATCAAAGTCAATCATTTTTACGCGCAGACAAACGAATATAATATTCGTTACATATATTGTAATATAATTTTAATAAAACTGCCATTATTATAAATAAATTTAACAGAGAGATATTTATACTAATTTTTTAATAAAAAAAAAAATAGACAATCATATAATTGAAAAATATCATTTGAGTATAAATATCTTTTAAGGTTGTTTTTTTTGTTAAGGAATGCTTTCTGATTTTCTTTTCACAATTAAAAATCAGAAAGTTTCAATATAATATATTTAAAAAGAAAAGAGAAATTTCTCAAAAATATGTCTGTGCGTGAAAATGAGACTTCTCGAGTAAAAGAAAGTAATGAACAATTTTTATTGTCGAATGAAATTGATGATCGATGAGAAATGAAATTGAATGAAACGTGCCTATTTAAATAATGTACTGCCAGAGTGGCACAGGCCACGACCCCTTGCTCGAGTGGTAGTTATTACATTTATAATCGTTTGTGATTAAAGGAAGAGATATACTTCAAGTGATTCATGTAGATTATACAAATTTTATATATATATTAAAAAAAAAAAAAAAAAAAACTTGTATTTATACTTTTAAAGCGCACACTGAGTAAAATATTTTGTTTTGACAATAATACAATATTTTAGTCAACTAAATATTTATTTGTGTAAACAAAAATTTTTTTTCGATTATCTCAACAAAATGTTACTTAATTCAAGAAAAAAAAAAAAAATTTATTACCTCAATTAAAATTAAAAATTTGTTTTTAAATATTAGTTGAGTCAACAAAAATACAGTTGAGAGAACAAAAAAGAATTTTTTTTATTCACAAATATGAATAAAATATTTTGTTTTCAAAGCAAAAATATTTTTCTCTGTGGCAGACCTATGGCGTACTATATGAATTAGTTGCGGTCAAGTTTCTATTCATGTAACTTCTATAACATCATTGAGATTAGATTTTAATAATACGTATATATTAAAGGCAATTATTGTATATTATTTGTACATATGAAAAATAGAATGATAATATAAGAAAAAGTGGCAAATACTTATTGGCCAGTTACAACAGTACAAATGTGGTTTTTCATTTCAAAAATTTTAATTTCTTTTCCCTGATTTTTAACTTTTTTTTATTATATATTAAATCTTTTAATAGTTTTAAATTATCTCATTAAATATTTTTTCAAATTTCTGATAATCAGTAAATCAATTTTAAGATATTCGATGGCTAGAATTTTTTCAAAAAAATCGATTTTCTTTAAATTTTGATGGAACATTCCATTGATTGTTTAAAAAAATTTTTAATTAAAAATAAGTTTAAAAGGTTAAAAAAAAATTATCACAATTAATACTATCTAGAATTTGATTTGTTACGTAAACTATGGAATATATATATATATATATATATATATACGTGTGCAACGTTTAAGTAACAAATAATCCGATTGAGAATAATTGAGGCATTGCACGAGAATCAATAGAAGAACTACTTTAGTGTATATTTAAATGAATGCAATATCTCAGAAGCGTCTTTTATCGATTTTAGATTTTATTACTTTAGCTTAATATCTTTTTCAATTTAAATTTAAATTCCTTCCACAAATTGAAATTCTTAATTGAAGAAAAACGAGTTCAAAACTGAATTTGGGACATTCTAAAATGAAGCAGACAACCTGGATCTTGTATTTTTTAGCATCCTCATTAAATGCTGCTATTACTCTTAAAATCAAGTAAATTAAAAAAAATTTTTATAAATTTAATTTCACATCGTGAACTATACTTTTAAGTTTGACTTAAACGATTTAATAATTAAAAAAATTTTTAATTACGCAATGAAAATTCGAGAAAATTATATTTTTGATAAATTCAAATTCGATTAGTTAAATAAAAATTCGTTTATGTAACAATTTTTTTTGTTCTAGAAATTCAAATTTAAATGAATTAAAAAAAATTAATTTTTGAGCTTATTCATGCGTCTCGAAATTCTAGGAAAATCCCGATTTATCGATCACTGACAATTACATATATTTTAAGCATTTTTCTTTCAACTAATTTATTTAGTTTTCTTAAAAAGAAAATACTAAAACAGTTAAAAATGAAAAAGACAATAATAAAAATATCAATAAGAACAATTATAATAAATATTATAAAATCATAATTGTATGAAAAATAATTAATTCTGAAAACATTCACACTAAATAAAAAACATAGCGACACTATAATAACATGCAAAATACTTAACGTTATGTTATAAACATTCACACAAAAATAATTCTTTCTAAAAAATATTATTTCAAAATAAAAAAATTCTGTTTTCCCAAAATGAAATTCAGTTAACTAGAAAATTTTTAAATGAAAGTTGGAAAATTAATTTCATTTTATAAAAATGTATAGATAGTAAATAATAAAATTTATTTTGATTTTATAGAAGTTTTAATTTATATAGTTAAATGGAAATTCTGTTAAAGATAAATTCATATTGAATACAGATTTTGTTAAAAAAAAACTCCATTACACAAAAATCTGATTCAGTATCATATGTATCTATCGCCCCAAGCAGAATAAGAGAATAAAAGTTGTTTTTGTTTGTTTCACAGCCATTTGTTTACAAAAAAAAGAATGAAAAACAGAAATTACACTCTAAAGTGGCACCATTTTATAAATTTTTTATAGCTGTATAATGATAAATTTTTGTTCCAACGATAGCTATGACTTCAATTTATATTTTATTTTTGTTTTTTTAGTCACCTACAACAGACGCATTTGTGCATATCGTTTTAATAAAATATTTTTAATGACACAATCAAAAGTTTTATATATTTATTTATATTTATTTATAAATATTTTTTTTTATTAACATTTAAAAATTACTTTTCGGTTTGAAAGTTTTTATTAAGTAATTAATAATCACGTTTTAAGATTTTTGAATTGATTTTTCATTGAAAGTTTATAAATAATTGATAATTTTATCAATGTGTAACCTTAATTGATTTTCTATTTGAGAAACTGGGATGAATGACGATTTCAATAATTTCGTAATTTTATTTAATATAAAACAATTAATTTAAAATTTAAAATTCTTTATCATATTCATAATTGATGATTTTATTCTTAAAATATTGCAAAAAGTTTATATCTATTGATCTTGTGTTTTTAATTTGAGGTGGAGGAATGACGCCTCAGATCTTGAATTAATATGAGATTATAGTTCAATTTCTATCTTTTCTTCAAGTAATAATATCTTCTTATAATAGACTTTTGAAATTAATAATAGAGGTGTTAATAAAATTACTCAACAAGATTATTATTAAACAATTTCACCGATAAAAAATATTGGATAATATCCAACCGATCGGAGGAATGACATACAAAATCAGAAGATATGCAAAAATAGTATTTTGGAGAAATAATTCTAAAATATATTACCTAGTTTTTTTTAAAATACCTTTGATTTTGCGAGAAATATGCATAATTAAACTATAATTTCAAGTATTACCAAATTTTGTTTATTATAATATTAATAATTAAATTTTCTTTAAAACGATAATGGCAAATTCAATTTTTAATAATTTCAGATGGTATTAATAAAAAATGTTATAAGGTGTTTTGTTTCATTATATTCTACTAAACTACCAAGTTTGGAAAAAATTGTATTACCCATGAAAAACTATTGATAAAATTATTAAGGGATCTTTTACAATGGTTTTGCAGATTAATAAATTTACTCTCCCTAACTCTCTGATGATATTCAACAGAGCAGTAGATAACAACAAGTATGAAATACCAAACACTTTGTGCCTGAAATACAAAGAAAATTAAATAAAACATTTTATTGTGTCGCTATGTTATTAAAAATGACTTACCGACAGCTGATCTTGTTGCAGACATTTTCGTGCAGATAAAGGTAATGCCTGAAACAAAAAATCACATCAAAGTCAGTACTTGTGTTTAATTACAAAATTTATGTAAATTGTTATATTTCAAATATTAAATTAATTACAGTTATTTTATTAGCAATATAATTCATATATTTTCTTTTATAGAAAACTTTTAAGAGCAATGAACTTAAATAAAATTAATTATAATGATTAAATCAATTAAAAATAGGTTTAATTCAAAAATATCATATTCTTAGTAAATATTAAAATAAATCAAATTAACGACAGAAATTTTCGATTTGTAGATTATCTAAAGATACCGATTAATACAATTAGTCTTATCAAATTTTCAGTCCTTTGAAATATTCAGTTTAAATTTATCTAAAGAAATAATACGAACTTATTTGAAGTTTATCTAAAAATTTCTAAGCAAATGAAATTCAACTAATCTAAAAGAAAGTTTATATTTAAATTTAAATTCATTAGAGCTAACTCAGAATATGAGATCAGTGCAATAATTAGTTAATGAATTAGAAAAATTTTAATTAATATAATGTTATTGAATAATAATATTTGAAATTAAAGTGAAAAAATTCAATAATTATTTTATAATTATAATTATTAAATAAAATTAATTATACATACGGAAATTTTGTATAAAAAATTTATTTAAATAATTTAATTTAATTAATTATTATCATAATCATTTCATTTTGATTATAATTTATCAAAATAAAATTTTTCTGAATAAAAGATGAAACATTAGTTATTAGTAGTGACAGTAGTACAGCCAGACTATGTAGAATCTTCGCAGTAGTACAACTCTAAAATAGTCTGACAATTTCAGTAGTATTTTTCCCATACAACTATATGGGTCAACGTTTCTCGACTTTAAAAACTGAATATTCCAAATTGAATTAAAATTTTAATACTGTGGATGACTCATTTAACCAGTATAAATAATAACAAATAATAAATGTATAAAAATACATTTTAATAATTTTAATTTAAAAGCAAATAAAATTTTTAATTATGATGACTGACGTCAAAATGAAACTGAAAAAAATATTACATTATAAAAATGTTTTTTTAATTATATTGCATAAATACTCATATTCATCCAGATATAATCCTGAAAGTGAGTTAATTATTATATTAATTTTATTGCACAAAATATGTGAATAATAATAATTATTATAAATATCGGATAATATGAAATTTTATATCAGATAATCATTTAATGTATGTAAAATAATTTTTAACAATGCATCGAATTGTAATTAACGATTGGATACTAACATTTTCCCTCACATATCCGCATATATAGGGAATTTCTTCTCAACTGTTTCATGCCAAAAAATTAAAAGTTATTGAATTGATTTGAAACTTTTGTAAATTGTTACCTTGCAATTAAATTTCTAAAATACTAGCTCATTAAAAAAGTGCACAATCTAACATGAGTTTAAATTTTCATATATTTTTACCCAAATGTACAATTTGTTTTTCTTGTTTTATTTTTATTGAAAAGCTGAAATTTTTTTTTTTGAATATAAAATAATTTATATATTAAAGAAACTGGGACAATAATAGGTTTACCAAAGTTTCAAGTCAATGCGATAAATTTAAATTTTTTTCTCCAACGTTCGAGTCACATATTTAAATACATTATAATGATATACATGAAACTTGTAGTGTTTCTTATTGGATCAACGAATCCTTAAAAGTCTCAATCCCAAATTTTCACCGCATTGCGGATTCATTAAGAAAACAGTGAAATTCAATTCAAATCATTCCAATAAATTATATTCGTCTCTGACTTCGAGTATATAGATATAAATTTAAAAGTCAACATTTTGAGAATATTTACTCTCCAACAAAATGTCTAGAATATATATATATATGTATCAAGTTCATCGTTTCAACAATTGAAAATGCATGCTCATTTTATTTTCAGGGACCATTTTTGTTCTAAATAAAAAATTCATAAACAGTTTCTCGTCTCTTTCTATATATATATATACCCAGAGAAATCTTTTATTTTAGTTTATTTGACACAAATAAAATTTATTTGAATGACATAAAAGATATATCTGTCTCAGAGCTAATAATTTTTAATTTATTTCAACTAAAAAATGTAATTTAGCAGAAATGAAAGTTTTATTTAAACCAAATAATTTAAAAAGAATAATCATTTATTTCATTCTGAGACTCATTCTATTTCTATGTATTTTAGGCCGGTAAACACGAATCTAAAGTTTCTTTTACTTTATCACGTCGTGATTTTTTCCTAACCTCAAAAAACAGCGGATTTTTGGTCGTAAATGAATTTTTTTTTAAACATTAATGGATATACATAAAACTTGGTGTCTAGGGTAACTTGGGGATGTTGATTACAAATCTGAAATCAGATTTTCAAAATGGCGGATCCAATATGTTGGACAATTTTGCTAAAAATTGATACTTTTTTTTTTATAAAACTTGGAAGGGGTTTTTAGGGTCGCTGATTACAAATCTGAAGGCAGATTTTAAAAATTCAAAATAGCGGACTCAATATGAGGGACTTTTGAAAAATTCATAGATTTTTAACTAGAATTTTGGTATCTACAGTTTCTTGAAGTAAAACAAAAAACCGTAAATACTAAATTTCATAAAAAACATCAATTTTTAAAAAAATTTCTCCGTTTTATTGTAATTTATTGCAGAAGAATAGCAATTGTGATTATAAAACACATGATAATTTTCATAATTTATTAAATATTCTGTTTGTTATAACCAATCCCCAGCTATTATTTTTGTTTGTTTTAGACTTTCCCATTGGAAAATTGCATAAGGCGACGCCTTGTCTGGACATGTCCTTCTTCTTTCTCTTCATTGCCAACATCCGGCCAATGGCGTCGCAACCACGACAGTAGTACCAATAGTACTAGTAGTAGTAGTAGTGGCAGTAAAGAATATTTACCGCGTACCAATCTTTCTGCACAGGTCTCCTAACTTGTGCTCAAGCGCAGTTGTTACTCCTCTCTCTCTCTATATATATATATATGTTTTCACAGAACATAGTAGAGGAAAATCCAACGAGAGACACGTCCATGTAAACAGGCTATAGTTGAAAAGAGCCGAGACAGTGCCAGTATACGTTGATATCGTTGCACACGCGCACGCAACGTGCATATAATAAGCCATCATCACATCGCGATTTCTATACAACTTTCTTCTAAATTAAATACCATCATTTAATAATTTTATAATAAAGTGGACACAATTTTTATTTGATATTGTTCGATTTCCCCCCTCCCCCCCAAAAAGAAACAATAAAATTGTTGGTGCCAATTTTTTTTCCACCAAAAAAAAGAAAAGCAAAAAAAAAATTTAATTGAAGAAACGAATTTGTAGGTACGAGGCGTCGCGCGTAGAGCGCCGCGTTTCGTACAATCGATACTATCGTGTGTTCAGTGCCTCCTGACGGTGTGTGACAATATATTAAAGTGAGGCAAAATATACAAGAGAGCATAAAAAAAAAAAAAAAAAAAAAATGCGGTTATCCTCGCTTCTTTTTACAATCATCACTTTATTAATTGCAATAACAATTGCAACAAAAACCAAGAGGAAATTTGATGGTGACTTCGAGTTTGCCGACGAGGTCGGTTTTATAAATATATAAATTTTTATAATTTCCTTTTTTTTTTTTTCATTCTCCGAAATATATTTATACACACAACATTGCGTAAAATTACCTTGAGTATACCAATTTTGGTTGTGTATATGTGTGTTTATATATATATGTATAATCTACTATGATACCCCCATTGAGAAAGCATGGGTAGTTCGTTTTAGAGAACTATATACATTGTTAGTAAGCATGTTCCTCAAAAACATAACATTATTTTTCTCAATGGGGGTGCGCACCTTACAATCCTTTTCATTTTATCTTCGATTTGTTACGAGTTCAGTCATCCGAAAACTATATCTCGTGCGTGCATGATGAATTGCTGTATGCAACTTTCTTTTATACACTTGTTCTTAGTTGTTTTCAATCATTTTTGATTTTAAAATCAAAATTTATTTTTAACTATTTATTTTTAGTCATTTTAGTAGTGGAAATTATTTTTACGTCTAATATTGTTGTATGTCATTTTAGTATCTGAAAATTACTTCTACGTCTAATATTGTGGTTTATCATTTTAATAATGGAAATTATTTTTTATTCATCAGTATTTTGTCCCAATCAATAAATAATTATTTTAATAAATTTTTGGCATTTTGGAACAGGAAAAAAATATATGTACGACATCTTTTAACGTTTCGATACCGGTTTTATTAATCTACAATAATAATAGAAATTTTAATATTTTGTCTTTTAAATTTTGAAAAATACAATTACAGATAAAAAAAATTTTCATTGTCAGAATTGAACGGTGTAATTATTGTATCTTTCAAAAATGTAAAAGACAAAAAATTAAACTGTTTATTATTATAGATTAATAAGAATTCTGATGAGGAAATCGGTTTCAAAATGTTAAAAAATGTCGTACGTATATTTTTTTCTTGTTCCAAAATCCTAAAATTGTTTGCCATTTTAGTAATGGAAATTATTTAACAGTAAAATAGGAAAAAAAAATGATTAGCATATTTATGTACACTCAAAAACAACAGAAATAAACAGTATATTGTTAAGCGAATCAATTGAAAAACATGAGAATAGAATTCTCTCGGATGATATTCAGAGAAATTCGAAAGATTTAGCAAATGTTGCTGGACCAGAATTTTTGTCAAACATCCAAGTCCAAGGGAACAGTGCCAAAGTTGACTATCAGACACTAACCCTTCAATTGGAATTTGTTTGAACTGTAGCCATATACATGAGTAGCAGTATCATTGTAAATAATTCATTGTGATTTATATATATATATATATATATATATAAAAAAAAACGAAATCTAAAATTTTGTCGTTCTTTATAATGTTGCATTTTCCAATCTAATTTATGAGAAATGCCAATGTTAGATATTTTCTATTATTTATAAACAGTGTAAATAAATAGCATTGATAAATTGAACAAGTGGGCGGTTGTGCTAAACATGTAGTTTGTAATATATGCTTCTAGGAATAGCCATTTACTACGTTTATTACAGAAACTCTATTAGCAGAAGTGATCATTTAAAGTACATCATAATCAACTACTATATAGAGAAAATTGGATAACTCAATATTGTAAATTAACACTCTCATGCTAACAATTTAGAATGTAAAAACAAATAACCTCATTTTGTACCAATATTTCATTCCACAATTTCTTTTTCTTGTTTTTATTAATTAGTAAAAATTTTTTATTTAATATTAAATTTGATAATGCACTCCAAAAGAAACTTCACTTTACATTAAAAATATTAGATTATAAATATGTAAATAAATATAACAATCTGATAAACTTAAATTATTAATAAAATTATTAAATTAAATGAAACGTTAACAAATAACTTTGAATAAGGTACATTATGTACAATCAATTGCATAAATTCCGTCCTTCTGGTTTGACGACATTTTAAAAATTCGTGACACGTCTATATGTTAATTTTATTAGTTTATGGCCTATAATGTAAACAATGTATAAACCATATGCCACGAACTAATAAAATTATTTTACGAAATATTCACTTACTAAATTAAATTTCTTTCAATTCAAAAACCAAATTACGAAATGTATAATTTTTCTTTCTTTTTAAACAAAACCCTTCTAATAATGAAATAAAATAGAAACATTCATATTTCAATGCTAATGAAACTTAATGATATAAAAACAACAGATATTTATTATATAAGCAATAAATTTGCACGAAATGAAATTTTAAACGATCGTGTATACAACAGTTTCTTAAGAAACCAGAGTACATTCAATTGTCATTTAAGCGTGTTCAGAAGAAATTGAATGAAAAGGAACAAAGGATGTATATATACATGTCAGCATCTTGAATCTTTAAATCCACCTTAAGACTCAATAATCTATAAAAGAAGTGGAATTATGAAACCCAATTATAAAAAAAAGTCAATGTATGAAAGTGGAAGTAATCGTCTTTTAATATTATATATATAAATGTGTGTAAGTAGGTAATATATATATTTACTGCAGTATTATTGGTTTAAAAAGCAAATAGTTTTAAATCTCTATTTATTAGCAATATAATTGGCTAAAAAAAAATTAAGAACTAAATTAAAAATAAATTCTTAAGAAATTGGTCATAATACGTGATCAATTATATTACAATTTCTTTAATTTTTGAAAACTACCTTGGCTTTTTTTTTACTTCCATTTATATCGATTTATCTCAATTCTAAAAATATTATTTTAATTGCACATATCCAAAAAAATTAAAATTGCCTGAACAAGAAAGCTCTAAAATTAATTTGTTAGAATTTTCAATTAACAAAATTTCATAACCTTGAATTTACTTACACACGAATTTTAATTTCTTCTAATTACTATTTAACAGAAATTTCACTTAACCGAATTTCTACATTACAGAATTTTTACTTAAATGAATTTTCATTTGTTCTATACATTTTACAGAATTCTTAAAACTTTGAATTTTTATTTTACGACATTTTTTTGAAAAATTCATCGACCATATTATTCTTGTTTAGAACATAAAAATAATTTAGCTTTTGAGAAAAGTTTGTAATGAAAAATTTTTCAAAATTTCATAGAACATTCAAAATTGTGTCAAATAGAAAAATGTAATTTAGTGGCAAGTTTACGATGCAAAGTTGCGGGAAATTTGCGTGTTAAAGTTAAAATTAAAACTAATGCACGAGACTTTTCTATGTCATAGCCATAGGGCTTCGTAATAAGTTTTAATAACTTTCCCCAAAGGGTTAGTAATGTAGGAAAATTAAAATATATATATATATATATATTGAGTAAAAAAAATTTTCAATTTTCCCTGATTAAAGCACTCTGCAAACGAGTTATACAACTGTAAAAAAATGATGTTATATTTTATAAAATATTAATGCTCCTAAATAAAAATTAGCTGATTGCTTAATTAAATTAAAGCTTTTTTAATTATTATTATTATTTAGTCAAGATGTTATTTGTTTTTAGTAAAAATTCACATTTTATTTTTAAAATTCTTATTAAATAAGCTTTCGCCCGTCAACGTCGGGCCTCATCAGATTTAAATACTGAAATTAAATTTACATTTTTTGAGTTTGTTATAAAAATAAAATTTAATTAAATTGATAAACATAAACTCAAACTCACCAATATGGATTTCCACTCTCATTTAATAATTTTAAATCAAAAAATAATAAAAATTTTTCTATTATAATTTTTATTATTTTTTTATTTAAAATTATTAAATGAGAGTGGAAATCCATATTGGTGAGTTTGAGGTTATGTTTATCAATTTAATTAAATTTTATTTTTATAACAAACTCAAAAAATGTAAATATAATTTCAGTATTTAAATCTGATGAGGCCTGACGTTGACGGGCGAAAGCTCATTTAATAAGAATTATAAAAATAAAATGTGGATTTTTAAATATTTTATTATTTTAATTATTATTATTATTATTATTATTATTATTATTATTATTATTATTAATATAATTTTGCTTCATAATTTTGCATTCACATACACTGAGACAAAATTTATTTTGATTCAAATAATCAATTATTTGATTATTATCAAATGTATATATATATATGTTTATTTGTTCAAGAACAAATTGTTCATACAAAGAAGTTGCGGTTAATACAGCGTAAAATTACAATCTCAAAGAACCCCGAACCATTTACATGAGAATTTGGGGTCCGGTGAAATTTTCTGCAACTTTGAACTTTTGTAGTTTTTCACCTCCTGAACAAAAAATGTAAATGTCAAAATTCCAAAAAAATGTACAGATTTATTAAAAATTGAGGTTTAAGTTTAAAAAATAGTGTTAAAAGCGAAAAAAATTCAAAAATGAGTAAAACCAAAACAACTAAACAAACTTTCTTAAAACTCGTTAAAAAAATAATTTTTAAACCTTTTTTCGCCAGTCTGCATCCGGTATTTTGAATTTTGAAAAACTATCATCGAATTCGTAATTAGTGACCCCGAAAACCCCCGAGTAACAAGATTTAAGGGAATTCAATGTATTTAAAAAAAAATCGTCGGCCATTTTGGATCCGCCATTTTGGATTTTCAAAAATTGACATCGAATTCGTAATGAGCGACCCCGAAAACCCTCGAGTAGCGAGTTTTAAGAGAGTTTGTTTACTTCTTTTGGTTTTACTCATTTTTGAATTTTTTTCGCTTGTAACACTATATTTTTAAACTTAAACTTCAATTTCACAGGCACACAAAAAATAAAAAGTTGTTTGGCCGAGACACTACAATAGTCTATTTTCATGTATTTTTTCACGCTGAATCCGAATCCGAAGTCAGAATTATCAGATTGGCTCTTATTTTTCAGATAATCTCAAAAAACTGCTCAGAAAGAAAAATAAAATCAAAAAGTTAAAAAATTTTTGAATGTCACTACGATAGTGCATTTTCATGTATTTTTTCACGCTGAATCCGAATTCGAAGTCAGAATTGACAGATTGGCTGAAATTTTGAAGATAATTCCAAAAAACTGATTTTGAGTATTTTGAGTTTTTTGTTACTTGTGTTTTTTTGCAATTATCTCAAAAATTTGAGCGAATCTAACAATTCTGACTTTGGATTCGGATTCAGCGACAAAAAATACATGGAATTACACTATCGCAGTGACATTCAAAAATTTTTTAACTTTTTGATTTTATTTTTCTTTCTGAGCAGTTTTTTGAGTTTATCTGAAAAATAAGAGCCAATCTGATAATTCTGACTTCGGATTCGGATTCAGCGTGAAAAAATACATGAAAATAGACTAGTGTAGTGTCTCGGCCAAACAACTTTTTATTTTTTGTGTGCCTGTGTTTTTAAAAAATCTGTCCATTTTTTTGAATTTTGCCATTTACATTTTTTGTTCAGGAGATCAAAAACTACAAAATTATAAAGTTGCAGAAAATTTCACCGGACCCCAAATTTCCATGTAAATGGTGCGGGGTTCTTTCTTCTTTCAATAACCGATTTAACAAATAAATAAATTCTCTTCATTCGGTCGTAATTTGGATCATTTAAAAATATTATCAAATGTATATTTAATTGAATAAAATAATTTTTATTCCACTGTAAAACGAAAGGTATTAATTTAATATCGACTTTAGGTATTAAATTGTCATTTGGCTCTATTTTGATACCTAAAATCGCTACTATTTTAGTACTTTCTTTTTACAGTGTCTGAATTAAATAAATTGTATTTGAACAATAATTTCTGCATTTGAAATAAATAACATTTACACTTAAATCTCGTTATAACGACAAGGTCGGGACTTTAAAATCTCGATATAACGATGACAAGAGGGGCCCCCACTTCACATTCTATTTAAAAACGTGAATTTATCTGTAACCAACTTTACAATATGTCAAATTTGTTTGACATTTAATATAAACATTCTTTAGTGTATACATATACGAATGATATTAATTTCCAATTATGGAATCGGATAAAAAAGTAAGTAATTTCTGATTATTTTATAAGTGAAATTACAAGGTTTCAAAAAATAAATATTTGTTTGTAATTACCGAAATATTGCGGTTAAACTAATTAAGTATGTAGTTGGTTACTATTTAACCTCATACAAGTTAATTGAGCAACAAAAAACTTTTTAAATTGATGAATCTAATAGCTTACATATTTAAATTCGATCGTGTTTTTTTTTAAATTGGTGGGGGTAAAGGGGACAAATTTTTGTCGTTATATAAAGAGTTTTGGTGTTCGTAATAAGAAGCGAACGTTGTATCGAGATTCGTTATAACGAGATTCGAGTGTAATTGATATAAAATAAATATTTATTTGATAATAGTCAAGTAACCGATTATTTGAATCAAATAAATTTATTTTAAGCGTAGATAAAACAAAATTACTATTATACTTGAAATTAAGTCATGTTATACATATATGTGGTCTTTCAGTATTTTACGGTATTAAAAAAAGTGGGGATCGTATTTCGAAGAAATCCTGTCTTTTCATATATTAGACTTTTATAATACTCTTTCGGTCATAGTCCTCTATATAGATATAGCATTACTAAAACAAGGTGTAGACGTACTTTTCCACACCTTATACGACCTCCACTGGACTTTCTGAGGTTCACCACAACCACGTCATAAAGTAGTTGAATAGGATTATTTTGCTGCGATTCATTAACTTATTTTCTTTGTAGCTGTGTACTTAACTCCGAAATTTAATTTTAAACAAACCACTTAACCGTATCTAGACGGTTATTTTATATTTTTATTATAAAAAAACCACTTGTTTCAGAGATATTTTTAATTTTTTTTTTAAATTAAAAAATACATAGTGGCGAATTTTATTTTTAGGAGAAAAACTACTAAAAACATAAACAAATATGTTAATGTGGAAAAATAATTTTTAATTTTGGTTTTAAAGATATATATACACTTTATCCCTACGGCACATATATCATAAATATTCTTTTTATATAGAAAAAAGAGAATGCAATTTTGTTCGCAACTCTCAAAAAATAAAATGTGAAAATTAGAGTTACTGAAATGATATTGCTTCAACTATATACGCTTAATAAGAAAAACTGCGGCTAATTATACGATTTTAATTTTAAAAAAACTTTCAACGGTATTCAAAGGAAAATATATAATGAAAAAAAATGTTGAGCGGAAAAATAATGAAGTTGACGAGAAATATTTAAAAGCTTCTTTCATCTAATGGCATTTTAATTTTTAAATATTTTGGAAAAATTACAAAAAAAAAAAATTCTGTGAATCTGTGCGCTTTGTAAATAAACTTATAACTAATTTAATTAATTATTTTTAAATAATTAAATCTAATTACTTCATAGAAGCATATCAGTATTTATAAAGCAAAAATCCAAGGTATGCGATACATTTTCTCAAAAGGAAAGTTAAGTGCATGTCAAAATTTTCCATTTCCTTTATGTATAAAAAATTTAAGTATAATTAACCTATAAAAGCAAGTTCTTATTTACATCATCTGTATATATTGTATTTTTATATTTTTAATTTCATTAATGAGGAATCTTATTTAAGTTATAATTTTAAATTAGTTTTTTCCCATCGAACAGTGTTCAGAATTTTTTAAATACATTTTTCTTATGGATATTTTAAGATTGTAGTTGAAAAATAGTTTTTTTTCAAATTTTTCTTAAAAATCTCATAACTTCTACAATTTTTAACACACGATAATAATAATCGATTTAAAAAAAGAAAACTAAAAAATTGTTTTCCTAAAATAGGCAACTTTTTTCTTTACAAATTTTCAGGATTTGTAGGTCATAAAATTTCCATTCAGTATTTTTTCTCTTTTTTTTTAAGAAAAGAAGTATTACTAGTTTTCTTTTAAAACTTCAAACAAACAAAATAGGAGAAAAAAATTTAAATTCGAAATTTTTATTTTTAAAACCATAAGAAATTAAAAAGGCCAAAGATTTTTATTCTAAAATTCAATTGAATTTTAAAACATAAATTTTCGTAATTTTGACAAATATTAATGAATATATAATTAAATGTTATTATCGGAAATTTTTTTTAACTATATAAAATTTCCCTGCAGACTTTTTGTCGACAAACGTAAGAAAACAAAAATTACCGATATAACTCTATTTGCAATTAAAAATTATAAAACAATGAATGATTTTTAACATTTTTATAGTTTTGTCACCTTCTATGGATCCAAATGCGTATGTACACAAAATTTCAAGGATATTCATTAATATTTGTCAAAGTTACGACAATTTATGTTTTAAAATTCAATGAGAATCCTCACGGCCAAACTCGGATAGTAGAGCGTACCACAAATACAAGATTTTATATTGAAAAAATTTTAAATTGAATTTGTTGTATAATATTAAATAAATAAAATATAAAATGTTTTTGTAAAGGAATAAAATCATTAGATAAGTAGGAATATTAATTCAAAATTTCGCTAAATATAAAACAAAATTCTATTAAATAAAAAATATTCGATATGAAAATTCGGTTGAATAATAAAGTTAACATTATAAAATTCTGCTAAATAGAAATTCGTTTATTATACAAAAAGTATTTTTATATACGTCCCAAATATATTTTTATCTCAGATCTAAAAAACATATTTATTTGTTTCTAATAAAAATTTTACATTTAGTACAAATAAAATTTTTCGGGACGCATTAATATTCCCTTCATTAGACTTGACGGAATTTTTGTGGTGTCAAATTAAAAATTATCGAATTTACATTCAGTAGAATTTTAAAAAATAGATTTTATAATGAGCCTAATTTTAATAATGAAAAATTTCTATTTAACAAAATTCTGATTTTGTAGAATTTCTATATTTAACTGAACTTAGATAAAGCAGATTTTCTAATATATCGAATTTTCAAATAACACAATTTCCATTTAATAAAATTGATATCTAGAAAAATTTTCATAAAAAAGAATTTTTATTTATCAGAATTGATTATTTGTCGAATTTCTATTTATCCGAATATTAACTTAAAATTATTTTAATTAACAGAATTTCCAATTAAAATAATTTCTATAAAACAAAATTCTCATTTAACAAAAGTTTTATTCAACAAATTTCTATACTATCTAATTTTTTTTAATAGTATTGTCATTTAACAGAAATTCTTCTTAGCTAAATTTTTAAGACAGAGAATTTCTATTTCACCGATACTTTATTTGACCGAAGTTTCACTTCTCCGAATTTTCATTTGATAGAAATGTTAAAATGTCGAATTTCCATTTGATCGAATTTTCATATGATTATCCACTTGGTATACAAATTTCAGCGGGAGTTTTAAAATCAACCAATCACAATTTTCTTAATAATTTTTAATTGGTTGATTTTAAAATTCCCGATGATATTTGTATACCAAGTGGATAATCATATGAAAATTCGATCAAATGGAAATTCGACATTTTAACATTTCTATCTAATGAAAATTCGGATAAGTGAAACTTTGGTCAAATAAAGTATCGGCGAAATAGAAATTCTCTGTCTTAAAAATTTAGCTAAGAAGAATTTCTGTTAAATGACAATACTATTAAAAAAAATTAGATAGTATAGAAATTTTTTAAATAAAACTTTTGTTAAATGAGAATTTTGTTATATAGAAATTATTTTAATTGGAAATTCTGTTAATTAAAATAATTTTAAGTTAATATTCGGATAAATAGAAATTCGACAAATAATCAATTCTGATAAATAAAAATTCTTTTTTATGAAAATTTTTCTAGATATCAATTTTATTAAATGGAAATTGTGTTATTTGAAAATTCGATATATAAGAAAATCTGCTTTATCTAAGTTCAGTTAAATAGAAATTCTACAAAATTAGAATTTTGTTAAATAGAAATTTTTCATTATTAAAATTAGGCTCATTATAAAATCTTTTTTTTTAAATTCTACTGAATGTAAATTCGATAATTTTAAATTTGACACCACAAAAATTCCGTCAAGTCTAATGAAGGGAATATTCATGCGTCCCAATTTTTGCATTTGACATAAATAAAATTGAATATTACCCAAGTAGAAATGTGCCACTGGCATAGTACTGACCCAACACTGCCAGTCAGTATAACAGTACTGACTGCCGTACTGGGCCAGTAGTGGACCAACCCTGGCTGGTAACGCTGTCCAGTACTGATTTTGTCCCGCTCACCAGTACTAACGTAGTACTAGAATAATACTGGCATAATACTGGCAAAGTACTCATCCGGACTTAAAATCTCACTTTTTTACAAAATGCTAAAACACGCTTTCCAATGCAAATTTCAGCCTTATTAGCTTATTACTCCCATTTTTACCACGAACAGGTAATGTGAAGCCAATAATAGTTAATGTTATTTAGAATATATAAAATATTATTAACAATAAATAATTAAAATAATAATTATCATTTATATTAATTAAATTATTTTTTTTTTAATAAATTATTTTACAAAAAATAATTTGTGTTGTAAATTTTTTTATTTTTTTAAATTCATAATATTTAATTTTTTTTACTTTGCACTTATACTTCATTTAATAATTATTTAATAATTGATATTACACATGAACAAATATTGTACTTATAACACTTAAAACTAAGAACGAAAAATCTCGCACGCATGGGGGATCGAACCCTAAACCCTTAGAACGCAAGTCAGATACGCATACCGCACAGCCGCGCTGGCTTGAAGTGCTGACTTGAAGTAGTTCACCTAATACAAAAGTTTTGATTTCAAAGTTTGTATTATCTATTGATCACGAAAATAAAATGAATTTATTCTTAAATTTTTTAAACTCACAAAATTTTTTCAATTTTTACAAAGATTTAATGAAATAAAACTGGATATCAATTTCAGTTAAATATTTTTAATAAATTATTTTTACCGTAAATAATATTAAAACAGACAAAAATGATTGATGAATTACATAATTAAAAATAAGTTAATAAAAGACGACTGTAAAATATGAATGGTGAAAAATTTTTAAAATTTAATATTTAATTATTAATAATATTTAAAAATTACATTTGCTTTATTTTTAAAACTATTAGAAAAAAATTCTCAACTTATTGTTATTGTATGCATGATAAATAACTTAATGCACATATTTCAATGAGTATACTAAAATAACTAAAAAAACATAAATATATTTTATATAGGTATATAATAATACATTACAATTACATCCAAAATTTTGAGTGAAAGTATTCGAAAGAAATTAATATACATTTTTTAAAATAAAAAATCATCGTTTTCTACCTATTGGAATAATTTAAAGACTTTTTCATTTAATGTTTTTTATCACCGACATAGTACTGATTCGGTGTGAATGACAGTGTACAGCCAGTACTGGTTTTAATATTTTTTTACCTCCGACATAGTACTGATTCGGTGTATTAGTCAGTACACTGCCAGTACTGAAAGTCAATACCGACAGTCAGTATTGGATCAGTACCATGCCGGTGTTTAATTACGGCGAGCTACGGATATTTCTACTTGGGTATATATATTATAAATTTTATATGTTGTAAAGTTTACTTTTTAAGAATGTTTATAATTAGATTAAGGAAATTGTAAAGGCCTGAAAAGGTATAAAATGAAAATAAAATTATTATTAGGTATATTATATAAATTTTAACGCACTTTGTATAATAATAATAACATAATTATATTATATTCTATGAATTAATATTTTTCATTGCATTCAAATTAAAATTTATTTGAAATCCAAATATATATTCAAACTCTCTGAAACAAATGTTCTTTTTTTTTCTCCAGGTGTTAATTCTACATATATGACCCCATTCGGTTGACAATAAGTTTTAATTGCACCATTAAATAAAATTCACGTCTATTTTCTGTGTAATCAAATCTTTGCTCAGAGTATAAAAAGCAAAAAAAAATAAAAACGGGTAGTTACACTTTTTATGTGCCTTTATAAACAAAGGAGGCAGCAATTAGTGAGTCTCCTTCAACACACATTTCATGTTTGCTCGCTATATATGTATATATGTATATGGTTATACACATCATTATATACACTATAGGTATACATTTATCAGTACGAAAAACGAAAAAAAAAAAAAAGTAAAATTATTCTTAAATACGTAAAGATTATTTTAAGAGGCGTAAATTTTTTTTTATCTTTAAATATAATAATGAAAGAAAATGTAACGTAAAAAATTTTGAAGAAAGTTTCAGGGGTTAGTTTGTGTTTTTGGCGTCGCAGGGGTCCGAGCTGTTTGTTATCGATCGTTTTCAACTCCAACATCTCTTCTCATTGCGTTGTGCAATTTTCTACTACTATATATATGATTGAATTTAAATTTCAAAATCTATATTAATTTTGATTGTAATTACTTTCTTTTTTTAAAATTAAAGTAAGGGCAGACTATAAAATAATAGTTATCCTTGTCCCTCTACTGGAACATAATCCCTCAGGTATCAGAACAGGAAAAAAAAACATAAAAGTTGACATTTTCATTATTATTTTATGACCTCGTAAAGAAAAGTACAGAACAATACACACACATATATATATATGTAAGTTCCACTTTTGAGTATCCAATAAATTTAATGTCTTAAATTATGAAATTGTCAGATTGTATTACATTTTATGGGTATATCTAATGTACGTGACGATACGTAATTATTTACCAACTTTGGATAGTTTCAAAGTTGAAAGATTGCAGTTGAAAATAATGAAATTTTCATATTTAAAGGGGCACATGTCTTTGGAGGAAAAATTAAAAATTCTCATTCATCTGCGAGACGCATGAATTTCACACAAAAATCATTAGTTAAAATTT
The DNA here is from genome assembly GCF_019393585.1 of Leptopilina boulardi. NCBI lineage: Eukaryota > Metazoa > Arthropoda > Insecta > Hymenoptera > Figitidae > Leptopilina > Leptopilina boulardi. The sequence continues at coordinate 1,213,655 of NW_026137921.1, forward strand.
TCATTTACAAAAAAAAAATAATGTTATTAGATATAATTATTTTTTACACGAATTATCATTTTTCGAATTAAAATTTGACAGAATTTCAAATTTTCACTTAATAACATTTTTAGGTAGTAATTTTTTTTATTTTACAGAATTTTTCTTCACTAACTTTTCAAAACGGAATTGAATAAATAGGAATTTTTAATTAAAAAATTTAAAACAAAAATAGTCTAAAAGCAAATTTTTATAACAACAGGATTTTAACAAATTTTTTTTCATAAAAAAATTCACAGATAAAAGTCTTAAATACTCAAGTCTTATGATAAAACAGACATTAAATAATCAGAGCGTTATGAGCTTAGACTAAAATTTTAACTAAAAGTTCTTAGCATGTATTTAAGTTTATAAATATTAAATACATACGTACAGCAAAGCTTTAAAGAATTTATGACTAAATTAGTCATCTCATTTTGTAAAATAAAGTTGTTCTTTAAAAACAAAAAATAATATTAGAACAAGTGAACAAAAAAAAAAAAAAAATTCACCTTTTCGAGGTAAATAAATCGTGTGTAAAAATAAAAAAAAACTATGGCAAACTAAAATTCATCAATATTAATATTCTCATATTTATGCGAAGAAAGTTCAATTTCCAGTTTCAAAATAAATTACTCTATGTCTATATTGTAGAATTCACGTGAAACGTATAACAACTCTGCAAAGAGAACTCAAGTTTTCTAATTAAATGTGTTTTCGTGAAAGCTTATAAACCAATTTTATCTTTTACTAGAACGAATCATTAAAAATGTAACTGTTAATTGAAAAATAAAATAAAAAATTTCAAATTTCTTTTCTTAATTGTTTTGTAATATTACAAAAGTTTTCTTTTTTTTTTTTAATTTTCATCTTAATGATATTTTTGAAAATTTAGCAGAAAATGTGTGTTAATTTTTTTCTCATCCTTTAACTAATTTCTCTTTTTGCTGTGAATGACAAAGAGGCGTATCAGCATTTTACTAATTTTTATTTTCAAGTCACTTAATTTACATACTTTTTTTATTTAAGAGAATTTTAATTTAACAGAATTTTTATTCAATCAACTTTTATGTGATTTAAATATTTTTAAAAGACAGAAATTTCAATTCACTGAATTTACATTTTTTACGAATTTTTAATTAATAGAATTTTTAAGACGCCGAATTTTCATTTGTCCGAAATTACAAATGACCAAACAAACAATCGACAAATAGATTTCGACGCAATTTTTAAAATTGATCAATCACGGATTAAATTATAATAATTATCAATTGGTCAATTTTTAAAATTCCACCGAAATCTTTCTGTCCATTGTTTGTTCGGCCAAATTCAAAATTCGGTGAATTGGAATTTCTGTCAATTAAAAATTCGAATCACATAAAATTCGATTGAATGAGCAATTCTGTTGAATAAAAATTCTCTTAAATAAAAAGTTATGTAAATTAAATGACTGTAATATAAAAATTCTGACAAATGAAAATTTGGTACCTAAAAATTTTGTTATGTCAAAATTTGTATAAAAAGAAAATATGTTAAATTTTAATTCGAAAATTCAAAAATTCGTCTAAAAAAAATAATTATTTCTAATAAAATACTTTAAAATAAAAATTCTAATTAACAATTTTTATGTGAAATTCATGTGCGCCCAAATAAATCTCATTTGAAACTATTCGCACTTGACATAAAAATTTATTTAGCAATAGTCTAATTTAGCATAAATTTCACTTGGTACAAATCATATTTTACATAAACTTTATTTAGTGTAGAAATCATTTGTCGTAATTCTCACTTGACATAACTTATTCGGCATAAATTTCATTTGACATGAATTTTAATTGGCATAAATATCATTTGACATAATTTATTCGGTACATAAATTTAATATGACATAAATATCGTTTGACATAAAACTCATTGGACATAAACATTTTCAACTTAAGTATTATTTGACATAATAAAACTCACTTATATTTAGTATTAATACTCAATTTACCAAAAATCACGATAATATCCATAAATGTAACTTGACATAAAACTTATCTAACGACATAAATTTTAGTTGCAATAAATTTATATGAATACGTTTATGGCAAATAGGTTATTACTATAACAACTAATATTTATGTCAAAATAAAAGTCAAGATAAATAAAATTCATTTCAAATGAAAATTGTGATAAGTGAGTTTTATGCCAAATATGACTTATGTCAAATAGGAAATACATCAAATAAAATTTATCGCATATGAGCCTTATATAAAGGAACGCATGATTATGTTCTGAAAATCATTCGTTAGAATTTTCATTTTATGGAATTTCATTTATCATAATTATTTATGAGCCGAATTTTTATTTTTTCGAATTAGTATTGTGCAGAATTTTCATCAAACCGATTTTCTATATTACAGAATTTTTATATAACCAAAAATTCACTTCACAGAATTTTTATTTGTTTGAATTTTTATTTGTCAGAATTTTTATTTGCTCAAATTTTCATTTAACGTAATAGGCATTTTAAAGAATTTTTATTTGGGTAGAAATTCATTGCATAGAATTTTCTTTCAGATCAATTTTCATTTGTTCGAATTATTATTTCATATAATTTCCATATAACCGATTTTTCATACTACAGAATTTTTACTTAACCAAAAAATCATTTAACAAAATTTCTAATTGATAGAATTTTCATTTATTCCAAATTGCAAATGGCCGAACGAATAATCGACAGAATGATTTCGGCGCGATTTTAAAAAAATCAACCCATCACAATTTTATGGATAATTTTTGATTGGTTGATTTTAAAATTCGCGCCGAAATCTTTCTGTCGATTGTTTGTTCGGACATTTGCAAATTCGGACAAATGATAATGGGGAATCAGAATTTATTTAATCTAATAAATACTGTAATAAATGATAAAATAATTACTTATTTTCAATTTTACATATAAATAATTATATTGCTGTAGTGTTTGTGTTCAATTTTGAAAAATTAAATTTTAATGTTAAAAGAACGATTTTAAGAGTGATAAAATTTATTTAAGAGAGTCGAATGATCTCTGAAATTTTTTTGGCAAGAAGAGACCTTTAATTATTATCGCTCTATAAATACGGCACTAAACGTGAAAATGATAAACATTGATTTTAAAATACTTTCTTCTCGAAAGACGGACACTTTTTACAAAAGCAGCTAGAGATCCTTATTTTATATAAATTTCCTAAATCCGAAAGATTATACGAATTCATACAAAAACACGATTGCAAAACGAAAAGTAATATAATCAGGGGTTCATTACCTCCTGCCGCCGTCAGATGGCAGCAGCATGCAGGGCGCACAAAGTCGCAGCTGTTATTAGATTACTTTTCTACTTTTTGTTTTGCAACCATGTTTTTCTATGGATTCGTACAGTCTTTTGGATTTAGGAAATTTATAAGATGAGGATTTTGTCCGATTTTGTTAAAAGTGTTCGTGTTTCGAGAAAAAAGTATTTTAAAATCAATACTATTTCACGTTGAAAGCGATAATTAAAGCTCTCTTCTTGCCAAAGAATTTCAGATACCGTTCGACACTCTTAATGCATAAATATAAAAACGAAACAAGAAAATAACTTCATTGTTAATAAATTTATATGAACCCAAATCTAAAACATCTATTATCTATACGCATATAAATATACATTAAATAAATTCTGGTTCCTCATAAAACACTATTTTTAAATATTTAAAACTCAATTTGTTTTAAATTGGGCACGTAAGCTGATTTTAAAACCTATTAAGAAAAGTTTTTTATTCATCTTAGAACCATAATCAAAGAGAATTTTTAGGTGCCAATTCATTTTTATTTAAACCTCCTTCTGGTGCACCGTAGTGAATCAAAACATTTTAAAACGTACATTCTTCATTTTATAATGTATACATTTTTTTTTGTCAAATTTCACACAAAATTGGATTTAAAAGTTAATTTTAATATTTGCATGTGAATGTAAATTGTGTCATCGTTTATGCAAACAAAAAATTGTCTATAGAGTTTCTCCTGTGATTGTCATTTTTTTTTTATTGTAAAGTATTTTTAGAATATAGACAACAATAAAACGACATTGATCCATCTACAGTGAATAAAATCCAGTCACTTTGTATTCAACCACTTTTTTTATGTTTTTCAGGATGATACACGAATTGTAAAATCAGGCGATAAAAAACGATGGATATACGATCCAAACAGTAAGTTGTTTCTTATAACTTTACTTGGCAAATGTCAAGAACTTAAAATTTCTATATATTCAAACTTTACAAACATTTAACGATTATTCATGTTTTTTGAAAAGGAAACATAATATTTGACATTTATAAAGTACTATAAACTTTAAAAAGTTTCTAATATAAATATTAAACATTTTTCAATATTTAAAAAAAATTACAATTTAAAAAAAAAATTTAATCTTTTAACTTTTTGAACAATAATTATTCCAAATAATTTAGTTTATCAAAAAAAAGTTTTCTTTTTTACAAATATTTGGTATTCTTTGAGTTCTAATGTTGATGAAATTACTCATAATAAAAAAAAATTTATATTTTATATACATAAATTTATATTAAAATTATTATATAAATTTATTATAATCTATATATTATATAAATTATTATTATATAAATTTATTATAAAATTCTTATTAAAATTATACAAAATTATATATTGTGAAAATTTTTATTTTCACTTGAAAATTTTAAAACTTCAGAAATATCGTTTTTGTAAAAAAAAAAAAAAAAAAAAATACTGAACTCATACAAGATGTAACGAATTTTGTTTCTTTTTCTTATAAATCAGGTGAACTTTGTCGTCCGCTCAACTGTAAAAAGAAGGAAATTTGCCTTTTGGCAGACTCATTCACAGCAGTATGCGTCTCTAAAAAGGAACTTCACAAATCAGGGTAAACTATGTTTTTCAAAATAAAATTTGTATTCGACTAAAGTTTTCCAATGTTTGAGAACTCGGAATATGTTGAGAATTTATTGACTGTATATATATATGTATATAACAGTCAACTAGTTTTTATTTTTTCCTTTGATGTTTTACATACATATAATTTTTATCAAACAATATTTCATATAAAACAAAAAATTTCTTCACTTTATACGTCTACAAAAAAACAATTTACATAATGGATGTTAATTTTTTTTTATTTTAAATGCTTAACAAAAATTTATAACCAATTTTCAAGTTTTTAATTAAATAAAATTTTTTATATATTTACTTTTAAATTAAAAAAAATTATTTTAATTATTTTTTATTAAATTTATTAAAAAAAATTTTTTTTTAATACATTTGATAAAGGGCCCCGCACTATTTACTGCTACCGTTCTCTATCATTCCTCAAAAATTTTAACCCATAATCTTTTTTTATTTTAGAGAAAATTTTTGAGTTCTGAAAAACGTATTTTTCCCACATGGCCTTAAATTTATGGAGCGCAAAATTATCCCATAAAAATCATTAGTTAAAATTTTCATTTTAAATAATTTTATTAGATATTATTATTTTTTAGACAAATTTTTATTTTTCCAATTAACATTTGACAAAATTTTTTTTTTAACAAATTTTCACTTAATAGAATTCTTATGAATCGAATTTTTATTTGTCCGAACAAATAATCGACAGAAAGATTACGGTGTGATGTTTAAAATTCACCAATCAAAAATTGTCAAGAAAATTGTGATTGGTGGATTTTATAAATCGCGCCGAAAATTTCTGTCGATTGTTTGTTCGGCCATTTGCAATTTCCGACAAATAAAAATTTGGCGTTTTAAGAATTGTACCAAATAAAAATTCGGTGCCTAAAAATTCTGTTAATTAAAAATTCTTAAAAAAAAATAATAAATTCTGACTAATTCGAAAAATGAAAATTTGTCTAAAAAATAATTATATCTAATAAATTTGCTGAAAATGAAAATTCTAACTAATGATTTTTATTGGATAATCATGCGCCCCAAATTTATTGAGGCGCATAAATAAACTCTAAAAATAATTTGGTAGAATTTTCAAAATACAGAATTTTATTATACTTATTACAATTAACTTTAAACTGAATTTTGATTTTTTCGAATTATTATTTAACAGAAATTCCATTTAAATGAATTTTTACTGAACCGAAAATTCATTTAATTAATTAAAAATTATGTTAAATAATAATTCGGTTAAATGGAATTTCTGTTAAATAATAATTCGAAGAAATAAAAATTCTGCTAAAAGTAAATTTTAGGTAATAAAATTTTGTCAATTGAAAATTAAAAAAAAAATAATTTTTACAACTTATTCGTGCGTCTCAATTTAATGAAACGGTAGAATTTTTTTTTTATTTTAATCAGAATACCAAAATGTAGAAAATTCTGGTTTCAATAAACTTAAGCGAAAGAACAATTCTGTTCATTTTGTGCAGAGTGAATTGCTAAAAATTTTAGAAATTCTTAGACCTTTGGAAGGTCAACTGAATAAAAAAAATAAAATCCTACTAAATATGAAAAAATTATTTTAAAAAATTTTAATCCAATCGTATCTATATCTTTTATAATAATGTTTTTTTAAAATTAACCAATTTTTCAATATATTTCAGAGATGTAGTGATCCCTAAATCACGAGTTCTTCAGGAACGAAGAATGCGAACGGAATCATCAGAAGATACAGAGGATGATGATGATGCATTTTTTGATTCGGAGGATGATGAAGAAGATCAAGACGAATCAAAGTAAGAATCATAATTTTATATCTAAAATTATTTTATTTATTTATTTTTTAAAGATATATAAGGCATTCTATATCAAACTGTTTCATCTATAAAAGACGATTGCAAAGAGAACGTTTTTTCATTGAATTTTATTTTATAAAAATGAAATTATTTATAATATGTTATATACTATTTTGCAAGAGAATTTAGTGCTCTTTAAATGGATATTTTCACTTTTTAAAATTTTTCTCAATTTCATAAAAAAAATTATAGTTTGAAATTTAAAATGCTTGATATGTCAAAATACTTTTCTTCTCCTTTTACTTGAAATTTATATGAAAAGGAAGCTTTAAATTTTCTATTTTCTAGTTTCATACCATTTATTCTAGACATGTTAAATAATTCAAAAATTATAAATGATCCAAAAAAAGGAGTTTTTGAATTTTAATCTACGCCAGAGTCGAATTTCAGCGGCTCTTTTTTATTCATTTTGTCAATAAAAAAAGGCAATTAATTTTGAACAGTGAATTTGAAATTTAATCTACCAGAATTACTGTAAAAAAAATAGTGGAATAAAGTTGATTTCATATTTCTCTTCTCTGTAAATTTATTATTTTCATACAGATTGTATTTCGTTTCCAAATTATAAAAAAATACAATGAAAATCGACTTGGACATAAATTGGAATTCAACTTCAATTCAACTTGTGAAATTTTTCAAAAAATCCTTATTTCCATCATTTAAATGTTTCAATCATCGAAAATGTCCATAATAAAATATATGGAACTAGAAACTAGAAAATCTAAAGCTTATTTTTTATATAGATTTTAAGTAAATAGGGGAGAAGAGTGTTTTGAGATATCAAGTATTTTAAATTTCAAACTAGAATTTCTTTATGAAATTGAGAAAAATTTTAAAATGTTAGAATAGCAATTCAAAGAGTATTAAATTCTCTTTCGAAATAATGTTTAAAAAATTATAAATAATTTCATTGTTATAAAATAAAATTAATTAAAAAAAAAATAAATAAATAAATTTCGTTCTCCCTACAATCGTCTTTTAATTGAACCTTTTAATATAAAAATTACAATTTACAAAAAAGAACTTTTTTTACATTTAAAGTAGAAAATTAAAAAAATATATAAATTTAAAAAATTGTGAATCCCTCCCCTAAGTTTTCTGAATATATAAAAAATTTATTATATAATCAAGTATAGATTTAATACTTTATTATTTTTAAAAATCCTTCCTTTTGCCTTTTTAATTTAATATTCTTTTTATTCATATGTAAAACAGTTTTCATTATTCATTAATATTACTAAAAAATATATAATTCGAATTATAAAAATTATATATAATAAATTTATTTAATTAGTTTCCTCCCAATGTGGGTTTCAATATAAGCATTACAATTTTTTTAAAAAAGGTTCAACAAAACGGAACGATTAAAATAGAATTCCTCATAATATTATATTAACTTATAAAATGAGAAATGAGACTAATGCCTCATTAAAAATAATTAAAATTATTTCAGATATTATATAAAAATGATCAACCTAATAATAATTCTTTATTAAAATTAATAATAAGAAATTAATTAATTAAAATATTCATACATATATCAAAATATTTTGATTTCGACTACAAAAAGAAAAAAAAAAAAAAAATCAGCTCTATTTTTTTGAAATTCCCAAACAATAACTATTTACACCATTCTTTTTTAGGTGTCAAGATTGTCCCGTTGTGAAGCCCTCATTCATCTGCGGTAGTGACAATCGAACCTACAGCTCGCTTTGTCGTATAGAATATCATAATTGTATACATCGCACATATGTTTACTTGGGTTGCAAAGGATTCTGTCCGTGTAAAGGTATCTTTTTTTTCAAACAATAAAACAAAAAAAAAAAATGTTCAAATGAAAAAATTCAATGTTTAACATTGGCTTTAAAAGCTATAGAAAATTTTCTTTTTGATATTTATATATATATACAAAAAGATTTTTCATGTACTACATAAATTTGTAATTATTCTTTAACTATAGAGTCCGTCCATCCATTGCCTTCACACTTGAAGAAAATGCAAAAATTACAACTACAAAAGCAATCTCTACTTGGCAAGATGAATCGAGATCGTGACATCACTCTAACGCCACGTGACTTCAACTATGACAATCATCATTATAAGTACCTCAAATACTCCAAACGTGCCAAGGTAACAAAAACATATAGTTAATAATTCCATTAATTAAAAAATTTATAATTATTCGAAAGATACAATGTGTAATCATTTATATATGGGGATTTCATGTGAAGTGAAATCAAGGTGAAAGAAAAACGTGTCATTTCAGATGGGTGCTCATGCTTAGAAAACACTGTGTTACAAAAAAAATATTACTTCAAAAATTTCTTATCGGACCTAGTCGAGTTTGTAGAGCATACAAAATTGAAAAGAATGGTGTATATTTAATTGCTTATATACACCTTCAAAATTTGATTTTAGAGACGAAAAACCATTTTTTGTGAAAAAATCCTTGTAAATTCCTTATTTTTTGTCCTATTTCAAAATTTTCTTTTTTAATTTTTAAGCTGAAAACCAGATCTTTGCCACTGTATAAAGAATTTTGATGACGATAAAGACAAAATAGTTTCAAAAATTTCGATTTTTTATTGATTTTTCAACTTTTTGATCAATTTGTAACTGTTATCTGATGAAATATACCTTCTTTCCTTTTACACATCGAAAATGTAGTCAATTCTGCTTCAAATGACCCCTAATCGGTTAGAATTCATTAAAATTTGTCTAAGTTAGCAGACTTTTAATTTTGTAGTCACATCTATTAAATTTTATAAAAATTAAAAAAAACTATAAATCACGCATGAAACCTAATGTGACTATAAAATAAAAAGTCTGCTAACTTAGACAAATTTTAATTAATTCTAACCGATTAGGGGTCATTTGAAGCAGAATTGACTACACTTTCGATGTGTAAAAGGAAAGAAGGTAGGGGCGACCGGGGTTACTTGGCGCACTTTTTACTCTTTGTTGTGTAACTCACTCATTTTTGCTTTTTTTAAAAAGTTAATGCATAGAAAACTTGTTGTAACATATCAGCTTTAATTAAAAAAAAAAGAAAGTTGAAATATATTTAATACTTTTATTTTTATACCACTTTATTTGAAGCTGTGAAAAACCCCGGCCCGGGATTGCATGGCGCAGGTGTGGAATTAAAATTAAATTATATGATTTAAAGTTTAAATAATATAAGACTTAACAAAATAAGTATTGTACTGTAATTTTACAATAAAATTATTTTAAATTTAAAAATTAGAAAATTTCATTTAAATTAAATCGTAAAATTACCAAAAAATATATTTTTTTTTATAATAACGCTGTGAATATTTAAAAACCATTATTTGGTTAAATTTTTTTGAATAGGATTGTTATTGGTGCTCATTAATGTGTAAATTTCATATAATAAACTTCATTTTATTATAATATTTAACGAAATTTTCAGATAACCGCGCCACCTAAGGGACCATACTTTAATTATGTAACGCTTTTTAGGGGAGGGGGGGTCAAGCTATAGTTGTTACACACAGCAAAAAAATGGCGCTAATGTATACAAAAATCTATTACATACGGGGGGAGGGGGTTCAATTTTCAAAGAAAAAGCGTTACGTAATTAAAGTATGGCCCCTAACCCCGAATGTACTTTTGAAATATTTATTAATTTTTTATAAAAACTATTAATATAAATCAAAAAATTTTTTTTGTTTCTTAATAACAAATGTAAAGAGCTCAAAACTTAATATTTGAGCTCTTCTAAAATTAATTTTTTAAAGAGATATCACAAAAAAATGAAGAGGTTAAAAAATTACTTTGGAGTGCCAAAATCAGTTATTTTAATCTATACTCCACAATAATTAATGAATATTAATGAAATTTTGTACAAACTTACAGTTCATCAAGTACTTTAAGCAGAATAAAGAGAAAAATTAATGTAACTTAACACTTTTGAATAAACTCAAGTGCGCCAAGCAACCCCTGCGTAAAATAGCCCCAGTCTCCCTATATTTCATCAGATAACAGTTACAAATTGAACAAAAAGTTGAAAAATCAATAAAAAATCGAAATTTTTTAAAGTATTTGGTCTTTATCGTCATCAATTGAGAAGATATAACAAAAATCCTTTATACAGTGGCAAAGATCTGTTTTTCAGCTTAAAAATTAAAAAAGAAAATTTGAAATAGGGCAAAAAATAAGGAATTTACATGGATTTTTTAACAACAAATGGTTTTTCGTCTCTAAAATCAAATTTTGAGAATGTATATAAGCAATTAAATATACACCATTCTTTTCAGTTTTGTATGCTCTACAAACTCTACTAGGTCCGATAAGAAGTTTTTGAAGTCATATTTTTTTTTGTAACAGTGTAATTTTTTCAATTAAGGGTATGTGGGCAAAGGACGTTTTTTTGTGGTTTGAAACTTTCACTGAAATAAAAAATAATTTTTTGTTAAAATTTTGGAGAAATTGGTACAAGGAATCTCGCTGTTCTACTCATTTATTACAACTTAACGCAAAAATAATAAAAAAAGCAATAAATAGTAAAATAATGTGTTTTATCATAGTTCATTCATTTTCGTTTAAAAATGCCACTTTTTAAACTTCATTTTTTTAATAATTTAACGCAAAATTATGTATTTTTCGGAGAACAGTGAGATTCCTTGTACCCAAATCTATCATCCCTGAAAATTTTAGATAAAAATCTTTTCTCGTTTTAGAATAAGATGTATACTACCAAAACACATTTCATTTGTCCCAAATTTCTGTACATCAGAATTTTCATTTATTCAAAATTACAAAGAAATAATCTGATACGTCTTATTGAATTTTTTAAACCTGACTCGAAATTAGTAATTAATGACTAAAAAATTTGAAACTTTTGACCTAAATCTCAAAAATTGATAACAAATTGAAATATGAATTTTTGTATTCGTTTCATAAACACACTTTACTTCGCCATGGAGATTTTTTTTTTATTCTTTAATCATATTAAAGTTTAAATAAGAAATAAAAACTAAAACTCTTAAAAATGGAACTTATTTAAAAAATTTTTAAGTCAATAAATTTTAGATCAAAAAAAGTTGAAAAATAGGTCAATCGATAAATTTTTAAAGCGTCTATAAAATGTATGCAATATATTTAAACTTACATCAAAATTTAATGACAAAAAAATTCAGTCGCTTTTTTCACAATTTATTATTCTTAAAATATTAATAACTTTGGATTGCATGGCTGTAACAGATCAAAAGATGCGTCTCAAAAAATTGTATAACATGGAAGAAACATTTTTTTAGTCATAGTCAAAAAACGTTTTTTCGAGAAATGAGAAGCTCAAAAAAAATATATATATTTATACTTGATTAATCGGGATCAAAATACTCTCATTTTTTCTTCCCCCAGAGAGACCTACAATTTAAAAAAAAAATAACTCCTTTAGCTTTTAAGGAACTCGAGATATTTATGAAAAATTAATGTATAAATATAACATTTTTTTGAAAATGTGATTTTTGTGTTCCTGGTGTCAAAAAATATGGATATATAAAAAAAAATTGAATTTGAAAATTTTTAGTACTAGAATATGGGTTTTCATAACTTCATAACTCAAAATGAAAAATATGCTGTTGAATCTAAAGCTCTTTCGCCAAAGGCATAAAATTATTGATTGAAAAGCATATTCTATAGAAAACATGATATATATTCCATGTCATGTGCTTTTGAAACAATATTTTTTTATACTTTTAGCAGAAATATTGTTGATTCAATAGCATATTTTTCTTAGCGTATAGATAAGCAATTTAAAGGAAATTTTAAAATTAATGAAAATTGTAATTAGTTAATTTTTAAAGTCACACTAAAATGTTTATAACGAATATAATATATATAATTTTTGACAAATGAAAATTCAGATAAATGTAAATTCAGACAAATGTATAATTTGTCAAGCGAGAATTGGGGAATATATATATATATATATATATATACGACCCACAGGAATCTATTTCAATTTGACTGAGCAATATCCATTTCGACAATGAATCTGAATATTCAAAGGTTTTAGGATGTTAAATTTTTAGAAGTTCTAAAGTATGTATAACTACTATAATCAAATTAACAGTTACGATTCCTATTATCATCCACAATTTTGTCTTGACATAAATTATGAAGTACAAAATTTATTAATATTATGCAAAATTCGATTATCAAGGGTATTAATTCTTATTATTATTTATACATTAAATTAAGATTTTATTTTATGACCCTTTATTAATTATACATGGGGCGAAATTCCTGAAGTGATCCAATTGCCAAAATGTGAGCATTGCATTTTTGAAAAATCATAACATATAGGGCTCGTTGGATGCGGAATTACGTTAACTTTCAATTGGTAACTTCAGAATTACGGTAACTTTGTTTGTAAAATACATCATTTGTTATAAAAATTAATTAATTAATATCTCGAAAACAAAAAAAAACGACATCACAGAAAAAACCTGGTCTCAACATGAGTACGGTACGCTACTCATTTTGAAGTGCAACAAAAATGTACTAGGTTGGTGGCGCCACTGTCTATGTCGTTTAGCATTAGCTCATTTTGAGTTGCAACAAAAATGAGACTAGGTTTTTTTTGTGATTCTTGTTTTTTTTTGGTATCGAAAGTATATTTCATTAAGCTTCATTTTGAGGGTCAAAAAAAAAAATAATGTTCTTTATTAAAAAAAGTTAGAAATATTTTTGATTTTCAAAAAAAGGGTAAATTTTGAATTTAAAAAAAAAAAATTTCCACCATTCGAAAGAGCAGGAAAAAATCTTTCGAAATCATACAGGTGAAAATTTTTTTCATCCTGTTATACAATAGTTATGATTTTTCAAAAAATGCAATGCCAAAATTGTAATCCTCTCCCCCCTCTACAGTTTTGCATGAAATTTAATAATAATTTGTGGGTGAAGTACTCACTCATAGTACTAAAGTTTGTGCAAATTTCAGGCCGATCTGAAAATCTTCAATTTTAAAGTTGGATCACTTCAGAAATTTTGCCTCACATATATACTTTTTGACTGGAAATTGTATTTAGTAGTTAAATAATTTAAAATCCCCGGGGTTTTTTCAGTTTTGAAATAATTTTCACCGAAAATTTTAAACTAAAAAATAGAAGAGTTTTATGAAACTAAATAAAAAAGCATTAAAAACATAATATATGGGACAATTTTTCTCAAACGTATACCAGTTGAAAATTAAAAGTTATTGAATTGGCTTGAAACATTGGTAAATCTCTTCCCTATATGTGAGGATGAAAAATTTCAAAAATATTAATAAATTAAAAAAAAATTATAGAAAATAATAATAGGGTTAAAGTTTTGACGTTTTAAGTGACACAATCATTTACAAATTCATATAACTATGACAAAAATAATAAATTACAGATTTTAATTTTTATCGAATTATATTTCAGTTTTCACCCAATTAGACAAATAATTTAACTTTTTTTTATTTCTATTAGAAAGCTGAGATTTTTTCAATCAAATGTGTAAAAAATTAAGGGGAGAGAAACAGGTGAAATTTCAATCTATCGAAATTTATGCTGTTTAGGGCTGTTAATTTATTTTCTGACAATATTGAATATTTAAAAATATAATATGTTATGAAAAATTAAAATAACATATAACTCAGTTAATAATTTTTTAAATAGAACTCGAAATTCTTAAAAACTTAAAATTTGATCTTCTCTTACAATTTTAATTATCTTTCACTGACATTTTTTTATATATACTTTTTTATGGTTCTAAACAATCATTCGTATGGGTTTTTAATATTTTCAATTTTTAAAAAAAATACAAATTCTATGATTGATAAAAATATTTTTCTTTAATTTCAATAATTTAAAACAATTTTAGATCATAAATAATGCCAGAAAAAAATTGTTGTAAATAGACAACAATAAATTGAAGAATTAAAATTTCACTGGTCCCTTCGCTTAAAGCTTTTATTATATTTCCCTTGGATTTTTTCGCAAATTCATTACCGTCTCAGTTTCATTTATACATTATGTTATTAAAAATAATATTAGCTTCGAATGGAAATAAAGAAAAAAAAGAAAATATTGTCCGATTGCGTAAAATTGAAAAATCCTTCAAATAACTCGATAAAAATTAAAATCAATAAAATTTATATTACAGATATTCGGATCTTATGATTAACATAAATTTATTTATTTTTTTTATTTTTATATAACTTATTTTTTTGTAAACTTTTTTATGTAATTTTCAATACTTTATAGAGAAATATTTGTAAAAAAGAACTTTTTAACTTTTTTTTAGTATTTATTTTTTAGTTTTGATCCAAAAGAACAATATTTTTTCAATTTTTTACTTTAATTGGAAAGCTGAGATTTTATCCAATAAAATATATGTATAAAGATGTATTTGGAATTTCGATTGGGTTTCGAAAAAAGATTAAAAAATACATAAATTTTTATCATACTTATAACTTTTTAACTTTTATACTTTTTAATCACAAAAATCTCAGCTTTCCAATAAAAACAGAAAAAAGAGTAAAAATTATTGTCCAATTAAGTTAAACAATTAAAATAGTTTTAATTTTAAAAAAGAAGGGTTTAAATTTTTTTTAAAACTATTTTTGTCATTTAAGGAGAGGGACCGGTGTAATTTTAATTCATCGAAATTAATGTTGTTAAGGGGTGTCAATTTTTATTCTGGCATTATTTGGGATCTAAAATTATTGTGAATTGTCAAAATTTAAAAAAAAATTTTTTTTACCATTTTAGAAATTTTATTTTTTGCAAATATTACAATCTTTAAAAATTCATACGAATAATTGTTCAGAATTATGAAAAAAGCCTACAAAAAAATTATCGTTAAAAAATAATAAAATTTCGAAAGGTTGAAATTTCAGTGGTCCCTCCTCTTAAATATATATGAAAAATTGTTTACAATTCACAGTATTTAAAAATATACATTATATATATTTTTTTGTATTTTGGACATTCTAAGTATTGGACCTTTTGTACTGATACTGAAAATTATGCCTTAAAAAAATTCACCAAAATTGATTACACTTGCACCCATTAAAAAAAAAAAAAAAAAAACTAAGAAAACAAATTTCTTTGATCTTAATGAAATGACTTTCTAAAGCTATAAGAAATATATTTTCAATTTTCCTTCCAAAATGACGTTGAATAATTATAGATATCATGGAGGAACATATAACTTTTATTTTCTTTTTTTTATCTTGAGGAAAACAGCTACTCTAAAAATAATATCCGGAACTACATCACAAATAAGAAATATATATATATATATATATATATATATATATATACGTGTAAGTCTTTATTACGATGAGAATGAAAAGAAGAAGAAGAAGAAGAGGAAGAGAAGGATTGTGTCAAATTATGATGGAGTTACCGTAGAAGAAAGTATATAGTCTTCTTTTCTGTCAAAAGTTGAAAGTAGAGAAAAAGAATGAGGGAAGATATAATAAAGCTTTTCAACTTTTTCTTTGACTTACAGGCACTCGCTTCAATGAAACGATACGACGACAAGCAGTTTACGAGCAACGAGATTACGGAAAAGACATCATTACCGCCTCTAAAACCGGCTTATGATATGGACTTTACAAAAGATGAAGATTGCTCGCCTGCTTCTAAACCGGCAATGGCCAATCGTCTTCTTGATTGGTTTTCGGTTCTAATGACTGACGCAAAACAACATCGTCGTCCCTTTTCAAAACCAAAAGGTAAATCGATTTTTTTTTCTATAATTTTTTTTTTTGTGAATTACAATTCACCAAAAAGATATATATTAGGGTGTCTAATAAGAATTGAGAAAAAAATTCCCTGACTTTTCCCTGACTCCTCCCTGACATTTTTCGATTTTTCCCTGACTTTTTAATAACCTTATTTCTGCTTTCTTTGGACAAAAATATGGTTACTGACATATTTAACAATAAATTAATTTCTAATGGTAGTAACAAATGGTAATAAAAACCATACCATACGATATTACTATTAAATTTTTGAGTTTTAATGATAAAAAGTCATTTTTCTCATTTGACGTACTGATCGATTTTTTTCAAAATTTTTTTTAAAAAAACTACTTCTTTTTACGAAACTTTTAAGCCTAGCCCGATAATGGGCAAACGATTTTGACAATATTTTCGGAATTTTTCAAAAATTTTTTAATTTTGAATTTTTCAAAAATATTTTTGGTTTTTTTTTATACCACGTACTTTTATGTATTTTGATGCGCTGATTACGAAAATCATACTGACAATACCCAATAATTTGATTTTTATAATGAAAACCATAAAAAAGTTCCAAAATTTATGGTTTTTTCGTTTATTGGGTAAAATATGCAAAATTAAAAAAAAATGTTCAAACAAAAGTTATAGATCTTATTAAAATACATTTTTTATATCTGATGCATTTTTTTTTTAATTTTGCATATTTTTCCTAATAAACGAAAAAAAACCATAAATTTATGGACTTTTTTTATGGTTTTCACCATAAAAATCAAATTATTGGGTATTGTCACTATGATTTTCGTAATCAGCGCATCAAAATACAAAAAAGTACGTAGTATAAAAAAAAAACCAAAAATATTTTTGAAAAATTCGGAAAATATTGTAAAAATCGTTTGCCCATTATCGGGCTAGGCTTAAAAGTTTCGTAAAAAGAAGTAGTTTTTTTGAAAAAAATTCATCAGTACGTTAAATGAGAAAAATGACTTTTTATCATTAAAACTCAAAAATTTGATAGTAATATCGTTTAAAAAAAATTTTCAATTTTTTTTTTGTTGAAAGGTACGTTTTAAAACACACATTTTGAAAAAAATACTTTTAAAATTGATGCATTTAAAGGAAGTTATGAGTATTCAAAAATTAAAAGTCATGAAAATTCTCCAATTTTCAAAATTCCATAATTCGAAAACGGCTTGCTAAAAAAATTTGAAAAAATTCATGGAAGCTAGTCTCAATTAGTACTAAAAGAAAAAAAAATCTCAAAAAAATCGGAGATGCAATTCCAGATGAACTTACACTTTAGCGTAGAATACAATATATATATTACAATATTCAAAAATGAATCCTTTTCAACTACTATATTTGTCGCTTAATGAAAAATTTAAAAGGGTTAAAAGCTACATCTGCAACCACTTTCTGATGTCTAAAAATATACAAAGGTGTATACATTAAATATTAACTTTAAAACCAACATATATTTATAAATGGATTGACCCATTAATGACAAAGCGAATCGAATTTTATCTCCAATTTCGGCGACTTTTTTTTTAATATATATATAGGTCACTAGATGAAAATTTTTTAACTAATTTGAATTAGTAATTTACTTTTTGCTTTTGAATTAATTAAATTTTACCAATTCCCTGGTAGAAAAATTTTTATTTTTACTATTAGTACAATTTTATTAATTCGAAAGTAAAAAGTCAATAATTAATTCAAATTAGTTAAAATTTTTACTAATTCAGATTTAGAGAGTATGTTAATACAGAGATATAACTTCAAAAATCAAAATTCCAAAAAATTTCAGAAGATCAAAAGAATTTTTCAAAAATTTCCACTAAGAATGAAACTTATTTTCCAGGTGTTTTTGGAAACGTTACCAAAAGTTTAAAATATGACACAAATTCAAAATGCCGTACTTTTCCAAAATTTACTCAGATTCGCTTGAAACTTATTTATTTATTTATTTTTTTTGATTCGCTAATTATAAACAAAAGTCAAATTTTAAAAATTCCAAAAAACTCTAAAAAATTAATAATTAAGATGATGATATCAATCACTCAGAGTCAGGTTAAATTAAAAAAAAAAAAAAATATCTTTTATTTCTTCAATTTAACCTGAATCGAAGTGTTCGATATCATCATCTTAATTTATTCAATACCGCCGGGTGATAAATTTAAAATAATATTCTCTAAAAAATAAAAGATATTTTAAGATAAAAAAGTTTATATACATATTAAATGTTAATTAACATAAATTAAAATCAGTTAAATATTTTTTTTTACAAATTATTACGAAGCTGAAATACGCAACGTTTATTATAAACAATGTTTAAAGAAATAATTTTTAAAATGAAAAATTTTATAATTTTTTCCCTAAAAAATATTTTTTTTATAATTTGTTGATTAACAAAAACTACAAAAAATATTTTTTAGGCAAAGAATTATTGAATTTTTCATTTTAAAAAATTATTTCTTTAAAAAACGTTTATCATAAACGTTGCGTACTTCAGCTTCGTAAATTATTACAACTTTTAGCTCAGATGCACTTTTTATGCAAGTTTTATTTAAACTAATTTTTAAGCTCAAAAAAAATTTTTCATAAAATTTGTAGAAGCAACTTTGTGAGTTTCAATATTTTGTAAATTAACTTTTCCTCACAACGAATTAATTTAAATTTTCAATAATTTGTAAACTAAAAAAACTAATTTCGTAAAATAACATTTATACTAAAATAAAAAATAAATTCACCTGAAACCCTTCATATAAATTATATAGTAACTGACAAAATCGTATTTTGTTTTCAATTTATAGGACATTTCCCACCAGGATGCCAAAGCGAAGTGAGGTGGATGTTCGGTCATTTGGACTCTGACAGTAGTGGTCTAATTTCACTTTCGGAACTTTACCAATTAGAACACGATCAAAACGAACCTTGTCTAAAACCGTTCTTTGATTCATGTGATACAGATGGGTAAGTTCTTTGATGTTTATATAATTTATTCAATACGAAAACATAATATATATGCAGAAAATAGTTCGATATTCTATTTTTATACTTTTAGAATATCATAAGAATTTCTATTCAAAAGTCTAAAAAAAAATTCTAACACTAAATATATACATTACAATTATCATTTTCACTATAAAAATAATTATTATTAGATAATTATTAAGTTACTAGTGAAATTAGTTGGTTCAATGATTATTCTCCCTCTTACAAAAGTTAATAATGGAAATCGTATAATTCTTTAAAAAAAATGTATATTTAATTCTTTTTAAAAAAACTTTTTACTGCTAATTTTACAAGGCAGAGGAAAATTAAGTTTTTTAATTACAAAGAAACCTTTAAAATAAAATAAATAGGAAAATTCAATTATTCAATTAAAAAAAAAAATTGAATCAAAATCAATAATAATTATTTAAATTTTTGATTCTTTTGTTTAAAATTAATAAACAATTATGAGTTTTATCCAATTTTTTTTTTTTTACAAATAATAGCTTATTTTATTTTTTTGAAAGATTCAATACAATTTTGTTTGTTTAATTTTATTAACAATGATTTCTTCAAAAGTTATTGAGCATATAAAATTTTTAATTTTTATATTTTTTTAAAAAAATATTATTTAACCAAAACAAACAAAAAATAAGGTTTCCATTGTAAAAAATTGATAAAAATTACAATTGTTTATTTAAAAAGAAAGTTTAAAAAATATGATTTTTTGAATATGGAATTATTTTTTACAAACTTTGTAATATGCATTTTTAAAGCACTAGGAAACCATTTTTTCAAATATAATAAGTCAATTGAAAATTTTCTTGAAATTTAAAAAAAAAATTACTTAAAACTTCTCTACAAAATTATTTAGAATTTTTTTTTTTTAATTCTTTTCTTTTAATCCTTTTAGGGTAAATGCACTAATTGCGGCGCGATTCGAGTCAAAACACCTTTGAAATAGAAAATTCGACATTTCTATTTTATAAAGTCAATTTAAGATTTATTAAACTAAAAGCTTATGTTATTAAGATATAAAAAAAAAATTTAACTTTATAAAAAGCGATTATTTAAACAAATATGTGAAATTAAAACTAATACCGTAATTTTCTATTGCGGCGTGTTTGTATCAGTTTCGGTGACCAAAATTACGTGTATTTTGATGATACTTTGCCCGCCGAAATTGGAGCCAATGGAAATCTGAAAAATGTTTCAATTGCGGCGCGGAAAAAAATTTAATCTCAAATAATTAAATTAATAATTGTTTAAACGTGCATCTTTATAAGTAACTGTATCAAAAAAAGATTGAAAGAATTTTTTTAAATTATTTGGCAACAGTTATATTAAATAGAATAGCAATAATAGTTATTTTTTATGAACGCGCCGTAATTGGTACACTTACCCTATTTTAATTAATTAAATTTAATTTTTGATTTATTTTCCATTTTAGTCTTATGTTATTTTACAAAATTATAATTTTCTTAGTTTACAAATATTATGGAAAAATTTAAATTAATTAACCCCTTCGCAGTCGAGTAGAAAAATTGTTTGTGGATCCAAAACGGTCCAAAAAAAGTTTCCAAAAATATGGCAGAAAAATTTAAAATTGATTCGATTCGTTCAAAATTCGGTACTCGGGGGTTTTTGGGGTCGCTGAATCCAAATCTGACCTCAAATTTGGATTCAGCGACCCCAAAAACCCCCAAGTACCGAATTTTGAACGAATTGAATAAATTTTAAATTCTTCCGCCATATTGGATCACCATATTGGGTCCGCCATTTTGAATTTTTTAAATCTGACCTCAAATTTGGATTTAGCGACCCCAAAAAACCCTTAAGGAACCATTTTTTTGAAAACCAAATCAATTTTAAAATTTTTTTGGACGCCATATTGGGTCCGACATTTTGAATTTTTTAAATCTGACCTCAAATTCGGATTCAGCGACCCCGAAAACCTTAGTATACACATTGAGACTCAATTCAAATTATGTTTAGTCAAGGGGCGGTTAATAGTAAGTGAAACTCAATTTATAAAATATGGAAACCAACAAAATGGCTTCTAAAAATTTACTAAAAATCTCTTTTATGCTCTAAAATTAATTTAAATGAAATCTGCGTAAATAGCTATACAGCTAAATGCTTCAAGATTTAAAAAGTTTGTAAAGTATTTTTTTTTGTGTAGTATAGATTTCTTTCACAAATCAACTTCTATGGATATTAAAAAAAAATATTATAAAGATATCATAATAAATATATCAATAAGTTTATATCAATTATCTCAGATTTAAGTATTTCTTATACGCGTGAATGATTAAATTTTTCCAAAATATATATAGATATACTATAAACTTCACATACATAAATAAAATGAAAAAAATTACGAATGAAGAAAAGGATACGAAAATTGTTATGACATATTTACCTGTTGTGTTGGCTTCGTATATAACCAATTCTCGGCACTTTTTATTATTCGTTATCGGGCACTATTTTTCTAGTTTTTTTTTTTTTTTTATTATTATTTCTTCTGATTTATGGTAAAAATAATTTCACATTTTTAATAATACTTCTTCTCCTGATACCTAAAAAATTTTTAAGAAATATTACCAACCAATCAAAAACATAGTTTTAACGAGGACATAGAATATACATAGATGGTTTAGTCAAGGCGCGCGCATTGCAGCAAAAAAAAAGCTTTCTGAATCCGCCACCAATGTAGGCGCTGCGATTGAAAGTCGACTAAATCTTGAGAATTAAATATAATAAACTAAAATAATGATAACTTCAAAAGAATTCTTTATTTTAATAAAAATATTAAAGTTTCGAAGATTAAAAAGCTTTCTTCATTGATTTTTGAATATAATTAAGAATTTTTATTTGAAGTTATCCTTAGTTTACATTATTATATTACATTCTCAGACTTGAGATTTTATTCGAATTATAAATTTAATAATAATAATAATAACAAAACTTTGGTTATGGCTAACGCAGAATAAATATTCGCGAACGGAAAATAGAATACAGTAAACAATTATTATACAGGGTGTTCAAAAAGTATGGAAACTTGTAAATATCTCGAAAAATACGAATTTTGGTAAAAAATGTGCAATACAAAAGTTGTTGCCAACAAAAAGATCTACATATTTAAACACAAAAATTTTTTTTGTTTGGAACAACTTTTGTCTTGAAATTTTTTTTTGCAAAAATTCGTACTTTTCGAGATATTTACAAGTTTTCATACTTTTTGAAAACTCTGTACATATTTATCATTATAATAAATAGATATAACTAAAAATCTCTAGTAATGTGTAGGGGTTAGTCCACTGACTTTCGTCTAATAGTGGTTGCGACCAAATTTTTAAAAAATCTAGTTTTAATATATGTGAAACTCGATGATTCCCTGAGTTCATTAACCATAATATTATGGTAAAAATTTTATTCCCTTTAAAAATATTAAATATCAAAAGTAGGAGGTTCACAATGTGATTTTGTAACCTTAAATTTTTCAATTTTTTTAAAAACCCTATTATTAAAAAACTATTAAAAATTAGATGTTGGAACTCACCAAAAACATAAATCACTTTATTCTGCACAGAGGAACGAAAGAATTATTGCAAAAATTTATTATTTTTGGATGATATACGATTTTAAAAAAAATTTTATTTAAATATTCTCAAGATTTTTATTTACTTATAACTTTTTTGTCGGTGCTCCGAAAAAATTGAGGTTTTGCACAAAGATTTTTTATAATATTCTTTACCTTCTATTAAAATCTTACGAAGGTGTTTTGCTTCGTTTTCGAGATATTAATTTTCAAAATTTTTTATTTAAAAAGGTTAATTAAAAGACTTGAAGTTAACTAACTAAATTCAAACTGCTCCATTTTTTATAAAAATATATTAAAGTGTAGCGATTTGAAATTGGTCAGTTGACTTCAAGTCTTTTAATTAACCTTTTTAAATAAAAAATTTTGAAAATTAATATCTCGAAAACGAAGCAAAACACCTTCGTAAGATTTTAAAGAAAGGTAAATAATATTATAAAAAATCTTTGTGCAAAACCTCAATTTTTTCGGAGCACCGACAAAAAAGTTATAAGTAAATAAAAATCTTGAGAATATTTAAATAAAATTTTTTTTAAAATCGTATATCATCCAAAAATAATAAATTTTTGCAATAATTCTTTCGTTCCTCTGTGCAGAATAAAGTGATTTATGTTTTTGGTGAGTTCCAACATCTAATTTTTAATAGTTTTTTAATAATAGGGTTTTTAAAAAAATTGAAAAATTTAAGGTTACAAAATCACATTGTGAACCTCCTACTTTTGATATTTAATATTTTTAAAGGGAATAAAATTTTTACCATAATATTATGGTTAATGAACTCAGGGAATCATCGAGTTTCACATATATTAAAACTAGATTTTTTAAAAATTTGGTCGCAACCACTATTAGATGAAAGTCAGTGTACTAACCCGTAGGGATTTCATTTCCCGGTCTGACAGACCGAGAAAGCAGTAAACGTGATTTTTTTTGGCATCTAGCAATTTAAAGGTGAATTAAAAATAATTTTTTTTCCAGGGACATTTTCATAAGTGGTCCAGAATGGTGTGGATGTTTTTCAAAAGCTGAGAGACCCTGTGCAGCAGTTCGTAAGCGTCTTGCACCAGACGTTGCACCCACATGTGATTCCAGAGGTTATTACAAAAATGTTCAATGTCATCGAGGACTTGGTCTCTGTTGGTGTGTTGATCTACATGGAGTTGAATTTGCAGGCACAAGAGTTCATGGCACTAAGCCAGATTGTGGTAAGTAAATAAATAAAGAATCAATCACAAAAATTTGCAAATAAAATTAATATTATAGATATTTTCAAAAAAAAAAAATTCTACGGTAAATTTATATAGGATCCTCAGCTTCTCGTTGAGGGAAGTTGAAAAATTGAAATATAAGTGTATTTCACTGGAAACTTTTCATATATTTCAATAAAACATTTCTACTTGCAGATGCAATTATAAACAAGATAAATAATGGTGGACTCAAGACAAATGGTGTAGATTTAGATGACGATGAAGACTCGATCCAAGATCTTGAAGGATCAGCGGATCAAACCCTCGATTTTTAGTTATATTATAATATTCAAAAAAAAATTTTTGATGCCAAGCACAGTAATTGGACAATTTTTTCATTGACAATTTGCAATAGAGCAAAATGTCTACCTAACTGGCTGGCCTCGTTTATATTATTGCTATTATAATTGGAGGTGTCTTATATGTACAATGCGCCTAATAACATCGAATCGATGATTATAAAAAAACTATAAATATACTTCTTTTATCTCCTATGTTGACAATTCACGCAAAATAACTATACTTTTAACAAGCTACTATTGCTAGAAACTATTTTCTTATATCTACAAAACCCCATACACAGAAAGTTCGACAGTATTAATAACTACAACATGGTGAAAATACTTAAAAACTATTTTTTTAAAAATCCCTTACAAAAAAAAGGAACATTACTGAAAAAATTCCAATATTTTTTTTTTTATTTAAGCGAATGCACGAAAATTATATGAAAAATAATTTCTTTTTGCAAATATTAATATATCTTTTTTTTTTAATTTACTTATTGTGTCATAAAAGCACCAAGTATATAATTTTAGTCACATTTTAATATAATTTTGTTGATCATTTTTTTTTTATACTCGTTTTCCGTTTTTATTTACGTATTTTTTACATAAACTTAAACGATAATGAAATATAAATTTAAAATATGTTTCGAATCACTTTTGAATTTATATTTCATTATCGTTTAGGCAATGTAAAAAATACTTAAATTAATATAATTTTCCTGATTCGAAAAAAAAAATTAAATTTGTGTTTAAAAGAAAAAGCATATTTGGATAAAATATATTTATCATTACATAATTTTATAACAATTTTCCTACATTCGCGAAAAAAAAATTTCTACAGAAATTACTACAAGTTTATATACATATATTACATACCTTTTCTATATACATAAATATATAGAATTTTTCATATATATTTTCTTTCTCATATACCGTTCCACATATTTATAAGCACGATTGACAAAATAATGCAATTTTTTTTTTCGCACTTAAATCATTGCATTTCTTCACATTGCAAAAAATGTTTTCATTCATATGAAACGCATTGACGCAATTCTTCCAAAAAAAAAAAAACACTTTTTCACATTGGAGAATTTTTTGTACCCATCGGGATACCTCCATGCGTAATTTGTCTATAAAGAAAATACAATTAAAAAAAAAAAATACAAGCATGTAAAATTAGAGAATCGCAGAGTGTAAGATGAAAAAAAACAATGTATGAGTATAAATGAAAATTGAATGAACGGAAAAAATGACAAAAAGAAAAATGATTTTAAGAAGACGTATTATATGGGTGATTCTCCAGAAACGGGTCACTTTTGAATAAGGAATTTTTTTTCAAAATTATTTAAAAATACATGTTTATTGCATCCTTTTTATTAATTATGATTGGAACAAGTGATTCTAATAAATATTTGAGCTTAAAAACCGTTTTTAATGTAATTTTAACGATAAATATGTATTGTAGTACTTTCAGCGCAATAGCGTAGCAAGGGCGGCCGGGGCCCCAGGCACCATTGTTTTTGCGCAGACATGTAATTAAATTTTTAATATTTAATTTTTCGAGAACAAAACAATAATTTCTTTGCAAAAATTAATTGTTTTGTAGAAATTTATCTCGGCTTTTTTTTATAAAAATAGAGAAAAAAAATTAAGTTTCTTAAACGCAAGGGAACTGAAAAGCTGAATGACGGCCCTGTAGTTGAGTGTCGTTTCTGCTCGCGCGAAGCTTGCGCATGCTCAATAAAATTTCGGGGGCCGGAGTTGAGAGAGCTGGAGTTGAGAAACAAATGAAAAACATTAATTACTTTGTTAATTAAGGACTAAATAAAAAATCCTTTAGGGATTTTATACAATTTTATTACTTTTATCGATACTATAGGTTGAAATTCAAAATTATTTTGAAAAACGATTGTTTTAAACAGGTTCGGAGTTGAGACATAATAAAAATACGCAAATTGTATTGTTTAATAATATAAATTTAAAAGTTAATTAGTTAATTAGTACCGTTGATTTTTATTCAATTGGGATTTTTACACATATTTATCAAAAAATTGCTTTAGTTACAATGAAAATAACAAGCAAAACCTCGAAAAACTAGTCAAATTCTCAACTCCGGATCCAGAAAAAAATTTACGAAGAAACATTATAAATAAACATTTTTTTATTTAAATGGACGAAAAATTAAAAACCCTTTTAGGGAATAACAGTTTTTCAGCAATACTTTAAAATGACTATAATGACAAATTTTATTTTTTTAATTTTAATGTCAAAAATCTTATTCAAAAATAGCAAAATCCATGTGTGGAACGAGCAAAAGTATATTTTTAGCATATTTTAGATGACAAAATAAATTTTGGGAAGTAAAATATCATTATATTGATAATGAGTTTATTAAAGATCATTAAAATGAAGAAATTAAAAAAAAAATAAACCAATTCTAGATAATATTTATTAACTAATTAATCAAAGAATCAAAAGTGACCTGTTTCTGGAGAATCACCCATATACACTCCATATGATACATAAAATTATGTCATATTATTATTAATAATCCTAAACGTACAAGAAATACTCATTATAATTTAAAATTTTTTTTAAATTAACCCTGCTGTTTCCTACGTATAAAATTATATTTGTGTTGCACCGATTGCCTTCGGGTCAGTCACATTCAAGTGCGTCTCTTACAATTTTTTTTTTATTTTTATTAAAACATTTACCATACGGAATCTTGGAACTGAATAATAATTTTAATTCTCAAATAATATTTCAGTATTTAGTAATTTAAAATTTTATTACTTATTCCAAGTAATAAATTAATAAATTTTTTTTTATTATTACTATAGTTCAGGTACTAGATGCAATATATATTTTAACGCTCGAAGACACTTAATTTTTTAATCTCAAAAATTATTTTTTATTCTCATAACATTTAAACAAGAAAAAAATTTATCTAAAAATTTTGTTTTTCAAATTTTTTTTTTTATTTTTGTCATCTAATTTTTACATTTTTGTTTATAATTTTCCATCTCGTTGGAATTTTTTCAAAAATATTTTGCTTAAAATAGTGCAAAAAATATATATATTTTTCCAATTAAGCTTAAATATAATATTTTTAAAAAAATTCAATGAGTTTTTTTATCTAATTTTAATTAATATATGTAATGGTAATAAATAATATGATAATATGATGGTAATAAAAATAAAAAATGTTAATAATTTTTTTGATTAGAAAAATTTTATTTTATTATTTAACTTTTTTTTTTTACCAAATAATCAAATTATTTTTCTTATTAAAATCTTTTTTTTGGAAATATTATTAGTATATATAAATTATTAATTCAGTTTGAAGATAAACATTTTGATAAATGTTGATTTTCTCTTTTATTTAAAATCATACATATATATGCAATTACATAATTTCCTGATCGAACCAAAAATTGAATAAATGTAGTATAATAAAAATACAAAATAAATTAGTCAGTAGCAACTGCCTAACAATTTTTCATCTGATTGTTATATATAAAAAATATAACAGCATATATATATAATATAACAGTTATATTTTGTCTCTTTTAGTAGAATTTATCAGTGAATGCACACCATAAAAAAAAAGCCAGAGCACGTAGAGATCCGAAGATAATGTGTGTAGCAAATTTTCATATTCAATTAAATATTCGCTATTATTAATAGCGAAAAAAAACATGCTTTTGCGTAGTTAATTAACAGAGAGAATAAAAAAAAAAAAAAAAGAAAAAAAAATGAAAATCTTTAAAGAGCCCGTAAACAGCAGTGTTATAAAATATTAAATTAAAACTCATTTATGGGTGAAAATTTAGGTATATTATAATGAGAGAATAAAGCGAGCGAGAAAAAAAGGGAATACACGAAAAAAAAGTAAAAAAAAAATAAATAAATAATAAACATATGGTCATTGTGGTAAATAAATATGTTATAGAATTAATGCAGCAAATACATTGAAACATATTGTACACATGTTAATGTCCTTATATTCGCTAAATTTGGTAATGAGATTTGTATACTATCATCATCAGTGACTCCCAAACGCTTTTTAGATTTAGAAAGGAGTATTGAATATATTACTTGTAACAAACAAAAAAAAATTGAATTTCGTTACGAGATATTAATATTCATTATTATAATCCATAATAAGTTTGAATATATTTGTAGAAAGCCGTAAAACCCCTTGGTATAACAAAACAGTAATTCAATTATTTATTGTCTTTCACTCATATTCTGATATTTTCCACGTAAGCAAATTCAAAATTCACATTATGAATTACTTTTTTTTTTTAACAAAACATCAAATTAAAAAACATTTTATAAGAGCAAAAAAAAAATTATATAAAATTTAATTCCACATATATAAACTATTTTTTAATTTGAGATAATAGAATTTTTAAAAAAAAAATTCCAAAAAATGAATTTTTGACAAAGCTTTTTTCGAATTTATGTCCAAAAAATATGTCATAGAATCTAATTCTTTAAATTGAAAAAAGTTTCTGTCAATTTTAATAAAAAAACACTGAATTTGTTTACGTGGAAATTACAATATTAAGTACTTGGATAAATTTTATTTTATTAAAAAAAAAAAATAGAAAAAAAATCGTGGCTTTAAACATTCCAATTTTGCACCAAGTTTTTTTATATTTTCACTTTTTACTATTGCATTATTATTATTATTATTATTATTATCATTATTATTATTATATTGCACGAGAAAAGAAAGCAGTTTTTAAAATATTTTTGTTTTTATTTTCTATGCAATATTATTTTAAATTAAATTTTTCAATTATAAATCAAAATAAAATTCTTTTTCAAATTTAATTCATAAAAAATTTAGCTCTTATTTAAACTTTATGAGCTTTTCACAAAAAAAAGATTTCAATTTAATTTCACGTGAAAAAATAAAAACATTTTTAAATTATATATATATTGTACCAAAAGAAAATTTAGAAAACGTATTTTCTGACAAATCGAAACTTATTATAACGTTTTTGCAATATATAATTATTATTATATATAAATGTATGTAAGTTTAAAGAATTAATTATTCATCTTTTGTCAAGAAAAAAAAAAAAAAAAAAACACTCAAAATAATTGTAATTTAGAATTCGAAATTTTACTTATCTAGAGAGTGATGTTCAAAAGATGATTTTAATTCATTATTTATTTAATAATAATAATCAGACACCGAGAAAAAAGTTGCTCATAAAGAATAAAACAGAATAATACTTTTTTTCTGATTGTTTTATCAATGACTTGAGGATAAATTCGACTCGAATGATATAATTTTAAACCAAATTAATTTTATCTAAAAAAAAAATTAGTTTCACTAAATTTTTGTTCTTACTTTTAAAAAATGTGGTTATTTTAAATAATTAATTTTAATGCAATAATTAATTAACTCACCTTAGACTCACTTTTTGTCCAATGATTTATAAATTTTTTTTTAATTTTATTTTCAATATCCGTAATAAATTGTTAAAACCTAATATTTCTTATTCCTTTTTTTTTATGTCTTTCAGGTTTCAAATTAAATCAACGTCGAATGTAAATAAATCCAAAAGTCTCTGTAAGAAAAAAAGAATTTCAATTTCTTTCAATTGGAATGAATATTTATCTATAAAAACATCAATTAAAATATCAATATATTTAATTACTTCATTAAAAAAAAAATTTTTACTGCTATATTATAATTAGTCTTGAGGAGAATAAAAATTGATAAAACTCATTCCAATTTAACGATTCGACTTTATAATAATATAAAATATGGAAAATAAGGAGAATGAAAAAAAAAAGTTTGAGATTTGAAAAGGAAGCGTCCGCTTCTCACTTTGTCAAAAATTAACATTAAAAGCTCAGTAGAGTTATGTTTTTTGTAGTTTATCGATTGTTATTCTTGGTTCGTTAATTCGACCACTGAATTTTAGTTAAATAATCTCACTTTTGTTATCACTCACCGTCCGCAAAGTAGTCTTCGCATAGAATTAAAATTATAAAATAATAATAATAATCGAATCAAAAAAAGACTCGGTGGAGTCTCGCTCCAAGTACTTAACAACATTTATGGTCATCGTTATTAATTATTATTATTATTAATATTGCGAGACTAGGCCGAGAATTTTCTCCGTAGAAAAAAATTTATATACATGTACAGAAGCCTCAATTATTATCATGTAACTCAGTTCATATATTGGCGAAAAAATAAAAACACTCCTTACATAATTTCATTATTGTTTAATATCATTTCATTACTATTATTATTATTATATTATTATTATTATTGTTATTATATATTATAATTTTAAATACCTCAATTTGAAGATATAAAAAGCAGATTATTTAAATTCTTAATAAACTAATAAATATTTAATTAATTTGTTTTTAATAATGACGTGTCCATTACTTTTTTAATTTTTCAAAAAAATTTTAATATTCTTTTATACAAATATTTTTATTTCAATATTTAATAAAAAATTGTGATTAACATTTTAAAAAATATTCAAATAATGTAATGTAAAATTTTTTTCATAATTTACACTTATTCCAGGAATCGTATACTAAATTATTTAATTAACACCTTTATGAATATGATTTCGACGATCAGCGTCAAAAAAGTTTTTTTAACCCCTTCGCAGTCGAGGAGAAAAATCGTTTGTGGGCCCAAAACGGTCCAAAAAAATTTTATATCATCATATTAAAGGTTTTTGGGGTCGCTGAATCCGAATTTGAGGTCAGATTTTAAAATTTTAAAATGGCGGACCCAATATGTCCACTCAATATATCGGAAAAATTTTTAAATTGATTCGATTCGTTTAAAATTCGGTACTTGGGGGTTTTTTTGGGTCGCTGAATCCAAATCTGACCTCAAATTTGGATTCAGCGATCAGAAAAACCCCCGAGAACCGAATTTCAAACGAATCGAATAAATTTTAAATTTTATTTATTTATTTATTTATTTACATATATATACGGGCAATGCCCTTTCGTACAAGAGTACTAAAGTATATAAAAAAAAAGAACATAAGAAAAATGACAGTGCGAAACAATGTTTTGTTATTTCTCAAGCAGTATCAAAAATTTTAGAGCGTAGCTTACATACAAATTTACTTAAAGAAATACCATAAAAATCAAGGTTGTTATGGTACTCATTAGCTTCTCTTGTTATCCTATTTATAACAGAATTTATTACATAGTTTGTTCTTTGAAAAGACTGTCTGAACAGAGTTGGATTTCTGGTTGGTCTAAAAGGAACAGCAAAATTTAGCAAAGATAAGAGTGGAGGGCAGTTAATAATGCCGTTAATAGTTTTAAACATAAATAGTAAATCAGTAAATAAGAATCTGTTTCTTAATAGAGGAATACCCAGAATCCTTCTCAGTTCAGTATAGTCATGACTAAATCTATCAAATGGTATCCCCGTCTGCCTAGCAACAAAACGCATAAATTTATTTTGCACCCGTTCCAGTGCCATCAATAAGTATTCTTGGTAAGGTGACCAAATCAATGAAGCAAATTCAAGTATTGGTCGAACTAATGAAAAATATAAGACCTTTAACGCTATTATATTCTTAAATCGCGATGCATTTCTAGTGACAAAGCCCAACACTCTAGTCGCGTTATTGACAACATTTAAAATATGTTTTCCAAAATCCAATTCTGAGTCTAGTGTAACTCCCAGGTCACGCACCACTGATGCTCTAGAGAGAACATCAATACCAATATTGTATTGATACTCTTTAATTAGCTGAAGTTTACTGAAGGTAATTATACTGCATTTTTTAATGTTGAGAAGAAGTTTGTTATTTATTGACCATTTTGTTAATTCATTCAGATCTGATTGGAGATCAAGAGCATCTTGATCACATGTTATTGCTTTGTATAATTTAAGGTCATCAGCAAACAAGAGGAATAAACTATGTTTAAATATAGTGTTTGTGTCGTTTATAAAAAGTAGAAAAAATAAAGGCCCAAGATTCGATCCCTGGGGAACACCAGAAGTTGCTAGGAAAACATTTGAAAATTCATGTTCAATACGCACTGACGAATATCTGTCAGTAAGATAGCTTTTTATCCAACTAATTAAATTACAAGAAAAACCCAAAGATACAAGCTTTCCCACTAGAATAGCATGATCAACCTTATCGAAGGCTTTAGAAAAGTCAGTGTAAACAGTATCAACTTGTATTCCCTTTTCAAGATTCGATGATATAAAATTAGTAAATAAAACTAAGTTTGTTAATACTGATCTACGCCGCATGAATCCATGCTGTTCATCAATTATCAAATGTTCAACTTGCTCATAGATCATATCAAAAAATATACTCTCAAAGACCTTAGATACAGCACTTAGTAAGGTAATTGGACGGTAGTTAGTAACATTTTTTTTATCTCCATCTTTGTAAACCGGTACAATTATTCCTCTCTTCCATTCAAATGGAAATGCACACAACTTTAAGGATCTGTTAAATAAAATGTATAGCGGATAAACAAAAACAGAGCTACATGACTTTAAAATATTGGGAGGAATGTGATCAGGTCCAGCCCCTTTATTGATTTTTAAATTTTTTAGTTTTAATAATATCATTTCTTTTAAAATTTCGTGAGTGTTAATATTAGAATTATTTGAGTAACTTGAATTAGTCATGGGGATACCAGTAGAGGGCGGATTGTAAACTAAGCTAAAATGTGAGCAAAAACAATTAGCAATATCACCACTAGTATTTGCACATATATTTCCATATTTAACTTCTTTAGGAATACGTGATTTTCCGCCATATTAGGTCCGCCATTTTTAATTTTTTAAATCTGACCTCAAATTTGGATTTAGCGACCTCAAAAACCCTTAAGAAACCATTTTTTTTGAAAAACAAGTCAATTTAAAAATTTTTTGGACACCATATTGGGTCCGCCAATTTGAATTTTTTTAATCTGACCTCAAATTCGGATTCAGCGACCCCGAAAACCTTAGTATACACATTGACTCAATCACAAAGGTGGCGCGACTTTTTTTTGGACATATATGGGCCATCGACAATCAAGGGGTTAACAGGACCAAACATTAAATCATTTTACAAAAGGTTTTAGGTACAATATGTATTATTGCACATTTTAAACTCTTGTATACCTATAATTAAATCACATAAAATATTTGAAAAAATTATTTAATTTTTTTGATCCTACGAAAAAAAAAAAAAAAAATTTAGATGCTTAGCATCGAAGCCATCTTCATGGAGGTTAATTGACACAAATAAATATATCATAACAGGTAAGCAATCAATTATTTTACTCAATTTTTCAGTATATATTAAAATTTAAGGACATATTAATAAATAATTACGAAGCTGAAGTACGCAACGTTTATGATAAACGATTTTTAAAGAAATAATTTTTTAAAATGAAAAAGAATGAAATGAATTAAAAGAAAGAAAGTAGGATTTTTAAATTTGGCTTTCTCTAAAGAATTTTTGTCAGCGACAAAAGTCTGTCTTGTCACGGGTTCTCCGGTGGTTTTTCTACCATGTTTTCACCTCAGAACCAGGGGAAAAACTTGTATTTTACATAATTCAAGAAAAGAAAGAAAGTAGGATTTTTAAATTTGGTTTTCTCTAAAGAATTTTTGTCAGCGACAAAAGTCTGTCTTGTCACGGGTTCTCCGGTGGTTTTTCTACCATGTTTTCACCTCAGAACCAGGGGAAAAACTTGTATTTTACATAATTCAAGAAAAGAAAGAAAGTAGGATTTTTAAATTTGGTTTTCTGAAAAGAATCTTTGTCAGCGACAAAAGTCTGTCTTGTCACGGGTTCTCCGGTGGTTTTTCTACCGGGTTTTCACCTCAGAACGAGGGGAAAAATTAGTATTTTACATAATTCAAGATAAGAAAGAAAGTAGGATTTTTAAATTTGGTTTTCTGTAAAGAATCTTTGTCAGCGACAAAAGTCTGTCTTGTCACGGGTTCTCCGGTGGTTTTTCTACCAGGTTTTCACCTCAGAACGAGGGGAAAAATTAGTATTTTACATAATTCAAGAAAAGAAAGAAAGTAGGATTTTTAAATTTGGTTTTCTGTAAAGAATCTTTGTCAGCGACAAAAGTCGGTCTTGTCACGGGTTCTCCGGTGGTTTTTCTACCAGGTTTTCACCTCAGAACGAGGGGAAAAATTAGTAATTTACATAATTCAAGAAAAGAAAGAAAGTAGGATTTTTAAATTTGGTTTTCTGTAAAGAATCTTTGTCAGCGACAAAAGTCGGTCTTGTCACGGGTTCTCGGGTGGTTTTTCTACCAGGTTTTCACCTTACAACGAGGGAACAAATTAGTAATTTACATAATTCAAGAAAAGAAAGAAAGTAGGATTTTTAAATTTGGTTCTCTGTAAAGAATCTTTGTCAGCGACAAAAGTCTGTCTTGTCACGGGTTCTCCGGTGGTTTTTCTACCAGGTTTTCACCTCAGAACGAGGGGAAAAATTAGTATTTTACATAATTCAAGATAAGAAAGAAAGTAGGATTTTTAAATTTGGTTTTCTGTAAAGAATCTTTGTCACCGACAAAAGTCTGTCTTGTCACGGGTTCTCCGGTGGTTTTTCTACCAGGTTTTCACCTCAGAACGAGGGGAAAAATTAGTATTTTACATAATTCAAGATAAGACAGAAAGTAGGATTTTTAAATTTGGTTTTCTGTAAAGAATCTTTGTCAGCGACAAAAGTCGGTCTTGTCACGGGTTCTCCGGTGGTTTTTCTACCAGGTTTTCACCTCAGAACGAGGGGAAAAATTAGTATTTTACATAATTCAAGAAAAGAAAGAAAGTAGGATTTTTAAATTTGGTTTTCTGTAGAGAATCTTTGTCAGCGACAAAAGTCTGTCTTGTCACGGGTTCTCCGGTGGTTTTTCTACCAAGTTTTCACCTCAGAACGAGGGAAAAAATTAGTATTTTACATAATTCAAGAAAAGAAAGAAAGTAGGATTTTTAAATTTGGTTTTCTGTAAAGAATCTTTGTCAGCGACAAAAGTCGGTCTTGTCACGGGTTCTCGGGTGGTTTTTCTACCAGGTTTTCACCTTACAACGAGGGAACAAATTAGTAATTTACATAATTCAAGAAAAGAAAGAAAGTAGGATTTTTAAATTTGGTTCTCTGTAAAGAATCTTTGTCAGCGACAAAAGTCTGTCTTGTCACGGGTTCTCCGGTGGTTTTTCTACCAGGTTTTCACCTCAGAACGAGGGAAAAAATTAGTAATTTACATAATTCAAGAAAAGAAAGAAAGTAGGATTTTTAAATTTGGTTCTCTGTAAAGAATCTTTGTCAGCGACAAAAGTCTGTCTTGTCACGGGTTCTCCGGTGGTTTTTCTACCAGGTTTTCACCTCAGAACGAGGGGAAAAATTAGTATTTTACATAATTCAAGATAAGAAAGAAAGTAGGATTTTTAAATTTGGTTTTCTGTAAAGAATCTTTGTCACCGACAAAAGTCTGTCTTGTCACGGGTTCTCCGGTGGTTTTTCTACCAGGTTTTCACCTCAGAACGAGGGGAAAAATTAGTATTTTACATAATTCAAGATAAGACAGAAAGTAGGATTTTTAAATTTGGTTTTCTGTAAAGAATCTTTGTCAGCGACAAAAGTCTGTGTTGTCACGGGTTCTCCGGTGGTTTTTCTACCAGGTTTTCACCTCAGAACGAGGGAAAAAATTAGTATTTTACATAATTCAAGAAAAGAAAGAAAGTAGGATTTTTAAATTTGGTTTTCTGTAAAGAATCTTTGTCAGCGACAAAAGTCGGTCTTGTCACGGGTTCTCGGGTGGTTTTTCTACCAGGTTTTCACCTTACAACGAGGGAAAAAATTTGTATTTTACATAATTCAAGAAAAGAAAGAAAGTAGGATTTTTAAATTTGGTTTTCTGAAAAAAATCTTTGTCAGCGACAAAAGTCTGTCTTGTCACGGGTTCTCCGGTGGTTTTTCTACCAGGTTTTCACCTCAGAACGAGGGAAAAAATTAGTATTTTACATAATTCAAGAAAAGAAAGAAAGTAGGATTTTTAAATTTGGTTTTCTGTAAAGAATCTTTGTCAGCGACAAAAGTCTGTCTTGTCACGGGTTCTCCGGCGGTTTTTCTACCAGGTTTTCACCTCAGAACGAGGGAAAAAATTAGTATTTTACATAATTCAAGAAAAGAAAGAAAGTAGGATTTTTAAATTTGGTTCTCTGTAAAGAATCTTTGTCAGCGACAAAAGTCTGTCTTGTCACGGGTTCTCCGGTGGTTTTTCTACCAGGTTTTCACCTCAGAACGAGGGGAAAAATTTGTATTTTACATAATTCAAGATAAGACAGAAAGTAGGATTTTTAAATTTGGTTTTCTGTAAAGAATCTTTGTCAGCGACAAAAGTCTGTGTTGTCACGGGTTCTCCGGTGGTTTTTCTACCAGGTTTTCACCTCAGAACGAGGGAAAAAATTAGTATTTTACATAATTCAAGAAAAGAAAGATAGTAGGATTTTTAAATTTGGTTTTCTGTAAAGAATCTTTGTCAGCGACAAAAGTCGGTCTTGTCACGGGTTCTCCGGTGGTTTTTCTACCAGGTTTTCACCTCAGAACAAGAGAAAAAATTTGTATTTTACATAATTCAAGAAAAGAAAGAAAGTAGGATTTTTAAATTTGGTTTTCTGTAAAGAATCTTTGTCAGCGACAAAAGTCGGTCTTGTCACGGGTTCTCGGGTGGTTTTTCTACCAGGTTTTCACCTTACAACGAGGGAAAAAATTTGTATTTTACATAATTCAAGAAAAGAAAGAAAGTAGGATTTTTAAATTTGGTTTTCTGAAAAAAATCTTTGTCAGCGACAAAAGTCTGTCTTGTCACGGGTTCTCCGGTGGTTTTTCTACCAGGTTTTCACCTCAGAACGAGGGAAAAAATTAGTATTTTACATAATTCAAGAAAAGAAAGAAAGTAGGATTTTTAAATTTGGTTTTCTGTAAAGAATCTTTGTCAGCGACAAAAGTCTGTCTTGTCACGGGTTCTCCGGTGGTTTTTCTACCAGGTTTTCACCTCAGAACGAGGGGAAAAATTAGTATTTTACATAATTCAAGATAAGAAAGAAAGTAGGATTTTTAAATTTGGTTTTCTGTAAAGAATCTTTGTCAGCGACAAAAGTCGGTCTTGTCACGGGTTCTCCGGTGGTTTTTCTACCAGGTTTTCACCTCAGAACGAGGGGAAAAATTTGTATTTTACATAATTCAAGAAAAGAAAGAAAGTAGGATTTTTAAATTTGGTTTTCTGTAAAGAATCTTTGTCAGCGACAAAAGTCTGTCTTGTCACGGGTTCTCCGGTGGTTTTTCTACCAGGTTTTCACCTCAGAACGAGGGGAAAAATTAGTATTTTACATAATTCAAGATAAGAAAGAAAGTAGGATTTTTAAATTTGGTTTTCTGTAAAGAATCTTTGTCAGCGACAAAAGTCGGTCTTGTCACGGGTTCTCCGGTGGTTTTTCTACCAGGTTTTCACCTCAGAACGAGGGGAAAAATTAGTATTTTACATAATTCAAGATAAGAAAGAAAGTAGGATTTTTAAATTTGGTTTTCTGTAAAGAATCTTTGTCAGCGACAAAAGTCGGTCTTGTCACGGGTTCTCCGGTGGTTTTTCTACCAGGTTTTCACCTCAGAACGAGGGAAAAAATTAGTATTTTACATAATTCAAGAAAAGAAAGAAAGTAGGATTTTTAAATTTGGTTCTCTGTAAAGAATCTTTGTCAGCGACAAAAGTCGGTCTTGTCACGGGTTCTCGGGTGGTTTTTCTACCAGGTTTTCACCTTACAACGAGGGAACAAATTAGTATTTTACATAATTCAAGAAAAGAAAGATAGTAGGATTTTT
Organism: Leptopilina boulardi; assembly: GCF_019393585.1. Classification (NCBI taxonomy): domain Eukaryota; kingdom Metazoa; phylum Arthropoda; class Insecta; order Hymenoptera; family Figitidae; genus Leptopilina; species Leptopilina boulardi. The sequence continues at coordinate 1,252,203 of NW_026137921.1, forward strand.
AAATTTGGTTTTCTGTAAAGAATCTTTGTCAGCGACAAAAGTCGGTCTTGTCACGGGTTCTCCGGTGGATTTTCTACCGGGTTTTCACCTCAAAACGAGGGAAAAAATTTGTATTTTACATAATTCAAGAAAAGAAAGAAAGTAGGATTTTTAAATTTGGTTCTCTGTAAAGAATCTTTGTCAGCGACAAAAGTCTGTCTTGTCACGGGTTCTCCGGTGGATTTTCTACCGGGTTTTCACCTCAAAACGAGGGAAAAAATTTGTATTTTACATAATTCAAGAAAAGAAAGAAAGTAGGATTTTTAAATTTGGTTCTCTGTAAAGAATCTTTGTCAGCGACAAAAGTCTGTCTTGTCACGGGTTCTCCGGTGGATTTTCTACCGGGTTTTCACCTCAAAACGAGGGGAAAAATTAGTATTTTACATAATTCAAGAAAAGAAAGATAGTAGGATTTTTAAATTTGGTTTTCTGTAAAGAATCTTTGTCAGCGACAAAAGTCGGTCTTGTCACGGGTTCTCCGGTGGTTTTTCTACCAGGTTTTCACCTCAGAACGAGGGAACAAATTAGTAATTTACATAATTCAAGAAAAGAAAGAAAGTAGGATTTTTAAATTTGGTTTTCTGTAAAGAATCTTTGTCAGCGACAAAAGTCGGTCTTGTCACGGGTTCTCCGGTGGTTTTTCTACCAGGTTTTCACCTCAGAACGAGGGGAAAAATTAGTATTTTACATAATTCAAGATAAGAAAGAAAGTAGGATTTTTAAATTTGGTTTTCTGTAAAGAATCTTTGTCAGCGACAAAAGTCTGTCTTGTCACGGGTTCTCCGGTGGTTTTTCTACCAGGTTTTCACCTCAGAACGAGGGAAAAAATTAGTAATTTACATAATTCAAGAAAAGAAAGAAAGTAGGATTTTTGAATTTGGTTCTCTGTAAAGAATCTTTGTCAGCGACAAAAGTCTGTCTTGTCACGGGTTCTCCGGTGGTTTTTCTACCAGGTTTTCACCTCAGAACGAGGGGAAAAATTTGTATTTTACATAATTCAAGAAAAGAAAGAAAATAGGATTTTTAAATTTGGTTTTCTGTAAAGAATCTTTGTCAGCGACAAAAGTCTGTGTTGTCACGGGTTCTCCGGTGGTTTTTCTACCAGGTTTTCACCTCAGAACGAGGGAAAAAATAAGTATTTTACATAATTCAAGAAAAGAAAGAAAGTAGGATTTTTAAATTTGGTTCTCTGTAAAGAATCTTTGTCAGCGACAAAAGTCTGTCTTGTCACGGGTTCTCCGGTGGTTTTTCTACCGGGTTTTCACCTCAAAACGAGGGGAAAAATTAGTATTTTACATAATTCAAGAAAAGAAAGATAGTAGGATTTTTAAATTTGGTTTTCTGTAAAGAATCTTTGTCAGCGACAAAAGTCGGTCTTGTCACGGGTTCTCCGGTGGTTTTTCTACCAGGTTTTCACCTCAGAACAAGGGAAAAAATTAGTAATTTACATAATTCAAGAAATGAAAGAAAGTAGGATTTTTAAATTTGGTTCTCTGTAAAGAATCTTTGTCAGCGACAAAAGTCTGTCTTGTCACTGGTTCTCCGGTGGTTTTTCTACCAGGTTTTCACCTCAGAACGAGGGGAAAAATTAGTATTTTACATAATTCAAGATAAGAAAGAAAGTAGGATTTTTAAATTTGGTTTTCTGTAAAGAATCTTTGTCAGCGACAAAAGTCTGTCTTGTCACGGGTTCTCCGGTGGTTTTTCTACCAGGTTTTCACCTCAGAACGAGGGAAAAAATTAGTAATTTACATAATTCAAGAAAAGAAAGAAAGTAGGATTTTTGAATTTGGTTCTCTGTAAAGAATCTTTGTCAGCGACAAAAGTCTGTCTTGTCACGGGTTCTCCGGTGGTTTTTCTACCAGGTTTTCACCTCAGAACGAGGGGAAAAATTTGTATTTTACATAATTCAAGAAAAGAAAGAAAATAGGATTTTTAAATTTGGTTTTCTGTAAAGAATCTTTGTCAGCGACAAAAGTCTGTGTTGTCACGGGTTCTCCGGTGGTTTTTCTACCAGGTTTTCACCTCAGAACGAGGGAAAAAATAAGTATTTTACATAATTCAAGAAAAGAAAGAAAGTAGGATTTTTAAATTTGGTTCTCTGTAAAGAATCTTTGTCAGCGACAAAAGTCTGTCTTGTCACGGGTTCTCCGGTGGTTTTTCTACCGGGTTTTCACCTCAAAACGAGGGGAAAAATTAGTATTTTACATAATTCAAGAAAAGAAAGATAGTAGGATTTTTAAATTTGGTTTTCTGTAAAGAATCTTTGTCAGCGACAAAAGTCGGTCTTGTCACGGGTTCTCCGGTGGTTTTTCTACCAGGTTTTCACCTCAGAACAAGGGAAAAAATTAGTAATTTACATAATTCAAGAAATGAAAGAAAGTAGGATTTTTAAATTTGGTTCTCTGTAAAGAATCTTTGTCAGCGACAAAAGTCTGTCTTGTCACTGGTTCTCCGGTGGTTTTTCTACCAGGTTTTCACCTCAGAACGAGGGGAAAAATTAGTATTTTACATAATTCAAGATAAGAAAGAAAGTAGGATTTTTAAATTTGGTTTTCTGTAAAGAATCTTTGTCAGCGACAAAAGTCTGTGTTGTCACGGGTTCTCCGGTGGTTTTTCTACCAGGTTTTCACCTCAGAACGAGGGGAAAAATTTGTATTTTACATAATTCAAGAAAAGAAAGAAAATAGGATTTTTAAATTTGGTTTTCTGTAAAGAATCTTTGTCAGCGACAAAAGTCTGTCTTGTCACGGGTTCTCCGGTGGTTTTTCTACCAGGTTTTTACCTCAGATCGAGGGGAAAAATTTGTATTTTACATAATTCAAGAAAAGAAAGAAAATAGGATTTTTAAATTTGGTTTTCTGTAAAGAATCTTTGTCAGCGACAAAAGTCGGTCTTGTCACGGGTTCTCCGGTGGTTTTTCTACCAGGTTTTCACCTCAGAACGAGGGAAAAAATTAGTAATTTACATAATTCAAGAAAAGAAAGAAAGTAGGATTTTTAAATTTGGTTTTCTGTAAAGAATCTTTGTCAGCGACAAAAGTCTGTGTTGTCACGGGTTCTCCGGTGGTTTTTCTACCAGGTTTTTACCTCAGAACGAGGGAAAAAATTAGTATTTTACATAATTCAAGAAAAGAAAGATAGTAGGATTTTTAAATTTGGTTTTCTGTAAAGAATCTTTGTCAGCGACAAAAGTCGGTCTTGTCACGGGTTCTCCGGTGGTTTTTCTACCAGGTTTTCACCTCAGAACGAGGGAACAAATTAGTAATTTACATAATTCAAGAAAAGAAAGAAAGTAGGATTTTTAAATTTGGTTTTCTGTAAAGAATCTTTGTCAGCGACAAAAGTCTGTCTTGTCACGGGTTCTCCGGTGGTTTTTCTACCAGGTTTTCACCTCAGAACGAGGGAAAAAATTTGTATTTTACATAATTCAAGAAAAGAAAGAAAGTAGGATTTTTAAATTTGGTTTTCTGTAAAGAATCTTTGTCAGCGACAAAAGTCTGTCTTGTCACGGGTTCTCCGGTGGTTTTTCTACCAGGTTTTCACCTCAGAACGAGGGAAAAAATTAGTATTTTACATAATTCAAGAAAAGAAAGAAAGTAGGATTTTTAAATTTGGTTTTCTGTAAAGAATCTTTGTCAGCGACAAAAGTCTGTCTTGTCACGGGTTCTCCGGTGGTTTTTCTACCAGGTTTTCACCTCAGAACGAGGGAAAAAATTAGTATTTTACATAATTCAAGAAAAGAAAGAAAGTAGGATTTTTAAATTTGGTTTTCTGTAAAGAATCTTTGTCAGCGACAAAAGTCTGTCTTGTCACGGGTTCTCCGGTGGTTTTTCTACCAGGTTTTCACCTCAGAACGAGGGGAAAAATTAGTATTTTACATAATTCAAGAAAAGAAAGAAAGTAGGATTTTTAAATTTGGTTTTCTGTAAAGAATCTTTGTCAGCGACAAAAGTCTGTCTTGTCACGGGTTCTCCGGTGGTTTTTCTACCAGGTTTTCACCTCAGAACGAGGGGAAAAATTTGTATTTTACATAATTCAAGAAAAGAAAGAAAGTAGGATTTTTAAATTTGGTTTTCTGTAAAGAATCTTTGTCAGCGACAAAAGTCTGTCTTGTCACGGGTTCTCCGGTGGTTTTTCTACCAGGTTTTCACCTCAGAACGAGGGAAAAAATTAGTATTTTACATAATTCAAGAAAAGAAAGAAAGTAGGATTTTTAAATTTGGTTTTCTGTAAAGAATCTTTGTCAGCGACAAAAGTCTGTCTTGTCACGGGTTCTCCGGTGGTTTTTCTACCAGGTTTTCACCTCAGAACGAGGGAAAAATTAGTATTTTACATAATTCAAGAAAAGAAAGAAAGTAGGATTTTTAAATTTGGTTTTCTGTAAAGAATCTTTGTCAGCGACAAAAGTCTGTCTTGTCACGGGTTCTCCGGTGGTTTTTCTACCAGGTTTTCACCTCAGAACGAGGGAAAAAATTAGTATTTTACATAATTCAAGAAAAGAAAGAAAGTAGGATTTTTAAATTTGGTTTTCTGTAAAGAATCTTTGTCAGCGACAAAAGTCTGTCTTGTCACGGGTTCTCCGGTGGTTTTTCTACCAGGTTTTCACCTCAGAACGAGGGGAAAAATTAGTATTTTACATAATTCAAGAAAAGAAAGAAAGTAGGATTTTTAAATTTGGTTTTCTGTAAAGAATCTTTGTCAGCGACAAAAGTCTGTCTTGTCACGGGTTCTCCGGTGGTTTTTCTACCAGGTTTTCACCTCAGAACGAGGGAAAAAATTAGTATTTTACATAATTCAAGAAAAGAAAGAAAGTAGGATTTTTAAATTTGGTTTTCTGTAAAGAATCTTTGTCAGCGACAAAAGTCTGTCTTGTCACGGGTTCTCCGGTGGTTTTTCTACCAGGTTTTCACCTCAGAACGAGGGAAAAATTTGTATTTTACATAATTCAAGAAAAGAAAGAAAGTAGGATTTTTAAATTTGGTTTTCTGTAAAGAATCTTTGTCAGCGACAAAAGTCTGTCTTGTCACGGGTTCTCCGGTGGTTTTTCTACCAGGTTTTCACCTCAGAACGAGGGAAAAAATTAGTATTTTACATAATTCAAGAAAAGAAAGAAAGTAGGATTTTTAAATTTGGTTTTCTGTAAAGAATCTTTGTCAGCGACAAAAGTCTGTCTTGTCACGGGTTCTCCGGTGGTTTTTCTACCAGGTTTTCACCTCAGAACGAGGGGAAAAATTAGTATTTTACATAATTCAAGAAAAGAAAGAAAGTAGGATTTTTAAATTTGGTTTTCTGTAAAGAATCTTTGTCAGCGACAAAAGTCTGTCTTGTCACGGGTTCTCCGGTGGTTTTTCTACCAGGTTTTCACCTCAGAACGAGGGAAAAAATTAGTATTTTACATAATTCAAGAAAAGAAAGAAAGTAGGATTTTTAAATTTGGTTTTCTGTAAAGAATCTTTGTCAGCGACAAAAGTCTGTCTTGTCACGGGTTCTCCGGTGGTTTTTCTACCAGGTTTTCACCTCAGAACGAGGGGAAAAATTAGTATTTTACATAATTCAAGAAAAGAAAGAAAGTAGGATTTTTAAATTTGGTTTTCTGTAAAGAATCTTTGTCAGCGACAAAAGTCTGTCTTGTCACGGGTTCTCCGGTGGTTTTTCTACCAGGTTTTCACCTCAGAACGAGGGGAAAAATTTGTATTTTACATAATTCAAGAAAAGAAAGAAAGTAGGATTTTTAAATTTGGTTTTCTGTAAAGAATCTTTGTCAGCGACAAAAGTCTGTCTTGTCACGGGTTCTCCGGTGGTTTTTCTACCAGGTTTTCACCTCAGAACGAGGGAAAAAATTAGTATTTTACATAATTCAAGAAAAGAAAGAAAGTAGGATTTTTAAATTTGGTTTTCTGTAAAGAATCTTTGTCAGCGACAAAAGTCTGTCTTGTCACGGGTTCTCCGGTGGTTTTTCTACCAGGTTTTCACCTCAGAACGAGGGAAAAAATTAGTATTTTACATAATTCAAGAAAAGAAAGAAAGTAGGATTTTTAAATTTGGTTTTCTGTAAAGAATCTTTGTCAGCGACAAAAGTCTGTCTTGTCACGGGTTCTCCGGTGGTTTTTCTACCAGGTTTTCACCTCAGAACGAGGGAAAAAATTTGTATTTTACATAATTCAAGAAAAGAAAGAAAGTAGGATTTTTAAATTTGGTTTTCTGTAAAGAATCTTTGTCAGCGACAAAAGTCTGTCTTGTCACGGGTTCTCCGGTGGTTTTTCTACCAGGTTTTCACCTCAGAACGAGGGAAAAAATTAGTATTTTACATAATTCAAGAAAAGAAAGAAAGTAGGATTTTTAAATTTGGTTTTCTGTAAAGAATCTTTGTCAGCGACAAAAGTCTGTCTTGTCACGGGTTCTCCGGTGGTTTTTCTACCAGGTTTTCACCTCAGAAAGAGGGAAAAATTTGTATTTTACATAATTCAAGAAAAGAAAGAAAGTAGGATTTTTAAATTTGGTTTTCTGTAAAGAATCTTTGTCAGCGACAAAAGTCTGTCTTGTCACGGGTTCTCCGGTGGTTTTTCTACCAGGTTTTCACCTCAGAACGAGGGGAAAAATTAGTATTTTACATAATTCAAGAAAAGAAAGAAAGTAGGATTTTTAAATTTGGTTTTCTGTAAAGAATCTTTGTCAGCGACAAAAGTCTGTCTTGTCACGGGTTCTCCGGTGGTTTTTCTACCAGGTTTTCACCTCAGAACGAGGGAAAAAATTTGTATTTTACATAATTCAAGAAAAGAAAGAAAGTAGGATTTTTAAATTTGGTTTTCTGTAAAGAATCTTTGTCAGCGACAAAAGTCTGTCTTGTCACGGGTTCTCCGGTGGTTTTTCTACCAGGTTTTCACCTCAGAACGAGGGGAAAAATTTGTATTTTACATAATTCAAGAAAAGAAAGAAAGTAGGATTTTTAAATTTGGTTTTCTGTAAAGAATCTTTGTCAGCGACAAAAGTCTGTCTTGTCACGGGTTCTCCGGTGGTTTTTCTACCAGGTTTTCACCTCAGAACGAGGGAAAAAATTAGTATTTTACATAATTCAAGAAAAGAAAGAAAGTAGGATTTTTAAATTTGGTTTTCTGTAAAGAATCTTTGTCAGCGACAAAAGTCTGTCTTGTCACGGGTTCTCCGGTGGTTTTTCTACCAGGTTTTCACCTCAGAACGAGGGGAAAAATTAGTATTTTACATAATTCAAGAAAAGAAAGAAAGTAGGATTTTTAAATTTGGTTTTCTGTAAAGAATCTTTGTCAGCGACAAAAGTCTGTCTTGTCACGGGTTCTCCGGTGGTTTTTCTACCAGGTTTTCACCTCAGAACGAGGGAAAAAATTAGTATTTTACATAATTCAAGAAAAGAAAGAAAGTAGGATTTTTAAATTTGGTTTTCTGTAAAGAATCTTTGTCAGCGACAAAAGTCTGTCTTGTCACGGGTTCTCCGGTGGTTTTTCTACCAGGTTTTCACCTCAGAACGAGGGAAAAATTTGTATTTTACATAATTCAAGAAAAGAAAGAAAGTAGGATTTTTAAATTTGGTTTTCTGTAAAGAATCTTTGTCAGCGACAAAAGTCTGTCTTGTCACGGGTTCTCCGGTGGTTTTTCTACCAGGTTTTCACCTCAGAACGAGGGGAAAAATTTGTATTTTACATAATTCAAGAAAAGAAAGAAAGTAGGATTTTTAAATTTGGTTTTCTGTAAAGAATCTTTGTCAGCGACAAAAGTCTGTCTTGTCACGGGTTCTCCGGTGGTTTTTCTACCAGGTTTTCACCTCAGAACGAGGGGAAAAATTTGTATTTTACATAATTCAAGAAAAGAAAGAAAGTAGGATTTTTAAATTTGGTTTTCTGTAAAGAATCTTTGTCAGCGACAAAAGTCTGTCTTGTCACGGGTTCTCCGGTGGTTTTTCTACCAGGTTTTCACCTCAGAACGAGGGGAAAAATTTGTATTTTACATAATTCAAGAAAAGAAAGAAAGTAGGATTTTTAAATTTGGTTTTCTGTAAAGAATCTTTGTCAGCGACAAAAGTCTGTCTTGTCACGGGTTCTCCGGTGGTTTTTCTACCAGGTTTTCACCTCAGAACGAGGGGAAAAATTAGTATTTTACATAATTCAAGAAAAGAAAGAAAGTAGGATTTTTAAATTTGGTTTTCTGTAAAGAATCTTTGTCAGCGACAAAAGTCTGTCTTGTCACGGGTTCTCCGGTGGTTTTTCTACCAGGTTTTCACCTCAGAACGAGGGGAAAAATTTGTATTTTACATAATTCAAGAAAAGAAAGAAAGTAGGATTTTTAAATTTGGTTTTCTGTAAAGAATCTTTGTCAGCGACAAAAGTCTGTCTTGTCACGGGTTCTCCGGTGGTTTTTCTACCAGGTTTTCACCTCAGAACGAGGGGAAAAATTTGTATTTTACATAATTCAAGAAAAGAAAGAAAGTAGGATTTTTAAATTTGGTTTTCTGTAAAGAATCTTTGTCAGCGACAAAAGTCTGTCTTGTCACGGGTTCTCCGGTGGTTTTTCTACCAGGTTTTCACCTCAGAACGAGGGGAAAAATTTGTATTTTACATAATTCAAGAAAAGAAAGAAAGTAGGATTTTTAAATTTGGTTTTCTGTAAAGAATCTTTGTCAGCGACAAAAGTCTGTCTTGTCACGGGTTCTCCGGTGGTTTTTCTACCAGGTTTTCACCTCAGAACGAGGGGAAAAATTTGTATTTTACATAATTCAAGAAAAGAAAGAAAGTAGGATTTTTAAATTTGGTTTTCTGTAAAGAATCTTTGTCAGCGACAAAAGTCTGTCTTGTCACGGGTTCTCCGGTGGTTTCTCTACCAGGTTTTCACCTCAGAACGAGGGAAAAAATTTGTATTTTACATAATTCAAGAAAAGAAAGAAAATAGGATTTTTAAATTTGGTTTTCTGAAAAGAATCTTTGTCAGCGACAAAAGTCTGTCTTGTCACGGGTTCTCCGGTGGTTTTTCTACCAGGTTTTCACCTCAGAACGAGGGAAAAATTAGTATTTTACATAATTCAAGAAAAGAAAGAAAGTAGGATTTTTAAATTTGGTTTTCTGTAAAGAATCTTTGTCAGCGACAAAAGTCTGTCTTGTCACGGGTTCTCCGGTGGTTTTTCTACCAGGTTTTCACCTCAGAACGAGGGGAAAAATTAGTATTTTACATAATTCAAGAAAAGAAAGAAAGTAGGATTTTTAAATTTGGTTTTCTGTAAAGAATCTTTGTCAGCGACAAAAGTCTGTCTTGTCACGGGTTCTCCGGTGGTTTTTCTACCAGGTTTTCACCTCAGAACGAGGGGAAAAATTTGTATTTTACATAATTCAAGAAAAGAAAGAAAGTAGGATTTTTAAATTTGGTTTTCTGTAAAGAATCTTTGTCAGCGACAAAAGTCTGTCTTGTCACGGGTTCTCCGGTGGTTTTTCTACCAGGTTTTCACCTCAGAACGAGGGGAAAAATTTGTATTTTACATAATTCAAGAAAAGAAAGAAAGTAGGATTTTTAAATTTGGTTTTCTGTAAAGAATCTTTGTCAGCGACAAAAGTCTGTCTTGTCACGGGTTCTCCGGTGGTTTTTCTACCAGGTTTTCACCTCAGAACGAGGGAAAAAATTAGTATTTTACATAATTCAAGAAAAGAAAGAAAGTAGGATTTTTAAATTTGGTTTTCTGTAAAGAATCTTTGTCAGCGACAAAAGTCTGTCTTGTCACGGGTTCTCCGGTGGTTTTTCTACCAGGTTTTCACCTCAGAACGAGGGGAAAAATTTGTATTTTACATAATTCAAGAAAAGAAAGAAAGTAGGATTTTTAAATTTGGTTTTCTGTAAAGAATCTTTGTCAGCGACAAAAGTCTGTCTTGTCACGGGTTCTCCGGTGGTTTTTCTACCAGGTTTTCACCTCAGAACGAGGGGAAAAATTTGTATTTTACATAATTCAAGAAAAGAAAGAAAGTAGGATTTTTAAATTTGGTTTTCTGTAAAGAATCTTTGTCAGCGACAAAAGTCTGTCTTGTCACGGGTTCTCCGGTGGTTTTTCTACCAGGTTTTCACCTCAGAACGAGGGGAAAAATTTGTATTTTACATAATTCAAGAAAAGAAAGAAAGTAGGATTTTTAAATTTGGTTTTCTGTAAAGAATCTTTGTCAGCGACAAAAGTCTGTCTTGTCACGGGTTCTCCGGTGGTTTTTCTACCAGGTTTTCACCTCAGAACGAGGGGAAAAATTTGTATTTTACATAATTCAAGAAAAGAAAGAAAGTAGGATTTTTAAATTTGGTTTTCTGTAAAGAATCTTTGTCAGCGACAAAAGTCTGTCTTGTCACGGGTTCTCCGGTGGTTTTTCTACCAGGTTTTCACCTCAGAACGAGGGAAAAAATTAGTATTTTACATAATTCAAGAAAAGAAAGAAAGTAGGATTTTTAAATTTGGTTTTCTGTAAAGAATCTTTGTCAGCGACAAAAGTCTGTCTTGTCACGGGTTCTCCGGTGGTTTTTCTACCAGGTTTTCACCTCAGAACGAGGGAAAAAATTTGTATTTTACATAATTCAAGAAAAGAAAGAAAGTAGGATTTTTAAATTTGGTTTTCTGTAAAGAATCTTTGTCAGCGACAAAAGTCTGTCTTGTCACGGGTTCTCCGGTGGTTTTTCTACCAGGTTTTCACCTCAGAACGAGGGGAAAAATTAGTATTTTACATAATTCAAGAAAAGAAAGAAAGTAGGATTTTTAAATTTGGTTTTCTGTAAAGAATCTTTGTCAGCGACAAAAGTCTGTCTTGTCACGGGTTCTCCGGTGGTTTTTCTACCAGGTTTTCACCTCAGAACGAGGGAAAAAATTTGTATTTTACATAATTCAAGAAAAGAAAGAAAGTAGGATTTTTAAATTTGGTTTTCTGTAAAGAATCTTTGTCAGCGACAAAAGTCTGTCTTGTCACGGGTTCTCCGGTGGTTTTTCTACCAGGTTTTCACCTCAGAACGAGGGAAAAAATTAGTATTTTACATAATTCAAGAAAAGAAAGAAAGTAGGATTTTTAAATTTGGTTTTCTGTAAAGAATCTTTGTCAGCGACAAAAGTCTGTCTTGTCACGGGTTCTCCGGTGGTTTTTCTACCAGGTTTTCACCTCAGAACGAGGGGAAAAATTAGTATTTTACATAATTCAAGAAAAGAAAGAAAGTAGGATTTTTAAATTTGGTTTTCTGTAAAGAATCTTTGTCAGCGACAAAAGTCTGTCTTGTCACGGGTTCTCCGGTGGTTTTTCTACCAGGTTTTCACCTCAGAACGAGGGGAAAAATTAGTATTTTACATAATTCAAGAAAAGAAAGAAAGTAGGATTTTTAAATTTGGTTTTCTGTAAAGAATCTTTGTCAGCGACAAAAGTCTGTCTTGTCACGGGTTCTCCGGTGGTTTTTCTACCAGGTTTTCACCTCAGAACGAGGGGAAAAATTTGTATTTTACATAATTCAAGAAAAGAAAGAAAGTAGGATTTTTAAATTTGGTTTTCTGTAAAGAATCTTTGTCAGCGACAAAAGTCTGTCTTGTCACGGGTTCTCCGGTGGTTTTTCTACCAGGTTTTCACCTCAGAACGAGGGAAAAAATTTGTATTTTACATAATTCAAGAAAAGAAAGAAAATAGGATTTTTAAATTTGGTTTTCTGTAAAGAATCTTTGTCAGTGACAAAAGTCTGTCTTGTCACGGGTTCTCCGGTGGTTTTTCTACCAGGTTTTCACCTCAGAACGAGGGGAAAAATTTGTATTTTACATAATTCAAGAAAAGAAAGAAAGTAGGATTTTTAAATTTGGTTTTCTGTAAAGAATCTTTGTCAGCGACAAAAGTCTGTCTTGTCACGGGTTCTCCGGTGGTTTTTCTACCAGGTTTTCACCTCAGAACGAGGGGAAAAATTTGTATTTTACATAATTCAAGAAAAGAAAGAAAGTAGGATTTTTAAATTTGGTTTTCTGTAAAGAATCTTTGTCAGCGACAAAAGTCTGTCTTGTCACGGGTTCTCCGGTGGTTTTTCTACCAGGTTTTCACCTCAGAACGAGGGGAAAAATTTGTATTTTACATAATTCAAGAAAAGAAAGAAAGTAGGATTTTTAAATTTGGTTTTCTGTAAAGAATCTTTGTCAGCGACAAAAGTCTGTCTTGTCACGGGTTCTCCGGTGGTTTTTCTACCAGGTTTTCACCTCAGAACGAGGGAAAAATTTGTATTTTACATAATTCAAGAAAAGAAAGAAAGTAGGATTTTTAAATTTGGTTTTCTGTAAAGAATCTTTGTCAGCGACAAAAGTCTGTCTTGTCACGGGTTCTCCGGTGGTTTTTCTACCAGGTTTTCACCTCAGAACGAGGGGAAAAATTTGTATTTTACATAATTCAAGAAAAGAAAGAAAGTAGGATTTTTAAATTTGGTTTTCTGTAAAGAATCTTTGTCAGCGACAAAAGTCTGTCTTGTCACGGGTTCTCCGGTGGTTTTTCTACCAGGTTTTCACCTCAGAACGAGGGGAAAAATTTGTATTTTACATAATTCAAGAAAAGAAAGAAAGTAGGATTTTTAAATTTGGTTTTCTGTAAAGAATCTTTGTCAGCGACAAAAGTCTGTCTTGTCACGGGTTCTCCGGTGGTTTTTCTACCAGGTTTTCACCTCAGAACGAGGGGAAAAATTTGTATTTTACATAATTCAAGAAAAGAAAGAAAGTAGGATTTTTAAATTTGGTTTTCTGTAAAGAATCTTTGTCAGCGACAAAAGTCTGTCTTGTCACGGGTTCTCCGGTGGTTTTTCTACCAGGTTTTCACCTCAGAACGAGGGGAAAAATTTGTATTTTACATAATTCAAGAAAAGAAAGAAAGTAGGATTTTTAAATTTGGTTTTCTGTAAAGAATCTTTGTCAGCGACAAAAGTCTGTCTTGTCACGGGTTCTCCGGTGGTTTTTCTACCAGGTTTTCACCTCAGAACGAGGGAAAAAATTAGTATTTTACATAATTCAAGAAAAGAAAGAAAGTAGGATTTTTAAATTTGGTTTTCTGTAAAGAATCTTTGTCAGCGACAAAAGTCTGTCTTGTCACGGGTTCTCCGGTGGTTTTTCTACCAGGTTTTCACCTCAGAACGAGGGAAAAAATTAGTATTTTACATAATTCAAGAAAAGAAAGAAAGTAGGATTTTTAAATTTGGTTTTCTGTAAAGAATCTTTGTCAGCGACAAAAGTCTGTCTTGTCACGGGTTCTCCGGTGGTTTTTCTACCAGGTTTTCACCTCAGAACGAGGGGAAAAATTAGTATTTTACATAATTCAAGAAAAGAAAGAAAGTAGGATTTTTAAATTTGGTTTTCTGTAAAGAATCTTTGTCAGCGACAAAAGTCTGTCTTGTCACGGGTTCTCCGGTGGTTTTTCTACCAGGTTTTCACCTCAGAACGAGGGAAAAAATTAGTATTTTACATAATTCAAGAAAAGAAAGAAAGTAGGATTTTTAAATTTGGTTTTCTGTAAAGAATCTTTGTCAGCGACAAAAGTCTGTCTTGTCACGGGTTCTCCGGTGGTTTTTCTACCAGGTTTTCACCTCAGAACGAGGGGAAAAATTTGTATTTTACATAATTCAAGAAAAGAAAGAAAGTAGGATTTTTAAATTTGGTTTTCTGTAAAGAATCTTTGTCAGCGACAAAAGTCTGTCTTGTCACGGGTTCTCCGGTGGTTTTTCTACCAGGTTTTCACCTCAGAACGAGGGAAAAAATTAGTATTTTACATAATTCAAGAAAAGAAAGAAAGTAGGATTTTTAAATTTGGTTTTCTGTAAAGAATCTTTGTCAGCGACAAAAGTCTGTCTTGTCACGGGTTCTCCGGTGGTTTTTCTACCAGGTTTTCACCTCAGAACGAGGGGAAAAATTTGTATTTTACATAATTCAAGAAAAGAAAGAAAGTAGGATTTTTAAATTTGGTTTTCTGTAAAGAATCTTTGTCAGCGACAAAAGTCTGTCTTGTCACGGGTTCTCCGGTGGTTTTTCTACCAGGTTTTCACCTCAGAACGAGGGAAAAATTTGTATTTTACATAATTCAAGAAAAGAAAGAAAGTAGGATTTTTAAATTTGGTTTTCTGTAAAGAATCTTTGTCAGCGACAAAAGTCTGTCTTGTCACGGGTTCTCCGGTGGTTTTTCTACCAGGTTTTCACCTCAGAACGAGGGAAAAAATTTGTATTTTACATAATTCAAGAAAAGAAAGAAAGTAGGATTTTTAAATTTGGTTTTCTGTAAAGAATCTTTGTCAGCGACAAAAGTCTGTCTTGTCACGGGTTCTCCGGTGGTTTTTCTACCAGGTTTTCACCTCAGAACGAGGGAAAAAATTAGTATTTTACATAATTCAAGAAAAGAAAGAAAGTAGGATTTTTAAATTTGGTTTTCTGTAAAGAATCTTTGTCAGCGACAAAAGTCTGTCTTGTCACGGGTTCTCCGGTGGTTTTTCTACCAGGTTTTCACCTCAGAACGAGGGGAAAAATTAGTATTTTACATAATTCAAGAAAAGAAAGAAAGTAGGATTTTTAAATTTGGTTTTCTGTAAAGAATCTTTGTCAGCGACAAAAGTCTGTCTTGTCACGGGTTCTCCGGTGGTTTTTCTACCAGGTTTTCACCTCAGAACGAGGGAAAAAATTAGTATTTTACATAATTCAAGAAAAGAAAGAAAGTAGGATTTTTAAATTTGGTTTTCTGTAAAGAATCTTTGTCAGCGACAAAAGTCTGTCTTGTCACGGGTTCTCCGGTGGTTTTTCTACCAGGTTTTCACCTCAGAACGAGGGAAAAAATTAGTATTTTACATAATTCAAGAAAAGAAAGAAAGTAGGATTTTTAAATTTGGTTTTCTGTAAAGAATCTTTGTCAGCGACAAAAGTCTGTCTTGTCACGGGTTCTCCGGTGGTTTTTCTACCAGGTTTTCACCTCAGAACGAGGGGAAAAATTAGTATTTTACATAATTCAAGAAAAGAAAGAAAGTAGGATTTTTAAATTTGGTTTTCTGTAAAGAATCTTTGTCAGCGACAAAAGTCTGTCTTGTCACGGGTTCTCCGGTGGTTTTTCTACCAGGTTTTCACCTCAGAACGAGGGAAAAAATTAGTATTTTACATAATTCAAGAAAAGAAAGAAAGTAGGATTTTTAAATTTGGTTTTCTGTAAAGAATCTTTGTCAGCGACAAAAGTCTGTCTTGTCACGGGTTCTCCGGTGGTTTTTCTACCAGGTTTTCACCTCAGAACGAGGGAAAAAATTAGTATTTTACATAATTCAAGAAAAGAAAGAAAGTAGGATTTTTAAATTTGGTTTTCTGTAAAGAATCTTTGTCAGCGACAAAAGTCTGTCTTGTCACGGGTTCTCCGGTGGTTTTTCTACCAGGTTTTCACCTCAGAACGAGGGAAAAAATTAGTATTTTACATAATTCAAGAAAAGAAAGAAAGTAGGATTTTTAAATTTGGTTTTCTGTAAAGAATCTTTGTCAGCGACAAAAGTCTGTCTTGTCACGGGTTCTCCGGTGGTTTTTCTACCAGGTTTTCACCTCAGAACGAGGGAAAAAATTAGTATTTTACATAATTCAAGAAAAGAAAGAAAGTAGGATTTTTAAATTTGGTTTTCTGTAAAGAATCTTTGTCAGCGACAAAAGTCTGTCTTGTCACGGGTTCTCCGGTGGTTTTTCTACCAGGTTTTCACCTCAGAACGAGGGGAAAAATTTGTATTTTACATAATTCAAGAAAAGAAAGAAAGTAGGATTTTTAAATTTGGTTTTCTGTAAAGAATCTTTGTCAGCGACAAAAGTCTGTCTTGTCACGGGTTCTCCGGTGGTTTTTCTACCAGGTTTTCACCTCAGAACGAGGGAAAAAATTAGTATTTTACATAATTCAAGAAAAGAAAGAAAGTAGGATTTTTAAATTTGGTTTTCTGTAAAGAATCTTTGTCAGCGACAAAAGTCTGTCTTGTCACGGGTTCTCCGGTGGTTTTTCTACCAGGTTTTCACCTCAGAACGAGGGAAAAAATTTGTATTTTACATAATTCAAGAAAAGAAAGAAAATAGGATTTTTAAATTTGGTTTTCTGTAAAGAATCTTTGTCAGCGACAAAAGTCTGTCTTGTCACGGGTTCTCCGGTGGTTTTTCTACCAGGTTTTCACCTCAGAACGAGGGGAAAAATTTGTATTTTACATAATTCAAGAAAAGAAAGAAAGTAGGATTTTTAAATTTGGTTTTCTGTAAAGAATCTTTGTCAGCGACAAAAGTCTGTCTTGTCACGGGTTCTCCGGTGGTTTTTCTACCAGGTTTTCACCTCAGAACGAGGGAAAAAATTAGTATTTTACATAATTCAAGAAAAGAAAGAAAGTAGGATTTTTAAATTTGGTTTTCTGTAAAGAATCTTTGTCAGCGACAAAAGTCTGTCTTGTCACGGGTTCTCCGGTGGTTTTTCTACCAGGTTTTCACCTCAGAACGAGGGGAAAAATTTGTATTTTACATAATTCAAGAAAAGAAAGAAAGTAGGATTTTTAAATTTGGTTTTCTGTAAAGAATCTTTGTCAGCGACAAAAGTCTGTCTTGTCACGGGTTCTCCGGTGGTTTTTCTACCAGGTTTTCACCTCAGAACGAGGGAAAAAATTAGTATTTTACATAATTCAAGAAAAGAAAGAAAGTAGGATTTTTAAATTTGGTTTTCTGTAAAGAATCTTTGTCAGCGACAAAAGTCTGTCTTGTCACGGGTTCTCCGGTGGTTTTTCTACCAGGTTTTCACCTCAGAACGAGGGAAAAAATTAGTATTTTACATAATTCAAGAAAAGAAAGAAAGTAGGATTTTTAAATTTGGTTTTCTGTAAAGAATCTTTGTCAGCGACAAAAGTCTGTCTTGTCACGGGTTCTCCGGTGGTTTTTCTACCAGGTTTTCACCTCAGAACGAGGGAAAAAATTAGTATTTTACATAATTCAAGAAAAGAAAGAAAGTAGGATTTTTAAATTTGGTTTTCTGTAAAGAATCTTTGTCAGCGACAAAAGTCTGTCTTGTCACGGGTTCTCCGGTGGTTTTTCTACCAGGTTTTCACCTCAGAACGAGGGAAAAAATTAGTATTTTACATAATTCAAGAAAAGAAAGAAAGTAGGATTTTTAAATTTGGTTTTCTGTAAAGAATCTTTGTCAGCGACAAAAGTCTGTCTTGTCACGGGTTCTCCGGTGGTTTTTCTACCAGGTTTTCACCTCAGAACGAGGGAAAAAATTTGTATTTTACATAATTCAAGAAAAGAAAGAAAGTAGGATTTTTAAATTTGGTTTTCTGTAAAGAATCTTTGTCAGCGACAAAAGTCTGTCTTGTCACGGGTTCTCCGGTGGTTTTTCTACCAGGTTTTCACCTCAGAACGAGGGAAAAAATTAGTATTTTACATAATTCAAGAAAAGAAAGAAAGTAGGATTTTTAAATTTGGTTTTCTGTAAAGAATCTTTGTCAGCGACAAAAGTCTGTCTTGTCACGGGTTCTCCGGTGGTTTTTCTACCAGGTTTTCACCTCAGAACGAGGGAAAAAATTAGTATTTTACATAATTCAAGAAAAGAAAGAAAGTAGGATTTTTAAATTTGGTTTTCTGTAAAGAATCTTTGTCAGCGACAAAAGTCTGTCTTGTCACGGGTTCTCCGGTGGTTTTTCTACCAGGTTTTCACCTCAGAACGAGGGAAAAATTAGTATTTTACATAATTCAAGAAAAGAAAGAAAGTAGGATTTTTAAATTTGGTTTTCTGTAAAGAATCTTTGTCAGCGACAAAAGTCTGTCTTGTCACGGGTTCTCCGGTGGTTTTTCTACCAGGTTTTCACCTCAGAACGAGGGAAAAAATTAGTATTTTACATAATTCAAGAAAAGAAAGAAAGTAGGATTTTTAAATTTGGTTTTCTGTAAAGAATCTTTGTCAGCGACAAAAGTCTGTCTTGTCACGGGTTCTCCGGTGGTTTTTCTACCAGGTTTTCACCTCAGAACGAGGGGAAAAATTAGTATTTTACATAATTCAAGAAAAGAAAGAAAGTAGGATTTTTAAATTTGGTTTTCTGTAAAGAATCTTTGTCAGCGACAAAAGTCTGTCTTGTCACGGGTTCTCCGGTGGTTTTTCTACCAGGTTTTCACCTCAGAACGAGGGAAAAATTAGTATTTTACATAATTCAAGAAAAGAAAGAAAGTAGGATTTTTAAATTTGGTTTTCTGTAAAGAATCTTTGTCAGCGACAAAAGTCTGTCTTGTCACGGGTTCTCCGGTGGTTTTTCTACCAGGTTTTCACCTCAGAACGAGGGAAAAATTTGTATTTTACATAATTCAAGAAAAGAAAGAAAGTAGGATTTTTAAATTTGGTTTTCTGTAAAGAATCTTTGTCAGCGACAAAAGTCTGTCTTGTCACGGGTTCTCCGGTGGTTTTTCTACCAGGTTTTCACCTCAGAACGATGGGAAAAATTAGTATTTTACATAATTCAAGAAAAGAAAGAAAGTAGGATTTTTAAATTTGGTTTTCTGTAAAGAATCTTTGTCAGCGACAAAAGTCTGTCTTGTCACGGGTTCTCCGGTGGTTTTTCTACCAGGTTTTCACCTCAGAACGAGGGGAAAAATTAGTATTTTACATAATTCAAGAAAAGAAAGAAAGTAGGATTTTTAAATTTGGTTTTCTGTAAAGAATCTTTGTCAGCGACAAAAGTCTGTCTTGTCACGGGTTCTCCGGTGGTTTTTCTACCAGGTTTTCACCTCAGAACGAGGGAAAAAATTAGTATTTTACATAATTCAAGAAAAGAAAGAAAGTAGGATTTTTAAATTTGGTTTTCTGTAAAGAATCTTTGTCAGCGACAAAAGTCTGTCTTGTCACGGGTTCTCCGGTGGTTTTTCTACCAGGTTTTCACCTCAGAACGAGGGAAAAATTAGTATTTTACATAATTCAAGAAAAGAAAGAAAGTAGGATTTTTAAATTTGGTTTTCTGTAAAGAATCTTTGTCAGCGACAAAAGTCTGTCTTGTCACGGGTTCTCCGGTGGTTTTTCTACCAGGTTTTCACCTCAGAACGAGGGAAAAAATTTGTATTTTACATAATTCAAGAAAAGAAAGAAAGTAGGATTTTTAAATTTGGTTTTCTGTAAAGAATCTTTGTCAGCGACAAAAGTCTGTCTTGTCACGGGTTCTCCGGTGGTTTTTCTACCAGGTTTTCACCTCAGAACGAGGGAAAAAATTAGTATTTTACATAATTCAAGAAAAGAAAGAAAGTAGGATTTTTAAATTTGGTTTTCTGTAAAGAATCTTTGTCAGCGACAAAAGTCTGTCTTGTCACGGGTTCTCCGGTGGTTTTTCTACCAGGTTTTCACCTCAGAACGAGGGAAAAAATTAGTATTTTACATAATTCAAGAAAAGAAAGAAAGTAGGATTTTTAAATTTGGTTTTCTGTAAAGAATCTTTGTCAGCGACAAAAGTCTGTCTTGTCACGGGTTCTCCGGTGGTTTTTCTACCAGGTTTTCACCTCAGAACGAGGGAAAAAATTAGTATTTTACATAATTCAAGAAAAGAAAGAAAGTAGGATTTTTAAATTTGGTTTTCTGTAAAGAATCTTTGTCAGCGACAAAAGTCTGTCTTGTCACGGGTTCTCCGGTGGTTTTTCTACCAGGTTTTCACCTCAGAACGAGGGAAAAAATTAGTATTTTACATAATTCAAGAAAAGAAAGAAAGTAGGATTTTTAAATTTGGTTTTCTGTAAAGAATCTTTGTCAGCGACAAAAGTCTGTCTTGTCACGGGTTCTCCGGTGGTTTTTCTACCAGGTTTTCACCTCAGAACGAGGGAAAAAATTAGTATTTTACATAATTCAAGAAAAGAAAGAAAGTAGGATTTTTAAATTTGGTTTTCTGTAAAGAATCTTTGTCAGCGACAAAAGTCTGTCTTGTCACGGGTTCTCCGGTGGTTTTTCTACCAGGTTTTCACCTCAGAACGAGGGAAAAAATTAGTATTTTACATAATTCAAGAAAAGAAAGAAAGTAGGATTTTTAAATTTGGTTTTCTGTAAAGAATCTTTGTCAGCGACAAAAGTCTGTCTTGTCACGGGTTCTCCGGTGGTTTTTCTACCAGGTTTTCACCTCAGAACGAGGGAAAAAATTAGTATTTTACATAATTCAAGAAAAGAAAGAAAGTAGGATTTTTAAATTTGGTTTTCTGTAAAGAATCTTTGTCAGCGACAAAAGTCTGTCTTGTCACGGGTTCTCCGGTGGTTTTTCTACCAGGTTTTCACCTCAGAACGAGGGAAAAAATTAGTATTTTACATAATTCAAGA